>NC_059425.1:57157277-58407277 GCF_021028975.2 Sphaerodactylus townsendi
AATTTGGAAACATTTTCCATCCCAGACTTTGCCCCTGGTAGAATTGTTGTGAACCACTTCAATCTGAAGAGCACAAGATCCAGATCAATGTTTTTCTATCTAAGATATTTGGGGCTGATTTTTTTTAAAAAAATCATGGCATTCATCCTTCTGTGTCTCCTTATCCCTCAAATTTCAAAACTTTTGAAGATAAATTTGCAAAAAAGGAGGAAGGCTGTACGAATTTCATGAACTGGGGGTGGAAAAGGAGAATATGCCAACCGTTCTAATACTCCCTGTTCTTTAAATTCTAACAGTTCAACAGATGCATTACCCTCTCCAAGGCCTCAAAATCAAAGTTGGTTTAAGCAGAATTTCCTCCGTTAGAGTTCCTGCACTCACGATTTCCGAAGATGGAGAAGTATGCAGCCTAAACTAGCCATCGCAACTTGATGGGGTAACTTGAGCGCTGAAAGAGCTATTCTCCATAACCAAGAGACTGTGGAGCTGTACCAGGAGCCCTCCAACATGCACTACTAAATAGAAGCTTAATGACTTTTAGGGGTGATGCACTGACCTTTCTGTGTCTCTCCCCCACCCCTTATTCTGTTTGCAATCGCTGCAATGAGTTCTTTCTTTCTTTCTTTCTTTCTTTCTTTCTTTCTTTCTTTCTTTCTTTCTTTCTTTCTTTCTTTCTTTCTTTCTTTCTTTCTTTCTTTCTTTCTTCCCTTCTTCTTTCTCTTTCTTCTTTTCTTTCTTTCTTCTTTCTTTCTTCTTCTTCCTTCCTTCCTTCCTCTTCTCTTCCTTCCTCTTCTTCTTTCTTCTTTCTTTTCTTTCTTCTTTCTTCTTCTCTCCTTTTCTTTCTTTCTTTCTTTCTTTCTTTCTTTCTTTCTTTCCAAAAACTGCATTTTCACTTGTCTCAGTAAAGGACAAGTCTGAGTACCATGTCAACTATATTAACAATTCTTTTTGTTACATGACTGGTGACAACATAAGCCTGTCTAAATAGTAAACCAAAACAGAAGGTGAAAAGCTGGTGTGTGTGTTTGTTATACCTGGATTGAGGGGTGCTACAAAAAAGGAATCAAAGATGTTCACTAAACTTTATTTATTCAAAGGCTGCTTTATCTATGATTTACTTGTAAATAACTATTTTGTAAAAGGAATAGAAGAAGATGAGGTCCAAAAAGTAATAGGAACAGCTCAGAAGAATAAGTCTTGTATGAGTTCTGAGAAGAATAAGTCTTGTATAAGTTCTTGGCCTATCTAACGTCTTTGGATTACACCAATGGTTCGGGAGCTTTGATTGAAACTATTTCTTACATGCCAACAGTAAGCTCGCATGAGCCAGCTACAGAGGCATCAGCTCAGTGAACTAATGTTGTTGTTAACCTGCTGACCTTCTCTGAGCCCACGATAGCAAATTCCTTAGTGCTGATGATAGTGTTTTGCACCATTCAGTTAATCAGTTGCAGTGATGAGGTGAAAGGGACTTCTGGGGGTTTCCCTAAAGTGCGCTGAAGTCTTATGGTAGCATGTTGGTATTATGTACTTGGGGGCTGAACAGTATTGTTTGGTATACAGCTACATACTGGGCTGTTAAGAAGTTTGGTGATGTTTCTGTTTGGGGTTTGAAATTCATCAGAAGCATTGCCAGAGTAACCATGATATCGATGTGTTTCAGGTGAAAAGGCACACAAAAAGGGCTTTAATGCAGATTTCAATTGTACCTTTCTCCTTTCACACCAATTTTTATTTCAAAGCCTTGCAAAAACAAAATAGTTGAGGAGCTGCATTATTATAAGTAATAATATTTATACTTGCAAAATATTGTAATTTACCTTATCTAGAAGTGATATATTATGGGGAATTATTGTGAAAAAAGATAATTCCAGGATTTATTTATGCACTGTACCAATTAGCTCCCCCACCCCGTTAGTAATAATTAGCAGTAAATAGTATTTATAATTTTGCAAAATTAATATGGCAAAATGGGTGTATTCCTAAAATCAGTTCTTTGTGTCTAACTAAATATTAGAGCAAGATCCTGCAATTACAGACTGTAATGCCCCTTTCCTATTTTTAAGTAATCCTATGTTATACTTTCCATGTTACACCTTCAGGAATGTAATAGAAGAGATTTGAATAGTTTTCAACTGGAGACTACCATACCATACTCTCTAGTATTGTTCAGATATAAAATATAAACTAATATTTTATCTGGACTAGCCTAGGTTTGTTTTGAGATCACAGCCAAAGTTCAGATACTAATTTCCTGTAACATACAAGCAGAAACCCCTTCACCAGAGTTATAACACTGAAGTGCAACATTAAGACTTTCCACAACCAGGTTTTATTTTTGTTCAGAATTTCAGAAACAGCTATCTGTATCTTCACGTTGATATATCCAGCTGAAAACCCCCGAATCCTTTGGCAAATTGTTAAAGCGCATCATTTAATCTGTAATTATGCATTCTTGCCTGATCAGCGTCCAGTGCAGGTGACTAGCACAAAAGCAAAAATGACAAGTACTGTAGTGTTGAAATTGGATCTGAAGTCCTGTAGCGAATGGAGCACCATATTTAGCATCATCATTCTTCCTTTATACTTTATTGCTGATCTTTTAATATAATTGAAGTCTGATATGCTTATCTTTTAAAACAATTTAAACTGATTTTCCTACGCCTGCTACCTTTTCTGGAAAATAGTATTTACACCATATATATTTTATTACCTGCCCGGAGACTGTTGTGAAGGGTGGGAAATATATCTAAATAAATAAATAATGCCTGAACTAAATATAGGTAAGATGGAGATAAAAACTCAATTCACACTATTTAGGAACATGTTCATTAAAATCTATTGCTTGTTCCATACCTGTTAGACTAGGACCACTATACATTTTAAAGCAAATGAGTGATCCTCCATCTTTGCTTTCACACAAATGAAAAATTAAAAAAAATACTGTATGGAAAAAGTATGCTTAACCAATAGTGAAACTCTGGACCTGTCTTTGCCCTACTTTGTTAAATCGATCTTGCTGAATTTATTTCATGGTGACTTGAAACTAATATTTTAACTGTACTCTGGGTCTGTTTGCCAGAAGTAGATAAAACGTCTCTGAGAGGGACAAAGTGGCTGAACAGGTGATTGGTAGGAGTGAATTATGTATAGAAAACTTTCTTTCTGTTTTATATTTTAAGATCAGTTGATATGGTAGATACATTAGTCACAGTTGTGCAAACTTCTCAGATTTAGGCAACAGTTGTTTCCTTCTTTCTGATTCAGGAGAGGTATGTGTAAGTGCACATATACTGGGCAGGCCTTCATTTATCTAAATAGGCATTTTTGTAACTCATGGTAATAAATCTAGCTCTGCAGTGTTGCAGCAAATATGGCATAGAATTCTGTGGTTAAACAGAACGTTTGCAAATCCTAGAGCGCCCCCCCCCAATGTCATGTCTGGTTTTTGCTCAAAGTGCCAGTGTCCCCCCAAAAAAATTTGCTCCCATTTTTCTAACGCTGGCCTGTCAGGCACTAGTAAGCAACGGCAGACGTTGATGGGAGGTGTCCCCCCCCCCAAAAGCAGAAGACCTGACAACCATGAGGTGAAACCAGTTTGGTGTGTGTTCAACCTCCTTGTCCATCCAGGGTTTCACAAGTCTTCCAAGTCAATAACCAAAGAAGCTGGAAAGGGCAGACTCCTTCTCAAATTCAAAGTGGCATCCTATTTTGAGTTACTCTCATCTAAGCCCACTGAAATCAACTGAAGTTACTCTGCATAAGATTGCATTGTTATTTCTGTAGTCATCTCAGTTTCGGTGAGAAACGCTCATAGTACTGTATGTTGAATGTGGCTTCTCGTGTTATATTTTGCATATTTTACCAAAGGCAGCCAAATTATAGCAATCTCATAAGGGGCTCTCAAAGCAAGTGAGAAGCAGAGGTGGTTTACTATTGTCTTCCTCTGCAGCATCTCCCTTGCTGGTCGCCCATCCAAGCACCAACCCTACTTAGCTTCCAAACTCTGACAAGATTGGGCCATGTTGCCTTTCTTCCCATACATATCTGTACATGAATATAAATTTACAAGGATAACCCATCAGTTGAGGTTGGATGGCTGAACCTGTGTATAAAATGGAACATGAGAACTGCTCTTAGTTCACCAAATTCACAGTTACAGAATTTCCTACAACAGTGTCTTCTTGCAAGCTGAAGTTTTAATGACCATACCTGCCTCTAAAAATCAGTCATTTTATACCAGGTAAATGGGTGAAAACGCATTTTGCACAACAAATGAAATCTATTGTTTGTTGCAAGCATATGCTATGAGGTAGAACATTGGAGTGAGACTCAGAGTCATGTGCATGTGTACACTTTCTATCATATTGTATGCAAGCTTAAGGCTTGCATTCTAATAGGGTTACACCCAGTGGTGGGATTCAAATGATTTAACAACCGGTTCCAGTGGTGGGGTTCAAATAATTTAACGACTGGTTGTTTACAAGCACCATTTTACCAACCGGTTCTGACAAAGTGGTGCGAACCTGCTGAATCCCACCACTGGTTACACCCTTCGAAGTCTGTTCAAGTCAGAGAACTTAGAATCAGTGATGTAGGTATAGATTTTTCATGGGAGGTTCAGGAGCGGACACGCCTCCCCAAGCCCTGCCTCTGGCCTCAGTGCTTATAAAAGCAGCTCTCTGAGGCCAGGGACAGCAGACTCCCCTGCCCCCCTGCCCCCCTCCCCAGCTGGGCTCCCAGCCAGCAGCCAGCAGTCCCTTCTGCCCTCCCTCTGGGCAGAGATGTAGCTAGGAAAAATGGAGCCTGGTGCAAAATCTGAGTTTTGCGTCCACCCCACCCCTGGGCGGCCACTTTGATGCTGGAATCCACCCCCAAACAACATCACTGTCAATGGTGTTTAAACTAGGGAGCCCAGATTCTCCTTTCAAATCCATCTTAAAGGGAGAATCTGGGGTCCCCAGTTAAAACCACATTGAAAGTGATGCTGTTTTGGGGTGGATTATCCCCCAAAGTGAAACAACATCACTTTCGATGTTTAAACTGGGAATTTCACATTCTTCCTTTAAATCCATGCCAAAGGGGGTGGATTTAAAAGCAGAATCTGGGGAAATTTGGGGGGGGGGGTGTCTGCTGTCAGGGATGCAATTGTTAAGCTAGCAGCCCCAAACTTTCAGGGTATCTTTAGGAGACTCTCCTAAAGTCCAAATTTATGGACCCTCAAAGGTGTAGCCCTTATCTTCTATTACAGTGGTGGCGAACCTATGGCATGGGTGCCAGAGGTGGCACGCAGAGCCCTCTCTGTGGGCACATGCAAACAGAGTCAACCCCCCCCCCCCCCACATCTAGGCTGGCCTGGGCCGCTGGGCTTGATTATTAGAATTAAACCTAAGACCTAGTTTTGGGAAGCAGTGTAGGTAACCCTGTTAAACCCCACTGATTTTCATGCGAAGAACTAAAGCACAATCCTTCACCTGGGATTAAGCTTGGTTGCTGGCAATGGGGCTTGCTCCTGAGTAAACCCTCCTAGGGTCGTGATTCACCCGTTGCAAGAGTTGCACGGTTGCTTCAAAGCAAAGCCACCAACTACCACCAAGCTTACTCCTGAGTAACGCACACCTTGGAGCCAACCATTTTTTCTAAACTAAAACTTCAGTATTCAGGTTAAATTGCTGTGTTGGCACTTTGCGATAAATAAGTGGGTTTTGGGTTGCAATTTGGGCACTCAGTCTCAAAAAGGTTCGCCATCACTGTTCTATTAGCTCCCATTGGAAACAATGGGAGATGGGGGCATGCCCTTTGGAGTCCATAACTTTGGACCCCCTGAACCAAACCTCTCCAAACCTGGGTGGCATTATCAGGAGAGTCTGCCAACAAATCCCTGCAATTTTGGTGCTGCTAGCCTAAAAACTGTGCCCCCTGCAGGCCAAAAACAAAAAAATTAAAAACCCACAAATGGGGCGGAGCTTCGGACATGTAATGGGATGGTTGAACCCAAGGGAAACTCCCCCCTTACCTACGTCCTTCCTTAGAAGGGAGTAATTCAGGATTGAAAATCACCCTGATCCAGCAGTGTCATAGATTCAGGGGCTGTAAAGTTCACATAGAACTCCGCCATCTCTAAAGGATTTCAATGGAAATATCAATTTCATGCACTCGAGGAAGCTGCCATTTCCATTTGAGTAAGTGAAGGAGCAAGCACTGCATTGCAGGAGTTTGCTTGACTTGTTATAGCGTGTGTATCAGGATGAGTGTATACAACAGAAAACACTCTAAGTAAAATCAGTCTTGTTTAGATATGTCTGATTTTGGCAATTGTTTCTATATAAACATCATTATCTGCCTTGAATTAATGATAATAAAACAGGATATGTATATTTTCATACAAATAAATTGTGTTAATCATTGCCATCTGTGGAAAGTGCATAGGATCTTTTGCCTTTGTAAGAAGGAGCTATGGAAACATTTGCAGAAAAAACTCAGATCCTTCAGTTATGTACATTTGAAGCTGCCTTTACTGACCATTGGAGCATCCAGTCCAGTACGTCCTACTCCAGCTGGCAAAATACTCCACAATCTCTGGCAGAGGGTTTTAACTGGAATACCAGCAACTGAATCTAAGGCCTTAGGCATACAAATCATATGCTCTGTTAATCGATCTAAAAACCAGTGTACAAATTACGGAAATTTAATTTTTCTACTATGTAGATGTTTGAGCTTGTATAAATTTGCAGAATTAAAAAAACGTATTTCCATTCTATTCTAAAGTACACTACTATTTTAAAAAAAACATATTCTGCATTTCACTGAGGTTTCAGAAGATATAATTAAAGTTCACCACCTAGCAAAGGGAGACCAGTCCCCCCAGAAAAGCCCTGCCTACACATTTTTAGATTTATTTGTTTCAGATGATGCAGGCCAAAAGTTTGGATATATGTATATATTCCCACAATGTCTTTTAATAAAACCCAGAGATTGGGGCTATGTACAGATGAAACAGATGTCTCTACAAACCTGAAAAAAACCCCCAGGATTGCAAAAAAAAAATCTGAAATCTAAAAATAAAACAATGGAGGACTAAAAGTCTTCCAAACCTTTAGCTTTAAGAAACAAATGTTTTCAGTTGCTGTTGCTAAGCAACCATAATGGTACTGCCAGCCATCAAGCCTTGGTTTTTGTCACTAAACATCAGGGGGGAGGAAGCTGGGCACTTTCTAAGACTGGCCTTTGAAGAAGGATTCACCAGGCCAGAACTGTCAGCAGCCACTCAGTAGCTTGCTACTACAGGTACTACATAACTCAGGCAAGCCTGGTTGTTGTTGTTGTTGTAATTTGATTTGATTTATTAACCATGCTCCCCATCAGATGGCCTCAGAGCTGTGAATATCAATAAATTAAACAATGAAAATTCAACAGCATGAAATTTCCATATGATGGCACTCATTCATATACACACCAGTGAGGGCTAGGATTGCAGTAATAACCTAAGAACCAAACAAAAAGAGAAGAATATAGTTGCTGCCGTCAACCATAGGTTGCTTCCTACTGTTCAACAGCAACCACCCCATGTAAGCCAGCGTACTGTAGTTTTTAATGTTTCCCAGCAGAATTTGATAGACCCAGGTTCAAACCCCCTGTCTAACATTGAATTTCACTAGGGCTGATTCTGCACAAGCCAAATAGAACAGGTTGAGGCCCTTTTTAAAAGAGATTTGCAGGGGGACAGTTCCTACAGAACTTTCTCTCCAAATACTTCTAACCCGTTCTATTTGCCAGAACCCAAATTAAATGAAAGGCCCTTTCCGCACGGGCCATAAACGGCGCCCTGGGGACGGCAAAAACCTCCTGGAGGGAGGTTTTTGGTGCATTTTCTTTAACTGCTTGACACCACGGGGAATGCAGCTGTTTTCCCCGTCCCTCTTACTCACCTTGTCACCTCCATTAAGCCCTGCTGTCCTCCGTAGACTTCTCCCTCGCTGTCCTCCGAGGCCTGGAGGTGGGAGGAAAGCTTGTGTAAGCTGGCGGGGCTTCTGAATAGCTGAAATGACTTAACGGCTGAAAGATGAAGTGGGAGAGGGAAGACTTTGTGGCGACTCCCGTGCAGAGCTGCCTCTCTTGTACCAGCCTCTTTGGGGGCCGCGTGCACGCTCTCGTGCGAACGGCCCCCGCTTCCCCACCGGCAGAATTCCTGCCGGTGGGGAAGCGCCCAAACCGCAGTGCGGAAAGGGCTTTGGTCACTAAATTAGTGACTTTTTTTCTGTAACCGGGTTTCAAATGCTTCCTGCTTGTCTGTGCGAACTGCAGCAAACATTCAGTTCCCACCCTCTTCTGTCCACCATTATGGTGGATTCCCCAGGCGGACTCCATTAGACTGGATTCTGTAATAGGCGGCCACCATACTGTGCAGGTACTGTATGAGGATTCTTGGGGGGGGGGGGGTTCTAAACTGTGCAGGTTGCATGGAAACACTGCATTTCCTGTGTAAACCATGCTGCCTCCTGCTGCTGGGATCCCAGCAATCCTGGCTGGTTCCTGCAGCAATTATGTAAACAGTGGCACAGGCAACTGAAACAGGTTCCTTGAACCTGTGTTCCCTGTGCAGAATCAGCCTGGGTGTCTTGGGCCAGTCGCACACACGTAGCCTTGTAGGGTTGTTGTGAGGATAAAGTGGAAGAGACTGTGAATAACATAAGCTGCTTTGGTCTCCAGGGAGAATTCTGCTGATCCCATCTTACATAATTTGTTTAGATATTGATAGAACCCAACCTAAATGTTTTTGTCCTGCACATCTTCTATGAGGACTAGCATATTTGTGAAAATATCTTCCTTTTCCTTTTCCACACCTGCTACAAATACTAAAAAAAAAAAGATTGTTTTGGAATGGGCAGGTCCCAAATTTAAAATATATCCTCAGTTCTTTGTTAAGTTTTTGTTGCTGACATGTGGCAGGCCCATTAATTTACATGAGTTTGATGTAGATGTGTTCAAGGGAAAAGGCCCTTAATTTGCACTTTATCAAATGCCTTATCTCCATTATATGCTAAAAACACCATTCTCGAGCAGCACAGACTTTTAAAACTTTTGACAGCAGACTTATTCTATGCTATTTAGATTTTTATTATTATTTTCAGCTAACATAATTTTTGTGATTTGTAACAGGGAGTATAAAATTTATGTTGCAGCCTGAGAATAACATGTTGCTGGAAAAAATAATTATTGGAAATATCCATGTAAATAAAAACTGTCATATGGGAATATTTGTTAGCTGCTGAAAATTGGCTTGCCTTGAGCCAAGACAAAAGGTAGGGCAAAAATATTTAAATAATTAAAAAGTTAGACATATATAAAGTTGGGCATGCATAAGCATTGCACACACAAGTTTTAATTGTTACTATTTAATCAAGAGTTTTTTTCAGCTGAACCAGACACAGCTGTTGAAGGTATAGTAATAATTTCTTTAAAAATCAAAAGTTTTCAATTCAAAAACTCTCATTTTGATATTTACCCGCCTCAGATTCAAGGTGTTCATCACTACAATGAAATAGGCCCAAATGATGTATGGACTATTTGATTTAATGGCAGTCGATTTTATAGCTCCTTCAGCCTTTTTTGTCACTGGGTTACATTTAAGCACAGCAAGATCAAGTTTTAAACCTCCTTACTCAACAGCTCTATTAGTTATAATGCACCGTGACCCCTCTCAACATTCTTAAAGAAAAAAATACAGTGTAATGTCACTTTACTTTGCTTATTGTTCTTTGTTGAGGTGAACAAAGCATTTTCTACAGTGGTTATAGCACATAATTATACAGCTTTCAATGGTGGTGTCTTGGCACATATCAAAGTTCAGAAGAGCCTTTAGAAAAAAAAAGATGTTTTGTGGCAGCATAGTGAGGGTCTCATCTTTCCTTCAGAAAATAGTTCAAGGCTCTTCTGTCAAGCTTCCCTACTTAGAGCTTTTTCTCCTCCTGCTTCATAAAGTTTAAAGGGGATTCAGTGGAGTTCTGTGATCTGTTTCCTTTGAAAGATTGTTCCTTTGCACAGAGAGGTCCTTTGACTTCAAGAGTTCACAGATTCATGTCTTTAGGTATCATATGTCTGACCTTATCAGTTACTCTATTTAATGTAGGAGAAAAAGTCTCAACTCTTTTGTGTTTGTCTGTTTTTCTGCCTCTGTGAAGTGATTTGGTGAAAAAAGGACCATCCTTTTTAACACACCACTGTGAGGCCGTTTCTGACTGTAACCTACCCTGTGGCTTTTCAGGGGGGAGGGGGGGGAAATGGTTCTTCTATTTTGTGTATGGATAGATTCACAGTGATAATAGAATTATATCAGGACAGACACACATTAAAAACATTTTTGCTCCCCTCCCCATATGATCTATTGGCTATTTTGGAGGCTGCTGCTCTGGTTCCCTGACAGGCACAACCATTTAACAAACATGGAGAGAGAGAGAGCGTGCAGCTAGAGTGCTGGGCCAGCAGTAGGTTTTCCCTTGCTTCGACCTACCCCAAAGGCTTTGATAATTAATTGTCCTTCAGAGATGAGGAAAGTTCAGAGACAGTGTGTGCAGCAATGTCTATTGTCTGACCTTCAGTTCTCCTTCCTTCAGTTCTTTTTCTTCATTCCACAAAGGGTTATCAATAGGAGCAGAGAGCAAGCTCTCTTCTAACAGCTGCAGGTGGCGGTTGTCACATTCTGTTGGAACCTATCATTGTATTTCCACTATCTATGGATTAAATGGGCTCAAAAAGTTCTGACAAACCTTTTCAGAACTACTCTCTTTAACTTCATATGTATTCTCCCCATGGAGCTATTTTACTAATTCTGCAGGCTCTTTAATAAGGTTTTTTCCTCTGTTCTGAAAACCTCTGACAATGTTATAATTATGTACAAATTTTACTTTTTTATTTTACTATTGATTCTTAAGAAAAGCCAGATGGGCATGGCAGAATTAGAAATAAATAAATATTTGGCTCATTAACTTAATATGAGGCTTGCTGTTCCCTGGCAAAACAAATAATTTATGAACCTTTCCAGTGTGAATTAGTCTGTACCTCCACCTCAGAACTGAACAGTAAAGGTGAACGTATTCTTGGAAACCTCGAACTGAATATTACCAACAATATTTAACTATTTATCAGTAGTTCCCAAAATATACAATATGTCTAATTTTAATTCAAAGATATAGGGTGCCGCTATCCAAACCTGAGACTTAGTGAACTAAAGAAAGAATAGCTTGGGCTGGGCAAGTCTGAGGTAAACTGTGTAAAATCATCCTAGGAAATTTAACTAGTTTAGCCAGAGTTTACATTACCTCAGTTAGATGATTCACATGAGAAGAAATTGAAAGCCTGCCTTGAATTGTGATTTGGTTAAATTTCAGCATCAGCTCTGTGGCCCTCCATTGAGCAAATTAGTTGAAGTGTAACTACTTCCAATGAACCTAGGAACTATACTTGCATGAAAATGCATCAAGCAGAAGGAACCACTTTATTCCATATATGGTACTAATATAGCAGAAATATCCTTTCATAATCTTCATTTTAACTAATTAATCTAAATAAATATGAAAACTTATTAAGAAAATAGACCTTTTTTTTAAAAAAAGCAGGAAATATAATGGAAATGAAGGAGTCTCGTCAGACTGTGCTTATAGAACAAACTATGGTGTTGGCTCATTAAAAAATCTATGATAAACGTTTTGCCATTTCAACTCCAAATGAAATTAGTGTCTAATTAAAATTGTAATAGCCTAATAATAACTATTAAAGAGCAAAGAAGCTGGAGTTTGCTGAGCAGACTATTAATATTGTTTTACCTTCTGTGATTAATTTAGAATCCTCTGTGGTATAATTATTAGACAACAGAACAAACTGACATACATGTTTCCTTGTTTTCCCTGATGATATAGTAAGCAAAAATTCCCATCCAGAGATGGGGGGAAAGTATACCAAACTGAACATGACTTAGTTAATCAAAATAGTAATCGAAAAGTTATTAATATAATTAAATCTGAGGAGGATATCTCATTAAATTATCTACTGGAAATCTGTCATTTGCTTTAGTAGGGGTTAGTTTCTTTTTGTATGTGGTTTTACTTAAAGCTTCTATAATCATAGTATTATGAAGTAACTGAAAAGTATTTCAGTCTCCATGCATTTTTTAAAAACCATCTGGGCAACCTAAGTTGCTTTTTTAGTGAATAAATTATTATGAAAAACCTTTCGCAACAGGTTTGCCCAATTTTAAAAGATGTTGTAGGTGAATCAGACACAGCTAACACAGTAATCCGAAAAGGTTCGTACAAATGTAAAGTTTTCTGATGAATATTTTATTAGATATAATGGGAAAAATAGTCAATGTTGAGTTAAAGAGCTTTGCTAAAAAGCCCTCCTGGAGGACCTTGTCTTGCAACAGTTTTGTACACAAGCAGATTTATTTGGATTCAAAGTCCAATGCACAAATGTCTCTAGAATAAACCATTTTAGAGCTGGAATCACAAACAGGCTGTTTTGAGCTAACATTGGAATAGTTTTTTGCATGTTCTTAAAAAAGCTATATTGTGTTTACTTTCCTTGGTATAAAATCCTTCCTGGGAGGAGCTGTTGATAAGCATCATAAATGTAATTTTCCTTAAGTGCATCAAATAACATTATCCCCAGTAATCCTTTATTTATTCAATTTGTACCTTTCTTTTCTGGCTATGCCCCCCCCCCCAAGCACTTTTTAAAAAACATACAACTCAATTCAGAATTAAACAATGAAACCATCAAATCAAACCATTTAAAAGCAAAAGAAGGCATTAGTTCTAATACCATTAATTTGCACCTTCATTTCCTCAGTGCCATAAAATTAGGCCTTGAAACAATCAGAGGAGGTATGGTGCCACCAAGTTCTTCCATTCCACAAGGCAAAGTCCGGAAGTAGTAGCATTCTGAAATGGCTTCCATTCAATTTCTAGTGGATTTTGCCTATGTTGTTGAGGTTCTCCCTGGCTGAGTTGATTATTATTTCCCCCTACTTTTCCATTCATTCATAAGAACCCTATATTGGAAGTTGTTCACTGAAGTTGTTCACTGATTTCCAAACTGTACATTCCATTTTCTAATCTAGACTTGACTCACTTTACCCACAGCCATGCAGCTGCAGGGAGCAGCATTTTGAAAGTTAGCAAAGCGCATGGCATGGAGGAAAGAGGAGGGGCTTCTGCCATCCCTCTCCAAGTCAAACAACTGGTGTGTGTGTGGGGGGGGAGTTATTTGCTCCCTTTTGAAACTATATGAGGAACCTGAGGCAAAATGATGATAGCCCCATAAATGTGATATTCAGATTTGTAGCTCATGCTTTTATGCACTATGTTCCACCCACTGCAATATTAGGGTAACAGCTGTGTGAAGCGCTTGATGTACTTACACTATACATAAAGGCTGCAATATATCTATAGTTAATTATTTTTAAAGTCACATTGACTTCATGATCCCATTTCCTCAAATAATATGTTGTTGCTACTGTGTTTCCTGTGCATTCTGCTTTTAATTTTTGTTCCTGATTTAGTTTTATGGCATTTTTAAAAATTTTGGTTATTAACTTAGATATGAAAAAATGAATGATTTTAGATTACTGAGCAGCATAAATGTATGTTGGATCTTAGTTGTAAAATTATTTACAAACACGTTACTCCCTTCCCCACAAATAACTTGGCGAATCCTTTGAAGCTGGGCTGACATTTCACTTGGCGTTCAATGGGGGGCAAAAGGAATTAAGAAATCAGCAAGAGACTGAAGTAAAACCACATCGTTCTCTGGGTTGGCCTTGCCCAACATCCTCGTTATGCCCTCACCTTCTATCAAACTGTCTTGTGGTGGTGGCAGTCGCGAGGAATGGATATTTCTTCCCATGTGTGTGCTTCATGCCTCTAAAGGCTCTTATTTATTCCTTCCCATGTCACCTTGTGTACAGTCTGGCCTGTGACACTGATGGTGATTATGTCATTATTTTGCTCTGGGGGCTTTGGCACATCTGCAGAGCTGATGCACATCTTCTTTGTTGCGCTGGCATACATCCCATATTGCAAATGCTTCATTAGCCTTACTGCCTGCCTGCCTTGCCAGACAAGAATGCCCAAACCCAGGCTTCTTTTCGTTCTATTCTTTTGTGTACTATGATGAGCCTTTATTCATCTTCCCAGTTCTTCCCTGTTTTCCTGAACTCCAGATGTCCTGAGCTCACAAGTCTCCCTTAAAAGGATTGTGGGGGGGAGGGGGGAGCGTTGTGTTAACCCTTCTAACCCAGCTCTTTGGATTTATCCTCCTTTCCTTCTTCACTTTGGTAAAAAGGAGAAAAGTGCTCATTTTAAACTGTGTTATAGCACATTTACCATTATGCCAGTGTGTGAAATAGTTTATTGACTGTGTCAAGTCATTTTCAGAAACTTCTAGGAATCTAAGCTTTTATTGACGAAGTTTCTACCCCTCATGGATTCAGATGCAGGGACACCTGGGCTCAGTGTGGACACTTCCAGCTAAGCATTGATCTGAATAGTGCCTGATTAGGGTTGGTAATAGGCACTGAGTGGGATGTCTCTCGTGACAGGTGACAATGCCTCTGTGTCCTTATGTATATGGATCCTTAGACATTTGATACTGACAGCAGCTTTGGACATTAATGATATGCGCAACTAAAGGAAATACAACTTCATGCATAGTATTGCGTTCCAAAGATGTTCTGTGGCTTGTTTAGAGAAGAGATTGATTTTTTCAGCATTTCAGGTCACCATACCTACATACAGCTTAATAAACCTCCAGTTCCTTTTTCAGTTTGCTTTTGTCTTTCTGATACAGTGGAGTAAACTGGACAGCCAGTACCCTACTATGCAGATACCTTCAGTCCAAGACTGCTATAACTTGGTGTAGGCTTGCACTGTGCTTCTGCTTGAGGGTTGAATAATAGAAATGGCTCATGCACGAGTGCTGCAAGTCCTTTCCTGAACCCTGCCTCTTCCTGGCTGTCCTTGTCCCTCTTTCAACGCAGATATCCGTAACATGTCTCTACTATCATTTCCTTTTGGTTCTTAATCCCAACAAAAAAACAGTAAAACAAAATGTACGAATTCTGGTTTTTTAAAAACACACATACAAATTATGTGTGTGTGTGAAGTGCTGTCAAGTCGCAGCTGATGTGGCAACCCCAGCAAGGAGTTTTCAAGGCAAGTGCTTAAGCAGAAGTGGTTTCCCATTGGCTTCCTCTGCAGCTTCTTCCTTGCTGGTCCCCCATCCAAGTATTCACCCTGTTTAGCTTCTGAGATCTGATGAGATTGGGCTATACTATACCATTCACACCCCACATCCTTACAAATTAAATATATGTATGCATATTTATATCATTAGTCCTGCTGTTTTCTGATCAAATGTGTATTATTGTGATTTTTTTATTTTCAACATTTTTATTAACAAACTTGAGACAGCTTTACAAATAAAGTACCTTAAACTAGGGGAAAGAACCATACATTTTAGTAAAGTGTCCAGTATTACAATGGAAATATAAAACACTATACAAGTTGGTCAAAATAAGTTAGCTAAATCTATTTTCTCAATGCTGGGCAGCCGTACTTAATCTAGCTCATTTATGCTTTTACCTTTTTGAAAATAAGTTAATTTAATTACAATATGTTTTCTTAATTTTCTCAGTCAATTCCCAGAAATCTGGAGATATTTCCTTTTTCTAGCATTTAATGTAAAGAATTCTAGCTGCAATGATCATGTGAAATATAATGTCTTGGGTTTTTTTTAGGGAAGTTATGACATTATTTGATAGCAACACTTCAGGAGCAAGAAAAACATGTACATCTAAGCCCAACGGCAATTTTTCAACCTTGTCCTCCAGTAATTAATGATATCTTCTTCTTTCCCTCATTTGATCTTTGGACAAACACCTCTACATTGGGTAGTACAGTTCTTGCAGCCAATTATTTGATATTTGTTCAATTGTTTAAATACTGCTTCATATGACACACACACGCAGTTATATTTTACTGAATTTTTTTCTTAAAGCCTTGCTTCATTGTAGGCAGGAAAACTCCTATTCATGCAGTTGCTGATGTGTAAATATACTTCTGTTTCATTTAAGATTCTAGATATTTGAAGTGTTATACGTTGTATGGAAATCCTGCTCCAACACTGTCTTGCCTGACAATTCAAGGCAAACATGCTGTCCTGTATGCTTAGGTCATCGGTTTCTGAGTTCTGCTGATGTCATTTTGCTCCAGCATGCCTGTACCACTACACAGACCCCTTTCCCTGTTTGTTGAAAATTCTGTTTTTGGTCTATAGAGACAAGAGTTGCAGCCTGTTCTGTTTCTTTCCAGATGGGTTGAAGTTTCTTTCCAGATGGGTTGAAGGAGTCTTTCCAGATGGGTTGAAGGAGGCAGTGGTCTGCCCACTCTTGAAAAGACCATCGTTAGATCCTGGAGATCTGGCTAATTACCGCCCCGTCTCGAATCTTTCGTTTCTGGGGAAGGTAATTGAGAGAGTGGTGTTGGAGCAGCTTCAGGGTTTCCTGGATGAAATATCAGCTTTCGACCCCTTCCAGTCCGGCTTCCGTGCTGGGCATGGGACGGAGACGGTTCCGATCGCTGTCATCAGATATCGGCCTGCATTATGCAACTTGACCGTAGGGCGGATCGGGCTGCTTCGCTGGTGTTGTTAGATCTCACTGCAGCGCTTTGATGGGCTGCGACCAACCACCTGGCCCACCGCCTGGCCGCTTCTGGGGTCCGGGGCACTGTCCTTCAATGGATTGTCTCATTCCTCCGGGGGCAGAGTCAGCAAAAGTGTGGATTGATGAGGGACAAAGCTTCCCAGAGGTGCCCGCACAAAATTCATTGATGGTGTGCCTCAGGGGCATTGTTGTCCCCACTGTTATTTAACATCTATATGCGACCTTATGCTCAGTTGGTACGGTGAGCTTTGGGCTGATCTGCCATCAGTATGCTGATGACACTCAGCTCATTCCTGTCGATGGAGGCGGGGAGCTGTCACCTGCAGCTCTACAGCATTGTTTGGGAAGGCGTTCGCTGGTTGGTTACAACAGAGCAGGTTAAAACTTAATCCATCGAAGAGCGGAGATCCTTTGGGCTCTACCGGGGAGAGATTGGGGAATTCCAGCTGCCAGTGTGGGAGGGGTCAAGACATTGGCGCCGACTCCTCCATCCGCAGCCTGGGGTCCACCTGGATTCGGTCTATTTCAATGGAGACCCAGGTGGCCCATACAACCTGGGTTAGCGTTTTTCCATCTTCGCATAGGCCCGACGGTTGGCTCCTTCCTCTCCAACGCCTGACCTAGCCACTGTGATCCATGCAACGGTCACCTCTAGGCTAGACTTCATTGTAACTCCGGCATCAGCGGGCCTTCCCTATGCGTTTGATCCGGAAATTGAAACTGGTCCAACATCGCGGGCGTCGGAAAGCTGCTCACAGGAAGGTGCCTTTCGAGAACATATTTACCCTGTGTTGCACTGTTTGCATTGGTTACCAGTTGAATTCTGAATCATCTTCAAGGTGTGGGTGCTGACCTTTAAGGCCTTCACAGCGACCTGGGACCCTCGCGCACCTTCGGGACCGCATACACCCCATATATGTCCTGAGTCGCATCTTTGCGCTCAGCAGAGGCCAATTTACTGGAGAGATCCCTGGCTCCCTCAATGATAGGCTGGCCTCCACTTTCAGGCCAGGGCGCTTTACGGCTCTCTGGCCCCTGCCTGGTGGAACACTCTACCACCAGCTGTCTGGGCCCTGTGGGACCTTGGAGAGTTCCGTAGGGCCTGCAAGACCGAATTGTTCCACCGGGCCTTCGGAGAGACCAGCCGCTGAAGGTGCCCTGCTTTCATCCTCCCCCCTGCTGTATAGGGTCCCTAACATCATTGGGACCCATCATTCTTCTTGGGAGGGTTGCATATGGGTTCGTGGGATACTGTTTTAGAATGAAAATTTTAAACTTTTATATGTTTATGTTTATATATGTTTTTATATATGTTTTTATATTGTTCACCGCCCTGAGCCCTGCCCTGAGCCCTTTGGGGAATAGGGCAGTATACTAAATCAAATAATAAATAAATAAATAAATAAATAAATAAATAAATAAATAAATAAATAAATAAATAAATAAATAAATTTCTAGCAGAGTGTGGGTTGACCCTTATTTCTTCCATCTCTTCTAAATTCAGAATCAAATATGCAACTACTGTAAAATTAATAGTATTTTTGTAAACTATATTGATACTAGCTAACTTTTAGTGCATCTATAGTGCATCTGTACCTGACAGAGCTTTTTTAGTTTTTTTAAGGTATTTAATATTTTCACAGGTTTTGTTTTTAAAATGAGACACAACCCAACTAACATGAACATCTGGACTGAAACCTGTTTAAGCCCATTAAAATCAATGGGATTAAATCAATTTAAACTGAAGTAGATCGTCCTAAGTGAATTACAGGCTGGGCTGATGAACAAATGTTACACTTGATCCTTTGTCTTTTTCCTGTATATCTAGTGTTTTTCACAGATATACAGTGTTTTACACAGATATACAGATATACACATCTGTGTTTTACACAGATACACAGATGTTCTAGCCTACACAGAACTTATGAAAACACGATGTTTGTACAAATAGAATAGTTGATAAGATGTAGTACATTGATGTAGTATTTAAAATAGTAGTATGTCACAGTACTGGGAGACTGAGTTCTGTGACAGCTACTGTGGATTTTGGTTATGGATTCTGATGATTGCCAGGCAGAACTTGAAAGGTGATAAATTATCCAGTGAAAACTTTGGACTTTGATCTGAATTTAATGTAGTGACTTCCTGTGAAACAGTAGATGCTTTTATGCAAATAATTCTTTCTCTTTAAAAAAGTTGGAATAAAATCCACTGTGCATCTGCCAGCCATCACAGACATTGTTTAAATGTAAGAGTTTTGATGACATACTAGAATGTGTATTCCTGAAGAGTGTTTTTTCTTTCTAACATCCAGTTACTATTAGCATCTAAATATCTTCTACATTTTAAAAGATTTTCCCCCTAGGATATAAGAAAATCCAGTGATTCAGGAGGCCTAATAGAAAAGTATAATCATGATATTATTTTTTTCAATTTTTGTATGGCGAGGTCTTCTGTTATCCTTTGGGTATAAGCAGGAGGCAGTACAGGCATGTGTTTCCTCCCTAAAATGAATATTAAAAAGAATCTTGGAGAGATATTTAAATGGGTTTTAAAAGTTAAAAGAAATGGAAAAATCTGGCCTTCTTTTACATTAAAATTTGTTGCAGAGAATAGGCAATATGGTCTCAGTAGAACAGTTTGATTTAAGTCTAGTAGCACCTTGTAGACCAACAAGATTTTCGAAGTATGAGCTTTTGAGAGTCAAAGTTCCCTTCATCAGATACCATTGACAAAGGAAGCTTTGGCTCTTGAAAGCGTATAGCCCGAATATCTTGTTGTGCTACTAGATTCGAATCTAACTATTAAAACTGGTGTAATTGCATTTGAAATGCGTGAGAGTTGGTGTCAGATGAGGTGTGATGCAGGAGATGTGTTTAGGAGTCACCTGGTTTGTTTGTATTGGTTAGCAGTTCTGCACAATCCTGAACAAATTTGTTTAGAATTCATTTGGACTTACTCCCTAACCCTAGTAAGTCTGCCTTGAAGGTTGGGGAACTTTTTGCTGGAAGACAAATATTGATCTTCTTTTTTGTCCTCTGGAGATAATTCCAGCTTTTGAAAATTGGCATATATATTGGGAAAATGGCCAATGGAAAAGGATTACCATAATACCCCTATCAGCATCAAGAAGGTCCTAATCACAGATCCATGACAGCCCACTTGAGTTCTTATCAATATTTTTAAGATCACAAAGCTTGTGTCCTCACAACAATATAGTGAGAACCGTTTCATAAGTAAAATGTTTGCTGTTCTCAGTGTCAGGCCTCAGAGGACTGCTGATTCTATAGGGCCACTGTTCCAAAGGCTCTGATCCAAGTTCTAATCAATCAGGCAGCCCAATCCACAGGGATTCAGAGGCCAGGAATGGCACCACTACCACACCCCCACACTGCCTCCAAAGAACTTCCAGGCAGTTCAGGAATGCAGCAAAAAGGGGGGGAAGACCTGGTTGCCTGAAAAAACATCTATAGGGCTGAATTGAGTTACACCACTCTTTTGGGTGATGTATGTCTGTGACTTGTGCTACAGTGTTCCCAGCTCGAAAGCCCAGGTGGAAGCCAGCTAAAATTGGTTCCATCCCTGGGAATGCCCCGGCCCACCCTACCCCCCCCCCACACACACACACTGGCATCTGCTCCGATGCCAGTGTACTTCAGGTTTGACTGCCATGGAGCTATGGGGCACCCTCTCCGCTGGCATGGGTACCCCTTACACCAGTGGAAGGGACAAATGTACCAGTGTGGCCCTTCATTACTCCCAGATGTCATTTTAACCACCCCTATCTGGATTGGGCTGCCAATTTCAGATCTTCTCATACAAACAGAAGAAAACCAGCGTCTCATAAAGCCTGAATTTCCAGCATTCAGTTGAAAACCATGATTGCCTGTTATTGTCAATAAATGTAGAGTGGTATCGGTTGCTGAAATCCTTAACATTAGCTAAACAGTAAAAACCAAATCAGTTTTATGCTGAAAATACTTATGATGACTGTCCCTCCTTTGTGGCACTCAACCAACTATAGTTTCTAGGACAGCTTCTGGTACTCAGTGACCAATCAGCATGTTTTCTGATTAGTGATCTGAAGTGATCTAGAAGCTAGGTGACTGCTGGTGGCAGCAGCTCCATGAGCTCTTGTCTTCCAAAAGAGAAGGAAGACAATTCTGTTCCCTTTTTCCTACAAGAAAACTTAGAGGGCTCAATTTTTATGTTACAAAACTTGTAGCCCCTCTGAATTACCCTGAAAGATGGAGTCCATGGACCCTAGTTTGAGAACCATTGCTCTAATACACTTATTAGAAGATGGACAGGCTCTTGTGCTCTTTTTTTCTTTTTCTTTTTTCCTTTTCCTTCCTTTTGCAATTATTTTTAAACTAACAAGTAGACTCTAGTTAAAATAATTTGCAATTATCTATAAATATAAAAAGCTAACAGTGACTTTGCTAGTCATGCCCTAACACAGAAACGGCTGGACGGATCACCCCAAAATTTTCCTGCCTGTTGCGGGCAGGTAATCGGACCTTCAAATCACTGAAAGTCCATGCCTGAGCCAGGTAAAACGTCTTTTTCCTGGCGCACCAGACCATGAAGCTGGTTGTGTTTAACTGTCACCCTTAGAATGTTCGTGCAGCATGTCTGTGGCCTGAGGGGTTGGTATGCCCTTAGAATGTTCGCACAGATGGCCACAGATAAGCAGTGAAAACAGTAAATAGGTAATTCGAGTGGAAGTGAAACACATACACACTTTGCCATGTGAGATGTCAGATGGGGTCCCCCCCTCACACGCAGGTAACTTTCACTCTCTGTGCCTTACCCACTGCTACCACACAACACACATACTCTCATACACATCCAGCTCATCCTCACACACCTCACTCTGCCCTCCCTCACGTCTAACCACCACTTACCCACTTCCTCACCCATATTCGCCACAGCCTTTTTTTACTAAAAGTTTAGCTGGAGCTTTGCCTTTCTCTTCTAAGAAAAAAATCCTCATGTGGGTGGGGGACAAACCAACACTACTGGCTCAGCTTCTTTTGCACATGGCCCTTTACGAACCCAAGGAGCTGGCCTCGATCTGAGCACCTCACCACCCTACCTCTCCTGCCTGACTAGGATAGCCTGCTTGCCCCAGTTCTGCCTTACCCAAGCCAGGACTGTGCGTGTCAACCAGCCTCATGGACAGCGGGATTCGCACTCTGGACAGTTCCGTTGTGGAATGGAAAGGGTTACCTTATACTAAAAAAACAAGACACCACCATATAACAATGTGAATTGAAAAGGGAAAGAGGGATTCCATTTGACCACCCCAAAAGGCTATGCTGGGGATCATTGGACCTGCATGGACATCTGTGTGGGTTGCGGACTGTGATGAGAAAGACAATTGCCACAGCAACGCGTGGCCAGGCCCCGCTAGTTATATATATAATTTGAGTACTGAATTCATTTTCAAATACAAGCAAATATTTACAATCCAATATAGCTTTAAGCTTTCTTACCACCTCCAAAGCATGCATACTTCAATAATGGCCTAGCTACTGTTTAGGATGAGATTGTTATCAAGGGACTTTATCTACCCTACCCATGTTTTTTTGTAGAAATGTGGGCCAGTTTGATGAGTTTGCCATTATGGTCGGGATATCATATCTCTGCTTGTTTGTTTTACATTGATATAGTATAAAATTGGGGCTTATAGGGAATCATTCTGCATCGAAAATCTTTATTTAAATTTAAGTTTTTAGTGCAGTATGCCACATCCGTTTTCACTGTGCTATTGTTTTATCATCTCTAATGGATTGGCATCTAAATGTTTCACAACATTTCCATGCTTTCTCTAAAGATCAGGAAGCTTTTCGGGTGTGTTACAGAGGAGAGGTTTTTCTGTGATGCACTAAGGGGTATGACAGTTTTATCTGTTACCCTCACCAGACTCTGTCCCCTGGTATGATGCTGGAGTATTCTTGACCTCAGACCAAGCTCATTAGAATATGAAAAGTTCCTCCACGGCAGTCCAATGAGCAGTACAATCCAAGTCTCTCAGACCCATTTTGACATGATATAATCCAGAAGAAAGTTTCAAGGAAGAATGGAAGCACTGAGTGAGGGAGGCACAGTATAACTAAAAGTCTTCTAATTTAAAAAGTAGCCAAATATTGGTTGGAAAATGACTGAAACTTGCTACAGTTTTCACCTATTTTTAGCAGCATTTTTCTTCAAAAGCACTGAGTTCTCAAATACTAAACATGGAGGTTCAGATGGCTGAGAAATCATGGGTGCCTTAGGCAAGCCTCAAGCTTCTAAACATTATGTAAACATCGGATTAGGTAATCAGAAGTTATACTGCCTCTGAATCTGGAGGATCTCTATGTAGTTATGATTGCTGATGGCGCTGGCTGTGTTTTAACTGAGCACCCTGCTCCATCTGAGCTATTTTAAAGCTGTTGACATCCTGACCTGGATGGTACTGGCTACCTGGATCTCATCAGATGTTGGAATCTAAGCCGGGTTGGCCCTAGTTAATGCTTAAATGAGGGACAAGTGAGGAACATTAAGGTTAATATTTAGAGCTAGGCAATGGCAAACCGCCACTGTTCATCTCTTGCCTTAGAAACTCCATGGCGGGGTGCTCATAAGTCAGCTGTGATTTGATGGCACTTTCCACTATCATGTCCTTAACAATCCTGGCTTCATCAAGAAGACTGAAAAGATTTATCTTTGCCCTGATCTGAATGACCAAGGCTAGCCTGTGTCAGATCTTCCAAGATCTTCCCTGATTAGCACTTGGATGGGAGATCACCAAAGAAGTCCAGGGGTTGCTATGCAGAGGCAGGCTATAAGAAACCACTTTTGTTCTTTCCTTGCGAACCTTACACGGTTGCCATGGACAGATTATGATTTGATGGTACTTTTTTTACCACCACTTCTTAAAATTTGGTGATTCTGTACTTATGACATGAGGTTGCTATAATTACCCTAAGTTATAGGGACATTTTAATACTGATGCAGGATCAGTATAGCCATATATGTTGTATATAGTCTATAAAATCATGCATGGGATAGAAAATGTTGACAGAGAAATTTTTCTCTCTTTCTCACAATACTAGAACCAGGTGGCATACATTGAAAATGCTGGGGGGAAGAATTAGGACTAATAAAAGGAAACACTTCTTCACGCAACGTGTGATTGATGTTTGGAATATGCTGCCACAGGAAGTGGTAATGGCCACTAACCTGGATAGCTTTAAAAGGGTCTTGGACAGATTTATGGAGGAGAAGTCGATCTATGGCTACCAATCTTGATCCTTCTTGATCTGAGGTTGCAAATGCCTCAGCAGACCAAGTGCTTGGGAACAGCAGCAGCAGAAGGCCATTGCTTTCACATCCTGCATGTGAGCTCCCAAAGGCGCCTGGTGGGCCACTGCGAGAACCAGAGTGCTGGACTAGATGGACTCTGGTCTGATCCAGCAGGCTCTTTCTTATGTTCTTGTGTTCTTGTGTACTACGGTGTGGAATGAGCAGGCCAGGAAAAGAAAGGGTATCTCTATGGCTGATTCTGTATGTATGCATGTGGAGGAGGGAGTAATACGTACAAGTCATAAATATTTGGAACCCCTAAAAGGGAAGTCTATATCATATAAGCACAGCATTTTATTACCCTACTGAGAATCTAGTGATGTTCAGGCGGGAAGGTGGTGAACTCGCTTACAATAAAATAATTTTTACTTAGAGGATATGGTGTGGGACAAAGGCATCCCAACCAAGTCACAATCTCTCGCTCTTCTTCATTTTCACACGAAAGGACATTTGTGTCACAAAATCCAGTTTTGTGCATCTGAAAAGATATCACAGAGCGAAAAACACGTAACCGTTCAGCTTTTTCAGTTGTTCTCATGGGTTGTTGTGCTTTAAATATGAAGATCTGCGGCAACGTTTATACTGCCCCCAAGGCCAAGTGATGCCTGCTGGGCAGCGTTTAACATCTTTTTTCCCTCCAAAGTTTTCTTTTTTAAAAAAAATCAAAAGTAGCCTCCAAGCCTGCAGCTAGTCTCCATCCCCGAGTAGCCTTTGTTTCTAAACAAAGACAGGTCAGCCTCTTCAGTCTTTCCCCGTAGGAAAACAACCCCACTTTGTGAAAGAGTAACTGTAACCAATGTGAACAGTGCTTTGGAAGATCTTCCTTAGGCTAAACTGGTCGGGGTTTCAGTTCTGGGGTGGGGCGGGGGGAGATGATGAAGGGGGCATACAGTAAAGGTTCATAAAACTGAGCATAGTGTGAAGAAAACAGATGAAGCCCCCCTCTCCATAATCCCACAGTAGAATATGGGTCACTGAGCAAAATTTGTGGCAATTAAAAAATAGTATGATTCTCTTACTGAATCCACTGTAACAAAAGGTAGTGATAAGTACTAGTTCAGATAGCTTTAAAAGGGGATTAGGTGAATTTATCCATCTATAGCTATTGGTCATGATGGCTAAATAAAGAGTCCATGGCTTACTGTGCATGGAATGCCTACCTCAAGACTTTCTGCACAGTAGCCTTTCCTCATGTTTCTCTGTTTACATGCCAGGAGGCACTCTCTCTTGGGTGCACAGTTTTTCTGCAGAGAACTCTCCAGGCCTGGTTTTCTTAACTCTGCCTATCAATTTATTCTTAAAGGCACAAATCTTAAAGTTCCTTATTCTTAAAGACACAGCTCTCATTACACTCAGTAGTCAAGATTACTGACTTAGAGGCTTTCCCCACTACAGTAGAGAGCTAAGGTCGACTCGGTTCCCTTCAGTGGAGGGCAATTCCAGGCTGTCCCCACAGCAACTGAGTTGGCCCCCTGGAACCGAGCTAAGTGGGCGGGATCATCTTGGTGCCTGTTTCGCTCCTCAATCGTGATTGGTGCTTGTGTTACGGTGGGAAATGGGAGCGTTCTTTTTTTTACAGTTTACAGTTACATGCGCTTTCTGCCCGCCACGACTCTCCCATTCTACGCATGCCACAAAAGCAGCTCGTGATTGGTTGAACGGATGAGGTGTCGTTTTGATGCTTCCCCACTTCGAAGCGGTATCGACCTTGTTCCGGCAGAAAAGTGTAGTTCATAACTGCGACAAGGATGTCGCAGTTCTGAAGGGGGGGAGGGAACTGAGACAAAACAATGTTGAGCTCGGTGGCAGTGGGGATTCACTGAGGCGAACCTAAGTAGAAACCAGTTCAACTCTGTCAGTGGGGAAAGCCCCTTAGTCTTTATACTGCACTTTTATCGATTTAACTGTTCCAAAAATGGTCCCCTGCCAAAAAATGAAAGAGCAAAGCAATTCCCTGGACAACATGCTGCTAAAGAAGGGGACATTGTATTATAGCCGATACTCTCCCCCTCCCCTGAATCTGCTGCAGGAGCATAGAGGCTTGCTATTTCCAAGCATTCTTTGTCAATATCTCGATATATCAATACCATGCAGAGGTGCTTGTGTTTTGGCTAAACCCATGTGAGTTTCTTTTCTTTCACTAGAAGGTTCCAGAAACATGGAAGGGGGGTGAGGAAAAAGGAGTGGATGGCAGTGGATGTGGATCGAGGGAAGATGTCCAGAGCAAAGCTTTTATCACTGGCAAATCTGCACACTCTGGCAGCAAAGCAAAATTAAAATTGTGCTAGAAGTGGTTCCGCTTGCCATGGAGAGAATGATAAGTAAAAATGGGGCTTGAAGAAACATGTCCGTACAAGAAATCTTGCTGGGATGGACACTCACCCCACCATTCAACAAACCATGGCCATACTTGGTCCATGTTCAGAGGGACTACTTTTGAGGGACTACTAGATGGATCTTTCTTGTCTGTTCCACTGGGGCTTGCCTTTTTCCTCATGTAAATTTTAGCAAACAAACAGTATACGGCAAGAAAAAGAATCCTGCAGGGTAAAAATAGGTTGTGAATGGGAGATATGATGGGAAAAAATTAAACAGCTTTTCCCTAGTGATCCCTCCATTGAAACATGTGGTCTTGGGAACTTCTGTCTAAAGAAGGAAGTGATGAAAACAATAGATTGAAAGGTACATGTGAATGTATGAAATCTTTAGTTTTTGATAGCAACACTCTCTTGCTTTATTTATAACATTTCTTATACCTTAACTCCCTCCCCATTCAAACTGGAGATACAAAACAGTTTGCAATTAAAGAATGTGTGCTAGTACATTTTCTGGATGGGGAAGCTATTTTACCTTGGAAGGCTACAAAACCAAAGCAGGGCTTCTGTTTCCACTGCAGAAGTTTTCAGTTCTGCTGTTCTAATGCATCTTTATCAATGTTAAGAGGAACTCCTATTGCAGCATCCAAGGAGAAGACTGCCAGTGTCAGCCTCCCTCCCCTAAGCCTGTTTACCTTCCAGTGACCTGACCTTGAATGGTACAGCTTTGCAACATGAACAGCTTCTACCAACTAAAGACCTCTGATCTCAAACCCACAAGAGATCTGAGTTTGTTTGTTTTTAGCAAGAGAACAGGTCCACCATGTTGCCAGGAATAAATATCCTCTTGCTTTTACAAAGAAAAGAGGATCACTTATTTTAATTTTAACATCTTGATGTGGTGGACATCTTTTGAAGGAGGAAGAAAGCAATACTTATTTTGTTTCTGGACATCTTCAGTTGTCTGGATCTTACTGTTTATTATTTGAATAAGTGCTGAGAAGCCTCCCAGTCTAACAATTCTGCTTCTGTATAAAAAAAAAGTTAAAACACCAAGCGGCCTGGCCTTATCATATTTAAAGTATGTTTGTCCAGCTTTGTAGTAAGAACAAGCAAACTGTTTGAAGGCCGCATAACTTTCAAACCTTGGTTGCGACACGTTAGTCCCATTTTGAAACCATCTTTATCTTGCCGAGAAAACTAAAATCTGTTTGACCAACTAGCCCTCTGGACAGTTTATCTTGTAATATGCCTTTAGCTCACCAGGATTATTGATTTTCTTAAATTAATGTTTACAGAATGCTACTGAATTTTACTCAATGGGATATTGTTCTTTTTGAAGCTTGGGAAAATATGAGACGGAATGTTAGTTGCTGTTAGTTCTTGTGCTAAGACTGATGAAACATTTAGAGGGGTTTTTTTAAAGCTAGCCTTGAACTATAGCTGTTTCCTACAAGTGTGTTTACTCTGAGTACATTAGTAATGGGACACAGCCTCAGACTCCAGTAGTAAATATTGCTTCAAAATTCTCTAGATGCGGTAGAGCAAACAGGACTCTAGAAATTATCCTGTAGAAATTAGCCTATAGATATATAGCCTAAATATAGGCTATTCAGTATATAGGCAGACCATGTTAGTAAGGGTAAATTGTGATCTATTCTCAGTTGTTTGTAAAGTATACCAGTTTTCTGTTGACAATTCAGAAGCTGTTGCATTATATCTTGATATGTCTAAACGTATAGGGTTGGATCCAGAGTAGCATATGAGTGAAGTAATGTTTGTGGAATGGGGTTTTCCTGTCTCCCACTTCCTATGCAGCCCATGTGAGCCCTGCAGGATTCTGCTCCTGGGGATTAGAAGACCCACAGTGTGTGAGGCTGTGAAGTGGAAAGTTCTATAGTAGGAAGGGCAATTAGCAGTGAACGTAACCCAGTGGGAGAGTAACTTCACATCCAACCCAAAGTATTTATAGTTTATAAATCTCATCTTGCTCAGTACCATTTAACTGAGCTCATTTGGAAGAATTGTTGTGTTCCTTTAAGGATATTAGTGAAGGTATTTAAAAGCTGCAATTCCAGATAAACATGGTTCAAATCCAGTGGATTTAGAAAGTCTGTAATTGTAAGGAATATGTTGACATTAGCAAGGATTCAGAGAGCTGAATCATATGAAGGTCATCCTAAATCAGACCAAAAGTCCATGTGATCCAGCTTTCACTTTCCAAGAGTAGCAAGTCCAGGAAATTGACAAGCAGAGAGTAATTGTAACAGTTTTCCCTGTTTGTCCCTACCATTTGCCATTCAGAGGTTTTGTTTTGTTTTTTTGCCTTCGAATGTGGAGTTCCAGTTAGCTGTCATGGCTAATAGGCTTATCAACTACTCTTGTCCAGACTTCTTCACAAGTAGGGATGCCAACCTCCGTGTGGGACATGGGAATCCCTCGGATTCATACCTCATCACTAGACTATAGAGATCCATTCCCCTGGAGAAAATGGATGTTTTGGACTCTGTGGTACTGTATCCTACTGAGGTCCCCATCCTTCCCAGGCTCCATCTTCAAAGCTCCAGGAATTTCTCAGCCTGGATGTGTTGTGACCCTTCCCCTATTCCCCACCAGTGGTTAGGGAGGACCTGGCAAACCTATTCACAAGATCTATTGATCACATTTTTATCCCGCCACTCTTCCCATGAACTCAGGTGGACTATAAGGATTTCCCTTACTCTATTTTATCCCCATGACCTTGTGAGGTAGGCCACTGAGAGTAACTGGTCCAAGGCCATCTACTGAGCTATGTGGCAGAATGAGAATTTGGTCTCCCCTGTCATAATCTGATATATACATATATACCTTTCTGACTCAAGGAGTTCAGGGAAGCTTTTGTGGGCTACTACGTGTAAGATGAAAACCCAGACCAGTTTTAAGGAAAATTGTAGGGGGGGGGGGGATGAAAAGTAAAGCTGTTTCTATGTGGGTTATCTGCCCCAGTTTTAATTCTCTTGGGATTAAATCTTTCTCTCCCTGCCCTTCTGCAGCACAGTGGTATGTACATACATGTGCTTCCCTGACTTTTCTGTGATATTTTCAAAACCTGGTTTGTTGTGAAGTTTTGGGAAGTATAGAACCAGGACTAGATGGTTAAGTTGTGGGTGGGGAAGTTTGGATTTTCCCAGTTCCACCCCACATAGCAGCCATTTTCTCTGTCCCTGTAGTGACCATTTTCCCCCTATGCCACTGGGGGCCTTTAAAAAAAAACCAAATAGCAATTGAATATTCATATAAAATTATAATAATCTGTGCTTAGCAGCTTCTCTGAATTTTCAGCTTTCAGTTTTTAAAAAGATAAGTGTCTAACCCTTGCTTGTTGCCCAGATACCAGGGAAAATACATCTGTAACAAAAGGGACTAGAGGTTTACCTTTGTTTGAGGAAGCTGGAAGTTTAGAGAATCTGATGCGCAGATTGCTTTTTTAAAAATTAGCAATTGAATATTGTTATATCAATTTAATAATATAACAAACAAAAAAGGCCTGGAGGTGCAGCTGGGGGAGAGGGACACAGGACTAGGGCAGGGAGACTGTGGGGAAACCTGCCATATGGAACTCCATTGCCAGTATGCTGTACTGGCAGCCGTAGCTGCCACGGGGAAACCACATGGCAGGAAAACATCTAAGATGAATAGAACAGTTTCCAGTCAGCCTTAAAACTGATGAACTTGGGGTGGCACCTAGTTTCTCCACAGCATAATGGCTTGTGTCATCAGCTATATGAGTGGCATTTCCATGGGACTTGTTCTGTGCAACTGTTTCCATTGTGCATCACTACAATACTTTGGCAAACTTCATTTATATAAGCCACCTCAAGATTAGTAGGATTATTATTTTTTAGATATATATTTAAAGTAACTTACTGCAAGTGTGAACTATGGTGAATACTTTCGCGTCAAGTGTGGTCAAGAGATCCTTCTGCATTACGGATGAAAAACTGCAGCAATGTGCAGACAATGGGGCCACTTTGTTCCATCCTATGAAGCTTGGATAAAGGAAGTTCCATTTATAAAGATTGGTGTTGTCATGCAGCTACATGAAAGTCACACAAATTTCAATTGGATAATGAAGAGATTATCAGATATGTGAAGTTCAAGGATTTTAATTCATCTCTTCCTCTATGCAGATATGTTGAAAAACTACCAATCGTGATTCTTATGCGTAGGAAACTATAATCATTTCACTGGGGGGAAAAAATGAGAAACAGAAAATCCAGTATGAGTCTGATTCACAAACCAATTAAATGGGCAAACTTGATTTTAAGCTGAATTGATCCTACAGCCTAAATCAGCTTAAACCAGAGTACTTCAATTTAACGGGTTTATGAATTCAGGGCAGGCTGTTGGTATATCCAGGCCACATGCCATGCGGGATCATTCCATAAATGACTTGTAAGCAGAAAAATCTCTCTCTCTTTTCCAAGGATGGTTACTAAAAAGTCATTATAAAACTTGCAAGGGAAAATGAGGCTTTATCTAGCCTCTTCACCTACCACTCAGTGTGAGGGTTTACTGGAGCTTCCAAGTTTATCTGTTTAAGTCCACTCTCTCTATAGTACAAGCCCCCAGCTTGTGTCCTAGCCATCAGGAGATATATCTCTCCTTGATCAATATTTACTTAACAAACAGCAGGGACAGGAGAGTTTGTTTAGAAGAATCATGTGCACACAAGGGTGAATGAATGCTCGGTAGAGTACTTCAACTGTTTGCTTCTTTTCCTTTTCTGCATCCAGGCTTCTGTTTTGTTACTTAGCCTAATCACAGGATGAACAGGTATCAGGGACAGTCTGAGAAGGTAAAACAGCCCACCAGGCCATGTGGCCCAAAGCTCAACGGCACGCCAGTAAGTTCAGATCCAGCCGGCAGCACCAAGGGCATTTGTTCACTCACCCATTGTACTGGCAGTTGGATAGCTGGTATCAATTGGCAATTGTTGCCACAGAAGTGTCTGAGTTGACTGGCTCCTGTCAGACTGGCAGAGCTACTGGAGCTTGGCTGTCTTGCTCCTTGCCACAACCAGCCCTCTAGGACCATGGCCTACAAAGAAATGTACCTTCATTTAAATGGCAGGTTTACTGCTGCGCAGGTGCTAGTGAACCAAGAGAATGCGTGGTGAACCAGAAAGACATCTTGCTTCTGTCATGTGTAGTTACCTCACATTTATGTGTCAATACTTTTAATACAGTAATGCCTAATCACAGTTTTTGTTTATACAGTTTTGTTTATACAGTTTTTGTTAAGGATAGTGTGGTGATGTATATTAAATTAATGTTCTGGAAATGCTGTATAGATGTGCTTGTCTTAGGAACCATCTGAAATCTGAGTGATCCCAGTAAATGTTTTTGGTTTGGGGTTTCTGGTCACTATTTCCCAACATTCAAAATTGAATGACTCGAAATCAGAAATTCTTGGCTCAATAATACTTGTGATAGAAGGGCTGAACTGGACAAAACAGGATATCTGAACTAGGATTGCCAGCCTCCAGCTGGGGCCTGGAGATCTCCTGGTATTGCAGCTGATACCAAGATGACAGAGATCAGTTCCCTTGGAGGAAATGGCTGCTTTGGAGGCTAGCCTCTGTGGAATTATACCTTGCCAAGGGCCCTAACCTTCCCAAATAGGGTCACCAACTTCCAGATGGCACTGAAAATCTCTTGCTATTATTGCAATTGATCTCCAGATGACCAAAATTAGTTCCCCTGGAGAAAATGACTGCCTTGGAAGGTGGAATCAATGGCATTATACCCTGCCGAGGTTCCTCCCTAGGCTCCACCCCACAAAAACTCCCAAGAATTTTCAAACCCAGAGCTGGCAACCCTACTTCATAGATATTGCATGTTTGAAACAGTATAATGGCAGCTACACAGACCCCACTGTATCTGGGCTGCGGTACTGGAACAGCAGAAAGTTAACCATTTCTTCTCTTTGAAACCCCATGCCATTTTCCTGTCTAATCCCCCACACACCCACCCACCCACACACACACACACACACAGTTATTTGCCCTGTAGGGAAAAACAGATTAGTATCCTTGATCTCTTGGGGGAAAAGTTTCGAAATGTCACCAAGGAGAAAGAATTCTTCAGTTGTGGTGAAACAGTCCAAACATGGCAAGATATTCTTTTTGTTTATATACATTTTACAGCAAACATGTTTTAAACAACAGTGTTAAATTCAGTGCTTTCTAAATTCAGCAGAATCTAATTAATTTCATGCTATTTTTGCTATTTGCTATTTGAAAAACAAAAGAATGATGATGAGTGTGGAAACTCAGTCTGCACATCTTTGTTGGAAACTTAAACTTTGCCTTAATCAGCATTTTAAAAAAATCCAAAGTTCTGCATGCTAAAGTAAGCATAGAAAGAGCAACTCTTTATTATCTACTCCAAAACAATTGAAGTGGCCACATGCAAATTGCTTTAAGGCATTTGAGCCTGGTTTTGTGTGTGTGATGTGTGTGTGCTTTTTATTTTGTGAATCAGAGTTGTAAAAGCCATCTGAAATATTCATGCAGAATTGTCTGAGAAGCAGTTTCTGTTTTATTTACTGCACACTAGAACAGCCACAGTGGATTAGTTTGACAATACCCGTAACAAAAGCACAACAGCTGATGCGTGTGATGTTAGGAGGTGACAAAACAGTTAAAGTATGCTGCTGGCTACAGGCAAGCAGTCAGCAGATGCAGACAAAAGGGTTTGTGACAAGAATAACTCTCTCTCCAAGGCGAGCAGTCAAGAGTATCCAAAATACCAATACCCTTTTCTCCTTGACATTGTCTTCGTACAGTCAGCATTTTATTGCCCTTTTATAGTCAAAAAAACAAAATGCAATTCCCTGGGAGATCAGTTTTGACACTACCACGATCTTCACATCACCCTGACTTTCCCTACCTTCTAGCTTTGACACAATTAAAATTTAAAGGTGATGCTGGCAGTGGGTGAAGTTCTAAGGTGGAAAGTTCTCCCGTGCAAGCTCCGTCAAAATTGGAGTGGGGCAAGAGCACAGCGCCTCTTTCTCTCTCCCATAGTTTGCATTCTTTGCAGGAGAGGTTGTCTAGAGAATTTCCCATTCAATTGTCCCTATAAAAGATTATCGTGTGTGGGGAGGGGAACCATGTTCACAAGATTAATGAGGTGAGATGAACTCATAAGCTGTTTCAAATAATGGTGCATGTTTCTTTTTTAAAAAGTTCCTCACTTTAAAATTATGAACTTGAAAGCATCTTGTGTCCCCAATGGAGAGAGGGTGAAGCTAAGGCATGGATGCCTAAAAATAACAGCTGCAGCTTTTCCTTAAAAAAAACAAAAACCTTTGTTTGATTTTTGACAATGGAAAAGTTTTTTAGGTACTGATAGGTTATTCTGAACCAGCTGATGGTTCTTTGAGGGCTGTGTGAAAAATATGTGCATATGTCTCTCGAAAAGGAGGGGAGGAAGAAGGGGAGAGAAAGAAAAAAGAAAGGGAAGGCGAGGCTGTCTTCTCACTAACCTTTGTAATTCCCCTTCTATTCTTTGTGACATTCATTCAGCTGCCAAGCGTGTTTGGCAAAAGCTTGAGCCAGCCAGCACACTTCCAGTGACCGCTAACCTTGGTATGTCCTGACACTTATGATGAGTATCTGCAGGACACAGAAGGCAGGCAGGCTGCTATGTCAGGCTTTTATTATGTACTGCAGAGGCTGGGGACAGTCAGTTTAATAAAACAAATCATCCTTGAAGGTAAAGCAACTGGGAAGAGGAGGAGGGGTTGGGGGGGAGAGAAGGGAGGGTAAAGTCTTTGCTGCACAGGCGAAAAAAATAACCCAGAAATAACAAGAAAACACTCACACGGAAGCTAAGACTGAATGGCAACCAATGACCAGAGTTCCCTCATTCTTACTTCTCAAAACTACTTCTGTGGTCTCCGTACCTGTACTTTGGGCAAATGAGTCTCAAAGTCCCAATTACAGGAAAACCAGTAACTTCAGTTCATTGTTTTCTGAATTCATCATGGGGAGACATTCAGAAATATACAGTATATGCATGTACACTAGGGGAGCACTAGGGTGATAAAATTATGCAGGGGCTCTGCCCCCCAGGAAGCTGTCCATGGGGCTTTCCCCACTCACCTTCTGCTGCGCGCCGTTCTCGCGCCCCCTCAGCGTGCGTCATTCCTGGTGCGCTCTCGGGGTTCCCCACGACCGCACGGGGTCATCAAAAGGTGCAGTTTCTTCAGCGTCAGGAATGACGCGCGCTGAGGTGGTGCAAGAGCAGCAGCGTCGGGGCGGCTCTGTGGTTGCCGCCCTTGCAAGTGGGGAGCGCTGCTGGACCCCGCTCTACTTTCCCGGAGTAGCGTGCAGCAGAAAATAAGTGGGGAAAGCCCCCATGTCATGCAGTTTGGTCCAGTTGGTGTGAAGGAAGGCTGGAATGGTTATTTGGGGGCTCTCAGCAGCACTGCTTATGCGGTTGTGCCCCTTGATCACGCCCACAATGTCTGCACATTCAGCAAAACATTTCAAATCTCAGATAGGCTGTATGCTTTTGGTATCTTTTCTGCCCACCCCCCATCCCCAGTAAGAGTTCAACAAAACAGTTGCTTACATTTAATAGTATGCCTACTGGCGGAAGTGACATACACCTTCTAGTACATCTCAGTAGAACATATTACCTTGTGAGGCAACAAGTATATGCAAACTTTCCCCTGTGACAGTTTCTAGATGCTACATCTGGTTAAACAAGCCAGCAACCAAAATTAAATAGCTTCTGACTGATCTAAATAGTTATGAATTGTATCCCATGTTTTTTGATATGGAAAACTAGCCTTGTGAAAATGGTGATTCAGACTGCAACGCTGCACAGCCCAACAGTTGGGTTGAGAAGGCGATGGAAATTTGCAGTCTGTGCGTCAGATTCAAAAGATCAAGTAACATATCAAAATCCACTGAAAAAGACTTTGTTCAAAATCTGTTTCGTTGTAGTCGATAAAACAGTATGAGGCTAAGTTTACATGTTTGTCATGTCAAGCTCTTTGCTTTATAGGCACCTTTCTACTCTCTCTCTCTCTTGGTGTGGTCTGGATGGGTAGCACAAGATGATGAATGTAGGACCTAGTATGAGCATGGCTTCTACCTTGACATAATGAACAGAGTATGTAACCACATGGCCAGAGAGCACTCTCAAAAATATTAATGTCCTCACAAGAGCTTTAAAACCAAAGGTCCTGATACAGCTAAGAACAACTAGTAACAACTGGGGTGTGTGGGGGGGACGACGACAGCCCAATCCAGATGGAGGGGGGCAATCTGCAGAGGAAATGGCAGAGGGCCATGCCGACACATTTGCTCCTTCCACTGCATAAGAGGCAGCCCTGTCAGCACAGGGGGTCATAGCCCAGTCTACTCCACAGCACTGAAACCAGGATGTCCAGGCCACCACAAAGTTGCGCTGGCATTCTGAATGGATAGCAGTGGGGGGTGGGGCATGCTGAGCATTCCCCGGGGGGGGGGGGCTGCAGCATAAGCAATTTGTCAGTGGGGTGATTTGGGCAGCAGGATGGATTTCCCTGAGGACAGAACCACTGTTCAAAAAATCTTAGGCAGTATTGCAAGGCAACTGGGGCAGGAAGGGCAGGGGTGCAACTATCTCTTTAGGGGAGTGTTTGGTGGAAGTTAGTTTGTTAAATTGTAATTGTTTTTAATTATGACTTATAAGCTCTCTTGAGCATAAGGAGAGGCAAGATATGCTTGTTTTAATAAATAAATGCAAAATAAATACAGAATCACAATAAGATGAGGATAAACATCTAAATGTACAGTCAGTTCAATAATATAAGGAATGTTATCACACACTTCCTACTGGAAAAGGACAGATATAGTTTCATTGTTTACATTTTCATCAGAACAATATATGAGTTGCTTTAATGTTATGATGCTTTTATAGTGCTTTCAAAGATTATGCAACTGGATGAAAGATTATGCAACTGTCCCACCTAGGTCTGCCAACCCCCAGGTAGCACCTGGAGATGTCCTGGTGTTATAAGTGATATCCAGATGATCAAGGTCAGTTCCGCTGGAGAAAGTGGACTCTATTATACCATGCTGAGGTCTCTCCATTCCCCAAACCCCATTCTCCCCAGGTTTCACTCTCAAAATCTCCAGGTAGTTTCCAACCCCAAGCTGGCAACCTTATTCCCACCTAATTCTCACCGATCTTTCTCACAGAAAGCAAGCTGTCTACAGTCATTTCAGATGTCACATTTGGAAGGGGGGGGGGATTTCCAATCTCATTACTAGAAAAACATTCTACCTTCAATTCTCCCGGTATGTGTGGTTGCAGTTTTGTCAGAATGAGGCACTCTGTGTATTTTCTAGATTTGATATGTGTGAATGTCAACCCTAAAAAATCAGGGTTTCATGTACCTTACACTGTAGCTGGAAAATACATGCTGTTTCCTCTTCTGAAATGGTGACCATGTTTATAGGATGATTGTGATAGTGTACTCTTAGATACTCCCAAACATCAAGTCTAAAAAAGGCTCTTGTGAAATAGATTTTGAATAGAGGAGAATGAGTCAGAATTGTCTATGAAAGCCACAGGAGTAGATTTTGAACAAATAGTAGATTTTAATAGTAGATTTTGGACAAATGAATCCTTCTTTGGTTTATAATAGTCTCTGAGGTGATCAGCAGGTTTTACAGCTGCTGCTGGGTTTACCTGTCTACATTTCTAGCCATTTGTCTTGAGAATATACCAACATGTCATTCTGTTCTGAGACAGCACTGTTGAAACTGAAGTCCACCACCTAGTCTTCCCCTTCCCTGCATTGTCTTTCCTCCTGGTGATTGTGAAGTATTATTTTTTGATTGACTGCTGCCACCTGATGCTTGGAAAATGTTGTGGGTTCATAGTAGAGATTGTTGTTGAGTCTATAAAAAGAAATCTGGATGGGGTTCTTATTTGTCACTGAGGCATTTTCTGCAGATGTTTCTACCGGAGAGATGTTAAATCAGTTAGGTGTAAAGATGTACTGAGTAGGTCATCATCACTTAGGGTCATGGAAAAGCTACCCCCAGACACACAGCTAGCACAGCTGAGTGGTTAATTGTTCACTGGAAAAATCTAACTATCCAGCTACAACAATTAGACACTTTGCTTTGGAAAGCACTCTTTTAGAAAAAAAACATGTTCTTTGTGAAAAACAGGGGTTGGGGGGATCAGCTTCATTAAGCTATGAGGAGTGTGTAATTTCTAAAACAAGAGGCTCCCAGGCTAAAGTGAGTCTGGAACTCATTCCATATGACCTGGAAATTGTCCCCTGGAATCTTAGTTAAAATGATGATGGTTGAGCCTTGTCTGTGGTTTGAGAGAGGAATGTTCTGCACATGCTCAGAGAGTCCTTTATTGTTCTCATTCTAGAAGGTTTTGTGTTATGGAAAACAAAGCTAAGCTCATTTGAGCCCTGGCTCAAACTAAACCCTGGCTATTAGGATACTATGCAACACAAAGGAATAAGCAATGCCCCCTGGCATGAGGAAGCAAGGAGTGGATAATAAAAATAGACTGGGACAGGAATGGTTGAAGTATATTGTAAACCCTTGGAAACATTGTGTGGGCAGCTTTTCAAACTGAATGTGTTTCCTTAGAACCTAGAGTAGTACAGTAGACAGAGTATTTACATTTACAGGTAGGTGGGTTATAAATAAATTCACTTCTGCAAATTACCTATAAAGACATGATCTAAATAATATCAGTGTTCCTTTATCCTTCTCTCTTTCTATAGCAATAATAGAATCTGTCTCTCACACCACTATCATTACTGTACTATCACTTCTGTCTTTTTATGGTGAGAAACATACATTCATGCTATGGATTGTTGAACCTCTTCATGTATTTTTGCATATATAGAACTTCAGCATTTACCTAATAAAATAGTAATTTATGAGGAAACTTTACCTTTTCTTTAACTGTTAACCGATGGTTATTTGATCATTTTTAGATGTCGATCTGAAATGCCTGAACCACAGTTTTCTAGAGCACGCTTTTAATAGTGTAAAAGGATAATGTTTTGCACCTGTGCTTCACTGCGCCTTTTATTCCTAATTCATTAGCACTGATACCTTTCCCTGTTTCAAGTTTAAATTCACAACTCCCCTTATCATCTGCCAATCAATAGCCCTTTGCCTAGTTTAGAAAGACATCATCCATATACTAATATTCAGTTGCACATTCACTTGACAAACGTCGAAGAAAAAAAGTTAGTCCAGTAACACCTTAAGGACCAACAAAATTTTCCATTTGTCAACGGATTCCACATCCAGAATCGGATATACAGTAAGCTTTTCCATCAGTCTTTCATTCTGTTTGTATCAGATGAAGTAAAACTTTGACTCACAAAAGCTTATACCCTGGAAAATTTTGTTAGTCTTTAAAGTGCTTCTGGACTCACATTTTGTTTTACTACTACAGACTAACATGGCCACCCATGTGAAACTATCTTGATGCAAATGGAGGATATTATACCTGCTTCCTCAAAATTCCTGCAAAAGAGCCCAGTTGCATATATGGAACTGAACATCAACACAACTGAACATCAATACAGAGTTACTGTTAGAGTTCTCAGTTTGGTTCCATATTATTCCCTGAATCATTTGGTATTGCCAGTCTGAAATGGAGAAAGGGAGGGGAGGTTCTCATGAATAATATTAGGTGGTAGAATAACTGGCCACAGCTTATTTATTGGTTGGAGACAAAGGGCACAGCATAGGAGCAAAGGGCACAGCATAGGAGACAGAGCCTGTTGTCAGGCAGCACACTTGTTGAATCCACAGCAACACATTTCTCCCATACCGGATGCAACAAGTTCGTGGGAGCCATTTGGGTGCTGCCTATTGAATGGAATTCCCTTTGTCACCTGGGGGTGTAGACCAACTAGCATCCTTCCCTGTGCCTGGTCATGAGGCCTACCCCACCCCCAAGGTCCCTTGGGGGGGCAATGATGGGGAGGCAGGAACGCAAGCTCCATCTCCCTCCAAAAAGGATCAGTCCCCCTGCACAACCCACCATGCTGTGAAAAACAAGAGACATGCAAATATTAAGACATAGAAAAGCATAACCACGAAAAACAGAAGGCAGGCAGGAGGGATAATCTTCTAACCTTCCACACAGGAGAAGAGAAAGATGAAAAGCACTTTGGGTCTCTATTGAGGTGAAAGGTTTTTTTTAAGGTAAATTAGAAACTGTGTTCTTACAGCTTAGTTTAGCTGTTCCTTTTTCTTTCACAAAAAGCATATTTTCTAATGAGAAAGCATTCTGAGGCAAAGCATGTAATTCAATACATGGATTTCTAACGTATCATTCTGAAGTAGGGCCCCATTGCATTCATGCTGAGAATGTGGCAGGGTCTGCAAGGCTCCCCATGCTTTGCCCTTTTTCTGTTCCCCCAAAGTCTGATCTCATCTGAACCTAGGCACTTTGGCAATGTCTTGGACACAAGGAATGTTGGAACATGTCATCTTGGATCTCCTGGCATACTACTAAGCATATCAGGAGCCACAGAACTACATTTTCCATGTTCCCTTGCACTTGGGACACTGTGTATGGCAGCGTTGAGTGTCTAATGGAGGCCCCCCACTAGGAGAATTCTTCTGCCAGTACTTCCAGGTAGGTTTGGAAGGTGGTGTTTATAAGCATTGGGGAGAAATGGAAGGTACATAGTACACCCATTGGAAACTAGTCTCAGAATTCCATGTGGGGTGAAACTAATGTTGGACTTGGGGTAATAATTCCCTTTTCAGATTCCCCCCTCTCTTTTCAATCCTGGCTATATCATAATGTTTGCAGAAACCACACTGAATCTTCTAGAGCAAAGCTTTTTAATTACATGTTTGTTTGTTTAATAAGTCTAATATTAATAATTTTCCCTATCTACCTCAGATATCTATCTAGGCTAGACTGACTGATCTATGGCCATTTATGCAGTAACAACTCCATGCTAGTTTGTAGTATTTCATACCGAAGCCCCCCCCCCCCCCCCGGGTGTCAGAAGATCAATTTCTCACTCTCCTTGCACCACTTTTCCCTCACCTTTTTCCCCGACATCTGCTGCAGGGTGGCAGTTAATCTCTGCAGAGGATTCAGCTTTTGATGGCCATGGTTTCCACTTTGTCTCTGTGACATTGATTATGGCGGCATATTTTTCAAAAATTATTTGTATACAGTTAAATGAATGGCTCTGAAATTATATTCCGGCATTGGTTGCTGGTGTATGAGGAGAGTTGAGTAATGCCCCTCCTCTCTGGGTGAAGGGAAAGGACATCATGGAAGGGAAAAAGTGGGGAGGGAGGAGTAAAGTGAGCCTGAGGCAGTTATGGTGCACTTGTCTAAGTTCAATTAAAATCACGCTTAAATAATGTAGCAAATATGCTGCATAACTGAAAATCTGCCTTGATGAGAAGGTAGGCTTGCTGCGTGGAGAAGCCCTGTGCATATATGGTCTCAAATTGGATCAGTATTGGATATTATAACATCTAGTCCTCTGGCAAAGAAGGTTACATTTGTGGTGAATTACACAGTGTAGCTGAAAGATCAACAGTTTCAAGTGCAAGGTCTTGAAGAATTCCTGATTAAGTACTGTTTAGCCTTGGTAATCTACTTCCTTCTCTGTTTTTTCCCCTCTGATTTGCCCTTGTTCTTCAACTGCACTACCAGAGAAAAATAACTGAGCAGTGGATGTTCCCAAAATTATCCTGCAAAGAATTAGCACAGTTTGACTATACTTTCATTCATCTTCATTTAAAGTTCTTTTTGCCCATTTGTTATCTTGCACTGTTGGCCTGACTGGTTTCTTACATTTTAAGGGGGATTGATTTGCTTTTCTATACAGTTTATCTGTCAACACACTTGGCCTGAAACTCCTGTGTAGCATGCAGAAACTATTTTAAAAAATCACATTTCTTCTTCCCACTCCCTTTTCCAATATATTAGTCCCCATTGGTGAGGTAAGCCCCCTCCTCCCAGACTGAGAAGTGTTGATGTCTTTAGAGCAGGAAGGAGCCAGGTGCTGTTTCTGACGTCAGTAATGGAATGGCAGTTGCTGGGACATGAGGAGAGGCTGCAGCGTTTGGGACTCTTTAGTTTGGAGAGGAGACGTCTGAGGGGGGATATGATTGAAGTCTATAAAATTATGCATGGGGTAGAAAATGTTGACAGAGAGAAATTTTTCCTCTCTTTCTCACAATACTAGAACCAGGGGGCATTCATTGAAAATGCTAGGGGGAAGAATTAGGACTGATAAAAGGAAACAATTTTTCACGCAACGTGTGATTGGTGTTTGGAATATGCTGCCACAGGAGGTGGTGATGGCCACTAACCTGGATAGCTTTAAAAAGGGCTTGGACAGATTTATGGAGGAGAAGTCGATCTATGGCTTCCAATCTTGATCCTCCTTGATCTCAGATTGCAAATGCCTTAGCAGACCAGGCGCTCAGGAGCAGCAGCAGGCCACTGCTTTCACATCCTGCATGTGAGCTCCCAAAGGCATCTGGTGGGCCACTGCGAGTAGCAGAGTGCTGGACTAGATGGACTCTGGTCTGATCCAGCAGGCTAGTTCTTATGTTCTTACGACAGGGCCCTGCCCAGCACTGCCTCTCAGGATGAAAAGATAGTCTGATTCAATTCAAGTCAACACCATATGTTATCTTCTCTTTATATATCACCCTTGCCTATGCCTTTTCTTATTAACTAGTTTGGCATTGTTTTGGACTTTTCCATGGCTCAACTTTGTGGGAAGAAACACCTGTTCTTTGGGGTACCTAATCCAATTTCTCAGATAAATATTTGACTGAATTTATCAAATGTTCGTCTTCCTATATCTCTCTCACCCTTCCTGAACCACATCACTTCCACACACTTCCACACAATGTGCCATTCTATAGCCCGTGCTACCCATTCCAAGGGAGGGATCCTGTAACTGCACAAACCATAACCAAAGCCCCTTCAAACAGTAACATTATAGGTTAGTTAAACACAGTACCAGGAGACTAAATGACTAAAAAATGTAAAGCACAGAGTGATGTTATTTTAATAACAATTTAAACTTTATTAATGAATCACCCCTCATCCACTCCCTTTCTTTGCATGTCTTTCCTTTGACTAAAAAGTTTCAGCAATGTGAGTCAATATGCCTTTTTCAAAGGACACTCACTGTTTGGGTCCAAATTCCACCCTGTAGTGCATGGAAGTGACTCCCACTGACTGCAGCAGCAGCTGATCACATGTCTGTCTCATGGCAAAATCTGGCTAATAGATCACTAGTGTGTCATCTGCTACGCTGCATGAGAAAGCTTACGGTGCTTTGTAACATTAAAGAGTAAGACAATTTTCAGGCCTTCTGAGCAGGTAGGAGCGGTTCATCAAGTGCAATAGGAGAAAAGTTGGGAGATTCGTTCGCCAGATCTGGAACTGCAATACTCATTATAGTCCCTTGATGCCCACAAGTGAATTAGAGGCTGCTTCCGGGGCTACAGTCGGGCTGCAGCACAGTAACAGAGTATCTGCTTGGTATGTAGAACGTCCCAGGTTCAATCCCAGGCATCTTCAGGTGAAAAGACCAGGTGGTAGGTGATGTGAAAGACCTCAGCCTGAGACTTTAGAGAACCACTGCCAGTCTGAGTAGATAATTTTGATCTTGATGGACCAATAGTGTGATCCAGAATAAGGCAGTATGTGTGTGAAGACAGCAGAAAGCTCTACGTTATATGCAAGAATGCATATACTCATAACTGAACACATACCCATGCACATATGTGCACCTTTTTTCATCAACTATTGACACTTGGTTAGAACCTCTACTGAGCAATTCTAGAGAGAATGCTCCTGGGAAAAAACGAAGTCACTCCGCTCTGCACTTTTTCTATCTCTGCCCCACAGGTACATTGTGAATGGCTGTTGACATGGATGAAGTAGACCTAACTGGCATTGTACTGAAACTCTTTTAGTAAATGAAGACTTAATGGGAAGGAACTAATTAAATTGTCTTGATAAAAACAGCAACTTTCTCAAAATATATAGTCCTGGAAGATGCGGATAACAGCATGCCCATGTGCAATGATTTTCAGTGTACCAAATGAACTGGATTGCCATTTAGAAACGTAATGGATCAAATAGAATTTGGATCTGTGGTCACAGCATGTGCAGAGTTCCCTGTTGCATTAATATGGTTTTATTGAGATGTTTGGGTTGAAGGGGGACCATAATGGCTGAGTACAAGGAATGTTATGGGAGCAACACACACAAAGCAACCAATGAAGCAGGCCATTAGAGGATGGCTTATTAGGTACTCATTTTTAAAACTGCAAAACATTCATCGATGCCCTATTTCTTTGATGGCTTTCAGCTCTGGCTGGGACCAAGGCTGACTGCAGAAATTAAGAGACAGTGTTGTTTCCAGCACACACTAAATTCTCATTGGAATACTCATGAAGAAAGAGTAAACAAATGCATAAATATGTGGGCAAAATACCCTGCAGACCTTCAAGGCTATAACCATTGTCCTCCCCCCCCCCATTCCCTTCTTCTGCTAATTATATCTTATAAATCCAGCACTCTCTAAACCCAGATGTTCATATTTTAATACCTACATTCTGTAGTTCAACTTTACAAAGCTAGCTAACACATATTTGAAAAGTTAGTACTATTGTACTATATATAACAGGCTTGCCTAAGAGAATAGAGGTCTGCCGCATTTAGAAAATGCAGGTGCTATATAAGCTCCCTTTTGAAAGCAAGAACTTAGCTCCATTTCCTTTGAAGACCCAGAGACTTGAAACTGAAAACTTGTATTAATGCCATTGTCTCCTTGTATCAGCAGGTTCCAGAGAGATTCCTGGAAGTGGCTCAGATCACATTACGAGAGTTTTTCAATGCCATTATCGCAGGCAAAGATGTTGATCCTTCCTGGAAGAAGGCCATATACAAGGTCATCTGTAAGCTGGACAGTGAAGTTCCTGAGATTTTCAAATCCCCAAACTGCCTCCAAGAGCTCCTCCATGAGTAGAGATTTCAACCACTATTTATGAATGTATAAAAAAGTAGCAGCCCCCCATCCTTTTGATGCCCAAGTTGTGTGTGTGTGTGCTTGCGTGTGTGTCAATATTAATTTCATATACATATATAATATATTCAATATGTGTATATGAAATCAGCTCAGAATCTCTTGTGGTTTTTTATTGAGGTAATTAATAAGAGGACAATTACTTTAGCCCCAACCTTCATTTCACTGTTGCTCAGAACTTTTAACACTTGGAGGGAAAGATCACTTTTTCTTTCAGGGAGCCAAGCGTTTGAAGTGTGTTTAAGCCTGCTTTAGCAAATTTAGGGAATTTCTTTATTACTTTTTTACAAGACTGATTTCTCACTAAAAGGCCTCATTTTGTTTTAGAAAGACAAATGTCACAGTGCAATCTCACAGGCAGTGTTCTCATTTTGTTAATATTAAGCTCTCTGAAGGTATTTTACAAGCATAGACTTTCCTGAATTTTATCTAATTATTTTTATCACATATTAGTTATCGCAGTCAGGGTTCACACCATACTCCTCAAGCTTTTCTCTTACAAAAACAATACATGCTCTAAATCAGGGGTGTCCAGATGTTCATAGACTACAATTTCCATCAGCCCCAATTGGGCATGCTGGCAGGGGCCATGCTGAACATCTGGAGGCCACAGTTGGACACCCCTACTCTAAATCCTTCCCATCATCTCGAGATGATGCAAAGGAGATGTTCAGCATCCTGGATCTGGGACACTCTGGCAAAATGGTTCCTGAAGGTTCTCCATTTCCCCCCAGCTTATCTGGAAAATGGAAGATCGGTAGAGGGAGGTGCCCTCAGAACCATGACAAGTCTAAATGGATCTCAAATCCTGCCCAGTGTGGTTTGGATCTGAATCAGAACAAATCTGAGGATGAAATTTAAAAATCTATTGTCAGAGGATTTTTTCAAAAATTACCCCATCTTTGTTTACTCAGACTTTTCTTCCCTTTGAAACAAAGCAATATTGCACAATGTAGAATATGCTCCTTTGACAATACAAAGTAGAATAAATGTTCATGAAAATCAGAAGGCAAGGAAATGTCAAAGCAAGTACTTGTGATATTATATCAATGATTTAAATTTCCCAATATGGTCAGCCTGTTAAAAATACAGAAGCATTTCTCTCTTCATAGAGTGAAAACTGATGGCATGATTCTGTTGCAGTTGCAAATTTTGATTTGCATCAATTTCACTGGAAGATTTTAACAGGTAGTAAATCTCACCCTTTGAAATTAATGATATGATGAGGGAACAATCTTACGCACACTTATTTAGCAGTAAGTCCCACTAAGTAGGACTTACTTGTGAGTAGAAATGTATAGGATCAAGCTGCTTAATTCTTAATTTTGGAGAGGGCTTGGCCATGTTTAAATAGCACTGTAGTCAATATGAATTCCTCTTTTCCCCAAGCAGCTAGGTATTTGATATTTGTACCTGAAAAATAGTGTATTTCATTACCCTTTTATTATTTCAAGCCTGCTGAGGCAAACAAGAAAAAAGTACAAAACATCCCAAAGCAGAAATAATCTTTTTTGCATATTAGAATAGACACATTTTCACAGAAAAATATTACTTAAAGAAATAACTGAGCCATAACATACAAAAGGCACAATCTAGAGAAAATGTACATTTCACTAAAACCCATGGAATGTAAACAGTTAACTGTGTTTTCTTACTGGGATTTAAGCAGGCTTAACTAGCTCTGGATTGTGCCTATAAATCATACAGAAACTTTATACTTCTGTCCTGTTGGCTAGAAAAGCAGAAGTTCGCTACATTTATTGTTTCCTCAAATACGAGTGAAGCATTAACAATTAACTAACTGATCCAAACAACTTTTCTTGCACCACAAAAGCTAGTGACAACATGAGTGCAGTGTGTGCGATTCATCTCAGTTTTCTGTTATTTCCCCTCAAGAGAACCTTTTTGTGATCGCTTTGTGCTTAAAAACCACATGGATTAGTTTGCATCCTGATCATGGATTAAAACAACTTCAAAAGGTCTCAGGGCCAAATGTACTAGTAAGCTAAAAGTACTGGTGCCACTGAAAACAGCAGCTGTATGTTGCGTTCCACACCTCTGCATAAGGCTAGTACAATGTACTTGTGTCCTGATGTTCTGCGTACCCTCACAAGCATCTGTGGGGCAAGAAAAGCACAGGCAGGATGCCCAGGCACAGTAAGCTAAGGCAGAGGGAGGATACATACAGGGCTACCATTTCCAGTGAGTTTCCTTTGCATATCATCTAGTTTGACCTTGTTGTCTGACATATTAACTCAAAAAGTCTACATGTTGAAGCAATCCAAGTTTAAATCTATGTGGATTGTCTCCACAAAATGATCCAAAAGATTTTACACTGAAAAATAGTAATAATGTTGTATGAATCTTGCTGAAGTGAGGGAACATAATAGTCTAATTAAAAAGAATAGAGCTCATTGCTAGATTTTATTTTGCTTTCTTCAGTTATCTCCTTTTTATTTTGACATTTTTGCAAAGGTGTAGTGTCCAGTAGTGTTTTTTCCTATATGCTATGACACTATGTGTTTGTTGTTTTCTCTGTTGTCCTTTGTACAGATGCAGTAAGAATTTATTGTTATCCGAGGTAGCATTTTTCCATTTCCCGTTTACTCCCAGGCAATTTGATATGAATTTGCCAAGGAAGCTGTTTTACAGCTTTGCAAATTATTTTTTCTTATGAGTCTCCCCCACCCTTTCCCCCTTCTTCTTGAACTTGATTTTTTATAAATAAAAATTGTATTTTGACTTTGGGAGAGTGAAACTGCCCCATGTGACATTTTAAAAACATCTGACCTGGCCATTGCAAATAATACTTACTTTACAAATACTGCTTGACAGACAGAAATGGATGAAACTATTATTGTCAGTGATAAGCCTTAATCTGCTGATTATTTTTAAAAAATCAACCTAGGACACCCAGGCTGAAATCCAAGGATCCTCTTTCGCATGCAGAAATGGAGTTTCTGCTTGCAGATCAGTGATTTTCCTGGCATAAGAGCCTTGCAGAAGCAAGCAAGCAAAATGTGTCCAGACAATATATGCTGTGAAGACAGACCTAAGGGGCATAAACTGAGTTTTCCCCTCTTTCACAAACAGACATTTGGATTGCAGACCCTAACATTGTTTTCAAGCGCTGGTTATATCTGTGTACTTGAGATGAAAGGCCACCATTTCCACTATGCATTCCTACTCCTAAACTCCCTCCCAAATACAATTTTTCTATCCATAAATAAATGCCACTCTGTTGGTTTGTGCATAATGTGCAGATTTTAGGGCATTTCCGGAGGTGGGGTTTTGGTCATGATTGGTGTGCAGAATCACCTCTGATCCACTTGCTTTAAGGTGCTCATCTCTGTTCCACTTACTGCTGGTTTAGATACACCAGCAGGATTATTATGGGAACAGAACTGCTGTCAGGCCGAAACAAAGCTGGAAACTCTGAACCCCACCCCTGCACTGGCAAGTACTTTTTATTTAAGTACTTCATGTTGTGCTTCCTGTTTCCGTACAGCAGTTGCTGATCAGAACATTGTCTAGAAACATCCTTAACTTGTGTGATAGCTGTTCCAACAGAAGAGGATAGATACAATTTAGTTGCACCAATTTCCCCATTTATGAGTGAGCATTCCTCTTCTAATTTAGGTCGCAGTACACCAGTTTCTCCTGAAGCTTTCTGGAAATGTTCAGGGGGCACTAAAGAACTCTGGCATATTTTTCCCATGATATTGCACACATCAGAATTTTCTAGTGGGCTGTGCTCATAGTGAACAACAGTCAATTTGAAATAGACTTCAGTGGCAGCCCCTTACATACAGACTCTTCCATTTCATTACTATTTTGGACATGTAACGCAGAAACTAAAGCCATACTTCAGTTGTGACATCACTTGTAACATATAGATACACCTCTTGAATACACTGACCTTTTTATAATTTGCTTTTTATTCTTAGTATTCTTTTACAATTATTATTGATTTGAAATGCGATTAGCAGAGAGTAGACCTTATGTCGTCTATTTATTTATTTATACATTAACCACTAGCGAATGATGCATAAGGACGCAAAACTAAGATAAAGCAGACACTGATCTGAAGTGTGTTTACATAGAAGCAAACCACCTAACAAAATGACTGATTCTTTTTATGATAATCTCAAAGCATTGCCCAGCCATATTGACTTTGTGCCTCCCAAGGCAGATAAAGTAAGATAAAACAAGGATCTTTCCTGTATTTTGTGCAGGGTTTGCCATTTTCCCAAACAATTTCCTCCATATTCAATTTTTTAAAGATATTCTTGCCCTGATTTTGTGGACATAAATTGACACCGAGTGCTCTGTGAAGTGGAAGTTGTCATAAGCTGTGCCCAAGCACTTGCTGGTCTTGTTCTCCTAAGTTGCCTATATGTTGCGATATCATTCTAAAATATCAGTAATGTAGGCTGTAACCCCAAGATTACTACTAAGTCTTGTTGAATACAATGGGACTTACTTCTGACCTGCTTAGGATTGCTGCCTTACAGTGTATCAGTATAGTTGGCCCAAAGTAATGGCACAGTGTTGGGAAAATCAGCTAGTCGTTCACTACATTTCTACAGGATAAATAGGAATTTCCTCTCACAAAGAATTCTGAGAATAATCAAGTGTATATTAAGGGGGAAGCATCCCTAACTGAATGCTTAGCTCTTTAATCTAATTACAACAGGGGAAATAGGACTCTCAGACAGCTATAAATCATTGTGTACCAGATTCTTCTCTGAATTCTGCATTGTAGCAGCTTTGATGGTGCTGAAGCTGGTGACTTGGTTAGGGCAGCTCAGATCCACATCGCTACACCAGCCAGACCTGACCACTAAGCATGCGCTGCCAGCATGCTCCAGCAAGTGTGACAGTGATCAGGCTCAGCAAATCTCACCCCCTTCCCACCTATTGGCCAATACAGGAATTCATAAGTCATGAAAAGCAAAGTTTATATAGGCAAAGTAGTTCTAAAACTGTTCCAATTCTAATATTTGTGTCTCTCTAATTAACATATTTCATTTTTCTGCATAGAAACTTGAGGTTATAGTGTGTGCCTAGACCTTAAATTCACCAGCGGAAGGATAGGGAATAAATCCTTCAAATTACCAGTTTCCACCCTGCAAGTACAATTGTTCTTGTGCCTTGTGTGGCTTACGATTTTCATCTTTTTGAACTCCACCCCCACCCCCCCGCCCCAATTACTACAGCTGCAATAAACACTATATTCTTTTCCCCTCTTTTCTCTCAGCTGTTTGACATAATGTTGGTAGCTATGCATATTTTGTGTCTTTTTAAAGAAAATTAAAAAAAACAAAAGCAGGAGAATACGTTTTTGAAGAAGAGAATTTTTAGAACAGTTTGATAATGCAAATTATTTTTTCTCAGTCATTTGAGCAGCATTCAATTTTGAAAATTTTCTTGTAGAAGCCAATTTTTTGTAACAGTGGTGCGGATTTTGTGTTTTCTTAGCCTAATATAAAGTAGTATAGGAGCAATATTTCATACGTATTATATAGATGTGTATACATATACATACATATATACCCACATATATACATTACAATATATAGATGTATATATGTATATATGCTTATACACACACAAAATGCGTGTGAAGTGAAAAGCTTACATTTTTCCAATGTAGATTAAGAACCTATTTTAGACATTTGTTATGTTTTGTGAGAAGAATGTTCTATTTGAAACTATGAAACATTTAATTCTTACTGTATCTCTGGTTGTGTAATGGGAACGCTTCACATTAAATGGTTTTTTAATAAAGTGGAAGATATTAGAATGTAGTAATTATTTAAGGAAGTTGTTGCCCATATATTTCTGAGGTTTGCTTTGTGCCTCTGAATATTATTTAATTTAAAGTGTTTTAAGTTTGCAGAATTGTTGTTAGTGTACCAGGTATGTGGGTGAACATCTATGGCTGAGGGGAACTTTTATAAAGCAATGTATATATTCAGCTTCATGGCTCTTGTTGAATAAAAGCATATGATTTTAATAACTGCATTCTGAGAACGCCTATTAAATTTATAAGACACACTGCAGTAACTGTACAGGTAGTTGAAAGCATTCTTTAAAAATCTCAGCTCCATACTTTTAAAAGATAAGTCTCTTTCATCTTATGTCCAGGACATAGGTGATACAGTTTCTGTAATTTTTTTTGTCTATGTGCACAAAGTAATTTATTGGCAAAGGGTTTCCCCCCCCCCCCCCCACAGGTTAATACTAACTAAAAGCGCAGATTTTGTGGCTTTAAATATAGGACTTTCACCAGCAGAACTGAAATATATAAATATATAAATATATATAAATATATATAAATATATATAAGAAGTGGTTTGCAAACCTCCCCCAAATGAGCGTTGTACATGATAAGTAATTAAAAAACTGAAAAAAAATCTCCCTCTATTTGTCATGTGTATTATATAGTAATTATTGATGTTTTAGTGCAAAGATTTCTTTTGGGTATCTGTTCTGTGCTGGAAATTTTAATAAGCATTGTTTTCAAAAAGCTCCCCTTGAAGAATGTAACTGGTTTATGAGTAAGCAGTTACTGTATTGCACTTAAATGTTCTTTTGAAGGAAATGCAATTTTATTTTCTGTAGAACTGTTGGTTGTAAACCTTAGAAAATGCTCATATTTTGAGCTGGGATGAAACCTGGTGTTTAACCTTTGTGTATTTTTAGGGCAAGTATACAAGGTGGTGACATCTGCCTTTCTCATCTTCTGAGCCAGAATTATTTTCTCTATTCAGCCAACCACCTTAAAATATTAAGACATACAGGAAACAAATCTGGATGAGACTTCACGTTTAAATTTTAATCCAAATCCATCCCACATGAACTTTCATAAGGAATTAATATAATACTTCAATTTTGTGGGTTTTGTGAGGGTTTTTTGAAAAAAAGTGAGTAAATATTTCCACCATATAATCTAAACTCAAGAGTCAAATATATTTATTTAACTGGAAGAGTCAAAGGTTAAGGCATACACTGATATTGTCCCAGCTATCACTCATATGTATATAGTTACAAAAGTGACAAAACACTGCCTTTATATTATTTAGCAATATGTTGTAAATAGCATTATTAAACTTTTTTTTAATAAAGACCCGTTAATTTGAAATTAGGATATTAACCGAATTAAGTCAATTTTTGATTTTTTTTAATTTTATTTTTTAGCTAGAAGCAATTTCAACTGTGGAAATTTTTGTTGTTATCTATTGTTCTGAAACTTTGCATAATTTATTGGTTTAATTTATCCTAATTTATTTGATGATGTACAATTTTGTATTGCCAAGGACGTACTGTAATATTAATTGATGATGTGATAAAACAAGAAGACGCCCCTATCTTTATGGAGGGGGAAAGGTGCAGCAGACAATTGATTGAAAAAAAGTTACAATTCCAGCTTGGCAGCTACTAAATTGATATGAAATCAGGAAAAATGGTTTGGGGTGGGGGGAGGGCGGGGGAAAAGGGAGGGGATCTTATTTTGTGTGTTTTAAGCTTTTGTATACTCTCCAGACCTTTACCTTTATTGCTTTGTACCACTTAAAGGATACAGTAGTTCAATTGCCTTGTGTGCCTTCCATCTTCTCTAAACTGAATGTATGTGCAGTATATATGCAAGCTTGTGCAAAATAAAATATAAATTACAAGCTCATTGCCATGGTTTAGATTTATTTCTAACAGGAGTGTTGTTGCCCTCAAACAGATGTTCCTACAGAGACATGATACCATAAATGGTTTGGAGTGGTTTGGAGCCACTGAGTGTTTCCATGAGTTTCTGCCCGTGGAGTGTGACTTGCTCACCTGCCCCCTACTACTGCAGCTCAAAGTGTCCCCCAAAAATGATTCCTTCAAGATCCTGTCCTACCAGGACAGGTGTTCAGGGGCATTTTGGGTTGCAGCAGGATAGAGGGAGGCAAAAAAAAAAGTCATGCTTATCAAACAGAAAGCCTTCTCTTCACAGAAAAACTTTGGTAGATCCAAGCCAATGCCTTTTCAAACAACACACTTTCCCCATTGCATTTCTTTTTTAAAATCTCAAATTTGAAGCTTTTTTGTACAGCATTTCTGTACAGCAAGCACTTCTGTACAGCAAAGGCCTATAAGACTTTGCCCCACCAAATCGAATTCAGCCCTCCAACCATGTAAGGCAGCTCTCAGGAATTGGAAAAACCCCTATTTGCTATCTAGGTTTATAAAACAAATGGGGTTTTCAAGCATTTGACAGGTGTGCTACATTTGGCTCAACATGTAGGGTTTCCATCTTCCTGCTGAGCAATGGGAAGGAGGAATTCCCAGAGAAATGGTGTCTCTGGCATGATAATGTTGCTTCTGAAGTAACCCTGAAGTGATATAACCCTGGATGAATAGAGTATCACCCCCCTTACACAATGGCATCACTTCTGGGTTGCCCAGAAGTGATGTCATTGCACCAGGTCAGCTGACTCCCCTCTCCCAAATCATGAGTTCCTGCCTCCCCCATCTCCCACTGGTTGCCTGGCCATGATTGGCAACACAGTCTGTGAGTCATGTTGTGTGATCTGGGTAAAAATCATCTTGGCTAAGCTTCACCTAGATGAGGAAAGCATCATAGCTTTGGAATGTCTCGAACTGGTTGTGTCCAGCCTGGCTTTTACTTTGATGCACATTTTAAGTTGAAGTTGTATGAAGTTTTATGATTTATGAAGCTCCAAGATATGAAAATGGAGACACTGATTTAGTTAGAGCAGTGGTGGCGAACCTATGGCACTCCAGATGTTCATGAACTACAATTCCAATCAATTGGCCATGCTGGCAGGGGCTGATGGGAATTGTAGTCCATGAACATCTGGAGTGCCATAGGTTCGCCACCACGAAGTTAGAGACAGTGTACTATAGTGGTTAGAGTGTTGGGACTAGGATTTGAGAAACCCAGGTTCGAATCCCCACTCTGCCATGTAAGCTCACTGGATGTCCTTGGGCCAGTCACATACTCTCAGCCTAATCTACCTCACAGTTTTGTTGTGAGGATAAAATGGAAGACAGGAGAATGATGTAAGCCACTTTGGGTTTCCACTGGGGAGAGAGATGGGGTATAGATGAAGAAATAAAAGGAATCTAGAAAATCTAAAGCAAACCTTAGAATGGTGCAATTAAATAACAAGTACTGTATCTATTTCAGTTGATTTTATTGGATCTAGATCATCTTGTAATCTTCACACGGAAGTAGCAATGGGCTATTCCTGAAAGCAGAGCGTATACTGCTGAACTGCAGTGTTTTAAATATGTTAAAATAACAATACACAACCCCATGAAGTCTATAGTGAAAAATAACTTACGCCTCCTTTTTGGTGGCATAAGTCTGTGCTGCTGAAGGGGGCATTCACAGACTGAAAATCCAGCCCTGAATAGCCTCCTTCCACACCAGCGTGAGCATTTGCGGCAGCAGCCAGCTGCCACAGGAGTTAACTTCCACATTTGGGCGCTGCAGCAACCAGCCACCAAAGTAAATCCCTCAGCACCAGTGTCTGTGCCAATTTGCCTGGTGCTAGTGGCACGGATGCTGGCACAACCCTTCTACTGCTTCCAATAGGGCTTCACACCGCACTGCCCCCCTCCTTTTTGGATTGCATGGTTACTAAAGTTCATTTGACAATTTTGGAGTGCTCTCCACTGAAAATCTGCCATGGCTGAGTTAGGATTCAATTTTAACTGGTTTGTCATACAATATATAGCAGCGTATAATATATAATTATTATTGGGGTGCTGTGTGGTTTCCGGGCTGTATGGCCGTGTTCTAGCAGCATTCTCTCCTGACGTTTCGCCTGCATCTGTGGCTGGCATCTTCAGAGATACCCCAGTGATTCCGGCCGTGAAAGCCTTCGACAATACATATAATTATTATGGTTATTTATAATTTTTAAAAATCTGCCTTTCCTTTAAGGCACTTACATCAGCATATACATAGTTATTTTATGTTCACAACTACTCTCTAATAAAGATTAAGTTGAGAGATAGTTTACAGTTCAGCATCGTTTTGAATGTTTTCTACACAACACACCATATTCTCTCATTGATTTCATTTAAATAATTCTTACAGCAGTCTTATAACATATATTTTCAAGTTAGCTCAGCAGACATGTTTTGAGAGTCTGTGTCTCCCAGGAACAAACTGGTCTGATTTGGATCAGGAGCCAGGCATGTGGGGAGTGGGACTTAACTTTCCCTCCATGCTATTTTCTTGATTTGAAGTTATTTTTGGCACACTATTTGTCTCATTAGGAAATCATACATTTAGCCATCCTGGCTACTGCTTATACAGAAGCAACAGATCTCTGAGTGCCAATGTTAGGAGGCAGTATCAGAGGAAAACCTTGGACTCAGTACCCAGCTTGCTGGGCACTTTAGGGCAATTGGTTGGCTGTGGTATGAAACTGAATTCTGAGTTCAAAGGCCCATTGGTCTGATCCAGAAGGTTCTTCATTTATTCTTGTCCCATCAGTATATGCAGAGTTCTGAGTGGGACAAATAGTGCCCCACTAGGGCCATTTCAGGCTGAGGAAAATAGTGCTTGGGGAGGGAGGATGCTTAAGCACAGACACCCAGAACTCATCTGCCACCCAACTCAAGGCTGTATTTTGGGGGGAAATGTATTGCGTTGCCAGATGTTCTTGCAGTGCAAGAATTTAAAGCAGTTTTGGGGCTCTGCTTGGTATTTCTGAATGGGAAACTGTAAAAAGGAAGAAGGATCAGGTGTACAGTCAGAACATGAAAACTCTTCTGGATCTTGGTCTGCCACATGGAATTCAAAGGCTTAGGACAGGATGTTCCTGAACAACATCATATGCCAAGTGATTGTACTAACCCCGTAAGGGACAACGTCCATGTAGATATTTAAGATTATGGACTTTTGGCATATCCACATGGGTTCTTTCAGCATTCCTAATTTATGTGATAAACAACCAGAAATTACATACAATGTTGTGCAAAGACTTTGTATATATTTCCAGTAACAGACATATTCAGAAATATTCTCCAGTACCTTTAACAATGCCCTAAATTGACTGGAATCTGATTTATCCAGCTCTCATGTCATACCCTTAGCTACTACATGACATCAGTGTTGATCCAAAGTTCCCCTTACCCATCTGCCATGCAGCCTAGGATGGTCAGAATGCATTTGTTAACCAGTTTTCCTGCATGTTCTTTCATTGTTTCAGAAACCTGGAACTAGCACCCTTAATACTTTCTGGGTTAGATCCAGACAGCTTTTTCATTCAGTCTTGCACAATTCCCTTTCATACTACAATCCCCATCCAACATGGCTTTTGTCCATGGAAGTCCCTGTCATATACCAGGCCGAATTCTGCATCATAGCAACCCAGGAACAGCACCAGGATAGGTTTATCAGGAGGGAAAAGCAAGACTGGGTCCCAAGGGCACTTAAAGGTCAAAGTGGGGCCCAAGACTGACAGTATGAGTTTCCTTGAGAGTAAAATCCTACTCATGTAAGCCAAGAGAACTAGGGAGAGGATGTACCAAGCCAGAGCAGGCAGAAGTGAGGAGAGAGAGAAGCTGGGCAGGGAACCAGACAACAGACAAGGCCGGCAGCCTAGGAGAACAGAAGGGACCAGGGAAGTAGTATTTCTGGCCAAGAGAGCCACAGTTCCTTTCCTTTTTGGGGACCTTTCAACCTCATTGCCTAACACAGTAGTAGGGCTGGGGGAACTAAAGCATTGGGAACAGAGCTTTGCCAGGGACCGGTGGAGGCCCTTCAGGCTGTTATCAGGCATGTGAACCTGGGATTCTGCTATTTCAGACAAACTGCAATAAACCATAGCCTTAAAGGTCCTCCAGGTGTCTGCCTTTTATTGTGGAGGCTAGAAAATAATGAAATGTCTGGGTGAAGAAACAGCCCTGGGAGCGTCACAGTCCCATTAACACCTTTCTCATAATCAACAAGAACACCCCCTTTTCATCTGTGGAAAAGCTGGTTGGATCTAACCAATGGCATAGGGAGGAAAATGGGGCCCAAGGCAAAATGGGACCCCCCCCCCACTTACTTTAGTTCAGCTGGTTGCAAAGAGCAGCCTGGCTGGATTGTCAGCTGAACTAAGATAGGTGTGGGGTTGTCCCCCCCAGGGCCCCCCACCACTTACTTTAGTTCAGCTGGCTGCAAAGAGCAGGCGACTGAAATGCAGCCTGGCGGGGCCATTGTCCAGCCCCATGGCCTGGCCCCGCCAGGCTGCTCCAGGCTGTATGGCTTGGCTGGTGGGGCGGGGCCGAGCAGGGGTACCCAGCAGCAGCTTCTGCCAGGCCTGGTGAGGCAGGGCAAGGGGGGTAGGGGTAGGGGTGTGGGGAGGTGATTTTCCACCCCTCACATGACCCCAATGACACACGCCCAGGACACGGTGCCCCCCCACCTCATGGAAGCTACGTGACTGGATCTAATCCTCTGTTTTTACCTCAGAAGCAAGAGAAGAGCTCTTTACATGGAATTTGTGAACTGGGCCTTAGACAGCATATTCTTCAGTACACCTACAATGTTCTAAGTTATGCATTGGAGGGCAAGGAGAGGGGAGGGAATGTGCACACCCACCAAATTCTGGTAATACTTTAGAATTTAATTGACAGGTATCAGCACAGTTTGCTCTACAGCATGGACTGTTTTTCAAGGCAGAGAGGGATGCATGCATAGTTCTAACTGTTAATACTTAGAACCGCAAGCTTTTTGGATGGAAAACATTTACACTGACAAAGAAAGCATAATAAGGAAGCACTATTTGATCCAATGCAAATGCCCTATTCTCCTTGTAATAGGCACACCAGACAGGCAGCTGGGAGAGGCAGCAGGGGAGAACACTTGATGGGGAAAATCTTGTGGCAACAGTGGCCAGTTTCATTATGTCCACTGCCAGACTCTGAAACAACTCTTGGGGCCTGAAATCCTATTGCCTATTAAAACTGGGCATGACAGCTCTTTTTTATGCTTCACCAACCAGAGATGGAACCAGGTCCTGAGGGAAATAAGGAAAAATATTTATTACAAGTGTTTAACACCTTTTAGTACAAAACAGTCCTAGTAGTGGGCAATTCAGAGATACATCATGCCAGCACAATATAAAACCAAAGGGAATCTCTTATAAATCTAATAATTGTCTGGCAGAAAAGGAGGCCTGTATCAAAAATCCTGAATCCTACTGAACCTAAAACATTTGATCAGAAATAGCAGGGATTTTTTTTTTGTTTCTTTGTAAATTTATCAGTCTTTTTTATTCATGGGGAAGTAAATAATACTCTTAGGCCCAGAAGAGATTCAAAGAGCCATGTTTGGTTGAGCTATTTTCCTTTTTTCCAAAGGACAAAACCCAGAGTCACATGTGTACTGCAAACTGCATCATGCATTTATACATTCAACCCTATTATGTTGGTATAAGCTCTCTGAGCCTGGGGTAACTTTATCATCTGTTTCATTCTCAAAAATAAGGAAAAATTTAAATCACATATATCCTGTTATTATTTTAAAGTTCTTTGACACTTAGAATTTGCAGTGACTTAAGCCCCATGTACTATATAATTGTTTCCAAGGACAAAGAAGACAAGAAAAGGAGAGCAACATGGGCCCATTCTGCATAATGATCGGGTACCTCTAATCCAATCATGCATTGTACTGTTGTGATAAAGTTATCTGCTGCATTGAATTTTAATTAATTTATTATTGTTTTTAGATGGTTTATGTATCCTATTGGATTTACTGAATTGTTATGTGGTTGTTTGGGATCGTTGAGAGCCGCCTAGAGCCCTTTGGGGATGAGGCGGCCTATAAAATCAAATAAATAAATAAATAAAAATAACACAAATAAAACATCTTCTGGACATTTAAAAAGTGTTTGGGGGTAGAATTCCACACAGTTTTCCCCAAAAAACATTTGGAAGACATTTTATTTTTGTTCAAAATTGACTTTTTTGAAAACGCCAAATTAGTGACTTTTCCCCAAAAGTCACTTTGAAAGCATTTCCTACTTGATGTGCAGAGAGCAGGAAACATTTTATTTTATTTTTCCCACGCACCTTACTTGTTACACCTCCCACTTTCAGTGTCTGAGCAGCTCACTCTTCATTAAGCATGAGGCTACAAAGCATGAAGTTCAACGTTAGAACAAGCACAGGGTCTGTTTTCATGGCGCAATGCAGCACAGCGCTATAAAAAGAGACTGTTCAAGCTGGAGCTCATGATGTTTCACCTATGTCTTCTACTGGTGGTTTACATCCTTGGACCTGGGGAAATGGGAACATGGTACAGTATTTCCAGGAATTATAGTGTAGCTAGCATGAGCTAAGCAAGCACACCAGGATTAGAGCTTCATCCAGCCATGCTTCAGAACTTAGGCCGTTTCCACACGGCCATGACCGGGGGGTGCGTCGGTGTATACGATGCCGAAGCACCCCCCCCGGGACCGTTCACATGAACGGTCCTGCTAGGGGCAGGGACACGGGCGTAATGCCCATTGGGCAAGATGGGCAACTGCCCAGGGCATCACTTTGTGGGGGGCATCAAAATGCTGGGTTCGTTTTTGGGTATTTTAGTGGTTTTCCATTTTTGGCCTGCAGGGGGCACAGTTTTTAGGCTAGCGGCACCAGAATTTCAGCATATCATCAGGGGACTGTCCTTATGCTACCCCCCAGGTTTGGTGAGGTTTGGTTCAGGGAGTTTAAAGTTATGGACTCCCAAAAGGGGTGCCCCTATCCCCCATTGTTTCCAATGGGAGCTAATAGGAGATGGGGGCTACAGTTTTGAGGGTCCATAACTTTGGCCCCCCTGAACCAAACTGCACCAAACTTGGGGGGTATCATTAGAGCAGTCTCCTGATTAGACCCTGAAAGTTTTGAAACTGTGCCTTCAGAAATGTGCCCCCCACAGCCTGCAACCCCCATTGACTGCAATGCAGAAAACTCAATGCAGAACAAAGATTCTTGGGCAAATTTCTAGGATGTTCCTGCAGGGGGTGCATTTTTTTTTTGATGTATCGGCACCAAAATTTCAGGGTATCATCTGGAGATGATGGCACCCCCCAAGTTTGGTGCAGTTTGGTTTAGGGGGGGGCAAAGTTATGGACCCTCAAAGTTATGGACCCTTAGCAAAGAATGGGGGATGGGGCACCCCCTTTGAGGGTCCATAACTTTGGACCCCCTAAACCGAACTGCACCAAACTTTGGGGGTACCATAAGGACAGTTTCCAGAAGATACCCTGAAATTCTGGTGCTGATACATTCAAAAATGCTCCCCCTGCAGGAACATCCCAGAAATTTGCCCAAGAATCTTTGTTCTGCATTGAGTTTTCTGTATTGCTGTCCATAGGGGTTGCAAGCTGTGGGGGGGACATTTCTGAAGGCACAGTCTCAAAACTTTCAGGGTCTCATCAGGAGACTGTCCTGATGATACCCCTCCAGGTTTGGTGCAGTTTGGTTCAGGGGGGCCAAAGTTATGGACACTAAAAGGGGGTGACCCCGGGGATTGGGCGGTTTATAAATTCAAATAATAAATAAATAAATAAATAGCCCCCATCTCCTATTAGCTCCCATTGGAAACAATGGGGAATGGGGCACCCTCTTTGGGAGTCCATAACTTTGGACTCCTTGAACCAAACTTCACCAAAGCTGGGGGGTAGCATAAGGACAGTCTCCTGATGATACGCTGAAATATTGGTGCTGATATGTCTAAAAATGCACTCCCTGCAGGCACCAATGTCCTGGTGCAAAAAAAATTTGGTCGTGGTGGAGTGGCCGCCCTTGGGAGGGGCATCCAACTCAGGTTTTGCCCAGGGCTACAGTTTGCCCAGGGCTGCCTCGCTGCGCCGTCGCCCGAACACCTTCCCTTCCCTCTGACCTTCTGGCACGTCGCCCAGGCCAGGGGACACGCCCCTGCCCTGCGCAACAGCTCTGGAGTCTCAGGGCAGGGGGCGTGCCCCCAGGCCTGGACAATGCGCTGGAAGGTTGGAGGGAAGGGAAGGCGTTCGGGAAAGGGGGGGTGGCACCTTCCATCGGTTGGAAGCCGCTGTTTCCAAAATACCTCGCCCAGGGAGTGAGGTTCGGAAACAGCGGCTTCGCACCACTCGGGGGTTGCAGCAGCAGCGGCCTTGTGAACTGTTTTTAAGCGTCCCTGGGTCGCTGTATTCCGCCCATGCAGAAACATCCTTAGGCTGAGTAGGCAAGTATGGGGTGGTACAGGCAGGACAGTCACTTTGTGCTGATAATACAATGAACAAAGACAGTAGGTAACTGATCTATATATTTTTTTTTGCAGGAACTGTCATGCCTCTAGAGCAGTGGTGGCGAACCTTTGGCACTCCAATTGGCCATGCTGGCAGGGGCTGATGGGAATTGTAATCCATAACATCTAGAGCAGGGGTAGGGAACCTGCGGCTCGAGAGCCGCATGCGGCTCTTCTGCCCTTGCACTGCGGCTCCACGAGCCGAGCTGCCGGCCCCATCCTTGCCTGCCCTGCAGGCAGCAGGGCAGGCGCACCAGTGGCCCGTGGCCAGCTGGGCCACGCTGCGGGCTTCCCCTCTCGCCCGCCCCGCTCGAACGGGGTGGGCGCTTTCCCGGCTGCTGGCAAGGCCGAGCCGCTGGCCCCATCCTTGCCCGCCCTGCAGGCAGCAGGGCGGACGCATCCATGCGCTTCTCAGAATGAGCGGAGTAAAAGGTAAAAAAACCCCAATATATATAGTGTTATCTTTATTTTAAATGTCAAAAATTATTTGCGGCTCCAAGTGTTTTCTTTTCCCGTGGAAAATGGGTCCAAATGGCTCTTTGAGTGTTAAAGGTTCCCTACCCCTGATCTAGAGTGCCAAAGGTTTGCCACCACGGCTCTAGAGACACCCTCACTATTTTCTGTATTTAAGCCTCAGTTATACCCTAAAATAGAATGGGCTTAATTGTTTTGTACAGTATTCTGTGGGAGGGAATCTTAGATAGACCCTGTCTCTTTAAGAAGCCCTCTATAGGCAAGAGCACTACCATATCTTTATTAGCTTGTAGTCCTTTTGTTTTACAGTCTTTTTAGTTTTATGTGTCTGGGGAAGGCTGGAGACAGCAATATCTCAGACATATAAAGTGTTAGAGATCCATGGTATTTTGAGCAATCAAGTTTCAACAGAATTGCAAGGAGACAGAGCCCAAATAGAGGACACAGGGAGATCTCAGAAGTGGCACAAGCAGCACAGACTATCTTAGAAGCAGTTAAGGTAGAATTGGTGTCTGCAAGTTCTTCAACAATCTCCAATAGTTTCCAGCATCACAGGTATTCATTATTGGTTAAACTTCATGGGTGGAGTCAAGAGTCCTAAACTTTCAATACTATTAAGCCCTTTTTTGAACTGTTACTCATTTGCCTATGGTTCTTACATTCTGTTCTGGCCAAGTGCAAGGCACCTGATATTAATTTGCTTGGAGAACAGAACAGGAGCCATCCCCTAAGGACTGAAAACAGTGAACAGTTTTCTAAACCGTGGTTTCCTTCGTGAACATGCATTTACTTAGAAATATATCCTGCTCCTGCCTAATTTCTGACGTACTCATTTTCAAGCATGACTGCATTATAATAAGTCTGGTCACACATTACACAGGACAAAATCAAGTGTGCCACTGTCTCAGAGAGTACACTCAAATGCCACTCATAGCTCTCTTGAATACATTTTTGTTGCCTTCTCATATATATTTTAGGTAAATATGGAAACCATCTTTACTGTATACCCAAAACCGGAATGCATGAAGACGCTCATGTCATCATGCAACGTCCAGATAAATTCATTTACTTCCATGTTAAACAAATAATGGTAACATTTTTGATGAGAAATAGAGAAAAATAACTCACATTAAGACACAGATTTTAAAAAAATATATTGTTACTGCGAGAAGTATTTAATTCTCAGGAACATGTTTCTTAAAATTAACACCTGGTGCAGTATTGTAAACAGGCAAAAATGCTCGTATACTGAGAGAGAGAAAAAAACGGGGGGGGGGGGGGGCACTGCCTGAATAAGAAAGGAAATTATCCCAGTTTTTAAACTGCTGGAAAAAAATGTTAAAGTTACTGCCACACAAAGAACCTCTTGAACTGCTCTGCCTTCCAAAATTTCTACTGCACTCTCTGCAGTTACTTGCGTATGGCAGAAGCAGCATCTTTGTATTATATGAACAGTCTGCTTCATAATCAAATACCATCTGTCGCTACATCTGAACTTGTTTTCAACATCTGTGCATTCTGGTCTTAACAAAGCTTTAAAAACTAATTCAAAAACTTTCACAGATCACTGGCTAAATATGTACATTCACCATCTTTCACATTGCTTTAAAATATTTCTTAGCTTTCTGCAACCCCTTGGCTGGGAATAGTGAAGATGCATGTACTTAGAGGCTTTATTAAGCTTATTTCCTAATGGCGTTGGGTAGCCAAGTGCAAAAGAGGGACACTTGCTCAAGCACCGAAAGGACCCATCATATCCTTTCTTGGTGCCAATACAGTCCCTTTCTGCCAATGAGAAACCTGAAAGTTGATCAGCTACCATACCCCAATTACTCAAAATGACACTACAGATAAAACGGCAACCAAGGGGAGAATCAACTGTATGGCTTATATGCTGCTAAAGTGTGTCTGAACAAATGGCGAAGTAAAATCATGAGAGCTCTCAGGAGAATTAGGACGTTGTTACTTTGCACATGCTTCAGAAATGTGAAGTACATCTTTACCGAACTTTGGGCCAACCCACTAGCAGATGTTGACCAGTTTTGCTTATGTATACATCAGTTGCAGAACACTAAAACAGAGATTAGAAATTTTAATTTAGTCAAGGCAGTTGGGCTAAAATGATGGCTTTTGTTGAAACCATTAAATAGAGCCGCCTAATGAAGTACAGTACAGAGCTGGCAGAGAGATTCCTGATGGGAACACTGCTGCTGATTCCAAACGGCAGCCTTGAAAAAGGGGGAAGGAGGAGGAAGTGTTAGAGTCTCTTGCTGAAGTGGAATCGCACAGCAACGCTTGCAAAAGCTGCATCCGCTCCCAGGTTGGACAGCAGGATGGGCACTGGTGTGTTATTGCCCTGACATTTTAACTATTCGCTGGAAATGTACCGTTCTGCCCTATTTTTCTTGTTCCTATTTGTTAGGAAAAGAAGCTGATACAGAGGGTGATGAAATGGTCATAAATTCACCTTTCAAGGGTCATTTGGGTTCAGAGCCTAAAGATTGAATATGGCAAATGTCTTAGGCATAAGGAAGAAGATGGGGGCAGAAAGGGGGTCATTCTCATTGATGGGTTCAGTGACTGATTTCACTACACAACCGTGTTTGCCATTTAGCTCAGAATAGCTATTACTGGCTTCTGGCCCCATTATTCCTCCACTTTCTAGGGTCAGTACTTAGTGCTGAGAAAATATCACTCTGGTGGCAATAAAATAAGCATTAACATCCCTGGGTGTTGGGCAACTGGATTGTATCTTCTTTATAAAAGATGCTGAAGATACATATCAGTACGTCAAAGTATGTTCTTTGGGCACATTTCAGATAGGTTCACTGTGCTATGCTGAAAGAGATACTGCTTTTCTGGAATAGGTGTTAAGCAGGGAACTCCCCTGTGTTTTGATCCTAAGTCATGCTTTCTCTTTTGCTTTGTCCAGTTCGAGCAAAGTAATCAGATGTGGGGCATGTTCCTCTGTCACTAGGTAATTTCTTACTGGGAAAGGCACTAATTTTGCATGAGTAGAAGTGCCCACAAGGACATGCTTCACAGTGGAGGACTGACCTCACAATGGAAAAGGACATAGTTCAATTTATTCGAGGGAAAGGTAGGACAGAAAAAAGACGGTGATTTGGTGCAACCAACATTCTACAAACAAGGTCATAGAACACTGGTTCAAAGTCAAAGTTCTTAGTAATAGATCCCCAGGAAAAAAATCCGGGAAGGTTCAAAACATCTATATTTGCCCAGGCTTTTAACTGAGAAGTTCTATCTTTTTAAAGCTATTTTATGGTCTGCTTCTGCCCGAGGAATGTTTTATGAATATCATTTCCATGTTGTGTTATGCTTTTTTAATGGCTTGTTAATGGTTGTTGCTTCTGTTGTATTGTTGTTAGTTGTGAACCACCTCGACCAGATCTTTGGAGAGGCAGTGTATCAATTTTCTAAATTGAAATGAAGAAGAACCTTGAAACCCAGTGTGATGATATAGCAAAGATATGACTTTAGAATGCCACACAGTGCTTTGAGCTATTTAACGCAGGAAGAAGCCAAGAGAAGCTCCAAGAAAATGTTTAAGTTTACCAGTAACTTATTTCTATTGGCTTGGTTTTATGCTCTGTATTCTTTAAAAAATCCCTTCAGAATTGTGAAATAAAAGAGACTGTTTCTTTCTCTCATCATCTGACAACTTGTACTGTTAGTTTGTTTAGTACAGAAAGAGGCAGCGTGGAACTTACAACATAGAACTTACACATTGTCTCTGGACACCCACCCCCTGCACCACAAGGGTGGGGCAAGGCAGGGCTCCCAGGGCTCCCAGTCAGCAGCCGGCAGTCCCTGCTGCCCTCCCCTCCGGGGAGGCCAGAAGCGACTGCCATCTTTCAGCCTCTGAGAGCCACTTTTATAAGCACTATATTTATAAGCACTGAAGCTAGGGAGGGGCTCAGGGGTTGGGGGCGGGACCATGTCTCCCCAAGCCCCTCCCTCAGCCTCAGTGCTTATAAAAGCAGCTCTCAGAGGCTGGAGGGCAGAAGGGACTGCTGGCTGCCGGCTGGGAGCTGGGAGCAAGGGAGAAGCGGGGGGGGGGGTGCCCAGGCACTCTTGACCCTGCCCATGTCGATGACGACATGGGCGGTGTCAAGGGCACCCAAAGATGACAAGCCGAAGGCAGCAGGAAGTCCTGCTGCCTTGCTATCTTCCTGGTCACATAGGGGGCCAATTTCATGCCCCCCACATGACCAAATTAGTGGCGCCCGGGGACAGAGGGTACCCCTTGTCCCTAGGCAAATATGCCACTGAGGGCCATCAAGTCCAGGGTACCTCTGCCATGCAGAAACACACAATCAAAACCAACATATGATCATCCAGCCTCTGTTTAAAAACTTCCAAAGAAGGAGACTCCATCACTCTCCAAGACAGTGAATTCCACTGTCGAACAGCCCTGACAGTCAGAAAGTTATTCCTAATGTTTAGGTGGAATCTCTTTTCCTTCACCCTGAATCCATTACTCCATGTCCTAGTCTCTGAGGCAGCAGAAAACTCCCTCTTCAACATGGCATCCCTTCAGATATTTACACACAGCTATCATGTCTCCCCTTAACCTTCACTTCCGCAGACTAAACATCCCCAGCTCCCTAAGCCTCTCTTCATAAGGCGTTGATTCCAGACCTTTTACCATTTTGGCTGCCTTCCTCTGGACATGTTCCAGCTTTTCAATATCCTTCTTAAATTGTGGTGCCCAGAACTGAACAAAGTACTCTAGATTAGGTCTGACCAAAGCAGACTACAGTGGTACAATTACTTTCCTCAATCTAGACACTATACTCTTATTGATGCATCCCAGAATTGCATTGGCTTTCTTGGCTGCCATATCGCACTGCTGACTCATGTTCAGTTTGTGATCTACTAAGACTCCCAGATTCCTTTCACAGGTCCTGTTGTCAAGCCAGGTGTCACCCATCCTATATCCATGCATTTATTTTTTTATGCCCAAGTGTAGAATCTTACATTTATCTCTGTTGAAATTAATTTTGTTAGTTTTAGTCCAGCTCTCTACTCTGTCCAGGTCATTTTGAATCCTGCCCCTGTCCTCCACAGTATTAGCTATCCCTTCTAATTTGGTATCATCTGAAAATTTGATTAACATGCCCTCTATTTCATAATCCAAGTCACTGATAAAAATGTCGAATAGCACTGGGCCCAGGGCAAAACCCTGTGGCACTCCACTACTCACTTCTCTCCAGGATGAAGATGAGCCATTGATGAGCACTCTTTGTGTTCAGCCAGTCAACCAATTACAAATCCATAAGAACATAAGAACAAGCCAGCTGGATCAGACCAAAGTCCATCTAGTCCAGCTCTCTGCTACTCGCAGTGGCGCTCCAGGTGCCTTGGGGAGCTCACATGTAGGATGTGAATGCAATGGCCTTCTGTGGCTGTTGTTCCCGATCACCTGGTCTGTTGAGGCATTTGCAATCTGAGATCAAGGAGGATCAAGATTGGTAGCCATAAATCGACTTCTCCTCCATAAATCTGTCCAAGCCCCTTTTACAGCTATCCAGGTTAGTGGCCATCACCACCTCCTGTGGCAGCATATTTCAAACACCAATCACATGTTGCGTGAAGAACAGTTCTAACATCTAACAGTTGCATTGTTTAGTCAACATTTTTCCAGCTTACTTGCAGGAATATCATGGGGCACCTTGTCAAAGGCCTTACTAAAATCAAGGTATGCTATGTCCACAGCATTCCTTTCATCTATCAAGTTTGTCACTCAATTTTAAAAAAGAGATAAGATTAGTCTGGCATGACTTGTTCTTGAGAAACCCATGTTGATTTTCAGTGATCACATTATTCCCTTCCAGGTGCTTACAGACTATCTCCTTAATGATCTGCTCTAGAATCTTTCCTGTTATTGATGGTCAATTCCCCACTGAGGATTAGAAGTGTGCTCATCACACAAAATATTCAGGTTTCCAGCAGAACTCCCCACTTCACCAGCGCTGAACACACTTTCATCCCATTTCTGGCGCTCCCCCCTCCCCTCAGCACGTGTTATTTTAGAACCTGCAAGAAAGTACACCTTTTCAAAAAAAGGTGAAGTAAAGAATGGGCAATTTGGAGCGGTGGGGAAGTTGGGGGGGTGATTCCAAATTTGTTTTTCCTGCCTCTGGTAGTGACGTGGTGCCTCCCATCCAATGAGAACACCGTGGGCTGTGCACGATGTGCACACAGCCTTTTTTTAATTTCATGGACCAGAGATCCATGTGGATACGAAGCAACATGGGGCTAGTTTTGACTGATTGACTGAGTAGAAGGCAATACAAAGCAGTGCTACATGTTGTATCCATGTGGATCCGATTACATGGAGGCGCGCGGAAACAGGGCTTCGCTTTAATTGCCCGTTTCTTCGTTTCCATATAGGGTCATTCTGCGCATGCTCGCAGAGACGTGGATCCAGAAGTTTGAAAATAAAAAATTCCTGCAGAAGTGATCTCAGAACTGCTTGTTTTAATCTTTGAGAACTCCTGGAGAACAGAAGTCCCAGCGGACTGGAGAAGAGCTAATAATGTCCCTATCTTCAAAAAGGGGAAAAAAGAGGACCCAAACAACTACTGTCCAGTCAGCCTGACATCAATACCAGGAAAGATTCTACAGTAGTTCATTAAAGAGACAGTCCATAAGCACGTGGAAGGGAATAATGTGATCACAGAAAATCAACACGAGTTTCTCAAAAACAAGTCATGCCAGACTAATCTTATTTCTTTTTTGATAGAGTGACAAACTTGGTAGATAAAGAGAATGCTGTGGACATACCATATGAAAGTCAAAAACAGGCATTGACTGAAGTAAAGAATGGGCATTTACTGAAAACACAGAAAACAGGAGTTCAGAAAAATGTGATTAAAATGAGGATTGAAAGCTGGCACAACAAAGCATTGCATGGCCAGTTTCTGGAGAAGATCAAGGACAAGGTGGACAATGAAAAGACCTGGCTGTGGTTAACAACTGGAACTCTGAAAAATAAAACTGAATAACTGATGTTAGCCACTCAAGAGCAATCCATGAGGACAAATATGATCAAGGCAAGAACTGAAAAATCCTCAGATGGTGCAAAGCGCAGACTGTGCAAGGAAGCTGGCAAAACTGTAGATCATGTACTCAACTGCTGCGAAAAGATCTCTCAGACTGAGTACCAACAGAGGCACAGCTCAGCAGCCAAGATGATCCACTGGAATGTATGCAAGAATTACAGCATTATGACAGCAAAACACTGGTAGGAACATTGTCCAAAGAAAGTAATGGAAAATGAGAAGGGGGACTTGTGGGACTTTCAAATCCAAATGGACAAAATGTTGGCACATAATATACTGGACATCATGGTGATCCAGGACCAGAAAGTTACCGTCATCAACATAGCAGTACCTGGTGACAGCAGGGTTGTTGAAAAAGATCATGGGAAGGTCACTAAATACCACGATTTAAAAATTAAGATTCAGCGACTATGGCACAAACTAGCTGAGGTCATCCCAGTGGTAATCAGCACCCTGGGTGTCATTTCAAAAATGCTAGGGTAGCACTTGAAACATCTTCAAATTTACAAAATTAACATCTGTCAGATTCAGAAGACAGCCCTGCTGGGATCTGCATGAATATTACGCTGATGCACTACAATGTCCTAGGCCTTTTGGTGAAACTCGAATTGTAATGAAAGGCCAGCTACCAGCTAAAGAATTGCTCACTGTGATAATAAACAAAATTAAATAGTAATAATAATTAAAAATTATAATGATAATAATGATAATGATAAAATGGGCAGGAGAAAATATTGTACACTGTCTTGACCTAAACGGTGCACTATACCAATAAATAGCTCAGTGGTACAGGAATGGATGCAAAAGATTCCAGGTTCAGTTCTGCTCATCTTCAGCTGCAAGATATTAGGCAGAAAGGATCATGAAATATCTCCCTCTGCTTAAAATTCTGAAGAGTTGATGCCAATCAGAGTGGGCTGTGCTGAGTTAATTCATCAGATAACCTGTCAGAATAAAAGTTCCTTGATGGACTGTAACCCTGTGCTGTCAGGACCTGCATCTATCAGTCCACCAGGCCTAGCTGCAGCTGCTCTCAATCTCACCTCTTTTCCTTGAAAAGCCAAGACTGGGTCTACAGCTGCCCCAGAGGTGGGTCTGAGGGGTCTGAGCCAACTTGCCTAAACATAGCTATACCAGATGAGGGACCTCCAGGTCTACAGTCCAAGACATTTCAGTGTCACTGCTCCTCATAGGCAGCAGTGGCATGTATCATAATTACCAGCTCAGTAGGCATCAGGAGACAGATGGTACTAGTAAGCTCTTTCCTTCCTATAAAGCTCCTGATTCTGACTTGTTCAAATGTTGATTACGTTATAGTTAGATTGCCCATTCCCCACTCACCCACCCCCCTCCCTCCAGCCAGGTTTTTTGCCTATTCACTTGCTTGTAGGATTGCCAACTACAGGTTGGAAAATTCCTAGCTTTGGGAAGTTGGAGCCAAGGGAGGGTGATGTTTGGGGAGGGGAAGGACCTGATTGGGACATAATGCTTCACAGTCCCCTCTCCAAAGCAGCTGCTTTCCCCAGGGAAACTCTGTAGTCTGAATATGTTTTTTATTGATTGATTGATTGATTGATTGATTGATTGATTGATTGATTGATTGATTGATTGAACTTATATACCGCCCTCCCCCGGATTCTGCGGGATCCCCAGGCCCCACCTGGAGGTTGGCAAGCCTACTTGCTCAGTACCAAGTAAGGTTGCCAGATGTGCCTTGGGAAGTTCCTGGAGATTTTCAGATTGATGCTTAGGGAAGGTGGAGTTTGGGGAGAAGAGGAAGCTCTGCAAGGATGTGTTGCCATAGATTCTTCGCTCCCAAAGGGGCCATCTCTTCCTAGGCATCTGAGCTCTGTAGTCTGGAAATTAGCAGTAATTCCAACAGAATTCTGGGCCCACTTAGAAGTTGGTCAGTTTGATACCAAGTCTGACTATCAGCTTCTTTTTGGACCAACAATTCCATTACAGCCTTGTGGATTCAGGGGATGCAGCATGGTCATGGACACCTTGAAGATAACGTTTTTTCTCAAGACTGTCCATTCACAACTGCAGAAGCTGCATTAGCTAGCTACAGGAAGTCTGGCAAAGAGGAATATAAAAACATAATTGAAAGGGTTTATTAAAACTTCATGGGCTGAAGAAGACTCAGCTCCCCCTCCCTGTTCTGAGAGGACTAGTGGAAGGGTGGCTGTGAATCAGCAGTCATGTGCTATGGGCCAAAGTGTTGCATGGAGAACCTGTCAGTAACTTAGCCATGTGGCCTGAAAAAAGGACTGCAACAGAAGAAGCCAGTGTGGGAATACTAAGATATAAATCAGTGAGATATTGACCTAGTGGCTACCTAGGGGAGCAGCAGTGGCGTAGGAGGTTAAGAGCTCGTGTATCTAATCTGGAGGTACCGGGTTTGATTCCCCGCTCTGCCACCTGAGCTGTGGAGGCTTATCTGGGGAATTCAGATTAGCCTGTGCACTCCCACACATGCCAGCTGGCTGACCTTGGGCTAATCACAGTTTCTTTGAGCTCTCTCAGCCCCACCTACCTCACAGGGTGTTTGTTGTGAGGGGGAAGGGCAAGGAGATTGTAAGCCCCTTTGAGTCTCCTGCAGGAGAGAAAGGGGGGATAGAAATCCAAGCTCTTCTTCTTCTTCTAGTTTTATTTATTTATTTATTTATTTATTTATTTATTTATTTATTTATTTATTTATTTATTTATTTATTTATTTGGTTTATAGACCGCCCTCCCCCGGAGGGCTCAGGGCGGTGAAAGTACTTTCCCCAGGAAAGTACCACTGGAGTGTAGGTCCACCCCACCCCATGCTTCAAGTTATTTGATTGAAGACCGAGATCTGTTCTCAATATGTGTGAGTAGGGATTTTCAGGCCACTGTCTATCCTGCTCAATTAGTGTTCTGTTTTAGTTTACAGGAGCTTTATTTATGAAGGAAAAAAATTACCTACAAGAAATGTGGCCAGGCTTACCTTTTCACCTCCTGTGACTTTGAGGCTCAAAATTCCAGCCCTGATATATTTAGATATCATTGATTGCTTATAAGATTAAGTAAGAAATCTTCCAGAATAGACCTTGTAGTAGCTTTTATTTGAATTTAATCCACCTGAATCCTGGAATTAACTTGTAACTGGGTTTCTATAAAGCCCACTGTTGCAATATATCAGATTTTGCCTTAGCATTATTGGTATATTTGACTGCATATTTTTATTTATTTATATTCCAGTAAGAATAAACGAATGTATAACAGACTATAAGGATCAAGTCAGACTATTCTAAAAACTGCAAAATGATCACCTGTATTCATTTGCCTAATTTACTAACCTTAATTGCTTAGTTAAGAGTGACAAAAAAATCTATATATTCTGCTTGCTGATATCGGTTTCATTAAAGGCTCATCACTCCTCTCAATCTATCATATACTAAAGAGACATAAATGGAAGACAAGGGAAAATTAGAGTTGAGAGGCTAAAAGAATGTGAGATTAATTCTTTCACCGCAGGTAACATTTTCCAAATTTGTAGTCTTATGATCTCGTGCTTTTAATGGGGATAAGTTAATGCATTGAAATAAGAAAAATGTATAAAGCTGGGGTTTCCTTCACAAGGGATTGGGAATTTATTCATATGTACTGCCCTTTTTGCTTTGAATCCTTTGTTGATTTGAGAGCAAACACTGGACCTGATATACCTATCATTTATTTATTCCATTAAAATGCTTACAACCAATCATCCTCCTAATACCACATGATTCAAGATGGTTTAAAAACAGTGTTACAAGAAACCCACCAAACATGACAGAAACCAGTTTTTTAAAAGAACAATAGAGCAACAGCTACAACTTCTCCAGTGTTCTCCTTCAACTGTTCTTCTAAACAATTCAGTTTTACCTGGCTTCTTGATAACCATAATTAAATGGCTAGGTGCATTCCTTTCAGACTAAGAAAGACCATTTGACATGACACAAGCAGTCACAGCAAAAGCCTGAGGCCAGGCAATGCCTATTCGCATCATCCTGCCCAAAAGAAGAGACTGGTGGGGCAAGTGGTTCTGGCAGTCTTTCGGGTACCTGGGTCCCAAGGTGCTTGTGTTGTATCCAGTCAGAGTGTCCATCTACGTCTTCCTTTTTGGAAGGAAAAATCTCAAGAGTGCTGAATTCATCCATGAAGAATGACCAACATGTTAGATTATTGATGTCAGTTGCCCCAGTCAGTTTAACTGGTGCATAAACTTGAAAACAAATAAATATAATCCTCCTCTTAGCTACTTGTAAGGCATCGTTTCCAAAGTCAGATGCTAGTATGTGATAGGCACAGATGCTCCAATGTGTATACCAAGTTCTTATGCTGATAAGAATTTCCTAATTTCATTACAGTGATGGGGAAGCTTCAGGAAGACCTCAGGAGAATGTGCTTTGTGGGCTAGATGAATGGTGTTCAAAAAATGGCCTTCCAATCCATAGTCAATGCCATGAGTGCTATAGCCACAGTAGCCAAATAAACCACCACTGTTGACTCACAAAAAAGATTTACAACATGCCTGAGTCATTCATTCTTTCATTTTCAAGCCTCTTAGTTCTCACACGACAATGTCACTTCCCTTTACTTCAGCCATTCATTCCGTGCCCCTCAGTTCCTCCATCTGCTCAGCATAACAATGATAGTTTTCTCTCTTTGTAGAGACAATTTGAAGCCTTCATATTAAAGAAAGGCTCCTTGCGTGATTGCTGCATATTTTCCTCAGAAGATATCCCCTTAGCTTTAATCATACGCATATTGCCACCCACCCGGCTTCCCACTGTTGCAACGACCGTACTGCTATCACAGTAATTTGAGAACCACTTGCCTTCAATTCCCTGGTATTTAATTTTTCATATCGTTCTCAGAACCTTTCACATATTTGTTTTGATTGATTCAATATTGATCCCTTCTCTGACTTTCGACGAGCTATCACCTTCCCCGCCTGTTCTCAAATAAACTGCCAAGCCAGCAGTTTGCAATTTTGTCATAATACATGTGTTTAGTTCTCTGAGTGGCTGTCATGAGCTTCTGGATCTCACAAATGTCACACTCTCTCTTTTTATTCACACATTCTCTGCAATACAGAAGATGGAGAGACTGAAATCCAGTCTTACGATGGCTGGATTCTGCTGCTTATGGGTGGGGGGACTGAGGGAAGTCAGTGACACTGGGATGGTTACAGTTAAAAGCTAGTTCCCTTACATGTGCCTGGCAAAAATATTTGCTCCTGAAGTAACTGCCACAGTAGTTATCTTAGTTCTATGGTAAGTGTATATGTATAATAGGCCCAATACTAGTTGCTCATTAATTATATAGGTAAATGAAAAATATTGAATTCTCATGTATGTACCATAGTGCCTATTTGTCTATCACAGTAAGTACAACTTGTTAAGAATTTTGATGATACAATATTGATGGTGGGCACTGTGTGAGGCATATGACTATCTAACAAATTTATGACAGTTATTAATAGTGATTTCACCCTGGTGAGGCAATCAAAACAGAAGATTTTGGTACATGGGAGAGGGGGAGTCAAGATCATCCAACACAGGCCAAGTCCCTGACATCATCCAAGCACTGATTCAGCAGTCAAGTCAACACACATATACACTGAATGTATGCGGAAAGCATGTATATATCCTGTACCCAGCAAAAATGCAAGGAACAGATTCCTTAAAAAGATCCTAGAAGCATTCAACCTGCACATATACACTGAGTCAAACTACATGTGGCAGGTGGGCACAGGACATTCTGTCACTACTGATACCATTTTAGAGATGAACTAGATAAGAACATGGAAATTGGGGGGGGGGCAGGATCAGTACAAGCAAGCTCAAGCTGTTCTTCCCATTGACTATCCTATTTTGATCAAACTCACCAGGACACCAGTTAAAGGGAAATATTAGTATTTCATATTTTAATAATTATTTGGTGAGCTATGCAAATGGGGCTGCAAAGCTCCTGGTGGGGCAGGGGATCCCCTCCCCCAGTTCCCAGTGCCTGCCATCACTCCAAGCGGTAGCAGGAAAAAAAATTTAAAGGCAGTGTCACATGCAGCACTATGTCACTTCCGGTAAATCTCAGAAGTGACATAAAGTAGTTCTAGAAACTGGTGTAAAATCTATGGTTTTACCATAAAGTTTCTGGCAATTCTTAGAGCTACCTTAAGTGACATAGCAACACGTTGTCAGGGGTGGAGCAAGGCAGTTATCCGGCTGGCTCAGCATGCCCACCTTTGCACCTCACGTGATCGCGGCACACACACCCCTGTCCCATTGGCACTACACCACTGCAGCCAATGTCATTCACCCAAATTGTTGCCACCCACAACTAGGCACTGCCTGGCAATTCTACATGCAACCCACCACAGATGTGTCTTATTCATTTGACTTGTTCAGTATCTAGAGTTTTTTTTAATAACTTTTAAAAAGTTTTCTCCAAGGAGTTCTGCATAGATTTTACCCAAAAGCGTTTTATTTCCAGCCTCAAAATGTTTTAAATATATCCTCAAGATTAGCAATTCTTTTTGCTGAAACATTCTCAAAACATTTTGACTTGCTGTACAGTCTCTTTAAGATGTTACCCACACTTGTCTGAAGTCCTGGACTTCCTTCTCAGCACCATTTTCAGAGCTCACTTCGTTCCATTGTGCCTGTTGATTCATCTAGGGTTTTTTTTTTAATTTTGAGGAGGTCAAATCTATGAAGCGTCAATTACACAAGCAATGGTGAATTGCAGCACAAATCATGGCAGCATTGAAGCATCAAATCTACAAAGAATTTTTAAATATGGAAAAATCACAATAGAGTGGCTAGGAATCGTTTTGAGACGAGTGAAAGTGGACAAATTGGGGGGGGGGACAAAAACCTTTGCAAACTTTTTGGGGACTTGTGCGGGAAAGCCAGTGAGATGTAGTGATTAAAGTGTCTGTGGAGATCTGGGTTGAAGTCTTCACTCTGCAACAAGACTCATTGGTGATCTGGGCCAATCACTCTTTCTCAATCTAATGTATATAATAGGGCTGTTAGGAAGATAAAATGTACAGAAAGGAATCACCATGTATCCCAAAAGGTTGATTAGTTAGTGGGAAGATGTGAAGGAAATAGGAAACGAGAATATTAAGAACCGAAGGCTGGAAAGAGGAAATAGTGTGGGAAAGTGGATACAGGTGGAAATGAGATACTCCCACAAATTCTTGTGGGTTTCCCACTGTACAACTAGGTTGTACAACTGTACAACTAGCCTGATGGTTGAAACCACACAACTGGACCCAGCCTAGCAGCTGGCACCATGCAACTGGGCACTATGTAACTGTGCCATAGTTTTCCTGAGTAGAGGCTGCCGGGGGGGGGAAGGGATGGAAAGCTGAAGGCAGGGGGTAGATTAGCTGGTGGGTGAGGAGAGAAGGAAACAGAAAAGAGGATGAGGCTTTCAGGGAAAGGAAAGAGGCAATAGCGGACAAAGGGAAAATGAGATGTCCATCACAAGTTTTTGTGTGTTCTTTGCTTATATTACCTAAAATTTACTAGATACTTTACACAATCAAATGCAGGAGAACGTAAATGCTGGCACAAGTAATGCAAATAATGATTTGTATTTCACAGAATCTTAAACTGTTATTCCATGGTGATTATTAGCTTGGAAAAGAAGCTCAAACCTCTTAAGAACCTCTGACCTATATTATGGAGACAAACAAGAATAGATGGATTTGTTCAAAGGGATTGTAAATATTCAGATACACTACCATTTTCTCTGCCTTGGGACCAGTAGGATTGCTGAAGAACTGTTCAGCATAAACACCTCCTGAGGAACCGTTCCAAAGAGGAATGCCAACCTGGGACAGCTGCTGATTATGAACAACATTGTCGAGTGCCTACTGTCCCTTCCTGCCACTCCTCCTTCTTCAGCACCAGTGAAAGAACTCTGAAAAGATGAAGAGCTGGGGGACAGCCAACAAGAACTAGAGATCTTGCAGCTGGTTGTACCACCTGGGCCTTGTGGTATTCTAGCCAAAAGAACATCCTCTCTCACATTTAGGAATGTCATCCTTTCTCAACACACTCATAAGGAGAAAACGGATAATTTCATAGGCAGGGGGACACAGTGAGAGTGGTGGATCTGAATCTAACATTTTGTGATATCTGTAGGATTGGTCTAAATGAAACCACTTGATGCAGATCCATGTTATTATTGTTATTTATTTATTTGATTTGGTATACTGTACCCCCAAAGGGCTCTGAGGGGTGTACAACAAGCATAAACAAGTCACATAATCAAATAATACATTAAAATTCATTAAAATTCACTAAAAACCCAGTAGCAACAATACCCCGTATGTATATGTTGTGGAATGGATACAACTAAATCTAACAAACTAAGTCTAGCCAACAATTATTTCATCGTACATTTTTGTAGACAGTTCAGCTAATCCAGAAGTGTTTGTACAGTCTGTCTATCATATTAAATCCCACTACTTTACTTCAAGTTCATGAAGTGAGCTCCATAGGAAATACTCCATGCAGAAATCCAGCATGTCAAAATAAGAGCTTTTATTATTTTCCAGCAGGGTTCTGATTTTATTCTTCCCAATTTTATTCACAAGTAATGAAGCAAACTATGACAATTTATGAACGAAACATCTGGGTTGGCATAATCTAATAAAGCAATTAATGGAGGTCATTGTATATTTGAGTAACAGTGTGTCACACAGTTTCAAACATGTCATTTCCTTGTTTAGAGATTTTTAATTTGAAAGCGTTTTAATCCTCTGTGTCAGCTGTTCCTGGTGGGTGATGACATATCTAATGTGAGCGAAATATAGTGATGATATATAGAGTGTTGGAATCAAATGTCATAAGCATAAATATTTAAGCAATAAGACATGACAGGTAGAGCATTTCTTGGCCATTAGAGTTCGCTGGCGGCACTGTTACGATGAGGCACTCATCCAAGGTCCTCGTCTTTTTAACCATCCTAGCAGCATAATAATCTGGAAGTGTACTTCATGATCTGTTTTACCAACGTACTTCTTCTCTTTTGATGAGTCCACCACTTATGGCCTAGGATCCATAGTTTCCTCCTGTTTTCTTTCTATATAACCCAACTTTTCAGCAGCTTCAGTATTACCTTAGTGGTATTAGGGTGTACCTTTAGAAAACCAGCCCTATTTTGACTGGAGACCAGATGCATTCAAGCAATTTTATAGAACCCTCACTTAAGATCAAGATTCAACAGAGGGACCTGGTCTCCTGCTGTAATGGGAGACCTTCCATCATCCACTGACTGGTGCTGCAGCAGGAGAAATATTTGCAGAGAGTTTTGGGGGTTGCTAGAGTGTTAGATTGACATGTGATGGAACTTCTGGTTATGTGACTGGTAATGACATGGCAGCATCACATGCTGACTGATGCATGATGCCATGCAATGCCAAGCTCCATCCCCAAAAGTTCCTGGAGGTTGTCAGCCCTAAACTGGTAATCCTACTTTTCAAGCCACCCTAAGGGAAACCTGAGGCTAACCTACACTAGCATGCTGTAGCCTTTTTAGGATTAAAATGCAAATCACATATCATCATGAAGCATGTTATTTGAAACTACCAGAAATTCATACTTCAGTTCTGCACTTTTATGCCTGGACTATGGATAAACATGTGTACGTGCTGGGGGAACATAATTCTGATATGACCATATGCATCTGTCTTATACAAAGATGGGGCATTGGCTTCTAAGCTAGAGGGAACTTAGCATTGTTTTCACAGGTAGGCAGAAATTCTCCAAGATTTGAGACAGATGGGCTGCAGTCTTTTAAACTTGAATGAAGGACTTTCTGTACGCAGTGCATACTCTACAGTCAATGCACTAACCTTTCCCAAACAAATGAAGCTACCTTAAGGTGAGTCAGATGACTGGGTCATATTGTTCAGTATTTTCTACTCAGACTGGCAACATTTCCTCAGTATTTCAGGCAGAGAAAGGTCTTTCTAAATACTTCCTACCAGGATTCCTCTAACAAGAGATGCTATGGATTATACATAGGACCTTCTTTGAAGAAGTTATGTGTTCCTCTACTGAGCCACAGCCAGTCATAGCATCTACCTCTCTGAGTATTATATGTTTAAATGCATGTTCGCATCTGCTTTATGAGAAAAGAAGAACATCCAAGATGAATATTCCTTTGAGCTTGCTTCTGCCCTCTCCCTTTCTGTGTTTATAGTCTCTGGCATCATTTCAGCAATTTCTGAATTAAGTGGATGCAAAAAAAATGGTGATGAGAAGCTGGTAAATTCTCCAGCTGGACTCAGCACGTGAATAGGATTCAAGTACATTAAAAGCAACCACTTATCTGCATATGGAATTGCCCTCTGCTACTTATCGCCCTTTTAAATAGCTCTGCCTTTGCTGTGAAACTGCCTGAAATGGAAAACTTTCTAGAGCATCCCATCAATCTGAGGCATAGCAGAGTGATTTATGCTGACTACTGGAGATATGTTCTACTGTTAGTACCTTTGGTGAGCAGAACCCAGGCAAAGCCACCTCCACCCAGATCCAAAATGGATCTCACCTTGGTAGCATAACCAGCTGGAGGGCCTATTCAGTTACCTGGCTGCTTCTCTAATCTGCTAGGACAAATCCTGCTCCTAATCAAAGGAGGCAGGCACCTATGTCATTCCCAAGGACATCATATGCTGCCTGCTGTTCAGTCTGAACAGCTTCCTTTAGCCCCTTTGGCTGCTGCATGGTTGTCAGTTTCATGTGCAGCAGTGTATGGTGAACAAAAGTATAACAGTATGCCACATCTATCTTCCACTATCAGGTTTACTGTATTCATCACCCACCATGGCTGTCCCCACCCACCATATTGTGCCACTTTATTTTTACTATGGGAAGTAGGGACAGTCTTGTTTGGAAGACCAATCAGGTATTCATAATTGATGTTATTTTTGCTATGGGAAGTAGGGCCAGTCTTGTTCAGAAGACCAATCAGATATTCATAATTGATGTCCCAAACCAAACTGGAAGCATCAAGGCATCTGTTACTCTAGTATTTCTCCCTATATGCTCATTCACTCACTCCCCCAAACAACCCTCTCCCTGAGCCCCAAAGTCATCTCTTACCAATGATAACCAAGGCAGGAGATCAGCATTTCCACCTAAAAGATTACATATTCCATTTTTTTATAAGTCACAATGCAGTAGACAGATTTTGGATCCACCACCAACTTATGCAGCCACCATATGCCTATATTTGTGAACACATGTACAAGGCAATGTATTGAAATGTATTTATAAAGCTGTTCCTAACTGGAAAAGAGAAGAGGAAAATATCTATCTGCATGCACACCTTCAGCTGATGTAACTCTTACAGAACACACTCCTGAAAGAGGCCAAGTGAAAAGGTCTGTTCTCTGGAAACATTAGAGAAAGTGGATCCAGTTCCACTGATTTTTTTTGTCTGAGCTGGATATCTGTGAACAACTATTTTTCATTCATGAGGCTTACAACGGAACCCCTCTCACATTATATAAGCATGCAGTTATTAAAAGAAAGGCATTCAGTTTGGAAACTGAGTGAAGAAGAACAGCGAGATTGGAGTTCAGTAGCACCTTAAAGACCAACAAGAGTTTTGGGGTTTGAGCTTTTGAGAGTCTAAGCTCATACTTTTCAGAATCTTCTTGGTCTCCAAGGTGCGACCAGACTTGACTCTGTTCAACTGCAAACCACATGTCTATCCTCTGAAATTATTTTCTTGAGTGAGGAAGAATTTCTATAAAATGTAGTGAATTTTCTTTCTTTCCATCCAACCAAAGTCCATGCTCACATTCTAAGTTGCATTTAGGCTGGTGAGCATCTATGATATGGTACAGAACCAACACAGGTGTTTGAATAGGACATTCCTGGCTCCCTCCTAAACCACTGCAGAGATAGACATCATTAATACAAAACACATTCTTTTCAAGTCACGTTGAGCTGGGAACCTAATAAGGTTGCAGAAACTGTAACAAATCCAGTGCAGATTAGCATGTGCTCCCAGCAGAATTTTCTTTTTCAAGTTCAGATCACCTGGCAATATGATTGAGATACTGAGCCACTATGGAAGGACTTCTGCAGCCCAGCTATGACCCCAAGCAGCAGTGGCATTGGGTGACATGACAGCAAATGAAAACCACACCTGTAGCCATCTCCTATGTCACTGCCCCCTGCTGGTTTGGAACCCCAATAAGCCACTTGTGCCCTTTGGGTGATGAACTGGCCCTGGATATTCAACATCACAAGGAAATGGGAGCCCACAATAATCGGAAGAAAAGACATGTCTTATTTATACCCTTTCCATTCCATCAGGCAACATTTTATTATCTTTTAAAATCCTATGAAACCACATGCTAAAAATACTGTGATGGGAAAGATAGCAGTAAAGTTTTTCTTTGTGATTGTTACTTAACACTGTAAGAATTAAATATTAATGAAAGAATGCTCCTTCCATTTTGCAAGCAATTTAATTCAATTAAAAATAAATGGCTGTTTGTGGCTCAGTGAATATACAGAAATCCTGCCCTGCGCTCAACTTTATTTCAACTGCATATCACTAAGAAGTGTCAAGGCAGAAATATAGCCTCTGGCTATCGCCAATAACTCTTTATGTTCCAGCAGCATGATTTCTTCTGCCCTCATCAAATCGACAGGACTTCACTCAGGGAATATCATCTACGCAGCGTTAACCTACAGCAGCAACCATTTGCACCCAATGTGTTATCTAAGATATCTTGCACTGGGGTCTAGTTTCCCTGGAAGGAAGCTATTTGGGAAAGATCTGAAAATTCTAACACAGACTTCAACCTCCAGGCATTTGGGGATCTACTGAAGTAATGTAGTATCTTGGCAACTTCAGAACAGATCATGTAGAACTATGGTTTTATTGACCAGATAAGAGCTGTTTTAGATTCCCATTGAGCCCATTTGCCTTATATTTCTGATAATAAGACTCTTCTCCAGTCTTTATCACAGAATTCAGCTCTCTGTGTGAGTGTATTTGTGTGCTTATTACACAGCATCAAAAGCAAAATTGGGCAATTTAGAAGTAAGAAAGAGTGCCAGCCTGTTGAAGTGAAAGATTGAAGGGTGATTCTCCAAGCAACGTCACAGGTGACACTAAATTACTGTGGACCCTTGGGCAAGGCTACCTGCGGTGCTCTTAGTCCTGGAGATTGTAATCACTATCTTGCCATCTGAGGGGAAAACTCAGAAACAGTCCTACTATCTACTAAACCCCAGGTGGCCTCATCTGCTGTGCCCCTGACAAAATTGAGTCGAGACAAAGAGCTACCACTAACATTGTAGGGAGAATATTAGTCCATCAAGCCCCCTCTGCAAGGAATCTAGTTACCACCAAGTCATGATCAATTATCATTCATCTGTAACAGGAGAAAGGTCAAAGTGATAGGAGACTTTAACTATCCTGATATTTGTTGGGAGTCTTTTTAGTGAACAACTTTATGTTACTGAAGGTTCAGCTACTTTCATGAGAAGAAGGTTCAGCTATTTTCAATCTCATTCTTACTAATAGGAAGATTCTTGTAGAATAGTGGGGATTTCTGGTGCCAGCAATTATGTCATCTTAAGGTTTATGATTGTCAGGAAGGGGATGAGGGAGAAAAAGCAAGTACAGGCTCTGAATTTAGCTAATTTTAGGAATCTGGGGCAAGCATTGGATGACATTCCCTGGAATGAGATGCTTCAAGGGAAAGGGGTTCAGGAGGGTTTTTTTTTTAATGAGATACTGAAGGCTCGGTCATAATCCATTCCTATGATGAAAAAGAACAGAAGTCATCATAGGAAACCAAATTGGCTACATAGTTTTTTTTTAATGATCTGAGGTTGAAGAGAGTTAAGGATTGGGCATGGAAGGGGGGGACATATTGATAGGGACAAATAGCTAAGCTCTGTAGTGGGAGAATCAGGAAAGCTGAAGCCCAAAATTGGCAAGGGAGATAAATAACAATAGGAAGTTTAAAAAAATATTCAGAGTAAACGAAAATTATAAGTCCATGTAGGGGACATGATGACTGAATTTTAACAATTTTGCCATCATTTGTTAAAACTTGACCTTGCCTACATGTTATCATCTGTTCAGATCTCTGAGGCCCCTTTCGTCTGGGCCAGTAAACATGGGTGTAGGATGCTAAAAAAAAACCCCCATTTTGGGGGGAGAGCTTTCCACAGATCCCAGCCCCAAAACGAGTCTGCCTGGTGTTATTTTCCCCAGACGATCCTTTAAACAAGCAATCCTTTTTTTAAAAAAAAACCCAGGTTGAAGCCACTCACGAGCAAACAGTTGGGCAGGAGGCGTTTTATTCATCTCTGTTTTCCTTTTTAAAAATTTCTCGGCTTGCTTCTGCGTAGCTACACAGGTGCAGATGGTTGTATCGTGGGACATTGGCATGGCTGTGGGGGCTCATGTGTGCATGCCAGCATAGCTACACATCGGTGGGAAGTAATAAAAAAATAGATGCATCTCTGTGTGAAGGTGTGAAAGCAACCTGGATTGTTTCCATGGGCTCCAATCGCTGCATGATGCACAGATGCACATGAACGTGAAAACAGGAAAATGGGTTTCTTAATCCGGACTGTAACCCATTATACATTTGCTGTGCAGAAGGGGCCTGACTGGTCCAAAACCCGGCTGCTTCTAGGGGAGTCTTGCTCTTTGTTTTTTATTTATTTATTTATTCATTATTTGGATTTATTAACCGCTCCGCCCCCGTAGGGCTCTGTTCTACTGTCCTTAGTGAGGCTTCACCACTGGTATATGCCTGCTGGCCTGAACATTAGCGGTTGGGTAAGGGAATCTGTCTGCCATAAGAGAGCCACATGTGGAAACCTGCGCTTGTATCTGCTTTTATACTTGTGTAGGTGAACTGGCCCTGAAGTGGGAGAACCTGAATCCATTAAAACTGTTTTTCTACAAAAAGAACAAAGACCCTGAATTAAATAGGATGATCCTTATTAAATGAAAATTTCAATACAGGGAGGAGGCCATGTGATCATGAAGTCTGGTTACATTTTCTCTAGCCAAACAGAAGTGGATGTAGTGGTTTTCTGCACCATGTATGGGCTAGTAGTTACCCAGGATAAAAGTCAAGATTTCTTCAAGGCAGTGATATAGCAAAGATAATGGTTTTGTGTTTTTTTTGGTATATCTGATCTGGAGGAGCAGCAGTGGTGTAGGAGGTTAAGAGCTCGTGTATCTAATCTGGAGAAACCGGGTTTGATTCTCCGCTCTGCCGCCTGAGCTGTGGAGGTTTATCTGGGGAATTCAGATTTGCCTGTGCACTCCCACACACGCCAGCTGGGTGACCTTGGGCTAGTCACAGCTTCTCGGAGCTCTCTCAGCCCCACCCACCTCACAGGGTGTTTGTTGTGAGGGGGGAAGGGCAAGGAGATTGTAAGCCCCTTTGAGTCTCCTACAGGAGAGAAAGGGGGGATATAAATCCAAACTCTTCTTCTTCATCATCATCTCTTTGAGTATCGTTTCTGAATCTTAATAAAAACCTAGTTTAGCAGAGAAAATATTTTAAAATGACAGTTAAGAAATACACTTTACCTAAAGGCCCACATGTTTGGAGACTTCCCAGCTTGTTTTAATCTCTTCAAGCAAATGAGAGCCCTCGAGGCTCATTAAGGCTATTTACACAGTTCTTAACTGGAAAAAATTAGATCTACCCAAAAAATGAATAAATAAGTAAACTAATGTGAAATATGAATGAGCTAATCATGTTTGAAATGCAGTTCCAAGTCTGAGAGGATGACATGCTGCAAAACTCCAGCCAGCTGAGACCATATCTTTAACTTGACTTCCCTTTGCTTACTGCAAAGGCAAATCTAGAGAGACCGAATACAGAGGAATGGAAATGCAGACTTTGAGATGCAGCAACTGGCTGGAACAAGGGACGAGTGCAGAGGGAAGCCTCCAGAGCCCGCATCCACAACTATGCCCAAAGTAAATGAACTTGCAATTTAAACACAGGGATAAGCAGTCCTCTTTTCTCTGTCTTCTGTTGACCACACTCATAGTCAGGGCTGTGTGTAGTACACACAAGTGCAGAACATGGCACAATGTAGTACTGGGCACAGAATCCGTTTTTAAAAAGCACAGTTTGTAGTTCCCCATGGATGTGCTGTACTTAATTTGAAAATAAGAGGACAGCGCCAAGAGCTCTTACAAGCCAGGGAGGTCTCAATAAAATTTCAAGGGTTTATTAGTGAGGCTTCTATGCACAATATAGTATAGCTTCCTCTTTTTCAAAAGTCGCTGGACAAATGATATAAAATAAGGGAAATCATGCCAGATTTGCTCAACTGGCGCAATAAGAACTAGTTTCTAAACACAGCTTCTTCTTTTTTTTTGGCATCAACTTTGGATTCTTCAAATACTGAGCATAATTTTTAGGGCAGACCACATTCTTATGGGCAAACATCTTTGCTTATAGCCTCAGGGGATGCACAGCTGCAGCGATTAAATGCTGTTCTGTGTCTCCTGTTTGTATCTGGAAGACAGTTAAGATAGGGGTTGACAAATGAACCTTTTAGTTTGTTTTGTCTTGTTTCAGAGGTCTTTTGTAAATTTATGTATGAGAAGGATATGAATGAATGGGGATTCCTCTTCTGACACCCTGAAAATGGGTCCTGCCCATCTCCTGCCAGAGTAAATGGAAGTTGCTCTCCTATGTGTGTAAAGTGCAGTCAAGTTACAGCTAACTTATGGTGACCCTGTTGGGTTTTCAAGGCAAAAGACATTCAGAGGTGGTTTGCCATCATCACTGTGTAGCAATCCCAGACTCCTTTGGTGGTCTCCCGTCCAAGTACTAGCCAGGGCAAACCCATTTTAGCTTCAGAGAGTTGATGCGATTGGACCTGCCTGTGCCATCCCAGTCACAGGGTTGCCAAACTCTAGGTAGTGACTGGAGATCTCCTGCTGTTGGAACTGATCACCAGAGGAATCACCATTCCAGAGGAATGGGCCTACCACAGAGAATGCTCTTGACCATATTGCCAAATGGACCATCCTAGGTGAGGGTTAGAAAACAGCTGTCTGAGTAATGCAATTAGTACATGGAAGTATACTGGAAAATGCTGAATTAGATGAGGAAAGTTTAGATAAGGAAAGTTTAGTTCCAACAAAGGGAATCCCAAACCAAATGAGAATACAGATAAGGAAATACAGTGAATACAGAGAATTAGATAAGGAAAGTTTAGTTCCGACAAGGGGAATCCCAAAACAAATGAGAATACACAGAATCAAAATATTTGATCAATCAAAATGCATACTTTAAACTCTCAGTAGAAATTTCTCAGTGATGGCCCAAAAGAAAGGGCAACAAACACAGTTATAGTGGTTACAACATCATCAGTATAGCCAATAATGTTGGCAACCAAGAGACTTCATTCACAGGAGAGAAGGAGGTGAATGCTCTTTGCTAACTCTTAATAACCCTTCAAGGATATAGTGTTCTGGCCAGATCACTTAAGAATAACAAAAGTAAGAGGATATGCAGCTACTCTAGCAACTCTAGGGCTGTTTCAGCATGGGTGGAAAATAATGCCGTAGGGATGGTAAAAACACCATCCCAGTGGCGCTGTTTGCACAGCTGGAGCTGCTGCATTGCAGCAGCACCGTGCTCGCCCACTCAAGCAGCACAAAAACGCCGCTTTTGAACCTCACTCGGGGAGCGAGGTTTTTCAAAAGCGGCATCTTCCACCCGCTGCCGTGCAAATGGCAGCAGGTGGAAGGCGGCGCTTTCCCCGCCATGGCCTCAAACGACTCCTTACCTCCTCCTGGCTTCTGTCACTCTGTGGAGGCCAGGGGACATGCCTCCTGGCCTCCGTCCCTGCAGTCATCGCTCTGGCCATGGGGGCATGTCCCCTGGCCTCCACAGAGCAACGGAAGCCAGGAGGAGGTAAGGAGGTGTTTGGGGGGCTGCACAGCCATGCAGAGCCTGCTCTTCTAGCTGTGCAGGTAGCAGGGCTGTTCATGCGAACAGCCCCGGGGCTTGCATCAACATGAATCATGCCGATGCAGCCCCGCTGCTCTGGCCATGTGGAAATGGCCAAAGAGATAAGTCTTCCTTTGGTGCCAACAAGAAACTACTTCAAAGGGAACTGAGGCATAGTGAAACTCCAGGTCAACTTGAGTTAGTTTGTTTCTCTAAAATCTAAATTAAAAATACAGGAATTAAAAGAAATGAAATTTCCCTTCAGATTTCACTGTGCACCACCCTGCTTAGGATGGCACTGAACCAATGCATGCTCAGGCAATTGGGCAGGGTTGAAGCATCCTGAAAGAGGGCACCAGGTGCCTCTGCTTTAAAAAAAACACAGAGAAAGATTGCTATTTTGAATGAATTTGAAAAATCTTTAGGCTATATGAATATACCTGGCCTGTCCAAGCCCCATATGAGGCAAGTGGCAATGCAAGGTGAGGGGGGCAATGCCCAAGTCCCATGCAGAGCAAAGGAGTCTGTGCCTAGCCTGCTGAATCTCCATGTGTGGTGGGGAAGTGGTGCTTAAGCCTTCTGCAAGGTGAGGGATGCATCACAGTGGCTGATCAAGCCCCATGTGAGGTAAGATGGAACTCTGCCAATTGAGCAGTCAGACTGCCTCTTCCTCTCTCCCCCTCTCCTTCGAGATGGGACCAGGGGCTGGGGGTGAGGCCCTTTTCCAGGACTGTTTCTTACTTCCAGTCTGCCCCTGACTCCTGCACTGTTTTCTTGAGTGGCAATGGCCTCAGGGAATCTGTTTGCCTCACTCTAGGGATCCAGGTATTGCAAACATTTTAACTCCAGAAAATGGCATGGGAAGGAAGGCTGAAGGCCTTGTGACCAGAAACTAGCTCTGCAGGGCTTGAGATTAAGAGTTCCATGATACTGCAGTGTCAGGTCAGTTGACCGAACTGACTCAGGTCCCATGTAATGATTTGATGAGCCACAGCAGCAAATGCTACCTATTCTTATTGCTTTTCTATTTGGTATAGTCTGTTTCAAGTTGAACTTTTTCCTTACACAACAGTAAACCCCAATGACACTTAGAACCCAGTTGTTGAAGGATATTTTGTTAGAACATCAACACAGAAGATGGCCTAATCAACGATTGCTGGCTTTAGGCTCTCATGTGCATGTAGGGACTGCCAACTCAACCCAATCCCTACAAATTGTGCCAAGGGATCCAGGACACACACCAGAAAAAGGTATGTCCTGAGGCTTCTTCATGCTTTAAAGAGCTTTCATTAAAAATATTTGCAAATTTTCAGTGTCATTAGTATAATAAGATACAAATAAAACAACATAATGCAAGCATTAACTATGAAACATGCCCTGGGGCGATACCACCTGGGGCTGTGATCTGTGCATCTCTCACAAGTGAAAGGAAAGCTGGACATTGTTTGCATTTTGATGAGAAAATTAAAAGTCAAAACACAAGAGTTGCAGGTAGCAAATATGGTCCTTTTTGTCTGTGGCACTTTTTGAGATGTTTATTTTGGACACATCTGAAGTTAAGGGGGGGGGGTGATCCCTTTTGACACTTCCATGTCTCTGTTAAGCCTCCATTAAGGAAAATTAAGGATATATATCATATCTATGCTTCTTCATAAACTTCCATCTTATTGCAATCCAACCTCTTCTTTTTAATTATGGCTCATGCAGGTTAAGGATTCTTTGAGTGTTGGCCCAAACTTGAGACTAGAGATGCTATTTAAAAGTTTAGGGGTGGGTGGGACAAACGCAAAAAGAAGGTGATGGAAATTTTACAACAAGATTTGGATAGCTACTCCTGATGAATTCATGATTGCAAGTTGAGAGACCAAATAGGCAGAAATGTGGTTCAGCACGAAAGAGAATAAATCCGAGCCCTGCAAACCTTTCTGGACTTGTGGAAATCTCTGGCATTCTAGACAGCATGGTCAGCTCAACCACAAAATGACTGCCAGAGAAGGCAGAGCTGAGTGCAAAATGTCACAGAGGTTATGCATAACTCTAACAATAAAGCTTCAATATATCAGGCAGAAGCTCTTTTTTGAACTGAGTAGATGGCTTTAATATACAAACAGCGTACCTTCCGCCATACAGTGCAGATCCTTGTGATGTAGCTGCTGCCAAAACATCTTTTTTAAAAATATGCCAATCAGCTCTCCAATGGATAATCAGAAGCTCTGCTGGGCAGAGGCCCATCTGGTCCAGACGACTTTCTTTGGGACTTTTTAAGAGACAAATAAAAACAGACATAAAGAACAACAAACTAAAAAAGGAAGGGTCCCCAATTTCTCCTGCACCAAATATAATCATGATTAAAAATTAACCACTTGCTCTGTAGTTACAATTACGAAATTATAATTCAGTTAATTCTTAATTATTATAGCTATTAGGTAAGATTCACACTTTTCTCTTTATTCTCATATATATTCTCTTATAGTTCCCAACTCACAAATCATCAGTTCATTTTTTTAAGCAAAAAGTCTATCAGGGTTTTCCAGTTATCAGTGAACATAGATAAGTTCTTTAATCAAAAATGGAAGCTTCACCATTTTTGCCAATTCCACTATCTTTACAAGCCATTCTTCTATTGTCGGCATAGATGAAGTTTTCCATTATTGGGCATATAATATTCTTGCTGGCAATGTCATACATTAAAAACAAAAGTGCATATTGTTTGACCTGAAAGATAAACCTCGAGTTTTATTCGTATATAGTATTTAAAATCTTCTGAATTATTGAATGTGTTTGTATCCATTTTTAAAGCTTTGTTAAAAGTCCATCATATATGGTTAAACAACCCTTCACGATGTTTACATTTCCAATGCATATTTGGAACATTTTTATACATTTTTGCTAATTTCTGCAGTGACAAATACCATTTTACAGAAGTTCTCTTTGAGACGACAACTTAATGTAAATTTAAGAACCTTTAACCACAAATTGTCCCATTGGTCCACTTGCTATTGGCCCATTTTATCATACAATCTTTCATTTGTTCTTCCCCTGATTCAAATTTCAACAAAAGTTTATATATTTTGGCAATTACATGATCATCATTCAAACGGAATTCTTCTTCATATTCAGTCTTAAAATATACAAAATTATAAGATCTTTCATCTGCTTTAAATCTTTCTAATATTGTTCACAGAAAAGCCAATGATAGGTATATCCTGCTAGTAAATCCTCTCTTAACTTCATTTTGTATTCCCTTTGGTATATCACAATATGTTAACCACCTATTTTCAAATATAATTTCTTGTCCTTATAGGGCTTCTTGTGATGAGAGCTGTTCCAGGATGGCTGCAGGCCCCATCTCTGTTGGCGGGCCTGCTGCCCAGGATTCACCACACCAGCCACCCCCAGTCCTCAGAAGACACTCATGACACTGGATTCAGTGGCCTGCCTTCCCTGTCACAGCCACAGGCCAGGCTCAGGGCAACACCCCCCCCATCCCTCCCAGGTCAGAGCTACTGGGATGTGCTCACCTGGGGAGGCAAGAAGTTCAATGATGGTGGGAGGGTGAGGGAAACACTGGAGAGCTTGGGCGCAGCGACTGGCAGCCTCCAAACAGGGAGAGAGAGCATCTAAGGTTGAGCAAGGATGAGGTGTGGCAGCATACCTGGCCTGGCCAAGCCTTGGCATTTGGGCATTGGGGGGAAGGGTCGGGGAGATCTCATAGGGGCAGGGCTGAGACAGGACAGGTAGGTGAAGGAGCCAAGTGGAGCCAAGGGAGAGTGGCCTCACTCCTGACGCAGAGGCCTTGATTGAGCAGGACAGGGAGGGTGTGGGAGGATAAGGGAGAGGGGTGAGTGGCCAAGGAGGAAGATGCTGGCTACAGGTCTTGAAAGCTAGGGAACTTTGTGTGCCAGGAGTGAGAGGCAGCACATGACACCTCCTCCCTCACTTCTGACGTCTGCAGACCCCCAGGGAAACTGACTGATGCCAAAGAAGCAGAAGGCGATGAGGCAGTCCCTGGGCAGGAGTTCACCACAACAGCCATAATGGAGTTTTCTGACACAACTTGGGCTTGTATTTGTCCCATATTCTCAGAATTGCAAATCTAACAAAATGTTTTATAATCCTTATTGACTTTAACTTTATCTTATCATTAATAGGCATGCCATCTGAATCTCATATCATGTTCCACTTATTCCAGCAATCTTCTGTTTCTGAACAGAAACCATTCTTTCAACCAAACAACAACAAAATATAATTTGAGATCAGGTATGCCTAAGAGAGTGGTATGGATACTGTGGACTGCCTAAAAATAAATCAGTGGGTTCTAGATTAATTCAAGCCTGAACTGTCCCTGGAAGCTAAAATGACTAACCTGAGGCTGTCGCACTTAGACCACGTGAGAAGACAAGAACCATTGGAAAAGATGATAACGCCAGGAAAGGTTGAAAGTAACAGAAAATGAGGAAGACCCACCATGAGATGAATTGACTCCATGAAGGAAGCCATGGTCCTCAGATTGCAACACCTGAGCAAGGCTGTTAATGATGCAACATTTTGGAGGACATTGATTCATAGGGCCACCATGAGTTGTCAGCTATTTGACGGCACTTAATACACACACACACACACACACACACACACACCTACTGCTCCTTTCTCCTTTGCTTCTTGTAAGATTTTATATTCAATCCAAGGTCTTTTCCCTTACCAAGCAAAATTTTATATATCCTTCTGCCATCGTTTAAATGGAATATCAGTTGCTAACAAAGGTGTTCCTCTTAATCACAGAAATTATCCCCAGCAGTGATTGCTGAAGTTTATTCTACCTCAATAAATCTTTTTTGGCTTAATTCCATGTTTTAACATAATTATTTTGAAATAACATACAGTTCACATATGCCAGTGTAATACCTAGATATTTCACCCCTTTTTCCATCATAAATCCCGTTTTGCACATCAGCACTATTTGATCTTGTAATTTCATATGGCCCCACCCACTTGCTAAAAACACTTGGCAGGCACTAAGGTGTCCATGGACACCCCTGAAATAAATAAGTAGCACATCTGAAAAACATTCATAGTGGTTTCTTTTTATTCCTCAGTACAAAGTCCACAGTATTCATTCATTTTTAAAGCATATACATCCCACCTTGCCATCAATAAATGAATACTCTACCAATCAGATGATAGCTCAGATCAAAGATCCATACGCAGGCAATTTTATTCAGGATCTTAATGATTACAATGACAGTTGGGTCAGTTCACTTAAATTGGGTGTCAAAACTCTTTTTTCCCATAACATCTCAAGAGAAAATAATTTCCAGTCTTTGCTACAGAGCAACCAATAGTGATATGTCTTGGTTGTAAGCACAAAATGTTATAACCTCAAGCCCTACTTCCCTCAGACATAGCCAAGCAACTTAAATTTGTGTCATGGCTATTCTTGAACAAAACATCCTGAAGAGCAGCTTACAAAAGCTTCTAATGCGTACTGCATAATTGTAAGCAATTCAGAGTGTATAAGAGATGACATTTTGAAACAATCTTGAAATCACACAATGTGGCCCTTCTTGTGTTTACTGCCAGAGGTAAGGGATGTATGGTATAAAAGTTTAGTTGCTAAGCACGAGGAAGAGAACAGTGATAAGATATTGCTGTCAACCTTGACTAAGCACCTATTAAAACAGCAGATAACCCACTTCTGTGCTTTCTCCTTTGTTGACCTTTATACAGGGAAGTAGTTTCCCATAAACATCCACAAGACTTCCCAGTTGTCTGTCTTTGTTAGTCTGAACATTAATTATATTTTTGCAGATCCTTATGAAAAGCTGAGTGAGACCCAAGAAGTTGGCAAGCAACCATCAAGTTAAGTAATGATTGCTTGCTACACTGTCCATATTAATTGCATTCTATATGCTGGGGTTTAATCTTTGAGGGAATCAGTGGGATGGCGCTATTATTACTATGCAAGCAAGCATACCAGAAAATCACAGCCCTGGCCTTCCTGAACTACTATACCAAAGGAGAGGAGAACAGGAGGAAGCCGGAAAAGGCCACTTAAAGATCTTGAAGGGTTATTGAAAAGGGTCAAGAGGCTTGACACAGGATTCAGAAGTCTGGACCAAGACCTCTGTGCAACAGCACATTAGGAACATGCGACAGGCAGGCTCCATAGGCCATACTGTATACCCAATGAAGTAGGATCATTACATGGCTTAAAGCTGATCTGGCAGTCTTCAAGCAGTGGACGGACAAACACGTGTCAGGGATATTCTAAGTTGATCCTGCATTGAGCAGGAGGTTGGACCTTCCAACTCTATGCTTCTATGATATTATAAAGCAGTAGTTCCCAAACTGAGTGCCATGGTATGCTTATACACCATGAAGGAACAGCTGGCCTTGCTTCCTTCCAATCATGTACTCTTAAGGACAAGCCATGTCTCTGTATCTGATGTGAAAGGATAATTCAGTCATTCCTGAGAGAGCTGGAATCAGCATGCCCTGAGGTGGGGAAGTGGCCATGGCCCAGGGCTTCTGGCAGGACTCACTGCTGCTAACACACACACCTATACACACACATGCTATTGCTCTATCACCTATCTCCCCAGCTGCCAGGGAAAGGGCTGTAGGTAGCTGTGAACAGGGATGGTTGTGGTTAGCAGGAAGGAAAGAGAGAACAAGCAGGAGGGTTGGGGATGGACAGAGGAGGGGAAGGAACCAGAGAAACCTTCTGCCCAGGGCCCCTCAAAACCTGGAACTGGGCTTGATTGCTGATGTGAAGAGCCCAAAGACCTGTCCACAAATGAGGCTGCCCATTGTGTCTCTGTGTGATATTCAGTGGTTGGATTCAGCAGGTTCGCACCAATTCGGCAGAACTGGTTGTTAAAATGGTGCTTGTAAACAACCAGTTGTTAAATTATTTGAATCTCACCACCGGAACTGGTTGTTAAATTATTTGAATCCCACCACTGGTGATATTGTTTGGGCCTGGCTTCCTCCCAATAATCCTCAAATGGGGCCATCTACATCAGACATGACTGGATTATTCAATGACACCTGATGCAGAAACACAGCAGAATTGCTCAGCAGAGGCACACCAAGACTCACTTATGCATTAACACAGGGAAATTTGGGAAAGGGAATCAGCATGGTATAGCCCAGGGGTAGGGAACCTGTGGCTCTCCAGATGTTCAGGAACTACAATTCCCATCAGCCCCTACCAGCATGGCCAATTGGCCATGCTGACAGAGGCTGATGGGAATTGTAGTTCCTGAACATCTGGAGAGCCGCAGGTTCCCCCCCCCACCCCCCCCCCCCCCCACCCCCCCCCCCCCCCACCCCCCCCCCCCCCCACCCCCCCCCCCCCCCACCCCCCCCCCCCCCCACCCCCCCCCCCCCCCACCCCCCCCCCCCCCCACCCCCCCCCCCCCCCACCCCCCCCCCCCCCCACCCCCCCCCCCCCCCACCCCCCCCCCCCCCCACCCCCCCCCCCCCCCACCCCCCCCCCCCCCCACCCCCCCCCCCCCCCACCCCCCCCCCCCCCCACCCCCCCCCCCCCCCACCCCCCCCCCCCCCCACCCCCCCCCCCCCCCACCCCCCCCCCCCCCCACCCCCCCCCCCCCCCACCCCCCCCCCCCCCCACCCCCCCCCCCCCCCACCCCCCCCCCCCCCCACCCCCCCCCCCCCCCACCCCCCCCCCCCCCCACCCCCCCCCCCCCCCACCCCCCCCCCCCCCCACCCCCCCCCCCCCCCACCCCCCCCCCCCCCCACCCCCCCCCCCCCCCACCCCCCCCCCCCCCCACCCCCCCCCCCCCCCACCCCCCCCCCCCCCCACCCCCCCCCCCCCCCACCCCCCCCCCCCCCCACCCCCCCCCCCCCCCACCCCCCCCCCCCCCCACCCCCCCCCCCCCCCACCCCCCCCCCCCCCCACCCCCCCCCCCCCCCACCCCCCCCCCCCCCCACCCCCCCCCCCCCCCACCCCCCCCCCCCCCCACCCCCCCCCCCCCCCACCCCCCCCCCCCCCCACCCCCCCCCCCCCCCACCCCCCCCCCCCCCCACCCCCCCCCCCCCCCACCCCCCCCCCCCCCCACCCCCCCCCCCCCCCACCCCCCCCCCCCCCCACCCCCCCCCCCCCCCACCCCCCCCCCCCCCCACCCCCCCCCCCCCCCACCCCCCCCCCCCCCCACCCCCCCCCCCCCCCACCCCCCCCCCCCCCCACCCCCCCCCCCCCCCACCCCCCCCCCCCCCCACCCCCCCCCCCCCCCACCCCCCCCCCCCCCCACCCCCCCCCCCCCCCACCCCCCCCCCCCCCCACCCCCCCCCCCCCCCACCCCCCCCCCCCCCCACCCCCCCCCCCCCCCACCCCCCCCCCCCCCCACCCCCCCCCCCCCCCACCCCCCCCCCCCCCCACCCCCCCCCCCCCCCACCCCCCCCCCCCCCCACCCCCCCCCCCCCCCACCCCCCCCCCCCCCCACCCCCCCCCCCCCCCACCCCCCCCCCCCCCCACCCCCCCCCCCCCCCACCCCCCCCCCCCCCCACCCCCCCCCCCCCCCACCCCCCCCCCCCCCCACCCCCCCCCCCCCCCACCCCCCCCCCCCCCCACCCCCCCCCCCCCCCACCCCCCCCCCCCCCCACCCCCCCCCCCCCCCACCCCCCCCCCCCCCCACCCCCCCCCCCCCCCACCCCCCCCCCCCCCCACCCCCCCCCCCCCCCACCCCCCCCCCCCCCCACCCCCCCCCCCCCCCACCCCCCCCCCCCCCCACCCCCCCCCCCCCCCACCCCCCCCCCCCCCCACCCCCCCCCCCCCCCACCCCCCCCCCCCCCCACCCCCCCCCCCCCCCACCCCCCCCCCCCCCCACCCCCCCCCCCCCCCACCCCCCCCCCCCCCCACCCCCCCCCCCCCCCACCCCCCCCCCCCCCCACCCCCCCCCCCCCCCACCCCCCCCCCCCCCCACCCCCCCCCCCCCCCACCCCCCCCCCCCCCCACCCCCCCCCCCCCCCACCCCCCCCCCCCCCCACCCCCCCCCCCCCCCACCCCCCCCCCCCCCCACCCCCCCCCCCCCCCACCCCCCCCCCCCCCCACCCCCCCCCCCCCCCACCCCCCCCCCCCCCCACCCCCCCCCCCCCCCACCCCCCCCCCCCCCCACCCCCCCCCCCCCCCACCCCCCCCCCCCCCCACCCCCCCCCCCCCCCACCCCCCCCCCCCCCCACCCCCCCCCCCCCCCACCCCCCCCCCCCCCCACCCCCCCCCCCCCCCACCCCCCCCCCCCCCCACCCCCCCCCCCCCCCACCCCCCCCCCCCCCCACCCCCCCCCCCCCCCACCCCCCCCCCCCCCCACCCCCCCCCCCCCCCACCCCCCCCCCCCCCCACCCCCCCCCCCCCCCACCCCCCCCCCCCCCCACCCCCCCCCCCCCCCACCCCCCCCCCCCCCCACCCCCCCCCCCCCCCACCCCCCCCCCCCCCCACCCCCCCCCCCCCCCACCCCCCCCCCCCCCCACCCCCCCCCCCCCCCACCCCCCCCCCCCCCCACCCCCCCCCCCCCCCACCCCCCCCCCCCCCCACCCCCCCCCCCCCCCACCCCCCCCCCCCCCCACCCCCCCCCCCCCCCACCCCCCCCCCCCCCCACCCCCCCCCCCCCCCACCCCCCCCCCCCCCCACCCCCCCCCCCCCCCACCCCCCCCCCCCCCCACCCCCCCCCCCCCCCACCCCCCCCCCCCCCCACCCCCCCCCCCCCCCACCCCCCCCCCCCCCCACCCCCCCCCCCCCCCACCCCCCCCCCCCCCCACCCCCCCCCCCCCCCACCCCCCCCCCCCCCCACCCCCCCCCCCCCCCACCCCCCCCCCCCCCCACCCCCCCCCCCCCCCACCCCCCCCCCCCCCCACCCCCCCCCCCCCCCACCCCCCCCCCCCCCCACCCCCCCCCCCCCCCACCCCCCCCCCCCCCCACCCCCCCCCCCCCCCACCCCCCCCCCCCCCCACCCCCCCCCCCCCCCACCCCCCCCCCCCCCCACCCCCCCCCCCCCCCACCCCCCCCCCCCCCCACCCCCCCCCCCCCCCACCCCCCCCCCCCCCCACCCCCCCCCCCCCCCACCCCCCCCCCCCCCCACCCCCCCCCCCCCCCACCCCCCCCCCCCCCCACCCCCCCCCCCCCCCACCCCCCCCCCCCCCCACCCCCCCCCCCCCCCACCCCCCCCCCCCCCCACCCCCCCCCCCCCCCACCCCCCCCCCCCCCCACCCCCCCCCCCCCCCACCCCCCCCCCCCCCCACCCCCCCCCCCCCCCACCCCCCCCCCCCCCCACCCCCCCCCCCCCCCACCCCCCCCCCCCCCCACCCCCCCCCCCCCCCACCCCCCCCCCCCCCCACCCCCCCCCCCCCCCACCCCCCCCCCCCCCCACCCCCCCCCCCCCCCACCCCCCCCCCCCCCCACCCCCCCCCCCCCCCACCCCCCCCCCCCCCCACCCCCCCCCCCCCCCACCCCCCCCCCCCCCCACCCCCCCCCCCCCCCACCCCCCCCCCCCCCCACCCCCCCCCCCCCCCACCCCCCCCCCCCCCCACCCCCCCCCCCCCCCACCCCCCCCCCCCCCCACCCCCCCCCCCCCCCACCCCCCCCCCCCCCCACCCCCCCCCCCCCCCACCCCCCCCCCCCCCCACCCCCCCCCCCCCCCACCCCCCCCCCCCCCCACCCCCCCCCCCCCCCACCCCCCCCCCCCCCCACCCCCCCCCCCCCCCACCCCCCCCCCCCCCCACCCCCCCCCCCCCCCACCCCCCCCCCCCCCCACCCCCCCCCCCCCCCACCCCCCCCCCCCCCCACCCCCCCCCCCCCCCACCCCCCCCCCCCCCCACCCCCCCCCCCCCCCACCCCCCCCCCCCCCCACCCCCCCCCCCCCCCACCCCCCCCCCCCCCCACCCCCCCCCCCCCCCACCCCCCCCCCCCCCCACCCCCCCCCCCCCCCACCCCCCCCCCCCCCCACCCCCCCCCCCCCCCACCCCCCCCCCCCCCCACCCCCCCCCCCCCCCACCCCCCCCCCCCCCCACCCCCCCCCCCCCCCACCCCCCCCCCCCCCCACCCCCCCCCCCCCCCACCCCCCCCCCCCCCCACCCCCCCCCCCCCCCACCCCCCCCCCCCCCCACCCCCCCCCCCCCCCACCCCCCCCCCCCCCCACCCCCCCCCCCCCCCACCCCCCCCCCCCCCCACCCCCCCCCCCCCCCACCCCCCCCCCCCCCCACCCCCCCCCCCCCCCACCCCCCCCCCCCCCCACCCCCCCCCCCCCCCACCCCCCCCCCCCCCCACCCCCCCCCCCCCCCACCCCCCCCCCCCCCCACCCCCCCCCCCCCCCACCCCCCCCCCCCCCCACCCCCCCCCCCCCCCACCCCCCCCCCCCCCCACCCCCCCCCCCCCCCACCCCCCCCCCCCCCCACCCCCCCCCCCCCCCACCCCCCCCCCCCCCCACCCCCCCCCCCCCCCACCCCCCCCCCCCCCCACCCCCCCCCCCCCCCACCCCCCCCCCCCCCCACCCCCCCCCCCCCCCACCCCCCCCCCCCCCCACCCCCCCCCCCCCCCACCCCCCCCCCCCCCCACCCCCCCCCCCCCCCACCCCCCCCCCCCCCCACCCCCCCCCCCCCCCACCCCCCCCCCCCCCCACCCCCCCCCCCCCCCACCCCCCCCCCCCCCCACCCCCCCCCCCCCCCACCCCCCCCCCCCCCCACCCCCCCCCCCCCCCACCCCCCCCCCCCCCCACCCCCCCCCCCCCCCACCCCCCCCCCCCCCCACCCCCCCCCCCCCCCACCCCCCCCCCCCCCCACCCCCCCCCCCCCCCACCCCCCCCCCCCCCCACCCCCCCCCCCCCCCACCCCCCCCCCCCCCCACCCCCCCCCCCCCCCACCCCCCCCCCCCCCCACCCCCCCCCCCCCCCACCCCCCCCCCCCCCCACCCCCCCCCCCCCCCACCCCCCCCCCCCCCCACCCCCCCCCCCCCCCACCCCCCCCCCCCCCCACCCCCCCCCCCCCCCACCCCCCCCCCCCCCCACCCCCCCCCCCCCCCACCCCCCCCCCCCCCCACCCCCCCCCCCCCCCACCCCCCCCCCCCCCCACCCCCCCCCCCCCCCACCCCCCCCCCCCCCCACCCCCCCCCCCCCCCACCCCCCCCCCCCCCCACCCCCCCCCCCCCCCACCCCCCCCCCCCCCCACCCCCCCCCCCCCCCACCCCCCCCCCCCCCCACCCCCCCCCCCCCCCACCCCCCCCCCCCCCCACCCCCCCCCCCCCCCACCCCCCCCCCCCCCCACCCCCCCCCCCCCCCACCCCCCCCCCCCCCCACCCCCCCCCCCCCCCACCCCCCCCCCCCCCCACCCCCCCCCCCCCCCACCCCCCCCCCCCCCCACCCCCCCCCCCCCCCACCCCCCCCCCCCCCCACCCCCCCCCCCCCCCACCCCCCCCCCCCCCCACCCCCCCCCCCCCCCACCCCCCCCCCCCCCCACCCCCCCCCCCCCCCACCCCCCCCCCCCCCCACCCCCCCCCCCCCCCACCCCCCCCCCCCCCCACCCCCCCCCCCCCCCACCCCCCCCCCCCCCCACCCCCCCCCCCCCCCACCCCCCCCCCCCCCCACCCCCCCCCCCCCCCACCCCCCCCCCCCCCCACCCCCCCCCCCCCCCACCCCCCCCCCCCCCCACCCCCCCCCCCCCCCACCCCCCCCCCCCCCCACCCCCCCCCCCCCCCACCCCCCCCCCCCCCCACCCCCCCCCCCCCCCACCCCCCCCCCCCCCCACCCCCCCCCCCCCCCACCCCCCCCCCCCCCCACCCCCCCCCCCCCCCACCCCCCCCCCCCCCCACCCCCCCCCCCCCCCACCCCCCCCCCCCCCCACCCCCCCCCCCCCCCACCCCCCCCCCCCCCCACCCCCCCCCCCCCCCACCCCCCCCCCCCCCCACCCCCCCCCCCCCCCACCCCCCCCCCCCCCCACCCCCCCCCCCCCCCACCCCCCCCCCCCCCCACCCCCCCCCCCCCCCACCCCCCCCCCCCCCCACCCCCCCCCCCCCCCACCCCCCCCCCCCCCCACCCCCCCCCCCCCCCACCCCCCCCCCCCCCCACCCCCCCCCCCCCCCACCCCCCCCCCCCCCCACCCCCCCCCCCCCCCACCCCCCCCCCCCCCCACCCCCCCCCCCCCCCACCCCCCCCCCCCCCCACCCCCCCCCCCCCCCACCCCCCCCCCCCCCCACCCCCCCCCCCCCCCACCCCCCCCCCCCCCCACCCCCCCCCCCCCCCACCCCCCCCCCCCCCCACCCCCCCCCCCCCCCACCCCCCCCCCCCCCCACCCCCCCCCCCCCCCACCCCCCCCCCCCCCCACCCCCCCCCCCCCCCACCCCCCCCCCCCCCCACCCCCCCCCCCCCCCACCCCCCCCCCCCCCCACCCCCCCCCCCCCCCACCCCCCCCCCCCCCCACCCCCCCCCCCCCCCACCCCCCCCCCCCCCCACCCCCCCCCCCCCCCACCCCCCCCCCCCCCCACCCCCCCCCCCCCCCACCCCCCCCCCCCCCCACCCCCCCCCCCCCCCACCCCCCCCCCCCCCCACCCCCCCCCCCCCCCACCCCCCCCCCCCCCCACCCCCCCCCCCCCCCACCCCCCCCCCCCCCCACCCCCCCCCCCCCCCACCCCCCCCCCCCCCCACCCCCCCCCCCCCCCACCCCCCCCCCCCCCCACCCCCCCCCCCCCCCACCCCCCCCCCCCCCCACCCCCCCCCCCCCCCACCCCCCCCCCCCCCCACCCCCCCCCCCCCCCACCCCCCCCCCCCCCCACCCCCCCCCCCCCCCACCCCCCCCCCCCCCCACCCCCCCCCCCCCCCACCCCCCCCCCCCCCCACCCCCCCCCCCCCCCACCCCCCCCCCCCCCCACCCCCCCCCCCCCCCACCCCCCCCCCCCCCCACCCCCCCCCCCCCCCACCCCCCCCCCCCCCCACCCCCCCCCCCCCCCACCCCCCCCCCCCCCCACCCCCCCCCCCCCCCACCCCCCCCCCCCCCCACCCCCCCCCCCCCCCACCCCCCCCCCCCCCCACCCCCCCCCCCCCCCACCCCCCCCCCCCCCCACCCCCCCCCCCCCCCACCCCCCCCCCCCCCCACCCCCCCCCCCCCCCACCCCCCCCCCCCCCCACCCCCCCCCCCCCCCACCCCCCCCCCCCCCCACCCCCCCCCCCCCCCACCCCCCCCCCCCCCCACCCCCCCCCCCCCCCACCCCCCCCCCCCCCCACCCCCCCCCCCCCCCACCCCCCCCCCCCCCCACCCCCCCCCCCCCCCACCCCCCCCCCCCCCCACCCCCCCCCCCCCCCACCCCCCCCCCCCCCCACCCCCCCCCCCCCCCACCCCCCCCCCCCCCCACCCCCCCCCCCCCCCACCCCCCCCCCCCCCCACCCCCCCCCCCCCCCACCCCCCCCCCCCCCCACCCCCCCCCCCCCCCACCCCCCCCCCCCCCCACCCCCCCCCCCCCCCACCCCCCCCCCCCCCCACCCCCCCCCCCCCCCACCCCCCCCCCCCCCCACCCCCCCCCCCCCCCACCCCCCCCCCCCCCCACCCCCCCCCCCCCCCACCCCCCCCCCCCCCCACCCCCCCCCCCCCCCACCCCCCCCCCCCCCCACCCCCCCCCCCCCCCACCCCCCCCCCCCCCCACCCCCCCCCCCCCCCACCCCCCCCCCCCCCCACCCCCCCCCCCCCCCACCCCCCCCCCCCCCCACCCCCCCCCCCCCCCACCCCCCCCCCCCCCCACCCCCCCCCCCCCCCACCCCCCCCCCCCCCCACCCCCCCCCCCCCCCACCCCCCCCCCCCCCCACCCCCCCCCCCCCCCACCCCCCCCCCCCCCCACCCCCCCCCCCCCCCACCCCCCCCCCCCCCCACCCCCCCCCCCCCCCACCCCCCCCCCCCCCCACCCCCCCCCCCCCCCACCCCCCCCCCCCCCCACCCCCCCCCCCCCCCACCCCCCCCCCCCCCCACCCCCCCCCCCCCCCACCCCCCCCCCCCCCCACCCCCCCCCCCCCCCACCCCCCCCCCCCCCCACCCCCCCCCCCCCCCACCCCCCCCCCCCCCCACCCCCCCCCCCCCCCACCCCCCCCCCCCCCCACCCCCCCCCCCCCCCACCCCCCCCCCCCCCCACCCCCCCCCCCCCCCACCCCCCCCCCCCCCCACCCCCCCCCCCCCCCACCCCCCCCCCCCCCCACCCCCCCCCCCCCCCACCCCCCCCCCCCCCCACCCCCCCCCCCCCCCACCCCCCCCCCCCCCCACCCCCCCCCCCCCCCACCCCCCCCCCCCCCCACCCCCCCCCCCCCCCACCCCCCCCCCCCCCCACCCCCCCCCCCCCCCACCCCCCCCCCCCCCCACCCCCCCCCCCCCCCACCCCCCCCCCCCCCCACCCCCCCCCCCCCCCACCCCCCCCCCCCCCCACCCCCCCCCCCCCCCACCCCCCCCCCCCCCCACCCCCCCCCCCCCCCACCCCCCCCCCCCCCCACCCCCCCCCCCCCCCACCCCCCCCCCCCCCCACCCCCCCCCCCCCCCACCCCCCCCCCCCCCCACCCCCCCCCCCCCCCACCCCCCCCCCCCCCCACCCCCCCCCCCCCCCACCCCCCCCCCCCCCCACCCCCCCCCCCCCCCACCCCCCCCCCCCCCCACCCCCCCCCCCCCCCACCCCCCCCCCCCCCCACCCCCCCCCCCCCCCACCCCCCCCCCCCCCCACCCCCCCCCCCCCCCACCCCCCCCCCCCCCCACCCCCCCCCCCCCCCACCCCCCCCCCCCCCCACCCCCCCCCCCCCCCACCCCCCCCCCCCCCCACCCCCCCCCCCCCCCACCCCCCCCCCCCCCCACCCCCCCCCCCCCCCACCCCCCCCCCCCCCCACCCCCCCCCCCCCCCACCCCCCCCCCCCCCCACCCCCCCCCCCCCCCACCCCCCCCCCCCCCCACCCCCCCCCCCCCCCACCCCCCCCCCCCCCCACCCCCCCCCCCCCCCACCCCCCCCCCCCCCCACCCCCCCCCCCCCCCACCCCCCCCCCCCCCCACCCCCCCCCCCCCCCACCCCCCCCCCCCCCCACCCCCCCCCCCCCCCACCCCCCCCCCCCCCCACCCCCCCCCCCCCCCACCCCCCCCCCCCCCCACCCCCCCCCCCCCCCACCCCCCCCCCCCCCCACCCCCCCCCCCCCCCACCCCCCCCCCCCCCCACCCCCCCCCCCCCCCACCCCCCCCCCCCCCCACCCCCCCCCCCCCCCACCCCCCCCCCCCCCCACCCCCCCCCCCCCCCACCCCCCCCCCCCCCCACCCCCCCCCCCCCCCACCCCCCCCCCCCCCCACCCCCCCCCCCCCCCACCCCCCCCCCCCCCCACCCCCCCCCCCCCCCACCCCCCCCCCCCCCCACCCCCCCCCCCCCCCACCCCCCCCCCCCCCCACCCCCCCCCCCCCCCACCCCCCCCCCCCCCCACCCCCCCCCCCCCCCACCCCCCCCCCCCCCCACCCCCCCCCCCCCCCACCCCCCCCCCCCCCCACCCCCCCCCCCCCCCACCCCCCCCCCCCCCCACCCCCCCCCCCCCCCACCCCCCCCCCCCCCCACCCCCCCCCCCCCCCACCCCCCCCCCCCCCCACCCCCCCCCCCCCCCACCCCCCCCCCCCCCCACCCCCCCCCCCCCCCACCCCCCCCCCCCCCCACCCCCCCCCCCCCCCACCCCCCCCCCCCCCCACCCCCCCCCCCCCCCACCCCCCCCCCCCCCCACCCCCCCCCCCCCCCACCCCCCCCCCCCCCCACCCCCCCCCCCCCCCACCCCCCCCCCCCCCCACCCCCCCCCCCCCCCACCCCCCCCCCCCCCCACCCCCCCCCCCCCCCACCCCCCCCCCCCCCCACCCCCCCCCCCCCCCACCCCCCCCCCCCCCCACCCCCCCCCCCCCCCACCCCCCCCCCCCCCCACCCCCCCCCCCCCCCACCCCCCCCCCCCCCCACCCCCCCCCCCCCCCACCCCCCCCCCCCCCCACCCCCCCCCCCCCCCACCCCCCCCCCCCCCCACCCCCCCCCCCCCCCACCCCCCCCCCCCCCCACCCCCCCCCCCCCCCACCCCCCCCCCCCCCCACCCCCCCCCCCCCCCACCCCCCCCCCCCCCCACCCCCCCCCCCCCCCACCCCCCCCCCCCCCCACCCCCCCCCCCCCCCACCCCCCCCCCCCCCCACCCCCCCCCCCCCCCACCCCCCCCCCCCCCCACCCCCCCCCCCCCCCACCCCCCCCCCCCCCCACCCCCCCCCCCCCCCACCCCCCCCCCCCCCCACCCCCCCCCCCCCCCACCCCCCCCCCCCCCCACCCCCCCCCCCCCCCACCCCCCCCCCCCCCCACCCCCCCCCCCCCCCACCCCCCCCCCCCCCCACCCCCCCCCCCCCCCACCCCCCCCCCCCCCCACCCCCCCCCCCCCCCACCCCCCCCCCCCCCCACCCCCCCCCCCCCCCACCCCCCCCCCCCCCCACCCCCCCCCCCCCCCACCCCCCCCCCCCCCCACCCCCCCCCCCCCCCACCCCCCCCCCCCCCCACCCCCCCCCCCCCCCACCCCCCCCCCCCCCCACCCCCCCCCCCCCCCACCCCCCCCCCCCCCCACCCCCCCCCCCCCCCACCCCCCCCCCCCCCCACCCCCCCCCCCCCCCACCCCCCCCCCCCCCCACCCCCCCCCCCCCCCACCCCCCCCCCCCCCCACCCCCCCCCCCCCCCACCCCCCCCCCCCCCCACCCCCCCCCCCCCCCACCCCCCCCCCCCCCCACCCCCCCCCCCCCCCACCCCCCCCCCCCCCCACCCCCCCCCCCCCCCACCCCCCCCCCCCCCCACCCCCCCCCCCCCCCACCCCCCCCCCCCCCCACCCCCCCCCCCCCCCACCCCCCCCCCCCCCCACCCCCCCCCCCCCCCACCCCCCCCCCCCCCCACCCCCCCCCCCCCCCACCCCCCCCCCCCCCCACCCCCCCCCCCCCCCACCCCCCCCCCCCCCCACCCCCCCCCCCCCCCACCCCCCCCCCCCCCCACCCCCCCCCCCCCCCACCCCCCCCCCCCCCCACCCCCCCCCCCCCCCACCCCCCCCCCCCCCCACCCCCCCCCCCCCCCACCCCCCCCCCCCCCCACCCCCCCCCCCCCCCACCCCCCCCCCCCCCCACCCCCCCCCCCCCCCACCCCCCCCCCCCCCCACCCCCCCCCCCCCCCACCCCCCCCCCCCCCCACCCCCCCCCCCCCCCACCCCCCCCCCCCCCCACCCCCCCCCCCCCCCACCCCCCCCCCCCCCCACCCCCCCCCCCCCCCACCCCCCCCCCCCCCCACCCCCCCCCCCCCCCACCCCCCCCCCCCCCCACCCCCCCCCCCCCCCACCCCCCCCCCCCCCCACCCCCCCCCCCCCCCACCCCCCCCCCCCCCCACCCCCCCCCCCCCCCACCCCCCCCCCCCCCCACCCCCCCCCCCCCCCACCCCCCCCCCCCCCCACCCCCCCCCCCCCCCACCCCCCCCCCCCCCCACCCCCCCCCCCCCCCACCCCCCCCCCCCCCCACCCCCCCCCCCCCCCACCCCCCCCCCCCCCCACCCCCCCCCCCCCCCACCCCCCCCCCCCCCCACCCCCCCCCCCCCCCACCCCCCCCCCCCCCCACCCCCCCCCCCCCCCACCCCCCCCCCCCCCCACCCCCCCCCCCCCCCACCCCCCCCCCCCCCCACCCCCCCCCCCCCCCACCCCCCCCCCCCCCCACCCCCCCCCCCCCCCACCCCCCCCCCCCCCCACCCCCCCCCCCCCCCACCCCCCCCCCCCCCCACCCCCCCCCCCCCCCACCCCCCCCCCCCCCCACCCCCCCCCCCCCCCACCCCCCCCCCCCCCCACCCCCCCCCCCCCCCACCCCCCCCCCCCCCCACCCCCCCCCCCCCCCACCCCCCCCCCCCCCCACCCCCCCCCCCCCCCACCCCCCCCCCCCCCCACCCCCCCCCCCCCCCACCCCCCCCCCCCCCCACCCCCCCCCCCCCCCACCCCCCCCCCCCCCCACCCCCCCCCCCCCCCACCCCCCCCCCCCCCCACCCCCCCCCCCCCCCACCCCCCCCCCCCCCCACCCCCCCCCCCCCCCACCCCCCCCCCCCCCCACCCCCCCCCCCCCCCACCCCCCCCCCCCCCCACCCCCCCCCCCCCCCACCCCCCCCCCCCCCCACCCCCCCCCCCCCCCACCCCCCCCCCCCCCCACCCCCCCCCCCCCCCACCCCCCCCCCCCCCCACCCCCCCCCCCCCCCACCCCCCCCCCCCCCCACCCCCCCCCCCCCCCACCCCCCCCCCCCCCCACCCCCCCCCCCCCCCACCCCCCCCCCCCCCCACCCCCCCCCCCCCCCACCCCCCCCCCCCCCCACCCCCCCCCCCCCCCACCCCCCCCCCCCCCCACCCCCCCCCCCCCCCACCCCCCCCCCCCCCCACCCCCCCCCCCCCCCACCCCCCCCCCCCCCCACCCCCCCCCCCCCCCACCCCCCCCCCCCCCCACCCCCCCCCCCCCCCACCCCCCCCCCCCCCCACCCCCCCCCCCCCCCACCCCCCCCCCCCCCCACCCCCCCCCCCCCCCACCCCCCCCCCCCCCCACCCCCCCCCCCCCCCACCCCCCCCCCCCCCCACCCCCCCCCCCCCCCACCCCCCCCCCCCCCCACCCCCCCCCCCCCCCACCCCCCCCCCCCCCCACCCCCCCCCCCCCCCACCCCCCCCCCCCCCCACCCCCCCCCCCCCCCACCCCCCCCCCCCCCCACCCCCCCCCCCCCCCACCCCCCCCCCCCCCCACCCCCCCCCCCCCCCACCCCCCCCCCCCCCCACCCCCCCCCCCCCCCACCCCCCCCCCCCCCCACCCCCCCCCCCCCCCACCCCCCCCCCCCCCCACCCCCCCCCCCCCCCACCCCCCCCCCCCCCCACCCCCCCCCCCCCCCACCCCCCCCCCCCCCCACCCCCCCCCCCCCCCACCCCCCCCCCCCCCCACCCCCCCCCCCCCCCACCCCCCCCCCCCCCCACCCCCCCCCCCCCCCACCCCCCCCCCCCCCCACCCCCCCCCCCCCCCACCCCCCCCCCCCCCCACCCCCCCCCCCCCCCACCCCCCCCCCCCCCCACCCCCCCCCCCCCCCACCCCCCCCCCCCCCCACCCCCCCCCCCCCCCACCCCCCCCCCCCCCCACCCCCCCCCCCCCCCACCCCCCCCCCCCCCCACCCCCCCCCCCCCCCACCCCCCCCCCCCCCCACCCCCCCCCCCCCCCACCCCCCCCCCCCCCCACCCCCCCCCCCCCCCACCCCCCCCCCCCCCCACCCCCCCCCCCCCCCACCCCCCCCCCCCCCCACCCCCCCCCCCCCCCACCCCCCCCCCCCCCCACCCCCCCCCCCCCCCACCCCCCCCCCCCCCCACCCCCCCCCCCCCCCACCCCCCCCCCCCCCCACCCCCCCCCCCCCCCACCCCCCCCCCCCCCCACCCCCCCCCCCCCCCACCCCCCCCCCCCCCCACCCCCCCCCCCCCCCACCCCCCCCCCCCCCCACCCCCCCCCCCCCCCACCCCCCCCCCCCCCCACCCCCCCCCCCCCCCACCCCCCCCCCCCCCCACCCCCCCCCCCCCCCACCCCCCCCCCCCCCCACCCCCCCCCCCCCCCACCCCCCCCCCCCCCCACCCCCCCCCCCCCCCACCCCCCCCCCCCCCCACCCCCCCCCCCCCCCACCCCCCCCCCCCCCCACCCCCCCCCCCCCCCACCCCCCCCCCCCCCCACCCCCCCCCCCCCCCACCCCCCCCCCCCCCCACCCCCCCCCCCCCCCACCCCCCCCCCCCCCCACCCCCCCCCCCCCCCACCCCCCCCCCCCCCCACCCCCCCCCCCCCCCACCCCCCCCCCCCCCCACCCCCCCCCCCCCCCACCCCCCCCCCCCCCCACCCCCCCCCCCCCCCACCCCCCCCCCCCCCCACCCCCCCCCCCCCCCACCCCCCCCCCCCCCCACCCCCCCCCCCCCCCACCCCCCCCCCCCCCCACCCCCCCCCCCCCCCACCCCCCCCCCCCCCCACCCCCCCCCCCCCCCACCCCCCCCCCCCCCCACCCCCCCCCCCCCCCACCCCCCCCCCCCCCCACCCCCCCCCCCCCCCACCCCCCCCCCCCCCCACCCCCCCCCCCCCCCACCCCCCCCCCCCCCCACCCCCCCCCCCCCCCACCCCCCCCCCCCCCCACCCCCCCCCCCCCCCACCCCCCCCCCCCCCCACCCCCCCCCCCCCCCACCCCCCCCCCCCCCCACCCCCCCCCCCCCCCACCCCCCCCCCCCCCCACCCCCCCCCCCCCCCACCCCCCCCCCCCCCCACCCCCCCCCCCCCCCACCCCCCCCCCCCCCCACCCCCCCCCCCCCCCACCCCCCCCCCCCCCCACCCCCCCCCCCCCCCACCCCCCCCCCCCCCCACCCCCCCCCCCCCCCACCCCCCCCCCCCCCCACCCCCCCCCCCCCCCACCCCCCCCCCCCCCCACCCCCCCCCCCCCCCACCCCCCCCCCCCCCCACCCCCCCCCCCCCCCACCCCCCCCCCCCCCCACCCCCCCCCCCCCCCACCCCCCCCCCCCCCCACCCCCCCCCCCCCCCACCCCCCCCCCCCCCCACCCCCCCCCCCCCCCACCCCCCCCCCCCCCCACCCCCCCCCCCCCCCACCCCCCCCCCCCCCCACCCCCCCCCCCCCCCACCCCCCCCCCCCCCCACCCCCCCCCCCCCCCACCCCCCCCCCCCCCCACCCCCCCCCCCCCCCACCCCCCCCCCCCCCCACCCCCCCCCCCCCCCACCCCCCCCCCCCCCCACCCCCCCCCCCCCCCACCCCCCCCCCCCCCCACCCCCCCCCCCCCCCACCCCCCCCCCCCCCCACCCCCCCCCCCCCCCACCCCCCCCCCCCCCCACCCCCCCCCCCCCCCACCCCCCCCCCCCCCCACCCCCCCCCCCCCCCACCCCCCCCCCCCCCCACCCCCCCCCCCCCCCACCCCCCCCCCCCCCCACCCCCCCCCCCCCCCACCCCCCCCCCCCCCCACCCCCCCCCCCCCCCACCCCCCCCCCCCCCCACCCCCCCCCCCCCCCACCCCCCCCCCCCCCCACCCCCCCCCCCCCCCACCCCCCCCCCCCCCCACCCCCCCCCCCCCCCACCCCCCCCCCCCCCCACCCCCCCCCCCCCCCACCCCCCCCCCCCCCCACCCCCCCCCCCCCCCACCCCCCCCCCCCCCCACCCCCCCCCCCCCCCACCCCCCCCCCCCCCCACCCCCCCCCCCCCCCACCCCCCCCCCCCCCCACCCCCCCCCCCCCCCACCCCCCCCCCCCCCCACCCCCCCCCCCCCCCACCCCCCCCCCCCCCCACCCCCCCCCCCCCCCACCCCCCCCCCCCCCCACCCCCCCCCCCCCCCACCCCCCCCCCCCCCCACCCCCCCCCCCCCCCACCCCCCCCCCCCCCCACCCCCCCCCCCCCCCACCCCCCCCCCCCCCCACCCCCCCCCCCCCCCACCCCCCCCCCCCCCCACCCCCCCCCCCCCCCACCCCCCCCCCCCCCCACCCCCCCCCCCCCCCACCCCCCCCCCCCCCCACCCCCCCCCCCCCCCACCCCCCCCCCCCCCCACCCCCCCCCCCCCCCACCCCCCCCCCCCCCCACCCCCCCCCCCCCCCACCCCCCCCCCCCCCCACCCCCCCCCCCCCCCACCCCCCCCCCCCCCCACCCCCCCCCCCCCCCACCCCCCCCCCCCCCCACCCCCCCCCCCCCCCACCCCCCCCCCCCCCCACCCCCCCCCCCCCCCACCCCCCCCCCCCCCCACCCCCCCCCCCCCCCACCCCCCCCCCCCCCCACCCCCCCCCCCCCCCACCCCCCCCCCCCCCCACCCCCCCCCCCCCCCACCCCCCCCCCCCCCCACCCCCCCCCCCCCCCACCCCCCCCCCCCCCCACCCCCCCCCCCCCCCACCCCCCCCCCCCCCCACCCCCCCCCCCCCCCACCCCCCCCCCCCCCCACCCCCCCCCCCCCCCACCCCCCCCCCCCCCCACCCCCCCCCCCCCCCACCCCCCCCCCCCCCCACCCCCCCCCCCCCCCACCCCCCCCCCCCCCCACCCCCCCCCCCCCCCACCCCCCCCCCCCCCCACCCCCCCCCCCCCCCACCCCCCCCCCCCCCCACCCCCCCCCCCCCCCACCCCCCCCCCCCCCCACCCCCCCCCCCCCCCACCCCCCCCCCCCCCCACCCCCCCCCCCCCCCACCCCCCCCCCCCCCCACCCCCCCCCCCCCCCACCCCCCCCCCCCCCCACCCCCCCCCCCCCCCACCCCCCCCCCCCCCCACCCCCCCCCCCCCCCACCCCCCCCCCCCCCCACCCCCCCCCCCCCCCACCCCCCCCCCCCCCCACCCCCCCCCCCCCCCACCCCCCCCCCCCCCCACCCCCCCCCCCCCCCACCCCCCCCCCCCCCCACCCCCCCCCCCCCCCACCCCCCCCCCCCCCCACCCCCCCCCCCCCCCACCCCCCCCCCCCCCCACCCCCCCCCCCCCCCACCCCCCCCCCCCCCCACCCCCCCCCCCCCCCACCCCCCCCCCCCCCCACCCCCCCCCCCCCCCACCCCCCCCCCCCCCCACCCCCCCCCCCCCCCACCCCCCCCCCCCCCCACCCCCCCCCCCCCCCACCCCCCCCCCCCCCCACCCCCCCCCCCCCCCACCCCCCCCCCCCCCCACCCCCCCCCCCCCCCACCCCCCCCCCCCCCCACCCCCCCCCCCCCCCACCCCCCCCCCCCCCCACCCCCCCCCCCCCCCACCCCCCCCCCCCCCCACCCCCCCCCCCCCCCACCCCCCCCCCCCCCCACCCCCCCCCCCCCCCACCCCCCCCCCCCCCCACCCCCCCCCCCCCCCACCCCCCCCCCCCCCCACCCCCCCCCCCCCCCACCCCCCCCCCCCCCCACCCCCCCCCCCCCCCACCCCCCCCCCCCCCCACCCCCCCCCCCCCCCACCCCCCCCCCCCCCCACCCCCCCCCCCCCCCACCCCCCCCCCCCCCCACCCCCCCCCCCCCCCACCCCCCCCCCCCCCCACCCCCCCCCCCCCCCACCCCCCCCCCCCCCCACCCCCCCCCCCCCCCACCCCCCCCCCCCCCCACCCCCCCCCCCCCCCACCCCCCCCCCCCCCCACCCCCCCCCCCCCCCACCCCCCCCCCCCCCCACCCCCCCCCCCCCCCACCCCCCCCCCCCCCCACCCCCCCCCCCCCCCACCCCCCCCCCCCCCCACCCCCCCCCCCCCCCACCCCCCCCCCCCCCCACCCCCCCCCCCCCCCACCCCCCCCCCCCCCCACCCCCCCCCCCCCCCACCCCCCCCCCCCCCCACCCCCCCCCCCCCCCACCCCCCCCCCCCCCCACCCCCCCCCCCCCCCACCCCCCCCCCCCCCCACCCCCCCCCCCCCCCACCCCCCCCCCCCCCCACCCCCCCCCCCCCCCACCCCCCCCCCCCCCCACCCCCCCCCCCCCCCACCCCCCCCCCCCCCCACCCCCCCCCCCCCCCACCCCCCCCCCCCCCCACCCCCCCCCCCCCCCACCCCCCCCCCCCCCCACCCCCCCCCCCCCCCACCCCCCCCCCCCCCCACCCCCCCCCCCCCCCACCCCCCCCCCCCCCCACCCCCCCCCCCCCCCACCCCCCCCCCCCCCCACCCCCCCCCCCCCCCACCCCCCCCCCCCCCCACCCCCCCCCCCCCCCACCCCCCCCCCCCCCCACCCCCCCCCCCCCCCACCCCCCCCCCCCCCCACCCCCCCCCCCCCCCACCCCCCCCCCCCCCCACCCCCCCCCCCCCCCACCCCCCCCCCCCCCCACCCCCCCCCCCCCCCACCCCCCCCCCCCCCCACCCCCCCCCCCCCCCACCCCCCCCCCCCCCCACCCCCCCCCCCCCCCACCCCCCCCCCCCCCCACCCCCCCCCCCCCCCACCCCCCCCCCCCCCCACCCCCCCCCCCCCCCACCCCCCCCCCCCCCCACCCCCCCCCCCCCCCACCCCCCCCCCCCCCCACCCCCCCCCCCCCCCACCCCCCCCCCCCCCCACCCCCCCCCCCCCCCACCCCCCCCCCCCCCCACCCCCCCCCCCCCCCACCCCCCCCCCCCCCCACCCCCCCCCCCCCCCACCCCCCCCCCCCCCCACCCCCCCCCCCCCCCACCCCCCCCCCCCCCCACCCCCCCCCCCCCCCACCCCCCCCCCCCCCCACCCCCCCCCCCCCCCACCCCCCCCCCCCCCCACCCCCCCCCCCCCCCACCCCCCCCCCCCCCCACCCCCCCCCCCCCCCACCCCCCCCCCCCCCCACCCCCCCCCCCCCCCACCCCCCCCCCCCCCCACCCCCCCCCCCCCCCACCCCCCCCCCCCCCCACCCCCCCCCCCCCCCACCCCCCCCCCCCCCCACCCCCCCCCCCCCCCACCCCCCCCCCCCCCCACCCCCCCCCCCCCCCACCCCCCCCCCCCCCCACCCCCCCCCCCCCCCACCCCCCCCCCCCCCCACCCCCCCCCCCCCCCACCCCCCCCCCCCCCCACCCCCCCCCCCCCCCACCCCCCCCCCCCCCCACCCCCCCCCCCCCCCACCCCCCCCCCCCCCCACCCCCCCCCCCCCCCACCCCCCCCCCCCCCCACCCCCCCCCCCCCCCACCCCCCCCCCCCCCCACCCCCCCCCCCCCCCACCCCCCCCCCCCCCCACCCCCCCCCCCCCCCACCCCCCCCCCCCCCCACCCCCCCCCCCCCCCACCCCCCCCCCCCCCCACCCCCCCCCCCCCCCACCCCCCCCCCCCCCCACCCCCCCCCCCCCCCACCCCCCCCCCCCCCCACCCCCCCCCCCCCCCACCCCCCCCCCCCCCCACCCCCCCCCCCCCCCACCCCCCCCCCCCCCCACCCCCCCCCCCCCCCACCCCCCCCCCCCCCCACCCCCCCCCCCCCCCACCCCCCCCCCCCCCCACCCCCCCCCCCCCCCACCCCCCCCCCCCCCCACCCCCCCCCCCCCCCACCCCCCCCCCCCCCCACCCCCCCCCCCCCCCACCCCCCCCCCCCCCCACCCCCCCCCCCCCCCACCCCCCCCCCCCCCCACCCCCCCCCCCCCCCACCCCCCCCCCCCCCCACCCCCCCCCCCCCCCACCCCCCCCCCCCCCCACCCCCCCCCCCCCCCACCCCCCCCCCCCCCCACCCCCCCCCCCCCCCACCCCCCCCCCCCCCCACCCCCCCCCCCCCCCACCCCCCCCCCCCCCCACCCCCCCCCCCCCCCACCCCCCCCCCCCCCCACCCCCCCCCCCCCCCACCCCCCCCCCCCCCCACCCCCCCCCCCCCCCACCCCCCCCCCCCCCCACCCCCCCCCCCCCCCACCCCCCCCCCCCCCCACCCCCCCCCCCCCCCACCCCCCCCCCCCCCCACCCCCCCCCCCCCCCACCCCCCCCCCCCCCCACCCCCCCCCCCCCCCACCCCCCCCCCCCCCCACCCCCCCCCCCCCCCACCCCCCCCCCCCCCCACCCCCCCCCCCCCCCACCCCCCCCCCCCCCCACCCCCCCCCCCCCCCACCCCCCCCCCCCCCCACCCCCCCCCCCCCCCACCCCCCCCCCCCCCCACCCCCCCCCCCCCCCACCCCCCCCCCCCCCCACCCCCCCCCCCCCCCACCCCCCCCCCCCCCCACCCCCCCCCCCCCCCACCCCCCCCCCCCCCCACCCCCCCCCCCCCCCACCCCCCCCCCCCCCCACCCCCCCCCCCCCCCACCCCCCCCCCCCCCCACCCCCCCCCCCCCCCACCCCCCCCCCCCCCCACCCCCCCCCCCCCCCACCCCCCCCCCCCCCCACCCCCCCCCCCCCCCACCCCCCCCCCCCCCCACCCCCCCCCCCCCCCACCCCCCCCCCCCCCCACCCCCCCCCCCCCCCACCCCCCCCCCCCCCCACCCCCCCCCCCCCCCACCCCCCCCCCCCCCCACCCCCCCCCCCCCCCACCCCCCCCCCCCCCCACCCCCCCCCCCCCCCACCCCCCCCCCCCCCCACCCCCCCCCCCCCCCACCCCCCCCCCCCCCCACCCCCCCCCCCCCCCACCCCCCCCCCCCCCCACCCCCCCCCCCCCCCACCCCCCCCCCCCCCCACCCCCCCCCCCCCCCACCCCCCCCCCCCCCCACCCCCCCCCCCCCCCACCCCCCCCCCCCCCCACCCCCCCCCCCCCCCACCCCCCCCCCCCCCCACCCCCCCCCCCCCCCACCCCCCCCCCCCCCCACCCCCCCCCCCCCCCACCCCCCCCCCCCCCCACCCCCCCCCCCCCCCACCCCCCCCCCCCCCCACCCCCCCCCCCCCCCACCCCCCCCCCCCCCCACCCCCCCCCCCCCCCACCCCCCCCCCCCCCCACCCCCCCCCCCCCCCACCCCCCCCCCCCCCCACCCCCCCCCCCCCCCACCCCCCCCCCCCCCCACCCCCCCCCCCCCCCACCCCCCCCCCCCCCCACCCCCCCCCCCCCCCACCCCCCCCCCCCCCCACCCCCCCCCCCCCCCACCCCCCCCCCCCCCCACCCCCCCCCCCCCCCACCCCCCCCCCCCCCCACCCCCCCCCCCCCCCACCCCCCCCCCCCCCCACCCCCCCCCCCCCCCACCCCCCCCCCCCCCCACCCCCCCCCCCCCCCACCCCCCCCCCCCCCCACCCCCCCCCCCCCCCACCCCCCCCCCCCCCCACCCCCCCCCCCCCCCACCCCCCCCCCCCCCCACCCCCCCCCCCCCCCACCCCCCCCCCCCCCCACCCCCCCCCCCCCCCACCCCCCCCCCCCCCCACCCCCCCCCCCCCCCACCCCCCCCCCCCCCCACCCCCCCCCCCCCCCACCCCCCCCCCCCCCCACCCCCCCCCCCCCCCACCCCCCCCCCCCCCCACCCCCCCCCCCCCCCACCCCCCCCCCCCCCCACCCCCCCCCCCCCCCACCCCCCCCCCCCCCCACCCCCCCCCCCCCCCACCCCCCCCCCCCCCCACCCCCCCCCCCCCCCACCCCCCCCCCCCCCCACCCCCCCCCCCCCCCACCCCCCCCCCCCCCCACCCCCCCCCCCCCCCACCCCCCCCCCCCCCCACCCCCCCCCCCCCCCACCCCCCCCCCCCCCCACCCCCCCCCCCCCCCACCCCCCCCCCCCCCCACCCCCCCCCCCCCCCACCCCCCCCCCCCCCCACCCCCCCCCCCCCCCACCCCCCCCCCCCCCCACCCCCCCCCCCCCCCACCCCCCCCCCCCCCCACCCCCCCCCCCCCCCACCCCCCCCCCCCCCCACCCCCCCCCCCCCCCACCCCCCCCCCCCCCCACCCCCCCCCCCCCCCACCCCCCCCCCCCCCCACCCCCCCCCCCCCCCACCCCCCCCCCCCCCCACCCCCCCCCCCCCCCACCCCCCCCCCCCCCCACCCCCCCCCCCCCCCACCCCCCCCCCCCCCCACCCCCCCCCCCCCCCACCCCCCCCCCCCCCCACCCCCCCCCCCCCCCACCCCCCCCCCCCCCCACCCCCCCCCCCCCCCACCCCCCCCCCCCCCCACCCCCCCCCCCCCCCACCCCCCCCCCCCCCCACCCCCCCCCCCCCCCACCCCCCCCCCCCCCCACCCCCCCCCCCCCCCACCCCCCCCCCCCCCCACCCCCCCCCCCCCCCACCCCCCCCCCCCCCCACCCCCCCCCCCCCCCACCCCCCCCCCCCCCCACCCCCCCCCCCCCCCACCCCCCCCCCCCCCCACCCCCCCCCCCCCCCACCCCCCCCCCCCCCCACCCCCCCCCCCCCCCACCCCCCCCCCCCCCCACCCCCCCCCCCCCCCACCCCCCCCCCCCCCCACCCCCCCCCCCCCCCACCCCCCCCCCCCCCCACCCCCCCCCCCCCCCACCCCCCCCCCCCCCCACCCCCCCCCCCCCCCACCCCCCCCCCCCCCCACCCCCCCCCCCCCCCACCCCCCCCCCCCCCCACCCCCCCCCCCCCCCACCCCCCCCCCCCCCCACCCCCCCCCCCCCCCACCCCCCCCCCCCCCCACCCCCCCCCCCCCCCACCCCCCCCCCCCCCCACCCCCCCCCCCCCCCACCCCCCCCCCCCCCCACCCCCCCCCCCCCCCACCCCCCCCCCCCCCCACCCCCCCCCCCCCCCACCCCCCCCCCCCCCCACCCCCCCCCCCCCCCACCCCCCCCCCCCCCCACCCCCCCCCCCCCCCACCCCCCCCCCCCCCCACCCCCCCCCCCCCCCACCCCCCCCCCCCCCCACCCCCCCCCCCCCCCACCCCCCCCCCCCCCCACCCCCCCCCCCCCCCACCCCCCCCCCCCCCCACCCCCCCCCCCCCCCACCCCCCCCCCCCCCCACCCCCCCCCCCCCCCACCCCCCCCCCCCCCCACCCCCCCCCCCCCCCACCCCCCCCCCCCCCCACCCCCCCCCCCCCCCACCCCCCCCCCCCCCCACCCCCCCCCCCCCCCACCCCCCCCCCCCCCCACCCCCCCCCCCCCCCACCCCCCCCCCCCCCCACCCCCCCCCCCCCCCACCCCCCCCCCCCCCCACCCCCCCCCCCCCCCACCCCCCCCCCCCCCCACCCCCCCCCCCCCCCACCCCCCCCCCCCCCCACCCCCCCCCCCCCCCACCCCCCCCCCCCCCCACCCCCCCCCCCCCCCACCCCCCCCCCCCCCCACCCCCCCCCCCCCCCACCCCCCCCCCCCCCCACCCCCCCCCCCCCCCACCCCCCCCCCCCCCCACCCCCCCCCCCCCCCACCCCCCCCCCCCCCCACCCCCCCCCCCCCCCACCCCCCCCCCCCCCCACCCCCCCCCCCCCCCACCCCCCCCCCCCCCCACCCCCCCCCCCCCCCACCCCCCCCCCCCCCCACCCCCCCCCCCCCCCACCCCCCCCCCCCCCCACCCCCCCCCCCCCCCACCCCCCCCCCCCCCCACCCCCCCCCCCCCCCACCCCCCCCCCCCCCCACCCCCCCCCCCCCCCACCCCCCCCCCCCCCCACCCCCCCCCCCCCCCACCCCCCCCCCCCCCCACCCCCCCCCCCCCCCACCCCCCCCCCCCCCCACCCCCCCCCCCCCCCACCCCCCCCCCCCCCCACCCCCCCCCCCCCCCACCCCCCCCCCCCCCCACCCCCCCCCCCCCCCACCCCCCCCCCCCCCCACCCCCCCCCCCCCCCACCCCCCCCCCCCCCCACCCCCCCCCCCCCCCACCCCCCCCCCCCCCCACCCCCCCCCCCCCCCACCCCCCCCCCCCCCCACCCCCCCCCCCCCCCACCCCCCCCCCCCCCCACCCCCCCCCCCCCCCACCCCCCCCCCCCCCCACCCCCCCCCCCCCCCACCCCCCCCCCCCCCCACCCCCCCCCCCCCCCACCCCCCCCCCCCCCCACCCCCCCCCCCCCCCACCCCCCCCCCCCCCCACCCCCCCCCCCCCCCACCCCCCCCCCCCCCCACCCCCCCCCCCCCCCACCCCCCCCCCCCCCCACCCCCCCCCCCCCCCACCCCCCCCCCCCCCCACCCCCCCCCCCCCCCACCCCCCCCCCCCCCCACCCCCCCCCCCCCCCACCCCCCCCCCCCCCCACCCCCCCCCCCCCCCACCCCCCCCCCCCCCCACCCCCCCCCCCCCCCACCCCCCCCCCCCCCCACCCCCCCCCCCCCCCACCCCCCCCCCCCCCCACCCCCCCCCCCCCCCACCCCCCCCCCCCCCCACCCCCCCCCCCCCCCACCCCCCCCCCCCCCCACCCCCCCCCCCCCCCACCCCCCCCCCCCCCCACCCCCCCCCCCCCCCACCCCCCCCCCCCCCCACCCCCCCCCCCCCCCACCCCCCCCCCCCCCCACCCCCCCCCCCCCCCACCCCCCCCCCCCCCCACCCCCCCCCCCCCCCACCCCCCCCCCCCCCCACCCCCCCCCCCCCCCACCCCCCCCCCCCCCCACCCCCCCCCCCCCCCACCCCCCCCCCCCCCCACCCCCCCCCCCCCCCACCCCCCCCCCCCCCCACCCCCCCCCCCCCCCACCCCCCCCCCCCCCCACCCCCCCCCCCCCCCACCCCCCCCCCCCCCCACCCCCCCCCCCCCCCACCCCCCCCCCCCCCCACCCCCCCCCCCCCCCACCCCCCCCCCCCCCCACCCCCCCCCCCCCCCACCCCCCCCCCCCCCCACCCCCCCCCCCCCCCACCCCCCCCCCCCCCCACCCCCCCCCCCCCCCACCCCCCCCCCCCCCCACCCCCCCCCCCCCCCACCCCCCCCCCCCCCCACCCCCCCCCCCCCCCACCCCCCCCCCCCCCCACCCCCCCCCCCCCCCACCCCCCCCCCCCCCCACCCCCCCCCCCCCCCACCCCCCCCCCCCCCCACCCCCCCCCCCCCCCACCCCCCCCCCCCCCCACCCCCCCCCCCCCCCACCCCCCCCCCCCCCCACCCCCCCCCCCCCCCACCCCCCCCCCCCCCCACCCCCCCCCCCCCCCACCCCCCCCCCCCCCCACCCCCCCCCCCCCCCACCCCCCCCCCCCCCCACCCCCCCCCCCCCCCACCCCCCCCCCCCCCCACCCCCCCCCCCCCCCACCCCCCCCCCCCCCCACCCCCCCCCCCCCCCACCCCCCCCCCCCCCCACCCCCCCCCCCCCCCACCCCCCCCCCCCCCCACCCCCCCCCCCCCCCACCCCCCCCCCCCCCCACCCCCCCCCCCCCCCACCCCCCCCCCCCCCCACCCCCCCCCCCCCCCACCCCCCCCCCCCCCCACCCCCCCCCCCCCCCACCCCCCCCCCCCCCCACCCCCCCCCCCCCCCACCCCCCCCCCCCCCCACCCCCCCCCCCCCCCACCCCCCCCCCCCCCCACCCCCCCCCCCCCCCACCCCCCCCCCCCCCCACCCCCCCCCCCCCCCACCCCCCCCCCCCCCCACCCCCCCCCCCCCCCACCCCCCCCCCCCCCCACCCCCCCCCCCCCCCACCCCCCCCCCCCCCCACCCCCCCCCCCCCCCACCCCCCCCCCCCCCCACCCCCCCCCCCCCCCACCCCCCCCCCCCCCCACCCCCCCCCCCCCCCACCCCCCCCCCCCCCCACCCCCCCCCCCCCCCACCCCCCCCCCCCCCCACCCCCCCCCCCCCCCACCCCCCCCCCCCCCCACCCCCCCCCCCCCCCACCCCCCCCCCCCCCCACCCCCCCCCCCCCCCACCCCCCCCCCCCCCCACCCCCCCCCCCCCCCACCCCCCCCCCCCCCCACCCCCCCCCCCCCCCACCCCCCCCCCCCCCCACCCCCCCCCCCCCCCACCCCCCCCCCCCCCCACCCCCCCCCCCCCCCACCCCCCCCCCCCCCCACCCCCCCCCCCCCCCACCCCCCCCCCCCCCCACCCCCCCCCCCCCCCACCCCCCCCCCCCCCCACCCCCCCCCCCCCCAGTTTATCAATGGCTGCCAGAACTTCTTCCTTGTCTACCACCATATCTTCGCTAGTTCCTCGGATTAGCGCCTCCTAAGCAGCTTGGTTCAGGTGCAGGAATGTTCCTCCACCCTCCTCTTGGAGTGAAGTACAGATGCAAAGAATTCATTCAGCTTCTCTGCAATCTCCTGCCATCTTTTTAGCTTGCACCTTTTTGTTCCTTTGTCATCTAACGGGCCTACCACTTCCCTTGCTGGCTTCCTGCTTTTGATGTGTACTTTGAAGAACTGTTTGCTTGCTGGTCTTGATGTTCGCAGCCATGCGTGCCTCATAATCCTTTTTTTGCCTCCCTTACAGCTAACTTGCTTCTCTTTTGCCACCATTTGTGTTCCCCTCTCATATTCTTCATCAGCCAATGACTGGACTTCCATTTTTCTAAAAGACATTTTCTTTTTTCTGATAATTTCCCTCAACCTCTCTTGTTAACCATGGTGGCTTTCTTTTGGACTTGGTGCTGCCCTTTTCTAACCTTTTTTTGTGGAACACATTCCAGCTGAGCTTTTATTACTGTGTTTTAAATAACCTTTCCAAGCATCCTGGACAGTTTTGACTCTCTTGATTTTCCCTTTTCAGCTTCCCAAGCAGCTATCCCCCCTCATCTTTGGAGAACATTTCCGCTTTCTGAAGGCTTTGAGATGTAACTACATTTAGTAGTTGCCACTTGTTCGCATGCTGAGATACTGAATCTGACAGCATTGTGGTGCGCTGTTTCCCCTATCCGACTCCAACAACACTGAAGCTTCCTCTTGCACCAGGTCCTGGGTCCCACATATAGAATTAGATCTAGGATCCACATCTCTCCTGGTTGGTTCCACAACCATCTGCTCTAAGCCACAGTCATTTAGCATATCCAGGAATGCTCTCTCCTTACTATGACCTGAGCATGCATTTTTCCAGTTTATATGGGGATAGTTAAAATCACCCATTACCACTACATTTTGTTTTTGTTGGCCTCTCTAATTTATTTTTCCATCTCAGAATCCTCTTGTGCACTTTGATCAGGGGGACGATAATAAATTCCTAATATTAAACTGTCCTTCACTCCTGGTATTGATATCCACGAGGTGATTCTGTAGGGAACCAGCTCCCCTTGCATTGTCTATTTTATGTGATACCTATGCTTCCTTTGAGTGTAAAAGGGCAACTCCACCCCCAATGCGCCCTGTCCTATCCTTCCTATAGAGCCTGTAGCCTGGTATAAAAGCATCCCACTGGTTCTCCTCATTCCACCATGTCTCTGTAATGCCCACTATATCAAACTCCTCCTTCAAAACTCTGTACTCTAGCTCCCCCATTTTAGGTCGAAGGCTTCTACTATTAGCATAGAGACACCTGTATACCCTGTCTCTGTCCTTAACCTGGGATTTATGTGCTTTACCCTCAAGTCTTTTGTAGACACTATCCCTTGTCGCATGCACATTGCTATGTTCCTCACTTGTATGTGGTTGATTTAGAAAACCTCCCTCTCTATCTGCATCCCCATAGATACTCGTATTCTGAACCGAAGTCACCTCAGCTCCTGGGTCGGCTTTCCCCAGTGATCAGCTTTAAAAGCTGTTCTGCCACCTTTTTTTATAATGTTGAGCGCCAGCAGCCTGGATTTTCCTCTTTGTTGTTTAAGATAGAAGCCAGTCCCGCTTTCAGGCCGCAGGCCTACCTTTGTCCCAAAAGGTTCCCCAGTTCCTGACAAATCTGGAAAAACCCTCTCTGCACCTTTACACCACCTTCTCTCATCCACGCATTGAGACCCTGTATTTCTGCTTTCTGCCTAGCTCAATAAGCCCTCTTGCGCCGATGGAACGGGTAGCATTTCTGGAGAATGCCGCCTTTGGAGGTCCTGGACTTCAACCTGTTTCCTAGCAGCCCTAAATTCTAGCTTCCAGAACCTCCCAGCTACATTTCCCAATGTCGTTGGTGCCAATGTGGGACCACAACTGCTGACTCCACCCCAGCACTGTCTAAAAGCCTATCTAGATGAAGCGTGACATCCGCAACCTTCTCATCCAGGCAGAGCAAGTCACCATGCGGTCATCACGCATCTCACAAACCCAACTCTCTACATTTCTGTAATGATCGGAATCACCCACTACAAGTGAGCCCCCCACCTCCCCGAGGGGTATCCTCAGTGCTTGAGAGGATAGCTGGATCACCAGTTAAAGGAAGGGATCCCATCTAAGGGGAGACCTCTTCCCCACCACCTCAGAACCTGGCGCACCCTCCATCCCTCAAGGCCTTCATTTCTCCATGACATCTGAAGAGCTGTCACCTTGGGAGTGGGGACCTGGCTACAGTTAGGTCCCCTGGAAAAGCCTGCGATCTGTCACCCTCTCTGCCTCTTCTCAGCTTCTCCAGGTTCTGCCACCTTGGCTTCAAGAGAATCCACTGCGTTCCTTGAGTGCCAGGGAAGCTCATTGCAGCGAGGGCACACCCACTGCGACTTCTGTCCCACTAGTGGCAGATAGTCATACATGTGACACTCAGTGCAAAACACTTTGGAAAGCCCCCCACCCCCTGCTGGCTTTCTGCCTTCATATCTGATTTGTTTAGATATTTTAAATATTAGAAAGCTTTTAGTCACTGCCCCCCTGGAGCTATCTGCACGTACTATCTGTCAAATATGTCCTTATTAATTTAAAAAACAAAAAAATTAAATTAAAATCATGCGATGCGCAGCTATTGGTCTCCAGGAGACTGAACTAAAGCCCCCCACCTCTCCTTTGTGACAAAAAAGCCTCCCACCTCCTCAGGACAAGAAGAGGAACAAAGAGATGAACTCTCCTGTTAACCCCTGTTAAGCCCACAGCCTTTCCAGGATTCAGCAGCCTTACAAGGAGAAAAAGAGATAACCCCTGTTAAAATACACTGTTTTAAAAGCTGTGGCTTTGAGAAAAGCCCTCCAAAATGAACACCAGCAGGTCACTCTGCTCTTCCTGGCCAAGTCTGGGAGGAGTTAATGTTTTTGTTTCACTTAAACCTTTCTTAAAATTAGTTGCTGACCTATACTTGTATGTGTAGGAATCAATCTCTCATGTATATGAAACTGAGAGAAAAAGGATTATTAAAAGTATAGTCTGAATACTGTATGTGATGAAAAAATACTTAAATTAACACGTTTTTATAGAAAGTTGGAAATCTTCCAATCAAAAAGTGCATTAAAAATCAAATATGTGACTCAAGTTACCAGCAATGCATTATAAATAATAAACTAGGAGTAAAAATTTAAGCTATCATGCAAACTAATATTTTGCAAGCCATATGATGAACTATTTTTGCTCAAACCATCTGTCCACCAATTTGCACAAATGTAAAGATAATTTATCCTATGGATTTGAACCAGTCTGGAGGGATTACCATAGAGCATCAGGAAGCCCTGTACCTTTCCTCCCTCAGAGGTTGCATGAAGACATTAGGAGAATTGGGAGGCCTTACATGCCTTCTACATCCCTGTCTAACTCCAAAATCACATTCTTTGGTAAATTAGTAGCCTGGATGGGATTATGGGAATTGCCTCCCCTTCACATCTTTCTGTGCACACAAGCAGACCTCTGTGTATGCCAAGAGGGAGGAAGGAAAGAGGGCAGTTATGGCAGTTTCTTCACCTGTGGGCTTTGCAACCATCACAGACATGCAGTTCCAAATACTGTTCAGGAGCATGCTTATGGCTCAGTCCTAGAACACAAACTTCAGATCATTTCTATGGATACAGTAACTGCTAAAGACCTTTCCATGCCTGATTCCCTGGGAAATTGTGCCAGTCAGGTTAGACATTGCCCAACAGAAGTAGAAAGGGTGGAGAAATATAAGGAGGTGGGAAGAAAAGAGGTGGGATAGGATCAGGATTTCAGACTGGGAACAAAGGCAACTTCCCTTCCATTTCTGATTTTCCCTCCAAGAGGTATGATCCTATGTTCACCACAGCAATACCTCCCCAAAGGTATTACATAGATAATCTCCAAAGGGAGATTACATAGATAAAACATTGCACAATCTGTATTATCACTGACCACCACGCTCACATGTTCATTGAGGTATATGGTAGAAAAGAGGAATATTCACATGCTCCTCCACTGCACAAAGTTCTTTGTCACCAAGTATGCTGGCAGGAGGAAGAGACTGAGAAAGGCAGGAGAGGAATCATACAGGGAGAGTTTCTTACACTGTTTGTTGACTGGGAATGGGCATGCATGTCTGGAAAGGTAAGTTAGTCTTCATCATATTGCAGAAAAACAGGGCTCCCTCCTCCCTGAAAGTTAACCCTTTATTCAACTCATGATGCACAAGAGAGTTATCCCTGCTATACCTTCTGTGAATATATACCTGCAATGGAGGAGAAAGCTCTTTGGTGCATAGATCCCACAGAAATTGTGTATGTTCAAAGCACACATTTGAAATCCAGTTACAGAAACTTAAAATAATACAAATGTTGAGGTTTCCACATATGAATGTGAAGTATGAGAATTCTGTACAATGATTCCCATCCTCTATCTGGAAATTTATGAATAGTTATGTTTGGAAAATCATCCCCAATGACATTTGCATAGTCACCTATACATTTATTTTAGTTCTAGATCACAGAAGACATGGTATAGCTAATACAGAAGTTGTTTAGACAAGATAGGCTACTTGCATGGATCACAACCATGCTGGACACCATGCTGTCAGGGCACAGTCATTACTGAGGGCAAAGCACTTCAGAAGACCACATGGACCTTCTGTGACATTACCACTCCAAATCTGCAAGGCACAGGGGACAGATCAGCGGCACAGGGATTGCCAATGCTAGCTGTTTCAGATTACAGGGAAATTGTGCTCTAACCTTGCTCCTCACATTAATATCTCATCAAGGAAATCTAACCCACAGCACACCCCAGCACTATAGTCACATTAGCATTGGGTTTGGTCCAAAATCTCTGTGTGGATTCCCTCTGCCCAGCCTTCTGGTCCTCAGGCTACTGAATAAGCCACACTGACACCAATACCAGCAATCAATTTGTTAATAAGGATCGCAGGGAGATTCTACAGATGGGAAGAGCAAGGGGGAAAAAAGAAGATCATTATTTTTAATTTAAATAAATCAATGCATTAATAAGAGATGTGATACACAAGGGGAGGAGGACAAGAGGGGAAATGAGAGCAGAATTGCTCTTGCTTTGACAATTGCCCAATTTATTTAAAATGTAAAGGACTGTCTACTCCTACTCTTTTTAGTTCAGGGATAGCAAATAACTAATTATACTATCAGACTTTCGGAAACTCGGACAGCTCTTTCTTTCTTCAACACAAATTAGAGAATAGGGAGGTTTGATTCCCAGAAGGGTTTATTTCCAAGCCTCTCTGTTCTAATACACATCTAAGAGGACAGGGAAAATATCCTTTATCGCTCAAATCTCCCTGAAATTTAAGAGCAGCTGGGGATTTTTTTTTAATACAGATATGATTCATTAAATTCATCTCATTCCAAAGGAACATTCCTGCCGGTATGTCTTTGTAACTACAGTCATCTCAGCAGAAGTGCATGGTTTTCTAAATGTTGTCAACCTAGACAGCTCATTTTCTTTGGTGGTAGTAAAGGAATAATTTAACTTACATTTCATTTGCAAAATATGGAATACTGTTCACCTCTTTATTTGTCCCAGGGTTCTCACATGTAGAATTATTCTCCAAACTGAACTGCTGCTTCACTTTCTTTTATTTTAAATCAAGAATGGAGCACCAAATTTGTGAAAGCGAATTAGTCTTTCTCTATTTGCCTCAGCTAAGAGAACTTTATTTGTTTATTTTCCTCTTTTTGTAGGACACCCGTCCCCTTGCAGGCTCAGGGTGGCTTCCAACATGTGATAAATACAATAAAATTCGACACAACATATCCAGCAATCTACATCTATGCATAAAATACATCCAGATAGCTATTAAAAACTCTCATTTAAAAAAATCTCTCAGAAGTTAAAAGAACAATAAGTTTCCAATAATTACAAACAGAAAAGTAGAGGAGGGAAGAGGAGTGGGAGAGAGGGAGGCCATTGGATGGTAAACTCTTGCTGCCTCAACCATGGGCCTGGTGGAACAGCCCCCTCTTACAGGCCTTTAGGAATTGTAACTTCAGAGAAGATATGTACCAGGATCTACAATGTTTTTCAAGGTTCTCCTCTATCTGGTCAAATATTTCCAGTCCCAAAAGCTGTACAAAAAAAAATGTTTTAAACATGAAGAAATTATACGAGCGCATTCTAACCTAAAAGCCACATTTGGGGGTCACAGTAGAAACATTCTGGGGTGACCTGCTGTGGCAAGATAAATGTCTTCAGTAGCGTTAGATGTTATCCACACCTTTGGATGCAGCCAGTTCAACACACACTTATACTGAAACGGGGATTCCAATCTGTGTTAGTAACAAGAAGCAGGGATCCAGAGGTATTATATAATTCCGATTAACTAATTCAAATGTCTATAGTGTGACTTTTTTTAAAAAAAAATCCTAAACTTAAAAAAAAGTGACATGAAGATGTTTTATGCTATGATGGGTCACTGCTTCACTTAATGAAACACTGTCCAAAGAGTTACTGTGGGGCTTTTTCTTTACACCCCCTCACGGAACGCGCACACACAAGATTCTTCATTAGAACAGATCCTGAGCTCTCTTAACCCACTGAGGGACTCTGGTCCTTGGAACTTTATGCCCTTAGCCTCCTCCCCTCTGCAAAGCTTTAGCCTTCAACTGGTTGGTCATGGCCAGACCTGAGGTGGGCGGCAACAGTAGTGCTAGGACCACTTCCCCCTTTTAGGATGTTTTCTATGATGATTGTCAAAAAAATCTGGACCTCAAAGAAGTGGAGAGAAGGGAGTAATACAAAATAATTACTGGACACTTAAACATCCAAGTTGATGTGGATGTCCTGGCTAGCTTGCATTAGGAGCAAAAAGTCATGGAGGCAGGTCAGTGGACCGCGAGACAAGATTAAAACTAGGTCCGAAATTGAAATTCTCAAGACAATGACAAAAAAAATTGAAAAATGCTGCCCACTGGTACCAAAGGGAAGTAATCATTCCCTCTTATGATTTCATATGTAACATTGATCATATGTAATATTGACCTTATACATCTTCATGTGCTCTCAGTGTTTGCTTATTTGTATTTTCTTTTGCTAAGCAGCATAATCTGGTATAGTCAGATCTGGACCTGAGTTCAAATCTTTAGTCGCTTGCTTCAATCTAGTTATGGGCCATATGTTCGTGCAATCAGGCTCCTGTGCATGTGTTCCTAGTTGAATGAAGAGTAGGGGTATGTTAAAAAATGGTGAAATTTGGGTTTGAGTTTAATGAACTTGAATTTTTTCAGGAATCCCAGATATTCCCAAACTCCCATATCAAAAACATTCAGGATTCCTGAAAAAAAACAGGTCCATTAGACCTGAATCCAAACTTGACCTTCTCTCCCCATCTCCCCCTCCCCTCAGTTGTCTTGAGTCCTGGACTCCAGCAGTAGTAATGGCTGTATCTTAGCCCCACATGAAGCCATAAAGTGGTGGCACTGACATCTCTGCCCTTCCCAAGCACCGCCTCCAGATCCCCAGGAGTTTCCCAACCTGGATCTGACCAGCCTATCCTCACCCCCACCAGATCTTCTGCCAGTGGCCAGGAGGAACCTGGCAACCCTACATGGTAAATATTAAATCTTTAAGAGCATTAATTTGTACAATAGCATTTATAAGATCATGATGGGGCGGGAAGAAACATGCTGTGCCTGTTATAGTTGTAGCAAGGCCGTTAATACCACAGCTGACCTTATCCATGTCTACCTTGTCACACTATAATCAAAATCATCAGATTATTTCATTCATCTTCACCTCTAATACATATGTACAGCACATATCAGTACAATATCACTATCTGAAAAGTATTCAGAAGCCTTGTGATTGTATGAGACACCCTCAGGTCAGGTCCTGTAATTCTATATGAAATAGATTATTAAACATTACATGGGTATCAGGTGCTCTTTGTTCCACAAAGCACTTTAAAAATGTATTACCCATTGAACTTAATTATTGGTGGGAAAAGTCATTTCATTTCTACTATCCTATTAACTAAAACCCATAGCCTGACATGATTGGCTGCCTATACCAATCCCTATTATAAAACACCAACAAAATCCCTTAGCTATAAAAGAAAAGAAAAAGAAACGAAAAGATGGCTAGAGCTTAAACCTTAAGTACTTCAATAAAAATATACGATCGGTTTCATCCTGAACTACAAATACCAATCTCTATCTATCACTGCCTGACCCTAAAATATATTTGGAGCTTGTTCTAATCACAGGATATGTATTCTGAATAGGAAAGTCCTCTATCAGCAAGCTAAGTCTCTCTAAGTCATCATTTTCACTGTGTCTGAAAAAAAAATTAATTCCTTTTCAGAAATATTCTTTTTTTAAAAAGCTTTTTCATGTACAGTGACAGGATTATGAAGTGACCCTTCAGGTCAGAAGGAGACTTTTCCTTTTCTCATCAAGGAAATCAATTTCTAAGTCTGAGTCTCTTAAAATAATATATTCTTGTGGCATGCATACAGGGCTTTTTTATCTGCTATGAAAAGAATAAGAGGTAAAGAGGATCAGGGGTGGCGATAGAATATTATAATCTGCCACACTCACACATCATTCTTTCACTAAGTAATTCCAGATAAATTGAGGATTTACATATTTAAGATTAAAGGGGGGGGGGAGAGAGAGAAAAGAGAAGCACAGAATAAATAGATAGAAGACCAAGATACAAACTAGAGTAGTTAAATCTTAAAACTTACTTTAAAAAAAACATTCCTTTCTGCCACCCATCTTATTTTAAAGAGTATATAACATTTATTAGAAAACAAGCAGGGTAATCTCTGTGAGATCAATGGAGCACAAACAAAGATGCCTCAGGCTTTCACGCCCCCCACCCCCTTTCCAGGCCCATTGCCTTCACTACTCAGAAAATACCAATTACCATGACAGGAAACAGTTAAATGCCTCCAAAGGCTCATACAGGCAGCAGATGGAAAACAGGAGGAAACCAGCTGGAAGTGTGTTTCCCTTAGAACTGATTTTAACAGCCTGTTCACAAATAATGTCTCACTAATACAGAGATAAAAATAAAACATAAATATTTAAAAGGTGACTGGTCAAAGCAACAAGATGGCATTTGATACGGGAGGAGTTCTCCCAATTCCTATATCCTCAGATATCAAGTGCTTAATAGAGAACTGCACGTTAGGAAGATAAGGAAGCGTTGCAGTGACTTTAACCTTGTCTCCATGAGATCAAGCTATAACCTTTGGTCATTATCTATAAGTGTTACATGCTTCCCTGTTGTATGTGTTGGATTTTTTTTTTTTTTTGCTCATTTCTTAAGCCACACGCAATGCTCATTTTGATTCTGAGAACGTACTCAAGATTCTTCCCATGCCTGTTAAGAAGGCAAAGAACCCTGTCCACACACCCACCCTGACTCCCTGGCTGATTCTTCATGGGCCAAAAACAGTGGTGTGAAAATGGTGTGAAACCGGTGTAAACCCTTTCACACAGTTTTAAACCATTTTACAGCATTTTCATACCGCTGTTTTGGGCCCATGCAGAATCTGCCCCTGTTTCAGGCCACTTGTGACTATTTTCTAGAAAACCTGTTTCCCTGTTTATTACGAGGTAACAAAAATGTAACATTGAGACAATAGGCTATTGAAATGCACTGCTTTGAAAAATGTAATCTTTGAGTGTCAAAGAACACTGTCCCAACCTTCTGGACCTGAACTAGCTCCATAGGTCACAGCTCTGATTCTCTTATGAGCGGTTTGCAGAGCATGCATGGAGTCCACTCGCCAGTGGATTCTTCTCATGCTATTGTAGTGCCTTCTATACACACAAACTGTGTGCTATGTCAATGAAATAGTTCTCCCACACAAATATTTCCTTTCCAGGTGAGATTCATGCAAAAAGAAATTACATCTTGCCTGGGCGCATCTGAAACCAAACAAACCCCTGGCTACGTACATTCCTCTCCTAAATTACCTTTTCAAATTCAAATTTTCAAATCAATAAGTGACAGCATCCTTTCAGCTTGGCAACCTGTGCTTTGCCAGTTCCGTTGTTTGCAAGTGGAATACTGAGTCAGATTCAAGATTTTAGTGCTAACCTTTGCAGTCCTAAATGGTCTAGTGCAATTGTATCTGCAGGACCGCCTCTCTCCATATCTCCCCCAACAAGTATTATGTTCAGCAAAAGCAAAGCCCTAGTAGTCCCTGGTATGAAAGAGGTCAGACTGGTCTCGATCAGAGCCAGGGTTTTCTCCACCCTGGCCCCCAACTGGTGGAACACTTTGTCTAATGAAACCAAGTCTCCACAGGACCTGATGCAGTTCTGCAGGACCTGCAAGACAGAGCGGTTCCACCTGGCCTATCATTGAAGCAGGTACAAGAATACCATCTAATTGGCCTCCCTTTTCTCTGTTTCCTCAGTGGAGTTTTAGCAGGTTTAAAATAGGCCTAATTATTGTAAAACATATTTTTGCCATCTGGGTTTGCTGATTTGTTTATTTATTTATTTATGGCTTGGGCCTAAATTGGGAAATGTTTTTATAATTTAATGGTTTTAATTGTGGTTTTATGTGTTGTAAGCCAACCTGAGCCTGTACGGGTAAGGGCAGCCTAGAAATGTAATAAAATAAATAAATAGATGTAAAATAGCTTCAGAAAGAGTAAGCATTTAGGGTGTTATGGTTTTCAATGTAAAAACAGTTATAAACCCAACTACAACTTGAAGTAAAACAGAATCATACTGGCTATGAACACAGCAACATTTTTGAAGGCACAGGATCTCCAATGCCCTTCAGAAAGGGCACTCGAAAAAAGTAAATGCTAGCAAACAGGGCCCATTTACACAAGGAAAAGCAAAAGTCCAAAATGTTAACTTATTGAAGTACAGGGCTGCTTCTTTCCCTCATGCTCTTTCAATTGCTTTTGCGGCTGTTGCTCTGGATACTCTTTCTCTAACTTGGGCCTGAAAAGAAGTTATCACCTCATTTCAGCTCTAGGCCTTCTATCTCCTGATGTAGGCCAGGCTGACTCAGAGGAAAGAGTTTTAAACAATATCTAATAGCTTGACATACCTGAAAAGAAATTAGCAGTTCCCTCAGTCCAGCTCTAGGCTTTCTCTCTCCTATTGCAAGCCAAATGACTGAAGGGGTGGTAAAATGCAGTTGGTAAAATGCAACACACTTGCCACAAAAAGTCTTTTCTGAAAAACAATGCTGGATTCTGCACAGGGCAAATATAATGGGTATAGGATGCAATACAAACCATTGGGGGGGGTGCTTCACACAGGTCCCATCCCCCAAACGAGTCTGCCCTGTTTTATTTCCCTCCCCTCAGATTTTTGAAAATTGCTAAACCAGCAATCCTTTTGCAAAATTCTGGGTTGGAGCCACTGCCACACGAATAGCCAAGCAGGAGGCACTTTATTCTCCTCCCTTCCACCTCACCATCCACAGTCAGGGAGAATCTGCCTGCCATTGCCCTGCCGTTGCAAAGAGCCCCCTTTTTTATTTTGCGTGTTGCACGTGCACAGCTACCCAAGTGCAGCCGATTGTATTATTGGACAATTGTCATGGCGGAGGGGGTTCATTTCTGCAGGCCTGCGTAGCTATGTATCTCTTGCTTGAAATTAAGAAAGAGAAGCATCTCCGTGTGAAGGTGCGAAAGCAACCAAAATTGTTTCTATGGGCTCCAATCACTGCCTGCACTGCATGCATGTGAACAGGAAAAAGGAAAATGGGTTCCTTTGTAACCACTGCAACCCGTTTTACATTTGCTGTCATTTCCCCAGAAAAGCTCTTGTTATTTTCCTATTAAGTCTAAGTTTCCCTATAGCTAGAATGGGTTCAGTTCCTTGTATAGTATTCTAAGGGAGGGAATTTTAGTCATACCCTGTCTCTTTAAGAAATTTCCCTAGAGGCAGTATTCCTTCATTACACAGCAATGCCCCTGTTTAGCTCAGTAAATCTAAGGTGCCTAGGGAGTTGAAAGACTGCAATAACTGTTAAGTCTATGGTGCATAAACTAAAGTGTATATAGCCTAAACAATGCAAAGTTAAGGTGACAGCAGAAAATAGAATCCAGACAAAAGACTGAAGGAACCAGGAGGAAGCATAGACAAGTGGACTTTCTTGAAAGGAGCCAAGAAAGAATAAAAGTCTATAGCTTCAAGTTTGTTCACCAATCAAGCAAGTACCTTACCTTAGTCAGACCCTGGGAGGAGTTAGGGTCTCAAATCCTCTAAGCAATTAACCTTGTTTGTGTGTCTCCCACTCTGTTCCAGCCAAGAACAGGGCACCTTTAGATTGTTTTTCTTGGGGAACAGAACAGGAAGCAGAGGAATATATTTAGGAAAGTTTGATATGAACAGGTAGAATGAAAGAGTCTGTTTGATATGCACAGGGAAGGAAGATTCCACCCCCACCCCCCACAAGTATCTTGTTGTAACCAATTTGCCATTAGCTGGGTCTAAAATAAAAGACAAACAGCTCATTGCATGTCTGGCAGCACATCACTGGCTTTTGTCACGCATAAAGCGGCATTTGAAATACTATTTGATGTATTTCATTTCCTTGTTAAAGATAGACAAGAAAATGAAAGGAAGAGGTGTTTCCTCTGATGTTTCTTCACCTCCCTGAATGAATTGTGCCTTTATTTGGGGGATTTTTTTATTGTGCTGCCGTATTTATTTCTGCCACCTTCAAATGCATATTATTTTAGAGATCTGATACCATCTACTGTTATTGCAGGCTTTTCACATCTTGCACTTATCAAACAACTACAGCCAGAAACATGTCATGGTTCACACAGGAATTGTGCGTCAATCAGAAAGCCGGTCTTGTCCCCCACCCAATATCTATATCTACACACCCCACAGCTGAGTGAAATTTATAGCTGATCTGGGAGGCTCATCATCATGGACTGTCCAAAGGCTCACAGTCTATTTGCTCATATACGTGCCATTATCTTTTGCTGAGTTTCCCTGCCTGATTTATTTTAGTCAAAGGAGTAAAAGGACTTACATTGCCAATGATGATCTCTTCTATACGGTGTTTGTCAATGTGTTTCTGTTCAACCTGCCTGGAGAAGTACTGTTTCAAGTCCGTTTTGGAGAGTAATCATATTGGTCCACAGGAGAACAGTGAGATTCAAGTCCAGTAGTACCTTAGAGAGCTTTTGAAGTTATCAGCTTTTGAGAGTCAAAGCTCCCTTCATCAGATACGAATTGCAATGGAGATTTTGAAAGAAGAAGCGTAGAAGAGTTTGGATTTATACTCCACCTTTCTCTCTTGTAAGGAGACTCAACTTACAAACTCTTTTCCCTTCCTTTCCCCACAACAGACACCACGTGAAATAGGTGGGGCTGAAAGAGTTCCAAAGAACTGTGACTAACGCAAAGTCACCCACCAGATTTCATGTGGAGGAGGGGGAAACGTATCCAGTTCACCAGATAAGAGTCTGCTGCTCATGTGGAGGCGTGGGGAATCTAACCCAGTTCTCCAGATTAGAGTCTGCTACTCTTAACCACTACACCATGCTGGGATGAAGATAAGTATCCCTGTTTCCAAAAAGGGTGCTCAAGCATCAGCTGCTTCACCTCACACTCTGTTCATTAATCTTGACCAAAGAACCAATTTTTTCTTCAGGCAGTTCAACTATCTGAGCAGTTCACACCTGTCTGATGGGCTACTTTCCATGTATTCAAGTAGTATAGTACAGTGCAATTAGCACCATTCAATTCATTTATTCTTACATATTCCAAGAGAGTCCTTACTACTGCCACCCCCAATTTGTTGCCACTGTGCACTGCTCCATGGCCAACTGCTTAAGTAGAGAGCAAACCAGCCATTCAATCATGTGTAAATAAAACACAGTTTCTAAAAGAAATCTTATAATTTGATGTTCATCTTGTTCAATGTTATCAATATTATTTCATAGATACATATTTTCTCACAGTCTTATGCGCATTCCCCACATCATTTAATTACCTGACAGAAGCAACCATGACCCTAGGGAAGAACTGATTTCACTTTATACTTGCAAAAGTGGTTTCAAGGCAGAAGGAAATGAAGCTCCCCTGTCACAGTTGTTGAGCAGTTGCAAAGCTGTTCAGCATGTTGCTTCAGTCAGATAGCAGAGAAGTAAGGAGATCCTAGATTAGATTTATGGCTGTCAAAAATGCGCTATTAGTTTGCTGAACATGTTTGCTGCAAAGTCTGCAACATCCCTTTTTCCAACTCAGTAAAACAAAGGATACATTTTGCAAATATTTAATTTATATTTAGGCTGACTGTGCAATTTAAAAGGGGGGAGAACCCACACTGGAAGTGGTGTGACACCTGTGCTGACACCATTGCCACCAACACCGATGCTGGTGCAGAGGGGCATCAGGCAGCTCCACAGCACCTGAATACAGAAGTTTACCCCCACTCTTTGTTTCTGCACTGTGGGGCCTATGCCGATGTGAAAGGGGGCATTCCAGGGGATGGTGCTGAGTTTAGTCAGTATAGTTTCAGCCTAGGTATGCCCCCTTTTTGTGGTGCAGAAAGAACTGTTTTAGTCATTCTTGAACATTAGCTTTCCTGTGAAAAGAAAAGGATTTCCCCCTTTTCCCCTGGCACCTGTGCTCTTAATTGTCTCTTTGGAGGCAGTGCCACAGTCCCATTCCCAGCTGCCAATCTACTGCCCCACCCCCTTTGCATTGGGCTGTAAATGTTGTGATACTGGAAATTTATGCCAGTTTTTGGTGGCTAAATTTTAAGTTAGGGATCTGACATCACATGTGGTTTGTGTCTGATCACCCTTTATATACACCTAGACCACTCTGGTTGCAATCAGACATCAGCCACAGTTTGTGTAACAAGTTCTGCTTATGGTACCAAATATAAATAACAAATCCCTGTTTCTGCACAAACACCAGACCCTTTCCACATGCTCGAGCTATTCCTGATTTTCCTGGGAAAATCCACAAACATTGGATTTGGTTTGGGCAGAGTTCTTCTGTATATGGCATTAGATGATTTGCATTAGAGGGTGCTGTCATCATTAGTGTTAATATTGCTGGTCCCCTGTAATGTATATAAACACTTAGGCATATATAGTCAATGGAATGTTCAGAGCCTAAAGGGTTAGTGTAGTTCTTCATGGAACTGACTGTGAGAGATGCACAACTTTATAAAGCCTCAGGACAGGGAGTTCTGAAAAAAACAAAAGAAAGAGTTTTGTTTTGAGAATCAGAGTGAACGGTAGCTCTGAGGTAGCTCTATTCTCTGGAAGCAGAGGGCCAGTTCAGAGTGGACTGTGCTTTTCTGAATTCAGTGCTGGGAAGGGCAGAGCTCAGTAAAGGAATTTGTACCAGAATTCCTGGAATTAAACATAACACAATAGCACTGATTAATTATACTGGTGGCCTGGTTACTTTTTCTTCTCTGAGGAGAACCCCACTCAGATATGAAGCAGTGAAGCTTCTGAGAAAGAGGAGTTATACAGAGAAGATTGCAGCTTTCTCAAGGAAAGTGGCCATCCTTCTATAATAAGTTCTGTGTGAAAGGGAGACTGAAAAGGAAAGTTTGTCTTAGTATTAGTGTCAAAAGAACTGTGTGTGTATTACTTACTTAAAAAGTATGGTAAGGTTTTTAGAAAAAGGGCTGGATAGCTGAACAGAACTCCATAACAACTGCATTGAAGCAACAGATTTATTGCATCTAGTGACAAAGTGACAGTATCATCAGGAATGCACAAAGATAGTGTCCTGTATGTAATTTGTATCAACTGAAAAAGTTACTAAACAAAATCTTGTACATAGTAGCCTCTCTAAAACCAGCTTCCTTTGTACCTATATATTTTTGCTTAATCTTTTGCTAATTTAGCTCTTCTAAACTTGTTCCTGTGAATAAATCTTTCAGTTTTTGGTTTCAGCTTTACAAGCCTCTGGTGACATTTCTTCCTTTCATTTGTAACAGTAGGACAACAGGATATTTTAATTTTCTTTCAGAAATACTTCTCTGCCTAACAGACCAGTGCCCTGGAAGAGCAGCTAAAGATTATTTAGATGGCTTCTTAGGAAAAATATATGTGGGAAAACAGAAAGAGAAATATAACCTCTTAAACATCCTCTCCATGGTACTAAATTTTTTGTTTTGACAATAAAAAGTTGCTTAGTCAGAGCTGTTCTGTCAGAGATTCGGGAAAGAAAAAATTCTCTCAGGGCACAGGCAGTTGGCAGACACTTGTGTGTGAGAGAGTCACCCCCCTCTCTTGGCGAGGAGATTAGGGGTGCCTTGTTATGCCCCCCTTATTTTTTAAGGAAAATGACACATCATTTTAGTGTTGTAACAACAGTGTAAGCATATTCTCTCAATTCCCAACTTTCATTTAAAAATAAAGTAAGCCTCTAGTCATGTCCCTCACAGAATATTAGGAAACACACATTTTTCCCTCATAGAAAAGGAATAGAGACTTACTTTTAAAAAACTGGGAATTCAGAGAACTTACTTAAACTATCATTACAACACTACAATCCATATATATAAAAAGCTAACAGTGTTTTTGTTAGTGGTAGTATAACTCAGTAACTGCTGGGCCAATTCCTCTGAAAATTTCCAGCCACTATAGTCAGCCAGGTGAGAGTGTTTTTAGATGTTCACATACCTGAAAATTCACACCTGGCCCAGGTAAAACGCCTTTTTCCTGGCACTCCATGGTGAAGGACATGCAGCTGCCTGGGTATATCTGTCACCCTTAGAATGTTTGCATGAGCACGTACTGCTGGCCTCTGGAATTGAATTGCTGCTACTGTTCCTTTCCCATTTCACCACAATAAGCCACAGCAATGCGTGGCCGGGCCCCACTAGTGATATATAAATATTTTAGGGCCTTTAAAAAACCATATATCACTGGTCAGGGGCCGGGGGCGGGAGTGATTTAGCAATGGCAACAGACCAGTAATTGAAAAGCAGTTTGGAGGTGGATGGGACAAAGAAAACTGCCTGAAACATTACATACTAGGAAAAGGTCTAATCAAAATCTGATAGGGGTAGGGGTAAAAGTGGTCTCATGAGAACCAGAAAAAACTGGTATAATATTACAGTAGATTTAAAACAAAGCTTTTTGGTTAAGATAGACTAACAATATACTATATGTATGACAATAATTCTGATATGTGTCAAGTAGGGTAAGATGTTATTTTGGTTTATCTACAAAAATGTTTAAATGGCAAAATGTATAAGAGACTAAGGAGAAGTCACTGTATCCCCAACTTTTTAATTTTGTGTAAAAAAAATTTCCCACTGGCTAAATTGAATGACATATTCATTCATTGTTTTTTAATTTTTCTTTTTTTTCTCACAAAGTTCTTTTTTGGGTTTTTTTCTCTTTTTTCTTTTTTTCAGTATTATCTATTTATATGTATAAACTTTGATATTATGTATACTTTCATTTGAAATTGATTAAATAATTTTTTTTAAAAAAACCCAGAAAAAACTGAGGGGAAAAACCAAAACAACAAAATGAAGTGAAAATTCAAAATACAAAAACCCATGCAAAAATCAGAGAATAAACTGAAGCAAAGTGAATTTTTTTCCTTAAGCTGCTAATAGGCCTTGATTTGGGGAGTGAGATTCAAAAAAAGCTTTTCTTTCTTTCAGCTGAAGCACTTGGAAGTGTTTAAAATATATTTTGTGTATTTATTTATTGACATCTACCCCACATTTTCTCAACCAAGCTCAGTGTTACTAAATCAGCCCTGTTAAAATTTTAATATTGTCTGGAGTTGACTCTTATGACCTCCCCAGACCTTCGCCAGACCTTCCCTTCCACTCACTGGGCAGTGGAACCATTTTGTAAGAAGCCCTCTGGGGTCCAGCCATGTGGTAGGGGGGGACACAAACTTTGGAGGGAGGGGAGGCTGGCATTACCAGACACCCTTGCTGCTGCCCTGCCTCCATCTCAGCAGGAGACAGCCCAAGTGTGATAGAAAGAAGAGGCGGAGCTTGCCTTCTTCTCTCTGTCATGATGAGGGCCACCTAGCAGGAGGAACTGCCTCACAGGTATTTTTTCAGCACTCACATTCCCACATCTACATTTAGAGTCTTCAGATAATCAACAGTTACTACTGTATGTCTCAAGCAATATGGAGGCAGACAAATCTTGTCTCATCTTTTATGGCATGTCTAAGTGATGTAGAGGAGCTTTCAATCAATTTAAATTACTATAAATCTATATTGAAATCCTGGCTTTCATAAGTAGTTAGTAATGTATTTTCTATAATGTTCTACAAATCCTCAGTCCAACTCATATTCCTCATCTTAATAAATAGTTTAATCAAACAAATGTGCTTAGAAGACCAATCTTATGTGTTCTGGCTTTGCTGTATTTCCTGCCCCCATTACCTTCAGGTGTATTCTTCCCAGGAGACTGGAGGTTTAAAAAACAAATCCTGTGGTAAGTCTTATTTTTTCCTAGAAAATCTCCAGATAAGCACAAGGTGAATCATGTTTTTATTTTAATCAAAAGCCCATTCTTTACATTCTTTGATACTGATTTCCTTCTTTTTTTGTACTGAGAGAGGTTTTATAAACTTCTGAATTCAAAAGGACAGAGTTGTCTTTTGGGACGTTCCATGGATTATTTTATAGCATAACATGTGTATAAAATGTGCATTAAAATGTGTTGTTGCTACTCCTGTGCTGTGGGAGGGTTAAAACAAAGAAAACACCTTTCTGCATCAAAATTCACAGAGTTGGAAGGTAGATTTGAGTGCAGCACCATAAAGGCAAACAAAGATTTTTGGGGTGGCTTCCTTCCAGCCCTTAGCCCTAGCCCAGTTACAACAAGGCTTCTTGATGGCAGGGAGGTTTTTTCACTTTTCAAGCCTCTCTTATGCCACATGGCATATAAACTACTAACCTTTTGACAGGAGGACACAGAAAGATTAATGGACAGTCCAGGCATTTTACCCCATCACTTACAACTCAATTGGGCAAGAAATCTCCAGGAACAACCTACTGTCTCCTTAAAGCAAGGGTTACAGCCCAATCCCAGAAGCGTACCGGGGCCAAATGGCACCTGGAGACAAACTCCGCATGTGGAGCCCTGCTTACTCATGAGTAAGTGGGGCTTCAGCCCTCCTCCCTGCCTGGCTGCTGGGAAGCGAGTTTCCCTCGCCCTCCGGCTGCTAGGCAGGGAGGCGGTGGCAGCAGCTCCTCTCCGCCGCCACCGATTCTCTGCCAGTGCCTATCAGCCGAGAGGCGAGTTTCTCTCACCCTCTGGCTGCTAGGCAGAGAGACGGTGGCAGCGACGGCGACGGCCCCTCCCTGCTGCCACCGCTGACTCCCTGCCAGTGCCTAGCAGACAAGGGGTGAATTTCCCTTGCCCTCCGGCAGGCTGGTCTCTTGTGAAGCTTCACATATTTCTCCAAAGATTGCTTAAAGGGGAAAGTACTGAAACTCAGTTTGAAGTCCTTTCCCCTTTAAGCAATCTTTGGAGAATTGCCCCTTTAAGAAATATGCAAAGGTTTCACAAGAGACCAGCTTCTCTGTTGATGGAGGGGGAGGGCAGCAGCAGCAGGGGGCAGGAACCTACTGGGCGCCCCCCACGTGACCCACAGGTGTGCGCCCGGAGACATAGGTGTCCGCATGTCTCCATAGGTGGCACGCCTCTGCCCAATCCAAAGCCTGGCAGGATATAGCACTGCTGTGGCACTGCCTCACTGCCTCTGAGACAGCAAAGAACAAATCAAAGCCTCCCCACCACCATAAAGCCCTCCATTGGCTTCTATGGACTTACACTATCCAAAAGATCAGATTCACAGTTTGTGGGTTCTGTGACCAGAGGTCTCCATTCCCGGCACCCCAACCTCACAAATTGGGGTGGGGAGAAGGGCAATCAATTGGATTTTTTTTTATCACCCCACCCCTCCAATTTGCTGCATCATAGCAAGTCAGGGAGGTAGCAAAGTTTCTGGGATGGGATACCAGAAGAACCTGACTTTCAGCAGCTCCTGGTTTCTCCCTACCCCTAAAAAAACATTGTTGGGTCCAGAGCAAAATTTCCCCAGCAGGAGAACAGAAATGGAATCCCAGCTAATCCCTCATCAGCTGAGAGTTGGTTGCTTGAGATTACATATGGACTGCTTCCACAAATGGACCAAACAGGTTGTAAACAGCAAAACAGACCATAAATTAATTGGCTGTCTAATTGCTACCAGTGAACAGGAAGTGAGGTGAACTGTCATCTTTTTGGATGTTGTGACTGCAGTGTGGGGTGGCCATGGTGTTATGCCTAGACAGAGGCTGGAAGTGGGTCGAGGATCCCAGTGATAGTAGGGCAGGGAAGATATGTCGGTAGGCTAAGCCCATACTATAGACAGAGTCCAAGATATGAGAATGCTCGATTCTTGTTTGACCTGCATTCTATCTCGCGATATGTAGGTAGCAAGTGGGGACTTAACCCTGCTCCATCATTGGTAGTGATGAACACCAGGTCCATAAACAATAAAACAACAAATGAATTATGGTGATGTGGGTGAGGGGGAATCAGTTGCCCTAAAAAAACTCACCCTGCCAGGTTTTGCAGTCATTCACATACCTTGGACCTAGGGCAGGGAGTGGTCATGTAGCTATGCTCATCCAGAACTCGATCTCCTTTTGTGCAACCCAGGTCCTGTTAATCATGGTTATGCCATGTTTGGGCCTTCATTGGGACTCAGAGGAAGAAGAAGAGTTGGATTTATATCCCCCCCTTTCTCTCCTGTAAGGAGACTCAAAGGGGCTTATGAACTCCTTTCCCTTCCCCCTTCACAACAAACACCCTGTGGGGAGGGTGGGACTGAGAGAATTCCAAAGAACTGTGACTAGCCCAAGGTCACCTGGCTGGCATGTGTTGGAGTGCACAAGTTAATCTAGTTCATCACATAAGCCTCCACAGCTCAAGTGGCAGAGCAGGGAATCAAACCCGGTTCTCCAGATTAGAGTGCACCTGCTCTTAACCACTACACCATGCTGGCTCTGGAGGAGAGACTGATATCTCTTTTGATGGACAGGATGCCTAGCACACCACACAATGGTCTCCTGGGGCTCCTAGAGGTGGTGTCAGAGGGTCATTGAAGTTCCCAAAACTAGTGGTTTGGGGGGACTTCAATGTGCACGTCAACTCGACCTGGTTATTGGTGGCTGCAGAGCTGGTTTCATCCATAATGGCACTAGGCCTCTCCCTTGTTAACACTGAGAGTCCCACTCATCAAGCTGGCCACACTCTGGACCTGATCTTTGTGATTGGTGAGAATGTGATCTTGTCCTCCATTGATAGAGTGCCATGGTCTGATCACTTCATCCTTAAGGCCCGGATTGAGATTGCTCCACCCCCTCTGTTTAGGTGACGGGCTTATTTGTACCCACCCATGTAGGCTGATGGACCCGAGTTGGTTCCAGGATGCAGTGCGGAAGTCCCTGCCTGCTGTCAACTCTCTAGAGGAGCTGGTAGAGAGCTGGGAAACTAAGCTCTCTGAAGCTATTGAGATTGTTGCCCCAAAACATCCTCTCTGTCCCCACTCCAAGTCAGCCCCTTGGTCTAAAGAGGGACTGAGGAGGATGAAATGGGACCTAAGATGACTAGAGTGAGTGTGGTGATGTACTCATGATGAAGGGACGTGACACTCATTTAGAAGGCTTATGAAATCCTACAAGAAGGCAATAAAGGAGGCTAAGAAGGATTTCTATGCCACCTCAATTGCCACAGCGCGCTCACTCCCAGCACTATTATGTAGGGAAATTTGATCTCTTACAACCCTTCCTATAGGTCCAAAAATTGAGGAATTGGCTTTTATCTGTGAGGCATTTGTGAGATTTTTCACAGATAAAATCTCGTCCCTCTGCCACAATCTCTTAGCCACAGTTGATACAGTTTGTGAACTCGAAACGCCTTGGCCGTCTTCAGGTCCGATGTTGACTGCTTCAGACTGCTCGAACCGACCAATGTTGACAGAATTCTGGCTGCGGTTTGACCTACTACTTGCCTCTTTGACCTGTGTCCCTCCTGGCTGGTGAAAGCCAGCGAGGAGGTGTTGTGGGATTCCCTCTTGAAGATCATCAATTTCTCCCTTGAACAAGGAGGATTTTCAGGGAAGTTGAAAGAGGCAGTGGCCACCTGCTCTTGAAAAGACCATCTCTGGATCCTTTGGACCTGGCCAATTATGGCCCAGTTTCGAGCTCTGCCTCCATCTAGATCAGGGGTCTGCAACCTGCGGCTCTCCAGATGTTCATGGACTACAAATCCCATCAGCCCCTGCCAACCTGGCCAATTGGGAATTGTTGTCCATGAACAACTAGAGAGCCGCAGATTGCAGACCCGAGCTAGATAGACTGGATCTGACCGCAACATTTGATACTGTAGACCATGACCTTTTGGTCCACTGGATCACTGAAATGGGGATATGGGGGTCAGCACTATCCTGGCTGGCCTTCTTTCTCCATGGTCAGGGGTCGCAGGTGGCATCAGGGGGTGGAGTGCTGCAGGGGGCCATCCTTTCCCTGACATTATTTAATATCTATATGCGACTCCTTGCTAGACTGGTGTGGAGCTTTGGGCTTGAGTGTCATCAATATGCTGATGGCACCTAGTTCCTCTTTACAAAGGAGGGCCAGCCAGCCTCTGCCCCTGAGGCTGTCTAGCATTGTATGTCCAGCCATGGTGGGTTGGTTGAGAGTGAGCAGACTGAAGTTGAATTTAGCAAAAACGGAGGTTCTATGGCTTGGTCGGAGGGAGAAACCTGCAGATTCCAGCTGCCAGCCCTGGACGATGTGGCTCTCCAACTGTCCACATCGGTCAAGAGCCTCGGCATGACTCTGGACTCCAGCTTATCGCTGGAGGACCAGGTCACTAGGACAGCCCAGGTTGCATTTTTCATCTCCGGCAGGCATGGTAGCTGGCTCCATACCTCTCTAAACCTGACCTTACCACTGTAATCCATGCAACAATCAATTCGAGAATTGTTTACTGTAACTCGCTCTATGCTGGCCTACATTTGTCTTTGATCAGGAAACTTAAACTTGTACAGAATGGAGCCACTAGGCTGCTTGCTGGGGCAGCCATCCGAGACCATATAACACCAGTCCTTAAAGAACTGCACTGGCTGCCAGTCAAGTTCTGGATCATTTTCAAAGTATTGGTGTTAACCTTTAAGGCCTTAAGCAGTATTGAACCTACATATCTTTGAGACTGCAAATTTCCCCATATTGCCCTCAAAGGCCCCTCTGTTCATCATAGGGGAACCTTTTCATTGTCCCTGGCCTGAGAGACATTCGGCTGGCTTCAACGAGAGCCAGGGCTTTCATGGCCCTGGCTCCAGCCTGGTGGAACAAGCTGCCAAAGTGACGTCAGATATCTCAGTTCTGCAGGGCCTGTAAAACATGGCTGTTCCACTTGGCCTTCTCCACCTAGCCTGCCAGATTGAACAAAGCAAGTCATCTTCTTTCGACCTCCCAGGGGGAGGGGGTAGATGGGGGGGATTTATCGCCATCTGTTTTTATATCTGTCATAATATTGTTTAGTATTACAGTATTTTAATGTTTGTATTTAGTATTTTATATATTTAAGTTTTAATGACTATTTATTGTAATTTTATATTGTGACCTACCCTGAGCCCTGTGGGGATAGGGGTGAATAGAAACTGAATAAAATAAATAAATAAATAAAATCATGGTTTATTAGAAAGATCCCTCAAAAAAACCTCTATTTTAATATTCATATCAATGTTTATAATTTGAAGTTTCTATGTTTTGATTGCTTTTACTGCTTGTGCCTTAAGCCATTTAGAAAGCTGTCTAGCTGAACGCAGTATAAAAATTCACTAAAATAAATAAATGTATTAATGTGTCAAAAATTAGAGAGTGGGGAAATCTAAATATGCGGGGGGGAAATCTTGGTTTTACAAGCATTGGCATAGCTGTTTGGTTGTGATCAGTAAACTCCTGCTTCATTTCTCTTATTGTAATGAAAGTGCATGCCAAAGGAAAGGATCATCCTCTAGTGTTCCTTTATACCTTAGTGCCATTTGCTTATGGTGTAATGCCTGTAATAAGAAGTACGAAATCCACAAACCTTTGGGACAAAATCCCAATGTCATCCTGTTCCCCCGCCGCCCCGCTCCCTGCCCCGCCCCGCTATTTTGCAGATGTAGCTGTTTTGGGTTTTTCTGAACAGGGAAGCTCCAAGAAAACTTCATTTATGCCTGACCTCCTTGGCCTTCACAGCTGGAATGTGTTGGGAATCACTTCTGGCACAGAAAAGGTTAATTGTCTCCTGCTGTGAGGTAGTTGCTGAGCAGAGGATGCCACATTTGGCCAGAATTAGAGTAAATGAGGTTTTCTTTATACCACTGCTCATTCTCAACATGTTGAAAGGGCATTAGTTCACAGTCACTTTTGCTGGAATTATCAAATCTGCTCAGGAAGCTTCATTAGGATATTAAACAAGACTTAATAAGTGAAAGTGATTTGCATTGCTGATAATCGTGCGCATTAATCAAGCCAGCTTCTGTCTCCCTCTCTCTCTTTCTCTGCAATATGCTTCGTGTTCCATTGTAAAGCCTCTTTAATTCTGGGGAGCGTCTTAAAAAGAGAAGCGTTTTCGTTTTAGAAAGCCATTTTTATAATGATTTACTTAGCAAAGATCACTATAAATAATGTCCAACTCACTTCTCAGCTTTACCCATCAATATAATTAATAGTGTGTGGAGTTTGTGATCAGGATATGGGCCAGATGTGTTCCCTTTTATCAGACATAGATTGCACTTACTGTAATAAATTCAGACAGGAGAACTTTGGAAGCCAAATAATAGCATTTCACACTTTAATCTGGAGTCATACAACAGCTGAAAGTCACAAATTAAGATATATTTTTATGCATTCTGCTGCTTTGTGTTTAACCTGTCTTACTGTATACAAAGAAAGCCGAAGCATGTAACTAATAATTTTCTGAATCATTCTAAAATGAAATGACTATTATATGATGTTGCTTGTCTTACTTTCTGCATGACCTTTCCAATGCCTGTAATACTGTTTCTGTTGTTTTCAAACAGCCTTATTCATCTGATCTAACGTAATAGGTTGGTTATCCTCAGAGAGACAGGCACTTGCTTAAGCCTATCTAGCAAGATTCACCTGTACTGTACTCTGTATCACAACAAATTGCTCAAATAGGAACTTTGGATACTGATGTTCAGTGCTGAAGACCCACTGAATTAAATCTTTGGGTAGGCTGAATAGTACAGTTTAATCTCATATTTTAATATATCTTTCTGTTGCTAAACATCAAAACATCAACAATAATATAATTTGAGAATCACAGCTGCTCAGAGGGCTGGTCTACCTTCCTTTGAGAAGCAATGGGTAGACCTGGCTTCCACAGAGACCAGATCTACCTATTACTTTAAATGGTAGATAGACCTGTCTATCCATTGCATCTTAATAGGAGGTAGACTAGCCCTCTGGGATATCATGCCATCGTAACTACAAACACACGTCCCTCAAAACAAAACCAAAAAGGGAAAACAACACGTGAGTGGGATCGCCAAGGGAAAACAAACTTTATTCATGTACTTTTAAAATGGAAATAGCAGGCAGATGAGGTGCTAACAGAGGAAACCTCCATGGGAAACAAATGCAGCAAATGTCAGACGGTATCGGAGAATCTCAAGTGGCAAAAAATGGCAAGCATGAGTTGTGGTGTAAATGAAAAAATGAGCCCTGGGAGGTGGGAAGTTGAAAAAGAACCGTGTTGGCTGCCAACACTTTTTTTGCCTGCATTATGCAGACAAAAAAGGCTGAATTACCACTAAAAATGTAATATAGATACAATCAAGTTTCAAAAGAATTGGCACCTTTTTATCCAGGTTCCAATATCCTCACTGCAGCTTGTTTCTAGTGAAGACTATTGGGTGACTATCCCAGGCCTGCTCCTTGGGGGGGGGGGTGCCTCCTGTGAGGGGTGCAATTGTTAAGCTAGCAGCACCAACATTTCAGAGTATCTTTAGGAGACTGTCCTGATGATACTACCCAGGTTTGGTGAAGTTTGGTTCAGGGGGGCCAAAGTTATGGACCTAAAATGTGTAGCCCCCAGCTCCCATTGGAAACAATGGGGGATGGGGACCCCCTTTGGGAGTCCTTAGCATTGGACCTCCTGGACCAAATTTCACAAAACTTGGGTGGTATCAGTAGGAGACTCTACTGATGATACCACCCAGGCTTGATGAAGTTTGGTTCATGGGGGCCAAAGTTATGGACCCTCAAATCCCCATCTTCTATTAGCTCCCATAGAAGTGTCCAGGAAAATCCCATGGTGATGGGGGGGGAGCGCCAGAAACAGGACTGATCTGTGTTCCGCAGTTAGGCTGTGAGGAGATCTTGAGGGAACCTGGTTATTTCGGGTGACTATCCCAGGATTAATCGCCAGTGAGGATATCACCATTGTTAAAACAGGTTTTTTTTTCAAAAAAATCTCCCAGATGTTTTTTTGTGCTGTGAAGAAAAGGCCATGGTAGTGGAACACAGATCCAGGCTTCTCCCAATGATTTAAGTTACAGGCTCGTGTTATAGAAAGCGATCTTCGGTCTCAAACTTTTAAGGACAAAACTTTCAATTAGGCTAGGAAACAGGGGGAAGAGAATGAAGTTAAATTAACTTTCCAGTTTTTTATGATTGGAATGTATTCAGACCTCATTGCAGCCATTTTGTGATTGGCCCCACCCCTCCGTGGCAGCCATTTCATTGTGATGCCTGCTATCAGTACTCAAGATTTCCAAAATGCCTGCAGTTCTACAAGGTCAAGAACTCCTGTTCTAGACACTTTCCTTCAGGAATTATTGGAACCAATGCACAGTGGCATTCTATTTGACTTGACACTCCCAAGATGAAACTATCAAGGTAAAGGTCACTGCATGTGATTTCACTGAAATAAGCCAGGCCACCCTACAAAGAGGGAGCCATAACACAGAATGTTTAGGTAACATTAAACTGATTTGGTTAATATATTACTTATTTCAGAAAGAACACTGATCTGTATTTGTAGTCTCCTGACTCAGCATGCTTCTCAAATTCACATGTATTTCAAAATGGTAAACAGGTAATTTAAAAGAAATGATTCCACACAAATAACTTCAGGTTTGATTCAAAGTATCAATAGCTAATGGATGCTAACGATGCAGGTTGCTCATCTTAACTTGTGATTAAATCACAACACAATTGTGCTTTGAAATGAACACCTGTTCTCAAGTTTAACTGCAGCATTTGTAAAAGGGATGAGATAGAATTCTAGTAACTAAACTCTGAACCGCTGCCTACGGGCTGCACTTGAAATTGTCCTGTACAGTAACTGGCTGGTAATTTCTATAATGATACGCTAATGGCAATGGGTTACTGGACATCTTGCTGGGAGCATTTGTACAATGTGTCAGTATCTGTCATGTCATCATGTCATATCAGATTCTGTTTGACATAGCCTTTGGAACTGCATACTAGGAGGTTCAACCAGAACCACCCACTGTTTTCACTCTAGTGGTCATTGAAGGGTGTTTGGAACAATGATATTCCTTAACACTTTAGAAATGATAACGCTAATTTTGAAAGCCAGCGTGGTGTAGTAGTTAAGAGCTGCAAACTCTAGTCTGGAGAATCGAGTTTGATTTCCCACACTCCCACATGAACCCTGTTGGGTGACATTGGGCCAGTTACAGTTCTCTCAGAATTCTTTCAGCCCCACCTACCTCACAAGGTGCCTGATTCAGGAAGAGGACGGAATTGGAACTGAAACAAGGTAAAGACTTCTTAAGTTAGAGAAAAGTGGCATATAAAAACCTATTCTTCTAATTTTGCATTTCCAATATTAGTGAAAAAGAGAAATTTAAGTATTATTCATAGGCCAAAGAAATATTAAGAAGAATAGCTTTGGTGGATACTCTTTAGGGGTATTTAACTTTCAAACCTACTCACTGAATAATCAGCAATAGTAAATGATGTAGCTAAAGATGTAAAGGCCTAGAAAAATCTAGGAGTTTTTCCTGGGTTTCTGATGCCATTTGTGCACTTGTGGTATGTTCTGCAGTAAGCATACATTACCTTCAGGTCAGATTCTCAATTGCACACACATTTTCCCCACTCCCAATCTCACTGTGCTGCAGATGAGAGAATCCCAGATGTTTCCAAAAGTGGAGAAAATGTGACTTTCCCCCTGTTTACACAGGGAAAGTGAAAGAGACAGTGTGTGTTATTCTCTCTTTGGGTTTTCTCACTCCTCCCTGCCTCCCCCCGCCCTAGTTCCACCATTTGAGATCAATTGGAAGGGTTTCTTTTATTTTTTTAGGTCTAAAGTTCTATTGATGGAGCAAAGGATGGTGTCAACAAAGTAACGCAAAAGTCAGCAAAAAGGAGGGGGTGCTCAATAATTTACATTAAATAAGATGTTCCAATATATATCTGAAAGATCACACAGGACAAGGGTGGGGGAGAACTAACACATGAAAGAATTTAGTTTGTTTTAATAATGTATACTATCTTTTTTTAAAAATCCACAAAGCTTAAAATTAAAGTTCAGACTCAGAAAATATAGCTCAGGGGGGTCCCTTTTCCCCCACAGGGTTCAAAAATTTGGGTATGCTGTCTCTCTCTTTTTCTCAAAAACAGGGGTTCAGGAGTCATTTGGGACTCCAAAGAGAGGTGGAAGGTGAGAAAACTGAATAACCCAGTGATTCTGGTTGTTTCTTTTTAAAGCAGATGTCCTGCTTCTTTATCTGGTTAAATACTTAACCTGTGCCCTTAACAGACATATTTTATATTTGAAGCATTGCTCCAGGGGTAGGATATGTTTGGAAGTGGCATTTTGATTGCCACAAGGCTCAATCAATCTGTATAGTTGGCCAGGGGAAGGGGAAGGAAGTGGCTTCATGCTTCTCACAAGGGTTGGTGAATCAGCACTTTGCACAGCTAGCTTCTGCTGGATACAAGAAACAAATGGGTTTTTTCCTGAGCTTGATTATCTTAGGAAGGTTGTCTAAAAAATGGGTACAGTGAGTACAAATCCGCAGTAGACTCATGCTCAAGGTCTGTAAGCCTGTGTGAAGTCTCATTTATGCATAATGCCACAATTCCAGACAACCAAGCACTCTTATAAGTTTGGAGCCAAGTTCTCCTAACATTTCCATTCCATAATATCACAAAGCTCAGGAAAAAAGGTAACAGAAGACATTCTAGACAAAAAGATTTGATCAAGCACATAAAGTGAAATCATCACCTACATTAGTTCTATGCTGGGGCATTTAGTAAAGCAGCAGTAGAAACTTCACGTTCATTTGTTAGAGGTTTCACAACTACAATGTCTCCTCCCTCTCTGAAAAGGGGGCATATTCAAAGCTTTCCTCCCTCTTTTTTTTTGTTAAATTCTTCAAATACTTTGCTTTTAAATGAATGCATGAAATGATGGCCTTCCACATCTACTCTTTTCCATGAATTGAAACACTAGGAACCAGATGCTAAGGCCTGAGAGGACATTGTTCTACCAGTAACATCTGGCTCTTTAGGAGGCCATAGGAGAATCTTCAAAGATGCATCTCGCTGCCACTCGCATGGTTGGGCTGCTGGTTGCCTGCTTTATCTTCTTGGATGTAATCTTCCCTTTGATTCGTCCATAATTCTGAACAAACTGATGCATTTATATCCATTTTGAATACAGTTCTATACAAATGCTTCATTTGATCTCAAGGCAGGTCTTTTTATTTCCTCTTATATGATCTCAGCATTAATTTTTGTGATGGTTGAAGAGCTGCACACATTCATCATAGTTGATATTACACACAGTACCTTTTCCTTCACACACACCACCTCCTAAAATAACTGTTCTTGGCCAAACCTATGCACATTAGCTTTGCCCCCCACAAAAAAAACCTCTTCTATTTTGTGAAAGGCTTCTGTTCAGATTTGTTTCAGAACTAAAACCTGAGGAAGCAAGTTAAGTTGGCAAGTGCTACCTATTCTATAATATGTATTATAAGCATCATTGTGGTTCATGAATATAGTTGTGGGCTGGAGAGTAAACAACACAGCTTTGACTCCTGGTAATATTTTGTTGGTACTTGTACACCCTTGGTATAATTCTGAAATTCCCATTGAATACTCAGCTTTCTTTACCTTTCTTTACATGAATTATTTGGGTAACATGGTTGAGGGAAGATGGCGGTGATGGAGGTGAAACACTGTATTGTGCTCCGCTTTTAAGACAGATAAGATTTTACTTTTATTTTAAATTATTTTAGCTGCAAATTGAGATGTATAGCTTGTTAAAAAGATGAAGGTTATAAAGAGTCAGAGAGAAACTACTCCACCTGTAAGCAGCCAGAAAGAAACTCCTTGGAGCATATAAACAACAGGGGTGACGAGAAAGACATCTTGAGTTTCACTCCACAGTTATTTTGGAACTTTTATTTGGGTTCCTTGACTTCTTCTCTTTTTTTGCAGCCTTTTAAAATTGGTTGTTTTGCTGGCTGGGCACTGCTGAGTGGGAGAGTTGAAATGCTTGTTACTTTTTCATCTATCTAGACTGCTAGAAATTTACAACAGCAGTTAATAGTGATAGTTGGTGAACAATGGGGAAGAAAAGGCCCCTCTTCTCACCTATCCAGCCTAAGCAGAAGCAGCCTAAATAGACTAAAACTGATCAATTTGTGTTTGATAATAATGAACTCAGTTTCTGTGAAGGACTGGTGTTGCCAAATAGCACTGGCGTTCCTCCCTAGGGACATGGGGTACCCCTTGTCCCCGGGCGCATCGATTGAGGTCACGTGGGGGGCGCCAAAACATCCTCCTACAGAGCAAGGGATTGAGCAAGCCTTAGAAAGCAGGCACTGAAGCAGCCCACTGCTCCCAGTGCCTGTGGTAGCCCCGCCCACTCTGTACGGTGGCCTGGAGTGTCCAGGGGGTGGGGGAGAAGTCCCACTGGGCTCCCAGGAGCAGGACTGGAGAGCTCTGCCTCCCCTCCCTCTAACCCAGCATGCCTTATTCGCCTTAAGTGTGGCATTACTCAGAAACCTTCTCCCCAGCAGCCAGGCGCCGGCAGGCACAGGAAAAGGCAAGCTGAGCAGGGAGCCCAGAAGCAGCAGCAGAACTGAAGATGATGCTGACGTTTGCTTGGTAAACCTTCAGATGGGGGGTGACTTGTGAGAGATTTACATGCTTAAAAGTTAATTCCCCTTGCACTGGTTTGGAGCTGTTTCTCAGGCTAGCAGCCTACCTCACAGGGTTGGTGTGAGGACACAATTAGGAAAGTGGTGGGGAGAGAGCCATGTATGTTTTGCTGGTGGTGGGAGGTGTTTTGTGAGATGGTGCAAAAAATCATTGTTTGGTCATTGTGGGGGAGGGTGGTCGTCCATACCTGGGGTGGGGGGGCACCAAACTCAGATTTTGTCCCCGGGGTCCAGTTTGCCTAGATTCGCCCCTGCCAAATAGATACTCAGCTCTTGAATATGCTCCACTTGAGGACGCTGCCCCTTTAACAGATAGCAATTCGGCCTTGAATGCAAGCAAGCAATCTGGCAACAAGCAATCTAACCCAGAGCATATTCCTCATAGGTGCACTAAGGAGAAGGAATGTTCACAGTCTGACAAAGGGAGAGAGTGAAATAATCTTATTTACCCATTCTCTACAAATGTCAGCTTGAGTGCACTAACTGAACTTTTGTCTAAGGAATGTCCAAATGTCTTGAGCTGTTGCTATCTAATTTTAATAAAATTGATATTAAAATTGATGAACTCAAAAATATACTCAAGCACTCTATGGCCCTTTCCGCACATGCAGAATAATGCACTTTCAATGCACTTTGCAGCTGTGCGGAATAGCAAAATCCACTTGCAAACAGTTGTGAAAGTGGATTGAAAGTGCATTATTCTGCATGTATGGAAGGGGCCTATGTGCTCTCTGTCACACAGAATGGAGCAGGCAACAGCTAATGAGGAAAGCCCTCTCTGTACCAACGATATTATTTGTAATTTGTTTGCTTTGGTACTTCAAAGGAATCAAATAGCTATGCTGATAGGTGGTCCCTTGAGGAACCACAATAGATGGACTAGTTTTTTTAACAATGAGAAACTCCTTGAATCAATTATTGGGTTGTGGGAGACCCAACTAAGGAACTATGAATTATTGCCCCAACATTTTGGTTATAAGAGAGTTGTACTGACTTTTAATTCAGCGAAGTCCCCGACTTTGCTTTTGAAACAGAGTCAATTTAAGGCTGTTTCTGTTGGAATATTCAGCCTTGTTTGCATGCAGTGGCAGCAGAAGCAGCAGGGAATTCTGGGAAGCTGCACGAACTTTCTAAAGGTGACAGCTAAAATCCGTTGGTTCTGCTCCCTCACTAGCTTGTTCTGACTAGTGAAAAGATGTTCTCTGTACTGATGTAAACCAAATGCTATGTAAAAGTGCTCTTACAAAGATATTGTATCGCAACCAAACTGTAACAAACTATGAGCCGTGCATGTAACTATGAGCCGTGCATGTGATACTGTGTGTATAATGTATAAATTTTCTCTCTCAGTTAAGTAAAGTTCTCCTTATGTTTATGAACTTCTGAGGTAAAACGGCTGGTCTTTTGACAGATAAGTATTCTAATTTAATGTGCTGCACAGTCCACATTTCTAATCATTACTTTGCTTGTCAGGATTATATATTCTAAATATATTAGTTGCCTTTCAGTTTCTGCATGGGCCATTTAGACAGGTGTGGAACTAGTAAAAACGTCGGGGGGGGGAGATTGCACATCTACTGCTGCAGTGCAACAGCGGCAGCGTTTCCCCCCCCATACACACACACACACACACAATGGCCTGGAGGCATTGCTGTGGCCACAGGGCCGTGTCCCCTGGCCTCTTCTGTGTGCTGACAGCTGGGAGACAAGGTAAGAGGGATCTGCGCCGGTGTGCCTATGTGAACAGAGGCATATCTAGGGAAAATGAAGCCCGGGGCAAAATCTGAGTTTTGACCCCCACCCCCTATGGGTGGCCACCCTCCCCCACCATGACCAAACAATGACTTTTTCCACCAGGTCGTTTCAAAGTCACCATCACATTATAGAACATGCCCCAACTCACAAATCTGAACACAGCAATGGGCCATGCCACACACCAGAAATAATTTTTAGAAAACATTTTCAAAATGCTTTCAAAATGTTTTGTTACTGCTATGAAAACATTTTATGGTGTTGTATCCAGTCCCCCCTATTGGGGGAAACAGCATCACTTTCAATGTTATTTAAACTGGGGGGCTCAGATTCTTCCTTTAGGGTGGATTTAAAAGGAGAATCTGGGCTCCCTAGTTTAAACAAGTGATGCTGGAATCCACCCCCAAACAGCATCATTTTCAATTGTGTTTAAACTAGGGAGCCCAGATGCTCCTTTTAAATCCACCTTAAAGAGAGAATCTGGGGTCCCCAGTTTGAACAACATTAAAAGTGATGCTATTTTGGGGTGGATTCTCCCACACCCTGAAACAGCATCACTTTCAATGTTTAAACTGGGAGCCTCAGATTTTCCCTTTAAATCCATGCTGAAGGGGTGGATTTAATAATAATAACCTTTATTAGACATTGAGAGAATAAAAGAAAGAAAACAAGCATTGGCAGGAAGGGGGTGGATTTAAAAGGAGAATCTGGGGAAGTTTAGGGGGTGCCTGCTGTCAGGAGTGCAATTATTAAGATAGCAGCACAAAAATTTCAGAGTATCTTTAGGAGATTCTCCTGATGATACCACCTAGGTTTGGTGAAGTTTGGTTCAGGGGGGCCAAAGTTATGGACCCTCAAAGGTGTAGCCCCCATGTGCTATTAGCTCCCATAATTTTGGACCCCCTGAATCAATCCTCACCAAACCTGGGTGATATCATCAGGAGGCTCCCAAAAAAGTCCTGAAATTGTAGTGCTGCTAGCCTAAAAACCGCACCCCCTGCAGGCCAAAAACGAAAAAACACTAAAAATTTCAAAAACGAGACTGCATTTTTGGCGCCCACCACAAGGGGGTGCCCAGGGGCATGTGCCCTCCCTTGTCCATAGGCAGATATGCCACTGCACGTGAGCATGGCCCTGTGGACCTCTGGGGCACCAGGGCCATTTGCAGGGCACTGTGTTAATGGCCCTGGGGGGTGCACCGGCATCAACTATGCTGGTGCACCTCCGCTCATGAGGCCATGCAGAAATGGCCTTATTTTCAACAATTTGACATTATTGTGACTAAAGTTTTCAAAAACAACATAAGAAGCCCACTCAGTGGGATGGCAACAAATGAACGGAGGACTGATGATTTAGTTCCTTATAATCAACCTAAAGTGCCTGTACCACCTCAACCTCAGACTAGAATCTTTATTGGACTTAAAGAAGATTGGAACCAACTTGAGTCTAAGACTACAGAAATAAGGAACTCTCATCAAAAGATACTTCATGTATTAGAAGGTAGCAATCTAGATACTTCTTCTGAGCAACAGAGATCTCCCATGCCTTATTCAGATGCTTTGTCATCCTTGCCAGCCTCAGCGGACCGAATGCCTGCAATTGATACTGGAATCTCTCAGCACACAGCAGCCAACTCTCTTCCTCCACAAATACTTAAGCAGTTTAATAGTAACTTCTTAAACACATCGGGGGGGTGGGGGGTGGATGAGCTGGATCTTGATTTAGATCTGGGATCTTCAAGGGTTATACAAGATAATACTCATTGGGAATTGGAAAGACTTGGGCACAAGAACTGGAAGAAATAAATGAAATCTCACCGTATGGGTCCCCGAGGGCAGTTCGATGCTAATTCTGCCCGTCAGTGGTAGGCTCCATTGATCACATGCTGCTGGTTCCGAGATGCGACAATATTAGACCTGATTTTGCTGCACTGTTTCCAGTTGATTTGAGACCTTTTCTGACAAGGTAAAAATGATTAATCTGCTTAATAGCTCAGAAGTTGAGATATCTGAAGCGGTAGCAAAATTTTGAAAATTTTGTGCGTACAGAAATAGCTTTTAATGTTTTTACCAAGTTTAACCTTGTATTAAATCTTGTGGGGGGGGGGGTTCATTCTTTCTGTAAGGCCCTTTCCGCACGGGCCATAAACGGCACCCTGGGGACGGCAAAAACGCAGTCCCCAGGGAGCCGTTCGCACAGGCGGCGCTGCAAAAATGCAGCAGCGCCAACCTGGCTCCCCTCCCCCTCCCCCAGGGTGGCGTCAGGCTGCCTCCAAAAACCTCCCTCCTGGAGGGAGGTTTTTGGAACTTCTTTATTCCAGTGAGTGCAAACTGCACTTTCACGGGGAATGCGCTGTTTTCCCAAATCCCTCTCCCACTCACCTGCAAATGCATCATTAGCCCTGCTGGCCTCTGTGGCCTCCCTAGCTGTCCTCCCTAGCCTGGAGGTGGGAGGGCAGTATGGGCGGGTCTGAGGAGGCCAACAGAGCGACGGAGGCTACTGGTGGGTGGGAGAGGGACGCTGAAGAAGCAGCTCCATCTTGAGAACTGCCTCTCTTCCCCTTCAACCTCTTTACAGGCCGCAGCACGCTCTCGTGCAAACGGCCCCCGCTTCCCCACTGGCAGAATTCCTGCCGGTGGGGAAGCGCCCTTTCCGCAGTGCGGAAAGGGCCTAAATGTCAAATAAAGTTACTGAACAATTACATTGTCTGTCTGTCTGTCTGTCTGTCTGTCTGTCTGTCTGTCTGTCTGTCTGTCTGTCTTGGCATCAAAACCATTAACCAACCAACATGAACAAACCAAAAAAGTCATCTATAAAAGAAGCAGCAAAGTTAATTGCTTTAGTATTTAAAAAATAATTAATTTGATGTTCAAGTCATGATCGTTAGGAAACTCAAGTTTAAGTCTCTCACAGTTCACAGTATGCAAGGAGGAAAGCAGTATGCATCCTGTTGAGTCTTATTCCATTCCATTCAGAATGCTTTTCAAGGCTTAATAATTAAAAGAGTCTAGGAGAGGGAATAATGGGGATAGGAAGAGAATGGATTCCTTCAAACTTAATTATTTTGTCCTTCCCTCAAACAATGACTCCCTAAATTACAAGGGGCAGAGTTCTCTCAGAATTATTCCAAGTATATCTCTTCCATACGTAAGGTTGCCAAACTCCAGGTTGGGCTTGGAGATCTCTCAGAATTATAACTGCTCTCCAGATAGAAAAGAACAGGTCTCCTGGAGAAAAAGGCTGCTTCAGTGTGTGGACTTTATAGCTTCAGATCCATCCAAAGCTCCCTCCCCACCCTCCCCAGGACATAAATCTACAGGAGTTTCCCAGTCTGAGGTTGGCAACCCAACTAAAAGTCAGTTGAAACATTACCACATTTCAAAAAGTCAAGTCAGTTCAGCTAAAAAATGGCACATACTCTCTCTCTCTCTTTTTTAGAAAACTGCAGGAAGACAATGTTTTGTTCTGTAGTTTGCAGATGTGTTTATTTCCAAATATGAAAGCTGCCATACAGAACACAATACTGTTCCCTGAAGTATTTAACTATAGTACACAAGTTCTTTCACTTTAATTTAAACAGTATAATGAGTTCTGATTGGGCTGGTGCTTCTCTAGGTGTGACAACCAAATAAATAATTACTGAATTAATTATGACCCAGAATTTGTGACAGTTGCAATGTTGCTGCTTTTGATCTTTTAATTCATGTTGGATAAATAATATGGTGTTTGAGATTGTTCTGCTACAAGTGAAACTGAGGAAATGCTTCTAATGGGTTTAAGAGACCAGTGTTTAAATCATGCTGTGAAATTCGCCAGAGGGGCTTCACCATCTCTCGGTTGCATATTATACTCAGCTCAAGGCTGCTGCTAAAATGTCATCTCCGTGTCAGGTTCTGTCTCCCACATTGCCTTGTAAGGATGTTAAACTCCTTACCTCATATCTTGACATCTGTAGTTGTTTCTTTCTCGATCCCCAGCTGATGGCAAGAAGCCACAGTCAGGCCATTTCACCCCAATCAGATGCGATCATGCTATATTTGTACACAATTTGTCCATGCCATGTTCCCAGTATGACTTTACTGCCAATCCTACTTTGTTGCCCTTCCTAGGGAGAAAGCAGACACTCTCCCTTACCATTTTTCCAAAGCAATTTGTCCTGCTGATACAGCTCCTTTTCCTAGCCTTGGTGAAGACATAGAAGTACCATGTGGGTGCCTACATGTTTTCTCCCACATAGAAAGAAGAAGCGTGATGGACAGGTGATTTGAATCAAGGAGTCAGCACATAATTAGGGTTAAAATCTTTCCATGACTAGGACTGAATTCAGTCTGCATCATACACACACCCACACCTTGTTTTATGCTTTTTTTTTAAAGGCCCAGGTATGGTTTGGCTCTCCAGTTCTGTCTTTTAACTTATTTGTGCTTTGTCCAGCCCACCAAAAATAAAATCCTGAGAGTATAAGATAAAACAATTCACATTTATATTTATGTACAGTTATCAGTTGGGGTACTGGCTAAGAATGGAAGTGTTGTGAGAGATTTCAGGAACTTGCTGGAGATATTCAATCTTTTAGCAGTGTTTTATACCCTCTTTCTATATCACACATACAAATTTAATAATACAAAATATGCAAAATTGCACAACATACAAAAGATTGACAAATGAAGAGAGAAAGGACAGTTATTTATTTATTTATTTATTTATTTATTTATTCATTCATTCATTCATTCATTCATTCAATTTATATACCGCCCAATCCCCGAAGGGGATCAGTCAAAGCAACTTGTGACCAATAAATTGGTTGTTTTCATAATAAAATATACAATGTTCTATATGCCTTTTAAAAAAAAATTCTTAAAATATAGTGACAGGATGTATTTTCCTTTATCTAAATCTGTTAATTTTAAACAAACAATTTCTGACCAAGCTGTCTTAATCCAGTAATATATTGAAGGAAAGTGTTTAGATTGCCATACTTTTTGCTAGAAAGAGATATGTAGCACCTTTAAGTGTAACACATATGCAACTGGGCTGACAGTTCCAATCATATCTACTTGGTAGAACAGTAATAAGACATATCCCCCTCCTCCAAAGTTCAGGAATGGTTATTCCATTGAAACACTAATGCAAGACTACATATATAAGCTCCAAGTAAAATAGGTACTGCTTTTTGTTGATAAGTTCTATTATAAGTCAGTCATGGATCATTTATGTATAGGACTGGGATGCCATTTCTTGTCTTCGTAACTCAAGAAGAAAATACAAAGAAGCAAAGGGGACTGGCGAACAACAGCTCCCAGGCAAAGAAAGCTGTGCTTCACTCTCCTTTTGTTTGTATCAAAGCAGCCACCATGCTATTCAACACCTTGAGCTCACACAGGATGACAGCAAAGTACAACAGATTTCTCTATCCACTTGACCAAGCTTCATGCAATTTCAAGAGGCAGAGAAACTCAGAACAGAAAGCTGCACAAGTAGAAACTTATCCTTCATCACAAAAATACTGAGAACAAAACCAGCAATATACAAATTCAGAAGGAAGAGCAGAGGTTGAGTAAGCACCAGATGCTTGGCTTCCTGAGTACCTAGAAATTTGATACTGGTGTCTAAAAAATTAAATATTTTGTTAAATCCCTGTCTAACTACAGATTTGATCCTGGTTTTAAAATCCCAGGAAATGTTTCCCATAAGGAATGGAAATGTTTCTTTCCAGATAAGCACCACAGCATGTATCTGGGGCTAAGCTATATTCCAATTAAAGAAATCTTAACTGATAGATGAATTTTGATGTTAATCAATTAACTACATACTTTAGAAATTAATACCACGTATTTACACATGAATAAAAATGTTTCTGAAGGTGGAAAAAACATATTTTTACTAATTTTATGCTTTGTTCTGTATGGTACTGGAGTTCCATGGCTGGGATTCCAGATATGTTATTGGACCGTAAAAATAGCCAGGATCTTCATATAAGTCAAGGCAATAGTGCCATAGTGAAAGATGGTCTGAACTCTTCTTAAACTGCTAAAAAATCCACCCGAGTTCCACAGCCCTGATCCACATTGAGTTACCATCCATGTCTGCATTTTAGACTGAAACAACACATCTGGAGCTCCAATCAATGTGTACCAACAGCATGCATAGTCTGGTCATCACCTCCTCCACATAAGTCAGAAAGATGAATGTGTTGTAAGATGGTACCCAACAAACCTGAGGTCTTTCATTTCTCCCCAAGAAATATTTATGACGCAGGTTCATGGTCAATTTGTGGTGATGCTCACTATCTTTCCTCAAAATATCAAAAAATGCCCAAAAGCTCAACAAGGTTACACCAGTTAATAACTTTATATTTGAGCTGGTTTTCAGTGACCAAATTTATGGTGTAATTTACATGTGATTGTAGTTAACAGTTCAAGGATGGCTGTTCAGGAGATTTGGGCAGATGCTGCTTTTCAAACCACAACAGCTTTCTAGAATTCCCTCTTCTACCCTTCAATTAGAAGCCCTCATCTTTATTTATTACATTTGTATTCTTCTTCTTCTTCAAGTATCTCAGCTTAGCATTCTTGGGTGTTCCTCAGAACAAGGTAGATTAGCTGAGAGCAGGTAACTGATCTAAAGTCACCCACTAAACCCTGGTCTCCAAAACTATAATCCTAAACAGAGTTATACTCAGTAGATTTAGTAGCTCAGAGTTGCTCTTCACCACCAATTTGTCTATTGTGGAACAGGCTGGCTCTCCCAGTTTACAGCATTTGATGCCTTACACAGTATTTTTGAAAAATAGAGTTTATTTTTAAAAATTTATGATACAATCAGAGGCTCTGTTGTGACCTAAAATATAAATTATTGAAATTTACTTAGATAAAATCAGCAAGGCTTCTGTTCAACTTTATTCTCTATATCATACCCACAAACATCATTTTCTCAGTCTTGACCCAAGAAACTCACTGTTAAGGTTTTCAGCTTAAAACTCTACTGTTATTATGGCTTTTACCACTCCCCGCAATCCTCCTCCTGCATTTCATATCCTTTTCAAACAGTCTTTTTCTAGAGCTTCTTGTCAGACCTACTTCCACTGATTCCTGGAGTGCCTCCATAGACTGTGGCAGATCCTCTTCTCTTCAGTCACTTTCATATGCCGCATACGTGTCTGAATTTCCACAGTGCTACACTTATGAAGTGAGAGGACAGCATTCTTTTATTAACTGCTGATAATATTGTCTTTGTTTCCTGTGTTCCTTTCTTCAGAAAAGGCACCCGAGATAAAATAACAGCAATTAGAATTCATTTTCTCTTCATTTAACTTGATATTCTTTGTAATTTCTTTCCAAAATATTCAATCTCTTTAAGAAGTTTGAGATTAGAAGGGCTACACTGATCTGTGACACATCTACAAAATACCTAGGAGTAATACTTGGTGTTAACCTTTAATAAACGAATGGATTATATTACAAATAATAAGATGGATAAATATAGGGACAGCTTATGAATTAAACATGGCCCAACTTTGCATGAAGCTAATTTATTCTGGCACATCTTGATCATTGAAATGCAGCTGTGTCCTTCTCAATGCTTTTTAATAGTTCAGTAGTTGTCCTTTATAATTCAGCTGCTGCCTACTGTACAACATACAGTAAATCTGTATCAACTCTTCTACATCTGGTGCATTTCATAAGATCCAATTTTCAATACAACCATAGAAAATTCAGGCTATAGAGCATTGTGGTGTTGCATTTAATAAATGGTCATGACCATTTAGACAGTTGGAATCTCTAGAATCAATGAAGATGTACCCTCTTATCCATACAATAGTTGGGCAATGGTTAGGTAACAAGGGAACATATAATTCCGCTCTCAATGTATTCATTTCCATTGTGGATATCTTCTGCTCTGCCCAGTGAGATATGTGAGTGCCTGAGGCACAAAAAAGGTATTGCTGCTCTTCACATTGCTGTTTTTAGTTTCGTGGATAGCTTCATTTAGTGTCGAGAACCTTTGGACTATGTGCATAGCTTATTTGAAGTCATGTGACATTCTAAAAAGTAACAGATTTATGGAAGCATAAGTTTTTATAAGTTAAAGCCCACCATACGCTAGTGAACCTGCAAATACCATGCAAATAATCCCTGAATATCCTGTGAATGGTTGGATTTTAGCAGCTCAATTATGATGGCAATATTTTAATTTTCTGTACATTTCACTGAATTTTCAAGCATGATCAGAAATTCTGAATGCTGAGGGACCATGTGACAATTTGTCCTAAATTTTCATCAAAAATAGATTCAGTGACACAATCCTATTTTAGAGTCACTATCAATTTTCCAGCATAAATTTTACAATATTTCACTAGGTTCTGAGATACAATCTCCCCTTCTGTGACTCTTCCTAATATAAATGTGTATATTTTCATAATTTCCCTACTCAGTTAATAACCAGTTATTAAATAACTGAAGGCAATCCAGATTGTTCCCAATATTGTGTTACCAACAATATTCATTTTTACTGGATATTTAACACTGAGCAGTTAGGACTAAGCAGAACATTTCTGTTGCCCTCTATGTTCTGGTACAAGCAAACATGTAACACTTAATGACTGTAACCTCAATCAGGTAAACTGCATGTCTGAATCTGAATATACAATCAATGATTTAAGATCACAGTTAGAATGTTCAGCCATGAATTACTTAACCCATGTTGCATAAACAAGCAGTGAAAAATCCAAAAATTTGAATGGCACAGGGACACAATCCATAGCTATACTCTGATAGTACATTGTATAATCACAGACAGCATGCCAAACATACTTTGTTGTAGAATGAACCACCTGTCTCCTAGCCTACCAAGTCCTACTTCCCCATTCATTAGAAAGTTTGAATGCAAAAATGCATTTTGGAATAAATGCTCTTGTATCAAAGTACCATGTTTAATAATGCACAAAATAATGGCTTTGACAAAGGTAGTGCATAAAAATGAATGATAGTTCTATATTCTAATGTGGAAGCATACAACTTTCTCAACTGTTCCACCTCAACTAACCAAACTATCATCTTTATGTGGAATATAGTATAGTCCTTTTGAGGGCTGGTCAGTTGGTTGGAAATGAAACCAACTCCTTGGACTATCACTTTGTGTTATACAGTAAGACAATCTTCAATGAATTCAGACACAGTTGGTCCATATTCTTATGTTCTTCTTATGTTCTTATGTTCTTATATTGCTCCATTAGGCAGAATAATATAGAAATAACAAGACTATTGATAGAAACATATTGGTCCATTAGGCAGAATAATATAGAAATATAAAAAACTATTGGCTCTGGAAAATGATGTTCTTTAGGCTGGTAGCCCACATTCCATTTCAGATTTCACAATATCATGTTGACTTGCAAGTGTGCATAAACTATCACAATATTCAGATATAACTTCAGTAGAGCAAGTTCACACAGTTAGCTTCTAATCATCTGAGAAGTTGAACACTCAACTAATATGCATTCAACTGAGAATTTGGCTTTGACTCCTGGCAATCACTTTTTTTTTTTTTTGGAGAATGGAACTTAAATTAAGTCAGTGAAGCAGCCCTGAAAAATAAATGTATTATATAAACACACCTAGGTTTTGAATGAGAAAAAGGTAAATCTTTGAATAACTTAACTCATTAACAAGATACTCCATACTTACCAAACTCTGATTTAATGTCATTCTGATAAATTCTGATACATTCAACAAAATACTTAGTTTCCTTTTTTTAAAAAAATGATGAAATCCTACAGAGCAAAAATAATAAATACCTGAAATTGTATGTTTAATTCATGTAGCAAATTACTAGGGATTACTTGTGCAAGTAGCTACAGTGTGTCCTTAAAAATATTCTTTAACTGAGAAAAGTTTTCTGACCTTTGGAGGAAATGCTTGCTTCTAGCTATGAGTAGAAAGCGATTTCCTTCTTTCTCTGTTGTGTTAAGAATCTTTTCTTCTTATAAAGAAGGCACCACAGTGGTTTATAACTGCCATGAAAGCCTGAAATCCTTTTGAGGTTAAGCTACTCAGCAATTCAACTTTTACTACAGAAACTTTGAAATTCAAAAAAGAAAAAAAATAATGTAAGTTTTTGAAGGACATGTGTTGCTGTAGGAGATCCTCTTAATTAAAAGTGATTGCCTGCTAGGAAATCATGCTTTTAAAAGTTTCATGAATTTATTAGAACCCTAAAGGTATCTTTGTATGCACAGGACTTTACATGCCATTTATGCAATTTTTTTTCAGATCTGTTTAAAGCTTCACCAATACTCCCTGAGCAGGGAACAGCACTGCTGGCATTTGTATGTATTTTGGCTAATTGAATTATGTGAAAATACATACTAATGAAGCTTTACTAGTGATGTTTGCTGAGGAGAGCATACGACTCATTTCTTCTCAATTAAGGGATCTCTCTGTCTCATACACACACATTTTTAGAGGTGAATTAATATGTTTAATAGACAGATTTCTGCAGTACTTTGGGGAAGAAATGACAATTTGTTTTGAAGCATTTAAATACTCTTATAATGTGTGCTTGCACACCTCTGAGATTAATTTTTTTTCTAACAATATATGAATATTTCTACAATAAGCAAATAAGGCACAATCCAACAAAAGAGAATATGGAAAGTGTAATCCTAAGCACATTTACTCAGAAGGAAGTCCTGCTCAGTTTAGAGGAACTTACTCACAAGTAGCATATGTAAAACTGTGGAACAAACTCTGATTTAATTTTAAATAAACATACATCAGGCTATTTCCCCCAGCTCTGAATTACCAGGAGTTTCAGACCTGTGATGGCAAAAGATAGAGGAATTTGAACATATGACATATCACAATCACTTCTGGGGGGGGGGGGGTGGTATAGTAGGAGATTTACTAATCCTTTCCCTCATCTGCCATTTTTTCCCACTGCAGTGCTTTACCCCTCCCCCAGGCAATGTTCTGCCAGTGCATAGTTTCACAGACCTGCAAGGGCAAAAGGATTCTTGAAAAATGGATAGTGGTATAAGAAGTGGAATCCACAAAGAAACCCACAATGAAAAGTTCTAAATTGTGAAAAATAAAAGTAGGCTAACAAAATTATTTCATGAAATATAAACTATGTTAAAAGAACTTTTCTCATGTTATTATGTCTTGGGTGTCCCCCAGTAAAACTAATCAGTGGTACATTTGGAAGAGACAATAGATATATCACACGATGTATAATTAATTTACAGAATTCACTGCCCTTAGTGGGATAGAGGTCACTAGGTTATATTTTTTAAGAAGTAGGCAATCTTGAGGAATCTAGGCACAACTATAGTTCGTCTTCCAAACTCTCCCATAAAACGTAGGAAGGAAGAAGTAAAATTACTCAAGTGTATTGTTGAAGGCTTTCACGGCCAGATTCAACTGGTTGTTGTGGGTTTTCCGTGCTGTGTGGCCGTGGTCAGAGAGAAGTCAGACTCTCTCTGTGATACACCTCTGAAGATGGCAGCCACAGATGCAGGCGAAATGTTAGGAACAAGATCTACCAGACCACGGCCACACAGCCCGGAAAACCCACAACAAGTGTGGTACCAGACAGCAGTTAGTTCTATAGAGTGATTGCACTGAAGGTCTACAGTATGCTACCCATCTGCATACTGAGTTCAACAGACTTGGACTATTGTGGTATTTTTGGGTGGGGGCGGGTGTGAAAGAGTTTCCAGTCAATTACCCCCATGTGCATTTGCAATTTGTGTTCCTACTGAATCACTGCATACAGGTTTGAAATATTAATTTAGATTCAAGAATCCAGGTGTATAATTTCAGAATTTTGGAGAATAACCCATAAGAATAGAAAGCTGGAATTCTTGACCTTACATAGAATAAATAACAATGGCCTATTAGGTTACTGTTAATTCCTATACAATATCATAACACAGAGGTATTTTTTCTTTGTGAACAGATAGTGCACTTTACTACTGCTATTTAAATGAGAGAATAATTGCTTGGGGACAAAAAGTCTGAACTGTGGGAAATGATATCAAAGTAGAAATACATGAAACTACCTGCACTGGAGGTGTGCTGAGTTTCTCAACATCCACTACTGCATTTACAAGGGGCTAATTTCAGATGAGAAAGTAGCTCAGGTGTGCCTGTCTTTTTATTGTTTCAGCTCAAAGGTTTTAAAAAACGGTTTGGGACTTTATTTTAAATTTCTGGTGTGATGTTTTACTCTTAATGGTGTCACATGGGATTGGGACAGACAGACTAAAGATTTTAAATATTAAGGAGTCAAACGAATAAAGGCTTTTGAGTTCATGAAATGAGTGAACCTGAAATCAAGATTTCATTTTCTTCCTATGTTTCTTTATTGTTTTGTGCACAGTCCTGGTTCTTCTCTTTTTGCTACAATTTTTGTGCAATAACTCGTATTATGTACAAATGTTGGATGGATTTTTCATGTAACATATATAGTCACTGTACATATACCGTTAATCAGCGGTAGAATGCTGATTTACTGGCACAAAAATATGCTGAAGAGTATGTACAGTTTACATTAAACATTCAAATAAAATTTTAAAAATCTATATTTTACTGGAAAAGTTCCTATCAAGAAAATGGAAAATGGCACAAAAATAAGGGATCATAGTTCAGTCTGCTCAAGGGAGAAGTGAAAACAAAATTAAGATTTGGAAGTTGAAATAGAAGGAATGAGAAATTTGAAGTTGACCGAAATAAGCCATTATTGCTTTTGAGTTGACTGTTATCATGATACATCCACACAGCCAACAGGATCCAGTGGCTACACTAAATGCTTTGATTACTCATAGGTTCTTTAGTTCATAGTAAGTACACTGCTAAAAATAATATCATTTTCAGTGGCATGCCAAGCAGTTCTCCTAAACCTCCACTATGGTACCAGCCCAACAACTAAATTCGGTGTTCTGTCTAGACAGTATTTCAGCCTGAAAACTAATACATAAATTCAGCAGAGTCTGTTTCAGAAGTAAATCCCCATCTTGCTCCTGTCTCTAACCAAGAACAATCTGCTAGTGTTTCCCTGTAACTTAACCCAGCAGCTCCTGTCATGTCTCTACTCCTGATACTAGTGATCCTTGATTGATCTGCTCATATTCTATCTCCGCTAGCTCTGCCACCTGCCAATATTTTTGAAATCCAAAGTTGGTACCCCTAGTTTCAAAAGTGCCAGTAGATGTCCATCACTGGCTCGACTGGACCAAAGCGAGGGGTAGCCATGATGGGAAGGATTTTTCTCACAACAGCCATAATGCTGAAGTAGATATGTGGATAGTTCTTTGATAAGTATGAATAAAAACAAAATGCTTTTCTGTCCATCTCCACAGAATAAAAAACAGAAGATAGCAGCTTACCCAAGGCCATCTAGCAAGTACTCAAAAGAGCAAAAATTTGAACCAAGGGCTCTGTTGCCAGGTCAAATGTGGCAAGGGTACACCTTTTAGATGCCACTTTCCAGAATTAAGTGGCAGAGCTATTCAACAAACATGGCATCTGAACAAGGCCAGAAGAGATCATAGGACAAGAAGCAGATTATGTTAGTAATACATGACAAAAACACAATGTTAAATGAAACCTTGGAACCAAAACAAAGATTCACTTGTAGCGAACAGGAAATTAAGAGAGATTTCTAATCCTTTAAAAAAAACAAAAAACAACCAGTCTCCCTGTTGTCATATTCACCCGTCATCTGCGGACCCACTTGATACTAATGTCTTTTGCTTGCAAAAGGAGTCAAGGCCAACTCAACTTCAAGTTCTTAGCACTGCTCCATGTTCAGAAACTCACAAGCTGTTTTGTCTGTGGGGCAGGAGAGGCCAATCTGGTCCCATCTGCAAATATCAAGACTCTTGCTTAGATGTAGACAATGTTTCCTGACTCCCATTATGTGATTTCAGCTCAGAGCTCCAAAAAGTATCAATAAGAAGCACAAAATAAAAGAGAGAAATCAAGAGATGCTGAGAACTATGTTTTCCTGTCTTCATTATTGTTGTAAACAACTCAAACCATTATGAGAGGCAGAGAAATGAATCTGGGACGTAACAGTGGCCTTGAGGGTTTTTAAAAATCATGTATTTTACTAGGGTGAAGGGAGAAGGTGGAGAAATGTATTTGCCACAAAAGAATTGTGTAACTGTCCAGCCAACCAATGACTCATACTTCTCTTGGGCAGCCTCTTCATTCTCATTTGAAAGTGTCAGCCTCAGTCAGTTCTATTGTATTTTATACCGCTAAATTATACATTTGTGGAAAGGAAGCAAGCTTTGTGGCTAAGACCTTTCCACATTGTCAAGGGTTCCTCTTGTTCTTTGTGTCAAACTCTTTTCTCTGTGCTTGTCAAAATAGAGATGCTTCTATAGATTGTAGCAAAATGAGAATCTTCAGAAATTACCCTGAATTCTATGAGTCACTTTCTATTTTTCTATTCTCCCATGATTAAGAAAGCAATATCGCTATCCAGATGATCTCCAAACTATACATAAATCTGATCCATGTCTGATTTCCAGCAGCGCTGTTCACTGCCTATTTCAGAAGAGATGCCAACCCACTATTTCAAGTATGTGTGTTAGAAAGCCATGAGGACTGGAACCTGTACATGATTTTAACATGGCCTTTTCCTGTCCAGCTGCAAATGCAGGTATAGAACCCCACCTACTTTGAAGCCTATTTCATTGACCTTAGTAAGAACTGGGCCCAACTGGAGATGTCAGTGCACATGGAATTGCTGCTGAAATGGTATCAACATGGAGCTTCTCTGTCCGTGTAACATGTAATTATTGAAACATGACATGACATCATCATAAGAACATAAGAACATAAGAACAAGCCAGCTGGATCAGACCAGAGTCCATCTAGTCCAGCTCTCTGCTACTCGCAGTGGCCCACCAGGTGCCTTTGGGAGTTCACATGTAGGATGTGAAAGCAATGGCCTTCTGTGGCTGTTGCTCCCGAGCACCTGGACTGTTAAGGCATTTGCAATCTCAGATCAAAGAGGATCAAGATTGGTAGCCATAAATCGACTTCTCCTCCATAAATCTGTCCAAGCCCCTTTTAAAGAAGCTATCCAGGTTGAAGTGGCCATTCACCACCTCCTGTGGCAGCATATTCCAAACACCAATCACCGTTAGCGTGAAGAAGTGTTTCCTTTTGTGGAAAGTTCCTAATTCTTCCCCAGCATTTTCAATGAATGCCCCTGGTTCCTGGTATTGTGAAGAAGAGAAAAAATTTCTCTCTATGTCAGCATTTTCCTACCCCATGCATAATTTTATAGACTTCCAATCATCCCCCCTCAGGCGTCTCCTCTCCAAACTAAGAGGAAGGTCCCAAGCTGCAGCCTTTCCTCATAAAGGGAAGGTGCTGCAGTCCCTCAATCATCCTAGGTAAGCCCCTTCCTGCACTTTTCTATCTCTTCAATATCCTTTTTTGAGATGTGGCGACCAGAACTGAGCCACAGTACTCCAAAGTGTGATTAAGCACCACAGCTTTTATATAAGGAGCATGACAATCTTTGCAGTTTTTATTCTCAGATTCCTTTCCTAATTATCCCCAGCATAGCAGTTTGCCTTTTTCACAGCTGCCATACATTGGAGTTGACATTCCCATGGAACTATCAACTAAAGACTTGCCCAAATCCCTTTCCTGGTCTGCTTGACTGATAGCACTGACCCTGGCATGTATGTGAAGTTTGGATTTTTGCCCTATGGTGCATCACTTTGCATTTTGCTACATTGAACTGCATTTGCCATTTCTTAGCCCACTCACCTAATTTATCCAAAAGGTCGGCTTGGGCTCATAATCCTTGTGTGGTTCTCACCACCCTACATGGTGAGTATCATCTGCAAACTTGGCCTGCGCTACCCACCCTACTTCCAAGGTCATTTATGAATAGGTTAAAGAGCACTGGTCCCAATCACGGATCCTTGGGGGACACCACTCCCTACATCTCTCCATTGTGAGAATTTCCCATTTACACCCACTCTTTGCTTCCTGTTTCTCAACCAGTTTTTAATCCATAGGAGGACTTCCCCTCTTATTCCTTCATTGCTGAGTTTTCTCAATAGTCTCTGGTGAGGAACTTTGTCAAAAGCCTTTTGGAAATCCAAGTAGACAATCTCCACTGGTTCCCCCTTATCCACATGCCTGTTTACATCCTCAAAGAACTCTAGTAAGTTTGTAAGACAGGATTTGCCTCTGCAAAAGCCATGCTGACTCTTTCTCAGCAGGTCTTGCTTTTCTACATGTTTTATAATTTTATCTTTAATGACAGATTCTACTAATTTACCAGGAACAGATGTCAAACTGACTGGCCTGTAATTTCCCGGGTCCCCCCTAGATCCTTTCTTAAAGATTGGTGTGACATTGGCCATCTTCCAGTCTTCAGGGATGGAGCCTGATTTCAAGGATAAGTTGCATATTAAAGTGTGAATCCCATCTCCAACAGCAGTCAATAACATGAAGCAAGACAGAGAAACACATGAGGTGATGCCATGTTACACATGTCTGTTGGGGGGGAGGGGGAGTGCTCAACATAACTACCAGTTTTGGCATTCCTCTTTTCATTGTTTCTCATTCTGCCATACATCTTAACAAAAGCAGCAGTATTACACCAGTGATTCTGTAACCCCCATGCTCAGAATGGGTTGACCCAGTAAGGGGAGGAGACTCAAAGCAGCAAGAGGCTGCAGAGCTTGTGTAGTTTGGAGGAGACAAGGCTACCAGACTTGGACCTTGATTGGTATAAGCCCTTAACACCTTGTTAAGGTAACTGCAATGTTGTTGGGAACTACTGGGAAGGTAGTTGTTTATTTTTGCTATGTTGTAAATGTTGGAGTTTATTGTTTCAGGGTTTTTTTATGTTTGTAATGGGTGAGAGTTCTCCTGGAAACCTTCATCATGTTGAATCCTGTTCATCAAGCCCTTAAAGTCTTCAGGAGCCAACCCACTTGCAAAGAAAAATTGGACTTGGCAGTATCAGTAGACTGTAACTAGAAGAACTTGAAAATGCAACCTGAACAGGACCTTGAAGTGTGATGTTAAATGTTGATGTGATATGTTATATGTTAAGGAAGTAAACCATTTTGTTTTTAAATTTTGTTGTTGCAAACTCATCCCAAGTTCTGCCCCACAGAACCCACAGATAGAGGTTACACTTCCACAGGAAACAACAGTAGTAAAGAACAAATCCATGTTAGTGTGGTGTAGTGGTTAAGAGCATGGACTCTTATCTCGAGAACCAGGTTTGATTCCCCACTCCTCCACATGAGCAGCAGGTTTTATCTGGTGAATTGAATTTGTTTCCCAGCTCCTACACAGGACACCAGCTGAGTGACCTTGGGCTAGTCACAGTTCTTTGGAACTCTCTCAGCTGCATCTACCCCACAAGGTGTCCATTGTAGGGAGAAGAAGGGAAGGGGTTTATAAGCAAATTCTTCTTCTTTGTAAGTGCCACTGTACAAGGGAATCCGAAATGAGTTGCAGTTTCTCAAAATACGTGCACCCAGAACTCTGCAAAGGCCTCAATACCCCAGTTAAATGAGCAACCATCCCCAAAGGCCAGCAAAGAGAATGGCTTCAGCAAGATGGTGCAGTTGTGGCTTCACCCAACTGCTGTTACTACTACCAAACCATAACATTCTCCATAAGCTCCCTTAACAGCAGTGATATATAGGCAATACCAGAGCACTATCCCCTGGGTCCTAGTTTCAGTCTCTTTTACAATTTTCTCCAAGCTGAATATGAGATTCTAGCTAGTGGCCTAGTTCTCCGTAGCTTTTAAGAGTGTGCATCTCTTGTAACTCCAGAATAGCTATAGTAAACAGAATCCTAAAAATCAACTGTGGAATTATAATGTATGTATAGTACTGCAAAAGACCAGCTGCAGCTGCCTTGAATACAAGGAGATTAGACACAATACAAATGTTTAAAATAAATACATTCATCTGAATATAGTTGCTAAAATATATGGCTAATTTGAATGCATATGACTTCCATATGCACATGACTTGCCCCTTTCAGTGTTCATTTAATGCAATGTTTAGCACTCTTGAAGGGTAGAGCATGTGATGCCGGACAGACCTGTCTCCTGGTATATAAATTGTCTGCTCGGTTGTTCTTTAAATAGGGCTCTTGAAATGCCCACTAAAGCCTTCAGGATTAATACATGATGTAGCCAGTAGATGTCAGTAAGTGATAATGAAAAACAGATTACATGAAACTCAGCCAAACCACAAGTTTTATTTCAGTTGTTACTAGGCTGCAGCCACCATAGCCTATGGTTTCTCAAAAGACTACTGAATAAGCTCCTTTTTGGGGGAAAGCAAAGATGACTGTGTCATGTTCAACAAGAGAGTGGTGTACTAATCCGTGGCTGTCTTTGGGATATTGTTAAAAGTCAAACACCAGAAATATGACTTAACTCCCAACAACCTCCCAGATTCTGACAAGGGCTTTGAGTCCAAATTACAGTTTCCAGAGAAAACACAATGGTATTATCCTCTCAAGACTCTTGTGTGAACTAAAAAAAAAAATACAATGGTGTTATCCAAACCTTCCTTGAAATCTTTTACAGGCAAAACACTAGGGTTTTGGGGTGGGGGTGGGGGAGGTGGCAGTCATAGCACCTGGAACAACCTCCCAGAGAAGAGGAGAACTCCTAAACTAGCCTACTTTTGGAGTAATTGTAAAGCCTTTCTATTTAAAAGGGTGTTAAATGGAGAGTGATTTTTTTCCCTGTGGTATTGAGAATTTGGCATACAATACTCAGCAAATCAACAGGACCCTAAATCCCAGCATCAACTAAATAACAGAAGCAAAAGCCAACATCAACACAATAGTCATAACAAGAGCTGCATTGTGTAGCAGCTGGAGCACCAGACTGGTGAGACACAGATTGAAGTGCTCGCTTGGCCATGAAGCTCCTTTGAAGTCCTTGGGCCAGTAACTCCAACAGCCTCACATATCTCACAGGATTGTTGTGCTGATAAAATGGAGCAGAGATGGCTGATGTATATTGCCTTGAGTGCTTTTTGGAGTGAAGGCAGGACAAAAGTGTAATTATAAATATGCAAGTGGGGCTGCATAAGAACTTGCGAAGGATGGGCCTCCCATTCCCCCTTTGCTTTTTCCCTATGATTAGAACAGTGGCGTAACTACAATGGGTATTCAGGGGACAAGTGTCCTGGGTGACCCCTGTTGAGTCACACGATCCCCCCCCCGTTCTTGCCTGGCTGGGCCTGCGCACAACGTGTGTGCACTGCCCAGGCAGGCCTTGACTCGTTGGCTGGCCTGGTAGCCCATGGGCATACTCTGGCTGCTATGCTGGCAGGGTGGGGCGGGTGTGCTGCTTTGGCAGCACGAGCACTGAGAAGGCTTCTGAGGCAGGGAGTCACCCTGACACAAGGTCAGTCAGTTCACTGTCAAATCTAAATGCAACATAGCAAGCCAGGGGAAAGTCCAGGAAACAGTCAAATAATCCAGAGTCAAGTAACATGGTATAGACAAACCAGGAGGGAGTAGCTGAGAAGTGAGGTCGTGGAAAGCCAGTCCAAGGTCAAAGCAAGATCCAAAACAGTCAGAACAGTGGCATGCAGGAGTTGCCAAGAAACTCGCAAGTTGCATCCACGCTTGTAGCTCTTTTCTGAAGCTCGTTATATTATTATTTTCAAATTTCTTATCCCATCCTTCCCCCAAGGGGCTCAGGGCGGCAGCAACATTTTTAAAACAGGCACAATAAAATCTTATTAAATAAATTAAAACAATATAAAACAGTGCTAAAAACTAAGTCCAGATGGCAACTTACAAAATTCAGTATTCAGTATTCCCTCCTCTCCCCCTCCTCTGGGAGGCCAAAATAGCTGTTAACCCGGCTGGCCATTAGGGAAAGCCTGGTGGAATAGCTCCATTTTACTATTGAAGTTCCGCAGGCCCTGCTTTCAGTTGGGAACATATTCCACCAGATAGGGGCCTGGGCCAAAAAGACCCTGGCCCTTGTTGTGGCCAGCCGGATGGTTCTCAGGCCAGGGATTTCTAGGAGGTTACCCTCCAAAGAGCGAAGGGACCTGTTAGGGCAGTATGGGGAGAGACAGTCCCTGAGGTATGTGAGTCCAAGACCACTCATGGCATTAAAGGTTAAAACCAATACCTTGAAGATAACCTGGTACTTGATAGGCAGCCAGTGAAGGTGGAAGAGGACATAAGAACATAAGAACATAAGAACAAGCCAGCTGGATCAGACCAAAGTCCATCTAGTCCAGCTCTCTGCTACTCGCAGTGGCCCACCAGGTGCCTTTGGGAACTCACATGTAGGATGTGAACGCAATGGCCTTCTGCGGCTGTTGCTCCCGATCACCTGGTCTGTTAAGGCATTTGCAATCTCAGATCAAGGAGGATCAAGATTGGTAGCCATAAATCGACTTCTCCTCCATAAATCTGTCCAGGCCTTTTAAAGCTATCCAGGTTAGTGGCCATCACCACCTCCTGTGGCAGCATATTCCAAACACCAATCTGCGTTAGCGTGAAGAAGTGTTTCCCTTTTATTAGTCCTAGATTCTTCCCCAGCATTTTCAATGATGCCCCCTGGTTCTAGTATTGTGAGAAAGAGAGAAAAAATTTCTCTCTGTCAACATTTTCTACCCCATGCATAATTTTGTAGACTTCAATCATATCCCCCCCTCAGCCGCCTCCTCTCCAAACTAAAGAGTCCCAAGCGCTGCAGCCTCTCCTCATAGGGAAGGTGCTCCAGTCCCTCAATCATCCTTGTTGCCCTTCTCTGCACTTTTTTCTATCTCCTCAATATCCTTTTTGAGATCTGGCTGACCAGAACTGGACACAAGTACTCCAAGTGCTTGATGCGCACCACTGCTTTATATAAGGGCATGACAATCTTTGCATTTTATTATCAATTCCTTTTCTAATGATCCCCAGCATAGAGTTTGCCTTTTACAGCTGCCATGCATTGAGTTGACATTCCCATGGAACTATCAACTAAGGCGCCCAAATCCCTTTCCTGGTCTGAGACTGATAGCACTGACCACTGTAGCGTGTATGTGAAGTTTGGATTTTTTTATATGTGCATCACTTTACATTTTGCTACATTGAACTGCATTGCCATTTCTGGAGCCCACTCACCTAATTTATCAAAGGTCCGCTTGGAGCTCACCGCCAATCCTTTGTGGTTCTCACCACCCTACATAATTTGGTATCATCTGCAAACTTGGCCTGCGCTACCCACCCTACTTCCAGGTCATTTTATGAATAGGTTAAAGAGCACTGGTCCCCAAAATGGATCCTTGGGGACACCACTCCCGACATCTCTCCATTGAGGAACTTCCCATTTATACCCACCCTTTGTTTCCTGTTCCTCAACCAGTTTTTAATCCATGGGAGGGACTTCCCTCTTATTCCCTTCATTGCTGAGTTTTCTCAACAGTCTCTGGTGAGGAACTTTGTCAAAAGCCTTTTGGAAATCAAGTAGACAATGTCCACCGGTTCACGCCTGTCAACATGCATGTTTGCACCCTAAAAGAACTCTAGTAAGTTTGTAAGACAGGATTTGCCTCTGCAAAAGCCATGCTGACTCTTTCTCAGCAGGTCTTGCTTTTCTACATGTTATATAATTTTATCTTTAATGATAGATTCTACTAATTTCGCAGGAACAGATGTCAAACTGGACTGGCCTGTAATTTCCCGGGTCCCCCCTAGATCCTTTCTTAAAGATTGGTGTGACATTGGCCATCTTCCAGTCTTCAGGGATGGAGCCTGATTTCAGGGATAAGTTGCATATTAAAGTGAGAAGATCAGCAATTTCATGCTTGAGCTCTTTAAGAACTCTTGGGTGAATGCAATCTGGGCCAGGGGATTTGGTAACATTTAGTTTATCAATGGCTGCCAGAACTTCTTCCTTGTCTACCACTATCTTCGCTAGTTCCTTGGATTCGCCTCCTAAGAAGCTTGGTTCAGGTGCAGGAATGTTCCTCAGCTCCTCTTGGGTGAAGACAGATGCAAAGAATTCATTCAGCTTCTCTGCAATCTCCCTGCCATCTTTTAGCACACCCTTTGTTCCTTTGTCATCTAACGGGCCTACCGCTTCCCTTGCTGGCTTCCTGCTTTTGATGTACTTGAAGAACTGTTTGTTGCTGGTCTTGATGTTCGCACCCATGCGTTCCTCACAATCCTTTTTTGCCTCCCTTACAGCTAACTTGCTTCTCTTTTGCCACCATTTGTGTTCCCTCTCATATTCTTCATCAGTCATACTGGACTTCCATTTTCTAAAAGACATTTTCTTTTTTCTGATAATCTGACAGGTGTAATATGATCCCTACTTGAGGCCCCAACTAGGAGCCTCGTGGCTGCATGCTGAGGAAGTTTTAACTTCTGGATTAGGTTCAAGGGCAGGCCAGCATCTGGGCTTCCGGTCTGCTTGCTTGAGAAGGCTTCTGAAAAGACTCCAACCCACACTGGTCTTGCAAGTGAAGAGAATGCTGCCCAGAGGCATACCTAGGCAAACTGGAGCCCTGGGCAAAACCTGAGTTTGATGCCCCCCCATGGGCAGCCACCCTCCCCCCCATGACCAAACAATGATTTTTTTCCACCAGGTCGTTTCAAAGTCTCCATCACATTACACAACATGCCCCAACTCGCAAATCTGAACACAGCAATGGGCCATGCCACACAGCAGAAATAATTTTTGGAAAACATTTTCAAAATGCTTTCAAAATATTTTATTACTGCTATGAAAAATTTTTATGGTGTTGTATCCAGTCCCCCCAATTGGAGGAAATTGCATCACTTTCAATGTTATTTAAACTGGGGACCCCAGATTCTCCCTTTAAGGTGGATTTAAAAGGAGAATCTGGCCTCCCTAGTTTAAACAAGTGATGCTGGAATCCAGCCCCAAACAGCATCATTTTCAATTGTGTTTAAACTAGGGAGCTCAGATGCTCCTTTTAAATTATTATTATTATTATTATTATTATTATTATTATTATTATTATTATTATTATTATTATTATCATTATTATTATTTATTATATTTATAAACCGCCCTCCCCCGAAGGGCTCAGGGCGGTGAACAAACAGTAGATAGAGCCCAATAAAATCAGTAGTCATTAAATAACGGCTCTATATATAGTTAAAACCAACCCCATTAAAATGCAGCGTTCTAACGTCAGGTATATCGATGGCATCCTACTAATACATCCCCTAAAGGGGGAGAGGGGAAGAAGAGAGGAGAGACAGCAGGGTCCACAGATGTTAAGAAGGGGGGGCCATCAGCGGCCGGACTCCCCAAAAGCCCGGTGGAACAACTCTGTCTTGCAGGCCCTGCGGAAATCATTAAGATCCTGCAGGGCCCGCGTAGCTGGAGGTAGAGTGTTCCACCAGGCAGGGGCCAGAGCTGTAAAAGCTCTGGCCCGGGTGGAGGCCAGCCGCATCATTGAAGGGCCAGGGATCACCAGTAGGTTGGCCTCTGCTGAGCGCAGAGGTCGGTTTGGGACGTATGGGGCAAGACGGTCCCGTAGGTACGGAGGTCCCAGGCCGCGCAAGGCCTTAAAGGTCAATACCAACACCTTGAAGATGATTCGGAACTCAACTGGCAACCAGTGCAGGCGGCGCAACACAGGCGAAATATGATCTCTGGCGGCACCTCCTGTGAGCAGGCGAGCCGCCGCATTCTGGACCAGTTTTAATTTCCGAATCAGCCGCAAGGGAAGGCCTGCGTAGAGCGAGTTGCAATAGTCTAGCCTGGAGGTGACCGTTGCATGGATCACAGTGGCCAGATCCGTTTGGGAGAGGAAGGGGGCCAGCCGTCGGGCTTGCCGGAGATGAAAAAACGCAGCCCGGGTTACATGGGCCACCTGGGTCTCCATTGAAAGAGACGAATCCAGGTGGACCCCCAGGCTACGGACGGAGGAGGCCGGTGCCAATGTAGCCCCCTCCCACACCGGCGGCTGGAAATCCCCCACCCCTCCCCCCCGGCCCAGCCAGAGGATCTCCGTCTTCGATGGATTCAGTTTTAACCTGCTCTGCTTCTCCACCTTAAAGGGAGAATCTGGGGTCCCCAGGTTGAACAACATTGAAAGTGATGCTATTTTGGGGTGGATTCTCCCCCACCCTGAAACAGCATCCCTTTCAATGTTAAAACTGGGGACCTCACATCCTCCCTTTAAATCCATGCCAAAGTGGGTGGAAATCAGAGGTGGGATCCAACCAGTTCTCACCACTTCTCTAGAAGTGGTTACTAATTTTTTTCTGAGTGCCAAGAAGGGGTTACTAAGGCAACCTCCCTGCCCAATAGGGACTGGAGGTGTATGTGTGCGGCGGCACCACTGTTTGAATCCCACCACCATCGGAACCTGTTATTAAAATTTTTGGATCCCACCACTGGTGGAAATAACAACAACAACAACAACAACAATAATAATAATAATCTGATGAAACTGTAGATCATGTCCTCAGCTGCTGCAAAAAGATTGCCCAGACTGAGTACAAACAGAGACACAACTCAGTGGCCAAGATGATCCACTGGAATTTATGCAAGAATTACAACATAAGAACAGCTAAGAACTGGTGGGAACATTGTCCAGAGAAAGTAATGGAAAATGAGAAGGTCAAGATCCTGTGGGACAAAGTGTTGAAACACAATACACCAGACATCACCGTGATCAAGGACAAGAAAGTGAGCATCATCGACATAGCAGTCCCCGGTGACAGCAGGGTCATTGAAAAAGAACAGGAGAAGGTCACTAGATACCGAGATTTGAAAATTGAGCTTCAGCGTTTATGGCACAAACCAGCTGAGGTCGTCCCAGTGGTAATCAGCATGCTGGGCGCCATCCCAAAATCACTAGGGCAGCACTTGAAACATCTTCGAATTGACAAAATTAACATCTGTCAAATTCAGAAGGCAGCCCTGCTGGGATCCGCACGAATACTACGCCGATACGTTACAACTTCCTAGGCCTCTGGGTGAGGCTCGAATTGTAATGAAGGCCAACAACCAGCTAATAACAACAACAACAACAACAACAACAACAACAACAACCAAGCAACCTTTATTAGGCATTGAGATAATAAAGGAAAGAAAGAAAACAAGCATTGGCAGGAAGGGAGTGGATTTAAAAAGAGAATCTGGGGAAATTTAGGGGGTGCCTGTTGTCAGGGGTGCAATTATTAAGATAGCAGCACCAAAATTTCAGAGAATCTTCATGAGACCCTACTGATGATACCACCCAGGTTTGGGGAAGTTTGGTTCAGGGGGTCCAATGTTATGGACCCTCAAAGATGTAGCTCCCATTGGACACAATGGGGGATGGGGCACTCCCTTTGGGAGTCCATAACTTTGGGCTCCCTAAACCAAACCTCACCAAATCCAGGTCATATTATCAGGAGAGTCTCCCAAAAAATCCCTGAAATTTTGGTGCTGCTAGCCTAAAATCTGTGGTAGATTTTGTATTTTCAGTGTTTTTCCATTTCAACAGAAAGGAAGAAACCATGAAAATGAACAGAATTTAGCTGCCAGTTTTGAAAAACACTAGAGTCAAGACAGTGACTAATCAGCTCCACACAGACACAGGATGACTACAGACAATCAAAGGGAACAAAGGCCAGACTACTTCTATTCAGATGCCTCACCTATTGACCTTGAAATCTCCATTGTTACTCACATGCTACACTTCATTGTTACTCAGTTGCCAGACCACTCCTATTCAGATGCCCTCACCTATTGACCTTTACTCATAGGTATATATACTCCACTTGCTTTCCTTTCCAACTATCAGATCCTCTGAAGATGCCAGCCACAGATGCAGGCGAAACGTCAGGAGAGAATGCTGCTAGAACACGGCCATACATCCTGGAAACCACACAGCACCCCAGTGATTCCGGCCGTGAAAGCCTTCAAAAATATATAGATTAAATATATTGATTATCCATATTAAATAGATTGAATTGGTGATTCCTTATTGAAAGACAGCGCCAGAATAAGATAAAAGCTGTAACCCAGGGAAAAAGTAATTTAGGCTGATTTTGCATGCTGAAATTGCCCCTCTGTTGGCACGGGAAATGCCCTGATACAATTGGGAGTTTTGCACAACCCCTAGTGCTGCAGCATGGCTGCCACGTTTCTGCCCCGGAGCCACTCCGTGGCAATGGCTTTGCTCCACGAATGTCCTGATCTGCAAAGGTTGAGGTTGTTTTGAAATGCCCCTTAGTTGCTCTGGATCCTTCCACTGGCTTGTAAAACTCCTCCATAGCACAAATGGGGCAGTTTTCCCACCTCTCCGCTCTGGCCCGCCCCACCAATGGACAGGCCCCCTGCTCCTTGCAGTGAAAAAAAATGGAGGGAGAAACCTTGGTTTTTATAGAGGGAAAAACCTTGGGCAGAAAAACAGCGTGTGAAGGCACCATGAATGGGAGGGTGGCGATACGCTCACCCATGCAAGGATTTTAGATTTACATTTTAGATGGGGGTGGAGGACGGCGATCCAGTCGCACACGCAAGGATTTTAGCCGGGGGGGGGGGGGGCGAGGGTGCTGATTCTCAGCTCCTGTTTTGTGTTCAGTCATGTAAAACTAAAATAGTGAAAGTGAGTGGGGGGAATGGGGCGGAATTCAGCCAATCTGAACACAGGCAACGGAGGCTGCCTGTGCATGTGTTAAAGAGACTACCGAAGAGCTCGGGGTATTTAAGTGGTGCTTATGGGAAAGCCCCAGGCATGTGGGGAAACATTTGGGGCTTCCTGCATCGGACCAGACTCGAGCAAAAGAAAGAGCCGGGCAGCAGTGGGGAACTACAAGAAGGGTGAGAAGCCCCACAGCAGTACGCTCCCCAGTTCAGCCACGGAGCATTTAGAAAATGCAAAATCAGCCTTAGTAATTTTGTTGAAGCCCTAACAAAAAAAAGTAATTTAGTAATTTTGAGGGGGGATATATTTAGACGCAACTCATAATGTGAGGTCCTAAAGCTGTACTTTAGCTCGAATATAAATGTATATCTATTGAAGGATGCAGATCCAGTGTTAACATACTATTCAGCCTGCCCCTAAATACATTTATCCAGAAATAAGTTTCACTGAGTTGAAGGGCATTTACTTCTTGTGAGTGCAACTTTAGCGCTTAGAATAAAAGCAAAAGTAAATGAGGCAATTGAACTTAGCAAGTAAAAGAACAAGCCCCAAGTTAATTCATTTTCCACAACCTATGACAACGATAAGAAAGAAAACCTTTCCTGTAACAATTTCACAAGATATTACTCTGTTTTTTCCAAACACATGCTTAATAACAACCTCCTGCAAAACCCACCAGCACATCCCAATATCACGTGCTTTCTTCTTCACAAAGAAGGAAATGACCTCTGCTCCTCAGTAGGAAGCTGCTCACATAATCCTGCCACTCTTTCCACATGGAAAGCCCAGAATAGTTATAAGAATTCCAGTGCAGTGAAAACAATTTTTTTTCACTGAAGATGTGTAGATATATGTCTATCTCTTGGGATTATTGGGCTGCCCTATATATTTTTATTGCAATCAAATTTTCCAATTTCCTCTAAATAGGTATGATGGTTCCTCCTCAGGTGATCTTCTCATCCGGGAAATAATTATTGGCCAGCAATACTGGTGACCCTGTTAAAAAAAACTGGAGCCATCTCATATTTAAATGTCCTTAAATCATCATTGCAAATTTTTGGGAGATATAGCAGAAACAATCAACTCAATGAACAAAAATGATTAAACATTTTAATTGTTTTGGGTAATGACGCAATGATGATTGCAGAGGATTTGCATCAATGTCTAGGGTAACAGACATAAAACAATAATCAGACCTTTGTAGCTCTGTTCACATGTCACAGTGAACACACATGCAGTCCATTTATTTCATTTGCACTGGGGGGGGGGGGGACTGTGTAAAGTTCTTCCTCCAAAAAACTTATTTTAATGTCCTCAAGACATTTTATTTGTGCTGTGCAGAAATGGCCAAGGTGCCAAAAGACTCAGGGTTGTCAACTACGTGTTTGGAAATACCTGGAGATGTTGTGGGTGGAGCCTGAGGAAGGCAAGCTTGGGGAGGGGAGTCCACCTTACAACGTGGCCATTTTCTCTAGATTAACTGATTTCCAGATGAAAATCTGTGGGAATAGTGGGAAATCTCCAGCTATCACCTGGAGGTAGGCAACCCTAACAAGACTCCTGTTTATTTTTGCTGTGATTAACAAGGCTACCCCTTTGGACTGATTCCCAAGAATATGAAAGATTTTCATTATTCATGGGCATCAGTAGAAGACAACTAGCAGCTCATGAGCTGCATCTGGCTGGTAGACAGCCACTCCCTGGCTCTTGAATAAAAACAGCCAGATGCTTTGTAATCCTCTATTCCGTCCCATCTACCCATCAGCAATGCAGGTTTGTTAAGCAGAAGCAAGCTATGTAATACCCGGCAGTAGCACCATTCACATCATTTGCACAGTTCACTCTCCTTCGCATATTTTGTTTGGAGTAAGCCCCATGTTGACACAGGGTAGCCTTTGAGGCTACAACAGCAACATTTCTTGAAAATAAAAGAGAGAGAAAAGGTGTTGAAAACCCTACCTGAATTTTTTAAAAGTGTGCAGAGAATCCTGTCCACATGATCTATAGCTTTTGCTTGGGACATAAAATACAAGAGTAGCTTTGTGATATTCATAATAGCTTCCTTGTAGCAGTTTATCAGAGTATAAGATCTTTATAGAAGACTATAAAAGTCTAATGTTGGCAAGGGTTAACAGGTAAGACTAGAGCTTAATGAAAACTCTACTTTGCTCCTTGACTGGTCCATTTTATTTCAATAGCACAAGATACTTCTAGCTAGCTCCTTGGGTGGAGTACGCTCAGTCCCTTCCCATGTGGTAAAGAAGGGGATTATTCTTGAACTGAATAAAAATTGAAGTTTTCAATCAACAATACTTCCTATGGCATGAGTAATTGTTACAGAGCGCAGGCTAAGGCCTTTTAGGGGAAGGAAGAAGATTGGTTGGAGTGACAGCCCTTTGTTATTTTGCTCCAAGTCTGTGAGCCAGCCAGGACAATTAAAAATGCATGACTCAATCAGCAATGAGGGCCTTGATCTAAACATGAGACAATGAGAAGCATTGAAGATTTATAGTCTTGCTACCAGAATCTCATTATTTGGAGCAACAACAAAAATAACACTTGCAGATGATACCAGAATAACAAGACTGTTGTTCTTCCTGTTGATCATATGATGGTAGTTTCTTTGTTCCCAGCCTGGCTAAATGAATAAGTGGTCAGTTCTTTGTATGGGAACTCAAGTTACTTCAGAATAAAAGTAAAAGATAAAATACTTTAATATTAGCCAATAGCGGGCTTCTCTGCTGCACATTAGGATAGCGGAATTCTGTTAGGATTTTACAAGTGCCTGCTTCATTTAGTCAAGCAAGAGTTAACTGCTTTCCAGCTTCTGGAAAGATCTCTCTGTATCTTCTTCTAGCAATGGAGGAGGACAAACACATGGCCACAGATAGACTGAACAGACACCCAGACTGAGGTCTTGCATATGCTTTAAAAAACTTTATTGGTTCATATCTCAGTTTTGCTTTACTCATATGAAGAAACATTCATATTTGAAGTCCAGCATCAAGCCCATCAACTTACTGTAAAGAAGAAGAAGAAGAAGAGTTTGGATTTATATCGCCCCCCTCTCTCCTGTAGGAGACTCAAAGGGGCTAACAATCTCCTTGTCCTTCTCCACTCACAACAAACACCCTGTGATGTGGGTGGGGCTGAGAGAGCTCAGAAAAGCTGTGACTAGCCCAAGGTCACCCAGCTGGCGTGTGTGGGAGTGCACAGGCTAATCTCGGTTCCCCAGATAAGCCTCCACAGCTCAAGCGGCAGAGCTGGGAATCAAACCCGGTTCCTCCAGATTAGAATGCCCCTGATCGTAACCACTACGCCACTGCTGCTCCTAGGGATCTGCTGCTAGACACTGGATTATGAGGTGTGGTGTCATATACACCGCATGTATGGCCCTCTCTGGTGGCTGCTAAAAACTGGCAAAGAACAGGCCTCTGTAGTGATTGTCCATGGAAGATTGACAAACGCTTCTTTCCTGGGTTGTCACTTGACCTGGCAAGCCATGTCATAAGGAACACACATACATGTGGTTTCTCCCTTTGTTGGCACCAACGTTCACTACTATTTTATTATTTCTGCATTTGTTCTATTTCTATCTTGCTACATGCTTCCAAAAGCCTTAGGGCAGTAATGCTAGAAGTCCTCCATTACTCACTTCACATACCAGCTTACAGCTGTAGGATGGAGAACTGGAAGCAAACAACCTGATGAGGCTAGTCCTATTGAGATTTGCTCATCGCTATTAATTTCCCTCCTGCTTCCTGATGGATTCAGGAGCTACTTATTGAAATTCTTCTTCTCCTGTCTTAGTGGAATCCAGCTCAGCTGCTGTCAAATCTGCCAAGAGACACAGCAATGGCACTGTGATAAAATAGGTCCAATTCTCTCCCAATCTTACTTTCCTGGGGAAGAACAGACCTCATTAAATAATTATCGACTGTGACAAGAAAGTAGCCAGCCAAACACTTGCTGCTAATCTAGGCATGACAGCAGGACTATACCTTTCAAAGTGGTAATTAGCTAGATGAACAACAACATAAGTACCAGACAATGACATGGAAAGGACTGTCCCTAAAGGACAGATTCATTATACACAGAGTTTTAATGTTTTCATGACTTATGAATGGTGTTTTGCATTATACTATGGCATTCTTTCTCTTCTTTTTTTGTTCTTCCTACTCAATATATGCAAAGGGGAAAAGAGATAATATGTAGTTATAGGTAAAGACTAAGAACCAGGTGAAAGGTTATCCTTGTTCACTGCATGCATGTGATGGGACAGAGTCATTAGTGGCCTCAAAAAGATGTATGTTATTGTTCAGCATGTTAAACCAGGCATTTTTCTCTAAACTTTCCCAAGTGCTGCAATCCTAAGAAAACTTCCCTGAATAAAATGGGACTTTCTTTGAGTAGACCTGCATAGAACTGCTCTCAAAATGTCTAATCATAACACCTAGGGCTAAATACTATTATACTAGTATAAACTGGCAAAGATCCACAAAAGTGAATAAAGCTATGCTGGTGATGCCAGTTAAAGTCCCAGGTTAATAATCCATAATTTATTTGCTTCTGACTAGCAGAGAATTCATGTCTATGTTACAACAGTTAATTAAGTTCCATTTCACTTGTTACCCAAGTTTCTTCCTCAGAAGCCCAAGTTGTTGTGGGAAAACTATATAAAATAGCAAACATATCATCTAGTGGCAGAATATAAGATTTTGCTATGTCAGTACCCTCAGAGGCGTACCTAGACAAACTGGAGCCCTGGGCAAAACCTGAGTTTGATGCCCCCCCCCCATGGGCGGCCACCCTCCCCCACGGTGACCAAACAATGATTTTTCCCACCTGGTCATTTCAAAGTCACCATCACATTTAGAACATCCCCCAACTCACAAATCTGAACACAGCAATGAGCCATGCCACACAGCAGAAATATTTTTTGGAAAACATTTTTAAAATGCTTTCAAAATGTTTTATTACTGCTATGAAAACATTTTATGGTGTTGTATCCAGTCACCCCAATTGGGGGAAACATCATCACTTTCAATGTTATTTAAACTGGGGACCCCAGATTCTCCCTTTAAGGTGGATTTAAAAGGAGAATCTGGGCTCCCTAGTTTAAACAAGTGATGCGGGAATCCAGCCCCAAACAACATCATTTTCAATGATGTTTAAACTAGGGAGCCCAGATTCTCCTTTTAAATCCACCTTAAAGGGGGAATCTGGGGTCCCCAGTTTAAACAACATTTGGGGTGGATTCTCCCCCACCCTGAAACAGCATCCCTTTCAATGTTAAAACTGGGGACCTCAGACTCTCCCTTTAAATCCATGCCGAAGGGGGTGGATTTAACAACAACAACAACAACATCCTTTATTAGGCATTGAGAGAATAAAAGAAAGAAAGAAAACTAGAATCGGCAGGAAGGGAGTGGATTTAAAAAGAGAATCTGGGGAAATTTAGGGGGTGCCTGTTGTCGGGGGTACAATTATTAAGGTAGAAACACCAAAATTTCGGAGTATCTTTGTGAGACCCTAATAATGATACCACCCAGGTTTGGTGAAGTTTGGTTCAAGGGGTCCAAAGTTATGGACTCTCAAAGGTGTAGCCCCCATCTCCTATTAGCTCCCATTGGAAACAATGGGGGAATGGGGCACTCACTTTGGGAGTCCATAACTTTGAACTCCCTAAACCAAACCTCACCAAACCCGGGTCATATCATCAGGAGAGTCTCCCAAAAAATCCCTTAAATTTTGGTGCTGCTAGCCTAAAATCTGCACCCCCTGCAGGCCAAAAACAGAAAAAACACTGAAAATATAAAATCCCCCACAAACGTACCTGCAATTTTATCGCCCACCACAAGGTGGTGCCCTGGGCAGCTGCCCACTTTGCCCAATGGGAGGAATGCTTCTGGTACCCCTAGAGGGATTTAGGGCCTCAAATCAGCCCAGAATATAAAAAGGGGGCAGTTAAAGGCACCCCACTTACTTGTAGACTTAGAGGATGGATGTCAAAAGGCCAGGGAAAGAAACAGCTTGACAAGAGTCAGTGCAAACAAATTGTAAAAAAGTAAAGCAAGGTAGTCTTTTGCAAGAAAATTTACCTCAAAAGCGAACACCTTGATCAAATGAGATTGTTTCATATTCCGGCCAAAAAAGGATCAGCATTTGTGAGACTATAGTACACACGTCATCAAAGACTTACAGAGATTTTAAGACAACTGTAAATTAGACTTGCCAACTGTCACCAAAAAAGAACCACACTAATGTACCTCATTGATATTAAGGGATCATTGCTAAGTAGGGGAGAATGCTTAGCAGCAAGGACATAGGTAAGGGGGGCTCCTAGGTTCAAACCCCCCATTACATGTCCGAAGCTCCGCCCCCCCGTTTGTGGGTTTTTGTATTTTTAGTGTTTTTTTAGTTTGTGGCCTGTAGGGGGCGCAGCTTTTAGGCTAGCAGCACCAAAATTTCAGGGATTTTTTGGGGAGACTCTCCTGATGATACCACCCAGGTTTAGTGAGGTTTGGTTCAGGGGGTCTAAAGTTATGGACTCCCAAAGGGGGTGCCCTATCCCCATTGTTTCTAATGGGAGCTGCTGCTGCTGCTGCTTATTATTAATATTATTAGTATTAGTATTATTACTACTACTACTATTACTATTACTATTACTATTATTACTATTATTTAGTTTTGTATACCACCCTTCCACAAAGGGATCTGGGCGGTTAACAACATATAAGAAGAGCACAATTTAAAACATCAATAATTCACAGTATAAACTTACAGCTCTATTAACATGAAAACAACTAAAAAAACCTGAAAAAAACACAGCGTTCCAAATTACAATTCCTTGCGTCCAGTCACTAAACCCCCCCCCCGGAGGGGGGGTGGTAGGTCCCCCAGAAAGGCGACCACCGAAGGGCGCCACATCAGCGATTGGTCCCACCAGGTCCCACTAAAGGCCCACAGGGCCCGGACAGTTGGAGGAAGAGAGTTCCACCAGGCCGGGGCCAGAGCCGTAATGGCTCTGGCATGAGTGGAAGCCAGCCGCAAAACTCAGAGTTTCCCTAGCTACATCTCTGCCCAGAGCGGAGGGAAGAAGGGACTGCCAGCTGCTGGCTGGGAGCCCAGCGGGGGGGGGGGAGCAGGGCAGAGTCTGCCATCGCTGGCCTTGGAAAGCTGCTTTTATACGCACTGATGCTGGGGGCAGGGCTTGGGGAGGTGTGGCCATGCCCCTGGGGCAGGTGGGGGTGTGGCCCCACCCCCCAAACCCACCCCATAAACAATCTATACCTATGTTACTGCTTAGCAGGCAGGTGTATCATATTTTAGTAATTAAGGGAGAAAGCCAAATCAGCTTTACTCAGGAATAAGTTATACTTCATTCAGTCACGCTTATTTCCAGGAAAGTGCTCTTAGGATTGCTCTATTGAAAAACATGGGTCTTCTGTTTAGAATTGCACCTAACCCTAAAGCACTGATAACTGGCATCTTCTCCAAACCCCAGCTTTCCCAATACAATTTCTGAATCATACACCCAGCCTTATCCCCCTATAACATTTCTTCAGAGAAGAACACAGGCACACCAGTTGAATCAACAAAGAACTTGCAGTATTATCACAAACAAATTAATTGTACCTAGATAGTACCGGTAGGTAGCAAGACCAAATTACAAATGTATTACAGATGTTTTCATTTGTACTAACCATAACTTGATATCTATGCATACCCATGCTAATGTTAACTTTTCAACAGAATGTTAAAGATTAAGAAAACTTTTTCAAAGCGTTCCCAGAGAATACATACAATACTTAAGAGATTTAATGGAATATTGCTAGATGATATACTCTAGACTTACTGAGCAGGCATCTTTCTCCCCATCACCAAATTTGTATTAATGTTTGGGCAGTAAGTTATTAGTGGTGTGATCCTATGCTGAGTTACTCCAGTCTAATAATCCCATTGAAATTAAATGGAGGTGATAGAAACCAGTTCCAGTGTGATCCAGTGAAGTGATGTGTTGTTGAAAGGCAAGAGGCAAGAAAATGCACCAGGAAAGCCCAAAAGAAAACACAGCTGTTATTCCATGAATCAAATATTGCCAAAATATTATATATAAATGCAATAAAATAAAAATAATATATAATATAAATATTATAATTGTAATACAAATAATTTGTATAACTGTTATACAAATAACTCTAATACTTATCATTTGAAATCATTTTTTCCAATAACCTTTTCTTTAACTATATCTTGATTAAACACTGAGACCAGATAAAAGTCAATCTTCCTTACAAGCTACATCTACAGGCTATGTGAAATGGTCCATACATGCACTTAGGATACTAAACAAAGACCCCCAAACTTCACTGATGCCACTTAAACAGGCAAATAATCTCCTCTCCAATTCTGAAATCCTTACTATCCACAATCCCCCTTCCTTTCCAGAATCTGAGCAATATATCTGAAATCACTGGGCTAAATTAACCATGGATAAATATTTGCCTGACTGGGAGCAGGAGGAGGCCTTGTTTGGAGTGTGAGAATAAATCCAAGCAGAGATAGATTCGTTGGCGAAATGGCTTAAAGATGTATACAGTTTATCATGCAGCCTTGTTATTTATCACACGATTATTGCAAACAAATATTTGGTATGAGGGATATAGATGTACACATGCACCCAGAACTAGGCAGAGCCAAAGTTTTTTTGGCATGTGGGTCATGCATTCATTGCAAATTGTGAGTCTGTGGCTATGTTTGTTCCAGAATTACTTCTCAGCTGCCAACCCACTGAAGCGCCTCAGGCTTCGGCCTTATCCTTTGTTTGCTTGCCCATTAAAGTTCTTATTCCACATTCCCTTTTGGCAGAAGATTTCATTATTTCTGCCTTATGCTGGCCTAGGCCATTCTCCTGCCTCACTTTCTATTAACCTACAGCAGCAAAAGCCAGGAGTAAACTGAAGCAGCTGGTTACAGATTCCACTACCTGACTATGAAACACCAGCTTTGCAGAAGGGCCACAATGGAAAATATATACCACAGCAATGGGTCATATTTTAGGCAGACTGGTATAAGATAACGAAGAAAATTTTCATTTGCTCCTCTTTAATTGCTGGAGAAATAAGAGTTCATATATCACTCTTCCCGGAATTCATACCATTCTCAAGTAGCCCTTTCCAGGTATGTTCTTGGCACTGCTTTACTCTATTATCTATCTGTGCACCAGTGTACATTGGCTCTATTTCATAACTCAATGTGAATATGATTTCTGGGTTTTCAGTATAAATTAATATTTACTAGTTGGTTATTTTTGGCAATGTTATCTTTGACAGCATTTAGTGGAAATTGCAAACAGGGGAACCAGCTTTAGGTCTACGGGCATTTGCACTTGGATAGATTCATTTAGAGTGGGGTAATAGAGAGCAAAATCAGACAGATTCAAAGCGCTGTCACTAAAAACAAAAATACTCCCTCCCTGTTTTTGCATAACCTTCCTTTGTTCCTTTAAAAACTATATCATGACTCAGAAATGTATTTATAATATAAATTGCCTAATAAAGAAAATAGCAAAGAATAAAAAGAGAAACAAATAACAAAATTTTCCATTTAAAACAAACAATAAAACTAATAAAATAACATTACCATAAAAATAAACATAACAGTGGCAAGTATAAAACTCAACACGGGTTTCTATTCCACTGAAAAAGAATTACCAGAGATTCCATGAACCTGAAGGCAACTCAAAAGAGCATGACACTGTTAATTTTTCCATGGGAACTCAAAGTGGCACATAGCATCATTCCAACCTCTTCTGTTTTATCCCCACAACAACCTGCATCACCCAGATCCTAGGGCCAAACTAGATGAAACTGTTTCCCAGGTTCTCCTTGGCAATGTACCTTCACTTTGCAGAGTGAGTTGCCACTAGGAATTACCTTTTAATTACCCCGGGATGGCCTGATTCCAGTCTGGATCACTATGATGGAGGGGCTCCTACCTCCCCCCATGCCTTCTTCCCAGTCTTGGGTTAGAAAATGGGTTATTGGGGGAAGCAGGAACCCCTCCTCCCCCATATTGGCTTTCACAACCAGAATCAGGCCCCTGCGGCCCTGTTTAAAAAAGTTCCCTAACAGGCACACACTATACCAGTGGTGGCGAACCTATGGCACTCCAGATGTTCATGAACTACAATTCCCATCAGCCCCTGCCAGCATGACCAATTGGCCATGTTGGCAGGGGCTGATGAGAATTGTAGTCCATGAACATATAGAGTGCCATAGGTTCGCCACCACTGCACTATACAAAATGGAGGTGCATCCCCAGAGTGAACTTGGGTGCACTATTCTCATCTAAGTTTGGCTCCTAGTCTGACACTTTAACCATTACACTATTCTGGACTAACTGATCACAGCGATAGAGAGGAAATACCATAACATGCACATTTCCTAAAGAAAAAAGAGTCGATCATTTTCCAGAATGCCATAGTCTATTTCCCAAATATGTTGCCTTCTATCTACTTCCCTTCTGTGTTACCGATTGCACATCCTTAAAGGAGGGCCATAGGGCTGCCAAACCCCAGTGGGGGACAGCGATCCCCTGCCCTAAGCTCCCATTCCCCACTGGTGTTTGCAGCAGTGGTGAAAGAAAAATGTCCTGATGTCCTGACAGTTTTACTATAGAGTGTCTGGCAATTCCTAGAGACAACTGATGTAACTTTTAGGTTTTCCCAGAAGTGGCATCATGATGCTGCCACTGCCAGCCCCCCTCATGTCCCCTCGCCCCCAGTCTCCCACTAATTGCATTGCCCAGCTACTTTGCCATGATTCAGTAGCAGTAACTTTACATGTGGAAGATACCATGTTCATTCCTTGGGATCTCTAGCTATTCCAGGTAGAGATGCTGTCAGTTACAATAAACAGTACACAACCACACAGATCAATTGCCTTACTCAGAATAAGGCTTCACCATATCTTCATTTTTAGTTATGATCACCAACTTCAGAAAATTTAAAAGAAGGATAGTCAGGAAGTTCCTCTTGATTCAGAAATCTCTCTGCTTGACCCAGGATTATCATTAAGCCCAAACCCCAGAGTTGCTAATGCTAACTTAATATATCTATTCATTTGGATCATCTTATTTTTAAATAGATGTTCAAAGAAAACTATTATGATGATTGAGATTGCCAGGCTTTAAGGATGAATGATAAATTAATCTATTGTCGAAGGCTTTCACGGCCGGAATCACTTGGGTGCTGTGTGGTTTCCGGGCTGTATGGCCGTGTTCTAGCAGCATTCTCTCCTGACGTTTCGCCTGCATCTGTGGCTGGCATCTTCAGAGGATCCTCTGAAGAGGATCCTCTTCAGATCCTCTGAAGATGCCAGCCACAGATGCAGGCGAAACGTCAGGAGAGAATGCTGCTAGAACACGGCCATACAGCCCGGAAACCACACAGCACCCAAGATAAATTAATCTGTTTATAAATTCTAATCAAGGCCTCTGCAGCTTATATTTTTAGCGAAGGAGCAAATTAGGCGTTGATGGAGAAAGTTTGCTAAACCTGCTTGCAGGAACCTTGGATCTGAATTCTTTAGCAGCTAACAACTACAGATGACATGCTAATGCTCCTAATAGTTCACCTATGGCAGATTTAGAGAACAGCCAATTTGGGTGGTGCAACTGGGAACACAGAAGCGTCTGCATGAAGTGGCACAGCCATTTCCCATCTGCCATTTCCCACTCCAAATCCCTCCTCCCATGCCTTTTCACACAGCAGAGTTTTCACTGTTCAAGAGTAGCCATGAAGGGACTAGAAAGGATTCTTAGGTATGAGGATGTTTTACTGGTGACCAAAATCAACTCTTTTTGGGACATAGCATTCCCCGTTACTATGTATAAGTATGAAATTTGGGCAATGGAGAAAGCTCACAGGAAGACAATAGATTCCTTTGAAATATGGTATTGTAGGAAAGTTTTACAAATGCCTTGGCTCGCCAAAAATACAAATCGGTGGGCAGACGTGGAATTTTGGGAAGAGAGGTGGGGCACAAGCCCCAGATGCCACTTGCGTGGGTCAGGTGGAGAGGCACATTGAACCAGCTGTCCCTTCTCCTTCGCAGGCTAGGAAGGTGGCCAAAGTCACTGTGAGCGAGAGAGCAGGCGGGCAGGGCAGGCAAGCTGCAGAGCCCCCACTCTGCCTTCCCACTCATCCACCCCTGCTCTACCCTCCCAGCCTCCACACTCCTCTCTCCACAACCCCTGCTCTTCTGCCTGCCAGTATCCCCACCCCTCCATTCCTGCCTGTGTGCAGTGTAGCTGCCACTTCCACCCAGCCCACGCACATGATCACCTGCAGGCTGGCGTGACTCTGAAGTTGGCACTCAAGTTGGTGAGTACAGAATGGATGTGGGGAGGGGCTTTGGTGGTGGAGGGTTAGGAGCCTTGGTGCAGCTCTGTGGGCTTCTGGAGGCAACTAGCCCAAGCTGGAAAACTCAAAGACTCTCAGAAGCTGTGGGCAAAAGGGCAGTTTTCTGTTCTCAATTAGTACTGAAAATGAACACTTCACACCCACCCCCCAATCTCTCAGCCCTCAATGTCTTTCAGAGAGTCTCATTTGGAGAGGGGTACAATTTCTCTGCTAGCCCTGGGTGCCATTTTCTGTAGATTTGCCCCTGTCAGCGGGCTCTAGATCACATCAAGCCCGAACTTTCCTTAGAAGCTAAAATGACTAAATTGAGGCTCTCACACTTTTGCCACATTGTGCTAAGACAAAAATCATTGGAGAAGACTATCATGCTAGGTGAAGGCAGCAGGAAAAGTGGAAGATTCTGAAGGAAGTCATGACCATCAGGCTGTAGGATCTGAACAAAGATGTTAACAATAGGACATTTCTGAGGACATTAATTCACAGGGTCACCATAGGTAAGAAGCAACTTGATGGCACTTAACACACACATACAAATCAAGCTGCTTAGGGCTGATTTGGAACAGGGAAAAGCAGACAGGCGAGAAAGGGCTAAAGTTTAATGTTTTGCTTCTGATCACACCTCCTGAAAGTGCTTGTCAATATAGGGATTGTTGGGATATTGTTGTACTTGTTTATGACATATACCAGGGGTCTTATTCAACTTTTGGGTAATGCATTGCAAACCTTGCAGATGAGCTATCTTGCAAAGTCATCCTCTTTAAATTGACATCTAGGAAAGCTTGCCTTAGCTGCCAGTCACACAGCCAACCCCTTCCCCAGTGGCTTCTGCCCAAAAGCAGAGATGGGTGGTGGTGGGGAGTGTATATGAATACTGCAGGATGAACTCCAGTGCTTAGATTTAGTTGTGTCATCTCAATTCAGATTAAACACCCTCTTTGCCAATAGTTTCCTAACCACCACTAAATCAAAAGCACAGAAACAGCACTTTGTTAAAGCAGCCTGGGTGATCCTGCAACAGCTGGCGGGGGTGGGGGGGATAGAGAGTGAACGAACATTTACCTCAAGTACCTTCACCATGCCATGCAAATTAATCACTTAAGAAATCCTTCAGCCGTTTGTAAAGAGAAAAGAAACAGCGGAGTCATTGCTGGGGCCATGAGAGCCAGGGCTTATTTTAATGAATTAATGGAAGGCAAGTCACTCCAAATGACAGCACCACACTGTTTTCCATCTGGTCTAATGGGCAGCAGTTCCAGATTTCTGCAACTATACATGTTGATTCTATGCATAAGGGTTTATGTTGCCTAACTGCCTGCTGCACACTAAAACAATATTCTGCCATAATAGCTTTTAAGGCCAGCCATAGGTGTGTAAGCCAGTCTGCCTGCGATGAATGTGTTTGTGCCAAGCCTCCCTCCCCCCCTGCCCCCCGTCCGTTTATCATCTTAAAGCGAAACTTCATAACTGAAGCAAGGCCATTGAGCTGAGCTCCTGGTGACACTGATGAATATTCAGGCCGATGTCTTTCAAATGTTATTGTGATTCACCTTCCCCTCCTTCCTTCCCTTGCTTCAGTCATCTTGCTGGCTCAGAATTTTTACTTTTGTCTCGAACCTCAGCTGCCTTTGGTTTAGTGCAGATGACTGCTATTGTCTTTGTTTCTTTTATCCGCTTCGCTGTGTCTCATTTTCCTAAAGTACCTGGCACCCACTTTTCCATAACATTGTTCCTTTGTTTCAGGAAAAGCATAATTTCAGGAGACAGCAGAAATATGGTTCCAAAGGCCAAGGGGTGACATCCTCTCTCACCTGATCTTTATTCATATTTGGTTTTAATTGCATTCTTTTTTATTTTCCATTTCTCAAGCACCTTGCAACTCCCTTCCTCCCTGACAGGAAGATGTGTTTTCTTTCTCATCAAATTGCTTTCCTATGGGTTTTCTATTCTTCAGAAATCTAAGGCCCTTCTGGCACCTACTGGCTTTCTCTTGCTCATTGAACATTTAGCCTTGACATAACTCATTGCTGTTCTAACGTTTGACAGTCTCCTCTTTCTTCAGATACGTGACCCTTACCACCCTAAAAATCATTCCAATGATTGTGCTGAAAATAAATTTTCCTTATGTATCTTTTAAACTAGGCAGTGCTAGACTAAGGGATAAGGAAACTTTATTGAAACAACCTTTCTCAGAATGTGGTAGGTCTTACCAAAATGGCATCTACAAGAAATTTATGGTCTATACATTGTGACCTCTAGCCCTGGACTCCATACTCCCCATCACCACAGGTGGCTGGGGGGAGGGGAATGGAGGGGGTGATTCCATTTTGTGTCAATGCCACAATGTCAATTCTGGCACAAACCAGAATTAAACATTCAGTTTGGGGTGAATCTTAGAGCACTGTGTCAATTTCATGACGTCACTTTCAGTTCACAAAATGATGCAATATGGTGTCAGTATGACACTGATTGTCATGGGCTCAGAGTCAGCCAGTCAAGAGTCCTCTGATGAGGAGCACTGGCAGGGTGACTCCATTGTGCTGGAGCCACAATCAACTGGGCCTCAAGCACAACCAGAAGCCTCACAGGATGCAGACAAAGCTTGCCCAAGTCAGAAGTTGGAAGGCAGAGTGCTTGCAGAAGCACCTCAAGCCACTGAAGACCAACCTAGCAGTCCACCCAACTAGTATTTGAATGTCCCTGGTATAAAAATTCACAGGAAAAAAGGCAGCATAGCAGGGGAAAAGGTTCTGTCCTAACCCACTGGATTCTGTCCCTGTTTTCCACATATAGGTCGATTACGCACAAGGTGTTTGCTGCGTGGTGGAGACAAATGTCCACTTTGACAAGATTTCTTGTATGAATGTATTTCCCTAAACCTGTTTTCACTTTCTACTCTCTCCATGGCAAGCAAATTTGCTTATAGCACAATTTTAATTTTGTTCTCTACCACAGCAGGAGAGAGTTGCCAGTGGACACAGCTTTGACCTGGATTTCTTTCCTCCGCCAACAGCCAGTCTACCTATGCTCCCCACTCCCTCACACTGCTTTGGATGCTTCCCACTCACCCTCTTCTCTGTTGCTGACTACTTCCTAATTCTCGTCCTGTCGTATCTTTGGAGAAATGGCTCCTTCCCCCCTTCCTTTTCTTTTTTCTCCTCCCCTTCTCCACCCAGGTACCAGAGATTGGGAGGATTCACTCAGCCTGCCAGGTAATGGAAACTCTTTGAAAATTGCAACTTCAAAGCTTTAATGGCCTACCCTACTTTCAACAACTGCTAGCGAGGGTATGTTAAGAGATAGGGGCAGTGGATTTGCAGTTTCATCTCCTTTGTTTAGGAAACCCTTGCTCAATCTGGTGCTATGCTAAAATATACTGGTAACCATTTTTATTTTTAACTAGCGGGGCCTGGCCACGCTTTGCTGTGGTAATTGTCCTTCTCATCACAGTCCACAACCCACACAGATGTCCATGTAGGTCCAATGATCCGCAGCATAGCCTTGTGGGGTGGTCAAATGGAATCCCTCTTTCCCTTTTCAATTCACATTGTTATATGGTGGTGTCTTGTTTTTTAGTATAATGTAACCCTTTCCATTCCACAATGGAACTGTCCAGAGTGCGAATCCCGCTGTCCATGAGGCTGGTTGACACACACAGTCCTGGCTTGGGTAAGGCAGAACTGGGGCAAGGAGGCTATCCCAGTTAGGCAGCAGAGGCAGGGTGGTGAGGCACTCAGATCGAGGCCAGCTCCCTGGGTTTCTAAAGGGCCATGTGCAAAAGAAGCAGAGCCAGTAGTGGTGGTTCACCCCCACCCCGTGGATTTTCTTAGAAGAAAAAGGCAAACTTGTATTATTTATTGTATTTGATTTTAACACACTGCTTTTAATGGGGTTTTAATGATTTAAAGATTATAGAGCCATTTACTATGATTTATTTAACGATTTAAGATTTATTGATTTTATTTGTGCTCTATTTGTATATTCATGTTCACCGCCCTGAGCCCGCCCTGTAATAAACAAACAAACAAACAAACAAACAAACAAACAAACAAACAAACAAACAAACAAACAAACAAACAAACAAACAAACTCCATCTCGCTTTTAGTAAAACAGAGATGTGGTGAATATGGGTGAGAAAGTGGGTAAATGGTGGTTGGATGTGAGGGAGGGCAGAGTGAGGTATGTGAGGATGAGCTGGATGTGTGTTGTGTGGCAGCAGTGGGTGAGGCACAGAGAGTGAAAGTTACCTGCGTGTGAGGGGGGAGCCCCACCTGACGTCTCACATGGCAAAGTGTGTATGTGTTTGGCATCCACTCGTATTACCTAACAGTATTACCTATTTACTGTTTTCACTGCTCATCTCTGCCCATCTGAGCGAACATTCTAAGCCCTCGTCCCAAGCCCTCAGGTCACAGACAGACAGGCTGCACGAACATTCTAAGGGTGACAGTTGAACACAAACAGCTTCATGGCCTGGTACGCCAGGAAAAAGACGTTTTACCTGGCTCAGGTATGGACTTTCGGTGATTTGAAGGTCCCATTACCTGCCTGCAACAGGGTGGAACGTCATGTGAAAATTTGGGGGTGATCCATCCAGCCGTTTCGGCGTTAGGGAGTGACTAACAAAGTCACTGTTTGCTTTTTATATATATAGATAAATACTTTTAAACCTTAGATGTGGAGAACGGTTCTCTATACCATGAGTGCCCCACTGTCTTGATTGCGCTATCTAAATAGGAGGGGGAGAAAGGCTGAGCAGCTTTTCCTCCAGGACCTCCAGTCTACCCTGTGGAACTCAGGAGAGGGGAACCGAGGGGAAACTGAGGCAGAGGCGTCACGGTTGGAAAGGAAGCTGGGGGATTCTGATCTTCCCCTGCGGACAGGCCTCAAATGATAAGGTGGTGGCAGCAGTTTACCAAGAGAGAAAGTGAGCCCTCCCCAGGAAAAGTTGGCAACCCCTGGGAGAGTACAGAGAGCGGAATAGGGTCTGCCAGGCAAAGCAAGCCTGTTCTGCCTCAGTATCATTTCTATTTCCCGTGGCCACCCTGCTCCTGCATATGTGTAGAACTTTAGATTTTTTTTTAAAAAAACCATATCGATAAATCGACACTAATACTAAAAATGTAAAAATAATAAGACTAGTTGTTCAGTCCAAACACTTGATTTGCCCCTACATTTGATCAACATATCTTCATCCTTGTAGTTTTATACACAAGCAATAAGTGATTCCAGACCACACGAGGAAGAGCCCATCATTGATGAACTTGCCTTCTGAAACAGCTTATCTGAGGAGGTGAAGAAGGCTCACACACTTTTAACATTTTGTGGAATGTGCAAAACAGAGGCATTTTTATAAGGGATTAGAACTGTAACAGAAACAAACAGTTGGCAAGGATGCCCTTATAGTAGAATAGAATTGTAGCCTACTTCAGAAGTTCTTGTATGTATTATCTTGGTTTTATTTCATTTTCTTCTACCTTTCTAATTCTATTTTCTGCATTGTTCATAATATACTTTGCTTTAGACAGTTTGTTGTTCAAATTGTTTTCTAAATGCACTTACTGTGATCTTGCATGTGAACTATGAACACTGGAGTGTTGCATAGCATCTGGGTATTTAATATTCATTTATAGTCAAGTAACACCTGATTTAAGACATTGGTTCGGGAGTGGGACACAAAATTCCTGAGGAGTTCTACAGTAAGTTCAAAATACCTGTTGTATACATCTGTTAACAGCATTTACACAGATAAGAAATAAAATAACCAATTGACTCCTGCATGGTCAAGGTATTCATTTTAATAAATCTCTTAATGAAAGTCTAGCGTGTATTATGTTTTCCATTTTATATGCCCTTGAGCCAGGGTAATTATATTATTAGCTAAGAACAGGTGGAGGACTGTGGCCTCAGCTTTCCATTATAAATGGTTAGATGGAGATGATGGAAAAATTTATAATGTCAACAAGAGGATAAGTCTCTGTAACCACTGATTCTTTGAACAAAAAGCTGCCATCTTTTTGTGGCTTGTCCTTAAACATCAAATGGTCCCCCAAATGTTTGCTGAATTAAAAAAAAAAAGGGATGGAAATAGCTCAAAGATGAACAAAACAAACTGTGCCTTAACAGCTGCCCCCTTTGGGAGGCAACTCAGTAAAGTGCTGAATGCTATCAGTGTGATAGCTTTGAATCAACAGATTTTTCTAATGGAGCTGTCCTTGACAGACACAGACATGCATAAGGAATGACATGTTAACCATGACCTACTCATTAGTATCCTTTCAAATCTTTTCTAATACCCATATGTGGTACTGGGTAAAATGCTTCTTAGAATATTTCATGATTCAGTTACATATTCATATCCATCCTATGATTTTAAAAACTCCTTTTCAGCTACATGGTATGCTAAGAAAATGTATTAGTGTAATAACTAAAAACATTTGTTATTTTCCTTATTATTGGTTATCTATAACAAGTACTACATGCTATTAATTGGTAGCCCCTCTCATAAATTAGGGAAGAATTTTATTCTCATGAGTATCTAGAATCCTGGCTACAACACAGAGGCAAATTATATAGAAATTCAAAAGTTGCTGTAGCTGCATGGTGAGTGCCAGCCTCAACTTCCCTTCTGTATTCTTAGTAGCTTTGCCCTGTCTCCCTGTTGTCCCCCTCCTCACACACTTTGGTAGTTCTTCCATCTTGCCTTTGGGAACTTAGAAAGTTTAAACATGCAGGAGAAATTATGGAAGGAACTGGCCTGCAAGCTGCTGATACGGTGAGCGTTATGTGCTGTCAAGCTGCTTCTGACATATGGTGGCCCAATGCATCAAGGAACCAAAGGAATATCTAAGGTAGGTCATGCCAGGGCTCATGCCCCAGGTGCTGACTGAGAGGGACACTAGTTAACCAAGAGACATCCCATGAAACCCTGCCCTCCACCACTGAACTGCGCCCCTGTCCCCAAACTACACTGCATTCAGGGTGGGGTGCACAGTTCAAAGATGGGCCCTGCACAGTGGTGGGATTCAGCAGGTTCGCACCACTTCGGCAGAACCGGTTGTTAAAATGGAGTTTGTAAACAACCAGTTGTTAAATTATTTGAATCCCACTGCCGGAACCGATTGTTAAGTTGTTTAAATCCCACCACTGGCCCTGCAGTTCAAGGGAGTACTGTTCAAGGCTGGGAAGCCTGCAGTTTAAAGCTGGACATGGTCAGGCAGAGGCCAGCCTTGAACTGTGGGCTCTGCAGTTATAGTGCTGGTTCCTGAGCTGGACCTGAGCCTGTGGTTCTAGGCTGCGCTCAGCCTAGCTGGGTCCAGTTTTAAATTGCAGACTTTGAAGGTAGAGCTGGCCAAGTCCAGCCTTGAACTTCAGCCCCCCAACTCAGAAGCTCAATTCTGGGCAGTGCTTGCCCTGGGCACCATAATTAGTAGATACACCCCTGCAAAGACCTCCGAAATGTCCTACCATTAACAGCCTTCCTTAGGTCTTGCACACTGAGGGCTGTGGCTTCCTTGATGGAGTCAATCTATCCCCTGTTGGATCTTTCATGTTTCCTGCTGCTTTCAACCTTTCCTAGCATTATTGTCTTTTCCAGTGAGTCTTGCCATCTCATAATGTGACCAAAATACAATAGCCTCAGTTCTGTCATTTTAGCTTCTAGGAGAACTCAGTGTTGATTTGAACTAGAACCCACTTATCTGTCTTTTCGGTGTTCCATGGTGTCCGTAAAACTCTTTTCCAATATCACTCCCCTTAACTTTGCACTGAGTAAACCTTTTTCTTACAACTGGTCAATGGGAAACAGGGGATCTGTGCTGCGTGAAAGGTCATAGCTTTCCCAGCCTGACAGTGCAATCCAAAGCAGAATTCTAGCCTTCTAGATAGACTGATTTCATGTCTAAATGTATTTCTCCTCCTACTCAGCTAATGTACTATTTCTACTCTGTGACAACAGACCCATTCAGGATCCTTAGACATAAAGAATATTGCTATAGAAATGCCAGCCTGTTAAATAGAACATAGTTTTATTCAGTGAAATGTGCTAGTTTCAGTTAATGTTTCTCTGCCCCATTATGCATGGAACGCTTACATCGGGTCTCTTCTCTGTGAAGTGGGCTTATAGTGGGTTCTCCTTGTGTTTCTCTTACATGTGATGAGGCACTCACTCCTGCCACGGAGCTTTTCTGCAGGGAACTCTCCCAGGCCTGGTTCCCTTAACTCCAACAAGAAACTCCCTTAACTTTAAAGGCACAGATCTCAATCACCCAATAGTCAAGACTACTAGCTTATCCCTTTAAACTGCATTTATATTGATATTACTGTTCAAAAAATAATCCCCCACCCCAAATGAAAGAGGCAAAACAATTCCCTGGATCACAGCTACTAAAGAAGTGGACTGTCCTAGAATTTATATTTTTCCCCTCTCCCCTCCCTTCCAAATACACACACTCTCACATTTCCTCCTGCTGCTACTGCTGCTACTACCAGAGATCAGAGATGCTTGTTATTTCCAAGAACTTTCTTCTTATTATATCAATATATCAATATTAGAATTAGAGGTCAGTGTGTTTTGGCTAAGCCTGGGTAAGTAAGTTTTTTTCTGTGGCTTGAAGCAGTTGGCAACATGGGGGCAGGGTGAGGGGGAAGGCATGGATGGCATCTGAGGAAGTGGGAAGGCTGGCCATGGGTGGAGGGAATATGTCCAGGGCAAAACTATGATCATAGGCAAAACTATCCCACTCTGGCAGAAAAGCAAATTAAAATAGTGCTAGAAGTGATCTTGCTTGTTGTGGAGAGAATGGAAAGTGAAAGCGGGGCTTGAGGAAATGCGTTTGTATAAAAGATCTTGCTGTGACAAACATTTGCCCCATCGTGCAGTAGACACCTTGTGAATAATCAGTCTCTGATGGTGCAAACATTAAATGAAAACATTTTCTGAATACCTGAATGGCTGAATGAACCAAATTAAGTAGCATAATAAATATCCTCTTCTCATTGGATGGCCAAGTAATGAAGATATAAAACAGACATTCTGATTGGTTTATGTTAGAGCTGAAATGACTGAGGCCAAATCAAGCAGTTTTAGGCACCAATGGTTTCAATATATGTATGTACGTACACATGTCAAAGCCTTCTAAAATTAGTGGAACTTAAAAGATGCTTAATTTTGCGGGACTGAGCTATGAATGTATTCAGATGAAATAGCACCTGAAAATTAATCAGAGGTCATGTACTGAATAAAGATTAAAAAATAATATATACACATTTACTATTTTTAAAAATCTATAACCTGTGGGTTTCATTCTATGGCTCTCAAAGTAATTTACAGTACAATAATAACCAATAAAACAATAAACGATAAAAGAACTTAACTAAGCACTAAAGCAAAGCCACCTAAAATTCTTTAAAATACATAACAATAAAATCTGCATGAAACCTGCAGTAAAGCTTAGCGTAAAATCAGCAAAAATGGTTGGTCAGACAAAAGCGAGAAAACAAACAAAAATCCCTGAACCACAAAATCAGGAAAAATTTTAAAAAATCTCCCACCTGCCTCTTCAAACTAGACAAAATTGGCACTAGGCAAACAGATATGAGAAAGGACTTTCAATCCAGAGGTGACCCCACCATTTGACATGCCATATCTGTAGTGGACACCCATCATATGCACTAGATATACAAATATAGAAAGGAAAATTTGGCATGAAAATATTGGAATGTATACAATAAAGTGACAGTGCACAAAGTGCTTGTTGATGAAACAAAACAAGAGCTGGAATGGTAATGAACTCTGCATCATTTAAGGAAATAGTTTAACAGCTGCTATTCTATGTATTGCATGGAGAAAGAAAAATGAACAGGCTTCTAGCCATGGAAAATAGCCCTGGGATATTTCAAACCATTCTAAGGTGATCTCCTATATTATTTACAGAGTGCGCCCAGCAGGTCTATTTCAGAAAGACTTCTGCTTCAGTTGGAACCAATGGATCAGACCAGTGTAAGCCTAAGAGCCATCCCATCACTATTATAGAATGATTCTGCCAAATCTGGGAAGATGGACAGCTCAAATCTAAGGTCCTGCCAAATCTGCTTCCCAGTTTGAAGTGCACACCAAGGTGGGCAGGCCATAAACCTGGAATTCAGCATTCATTTGTGATCTCTCTTGGAAGCACAGGACCGACTGTGGCTGATCAAAGAGCTGCAGCTCACTTGGAGGCAACTTAGAAGTTCTCCTGGAGATGTAGTCCATACGTTTTTTATTGACTTAAACTGTAAAGGGTATGGCAGGGCATGCTAGAGTTAACATACAATGGCATTTGAGAGGTTGCTGATTTGCATCAAACGAAATAATGAACTTGAAGCCATCTGACACTGAGTGTCATTTTCACACTTAACAGCTGCCCTTGCTGTTTCCCATTGATATCTAATAACTGTCATCATGATCTGCTGCTGAAACTACATTTATGTTCCTGTCACTCTTTGTCTTTGAAAATCTGCATGCCAGCTTTTTGTACTGACACAACTTGCAAGCCTCACTTACCACCTATTCATGGACAACAAATGAGTACATACAGAGGCAGAGCTATGGGGGGAGGGGGGTCTGCATTGCACCGGGTGCATGCCTGGAGGGATGAAAAATCCACCCCCCAGCGGTGTCCCCACACTTACCTTAGTTCAGCCTGAAGGTGCAGCCTGGGAAAGTGGCCTATTCACTTGAGGCTGAAAACAGCCTGGTGGGAACTACAGCCTGGTGGGAACTACACTTCCCAAGAAACCTTGCGAGCCATTTCCAGCCTCAAGTGAACAGGCCACTTTTTCCAGCCTGCACTTTCAGGCTGAGCTAAGATAAGTGTGGGTGGATGGGGGGCGCCGCAGGGAGGGGCAGAAAACGCAGAGTGTTCACCAGGCGCAGTATGGCCCAGCTACGCCTCTGAGTACATAGGATCAGGTGAGAAACCTGATGCTGAAGCATGATGGGATCTTCATATAGTGAAAAATCCAGGAAAATGGCTGAGCTGTGCTGGAAACTTTCTTTCTAAACCATTTTCCAGCACTCCTTCCCAAAATGTTGGTCATTCCTTGAAATCACCTTCATTCTTTATTGCTGCACTGATTCAATTTGGAGATTTATAGGCCAATCCAGACTGCACCCAGTGTGCACTCTGTATTTTCCACACACACCCTTGCAGTGCCCCCTGCCCTTGGGGCTCGCAAGGTCTCCTGAGAAGTGTAGTTCCCACCAGGCCATTTTCAGCATCAAGTGAACAAGCCACTTTTCCAGCCTCCACTTTCAGGCTGAACTACAGTAAATGTGTGTGGCGTGTGTGTGTGTGTGATTTTCTGCTCCCCAGGCGCGTGCTTGGTGCAATGCGCCCCCCCTTCCCTGGTAGCTCCGCCTCTGGTCCAATCCCCTAACTATTTTAGTTGCCCTTTTTTCAGTCCTGCAATACCCCTTTTCAGACATAGTGCAGATATTGCAGACAGTCCTGCAATATCCCTTTTCAGAATTAGACACAGTATATTCCAAAGAAGGTTGCACCAAAGATCTATACAGGGATGCCATAACATTGGTCATTTGATTTTCAGTTTGTTTCCACTGGGCCATAGTATTCCTGGGTAGAATTGCAAGGGATAGGAAAGCAGCAAATCAGGGGTCAGTTAAAGGTAAGTTTGCTGCGGGGTGGGAAGGAGAAGAGGCAAAAAGGGGGAGAGACTATGGGTTTCAGGGATAGGAAATTAGATGCTCCCCCACAAGTCTTTTTGGGTTCCTGTTTGAGTGGTTAATTTTCAAGGGATATAAGCACAAGCAAACTTTAATAGACTTGTGTTTATGATGACAGCCTTAAACATTGCTACACCTTCCCAATTTTAGCACCTCTGTCTCTGTTAATTATCATCACAGTTAGTTCAGCAAACTGATAGCTTGAAAAAATTCAGGAAAAAAGTCTTTAGTAGAAATTCTCTCAAGACCCAGCAAGTTCCTGTCCTCCCCAGGTTCCATTCTCAAAGCTCCCAGAATTTCCCAACCTGAGCCTGGAATAATTACTGTTTCGAGTACAGTAGCTTGACAAAGTTGTGGGCCATGAATCAGTGACAGAGCATCTATTTTACACGTGGAAGATTCCAGGTTCAATCAGATTCCAGGTTCAGTAAAATGGGTTAGGTAGCAGATGATGTGAAAGGCCAGAGAAGGCAGTATGACCCTTTATGGATCAGTGATCTGACGTCAATATACCTCAGTATGAGGCAAATCTAAGTTGTTAGCAAGTGCCCAGATTATAGGGCATTTTCTACAAACCAGCACTGTACTGCTTGCTTTAACTCTCATAGCAATTATTATGATAGTTTAGGAGCCCGCAAGGCAAGGACCCAGTATTTACATTCCATTTCATTCAGGGTTTTTTTCTTTTAGCTTCATATCCAAAACCTATGTAAAGTTACATAGAGAGATGTCAAGGGATTTTCAGTCTGTTTCCTTTCCTGGGTAACAAATATGGGCCCAAATATGGCTCCATCATATTTTCATGTTAGTCTCCTTATCCTAAACTAGAAGAAGTGAGAAGTCTGTCTTTTCTATAACTCTGTGTATTGCTGGCCGATTGCCTGTTCAGTTCTGTCAGCAGTGAATGTGGATTGTCTGATTCAACAGTCATAAGAAGCTGTTTCTGTATGCCTCTGCCAGCCTTCCAAGTGTCAGTCAAGGAGTCACATTCAAAACTGTATTTAGTGCCTTTGAGAAAAGATTCAGGGGGCCCATTTGCTGTGTGAACCTAGTGTTACTGCTGAAGAAGTAAGTTACTGCTGCAGCAAAAAAGATGCTTTCTTTCATCTTCATTTAGCTCAGAAGAGAACTAACCTACATTGAACTGGCCTTTTTGACCACATGGACCTGTGCCATAGTACGACACTATGGTACTATAGTATCTATACTATACTATAGTACAGTACTATACTATAGTACTATAGTACTATACTATAGTACGGAGATACACTGTACACAGGTCTGCCATTGAAATCCATAGGGAAACTTCATCTGGTACAGAACACTCCCACTACTGGAAACTTGATGAAATGTGCATATTATACTTATTCTGCAAATAGCTACGATCAGCAACTGCCCATTCCTTTCTGTGAACTTCACCTTGTGGTATGGTCTGCCTGGGAAAGCTTCCTCATTTCTATCATTCCACAGACTATATAAAACAGATGATCAGGATGATATTTTTAATAAGGAAATAGGATTGTAGTATTATTGATTGATTTCCATGCTGCCCATTCCTGAAAGGGCTCAGGGTGGCATACGATCAAAATAATGAAATGGTTCAGGAGGGCACTTGTTATATAAAGAGGGATGTAATCTATTGCAGTGTTTATCAAATGTATAGTTCTCACTAAACTCTCTCCAACTTTTGTAACCCATCTCTGCATTATTATGATCTGGTATATTGCATACTGTTTTTGATGCATATTGAAGTCCTATTTCATTGTTTAATGGATATCTTATGCTGCTTGGTTTTTATATTCTGTTATCTGTGTTGAGTCTCAGTGAAAAAGCGGTACATCTGAAGTAAATCTAAAGTAAAGGTGGCTTCTCTGGTTAGGTTCTGCAAACTGTAGAACATCTTATTCCAATGGATATTTGTTGGTTGGTATCCTTCACTTCTACACCATTAGTGGATCTCTTACTGCATTACAGAGACTTGATATTATTGTATTTGGGATCCCCTGTGTGTATTGTTCATTGTTTTATTGTTGTTTATAATATGTATGTTTTTGTTGATGATTAAGAGTTGTGGTTCTGGTACATAAATGTTTTAATTATATACATTAAAAATAGAGTTTTAAAGTTTGCACTAGAGCCAGACAGGCTTTTTTTCCCCTTCTGTAAACTAGATACTGTCTCTGGCTCATTATATGTTTTTTACTAGTCCAAGGTCACCCAACTGGCGTGTGTTGGACTGCACAGGCTAATCTGAATTCCCCAGATAAGCCTCCACAGCCCAATTGGCAAAGTGGGGAATAAAACCCGGTTCCTCCAGATTAGAGTACACCTGCTCTTAAGCACTACGACACTGCTGCTCCCAGTAAGAATAAGGCTAATTTTACTTCTATTACTTCTCTAGTTCCTTTCCCCGAGAATCGAGGACACCGCAGTCTTGGGGGGGAGGGGGCGGGGGAGCTCCCTTTTGCGGCACCCTGAATCCACCGCTGAAAGCACAGCTCTGGTCGGCTCTAGGACCCAGCGGGCTCCCGGCGCGCTTTTCCCAGGGAGCCGGCGGCGGCGGCTGCCCATGCCCATGTAAGTGCTGCGGGGTCTGGCTGGCTGGGGCCGGGCGCTGCGGGTGAGCGCACTCCATTAATAGCAACGGGAGAGGACGCCGCCGCTACAACGGAGCTCCTGAGACTGCAGCAAAAAGAGAAATGCGCTCGGGGGACGACAGTTCCGAGTTGGGGCTGGAGCGGTTCCAAAGCCCGGGCAGGGGCAGGGGGCTGCGGGCTTTGCGCCGCTTCGTCGTGGGCGAGCTGATCTTCTCCTGCCCGGCCTATACCTGCGTGCTGACCGTCAACGAAAGAGGAAATCACTGCGAGTGTTGCTTCGCCAGGTACCGCCCCGCCGTCGGCCCTATCGGGAGGGGAAAAGGCCGCGCGACGGGGGGCAGGCGCTGCCTCAGCGGCCTGGGCGCGGGGACTCCCGGTAGATCCTAGCGCCGACCGGTTGTCTGCTTTGGCAAGGACGCAAAGCTTCCCGGTAGTGGATTTCCATTGGAGGAAGACAAAAAAGGAGGCCGGGAATGGGGGCGGGCGAATAATAAGCCCGGGGCTCTGTTATGCACTCTCATTTTCCCCCATCTCCTTCCTAAACCCATGTAGATTGGGGTAGGTGTTGGCCTACAGTAGCCCTTCCATTAACACAGGGGTGTGAAATTCAATTGCACAGGGGGCCAAAACTCAAAGCACACTTTAGGTTGGGGGCCGAACAGGATAACCATTTATTGCCAGGCATGCAAACCCCCTCTGCCCATGGCGAAGGCAGCCGCCTGCTCTGTTGGGCAGAGGGGATGGCAGCGGCGGCCTGCCTGGTGCTGCTGCTCTCAAGTTGCACAAGCTGGCGACACCATGCTTGCAAACCCTCTCTGCTGTACGGAAAAGGCCGCTTCCTGCTCCATTGGGCAGAGAGGGGACTTGCCTGCCTGGTGCTGCTGCTCTTGCGCCGTGGAAGCCAGGAACACCGGCCATGCAAACCCCTTTTGCCCAATGGAGAAGTCAGCTGCCTGCTCCATTGGGCAGGCATGCAAACCCTCTGCCCCACAGAGAGGGCAGCTGTTCCACTTGTTCCGTTGGGCAGAGGGGACGGCAGCACCAGGTATGCAAACCCCCTCTACCAGCCGCCCTTTCTGTTGAGCAGAGGGGACGGCGGCAGCAGCCTGCCTGGTGCTGCCGCTCTCGCGCCGCGCAAGCTTGCGACACCATGCTTGCAAACCCTCTCTGCCCCACGGAAAAGGCCGCTTCCTGCTCCATTGGGCAGAGAGGGGACTTGCCTGCCTGCTGCTATTGTGCTGCGCGAGCCGGGAACACCGGGCATGCAAACCCTCTCTGCCCCATGGAGAAGGCAGCTGAGCCGCCTGCTCCATTGGGCAGAGAGGGGACAGCAGCAGCGGCGTGCCTGCCACTGCTGCTTTTGCGCCGCATGAGCCGGCAATACCGGGCTTGCAAACCCTCTCTTCCCCATGGAGAAGGCAGCTGCTTGCTTCATTGGGCAGAGAGGGGGTGGCGGCGGCAGCCTTCAGTGCTGCCGGGTCTTGTGCTGCGTGAGCCGGTTGCACCGGTCATTCAAACCCTCTCTGCCCCACAGAGAAGGCAACCACCTGCTCCTTTGGGCAGAGAGGGGACAGCAGCAGCAGCCTGACTGGTGCTGCCAGCAGCACTAGACATGCAAACCCCCTCTGCCCTATGGAGAGCAGCAGCTTCTGTTCATCCCACATGGCAGCCTACCCTGCAGGTATGCATAGAAGTCAGAGCAGGACTCCCCTGGCGCAAAGCTGAATCTGGACCTCCCATCCGCCCCTTCCACTCGGCCGCCTTACCCAAAGCATGACCCAGAAATGAGGCGGCTCTTGCAAAAAACTCATGCAAAGCACCAGGCAAAAAACCACACACCAACTTCTGCCGGCAAGGTTTTGCATGGATTACAGGGCTGGGGGCTTGTGTTTGCAATGGGTCAGCTCTCTTGCAAGGAGAGGAGATTATTTTCCTTCTCCTTTTGGGTCTGCAACTTTGGAGAGGGGTGAGCATTACTTACAAAGGATTGCAAAGTTTGCATGCAAATACGGTTCCTGGGAGGGAATCTCTCAGCCGCTGGCCCTTTGCGGGTTAAAAACAAAAGCTGCAGAATGAAAGGGAATCTGGAGGCAGCTGATGCTCAAGTTGCAGCCCCAGAGGCTCAGTTGGAGCTGCTCTTCGAATGCCAAGGAACCCCTCTAATAAATACACTGAGTGTCCCGTGTGATTCTCTGCAGTCCCCAGAGCAAGTTTGCTGCCAGAGAAGGCCCAAAGGGCAGCAGCTGGGACCCGGGGGAGAGGCAGCGGGGGCCCAAAATGGAGCCAGAGCAGCCCAGGAGAGGGGAAGCCTGCCTGCCCACTCCCCCCCCCCCCCACACGCCTGGCCTGCCTGCTTAGTGCTTACCAGTTGCCTCCTCCTTTGTCCCTCACTGCAGGCTGCAAGCTTCAGGCTCCTGCTGTTGGTTTGGGTGGGTAGGGCCAGACAATGGGGTGTTAAGTGTGTGTTAATGAGGGCCAGATAGAATTATACAGAGGGCCTGATTTGGCCCCCCAGGCCGTGAATTTGACACATGTGCATTAACAGCTCCTGGGGAAACCGCAAATCAACAGGTGAACCATCTCCTGCGCCTGTCCCCATATCAGGGGAAGTGAAACTTGTTGAATGTTTGGGTGTCCTAGAACTGTTAAAGGCACCAACAATCATGGTGGCCTGTAGTGGTCACTTCCGCTCCAGACAGGAAAAGAGCCTACGTCTGATAACTGAATTCAGGACTGAAGGGGCAGGGGGATTCCAGGGCAACTTGTGTTTGCTTTCATTTGCCTGGTCCCATACTCCTGGTCTAGTTGCAAGCTGCATTGTGGACTTTCAGAAAGAGATATGGCAAAAGTTGATGGGGGTGCAGCAACTATCCCCAATGTGGTGCGTGCTGATGTGTTTCCTGGTTTCTCTTTTCTTGTTCCCAGTGCAAAAGCCAGTTCTAGTCCTGTCATGGCTCTGCTCTCTAGAGTTGGAGGCATTTTGTGAGAAGCCAGGGGGCATCAGCTCTGTGTCTTTTGAGAAAAACAGCTGCCTCCCTCACGTGAGGATGCTTGTGTGGTTTGCCCCTGTAGTCCACGACAACCATTTTGTGGTGGCATCCATGTGGAAACTCCCAACAGTGGCCACAGGAAAAGTAAAACTGGTGTCTGGGGTTCTGTATGGTTTTAGAGAAAAAGTTTGCGTTGAATTCAGTCTCACGAAATATAGGCCTGGTAACCTGTTCTGCACAAGTCTCCTAGAAAGTTTCCAGAACATTTTCTGGAACATTTTACCACAATGTTTGTCCCCACTCACCACCTTCAAATGTTTCATGGGGTTATTTTAGTTTTTTGTTTCTTTATTGAAATGAGACTTCGTTGATTCATTGCTTCGGTGCTCTTTCAGGAGTGTGAAAAAATGGCACCAAGAGGCAGAAACATAGATGGGCAGGAGTGCACCAGGGGCACACTCCATGTTTTCCACAGCTTTCTGCTGGCTGAAAACAGGCCAGGCTGGTGGGGTGGGGCCCGGCCTGGTGGGACGAGGGAGGTCGGGGTGATTGTTGTCCCACCCAGGCGTGCACCTGGTGCAACACACACACCCCTTCCCCTTTTAGCTCCGCCACTGCCAAGAGGGAAGTTGGGCAATGGCGCAGGTGTGGAAAATGGTAGTGGGAAGATTAAATGTTTTAAATACGTTCACAATGTGTGGGAAGCTGCCTCAGAAATGTTTCAGCAAAAAGAATTGTAAAAGGGTTTCCAGAGACAACAGAGAAAAAGTGTTTTGGAAACGTTTCCAATCCTAAAGGAGGCAAAAAGCAATATGGCACTCCATAAAGGAAGTGTTTGATTTCTGGTCTGAAAACATTGTAAATATCTTGTGTGGAAAAGGCCTTTAGTTCATTCATACAGTCCTGAGGTTCATTAAGTGACTGAAAGCTTCCTTTGAGCAGATGCATAAGTTTCAGTTGATCACTGAGTCTGTACCTCAGAGGTTTGGAAAGTGAACTAGGTTTCCCAGCGAACTTTAGAAATCTTATCAGGTTTCATTTTATTATTTTTATCCCACCCTTCCTTTTGAGAGTTCAGGTGTACAAGCTTCTTCCCAGTTCTAGTTTATCTTTACAATAATTATTTGAAGGAGATAAGATGGGGATAGGGTGTTTGGTCCATGAGTTTCATGGGTGAATAGGAAATTGAACCTGGGTTTTGGCAGCTAGTTCCTAATACTGGTCACTGCACTGTATTGGTTGTAATTTTAGAAATGCAGCACTTGCTTGGGAGTATAGTTTCAATAAATTTAATTGACTGTCAGATTGGTGGGATGGAGGCACTCCATAGTAAAACGAGTCTACAGAAGTATGGACACAGTGAACAATGGAAGTGTCTGTAATAAATACATTTCTCTTTCCCTTGCCCAAATAATGTGGTAGTTATTGTTTGTCTTCCTATTCTGTGATAGTTACATGAGCTAATGGTTCACAGGCAGCCCAATCCTGAACACTCTTTAGTGGAGGCAGCTAGCACCCAGTGTAATAGTGGTGGTTCTGGTCCCATCCCTATAGACATGACATCAGGAACAAACAATATATTCCGTTCTGCAAGGCACAGATCACAGTGCAAACATCTCAGAGTCCATAGCAACCCTGGCAACACCCACCTACCAGGCAGGTGGACTGGATGATGTCCCTCTGAGTGGCACAAAGGAGGAGCCAACCACTCCCTGCTGATGCATCCACCCCTTAATGCCACTCCCCCCCGCCACGGACCACCATAGGACAGTAGGGGACCTGGTAGCACCACATCTCCAACAGAGTATTATGGCCTCATCATTGCCATCATTGCCCTCATAGCCCAGAGGGGAAGAACTCCCACATGGCAGACAAGATGACCACACACAAGCATCCATGCTCCAAGCAATTCCCTTCCCCTGAAAAAGAAATAATCCCTGCTTGAATCTATAGCCTCCAAACCCAAGGCAAGCATCCTAGCTACAGGACCAGGAAGGCAGATGCAAAGGAGGCATGCCATCAGGCATTAGCATTCTCTTGCACTTTTAATGCAGGCAGAGATCAAGGCAAAGAGTGGCATGACTAAGTGGAAAGATACTGGGACGGCTTGACCAGGCCTCCTGGAGAGGCCAGAGGCAGGCAGAAGTGTCACAGCTGATACAACCTCCATCCACACCATCAACTTACATGATTCATCAGATGCCAGCAGTGCTGTCAGGAAATGTGATACCTGTAGACCTGAACCCCCACCTCCACTAGAGTAATCACATCTCTCCTCAGCCTACTCACCAGCCTGCTCACCAGTGTGTGACATAGGAGGGGCTGGGAACCACAGAGGGGTGGCCTCTCTGTGGTGGCCATGGCTGTCTGCTGTAGCGGGGAAATATTAATGAGTTATCCAATACAGACTTTGCAAGTCCTGCCTCATCACAGCATGTCTGTGAGCAGAGTGAGCATGCTAGATGGATGGCTGCCTGAGTATGGATGCTGTAAGAGCTGGGTAGGAACCACTGAAAGGACAACCCTGTGGCAGAGTGGCAGGACCCAGAGCACTGGCCCATACTGCGCTGAGAATGCCATTCTCCCCGGTCTCTTCCTTGTTGAATCACCACCTGCATAGATGGGTGAAGGGTTGCTAAGCTGGCAGATCTACTTAGGTAGCAGTTGTGCTGAGAATGGTGGGTTGTCTGCCAGTCAGCCTCCGCACTCCACTCGGGCCACTTCTGTGCCCCACCCATACCTCTCACAAATCATAGCCAGCATTCTTAGGTACACGTTCCTGGGAGTATGTCCCATCATGTGGTATGGGACATACTGTTTGCTGAATCTGCTTCAACTTGCTCTAACATACATACACACACTGCTAGCCTTGCTGGTAGAAGCCTGCATTGGCAAGGCATCACCCAATGTGTATGTAAGGGGGGTGGGGTGGGGTGGGGTGGGGGTGGAGGCAGGCCAAGCCTACTGGATCTCTGCTTTTGCTCACCTGTCAGTGTGTAGTTGCTTTTTGCTGTGCGGTGGGGCTCCTGCATAGGCTCTGAAATGAGATGTGGCAAGGAGGATTGTTCTCCTTGGGTGTAAGTGCATTTCCCACCACCAGAGTGAAACATTATGTACTCTTAGTGTGCAAGTTGGAGACCTCAGAGACAGACTCTCATGTCATCTGCCCTGTCCTTTATTGCCTGGGTGCCTATGAAGTCATAGGTACCTATGCAATAGAAAAGGCAAGCCCCAGTTTAGCACAGGACACCAAGTGCAACCAGTCATACAACTTTTCAGAGATGACCAAGCCCTCTTCCCTGCACCCAATCAAAGCCCTTTGCCAGCATTACATAAACCTGAGAGGCCCCCCCCCCCATAATAGGGCAGGTGGCAGGGGAATCTGTCTCTGAGACCTTCCTTTTGAGTATAAAATAAAATTCTACAGTCCCCCTATTTTGGCCATTTTATTCTATTTTTGCTTTCCCTCCCCGCCCCCCCCCCCAACTTTCACATGGGGAGCATAGGAAGTATGGTATCATGGTCATCTCTATACGGCAATTTAACCTGAATACTGAGTATTTGTTTAGAAAAACAACTCATACATTACCATTGTTTGTCTGAAAAGAAAAACACAATCACAGAGCTTCCTCCTCCTCGCCCACCCACCCCAGTCTCTTGGCAGTCTCTTGGCAGCGAGGCAAGCCGGGGCTTACCAAGAGACCCTCGCCCTGCCACCCAAGTTAAAGGGCCATTGAGGTAGGGAAGCCAGCCCATGACCCTGCCGCCGCCGCCTCCTCGCCCACCCACCCCAGTCTCTTGGCAGCGAGGCAAGCCGGGGCTTACCAAGAGACCCTCGCCCTGCCACCCAAGTTAAAGGGCCATTGAGGGAGGGAAGCCAGCCCATGACCCTGCCGCCGCCGCCGCCTCCTCGCCCACCCACCCCAGTCTCTTGGCAGCGAGGCAAGCCGGGGCTTACCAAGAGACCCTCGCTCTGCCGCCCAAGTTAAAGGGCCATTGAGGGAGGGAAGCCAGCCCATGACCCTGCAGCCGCCGCCTCCTCGCCCACCCACCCCAGTCTCTTGGCAGCGAGGCAAGCCGGGGCTTACCAAGAGACCCTCGCCCTGCCACCCAAGTTAAAGGGCCATTGAGGGAGGGAAGCCAGCCCATGACCCTGCCGCCGCCGCCTCCTCGCCCACCCACCCCAGTCTCTTGGCAGCGAGGCAAGCCGGGGCTTACCAAGAGACCCTCGCTCTGCCGCCCAAGTTAAAGGGCCATTGAGGGAGGGAAGCCAGCCCATGACCCTGCCGCCGCCGCCTCCTCGCCCACCCACCCCAGTCTCTTGGCAGAGAGGCAAGCCGGGGCTTACCAAGAGACCCTCGCCCTGCCACCCAAGTTAAAGGGCCATTGAGGGAGGGAAGCCAGCCCATGACCCTGCCGCCGCCGCCTCCTCGCCCACCCACCCCAGTCTCTTGGCAGAGAGGCAGAGCTACCTGGAAAATGGAGGGGGGTTTGCAGAGGCGGAGAGGCTGCAGAAGAGGCGGCTTCCCACTCCACCAGAGAGTGTGTGGCAGCAGACAGCAGGGCTCTGTCCTGTCGGTTGCGACTGTGCCTACCTGGCTTTGTCCCTCTGGCTGGGCAGGCCCTTCTGAAGAATCAGCTGAGATGGTGGAAGCCTGTCCACTGCTCTGCCTCCCTGGCTGGCTGGCTGGCTGGCGCTGCGGTGTCTGGGAGCAAGGCGGCGAGCGAGAGAGAAAGGCGGCGAGAGAAGTATGTGGAGGAACGCCCCAGAATGCCTTGCAGGAGGGGAAGGCTCGCCCCAGAAGGCACTGCAGGAGGGGAAGGCCCGCCCCAGAAGGCACTTTGGGAGGGAAACGCTCGGCAGAGAAGGTAATGGAGTTTTCAGAAGAGCCGCATCTGGAAGGGAGAGGGGGGAAGGGGGAGGGGGAGTTTCGGCACTCGCGTGCCAGAGGAAAGGCCTTCGCGTGCCACCTCTGGCACGCGTGCCATAGGTTCGCCATCACGGCTATAGTATATCAGAAGATAAATTGATACATTGTTTGTGTGAGTGCCATTAAGACGCTTCTGTCTCATGGTAACCCTGTGAATCAACATTCTCTACACTGTCCTATCATTAACAGCCTTGCTCAGATCTTGAAGACTGAGGACTGGGCTTCCTCTGTAGAGTCAATCCATCCAATCTTGGGTCTTCCTCTTTTCCTGTTGCCTTCAACTTTTCTTAGTGTTATTGTTCTTTGTTGTGAGTTGTGCCTTCTGATGATGTGGGCTATGTAAGATAGCCTCAGTTTAGTCATTTTAGCCTCTAGGGACAGTTCAGGGGATGCATTGTATAATGTACAATTAATAAAAACACTGATTTTCTACTTGACATTTTTGGTGGAATTTTCCCACCACTAGGGCAATGTTTTCAATATTACTGTGGGCTGCTTTGTCAGATATTGAATCAGTCATGGTGCTCCTTATTAAATTATTGTCTGCCCAAGTTATTTATGTTCCTGTGGAAGTTATATCTTGTTGCTGCAACCTGGTTGTAAGAGATTATTAGATCAAAATAATTTTTATTGGACTAAAATAATTTAATAAGTTTTGCACACTTTTGATGATTTTGAGTTTCCTCCTCCCAGGCTCTAAGAACAGTGAGAAAGAGAGGCCAGAAAAAAGGAATCATGATTGCTTTGATCTGAAGTGGCAGCTGACATTACTGCATCTGAGTGACAGGTGAGAATTAAGGCAGGTTGCATCAAGAGTGAGGGATTATACTGTGGCCTACAGCTGTGAGGGTATTATGAAAAAGACAAGTTTCTATAGCACCCACGCAGATGGGCTTTATGAGTAAGACCACAACTAGTCATAGGATATGTTAGTATGAATTAAGGTAAATGACCTATGATCTCTCTATTAAAGACACATAGGTACAGATCATGTGGTAGGATACATTCATATCCAAATGTTGCTTATAGGTCTTGAGCCATTTAAAAGATTCCACGTGTATGCGTTGAGTGTGTGTGGAGGTTGAAGCCTTAGGCTTCTATTGCTTATTCTTATAAAGTATTTTGACAAAACTATATTGTTACTTGCCTTTCAGATTTTTTGGGTCCGTGACTTCCTTCTTGCAACAGAGAGAAGTAAGCAGCAAAGACCCACAAGGGTTGATATTGGGACCAGTGCCATTTTATGAATAAATAAAATAGCAGCAGTCTCAGTACCAGTCCTTATGGGACCCTGCTGCTCTCTTCTCTACAAGAATGAAGTCACAGATCTGCCTTTATCTGCCTGGAAATGAGGGAGAGCAATATAGTGGCTATGTTTCAGGTGATGATAAGCAAGGCAGATAATGAATAGCTACAGAGGGATCTCTCTAAATTGCATGAGTGAGCGACAGCGTGGCAGATGAAGTTCAGCGTGGGTAACTTTAAATATGTGCTGATAGGATCTGAACTAGTGGAGACTGAAAGGGAAAGAGATCTTGGAGCTGTAGTGGAAAATTCTATGCAGATATCAACTCACTAAATATCAGTGATGAAATTGACAAACTCCATGCTAGCAATTATTAGGAAAGGGATTACAAACGTAATGGTCAGTATAACAGGACCCTTGTATAGATCTATGGTGCAGCATCATTTAGTCTCAAAAAAGAAAATGCAGAACTAGAAAGAGTACAGAAGAGAGCAACTGATACGAGGAGTTGGTGCACCATTCCTATGAGAGAAGGTTGAACAATAAAGGACATTTCAATTTAGAAAAAGTTAGCAGGAGAACCCAATGAAATTGTTGATTGAGGGTAGGAGACATGAAAGGAATTGCTTTGTTAATTAATGAATCATTAAATTGTGAGATTCACTTCCAGTAGGTGTAATGACTAAAGTCATAGATGACTTCAAAGGAGGATCAGACAGATTCATGGAGGATGGGCTCATCCAGGGCTGCTAACTAGGGTTGGTAAATGGGAAAAAAATTCGGCCCCGGTTCGGATTCGGGTCCAGTTCGGATGTATGGGGTCGGATCCCCCCATATCTGAGCCTGCCAGGCTCGGATACACCCGAATTTCCGAGATTCTCGGGTTCGTTTTTATTTTTTTGCTGTTTTTCCCTGTTTTGGCCTGCAGGGGGCGCATTTTTGAAGATATTGGCATGAAAATTTCAGGGTATCTTCAGAATACTGTTCTGATTATGCACCCCAAGTTTGGTGCAGTTTGGGTCAGGGGGGCCCAAGTTATGGACCCTCAAAGATAGCCCACATATTCCATTGTTGTCAATGGAAGCCAATGGAGTATATGGGCTATCTTTGAGGATCAACATGGGCCCCCCTGAACTAAATTATACCAAGGGAATGCATGACAAAACAGTATTCTGAAAGATACCTAATTCATGCTGATACCCTTAAAAATGCGCCCCTAGCTACAGAGATTTTGCCTAAGATTCTGTGGTTTTGCATTGAATTTTTCAATTGCTTTCAATGGGGGTATTCCTGGGGTGCCTGCAGAGGGCGCATTTTTAAAGGTATCATCACCAAACTTTCAGGGTGTCTCCCAGACGCTATTCTGATCATACACCCCATGTTTGGTGCAGTCTGCTTCAGGGCGGCCCACGTTATGGACCCACAAACAGGTGGTCCATTATCACCCAATGTCGAGGAGGGGGATGAAAAACGCATAAAACCATTTTTTTAAAGCCTTCGACAATACATTTTTTTTAAAGCTAGAGACACCAAAATTTCAGGGTATCATCTGGAGACTTTCCATGATCATACCCCCTAGGTTTCAGTGCAGTTTGGTTGAGGGGCCAAAAGGATCCTTGAGGAACCTTGCTTTTTAAAGAGATTTTTGTGCTACTGTGTGGTTTTTGGGTGTTTTTGGGGGGCCCAAGAGAAAAAAATCATTAGGATCGGTGAGGATCCATTCTTTTTGATCATGTTTTGGGGCACTGTTGGGCCATGGCGTGGGATGTGTGACTGCTTTGTGCAGACATGTGTCCTAAGGACTTGTGCCATGATGTGGTGGTGATTTTGGGTGACCAAGTGAAAAAAACCATGCGGATCCTTGAGGATCCATGCTTTTTTACCCTGTTTTGGGGGCGCTGTTGGGCCATGGCGTGGGATGTGTGACTGCTTTTGTGCAGACAGGTGTCTAAGGCCTTTGCCATGTTGTGGTGGTGATTTTGGGGTGACCAAGTGAAAAAACCATGTGGATCCTTGAGGATCCATGCTTTTTAACCATGTTTTTGGGGCACTGTTGGGCCATGAAGCATGGGATGTGTGACTGCTTTGTTCAGACATGTGTCTAAGGACTTGTGCCATGTTGTGAGGTGGTGATTTTGGGTGACCAAGTGAAAAAAACCATCGCGGATCGCTTGAGGATCCATGCTTTTTAACCATGTTTTCGCGGCACTGTGGTAAAGAAACTCCCAGGCATGTGGAATTCACACATAAATTTATTAAAGTTTTTAGTTAGTTGTTCAGTTAAAGTAGTTGATTTTTTTCAGTTAAAGTGTTGTTTTGCCACATTTCTAACATTGGGGATGTGGATTCTCTGCTTGTTTCTTTTTCCCCAGCACTTTTTCCTTCCAGCCTTACTGTGCTGTCCTGCCTTCCACTGGAGTGGAAGCCTGTGGACAGTGGGCTTTTCCCCACTCCCTTCCATCCCCTATGCGTAGCGCTGCTCTCAGCAGCGGCATCTAAGCCAGCAGCGTCGAAGCGTCCACACGACCAGCGCTCTGTGCAGGGTAGATCAAAGCGCCGTTCAGAAGAGCGCCTGGGATGCCAGCAGCTGAGGGGGGCCATACGACAGCGGCAGCGGTGGGGTGAGCTGCACTGTGGCCGCCTGCGGTGGGGAGGGAGGAGGAACCCGCACTACTCTCCTCAAGTAGCAGCGGGGCTTACGGTAAGTGGGGAAAGGCCCAGCGGCAGCGGCAGAGGCGGCTGTGCTGTGGCCGCCCTGCCGTGGGGATGGAGGAGGAACCCAGCTACTCTCCTCAAGTAGCGCGGAGCTTACGGTAAAGTGGGGAAAGGCACAGCGGCAGCGGTGGGGCGGCTGCGCTGTGGCGCCCTGCCGTGGGGAGGGAGGAGGAACCCAGCTACTCTCCTCAAGTAGCAGGGTTCACGGTAAGTGGGGAAAGGCCCAGCGACAGCGGTGGGGCTGCTGCGCTGTGGCAGCCCCTGCGTGGGGAGGAGGAGGAACCCAGCTACTCTCCTCAAGTAGCGCGGGGCTTATGGTAATTGGGGACAGGCCCAGCGGCAGCGGGGGGGGCGGCTGCGCTGTGGCGCCCTGCCGTGAGGAGGGAGGAGGAACCCACGCTACTCTCCTCAGAAGTAGCTGGCGGGGCTTACGGTAAGTGGGGAAAGGCCCAGCGGCAGCGGCGAGCGGCGACTGCGCTGTGGCAGCCCTGCCGTGGGGAGGAGGAGGAACCCCGCGCTACTCTCCTCAAAGTAGCCTTGGGGCTTACGGTAAGTGGGGAAAGGCCCAGCGGCAGCGGCAGGCGGCTGCGCTGTGGCCGCCTGCCGTGGGGAGGGAGAAGGAACCCCGCGCTACTCTCCTCAAGTAGCGCGGGAGAAACTTCACGGTAAGTGGGGAAGGCCCAGTAACACTGTGGGTAAGTGGGGTCTCTTTGGGTGGGAAACTTTGTGGGGACCATTCTGTGGGTTTTTTATTTTTGTAGTTTGAAGCCCCACTCGTCCCACCGCCACTTGCCAGGAGCGGCATGGGAGTTCGGGGTCTTGGGGTTTCGCACGGGTTGGGTGGGAAATGAGGCTGGGTGGGGGTGGGTGCTTGTAGGACTTGCGGGAGTGGGGTGGGGGAGCGGCGCTTGCGGCGGAGTAGGGTTTGTTTTTGTTTTTTTACTTGGAAGCTGCTCGTCCCAAGCTTACTTGGAAGCTCCGCTCGTCCCAAGCTTGCCAGGAGGCGGAGCTGGGCCAGAAGGAGTTAAATTTTATTTTCCCCAGGCTGGCTCGGAGAAGCCGCTGGCTCGGGGGAAGGGCCAACTTCGGATTGCGTTTAGTGAGGAGGGGGCAGGCTCGGCTCCTCGGCCCTCCGACCCCCTCCGAACTGACTGATCTCGGCCTGATTTGCCGTTCGGGAGGGGCCGAACCGCCAACCCTACTGCTAACCATGCTGACCAAAGGAAAACTTTATGGGCCAAACTAAATGTTAAGTTATTACCCCACAGCTGCACACATCCTGTGGTGTAGGATGACTTGTTAAAAATAGGAGAGCCCAAATGCCCATTGAACAGTGTTGTGGCGAAAGGAGGGGCTTCTTCCTCCCCGCTTTTTCCCATGTGAAAACCATGATGGGTAGGGAATTATTTCCATGATTTTGTTGCTCCAGTTGGGTTTGGGCGACATGCCTACATTGCAGGTGATGTTCTATGCTTAGTAGAAGAGAATAATTGGGTTTTTCCCCCCAAACAAAGACTGTAATGGATGTGGCAAACACATTACCTCAGTGAGGGACTGGCTGCTGTTCAGCAAGTTCTGTATTTGATAATATTATTATTATTGGTTGATTTCACAGCTGCCAGTTCTTTAACTGGTTGTTGGCCTTCATTACAATTGGAGCTTCACCCAGAGGCCTAGGAAGTTGTAATGTATCGGCGTAGTATTCAAGCGGATCACAATAGGGCTGCCTTCTGAATCTGACAGATGTTAATTTTGTCAAATTGAAGATGTTTCAAGTGCAGCCCTAGTGTTTTCGGAATGGCGCCCAGGGTGCCGATTACCACTGGGATGACCTCAGTTGGTTTGTGCCATAGACGCTGAAGCTCGATTTTCAAATCGTGGTATTTAGTGACTTTCTCCTGTTCTTTTTCAATGACCCTGCTGTCACTGGGTGCTGCTATGTCGATGATGGTCACTTTCTTTTCCTCCATCACTGTGATGTTTGGTGTATTATGTTTCAACACTTTGTCCATTTGGATTCAAAAGTCCCACAGGAACTTGATCTTCTCATTTTCTGTTACTTTCTCTGGACAATGTTCCCATCAGTTTTTAGCTGAAATTAAGTAGTGCAGTGAAATAGTACCTTATGTACATGTAATTAGTTAATTCTAACCAATATTATCTTTTTCATCCAAAGCTTCAGGAAACTGATGTAAAAAAAAACAACAGAGAGATTTCCCAGTCCAGCACTCTTACGTGACATGACATCATTTGCTCCCAGATAAGGAACTTTGCAGCACTGTCATGACCCATAACCACAAAAGATGGAATTCGTGTTTGTGTGGATCAAAACAAATGTTCTTTTGTCTGTATGTTAGCAAATTCAGCAGAATTATCATATTCATGTGTTGTGGGTATCAGTGTATATACCTCTGACTTATCCAACATCCTGCATCTTGTATCACTAGTGATTTCACCTACAGATTTTTTGTTGAGGGAAGTGTGCATATACATACACTGAACCTTCCAGTTTACTCAGTTGTAAACATTTAACAGTATCTTAAACTTAATCCAGCATTTGCTGTGTTGTAGAGAGGCAGAGTTGTTCTGTGAAAGTATTTTATATGGTATGTGTGACCAAGATCATTGTCTGCACTCAGGTGTTGCAATGCAGATATTCTGTACCGTACAGTAGATCTGCTGCAGTGCAGTATGCATTTTGCAGTTGAGCCTGAGAACTTTCTTGTAGCAGCTGTAGAGATGTAGAAGTGTCCCAAAGATGGAAAGTTTGTATAAAAGCAACTTCATGCTATATCAATTGAGACCCCCCTCACCAAAAACAAACAAAAAAACTGTGAATGAAGTGTTTTAAATTAAGTCCTCTAGTACAGAAAACATAGCATATTAAATAACTAGAAAGCATCATATTAAATAACTATTAAATAACAAGGGAGGGGCAAAAGCATCACATTAAATAACTATTAATCTTTTAAGCTTGAGGGAATGAGATTGTTGAAATTGTTTTGTATACATATTCTAATATATAATTGTCAGGGAAACAAAGTCTTGAGCTCCTGAAATAATAAAATATATCATATCTAACAAGTAGCACTGTTGTGTTTATGAGATTCAGTTAATTTTACTGTGTAGAACATTATAAACAGATGGGAAGTTTAGGTATAACCATATTGACACATTCGTTTTTTAAAAAATCCTGATATATCATGATGCTGGTTCAACTCTTTTGTTTTGGGATTTTTTGATGGAAAATTATCAGAAGGTAGCCACTTGCTGTCTGGTTCAGTGTCAGAAACAGAATATAATCAAGTGAACAAATATCAAGCAGAACCAGGGAAAGGAGGATCCCCCCACCCCCCATAAAAGAGAGGAAAGCCTAATCAATTGCAAGATAATCTTGTGATAACAACTCAAAGGGCATTTTTGTCTGAATCTTTATCAGAGGCCACTGTAAAATATATATATGGTTGTTTATAGCTGAGTAAAGAGTTTTAAACAATTGAAATGTAGCATGGTGACATCACTTAAAGCTGCAAACATGATCATAATATGTGCTGGTTGCCTACTTCTGTAACCAGAAAAAAAAATTCCTGGGGCAGGGCTTGCTTAGTTTTAAGTCCTTTGGGAAAAAAGTACTGGAGACTTATGGCATTTTTATAATATTTCCTCTATGTAGATGTCAATTTCTACTTGCACAGAGACAGAGTTCCCCTTTTCCCGAGGCAGGGCCAAGAACAACCTCAGTTTTAGAGTGAGGGGGATATTCACCTGGTCCCTCTTTTGCTACTGCCAGGTGCCTTGGTAACTTGGGAGCAATCTGTCCCTGTCCCCTGGCCTTCCCTTGGTCTGGTTTAATAAATAATTGCCTGGGTGTGGGATGTCTGTGGATCCCCCAATGCTCACTCATCAGGGGCGGGGCAATAGCAAGTGAAGGGAGTCTAGGCCAATGGCTTCCCTGGCTGGGCTATTCCTCCTTTTGCCCCATTGTCCCCCTAAAAGGGTGCTCTGTTGCCTGCACAGGCCCCAGAAACCCCCGCTACTGCCACCCTCCTCCTCTGGCCTGTTCCCGTGGGCAGTCTGCTGCCTTAGTCATGCCTCCCTATTGAGGCTTTGAACACGCTCCTGAGCATTTCCAAGCAAGGCCTTTACCTTTCTCCCTTCTCTCCTGTTTCTGGTCAGATTGCCTGATTCAGTGGTGTCTGAGCGAGATGCTCCCTCATCCTCTGGGGAGCAGGTGAGTGTGGGGGTGGGCTCACCCCCTGGACAGTAGACAAATAGAGCATAGATGGAGGCAAGGAGTCATTCTGTGGGTCGGCAGAGCTGCCACCTCACATTAGAACCCAGAAAGAGAGATCCTTCAACATTGGAGTCCTTCATCCAACTCATTGCAATCCTGTCTGCATTTTTTTCTGTCTCCCCCTAACTGAAATTTCTATCTCTTTGGCCACATATGTCCCTTCCCTTTTTCTGGGGAGGGTTGTTTGTTTTGATCTAGGATAGGTGCCACCTACTAACAGTTCAGGCACATCCACAGTTCTTTAAGGAACATTAATATTGTTTTGTCATATGCCCTTTTTCACCCCAGGCATACCATTTTAGGCCTAAGGTGTAGAATAGACTCATTCACAGTAACCAGACACTAAACGAACAGTTCGGATACAACCGGTATTTCCAGTAGTGAAAATGTGTGTGTGTGTGTCCTTTTGACCCCCAAAAAGGTGGGGGTCAAAAAGCAGAAGGTTAAGGCAAACATCTGGCTGAGCCATCCCAGAACTTGCCGTGTCAGAGAGGAGGGGGGGGAAGGATAACCCAGAGTGTACACAGCACAGAGGGTTCTGACAAGCAACAAACATTTTAGAATTGATTCAGTTAATGAATGGACTTTATCACTTGAATCTAAACATTTGGATGAAAGCATTTTGTCTGGAACATGGATTGTTAGTATTGCTGCTGGTGATCTTGGGTAAGATCTTTTTGAGGGGAAAACCCTTTTTTTTGGAGTATATTGGTGAAACCAAATCCACATACACTTTCCAGTAGTAAATCCCATTGTACCCAGCTGAAATTGCAACTGAGTAGCATTAGAAAATTGGCCTCTATGTATTGTGTGTTCTTGAATTTATGAAACACTTGTTCCTTGAATTTATGAAACACATTTAAAAATACCATTTGACTTGTATTTTTGCCATGGGTTACCTAGATCAAACAGGCATTGTTCAGGTTGATGGTTTAGCCCCATTACTCTAGTTTAGCATGTTGCAACCCAGAGTATATGTCTGCCTCTATAATAATTGTACTGCCTCAAGGGAGTGTTGAATTGTTATTCACCTTGTCCCTGTATTTTTCAGGTACTTTCTTACGGCCTATCTATGAGAGGCAAATGAGAGTTCTGTTTGTTCCAGAAGGAACAACAGGAAGAGTGGGAAATGACCTCTGTCTTAGGATGGGAGAATACATGTGGATAGCATACATTCTCCTTCCAAGCACCCTAATTTTTAAAAGAACTACTGTGAAGCATCTGCATCCATTGGTCCCAACTCATAGCGAGTTTGAATCTGCTTAGCTTCTGGCTAGGAGACATCCTGGGACATTATTCACCTAGCATAGTTTTATTGTTCATTGTCAGCCAGAGACATTACAGTGGTGTGTTTATCTCTTTAAGGAAAGAAGGATTGTCCAAATGTGGAAGATGTAAGCAGGCGTTTTACTGCAACGTAGAATGTCAGGTGAGTATCTTACCCGCTGTGCAAGAGAAATAACATTTCACTAATACAAGGGCCTGTGACATTTCAAAAGCAATGAAATCCTTTCCATATTCTGGGGTAGTGCTGATGCTGAGAGAGGCTGACAGGAGCAGCAAGAAAGGGCTGTTGGGGTGAGTCATAAATATGGAGTCAGAGTTGTGGCCTGAACCATTCCAGGAATTTGAAATTGCCATAATGAGTCACTGGGGATCAGCTGTGCAAGGTCATGGTACTGCTGAGCCATTAGATTAGTAGACTGCTACATGGCCCTAATTGCTTCAGAAGCTTCTGCCTACTTCAGGCATACCAGATGGTTTAACATTATTTCACTAAGCTGGTGAAGAAACTTGTGCCTAGCTGAGCAATCAAAAATAAAGGCTGGATTTAGCTTTTTGGGGGGTGGGGGTGGGGGGAGAAACTGTTTGCAAATGTTCTGTTGCTGCTGCTAATAATAATAGGGTGTGTTTATAAACTAACTGTGCTTCCACTCAGTAGTCATGTACTTTCATCACAGGGGTAAAGGAAACTACAAGCAGGCCTGTTCAGATAAGTTATAGTTGCTGGAAAGGCTTTGTCACATATTTGAGCAACAACTCCTAGATCCCCACACCACCCCTGCTGCTTAGCTGAATTCAGTCTAGTATAAATTCAAATGATTGCCATTGCCACCGGGGAAATGTGTTCATGTGCTAATTCCTTCTGCTCAGGCTTTCTTTGGTCTCATTCATGTTATTGGCAAGAGGCAAGCTTGTCTTAGGAGGCCTCTTTCATACAAAAAGATGAAAAACTTCTGCATAAGAACCATTGGGTTAAGCATAAAAACCATTGGGTTAAGCAGAGTTAATAGAGAGAGCTGAAACTCTGTGGTCAAGCCATGCTTTGCATGCAGGTGCTTCCGGGGTCATACCCGCCTAGTGTCTCCAGTGAAAGAAGTTTGGGTAGCAGGTGGTAGAAAAAGCCTTTCCCTGCCTGAGATCCTGGGTAGCCATTATTAGTCAGAGTAGTTAGTACACAGCTAAAAGGCCCAACTTTGTATACTGAGCCAGACAGTTGATCTGTCAAAGTCAGCATTGGCCAAATAGGAAAGTGCCCTTATTTGTCCCTTCAAAAATCAGTCCCTCCTGATGCCCTGGAAACCACAGGGCAGAAACAGATCATGCAACAGGGGATTGCTGCCTCTTCAGCAATCAAGCAAAGGGGAGGGGGGACTTTTGCCAGCCCTTCAGAGCCCACCTGAAAGCCCACCAGAGCACCAGCCAAAGTAAGTTGAAACGGGGGTGGGGTGGGGGGAGGGGTTGGTTCAAAATTTGAAGGCCAAATCAGCTTCTTGCAGTTTGGCCTCGGCTAGGAATTTAATTTCTCCCTTTTTATGGGCTGTGAGAAAGCTTTTCAGCTTTTTCCTGCTGCAGCTATTCAGCTTCATCCAGATAGCATTTTTTAAAATTAACCCAAAAAGTCTGAAATGGCTTTTTCAGGGAGGTTTTAGGCTCAGTTTTTACCGGATGCACAACCCTAATAGTAACTGCCCTACTTTTTGCCCTGTGGTCTCCCATCACTGTGTTCCTTCTCCACAATGCCCTTAATGCTGTATAACAAAGTATTCTTCTTAAAAAGAAAAGTCTTCTACTGTAGGATGTATTTCAAAGTTATGAGAAACTTAAGATAATGTTCATCGTTAGGATGTGCAGTTATGTAACAGTTTAATAAAATTCTTCCTTTGGGTCACAATACAGAGCATAATGCTTATTCATTATGGTTTGAAAGTCTTGATCTTTTGTATTTTGAACACACTGATATTAATTCTGCCTTTTCATAATTGTACATGAAGTGCTTAGGGGTTTTTGCTCCTCTTTTGGCATAATACTTTTCTTCAGTGTTTGGGGAACCTTTCCAAAGCCCTCACTTGAAGTGTAAGAACTTTGCGAGCACTGAATTCTTTTCAAAGGTGCCTTCAAGCCTTATGTTCTTTAGAAACCAGTCTCTGATGACTATACGTTCAGTGCTAGCAATCCGTCTTGCATCTTCATCTTTGTCTTCTTCAAAGACTTTTTTTAGCAGCTCAGCAGTTCTGTCTTAAAACTGGGAAGGACATTGGTGCCTTGATATTGAACTTGTAGCACAGTGATATATGGCAAATGTTTCTCTTTCAGACCTCTGTGGAAAGGAGCACTCCTTGCTTTGATTTTCTTCCCACCAAACAGATGATAAAAAAATGAATCTGAACTTAAGAGGTCTCTCTGGCTATTGTGTTAACTTTTGAATGCATGTTGACCTCCATATTTCGTAGCCATAGTTGAATACAGTTCTCTGCTCTCCATTGAAATCCTAGTGTATGTACAGAGCCTCTATATTTCTCCTAGGAGATGATGACAAAATTATTTTAAATTGTCAGCTGATCAGCTTGTATTCAATCTTAAGAATCTGATCTTAAGAACCTGATCAGGGAACCACAGGGAAAAACCTGTGCGTTTTTTTTCGAACACTTCTTTTTTCTCCCTAAATATCTGTCCAGAGTCACCTTTCTCTCTTTTAAATCAAAATAAGTCTTTTCCATGAGCACATTGGATAAACACCTTTTTCCCTTAACCAAAATAGAGTCATAGTATATCCATTCTAAGGCATACTTAGGCCAAAGACATGAAGGTTACACCCTGACCTCCCTCTCTAACCACAAAGGATTGTGTATCTTTTTCTTTTTATTGACATGCTCTATTAATACTTCTCAATGAATCTGTAGAGGTCAGAGGTGTCAGTAGAAATGGTCCTGTTCCATACTTTGTATGTTCATCCTGTGTGGATTTAAAAATCTGAACTGATTTTTTGTGTAATTTGAGGTTTCACATATTTCTGTTCTATTTTTATTTCCTCTCTTCCTTTCCCTTCCTTGAGCCTTTCCCTTATTATTGAGATACGATTATAAATTTCTCAGGGCAGAGAATAATTTTTTTTTTGTTTTCGTTACTGTAGTGGGTAATACATTCTTGCCACTAGTCCCAAGATTTCTTGGTGTGGTTCATCTGTAATAAGTGGAGTATGAGTGAGAAATGAAGGTTGATACATCTGCCTACCTGATGTTATGACGTCTTTGCAGCCTTCTAATTTCTAAACTTGAACCATGGTTAGGGTTGCCAGATGATTTCAAGGAAAATACCAGACACACTTGATAAACATTCATTGACCCTTCCCCCCATACCAAACATTCATTGACCCTTCCCCCCATAACAACGTTCTACATTACATCCTATATTTTCTTTATTAAAGCATTACAGATCATAACCAACCATTTCAACATAGATTCCTTGAGTTTCACAAGAGAGAAAAACAAAAACAAATGGAACTGATCCTAATTTTTACCATATCTTGACTTTTTACTAGACCAGATTATAACGAATTAGTTCAGTGAGATAAGTTGACTGAAAATAATCAGGTTTATCATCCAAGATTCAGTGAGACAAGACTATATATATACTTAGCATTGATCCAGATTTTCAACACTTTACCATACTTCTAATCAAGAGAATTTCATGTTCCTAGATACAGCAACAGCAGCTGCTTCTCTCCCCACACCCTTTTCTCTCTGGGACTAGAAGTCTACAAAGATTGCCAGCACCCCCTCATGCACTACTAAATTACTAAGCACCTTTTGTGATTCATCGTCTTTCTCCCCGTGGAAAAGAGACAACAGATGTGCAAGGAGGAAAATATGAGAAAACCACAAAACTTTTTTTTTGCATCAAGCAGAACAAAAACCTTAAACCCACCATATGTTGCTCTTTTATCAACTTTTCTCTTTTGCATTTAAAAATAAAGAAGCTTTGCAAGAATTGTGTGTTGGTTGCTATGGCACTGACTTTTAATATTTGTACCAGTAAACTCTGAAGTTCAATTTTGGTCACCACAGCTCCCACTGTTACATTTATTCAATTCAGTCACAAGAAGGCATTTAAGGTAGCCAACTTAGCACTCACCAAAATTTGAGATTCCTGATTGTTTGGTCCTCTACTTGCAAACTCTGGCCCTTTCCACACGGGCCTTTAACAGCGCCCTGGGGATGGCAAAAACGCCATCCCCAAGGAGCTGTTCGCATGGGGGGTGCAGCTGCATCGCAGCCGTGCTGCCCTTGCGCCTCCCTAGCGGCACAAAGCCGCTGTTTCCCGACCTCACTTCCCCAGCGAGGTTTTTGGGAAACAGCGTCTGGAAGGCGCCATTCCCCCTCCCCTTTCCCAAATGCCTCACTATGTCCTCCAGCCTCTGGCGCGTCACACAGGCCAGGGGACATGCCCCCCTGCCCTGCGACTTCCGAGCTGTCACGCAGGGCGGGGGGGGCGTGTCCCCTGGCTTGTGCGACATGCTGGAGGCCGGAGGACACGGTGAGGCGTTTGGGGAACGGCACAGCCTGTGCAGATGCTGCGCCAACCTCCCCGTCGCAACCGGGACCGTTCATGCGAATGGTCCCGGGGGGTTGGGTCGGCGTTATGTATGCTGACCCAACCCCCACCGTGGCCGTGCGGAAGCGGCCTCTGTAATGACACACCACAGCACTCCAAGATTAAAAACAACTCCTTTCTCACACCTCCCTTTCAGTTGCAAGACTCTTCAAACATGTAAGACTAATGTTTTAGCCAAGCAGAGAGCTCCACTGATGGACCCATCTTCTGGGGTTAAATGATCTTCATAGCTGTAGTATTAAAGAAATCATAGCACTGAATTTGAAATGAAATATGGCTATCTTCTTTTCTGGCCCGCAAAACATACTTTCTGTTGCAAAATAGAAACTCTACACAGCCAGGCAAAAGGCAATTGAGGTAGTATTTCTTTAACATGTCAAAAGCACCTCACAGAATTATTTCCACAGTTACAATATTTGAAGTCATAGCTTCAAATATAAAAATAAATGAACTTTGTAAGGTCAGCTGAACATTGTTGCTGCACCCCTGGTGCCCATCACTTATAAATTCAGTCAGACGTTCGTATAAGTGAGCATGTGTAGGGTTTATGCTGCATTAGATACAGGGAAATTTCCATCTGCACCTGTTAACTTTGATGCAGTCTTCTGGCTGTTCCTGCACTAACATTATGTTCTCCCAACTTCCTTTAGAAATACTCCAGTTTGGTCCTATTTATCTCTGCGATCAGATCGTCTATCACCTGTAAAAATCCTATTTCTATGGACTGATTTTGGTGCCGATCTCCCTTCCCATATCAAAGTTTATTCCTTTTTTCTATTTCCCTGGAGACAGGAGCTTGCCTATGCAGGTACAATGCTTTGGTCTTGTAACTGTTTCTTGCCACACCATCTTTCAAGGAGCTGTTTTCAACAATGTTACATTGATACTTACACTTCTTTGGGAAGCAAGCAGAAGCGGAACAAGGGGAAACTCCGCCCGGGGCATGTGGCGCCCCTGCCCTGCCCCGGAACGCACCCACCTGTCCCCTCCATGGCCTGGCCATGCCTCTGACGCCTCTCCGTCCGGGGCATTGCGCCCCACCCCACCCCATTGGTGCTACACCTCTGGGAGCAAGTCTCATTGATCTTATTTGTGACCAAAGAGGACTGGGCTAAACTTGCTTCCCCCACCCCCATTTAAACCTTACTCACTCTTCCCCCTTCCTAAATATATGTGCTGCTACATTATCACTCTGGTATTCAGATTTCTGCACCTCCAACACTGAAAAGATGCTCCCAGACCTTTGGATTATAAATTCTTTCTCTCTTTCCCCCTCTCCTTGTAATTGGTGCATCTTCACAGTCAGGACCAATAAATTTGCTTCCATTTGCTGACCACACCTCCACCTAAAAGCACCACCATTCCCAGCCATACTCAACACAAAGCATCACATTTACCAGATGCAGGCAGGGGATGGGCAAGGCCAAAGGCTGCTGTGGCAAAGGTGACAAATCAAAACACAGTGCACAGTGGATGACACTTGACTGGAGTGTTAGTTGGGGTGGTGGATAGGAAGTCTGGCTGGGAATGGAATGCATCCTGAGTCTTGAAGAGGCCAAAGGAGGCCTCTGTGTGAAGGGAAGAATGAGGCATCATTAGGTGTTAATAGTTGGGGAGGGAAGGATTAAAGAATCTGAGTTAGATGGGATCAGATGAGTGGAGGGGCATGTGTTTAGATAAGAGAGATGAATGGTTTGCTTGCCAAGACCAAATTGTGTGAAGCAGCCACTGGTGGCTGCAGAATAACTGCCGGAACAACCCTGAAAATAACATTTATAATTTTTAAATAATTTTAATTGTTTTTCAACATTGTTTAAACATACAAGAAAGAAAAAGTAAATAATAGGAAACAGACATGAACATAAGAACATAAGAACAAGCCAGCTGGATCAGACCAAAGTCCATCTAGTCCAGCTCTCTGCTACTCGCAGTGGCCCACCAGGTGCCTTTGGGAGCTCACATGTAGGATGTGAAAGCAATGGCCTTCTGCAGCTGTTGCTCCCGATCACCTGGTCTGTTAAGGCATTTGCAATCTCAGATCAAAGAGGATCAAGATTGGTAGCCATAAATCGACTTCTCCTCCATAAATCTGTCAAAGCCCGCTTTTAAAGCTATCAGGGTTAGTGGCCATCACCACCTCCTGTGGCAGCATATTCCAAACACCAATCACCGCGTTAAGCGTGAAGAAGTGTTTTCCTTTTTATTAGTCCCTAATTCTTCCCCAGCATTTTCAATGGAATGCCCCCCTGGTTCTAGTATTGGCAGAAAGAGAGAAAAATTTCTCTCTGTCCAACATTTTCTACCCATGCATAATTTTGTAGACTTCAATCATATCTCCCCTCTCAGCCGCCTCCTCTCCAGAACTAAAGAGTCCCCAAAGCGGCTGGCACAGCCTCTCCTCATAGGGAAGGTGCTCCAGTCCCTCAATCATCCTTGTTTGCCCTTCTCTGCACTTTTTCTATCTCCTCAATATCGCTTTTTTGAGATCTGGCTGACCAGAACTAGACACCCAGTACTCCAAGTGCGGTTAAGCACCACTGCTTTATATAAGGGCATGACAATCTTTGCAGTTTTATTCTCAATTCGCTTTCCTAATGATCCCCAGCATAGAGTTTGCCTTTTCACAGCTTTGCCATGCATTGAGTTGACATTCCCATGGAACTATCAACTAAAGGCAGCCCTAAAATCCGCTTTCCTGAGGTCTGCTTGACCTGATAGCACTGACCCTGTGGCGTGTTAATGTGAAGTTTGGATTTTTTTGCTATGTGCATCGCACATTTTGCTACATTGAACTGCATTGCCATTTCTGAGCCCACTCACCTAATTTATCAAGGTCCGCTTGGAGCTCTTCGCAATCCTTTGTGGTTCTCACCACCCTACATAATTTGATATCATCTGCAAACTTGGCCACCACGCTACCCACCCCTACTTCCAGGTCATTTATGAATAGGTTAAGAGAGCACTATTGAAGTCCCAAAGCGGATCGCTTGGGGGACACCACTCCCGACATCTCTCCATTGTGAGAACTTCCCATTTACACCCACTCTTTGTTTCCTGTTTCTCAACCAGTTTGCTTAATCCATGGGAGGACTTCCCCTCTTATTCCTTCATTGCTTTGGAGTTTTTTCTCTCAACAGTCTCTGGTGAGGGAACTTTGTCAAAACGCCTTTTGGAAATCCAAGTAGACAATGTCCACGGTTCACCCTGTCCACATGCCTGTTTACACCCTCAAAGAACTCTAGTAAGTTTGTAAGGCAGGATTTGCCTCTGCAAAAGCCATGCTGACTCTTTCTCAGCAGGTCTTGCTTTTCTACATGTTTTATAATTTTATCTTTAATGATAGATTCTACTAATTTCCCAGGAACAGATGTCAAACTGACTGGCCTGTAATTTTCCAGGTCCCCCCTAGATCCTTTCTTAAAGATTGGTGTGACATTGGCCATCTTCCAGTCTTCAGGGATGGAGCCTGATTTCAGGGATAAGTTGCATATTAAAGTGAGAAGATCAGTAATTTCATGCTTGAGCTCTTTAAGAACTCTTGGGTGAATGCAATCTGGGCCAGGGGATTTGGTAACATTTAGTGATGATTACATCAAAGAAAAATATATCTACCCCTCATTATATTAAGTACATATTACATAATGGATCCTAATATACCATTTTCTGTTTATTAGAGAGTCTTTATAAGGTTTTAAAATCTTTATCATTTATATACTTCTAAGCATTTTACTGGTCAATTTATTATATCTTAAACATTGTTAAGTTCCAGTCAAGTTATTTTGTTTTTACATGGTCAGATCGGATTGGTATGAAAAATAAGGACTCCATTTCTCCTCACATTCATCTTTTGGACATCAATTCACAAGATTAATTAGTTTGGTCATAATAGTATATTCTCTAATGTCCTTTTATCATTCTATTGTGAGGCCTTTATCTGATTTCCAGTTTGTTGCAATTATGATTCTTGCAGTAGTTATTAAGTACCAACACAGTTCAGTCAGTTTCGTAGGAAGTTTTTCATTTGGTATACCCAACAGCATTGTTTTTGCAGTGAGAGGAAATTTAAATTTGATTATCTGCCATATTCTCTTATGTATTTCTATCCAGAACTTAGTTTTTTACAAGTCTACCACGTATGAAAAAAATAACCTTATTACATGTGAATCTTTTTTATCAGCTCTTTTTTTGAATCTGTTCTTTCTTACCATAAATAGCTATGTATGCCTATGTATACCCACAGTTTCTAATTTCACCAGATTGTGAGATGAGTTTAATATCCAGTCAGCGATTCAAGTTAGTCCAGCTGCATAATAATATAATTGAATATTTGGCAATGCTATTCCTCCTCTTTTTTTCATCTTACAATACTTTAAATCTTATTGTTGGTCTTTTGTAGGCCCAGATAAATTTGTTAAAGTATGTTTGCCATGTATTAAAAATCTTCTCATTCATGTATATAGGCAGCATTCTTGGGCAGGATATTTATTTTAATACTTGCTATACTTCCTATCCAGGACAGTTTGAGTTTGGACCATCTTTGTTGATCTTCTTTAATCTTCTTCCAAGTTACCTCATAATTCTCTTGAAATAAGTTGTTCAGTTGATCATTTATGTTAATACCTAAGTACTTAAGTTTGTTGGTAGAACCAGTTTTTTCACAACCAGTTTTCTCTTCAATATCTTTTACTTCTTCTTTGGTTAAAAATCTTGTAATAATTTTTGTTTTAGCATGATTTATTTAAAATCCAGCAAATTGCCTGTATTTGATCCATCAGATGTTTTATTGGAAGATTAGGATTCGATATTTTCGGTACCACGTCGTTTGCATAGCTTTTCAGCTTATATTCTTTACTGTATGTTTTCAAACCTGTGATTTTAGTATCTTGCCTGATCCTTGTTGCAAGGAATTCTAAGATTAGTATAAATGGTAGTGGTGATAGTGGACATCCTTGCCTAGTTCCTTTTTAAATTTGAATCTCTTCTATCAAGGCACCATTGATTGAAATTCTCACTTTTTGTCTAGTATATATTCTTTGTATACATTGTAAAAAATGTTTAAATGTCCGATATTTTCCCCTTATAATATAAAATATAAAAACTTATAAAAATATAAGTCTCAATATAAAAACTTACACAAAATTAGAAAATGATAGAAAATGAAACATATAAACAAACAATAACATGGATCTTAATAGATCTTAATGTTAAATGAAATATAAACGTGATACAAATTTAAGAGAGAACCTTCCATCTTACTTATTTCACCTAACATTCTGCTATTAAATTTCACCTGCTAGTATATCAAATAAACAATTAGCTAATCACGTATTAATAACATATTAATTTAATTTCTCTAAATCTAACTTTAATCTCCATTGGGATTGTTTTCTAAAGTAATTGATTCAGCAACATATAAAAATACAGTTCCCACTTCTCATCAAACTTTGTTTACAAGATTTGTTAGTTTAGCCATGGTAGCATATTCTCTTACTTTTTCCTCCCAAATTTCTGTGTTTGGACATCTTTTGTCTCTACAACTAGTTGCCGCTATTACTCTGGTTGCCATTAGCAAATATAAACATAGTTGTTAAAGTTTCTTTGGAAAATTCTTAGGAAGGATAACTAATAATACTGTCTTAGCAGAAAATGGAAAGCTGATCTTCAATTTTTTTTGTATTTTTACATGTACATATAACCAAACCGTGTATATATAAAAGTCAAAAAAGTACTTTTTGACTTTTTTACAAGTCCACTACATATGAAAAAATGATCTACCGTATATACTCGCATATAAGTTGACTTTTTCAGCACATTTTTTGTGCCGAAAAACCCTCCTCGACTTATATGCGAGCCACCCGCCCCCGCCATCGCCACCCGTCGTCCCCCTCACTCACTCACTCACTCATTCACTCATCTTTTCCTTTCCCCACAGGCTCTGAGGCTCGGCTTCAGGGAAGCTGCTGCTCGGGCAGGGTGTTTCTGTGATTTTTAAAAGGGCAATGCTCCAAAGATTGCTAAATCTGATTTTTCCAAATTGTTCAGGGATTCCTGTGAACCACAGATTATTACTTCTTCCTTAGACTGAGGGCTTCAATTCTTTCCTCTGCTTTTTGAAACTGCTTTTCTTGATCTTCAAGAAGAAAATCAGATGTTGTTTCTCTTATTTTAATGATTTCTTGAGTATTTTCTTGTATATTTTTCTTGATTTTCTCAAATTGTTTACAATATCTGATTTCATTTTCTCAGTTCTTTTTTGTAGTTTGCTTTGATTGTTTGATTTGAATTGAAATCTCGTTTTTGTATATTGAGCTTTCTTTTTATATCTTGGATTTGTCTTTTTAGTTCCTCACTGGAGCTCTTAACATTCTTTTATATTTCACTAAAGGTATCTGTTGTGTCTAAAATACCTTATTCTTCTTCCTCTACTATTACTTTCTTGCCAGCTTTCCTAGTTTGGGCTATTATTGTTTATCTTGTTTTCTTTTCTATTTGCTATAATTTTGCAGAGTTTTGCCATGCATCATGATTTCACAATTTAGTCAGTTAAATACTGTGCATTTAATCCATTTCTTATCAGCAGTCAATATCTCTTATCAAATAAAAATCTTAATTATTATACTAGATATATCAAAAAGGTATTAAAATATTGTAGGAATTATTCATGTACAATATAGACAATGAGAGGAAGGGGCAAAACACCAGGAGTAGTCAAAATGGGGTAGGAAAAAAACACTAGGAACATTTAGGGGAGGGTTGAGGGTATTACAGAATTATTACGTTGCCTTTTTAATTAATATTTATTAATACATAATGACCACAAACTTGCTTTAGCAAATTATTTAAAATTAATCTCTATTAATTTGGTAATCAGAGGATTTTAAAAAAACAACAACCCACAATTTGTTAAATTCAAAATGTCAAAAAAATAATAATAATCCAGGAATCTAAAATCAGATCCAATAAGAAAAAAGAGGAAGAAAAAAGAACACAGGCAATGAGTCCAAATGAGGTTCAGTAATGTAGTCTTAGAATGTTGTGCTGTTTTATAACAGCTGCCAATCACCATATTTAATTTTCTCCACTAGATTTAATAGAATCTTCTGTTGCTTTTCAGTTTGGTTCAGCTGTAAAGTTTCACATAGTAACCATTTTAATATTCTCCTTAAAGCAAAAGCTAAGAAAAGGGAAGGGAAGGGAAGGGACGGGAATCAGAAAGTATGAAAATATGGCAGGCCTGCTCCTATGTGAGGGGTAGAGTGATCAATTCCTCAGCTTATCAGTCCAACTGATTCTTTATAAGGAGAGGGGGAGACTCGGTGCCAGTTCCACAGCCTTCAGCTTCTGGCTTGAAAATCCCCCCCCCCCTTCCATTTCGAACTTCAGCAACAAATCACAGTCTTTTACTGCTTTGGAAGTAAAGGTGCTATGCACTCCCCACTCTTAAAGGTATGTCCTGTTTTCTTCATGAGTTTAGTTATGCATGGGTAAATTTACTCATGAGTAGGCCCACAGTGTATTTGCCTTTTTTTCTTTATAGCAAGGATCTTCCCTTTCTCTGATCTTTTAGTCGATCAGATAATGCTTGCAGGTTCTCTCTTCAATTTTTTGATCCATTAACAGGTAACATAATAAGGAAAGAGAAGGAAAAACCTCTAAGAGGATTACTGAGGGAAGGCAGCCTCTTATCAGCATTTGCACCTCCCTTCATCTACTGATTTTAAAATTATCAAGAGTTCAGGAACCAGTTGTTGTGGGCTTTCTGGGCTGTGTGGCCATGGTCTGGTAAATCTTGTTCCTAACAGTTTGCCTGCATCTGTGACTGGCATCTTCAGAGGTATATCACAAAGAGTAGTGTATTACACACTGTCCAGTGAGAAGGGAATGTTTAGTGGGATATATATTATCCATGTCCCAGGGTGGGGAACCAATCAGTAAGTGTTTGGGTGGAACTTGCTATGCAAAGGTGTGGTTGACTGCATTGTATTGTGGGTGGGGTTTTCAGTCCATTTACATTCGTACTCACATTTGCATTCCCTGCAGTAGCAACAGTGTTCAGGGACGTCCACCTATCAAATTGTTGGTCCCCAACACTGGGGAGGTGAGATGGTGAAAGAAAAACTCACCCTCAGCCTGTGAAAACTGTTCCTCAGTGAATGCTGCCAGGAACTCAAGACTCTCGAGATATTCTAGAAGTCCCCTCTCATTCTTGTTTCTGAAGAGGCTTTCCGTCCATTTTCAAACTTCATTCCATTCCTGTGCTTGTAGAAATATATTTGATAAAGACTTTAGCAGTTTTAAATGTGTAAAAAAAAAGGAAAATAATCAGAAGTCTGAATATCTAAATAGGCTACAAACTTTACCCCGCAGAGTGGCTGGATTCTAACTCCCAATAAACATCCACTACCAATTTTTTTTTTAAAAAAAACTTCTTTGTATAACATTGTTCCCTGGGAGCAGCAGTGACATAGGTGGCCCAGGCTAGCCCAGTGTTGACCATAGAAGCCAATCAGTGTCAGCCCTGGTTGGTATTTGGATGAGAGACCACCAAGGAAGTCCAGGGTCACTACACAGAGACAGGCAGCAAACTACCTCTAAACCCTTATGGGGTCATCTGCAATTTGACGGCACCTTCCACCACCATAACTTGGCATCAGCCTAATTTTTGAACCTGATGTGCAAATTATGTGTAGACTTTTAAAATTAATTTTCATTTATATCCTGCCTTTCTCTTATTTGGAGACACAAATTGGCTCACATTGTTCCCTGGGAGCAGCAGTGGCGTAGTGGTTAAGAGCAGGTAAACTCTAATCTGGAGGAACCATGTTTGATTCCCTGCTCTGCCGCTTGAGCTGTGGAGGTTTATTTGGGGAATTCAGATTAGCCTGTGTACTCCAACACGTGCCAGCTAGTTTACCTTGGGCTAGTCACAGTTCTTCTGAGCTCTCTCAGCCCCACCTACCTCACAGGATGTTTGTTGTGAGGGGGGAAGGGAAAGGAGTTTGTAAGCCCCTTTGAGTTAGGAGAGAAAGGAGGAATATAAATCCAACTCTTCTTCTTTCTTCATATTATTCTTACAGCAGCCTCGGGAGATTGGTTGAAGTATGTTCAGATTAGCCTGTGCACTCCCACACATGCCAGCTGGGTGATCTTGGGCTAGTCACAACTTTTCGGAGCTCTCTCAGTCCCACCTACCTCACAGGGTGTTTATTGAGAGGGAGGAAGGGCAAGGAGATTGTAAGTCCCTTTGAGTCTCCTACAGGAGAGAAAGGGGGGATATAACTCCAAACTCCTCCTCTTCTTCTTCTTCCTCCTCTTCTTCCTCTTCCTCCTCCTCCTCCTCCTCCTCTTCCCTTCTTCTTCTTCCTCCTCCTCCTCCCTTCTTCTTCCTCTTCCTCTTCCTCTTCCTCTTCCTCTACTACTACTACTACTACTACTACTACTACCACTACTACTACGTGACTGGCCCAAGGTCACATAGTGAACTTTCATGAAGGAACAGAGATTCAAACCTGGGTCTCCCAGATTCTAATTCAATACTATAAACACTACACCACACTAATGCAAATTTGAATCCATGCTTGAATATATGTTTATTTATGTTGGTCCTTGACTTGCCAGAACCCTATAGCCCAGTGGTGGCGAACCTTTGGCACTCAAATACCAGATATGGGGAGATTGGGTTTGTGTGTGTGTTAGAACTGCAGAGAGTCTATCAAATCTGTAGCAAAGGGAAACCATTCGTAAGAGTTGAAATAATTCATTCTGGGTTTTTAAAAATAAAATAAAAGCAAATACCCTAGCAAACTTCCATTTTCTAGAAGTTTTCTCATTCTGTCTTATATCAGAGGGAAATACTGCCTGCATATTTTTCCCCCAGTTGAATCCTCAGTATCATTAATGCAGCACTAGGGAGTTGGCTAGAACAATGCTGCCTGTTACCAATCAAACGGCTTGGAGAAAATGTGGAAAAGAATGTTAAACGTGATCCTGCTGTGATCACTAAAAAGGCCTCTGTCAGAGTATTTCCATGCCAGGTATTGCTCAGATGCTGCTCCCCTATTCCTGCAATGTTCCTGGCTTTTATCTTGTTTTGCAAAATTCAGCCATATCTTGTCCCTTTAACCACCTTACTAGTTCACATAACTCAGTTGGATTCTGCCTGAGGAAAAATTTTAATTAACGATGCTTAAAGAATAAAAGGGTCAGGGCAGAATGTTGGAAGGACATATTGGCATTATCTATTTGCATCTTACAGATTTTTAAAAGTGGTATAAATGTAGTTGTAAAATTTTAGAATGGCATTTGTTTAACTCTTCTATTTTTAAGGAGCTTTTTTAAGTGAGTGAGGAGTTGTTAGCTATTAGGAGCAATTTTTGTCACAGTTTTTTGTCAAACTTTTGTAAATACTTAATGTGTTTGTAAAACATTTTCATTGACATTTTGCTTTCGGAAATCAGTACATTTTCAGTGTTACTTAATTTCTTTGAATTGCTTAATTGGCAAGTATATGTGGGGATTGCTGAGGAATATCTTCCAGACAAACAAGTTTTTGATGATTTTGGTACTGTGTACCTTGCGGTGTAGTTTGTGCCTTTCCAAGCAAAATGTGTAGACTGTCATTACATACTTTGACCCCACTTGATTTTTCTCTGCTTGGATCATCTACATGCTTACATAGAAGTAAAGGCTCTGGTCTTCCCTTTGGTTGCTACTGCTGGTACTATTCTGAACCCTCTAGAAAGCACTGGTACACAGTGGCATTTTTATGAAGCTTCTCAAGTGAAACTAAATACATATACATAATACCTGTATGACTGGAGAAAGTGTGTGTGGGGGTGAAGATAGCATTAACCATACTAACTCTTATTGAAATGAGGAAAGGTTAACTAGAAACATTGGCTATGACAATCCAGTACATCTAAATGTTTGGCCAGTCTGAAATAGTTGTAGTGTGTTATTTCATTTTAGTACTGTTGATTATAAGTCTTGTCACTGCATGTTTGGAAGTGTCACTCTTACATGCACACTTTTTACTGCTTTGTGGGGAGATAGATCCAAATATGGATTGTCAGTAGTTACATTAAATTTTAATTTCTCTTGGTTCAACCATTCATGATTTAACTTGAAAAAAGCTCACAAAAAATGCTTGGTTTCTCCAAAACTATTTATCAATTTAATGTTCAACACAAGTGAAATTAAAGGCAACAGCTCGTGCACCTTGTGAATTTGAATTTTGTGATTACTTTTCACTTAAAACGGTTGGGGGGTTGGCAATTTTCCCTTACCTCAAGTGATCCCTTCTTTCCTAATATATATCTACTCATACAAATAATATCATTGGTATTTTTTCACATTGTATGAATCCACTATCATTCTATGGGTCTTGTATCTGATACTTTAGGTCAGTTTTCTGGGGAAGTTCTGCTGCTGCTCATCTGTTTTTTTGTGTATGTGTTAGCACTGCAGTTAAACTCACAACCTTAAAAAACATGATGGGGTGATTTAGGAGGTTTATGCTATGCTTACTCAACATAACTTTACATTACAGGTTTATGCTATGCTTACTCAACATAACTTTACATTACAGGTTTATGCTATGCTTACTCAACATAACTTTACATTACTCAACATAACTTTACACCTTTCCGCACTGAGGAAAGGGCGCTTCCTCACCGGCAGGAATTCTGCCGGTGGAGGGGTGGGGGCCGTTCGCACGAGAGCGTGCGAGCGGCCCCCCCAGAAGCCGGCACAAGAGAGGCGGCTCCGCACGGAGCTGCCTCTTCCCCGTCCCTCTCCCACTCACCTCATTGCCTCTGTCGGCCTGCTGGCCTCCTAAGACCCGCCCACGCTGCCCTCCGACCTCCAGGGGTCGGAGGACAGCGAGGGACCTTGAAAGGAGTCGCCAGGAAGGCCATGCAGGCTTGACTTGAGAGCGAAGTGGGAGAGGGAACATGAGGAACCTCAAAAGGTTCGAAACAAAGCAACTGAGTTCAGTTCCCCCCCCCCCACCCCCCCCCCCCCCCACCCCCCCCCCCCCCCACCCCCCCCCCCCCCCACCCCCCCCCCCCCCCACCCCCCCCCCCCCCCACCCCCCCCCCCCCCCACCCCCCCCCCCCCCCACCCCCCCCCCCCCCCACCCCCCCCCCCCCCCACCCCCCCCCCCCCCCACCCCCCCCCCCCCCCACCCCCCCCCCCCCCCACCCCCCCCCCCCCCCACCCCCCCCCCCCCCCACCCCCCCCCCCCCCCACCCCCCCCCCCCCCCACCCCCCCCCCCCCCCACCCCCCCCCCCCCCCACCCCCCCCCCCCCCCACCCCCCCCCCCCCCCACCCCCCCCCCCCCCCACCCCCCCCCCCCCCCACCCCCCCCCCCCCCCACCCCCCCCCCCCCCCACCCCCCCCCCCCCCCACCCCCCCCCCCCCCCACCCCCCCCCCCCCCCACCCCCCCCCCCCCCCACCCCCCCCCCCCCCCACCCCCCCCCCCCCCCACCCCCCCCCCCCCCCACCCCCCCCCCCCCCCACCCCCCCCCCCCCCCACCCCCCCCCCCCCCCACCCCCCCCCCCCCCCACCCCCCCCCCCCCCCACCCCCCCCCCCCCCCACCCCCCCCCCCCCCCACCCCCCCCCCCCCCCACCCCCCCCCCCCCCCACCCCCCCCCCCCCCCACCCCCCCCCCCCCCCACCCCCCCCCCCCCCCACCCCCCCCCCCCCCCACCCCCCCCCCCCCCCACCCCCCCCCCCCCCCACCCCCCCCCCCCCCCACCCCCCCCCCCCCCCACCCCCCCCCCCCCCCACCCCCCCCCCCCCCCACCCCCCCCCCCCCCCACCCCCCCCCCCCCCCACCCCCCCCCCCCCCCACCCCCCCCCCCCCCCACCCCCCCCCCCCCCCACCCCCCCCCCCCCCCACCCCCCCCCCCCCCCACCCCCCCCCCCCCCCACCCCCCCCCCCCCCCACCCCCCCCCCCCCCCACCCCCCCCCCCCCCCACCCCCCCCCCCCCCCACCCCCCCCCCCCCCCACCCCCCCCCCCCCCCACCCCCCCCCCCCCCCACCCCCCCCCCCCCCCACCCCCCCCCCCCCCCACCCCCCCCCCCCCCCACCCCCCCCCCCCCCCACCCCCCCCCCCCCCCACCCCCCCCCCCCCCCACCCCCCCCCCCCCCCACCCCCCCCCCCCCCCACCCCCCCCCCCCCCCACCCCCCCCCCCCCCCACCCCCCCCCCCCCCCACCCCCCCCCCCCCCCACCCCCCCCCCCCCCCACCCCCCCCCCCCCCCACCCCCCCCCCCCCCCACCCCCCCCCCCCCCCACCCCCCCCCCCCCCCACCCCCCCCCCCCCCCACCCCCCCCCCCCCCCACCCCCCCCCCCCCCCACCCCCCCCCCCCCCCACCCCCCCCCCCCCCCACCCCCCCCCCCCCCCACCCCCCCCCCCCCCCACCCCCCCCCCCCCCCACCCCCCCCCCCCCCCACCCCCCCCCCCCCCCACCCCCCCCCCCCCCCACCCCCCCCCCCCCCCACCCCCCCCCCCCCCCACCCCCCCCCCCCCCCACCCCCCCCCCCCCCCACCCCCCCCCCCCCCCACCCCCCCCCCCCCCCACCCCCCCCCCCCCCCACCCCCCCCCCCCCCCACCCCCCCCCCCCCCCACCCCCCCCCCCCCCCACCCCCCCCCCCCCCCACCCCCCCCCCCCCCCACCCCCCCCCCCCCCCACCCCCCCCCCCCCCCACCCCCCCCCCCCCCCACCCCCCCCCCCCCCCACCCCCCCCCCCCCCCACCCCCCCCCCCCCCCACCCCCCCCCCCCCCCACCCCCCCCCCCCCCCACCCCCCCCCCCCCCCACCCCCCCCCCCCCCCACCCCCCCCCCCCCCCACCCCCCCCCCCCCCCACCCCCCCCCCCCCCCACCCCCCCCCCCCCCCACCCCCCCCCCCCCCCACCCCCCCCCCCCCCCACCCCCCCCCCCCCCCACCCCCCCCCCCCCCCACCCCCCCCCCCCCCCACCCCCCCCCCCCCCCACCCCCCCCCCCCCCCACCCCCCCCCCCCCCCACCCCCCCCCCCCCCCACCCCCCCCCCCCCCCACCCCCCCCCCCCCCCACCCCCCCCCCCCCCCACCCCCCCCCCCCCCCACCCCCCCCCCCCCCCACCCCCCCCCCCCCCCACCCCCCCCCCCCCCCACCCCCCCCCCCCCCCACCCCCCCCCCCCCCCACCCCCCCCCCCCCCCACCCCCCCCCCCCCCCACCCCCCCCCCCCCCCACCCCCCCCCCCCCCCACCCCCCCCCCCCCCCACCCCCCCCCCCCCCCACCCCCCCCCCCCCCCACCCCCCCCCCCCCCCACCCCCCCCCCCCCCCACCCCCCCCCCCCCCCACCCCCCCCCCCCCCCACCCCCCCCCCCCCCCACCCCCCCCCCCCCCCACCCCCCCCCCCCCCCACCCCCCCCCCCCCCCACCCCCCCCCCCCCCCACCCCCCCCCCCCCCCACCCCCCCCCCCCCCCACCCCCCCCCCCCCCCACCCCCCCCCCCCCCCACCCCCCCCCCCCCCCACCCCCCCCCCCCCCCACCCCCCCCCCCCCCCACCCCCCCCCCCCCCCACCCCCCCCCCCCCCCACCCCCCCCCCCCCCCACCCCCCCCCCCCCCCACCCCCCCCCCCCCCCACCCCCCCCCCCCCCCACCCCCCCCCCCCCCCACCCCCCCCCCCCCCCACCCCCCCCCCCCCCCACCCCCCCCCCCCCCCACCCCCCCCCCCCCCCACCCCCCCCCCCCCCCACCCCCCCCCCCCCCCACCCCCCCCCCCCCCCACCCCCCCCCCCCCCCACCCCCCCCCCCCCCCACCCCCCCCCCCCCCCACCCCCCCCCCCCCCCACCCCCCCCCCCCCCCACCCCCCCCCCCCCCCACCCCCCCCCCCCCCCACCCCCCCCCCCCCCCACCCCCCCCCCCCCCCACCCCCCCCCCCCCCCACCCCCCCCCCCCCCCACCCCCCCCCCCCCCCACCCCCCCCCCCCCCCACCCCCCCCCCCCCCCACCCCCCCCCCCCCCCACCCCCCCCCCCCCCCACCCCCCCCCCCCCCCACCCCCCCCCCCCCCCACCCCCCCCCCCCCCCACCCCCCCCCCCCCCCACCCCCCCCCCCCCCCACCCCCCCCCCCCCCCACCCCCCCCCCCCCCCACCCCCCCCCCCCCCCACCCCCCCCCCCCCCCACCCCCCCCCCCCCCCACCCCCCCCCCCCCCCACCCCCCCCCCCCCCCACCCCCCCCCCCCCCCACCCCCCCCCCCCCCCACCCCCCCCCCCCCCCACCCCCCCCCCCCCCCACCCCCCCCCCCCCCCACCCCCCCCCCCCCCCACCCCCCCCCCCCCCCACCCCCCCCCCCCCCCACCCCCCCCCCCCCCCACCCCCCCCCCCCCCCACCCCCCCCCCCCCCCACCCCCCCCCCCCCCCACCCCCCCCCCCCCCCACCCCCCCCCCCCCCCACCCCCCCCCCCCCCCACCCCCCCCCCCCCCCACCCCCCCCCCCCCCCACCCCCCCCCCCCCCCACCCCCCCCCCCCCCCACCCCCCCCCCCCCCCACCCCCCCCCCCCCCCACCCCCCCCCCCCCCCACCCCCCCCCCCCCCCACCCCCCCCCCCCCCCACCCCCCCCCCCCCCCACCCCCCCCCCCCCCCACCCCCCCCCCCCCCCACCCCCCCCCCCCCCCACCCCCCCCCCCCCCCACCCCCCCCCCCCCCCACCCCCCCCCCCCCCCACCCCCCCCCCCCCCCACCCCCCCCCCCCCCCACCCCCCCCCCCCCCCACCCCCCCCCCCCCCCACCCCCCCCCCCCCCCACCCCCCCCCCCCCCCACCCCCCCCCCCCCCCACCCCCCCCCCCCCCCACCCCCCCCCCCCCCCACCCCCCCCCCCCCCCACCCCCCCCCCCCCCCACCCCCCCCCCCCCCCACCCCCCCCCCCCCCCACCCCCCCCCCCCCCCACCCCCCCCCCCCCCCACCCCCCCCCCCCCCCACCCCCCCCCCCCCCCACCCCCCCCCCCCCCCACCCCCCCCCCCCCCCACCCCCCCCCCCCCCCACCCCCCCCCCCCCCCACCCCCCCCCCCCCCCACCCCCCCCCCCCCCCACCCCCCCCCCCCCCCACCCCCCCCCCCCCCCACCCCCCCCCCCCCCCACCCCCCCCCCCCCCCACCCCCCCCCCCCCCCACCCCCCCCCCCCCCCACCCCCCCCCCCCCCCACCCCCCCCCCCCCCCACCCCCCCCCCCCCCCACCCCCCCCCCCCCCCACCCCCCCCCCCCCCCACCCCCCCCCCCCCCCACCCCCCCCCCCCCCCACCCCCCCCCCCCCCCACCCCCCCCCCCCCCCACCCCCCCCCCCCCCCACCCCCCCCCCCCCCCACCCCCCCCCCCCCCCACCCCCCCCCCCCCCCACCCCCCCCCCCCCCCACCCCCCCCCCCCCCCACCCCCCCCCCCCCCCACCCCCCCCCCCCCCCACCCCCCCCCCCCCCCACCCCCCCCCCCCCCCACCCCCCCCCCCCCCCACCCCCCCCCCCCCCCACCCCCCCCCCCCCCCACCCCCCCCCCCCCCCACCCCCCCCCCCCCCCACCCCCCCCCCCCCCCACCCCCCCCCCCCCCCACCCCCCCCCCCCCCCACCCCCCCCCCCCCCCACCCCCCCCCCCCCCCACCCCCCCCCCCCCCCACCCCCCCCCCCCCCCACCCCCCCCCCCCCCCACCCCCCCCCCCCCCCACCCCCCCCCCCCCCCACCCCCCCCCCCCCCCACCCCCCCCCCCCCCCACCCCCCCCCCCCCCCACCCCCCCCCCCCCCCACCCCCCCCCCCCCCCACCCCCCCCCCCCCCCACCCCCCCCCCCCCCCACCCCCCCCCCCCCCCACCCCCCCCCCCCCCCACCCCCCCCCCCCCCCACCCCCCCCCCCCCCCACCCCCCCCCCCCCCCACCCCCCCCCCCCCCCACCCCCCCCCCCCCCCACCCCCCCCCCCCCCCACCCCCCCCCCCCCCCACCCCCCCCCCCCCCCACCCCCCCCCCCCCCCACCCCCCCCCCCCCCCACCCCCCCCCCCCCCCACCCCCCCCCCCCCCCACCCCCCCCCCCCCCCACCCCCCCCCCCCCCCACCCCCCCCCCCCCCCACCCCCCCCCCCCCCCACCCCCCCCCCCCCCCACCCCCCCCCCCCCCCACCCCCCCCCCCCCCCACCCCCCCCCCCCCCCACCCCCCCCCCCCCCCACCCCCCCCCCCCCCCACCCCCCCCCCCCCCCACCCCCCCCCCCCCCCACCCCCCCCCCCCCCCACCCCCCCCCCCCCCCACCCCCCCCCCCCCCCACCCCCCCCCCCCCCCACCCCCCCCCCCCCCCACCCCCCCCCCCCCCCACCCCCCCCCCCCCCCACCCCCCCCCCCCCCCACCCCCCCCCCCCCCCACCCCCCCCCCCCCCCACCCCCCCCCCCCCCCACCCCCCCCCCCCCCCACCCCCCCCCCCCCCCACCCCCCCCCCCCCCCACCCCCCCCCCCCCCCACCCCCCCCCCCCCCCACCCCCCCCCCCCCCCACCCCCCCCCCCCCCCACCCCCCCCCCCCCCCACCCCCCCCCCCCCCCACCCCCCCCCCCCCCCACCCCCCCCCCCCCCCACCCCCCCCCCCCCCCACCCCCCCCCCCCCCCACCCCCCCCCCCCCCCACCCCCCCCCCCCCCCACCCCCCCCCCCCCCCACCCCCCCCCCCCCCCACCCCCCCCCCCCCCCACCCCCCCCCCCCCCCACCCCCCCCCCCCCCCACCCCCCCCCCCCCCCACCCCCCCCCCCCCCCACCCCCCCCCCCCCCCACCCCCCCCCCCCCCCACCCCCCCCCCCCCCCACCCCCCCCCCCCCCCACCCCCCCCCCCCCCCACCCCCCCCCCCCCCCACCCCCCCCCCCCCCCACCCCCCCCCCCCCCCACCCCCCCCCCCCCCCACCCCCCCCCCCCCCCACCCCCCCCCCCCCCCACCCCCCCCCCCCCCCACCCCCCCCCCCCCCCACCCCCCCCCCCCCCCACCCCCCCCCCCCCCCACCCCCCCCCCCCCCCACCCCCCCCCCCCCCCACCCCCCCCCCCCCCCACCCCCCCCCCCCCCCACCCCCCCCCCCCCCCACCCCCCCCCCCCCCCACCCCCCCCCCCCCCCACCCCCCCCCCCCCCCACCCCCCCCCCCCCCCACCCCCCCCCCCCCCCACCCCCCCCCCCCCCCACCCCCCCCCCCCCCCACCCCCCCCCCCCCCCACCCCCCCCCCCCCCCACCCCCCCCCCCCCCCACCCCCCCCCCCCCCCACCCCCCCCCCCCCCCACCCCCCCCCCCCCCCACCCCCCCCCCCCCCCACCCCCCCCCCCCCCCACCCCCCCCCCCCCCCACCCCCCCCCCCCCCCACCCCCCCCCCCCCCCACCCCCCCCCCCCCCCACCCCCCCCCCCCCCCACCCCCCCCCCCCCCCACCCCCCCCCCCCCCCACCCCCCCCCCCCCCCACCCCCCCCCCCCCCCACCCCCCCCCCCCCCCACCCCCCCCCCCCCCCACCCCCCCCCCCCCCCACCCCCCCCCCCCCCCACCCCCCCCCCCCCCCACCCCCCCCCCCCCCCACCCCCCCCCCCCCCCACCCCCCCCCCCCCCCACCCCCCCCCCCCCCCACCCCCCCCCCCCCCCACCCCCCCCCCCCCCCACCCCCCCCCCCCCCCACCCCCCCCCCCCCCCACCCCCCCCCCCCCCCACCCCCCCCCCCCCCCACCCCCCCCCCCCCCCACCCCCCCCCCCCCCCACCCCCCCCCCCCCCCACCCCCCCCCCCCCCCACCCCCCCCCCCCCCCACCCCCCCCCCCCCCCACCCCCCCCCCCCCCCACCCCCCCCCCCCCCCACCCCCCCCCCCCCCCACCCCCCCCCCCCCCCACCCCCCCCCCCCCCCACCCCCCCCCCCCCCCACCCCCCCCCCCCCCCACCCCCCCCCCCCCCCACCCCCCCCCCCCCCCACCCCCCCCCCCCCCCACCCCCCCCCCCCCCCACCCCCCCCCCCCCCCACCCCCCCCCCCCCCCACCCCCCCCCCCCCCCACCCCCCCCCCCCCCCACCCCCCCCCCCCCCCACCCCCCCCCCCCCCCACCCCCCCCCCCCCCCACCCCCCCCCCCCCCCACCCCCCCCCCCCCCCACCCCCCCCCCCCCCCACCCCCCCCCCCCCCCACCCCCCCCCCCCCCCACCCCCCCCCCCCCCCACCCCCCCCCCCCCCCACCCCCCCCCCCCCCCACCCCCCCCCCCCCCCACCCCCCCCCCCCCCCACCCCCCCCCCCCCCCACCCCCCCCCCCCCCCACCCCCCCCCCCCCCCACCCCCCCCCCCCCCCACCCCCCCCCCCCCCCACCCCCCCCCCCCCCCACCCCCCCCCCCCCCCACCCCCCCCCCCCCCCACCCCCCCCCCCCCCCACCCCCCCCCCCCCCCACCCCCCCCCCCCCCCACCCCCCCCCCCCCCCACCCCCCCCCCCCCCCACCCCCCCCCCCCCCCACCCCCCCCCCCCCCCACCCCCCCCCCCCCCCACCCCCCCCCCCCCCCACCCCCCCCCCCCCCCACCCCCCCCCCCCCCCACCCCCCCCCCCCCCCACCCCCCCCCCCCCCCACCCCCCCCCCCCCCCACCCCCCCCCCCCCCCACCCCCCCCCCCCCCCACCCCCCCCCCCCCCCACCCCCCCCCCCCCCCACCCCCCCCCCCCCCCACCCCCCCCCCCCCCCACCCCCCCCCCCCCCCACCCCCCCCCCCCCCCACCCCCCCCCCCCCCCACCCCCCCCCCCCCCCACCCCCCCCCCCCCCCACCCCCCCCCCCCCCCACCCCCCCCCCCCCCCACCCCCCCCCCCCCCCACCCCCCCCCCCCCCCACCCCCCCCCCCCCCCACCCCCCCCCCCCCCCACCCCCCCCCCCCCCCACCCCCCCCCCCCCCCACCCCCCCCCCCCCCCACCCCCCCCCCCCCCCACCCCCCCCCCCCCCCACCCCCCCCCCCCCCCACCCCCCCCCCCCCCCACCCCCCCCCCCCCCCACCCCCCCCCCCCCCCACCCCCCCCCCCCCCCACCCCCCCCCCCCCCCACCCCCCCCCCCCCCCACCCCCCCCCCCCCCCACCCCCCCCCCCCCCCACCCCCCCCCCCCCCCACCCCCCCCCCCCCCCACCCCCCCCCCCCCCCACCCCCCCCCCCCCCCACCCCCCCCCCCCCCCACCCCCCCCCCCCCCCACCCCCCCCCCCCCCCACCCCCCCCCCCCCCCACCCCCCCCCCCCCCCACCCCCCCCCCCCCCCACCCCCCCCCCCCCCCACCCCCCCCCCCCCCCACCCCCCCCCCCCCCCACCCCCCCCCCCCCCCACCCCCCCCCCCCCCCACCCCCCCCCCCCCCCACCCCCCCCCCCCCCCACCCCCCCCCCCCCCCACCCCCCCCCCCCCCCACCCCCCCCCCCCCCCACCCCCCCCCCCCCCCACCCCCCCCCCCCCCCACCCCCCCCCCCCCCCACCCCCCCCCCCCCCCACCCCCCCCCCCCCCCACCCCCCCCCCCCCCCACCCCCCCCCCCCCCCACCCCCCCCCCCCCCCACCCCCCCCCCCCCCCACCCCCCCCCCCCCCCACCCCCCCCCCCCCCCACCCCCCCCCCCCCCCACCCCCCCCCCCCCCCACCCCCCCCCCCCCCCACCCCCCCCCCCCCCCACCCCCCCCCCCCCCCACCCCCCCCCCCCCCCACCCCCCCCCCCCCCCACCCCCCCCCCCCCCCACCCCCCCCCCCCCCCACCCCCCCCCCCCCCCACCCCCCCCCCCCCCCACCCCCCCCCCCCCCCACCCCCCCCCCCCCCCACCCCCCCCCCCCCCCACCCCCCCCCCCCCCCACCCCCCCCCCCCCCCACCCCCCCCCCCCCCCACCCCCCCCCCCCCCCACCCCCCCCCCCCCCCACCCCCCCCCCCCCCCACCCCCCCCCCCCCCCACCCCCCCCCCCCCCCACCCCCCCCCCCCCCCACCCCCCCCCCCCCCCACCCCCCCCCCCCCCCACCCCCCCCCCCCCCCACCCCCCCCCCCCCCCACCCCCCCCCCCCCCCACCCCCCCCCCCCCCCACCCCCCCCCCCCCCCACCCCCCCCCCCCCCCACCCCCCCCCCCCCCCACCCCCCCCCCCCCCCACCCCCCCCCCCCCCCACCCCCCCCCCCCCCCACCCCCCCCCCCCCCCACCCCCCCCCCCCCCCACCCCCCCCCCCCCCCACCCCCCCCCCCCCCCACCCCCCCCCCCCCCCACCCCCCCCCCCCCCCACCCCCCCCCCCCCCCACCCCCCCCCCCCCCCACCCCCCCCCCCCCCCACCCCCCCCCCCCCCCACCCCCCCCCCCCCCCACCCCCCCCCCCCCCCACCCCCCCCCCCCCCCACCCCCCCCCCCCCCCACCCCCCCCCCCCCCCACCCCCCCCCCCCCCCACCCCCCCCCCCCCCCACCCCCCCCCCCCCCCACCCCCCCCCCCCCCCACCCCCCCCCCCCCCCACCCCCCCCCCCCCCCACCCCCCCCCCCCCCCACCCCCCCCCCCCCCCACCCCCCCCCCCCCCCACCCCCCCCCCCCCCCACCCCCCCCCCCCCCCACCCCCCCCCCCCCCCACCCCCCCCCCCCCCCACCCCCCCCCCCCCCCACCCCCCCCCCCCCCCACCCCCCCCCCCCCCCACCCCCCCCCCCCCCCACCCCCCCCCCCCCCCACCCCCCCCCCCCCCCACCCCCCCCCCCCCCCACCCCCCCCCCCCCCCACCCCCCCCCCCCCCCACCCCCCCCCCCCCCCACCCCCCCCCCCCCCCACCCCCCCCCCCCCCCACCCCCCCCCCCCCCCACCCCCCCCCCCCCCCACCCCCCCCCCCCCCCACCCCCCCCCCCCCCCACCCCCCCCCCCCCCCACCCCCCCCCCCCCCCACCCCCCCCCCCCCCCACCCCCCCCCCCCCCCACCCCCCCCCCCCCCCACCCCCCCCCCCCCCCACCCAATAATAATAATAATAATAATAATAATAATAATAATAATAAACACCGATACATTACAACTTCCAAGGCCTCTGGGCTGTGAAATCTACAATAATAATAATAATAATAATAGAACAGAGCAGATGCATTAAAGCAGCTTTCCTGTCACCCCAGATGTTCTCACTGCTACAGAAGAAAAGAGCAATTAAAGCATTCCTGTACCAAAATTCCATTTCCATTGAGCTTGGGAGGGCACTGTGTATAATGGTGATTGCGTACAATTAGCTGCTGTAGATGTTTAAATCGCTCAGGAATGAGAATAGAGTCACATTCTAGGTGACCTTTTTTAAAAAAAGCATTCATGTGCTTTTGGAAGCTTGGTGCCTCATAGATCTATGTTTCCTACAGGGTTTAGAATCAATCTTTAATCTGTAACTTCCAACTATCCTTCTGTGTTTCTGTTTCTAATCCTTGCAGAAAGAAGGCACACGTTTGTAACTGCCAATTCAAATTTTTCTGTAAAGTAAAAAAAAATTCAGATTATCGCTATCATTGCATTAGTTTGCTTTTATACTGGTTTAGCTCTTGATGCCTCAGTAAGCCAATTCTTTAGAAATCACCGTCCTTGCTCCTTGTTTTTTCCCTGCTGAATGTACCCAAAGTTCCCATGTTCTTGGGCAAAATTTTGGTCCTTTTTATTTTATTTTATTTTATTAGTTTTGTATACCACCCTCCCCCCAAGGGCTCAGGGCGGTGAACAACAGTTTTAAAACACACATTAAAACATAATTTAAAACTTCGATATTCAGCATAACAAGAACCCATAAAACATGCAGATGGCGCCTGACTGCTCTTCCTTCCCCCACCCCCATGTCCACAGGAGGCCAGATGGAAAGGTAGGTGTATTTAACCAGGATGGCCAAAAGCCTGGTGGAACAGGCTCATCTTACAGGCCCTGCGAAAACTCTGCAAGTCCCGTAGGGCCCTGATCTCCTTAGGGAGCCTGTTCCACCAAGTAGGGGCCAGGTAGGGCAGGTAGGGCACCAAGTAGGGGCTAGGGCTGAAAAAGCCCTGGCCCTTGTAGAGGCCAGCCTGATCTTTTTTGGGCCAGGGATCACGAGTAGCTCCTTCTCCGAGGAGTCTGACAAGGCAATATGGGGAGAGGCAGACCCTCAGGTATGTAGGTCCGAGGCGATGAAAGGCTTTAATATGTCCTAATAAGACATAGTAAATTTTCTAGATTCAGAACTAGCCTCTTGTATTTCACTCGCATTTCCATCTGTAATATAACATAGTCCATATATATATGGATATATCTGAATATATATGGAGAGAGAGAGAGAGAGAGAGAGAGAGAAAGAGAGAGAGTTTCTTTCCTCCCAGAAATAGCATCCAGAAGGCTGTCTTTCTGTTGCTTTCCTTTGGGATGCTGAGTCCGCTTGGTGTGGCTCAGCTCGGCTGCCCAGTTCTTAATCTTTCTATTCCATCACTACAAAATTAGATTGTAAATAACTTTTGACCTCCCTTCTTATAAGGCTAGTCTCTCAGCAGCAAGACTTGATTAAGCACCATTTTAATCAGATTAATCAGTGTAGCATAGAGGAATAGGGTCACTTACCATGATCTGTCAAACAAGCCAGCAGCTTTTGATTCCCAGATATGGGTATTTCTTTCTTTTTTCTCCCTCAGGTTAACTGTAATGGCTTCACCATTGAAGATGAAGAACTTTCTCACTTGGGGTCTGCAATATTCCCTGAGTAAGTACTTTAGCTGTTGTATATTAAAACGAACAAAATGGTTCTCATGTACTTCCAAATGTACTGAAAATTACAGCTTATTTGCAAAAGCAAAATATACCTATGCAGCTCTATTCTATATCCTCAAATCTACCCCTAGGTTTATAATTCACCATTTGGACACTGGGTAAAGCAGAACGAATTTATGCCTGCATAGGACTGAGGACCAAGAATGTGCTGATATAGCAATTAATCCTTCCATGTCCCTTGGCATCCACTTGAGCCTGTAATCCTGGTTGCCCATGCACTCATAAATTGATGGCACATATGTGGGATTTCAGATTCAGGTCCCAGCATCATCTTTTAAAGGATTTCAACTTTTATATGAAAACTTTGTGCAAGAGCTTGGAGACCTCTTCTCCATCCCTGGAGGCAATACTGGGTTTCTTACATATATAAGGTTTGGAACAGGAATGGGTTAGTCAATGATACTAACAGTGAACAACAGACAGTGAACAAACTCACAAAATGTAGAACCAGCATGGTGTAGTAGTTAAAAACAGTTCACTTTAATCTGAAGAATTGGGTTTGATTTCCCACTCCTCATGAGTGATGGACTTAATCTGGTGAACGAGGTTTGTTTCCCCACTCCTATATATGAAGCCTGCTGGATGACCTTGGGCTAGGAACAGCTCTCTCCGAACTCTCTCAGCCCCACCTACCTCATAAAGTGTCTGTTGTGGGGAGAGGAAGGGAAGGAGTTTACAAGCTTCTTTGAGACATAGTTGAGAAAAGCAGACTATAAATCACACTCTTCTTATACAGCTGACATTTCATACCACCGAATGAGATCATGGGAAATTCCAGAGCACAGAACTGCAGTCCATGTATTTTGGTGACACACAGGAATATCTGTAAAGATAACCATCTTCTTTGTTTAATATTTCACTTGAGGTGCAGTTTAGTCAACATTTTGCACCAGTATATAGCTTATAGCTTTTCTATTTATTAACAGGTGTGTATATATAACTCATAAGCTTTTAGACAAAACCAAATTATATACAAAATACATCATTTTAAATGGAAAGGAATAAAATATAGACCCAAACTCCCCAAACTAAATATCGGTACTTCTACAATCTCAGAAATTAAAACATATTAACAAATAATCAACAAAACTAAAAAAATTATAAGCATCTTAAGTAACATAGTATTCTAGGGTTACTGGTACTCCAGGTGTTTAAGGCCAGTTGTTTTGCAGAGTTCCCAGATGAAAACAAGCCCTCTGCCCTAATATGGAAACCATCTGCAGGTCTTTTCAACCTACAGTTTTGGAGGAATCACACTGCGCATCCTCTTCAACCCTCTGTCTTGAAGTTGCTGGCTACTTTGGCCTGGAATGCTGTTACAAAATTGAAATTAAATATGACTTTTTCAGTTTCTATCTTCTACTTGACTGTTTTTGATCAAATTCTTACATGAGTAGAGCCAGAGGTTGCACCATTAAAACGATTTGCAGTATTTCCTAAAGAGACATGAATTTATTATTGTTGTCTATATGCTTTGGCTTTTCCATGTGTTTAAAGTGTTTGCTGATTGATTAGCATTAAGTGGTCTTTTGTATTTTTAGTGTGGCGCTTATGAACCACAGTTGCTGCCCCAATGTGATTGTTACCTACAAAGGGATTGTGGCTGAAGTGAGAGCGGTTCAGGAGATTGAACCTGGAGATGAGGTAATTATGTATAAACGCAGTGAATATTTGAGCTGGGAATATTATACCAGTATAGCTCCTGATGAATGTGCTCACTGTTATACCTATTGTGCATCATTCCATGTTTGTGGTACACGCTCCAGTGTTTGGTATTTTCCTTTTATAAAGCACAACTAAAAGATTATTACCAGTTCATCATCTTCTTTTCCTTTTGGATCCTGACTGTGATTACTTTCTCCTGGGATAAAACAGCATGCTTAATGTCAAAGGGCTTCTATCAAATGGGGGCAGTACTGTATGAAGTTTTCTTCTGTTTCTCATAACTCCTTCCTGGATTTAGCCATGTTGTTTCCACACATCATTTGGCCCTATTGTTGGAGGTGAAGAAATTGCCAGGGAAAGTCTGACTAAATGCAAATTGCCGGGGGGGAGGGGGGGGAGTTGACAGAAGCTCCATATTAGAGTCATATGAATCTTCAGATTATTCTGTTTGAAGTAATTACCTAAATATATTGAGGGCAACTTCAAATATGTTCTGGCCAGTGAGTCAAATGGGGCTTTGTTTCATTCAATCCAGGGTGGTTGGTGTCTGTCCCTTGAGAAGCGTAAAATCATAGGCTGCATATCCTTCTCCCAGTACTTTTCTTATTCTTACTGAACTATACTCCTTCTTGGGGAAAGATTCCAGGAGATGTGTGGATTAATCCACCATACCTTTCTGGATCTGCAGTGTCGGCTCCTAGTGTCTTCCCCCCCCCCCCCCCCCCGGGCAGTCTGATTCTCTTTATAGATTAAAGGATTGTATTTAAGTGCAGGATTTGTCAAAAACATTATCCATGGCATTGTTAAACATAGTACCTTGATAAAATAGCATTTATATTGCTTTGGGCAGCTATGAGCAACACTTTCATTTTAATACAGTTGCACCAGCCATTTTGTTACCCTTGGCAGCACGAGACACAAAATGGCGGGCACAACAGTATAAAAACAAAAGTGTTGCTGGTAACGGTCCGGAGGAATATAGATGCTCTTTTTTCATAATGCTATGTATAACAATGCCAAGGATAATGTTTTTGATGAAGCCATCACTTAAAAATGATTGTTTAATCTAAAAAGGGGAACTGAGTTCTTTGACAAGCAATCGCATGTTTAACTTCTGCTGAGGGATGCACGACCACATCGTCATCTTTCAGTGAGAAGGAGTTTACTATGAATCATTGTTTATAGATAAAGTGTTACCTAGAGGAATATAACCCTCGTGCCACAGGAAATTGCTTAGAGGTGGTTGGGAAAGGAAGGACACATGAATGTACAACTCAGAGCCTTATGTGATTGTTTGTTATGAAATATAAAATAGCTATTCAGGCAGATAATCCAAGTTGCAAATCTGAGCATAAACAAAGCAGTTGATAGAGGGACAGGTCTCTGCTTGTGAAGCTTTTGAGGTTTACAGAGGCAGGGTTGCTTGGCACTGCAGAGAATGCATTGCTACATTGTGCCTAGAGATGTAAAGTTGCCAGAAAATTTAAAGTTATGGCAGGAAGCCCTCCCCACCCCTCACGCCCCACATTTTCATCTGGGAAAAAATTGAAATGGCGAGGAAAATGGAAATGAATGCAGTACTTGCTTTCCTATCAAACCTAAACATGTTATGCTGTTTTGACATAAAATGCATTTTTTGTAACTTTGATAGCATATACTGTTTTATTCATTCATATATTTATAGAATTTAAAATGACGAAGTGCTTAGTTTTATACAAGGAAAATTAAAAATACACCCAATACTAAGTGAAGAAAGCTATAAACTGCTTTCCTTAGTCCATTTTCTTCATTCCAAAAGATAAAAATATGAGTTTTTTTCCAGAGTTCCCCTCAACCTCAGCTGCAAAATGAATAACAGGAAAGTGTCTCTTTTTTTTCAGTTTTTCTGATGGAAAAATGTCCTCAGACTCTTTCAGACGCTATTCATTTTGCATGACTTGTTTAAAAAGCATTTCTCCCATTTCAAAAGAAAAACAATAGGATTTTTATCCACCCCAAATGTCCTCATTTTTTCATGTTACACATTTTGAGTAAAATCTTGTCATAACATAGGAATTTTTTTCCAGAGCTCCCCAAAATATCCCAGTTTTTCTGTTCAAAAATTGTTTAAAAGATACAGAAGAATTCTCACTCTCAGTTCCCCCCTTCCCCCCTTATCTCAGATGTTGCTCAGGATGCTGGTAAAAAGCCAAGTAAGCAGTTAAACTGTTTTTAATGAATGTGGCTTTTTCACATCTACTTTATGACCTTAATTACAGTGGATAATATGTAGGGAAAAACAACTCTGCATTTAGGACACTTTCTACATATGCCCAAAGAGGCTGGCCCAGAGGTATAAAATCCTCTGCATCTAGCTGCTATGTGAAGGCCATCTCTTCCTTTGGGAGACAGTAAGAACGGACCAGGCACCTCTGCCCTACAGAAGTATCTTTCTCTGAGAGCATCCAGGTGACAATGACATTGATCATCTTTATTGCATTGTAGACATCAGAAAATGTCTTTCCTTGCCAATTTTTTAGGAGAATTTACTTTCTTTCATGCCTTAATTTGTTACGTTAAGATAAAAGTTCCATACCGACAAATATTGTTCTCCACTATTATTAAACTTTTGGAAAGAGTGTCAAAGAGCATATCAGTAGTAACAAATGTGTCTTTTACAAATGAGTCACATGGCCTTTGCCTCCACCTTCTGGTTCGACATAGTTATTACATAAGAAATCTGACACAATTGCCCATTGTCTGTTTGTATTTGTGTGTGTGTTTTTCAAATTGGCGTCCATATTTTGCGCCTGGAGAAAAGCAATTGAGATGCACTTGCTGTTGAATAAAAACAAACAACCACTCACTAAAATCAAGTTGCCTTGGGCATGTTGAGAGAAGGTGAAGGACACAACAAAAACAAGAGCAGACTGAATGGAAACTGTGCATCGCTGGTAGAGCAAATATGCATTTCCTTTTCCTTCCAGGCTAATTTTATTTTTATATTTATGTGAGAAATTTAAAAAATGAGGATTAATCACACAAACTAGAACTCCCCAGTACTTTTAAACGTTTGGTACAGAATACACAGAGAAAATCTCTCTGGGATTTGGCAGAGGGAGGGTTGTGTTTTTATTTTCTTCTGTGTGTACATGACATTTTTCATTTTTAAAATTTTTCTTCTTTTGTGTGTATGTGACAATTTTCTTGCCAGAGCAATCTGGGCAGCTGTTTGCATTGTGGAATAACTACAGTGATATCTACAAACATTTGAAATACTTATTTATTTTATTTATTTTTATTTATTATTGCATTTTTATACCGCCCTCCCCCGGAGGGCTCAGGGCGGTGTACAACATTAACAACAGACAATAAAAAGATAAAAATAAATTAAGACTTAAAATGCAGCATTCAGCATTATGTCTCTTTGACCACACAATGAATGTTTTAAGTCTTTTAGCACCAAATTTGTGCCATAACATCTGTTGATAGAAATTTGATAGAAATTTTAAAAAGCAGCTAAATTGCAACACAACCGTCTTTTCAACTCTACACACACACACACACACACACACACACACACACACACACACACACACACACACACACCGTTTCTTGCTATGTAATGTGATGGGTGCATGCTTAATTTTCTATTTAAGACAAAAGGGTGTTATGTTATCATCATGAATTTATTTTAAAAAATAGCATACTTTTCCAGCAAAGATTATGGAGTTTGTCACTTTTTCCTCTTCACTTATGAATAGTGATAGTCTTTTTCAGAACAAGTGCTAATACAATATTTTAGAAAAAAAAATTCTATAAATAAAAATAGTCTTTTCTTCTTTGTGTCACATATTGTATTAGCGTAAGCATTTTGATAACATTTTACATTTTGTTTTCATACTGCAATCTTGTTGGACTTCAACTACTTGAGTGCTCCTCATATATAAGCACTCACACTTCTAATTTGACACTTCTTAATTTGTTCCTTGCCTTCAATTGGAAAATATTTGTCTCTTATTCCTAAAAGACAGCAATATTGTTCTTTTGTGATTTTTTAAAAGTCCTAGTCTTTTTCCGGGTCTTTGTCCAGACGTATTCCACGCCCAAATCTTGTAACTATTGGTGCTGGCACCCTTGGGAGTGATTAGGATTATGGGTGGGTTTGATGATATTTTTTTGTATCTATGATTAGATACAGAAAACTTAAAAATTGATATTCTCATGCTGCCCCACTGAAATCCACTCACTATGGAATTCTCTGCGATTTCAATGGATCTTTAGTATATTGTCGAAGGCTTTCACAGCCGGAATCAGCTGACTGTTGAGGGTTTACCAGACTGGGACAGCTTGGAAAACCCACGATAGCCAGATCTTGTATTCTTCTATTTGTAGAGTGAAGATGATACAGCATTCTTTTTCTGCATCCATTTCAGGCCTATACTTCAGGAGAAAATTCTTTGCCTCAGTTGGAAATGGAAATAAATTCTTAAATCAGGTTGACCTTGTAAGATTGTTGTTATTGTAGAATGTTAGAGGTAGCCTCAACAGGACGGAGTAATTGGGTGACTTGGTAACAGTAGAACCTAACCTGTGGCACAGCTCGGTGGACTTTGCCTTGAAATGCATGTTCTTCATCAGTGGTGGCGCTGTTACCCAGGTTGTGTACCTGCTTTGTATTTCTTTTGAGGGCATTCATTTTCTGTTACTAATGCATAACTAAAGCTACATCTGTTTACATCAGTTCCTGTGGTACAGGTTGCTTGGATGTGAGAATGTATAACTGCATGTGTGAGTGATGTGTGTCAGAGACTTGGTGTATTTGAAGATTTTTGTGGTCGATCTGTGTTTTAATAAAATGATTAATCTTTCTTTTCTAGATTTTTACCAGTTACATTGACTTGTTGTATCCCACAGAAGATAGAAATGATCGGTTAAAAGACTCCTATTTCTTTAACTGTGATTGTAGGGAATGCATTACTAAAGAAAAGGTAATTTTATCTAACCAACTTGCATACTTTGTTATATAAGTGTGTCATAATCTCCCTTCAAAGATTCTATGCATTCTTCATCTCATTTTCATCATCATTTATTGATGCTTTGAGCTTTTTTGGAAATGGGTCAAAATGAAACAAATATTGATATGGTGTTTATATAAGTTTGGCCTAAGAACAGATATGTGACATAATGTGCCTATTATTTCCAATTTCTATTTGTGCAACCGAGTCCAAGTGATTTATCCAAGGTCAGCCATTATGTGCGTGACTGAGATGAGATTTAAATGCAGTTTCAAGTCAACCATACATTCCTCCCCTCCTTATTTAGGTTTTGCCCACCATTTCTTTCTTAAGGTCTCAAATACAATGAGAAAGCTTCCAAAATAATTTCACAGTAACTGCCTAAATGTCAAAATCTTATTGTTTGTTAGCAATATGCAATATTTTTAAACTTGTTGTAGCAAGTTGTATAAAGGAGAATTTTTCAGTTCCTAGTAGTTTGTGGCAAGTATTTCTTTTAAGGCCATTTAGCACAATTTGTTCAGGCATGAAGATCAAACAGAGTCCCAATTGTCTTCTCTGTTTCAAAGAGTCTTCTTCAATGCCTTGATCTACCAGAATTTTACTGTGCATAATAAAGTATATTACACAACAATTCACAAGCTATTATAGCAGATCACATAAAAAGCTTACTCCAAGAGCTTCCATACTTAAAGAGACCAAAAATCAGCCTGCTGTTCTCTTTCAATTGTAGAACTTGGTTTCCAGGAACTCTCTTTGCACCTGTGTGCTTAAAATGGCATCCTAGAAGGCTAGCTAACCTGAGTAATATAAAATGACAGGAGATTCAACAGGTGTGTCCCATGGATTACTTAACATGTGAAACTGAATGACATATAAATGTGTGGGTTCATAAAGATAAATATTATCAATGTAAGAGTCTAACCCTTACCTTAAATGGTTCAATAAATATTACTTCTTGTTTAAGAAACAAGACTTTAAAAAGCTGCTTTAAGCTTGGTCTGATTTTTCCCCATATATGCTCATGACCATTGATGGCTAATTCTGGGGGAAAAAACCATGTTGCTTTAGCTGTACAATAAAATGGTATAATTAAAATGCCTATTTGATTATTGAGGGAACATTTTCCATTTGATTTTTCTAGCTTCAATACATTATGTTTGGTATTTCTACATGTTTCACGTGTTGTCTTTCATTTTGGTATACTATTGCTAAGTTCTGTGCAATCTGTTTTATGCTTCCTATAGACAGGTTTTGCAAAGGTGATTGGAAATTGTAATTTTCTCTCTCCCTTCTGAGCTCTGTGCTTGTGTCTGCTCCATTTAGCACAAAAATTAAGACGTCTGTGCACCCACAACAATTTTCTAGATTTTTTTATGCTATACTTTTAAATACTGTTTTAGAAAAGGTGGGAGAAAATGGAGTCAAATGACAAGCTCTCCCTGCCCCCAGTTCTATTCTTCTAATCATTTGTGCTTCTTCATAGTTTTTTGTAGCTATTGTCAGATTCTGTGTGGGTCTGCTTTTTCTGTTAGAGCTAAAGCAGCTCTTCTACGTCTCATGCAACTCTTTCCCCAGGACAAAGATAAACTTGAAATCCGCAAGGTGAATGAGCCTCCATCAGCAGAAGCTGTGCGAGATATGATCAAATATGCCAGAAATGTGATTGAAGAATTCAGGAGGGCCAAACATTACAAATATATCCTTTGGTGCTCTTGGTTCTCTGTCTTTCTGTAAAATGGAACTTTACATTAGCAGCCTCATTTTGTTGGTGAACAGAAATGAAATTCTCTCTGGCATATGCTCTTTGTGTAGGGAGCTGGTTCATTTAAATAGGGACCGTCTTTCCCCCTATGTCCCACTTTGTGCTCAGCAGAGGCCAGTTTACTGGTGGTCCCTGGCCCCTCTACAATACGTCTGGCCTGCACCCAGGCTAGGGCCTTTAGTGCTCTGACCCCTGTCTGGTGGAACTCACAACCATGTTCCGTTAATGCCCTGCGGAACCTTAAGGAGTTCCGCAGGGCCTGCAAAATGGTTTTGTTCCACCGGGCCTTTGGTGGTTTTGGTGGAGAGACAGCCATAGAAAGGTTGCCGCTTCTATTGTCCAATTGACACGCTGGAACATCATCTTAACGAGCCCCCTTGACATGTATTGTATGATTAGTGCCATCTGATTATTATATTATCATATGTTAAAATTAGTATTTTGGGATTTTAAATGATGGTTTTAAGTTATCTAACTGTTTACTGTTGGTTTTAAATATGTTGTACACCGCCCAAAGCCCTTTGGGGGTGGGCGGTCTATTAAATTTAAATTATAAGTAATAAAATAAAATAAATTAAAATGTATATAGCAGAGGTCGGGAACCCGCGGCTTGCGAGCCGCAAACGGCTCTTTACCACTTGAGGTGCGGCTCCCGGCATGGCTGCCCCTTTCTGCAGGGGAGAGGAGAGAAAAGCGGCTCAGGCCAGGCTGCTGCTGCGTGCTCCCCGTTCTAACGGGGAGTGCGTGGGATTCCCTCCGCGGCACCCAGCTCAGGCCGGGCCACTGTGGGGAGTGCGTGGGATTCCCTCTCCCCTCCCTACAGGGAGAAAAGCGGTGCCCAGCTGAGGCCGGGCTGCTGCTGCTCGCTTCCCTGCAGGGGAGGGGAGAGAAAAGCGGCGCCCAGCTCAGGCCGGGTCGCTGCTGCGCGCTCCCCGTTCCAACGGGGAGCTTGAGGGATCCCCTCCCCTGCAGGGGAGGGGAGAGAAAAGAGGCGCCCGGCTCAGGCCAAGTCGCTGTGCACGCTCCCTGTTCCAACGGAGCGCATAGGTTGGAGTGGAGAGAAAAGTGAAGCTGGCTCATGGCTCATGGATTCTTCAAGCAACACACTATAGTTGTTTGATACAAAGCGTAAAGGTAAAAAAACAAAATACGCAGTGTTATCTTCATTTTAAATGTCAAAAAGTATTTGCGGCTCCATGCGTTTTCTTTCCCTTGGAAAATGGGTCCAAATGGCTCTTTGAATGTGAAAGGTTCCCGACCCCTGGTATATAGAGTTCTACCAAATATGTTCTCTTTGGAACTGAACTTAGTGTAGGGGCGAAGTATGTAGAAATTCATTTTCAGCTGACTTCTTGAGTGTATTTACTGATGTGCTGCTGAGTGAACAAAAATGGGATGGTTGTGGGGAGCTGCAAAAACTCTGCATTCTAGCAGGGAAACAAGCATCGCTGATCTAACACTTCCTTGAGACTTCAAGTGAGAGAAATCTGTTCCAGTCAGCCTTCAAGATATTTGTTAAATCACGTAGTTATTGATTTCCATAAAACTAGAAGATAAGTGGACCATCAGTCAGTATAGAGCAGGGGTCTTCAAACTGTGGCCCGCCAGATGGTCATGGACTACAATTCCCATCAGCCCCTGCCAGCATGGTCAAGTGGTAGGGCTCATGGGAATTGTAGTCTATGAACATCTGGAGGGCCATAGTTTGAAGACCCCAGGTATAGAGCCTCTAACCACATATTCTGAGATTGTCTTCTGGCTTTCTATATGCACACTCTCCTTTTTCAGCAAGGTTTAAACCCCAAGTATATTGACCTCTAGGGGCTCAGGCCTCTGGTGGCTTACCTGTTTATAATGTGCCTTTCTACCATAAAAGCCTTAAAGGGGGCAAATATAAATAAAATAGGATAAAATTGAAAAGGGGTGAATGTTGTAAGCCCCTTGTCCCCAGTTGACAGAAAGCAGTATATAAATGAAGTAAATAAATAAACAAAGCCTTTACTAAAGAAATAACCAATTTCACGTTATTTTCAGCTTTAAATATTTGCTGTCTCTCTAATGATGCTAGTTTAGACTAATGGTCTATCTTGTCCTGCATGTTGTTTTCAAGAGGGCCTAGAAAAACCTAGGTGTTTCTGGAAATCCCTACAGCAGGTTGGAGCCAAACTTTCACAGAAGGCTTAAATTTAACCCTTAGTCACCAGCATCTGGTTTTAGACGTATTGGGCATCTGAACATGGTGAGGCTGTTAGGTATCATGGCTAATGGCTTTGCCACACTCACTTAAGCAGTGTGAAAATGGTGCAAAATGGTTTAAAACATTTTCACACCGCTGTTTTTGGCCTATGTGGAATCTGCCTTAGTATAACAGATGCCGGAGACCAAAAATGATGATGGGTTGTATGCGTGTGTATGTGTTTTACATAGAAAGATCTCCTTCTAAAGGGACTGGTACAAAGTACTTGTCTTTAAGCTGTACGATCTGTAATATTCCTTGACTCTTAGCTTACCCCCAAGTGAACTGCTGGAGGTTTGTGAACATAGCCTGGACAAGATGGGCTGGGTGTTTGAAGAGAGCAATGTGTACATGCTGCACATGATGTATCAGGCCATGGGAGTCTGTCTCTACATGCAAGACTGGGAAGGTGCTTTACGCTACGGGCAGAAGATTATCAAACCATACAGGTAATGTGTAATTACAAAGAAATTTAGGAACAGTATAGTATCCAGAAGTACGTGTAATGCATCTTTGGTTTTAATCAAATAATGAGATCTAATTTAAGTAATGCTTCTGCCTATAGGCCAGCACTGTACAGAAATGAAATGACAATATCTTAAAGAATGCAAACATGTTTATTTCACAATCCCTCTGATGAATGTACATGTTCAGAAGCAGGGCTGTCATCTGAGTAAGAGCCAGAGGCGTATCTAGGCAACTGGAGCCTGGGGACAAAACCTGAATTTGGCGCCCTCCCGCCCCATATGGGCAGCCACCCTCCCCCATCACAACCAAACAATGATTTGTTTCACCAGCTCATAAAACACCTCCCATCCCCAGCAAAACATACATGGCTCTCTCCCCATCAACTCTCTTTCCTAATTTTGTCCTCACACCAACCCTGTGAGGTAGGTTGTTAGCCTGAGAAACAGCTCCAAGCCAATGCAAGTGTGTATTAAGCATGTAAATCTCTCACAAATCACCCCCAACAAAACATTTACCAAACAAATGTCAGCATCATCTCACACAAAACACCTCCAGTAGAATCCACCCCCAAACAGCATCACTTTCAATGGTGTTTAAACTAGGGAGCCCAAATTCTTTTAAATCCACCTTAAAGGGAGAATCTGGGGTCCCCAGTTAAAACAACATTGAAAGTGTTGCTGTTTTGGGGTGGATTCCCCCCACCCTGAAACACCATCACTTTCAATGTTTAAACTGGGGACCTCACATTCTCCCTTTACATCCATGCCGAAGGGGGTGGATTTAAAAGGAGAATCTGGGGAAATTTGGGGGGTGCCTGCTGTCAGGGGTGCAATTGTTAAGCTAGCAGCACCAAAATTTCAGAGTATATTTAGGAGACTCTCCTGATGATACCACCCAGGTTTGGTGAAGTTTGGTTCAGTGGGTCCAAAGTTATGGACCCTCAAAGGTGTAGCTCCCATTTCCTATTAGTTCCCATTGGAAACAATGGGGGATGGGGGCACCCCTTTGGGAGTCCATAACTTTGGACCCCCTGAACCAAACCTCACCTAACCTGGGTGGTATCATCAGGAGAGTCTCCTGAAAAATCCCTGAAATTTTGGTGCTGCTAGTCTAAAAACCGCGCCCCCTGCAGGCCGAACACTGAAAAAACACTAAAAAATAGGAAAAACACATAAACGAACCTGAAATTTTTGCGCCTTCCACTAGGGGGGCGCCCGGGGACATAGGGTACCCCATGTCTCTAGGCAAATACTCCACTGATAAGAGCCAATTTAGTGGATTAATCATATGGTTTGTCATGATTGCATACATTTGCATATGAATGAAGCAATAGATTTTGAAGAAAAGTATTTATTTTTAAATGATATGTGTTTGTATTGCGGCAGCACCATTCTCTAGGAAGTTTCTTGTGCGTGAGAGAAGAGGTATGCCTTGTCTAAGGTGATCTCTGCTCTCTGTAGATTTTATACTGCACACCTTTTTAATTAATAAAAAACTTTTTAATAGATTAATTTTAGCTGATTTAATCAAGCAACACAGTACTATCTGGAATCTCATCTTGGTAAAAAATAGAAAGAGTCAACTGTTTTCTGGCAACATAGTAATACCTATCTTTCATCCCAATATACAAGATAATGTGGAAAAAAACAGACAAAGCCCACCAAAGTCTTGATACTATTAGGAAACCCTACAGTGTTCTTTAGAGTGTAACAGACCCAAGAGAATCAGAGAAGTAGTGTGGATGGAACTTGCCTACAATGTCTGTCCTTGTGTATCAAATTCCAGTGACACAGGAAGTAAATGTTTGATGATCATCATTGTGTGAGCAAGCCTTGGTGAGGGAAATTCTATATAAATTCAGCACAGTGACTTGGACTTCTACAGAAATCTCTCCCTAGATCTGTCTCCAAATATTCTTTTTGTGATTAGGGTATTGACCTCCACATCAGCTACTCTTCTTCATGGCTAGTCTGCTCTGAAGCCATGTGTGTGTGTGTGTGTGTGAGAGAGAGAGAGAGAGAGAGAGAGAGAGAGAGAGAGAGAGAGAGATTCATTTATTCATTACATTTTCTTTATCCTACCCTTCCTCTCAGAAGCTCAACCCCTCCCTCCTTATTCTTACAACTGAGATGAGAGGGGGCTGACCTAAGATCACCCAATGAGCTTTATGGGTGAGTGAAGTTTCAAACTTAGGTCTAGTAAGACATTCTAACAACTGCTCCACAAGTCGCCACAAACACTTGGCATCTCTGACTTTCACTAGCTTAGCTTCTGTGAAGTCATGACTAGCTTGGCAAGTTCTGTTATCAAGAGGGGCAGGGAGGCGGTCTAAAATCAGAAAGCTGAATGTTAAAGGGGGTTCAGGGAGAGTTAGAATTTAAATGAAATTCAGGAATAGTTTTTCTTCATGTGATTTCAGTGAAGTATTTGCTAAATTGATATTCCTGTACTGGCTTTCAGGTTGCTGGAATAGCTTTTGACAGTAACAGATATAAGCGACTTCCAGTAGCTCAGGCTAGCTTATGGTTTCTTTCTGCAGTTGCCCTGTTTGTAGCTCCATAAAAGCCAAGTGCTGGTGCTGGTAACACCTTCTAATTTTTCCAGTTTTCCATCTATGGCAAGGGAGGCCACTTTCCTATCCCTCACATTCTCCTAAAGCTACAACAAGCTGGCCTCATTACAACTTATGGGCTTAATGATTCTGCTTCTTCCCAAACGTAGCACTGTAGTGCCAGAGTTTTTATATGGGTGGCCTCAGAGGAAAGAGGAAATAACCAAATATTACCGCCAATGATTTTTTGCATAATTTTTTTTAAATTTTTCTGAATTGGGCTCTCCTGGTCATAGAAAACACGACTCATCAAGGTGTTTTCAATTAATTGCAGCCCTGTGGCTTAATGACCTCCAAAATGTCCTGTCATTGACCAGTTTGCTCAAGTCTTGCAAATTGAAGGCCAGGCTTCCTTTCTTGAATCAATTCTCATCATGTTGGGTCTTTTGCCTGTTGTCTTCAACTTTTCCAAGCAATATTGTCTTTTCCAGCGTGTGAAGAAAGTACATTCATTCCTTTAAGTTTACTTGGAGAGCTCATTTATCTTGGATGGCAACCACTTAGTCGTAGATCATAAACAATGCAAACTTTTGGCATTCATTGAAGTTGTAAACTATGTTTGTGTTTACATAAACGGAAGTTGGATTTTACGAGACCATATCCTAACCCTGACAGATAAGCTTTAATTACCAAGAATGATCGAGTGGGAGTCATCTCCCTTGTTCTGGACTAGAGGAGCAGATGCCATAAAAACTCTGACGATGCTAAAGGAAACTCATTCTACGATTTATTCAAAGATTCATTCTAAGACTCAATTCATGCCTTCAACTGTATGGCCTTTTTAAAAATATTTGGAACTGTTTAGAGCTGAGAGAAACCTGTTTGTATTTTTTTTCTTTTCTTTTTAATAAACTTTTAAAAACTCAGCTGAGAGTATCTGGATTAAGGACCCTGTTCTCGGTACACTACTGGAAAAAGGGCCCCAGCTTAGGGCAACCCCTCTTTTCCTTCACACAGTAGTTCTTGCCTTTTCATAAATATGACCAAAGTACAGTAGTCTCAGTTTAGACATGTTAGTTTCTAAGCAGAGTTCAGGCTTGTTTTGATCTGGAGCCCACTTATTTGTCTTTTAGGTAGTATGTGTTTTCCGTATCACCACTTTTCCAATGTATTAATATAGTCAACACCTATCAGATCCTTGATGTTTTTATCTCCCTTCCTGTAGCCTTAATGTGAAAATTCAGGTCATAGTTGAATGGCAAAATACATGGTTTTCATTGTAGAATATGAATTTCAATCTTTGACATTTCTGACTTCAGCGTGTTGGACCTGTAATGGTGGTGAGCTGCTGATAGTCACAGTACTAGAGAGACCAGTGACTTGATTTGGCTCAAGGCAGTTCCCGGATCTGAATAGCCTAGGCTAGCCTGATCTCATCAGATCTCAGAAGCTAAGCAGAGTTGGTCCTGGTTAGTACTTGGATGCAGTGCCGTGGGTATAGATTTTGTTATGGGGTAGGTTCGGTGACTGAGGGCTTTCCAGCTGTTCCGTTCCATCCATTGTTTCAAGCAAGCCGGACATGTAATGGGAGGGGTTTGAACTCGAGGACCCCCCCCCCCTTACCTACATGCTTGCTTGAATGGGAAACCACCAAGACCACCAAAGACAAGATTGGTGGCTATGCAGAGGAAGGCAATGACAAACAACTTCTTTCTTGCTTTGAAATCCCTACTGGTTTGCCATAAATTGGTTGCAACTTAATGTCACTTTGCACACACATCCCCTGATATGCCCTACTTCAATCTTGTCTTTGAGGAAGAATGTGTTACTCCTTATGCAGCCTCTGTGTTTTGGAAATTTTAACTTTTGAATTCATTGAGCTATAAAAGACACACTTTGCAATCTTTTGGGAAAGTCTTTGCAGAAAAATCTATCAGTAGTTTAACTCAAAGGTTGTGTAGCTGCACTGGGTACGCTGTGCTTGAGCATGGACCAGTTGCAAGGATTCTTGGCAAGCTGTCATCTTGGGGAATGATTTTCTCTCCAGCTGGGGGAGTGCAAGCAAGCCTCTCCCTTTGATTCGGATGCCAACATGAAGTCATAGATCAGCTGGCAGGGAGTGGTGATAGGCAAAACACAACAGCACATTCTTCCCCTGGGGCCCAACTCAGATTTATCACCCCAGTGACTCACCTAGATTTTATTGGCATAGAGTCCAATGTTCTAAGCTGGTCTAGGATGGCTTTGCAATTTGGGTTGCCTAGCCTGATGCCTCCACTTCAAATCGGTCAGTGACAGAATGTCAGATTAAATTCGTTGGGTGGGATTACTCTGCTCAAGGCCATTGGAAGTTGAATGAGCTTCAGTTGACAAAGATGGTTTTGTAAAAATACTGGGAATGATCAGCTGTCTATACATAAAAAGAAGGTAGAGGGGCCTCTTGGCCATAGTGACTGGGGGCTTGTGTCTGGCCAAAGCTTGTATTTATGACCTGAGCTGTATCAAGACATAACTGAGCTATTGAAGTTTCAAGATCTGTTCCTTTTTTTAAACAGTAAACATTACCCTTTGTACTCCCTCAACGTGGCCTCCATGTGGCTGAAGCTGGGGAGACTGTACATGGGCCTGGAAAACAGAGTGGCTGGTGCAAAAGCTCTGAAAAAGGTATTCTTTTTTCTTGTAAAACAACTGTGCCAGTTATTGGGTTTTAAAAGTCACCTATAGAGATGTTTCTAGCTTTATTTGTTGTCTTCCTTTGTTTCTTAACTTTTGTTTGAGGCAGCTGCTTTCATCTTGTTGAAGGAGCAGAGTTTCAGGCTCTCTTCTGTGTACCAAAATGATGATTGTAGAACTCTGGATCTAGGCATGGGCCTCTTGCGCCTGTCTTAATTCTTTTCACCGACTCTGCATCTCCTTCAATTAAGGTGGCAGCAAGCAGCCGTTTGGTTTAATTTGTACATATGGTTTTCTCAACAGGATCCCTTACTGAAAAATCACCCTCAGTTTCTGTGGTTTGTGTACAATCAAGAGCTGTTCAGAAACTGAATGTTCTTGGCTCTCATGGTAGCTGGCATATGGCACTGAGCAGATTGCATTTCAGTAGCTAACTTGAATGTTAGTGCATATGGTAGTCAAAATATTTTTTTTTTGTAGCTGAAAAACCCTGTGTGTTGGGGTGAGGTGTATAAGCAGGGGATTGGTAAGTTTTGGCAAATGTGGGGTTTTATTTCACACCAAAAGACACTAAAAGTGTGGTAACTTACATGTGACAATTGCTTTGTTTAGCCTGTAGATGCCAGTTAAACTATACGTATTAAAGGCAGAGCAGCCAGGCCATGGCAAAGAGACCTAAGCGGCACTGGAGACAAAGATTTTTAAAAGGCTGTATTTCCTATACAGTTATTCCAAATACAGCCATCAGATGGTTAGTGTTATCATGGGTTTAGTAGGAATATATATATTTAATATATATATATAAACTGTTTATCAGTGCCTTAATTTTCATTTGCTAAAACTTATCCCCCAGTTAGGATGACTTTCATAAACACGTTTGGAGGTATTTGGGATTTTGTCACCCTCAGTGATTTGGTGACATCTACAATCCTGAATACTATTCTACTGTCTCCAAACCAGATGCACAAGTTAAATAGCACTGACTGTCAGCTCCATGTTGAAAAGGTTTGTGTTTTCCCCATCTTCCCCATTCTGTTCTTTAATCAGTTATTGATTCATAAGTGGATGTCTCTTGTCCTCCTACTTCAAGGTGTGTATTCAGGATACCTGAGCAGAGACCATAGTTGAAAAATACCCTGTTTGTGTTTCTGGGTATATTCAGGGTCTGCCAAATATATCCAGAATTTTTTGGGAAGCTCAAAAAAATGGTCTTGAAATATTTGGGGTTGTCGGGAAGATCAGGAGCCAGTGTTTGTAGGCTCCCGGGGACTGTTTTTTCCCTCCCTCCTCCCCCTTCACTTCATTTTTGCATCTTGGAGGAGTTCTATGGGTTGCCAGGCTGCTTCCGTCAGTTTCAGGTTTGTCAGTTTCAAGTGGTGCCTTTTTCATCTTTGCAAGAGTTGCTTTGTGTACTGTTGGCTGATTTTACAGTGTAGCTCATAACTCAGTGCTTGGATTTTTCTCTGACATTAGTCTTGTTGAGTTTGTACTGCCACAATGGTACTAGATTCTGCTGGGCATTCTGTCTATTGTCATTTGTTCTGCTAGGCTGGCAACATCGCTCATTCTTTGCTTGGATTTGTTATTCTGAGATCCTCCAGCTTGACAGTAGTCCTGTTGAGCTTGCACTGCCACTATGGCTCTGGGATTTACTGGGCTTCTGTACATTGTTATTCATTTTTCTGGGCTTTGAAAAGCCCCCCCCCCCCTTGCAATCTGTAATTTTAACAGCAGACATTGTCTAGTTTGGTTTTGCTTCTACTTGGCTTGGCATGGTGGCTTTTGGTTCTACAGGGATTACTGGGTTCTGCAGTGGTTCTGTTGGGGATTGGTTTGTGTTGGTTCTTCCATGGGAGGCATGCCTTGAGCAGTGATTCCTGATTGCAGGCATTGCTTTTGCTTAAAAGCAGCTTGGAGGTATTTCTCTTTTTTTCCTTCATAGGAAATAATGAAGGATGACTTTGGTATCCAGTTCAGGTGCCAATAGAATTGAACCCCTTGGACCAATCTACCTTAAAGTTGGGGGTATTTAAAGGACATGAATCAGCAGCTCTGCTGCAATTTTGGTCCCTGTACCTTGAAATACAGCCCCTTCCCCAGCCTCCTGGAAAGTTTCCCTATATACAATAATGGACCCAAATCTGAAAACCCTATCAGTATTGGAATTCAAGGATAATAAATTGGAAAAATACAGGGGTTTTTTCCATACCCCTATGCCTATCCCATGACTGTTCAGTTGACTCAGAAGCTTTTGATGACGGATTTTGTCAAAGGCTTTTTGGATGTCCAAGTATTTAAAGAATGTTAAACGGCTGGTGATACGAAAGATCCCTGCACAGAAGTCATGCTGATTTATTGTCCTTTCCACCATATAGACATAAGAGAAGGCCAGTCTCACGTGGGTAAGACAATATTGGTCTGTAGAGGATGGTTAGTCTGACACACTGTAAGGCTCTTCCTTGAGAGAAGCATCTATACTGCTCATTTCATTATAGCATCTCCCCCTAACTTATTTGTGACTTCGTCAGCAGAAAGGATCAATGTGAGAATTGGACCATTGTCTATCATATTCATATTTAAGAATGTTAGCTTTATTATGAACCTTTTGCAGATCAGTTCTACAGTTACAATTCAGAAATGAACTGTAAATCCCAAGATGACCATTGACACACCGGTTAGGTGAGGACAAGGGCCTTTATGCTGTTTGTTTTCCAACTTGCTGGGATGTGTAGCAATTAAACCTTCAACTTCCATCTGTGGCTGACTGCCTTTTCCATCATCTCTGGGTGTTTCTGTAGGCAAAGAGTGGTCCAGGAAGCCCCCACCCTAGGGCAGTAGCGGATGGATGGCTGTGTTCAAGATATGGATGGTGACTGCCTACTCCAGTCCACCAACAAATTCCATCTTGTCCTGTGATGGTGTGAATACTGTCTGGCCCAAACTAAGCTTGGAACTGTTCTGTATTACAGTAATAATCGGTTAAGTTTGGATAGAAAGGCACATACAATGTCCTTTAACTTTTTTGCTTTCAAAAGGGGCTTGACAATCTCTTGGGATCAAAAGGGATGTGTATATAATAAGGTTTGATACTTACAATCAAATGGGCTGTTTTTTTTTCCAATTGGGTACTTTTAAGGGGACAAAAACCAGTCAGAGGTTTCTGACTCTTCAGGATCCCTGAAGAGAACATTTCATAAACTAAGGCTGTCTGAATCAATTGTATTTTTTTCTTTTTTCAGGCAATTGCTATCATGGAGATAGCACATGGGAAAGATCATCCATACGTTATAGAGATCAAAAAGGAATTAGAGGCCCACTGAGTCTTTGAATCTATGCAATCCTTCAACCTTTCTTTAAAAGCCTTGCTATGGAAACATCGGGAGTGCTTTGAAAACTGACATGGGATAAAAGCTTTTCTGTAAAATAATTGGAATGACAAACATGTGGTGCACTTAGGCCTTGCCTCTTGCATTCTCTGAGATTTGTGAAGTAACTTGAGCCTTGACAAATTAATTTTTGAATGTTTTTTTAAGAAGGAAAATGCCACAGTTTCATATATTTAACGCCTTTGATCACGTGCAGAGCTGACCAGTTCTTGTTCCCTGCAGATTTTAATGTATTATGTATCTTAGTCAGTTAATTAAATTGGGACAACCTTACTAAAGCCTGCTTGCTTGTTTGCCTCTTAGCTGAGTGCTATTGTGAAATTGCTTTTAGTTCCCAACAAAGTAGGACCTGTGCCCTATTAGGGTTTTTTTTAAAAAAAATAACTTTTGTTTGTGAGCACTTGTGAACTCTCAAGCCAACATGTGGTATGAACTTTGCTCTTGCTTACAGTATGCCTCTCAAGTATAAAATCTCAGGTTGATTGTCCAATTTATGTTAAGAGTGTCCCTGCAAAGCTAGTGAATATGCTGCCTCGTAGCCAATGTATGGAATATCTGTATGTTTCTAGTGTGTTTATGAACCTTCAGGAATAAAAAAAACCCTTCAGGCTTGAGGGACTTTTCTCCCATAAGGGAATGCTCACATGTTCACCATTGTCTTGGGTAATAGCACTACATCTGTCCCTGATCATCAGAAAAAGCTGACAGCTGTTTTATATATACCGGTAGATATTTCAACTGCTGTGCTAGAAACACAGGAGAAAAGACGTATGGGTGTAAATTTTCTTGTTTATACTGAAGTCTTTCTTGAAAGGCACACATACACACTGTAGCTCTCTCGGTTTTAAAATCCTGAGATACTTCATAATGGATCTTGGATTTTCAGCGCTACCTGATATAATGGAATTTTATATGAAAGGGGTTCTTCAGAATTAAATACATTTAAAAACAATGCTAACCAGCTAAAATAGTGTGGAAAAGCCATGTGTGGTGGCCTTTGGTAATGGAGAAGGATCACGTTTTTCCCTAAAGAGGTGGTTGTGGAAGTGAGTTTCTCCATAAGTGGGGATAGATAGCCTTACTGTGGATTCTTAGACATCATCCCTCCACAGTTGGAGGCAGGCAGGAGGAGGCAGGCCCAAATCCATGATGTTTTCCACATGTACCCAAGGATGGCACCAGCACTCTGAAGGTCCCAGGGACAAAAAGAAGAGCCACCTCTGAAAAAGTTCCAGCTCTGTCCATCTCAGTCAGATCTGCTACTTCCTTCTCTCAAGCCACAGTTCTGGGGACAGAGGAGCTCCTACCAGATCCCAGTCTTGACTCAAATAGACCCTTCTAAAGATCAAAATAGTTCCTGTATCCTAAATGGACGACACTTTAGATGCCCCACACTTCTCTGCAACAGCAGCACTTATAGTAGCGCAGAAGAACCTGCAGGTTATGTGCTGAAAGGAGGATCTTCTTTTGAAGACTGATTACCAAATCTTCTCTTTTCAGAGGAGAAACTCTTTGGGCCCTCTGATCTCAATGATCTGGTCATTTTCATTTAGAAAAGAGGGTCCTAAATCCAGCAGGCCAGTTTCAAGCTCCTTTTGTTCATTTAGAGATGCCTTTTCACCACAGAGAGTAGAGATTCAAGGAGCTCCAAATCTTATTGGAACAAGTCCAGGTTCCACTCCAAATCTTAGATCAGTTCCGGGGGTTTATTCCACCAACAGGAAGTCAGAAAAGAAGAAATTCAACTCTCAGCACCATAATAGGCAGATGGCTGAGCAGGCCTTTGGCTCTGTATCCAGTCATCACTAAGGAGGGAGTCCAAGTAGCAGACAGGGCTTATCCGCCTTCCTTGGGACCGATTTCCCATATCTCCCAGGTCCAGAAAGAACAACTGACATCTGCTAATGCTTCAATTCACTGATCATCTCTTGTACATCCAAACAGCAGAGTTGGTGACAGAGAAAGAAAAATTTTCTGGGCCCTACTCTTCCTTGTTTGTCATGCCTAAGAAAAATCAAGATTGGAGGGTAGTCCTATATCTGAAGCCTCTCAACAGGCTTATGAGGAGACGGCAATTTTTCAAGGAGTCTTTGCTATCTATTGTAGAAACCCTCCAAGTGGGAGATTTTCTAGGGGTTTTTTTTTTTATTTCTGCCACCTCAGTCCTATCTTATTATGTCACATGTCATCCTGTTGATCAACTTAACAGTGCGTAATCTGCCTTGAATCTCTGAAAGGCAAACTATACATAACATAAATAGAATAAATTCTATCAATCTCAAGGAAGCCTACCTTCCACTTTCCACTTTATTTAGGTTTAGCAGCCCATCAGCTAGACACCAAGAAAATATTTTAAGAATTAAGAAAACCAGAACAGCATTTTTAAAAAACACTCAGAAATTATCTTAATTTATGGGTTTCAGAAGTAGCTGAATATTTAATAGCCATTTTGCAAGAAAATTCTCCGTTTGTTTGCAAAAGTAAAAGAAAACATGCAAAAACAAATTGACAAGGAACAATCACAAAAGAGGAATTCCATCAAGACGCCTTTGCATCTGTGCTGCAGATTGTATATTATACAGTCTTAATTTATAGCATCTTAATTTCAGTATTGTCAGCATATAAAGATGGAATGGGGATTCAAATTCGGCTAAGTATTTGATTCCTTGATAGAGTGGGTAACATTTTGGTCTGATATCTTGTGTTAATAGGTTCTAGTCCTAACACTCGTTTCTTCCCTTCCAAAGAGATCAAAGATGTCAAAGGAGCAAATTGTGTGTAGTTTTGGAGTCTTACTATTTTATTCCAGCACCCTGTTTACGTTCCAGTCCATCCATCACCCTCCATGAAATTCCTATGAATTGCCTATGGCAAAAAGCCATTTTTAACAAGTGCTACCATTCAATCTGTCTTCCTCCCCATGAGTCTTTACAAACCTATGACAGCATTTGTAGCATGCCTCAGGCTCCATGGCATCTACATATACCCATGTATGCACATATGAAGCTGCCTTATAGTGAAGCAGACAGGCACCTTTGTTGGTGGTTCTCCATCTACTCAGCCTGGCAGTGGTTCTCCAGGGACTCAGCAAAGGTCTGCAGGTCTCCTACAGTCAGATGCTCTAACTGACAATACAATTGACTGAACCTGGCTGCCAAGCACTTACTCTGCAATTGAGCCATAGCCCCTTATATCCACTCCCAGTAGTCAAAATGAGTTATATGTCCAGGTGCCAATGAAAATTCTGAAGAAGCTGTTTCCTAATCAATTACCAGAAGAGAATCCTGACTCCATCAAATTTAGTTCACCTTGGAACATCAATCAGCACTTCCTTGTCCATACTCTTCCTTCCAGAGAATGCGTCTTCACCCCCAGATTGATCTGTCAGGAATGAATATCCATGAGTCTAATATGTGCAAGACGCTGGAAGAGACACCTCCCCCAGTAGTCAGGCCAAGTACTATACATCTTTCCTTTTGCTTAATTAAAAAGAGTCTCCCCCAAATTCATTACTATAGACAACACAACCTGTGGCTCACCAGGCTGATCACAACACACTAGCTACTTGTTGCAATGATCCCGATATTCCATACACACTCTGCTTTTGGCTGTCTCACAGGGTTAGTGAGCTTCCAGAAGATCTCAGTATGGTTGGTATGCCACACTGGGTCAGACTGATGCAACTTGCATATTTATAATGCTTGTTTCAACAGTGATAAAAAGTGTCCATGTTTATTGTAATCAAACTGGTAAGTAGACAACTGGAATTTGAGAAAAAAATTTATTGCATAAGATTAATATAAAAGCTTGGCATAGTCATTTATAAAAAAAACAAAGCTTTGAGTCAGATTTCTCACACTGGAAAAGAGATCTTATTTACACAGGCAATGAAAATGTAAAAAAAATGAAATTGATTAATGCTGAAGAACTTACAAAAACAGACCAGAGAACAGTGCAAAAATACTGTCAGTCAGTCGGTTCTACACAAAACATAAAACCAACAAGCAAAAGCTTATGTACTGATAGAATGTACATTAGTGTACAAAATAGCATGCATAGTTTTTTGAAAAAGGCATTCAATAGTACAAAATGGAGCATATGGCAGTCATATTGAATTAATGGAAATAAACATAGTCAACCTCAGTTGTTTACAAAATTTATACATACAAGAAAACTTAAGTACGTCCAAATGATGGCTCTGGACTTGAGTCAACAGAGCAAGTACCAGATGAAGTATAACAATATTGTAGCAAAATAGAATTAAGTCCAGTGCTGTAAAAATCAATTAAGCATGTTAGTTTCTGTAACACAAGTCATACAAGATTATACAGGTGCAATTTAGAAACATCTGCATATGTAAGCTTTTATGCAAAATATCCACAAAAGGATATTTTTGTTTAGAAATTGAGAAAATGTTCCCATCAGTGGTGATTTCAACAGAATTAAGTTGTGTTACTTTAAATACTCTAGCTAATTCTGGTTAAAAATGGGCTAGTAGCGCAGAAATGGAGCTTGATGAGAATAACAGGGATTAAATTTTGTCCAATTTAACTGGACACTAAATAACTCTGAGTCTGGTGAGATAGTTGAGGCAATTAAGAAAATCAGTAGATTATCTCACCAGTTCACTATCAGCTCTGACTACTACACTACAAATTCATATCCAGGATTTGTGAATGCAACTATCCATGGGGTAAGCTGAAAATGCAAAAGTGGGGGAGCTGTCCAAACTTGTTTGACTGAATCCATTCTGAAGCCCTCTTATGCAATTTCTATCTCTTTTCGTTTTTGTTATATTTGGAAACATTGAAATGGATCCAGGGATCACTGATGTTCACCAAATTGGAGTATAGTGTTGTGATGCATGAAAACACTTAAGTTTTTTTATCTCAAGAGAGCATCCTGACCTGAACATTAATTTGCTGGAAGAGCCAGTGTTAGTACAAACATTACTTAGTTGCTTTGAATACAAAGCTATGGTTTATAATAGTTTATATTAACCCTCAAGTTATACAACACTTGGAAACAGAGGGGCATTCAAGCATTCCATTCTCTTGGTCCGTCAAGTGACAACAATCCTGGAGGAAATAACAAGGATTGTGTTAATTTGCTCACCTTCCAAGTCCATGACTGATTTCAAGTAATGGTTCAGGACTTCCACTGTTATTCTGGGAACTAATAGGAAAGCCAGAAAAAGCTGGGTACCTCAGGGGATGTCACCTATCTGCTTCAAATTGATGTTTAACATCGTGGGAGAGAAGCTGATTCCTTGAAACACCATAGAAGCCCAAGTCCACAGCTTCACTTCTGGCAACCTATCCTCCAGGAACAATTAGAACCCCCATAACACTATGCCCAGCCAGCTCAGGTAGATTACCTCCTGTGTATTAATCATATATTTGTATTAATAAAGCAACAACATCCAAACAGAATAAAAAGTTTCAATCTAAAATTGTGGCAAATTAACGGGGAATTCAATTCCTAGGCTGATTTTTCTGTGTGATTCCTGAAATTGGTTGAGGAATTCCATATCTTGTATATTTAAAAGAACTCTGGCCTGGCAAAGCATCTCTTTACCATGCAATTTTAAATGTTGCCTTTTATCTTGTGATGCCAAAGTGACCAAGAGAAGGAGATTAAAAATTGTTCAAGATAATGTAACAACTTCTTGCTTAAGATGTTAACAGACCTTGTCAAGGTCAAGTCTAGTGTGAGCATGTCATTAAAATTTAAACTGCATTTTAATATAAGTAACTTTGAAATCCATCGCCCATGTCAGGTACAGCTTCAAAATAGTTGCATATTAGGCTAGCACCTCTTTGGCTCATGAGTGAGCATTGCATTTTCTTTTTTCATTTTGGAAGGTCTGCAATTCTGTGACAAAAAGCCTTGCCTGCATGTCCTCCACTTTTGCCTCTTAGCATCTATTATGCTTGCTTATTAAATAATTTTTTTCCCATGCACTTCCAGGAAAGCCAAGAATATATTCGTTTCAACTGAGATATCATAATAATCAGACCTTGGAGCGGACTGTTTTCCCCATCCTATTCCCTAACTATCAGGCCAAATGGAACAATGGGACTTGACAGCTCTGGGTTCAAACTTAATTCATCATTAGGAAATTATTCAAAAAGCTATAATGAGATAACTAATTTAATACACTTTGCTTCAAGGTTTATTCCTTGGCCGGCTTCCCAGATACAAAGCGTCTCTGTGCAATTATCACGCAGATGCCACTAAAAGACTTTAAATGGTTGCAGCTAATTTAACAAGAGATATGTTGGCACTGGTAAGGAGGTGCTGGCCTGAAAACAGGAGTTGACTGAAGAATCAACACAATCTCTAAAAGAACATCAACAAGAGACTGTTCCTCAACATTTTATAATGCTCTCTTTTCCTAGCCATTTGTGGAGAGGAAGGGATTTGAGTTTCTCTGTTTCCTTCAGCAAAGTTTACTGTTCCTTATGCCCAAGGCTGTCCTTGGCTAGAAAGGTGCTTTTAATGTGGCCTAGCTCTACCCTTAGCTTCAGCCCAGCCCAGCCCACTGCACAAGCCAAAGCCCTTTGCTTCAGCATGGCTGTCTCAAACTGCATGCTCCCAAAGACTAACAGTAAATTACCTGGAAAGCGTAACTTCAAATGCCATACCTCATTGGCATAGGATGCGTTCTCAGAATCAAGTGCTGGCACTGGGAGTTCAAACACCTGAGCTTAGACAAACCTCATCCTGAGACTTGAAAGGCTGCTGACAGATGGAAGAGATGGTACTGGTCTGGAGGCCAAGGAATTTATTCAATATGAATCTGCTTGATAGGTTCATCTGATACGTCACTGTTAATCAGAAGAACAGACTGCAGAGGATGGAATGTGCCTTATAAGATCTAGGGCACAAATTGCTAAGAAGTTCTTGCAAGTCTCACAGAACTACATAGGAGTTGCCAATGTAGTTCAACTTCCCAATAGACTGTCCCTTAGAAAAGCCTACACACACTCCCCCAGCTTTGACATTATATATTATATAGTTAATGAGATCTGTTTCCTGAAATAGGTGAGCAGGATTCAACCATAATTTGGTGAACAAAGATTGATGAGGCACTTCCAGAACACCCCTCCGCCCACCACCAATAAGACTGCTCTTGTTATAACAACCAAATGATGTTGTAGTAATGTAGTTGCATACATGGAGGCATTGCTGAATGTTGAAGATTTGCACTTCGCTGCTGCTGTTTACTCATAATTCTAGCTTATTCCATCCCATAATTGTACAGAAATGTACATACTTTCAGATTTGGATAACATGAAACCTATAGTTGGGTCTTGTCTCCTATTTGCATGTCTTTGAAAAGGATGAAAAACAATGTTTTTAATGAGCCATCAGATAGGAACATCTTCCCTCACAGTCACGTTACAATGCAGAACAGTCATTTCAAATGTGGTTCAAATCCAAAGTTAAGTTTCACAATTTTTTTAAAAAAATTACACATCAGTTTAAGACAATAAAAAAAATAAATTATCTCATATAAAATAATCTTGGGAAGAACATGGTCTCCTTACGAGTGAGGCAGTTTTGGGAGTGCCACACAATACTGAAAGACATGGTTATTGTTGGAGAAGAGATTTGCAAAGCCACCAGGTTGCAGATGTGATGAGCAAAGAGAGCAGGAAGAGTCTCTTCAGGGGATGCTAGATAAGCCTCGAGTTTTGTAGGAACAGAATGAGCACCTGATAGACAAATTTGTACTGAGCAATGGTTTGGATCATGAACATCCTTTGATCCCTCAGATGTTGCAGCATCATTGGCACATCCACTTTCTGTAAAATTGAAGAGAAAAATTCACCTATATATTTTGCACGAGGCAACTATAGTCAAGACAGTAACATGGAAAAAGAAAAGGGAAATGCTTCTTCTCCATTTGGTTTGTATCACTGCCCACAACACATGTATGATTTGTAAGAAGGGACTTTGAGATAGAAGAATACGAAGAAAGAAGAATCAGAGTCCACCCTGCATCTGTAAGCCTCAGGGGGGCTGTACTGATTCCAATGCTGAATACTGCTGAGCAAAATGAATAGGAAAAATAGCATGTATAACGGCAGCCATTGGCAAGGTCAACACCACGCACCAAGCCCAAATGAAGCTGCTACCTCTTGTTCAAGGCACCATTTCATTCACTTTCCTGATCAGAACTGCAGCTACTGAGAAAAGGTATAGTTCAGAAAGTTATCCGGGTTAGCCTGTTAAAAACAGAAAGCACTTTATCACTGCCTTCATTGACTTACTATTGACACAGAGGCTGCATTAACTTAATAGTGGCCAACTGGGGTGAGGGCAAAGGCATCACAAATCCAAAATTTCACTCCAGTATACCTTAATCTGTGTCACTGAGAAGTGAAATTGGTCAAGTTTCTGATCATCACCGCCAACCAATTTGCTGCATCTCTGCAGGGGTGTTGGCTTCTACTTGTTGCAAGTAGCCCGTTCCTGCAAATATACAGGAACAGGAGGGAAAAAAGTCCATCGATCCATTGGCTGCCTGATCTCCACTAGCAAAAGGGAAGGGAGCCAGTCCACAGGTGATCAAGCATTCCCTACTCAAAAACTGATAACGAACTCTTGAGAAATGTATAACACATATTACATTCTAGAATTTACATGACTAGATGTTTTCTCAACAAGCTATGATTTTTATAGTTACTAATTTTAAGTGAAAAGTTTTCTAAATATGTCCACATACAATGCAACTGACTTTGTAACTAGCCCACTTTGGACAATCTGCAAAAACCTAGTTCGCTGAAATCATGACGACAGGCAACTCACTTCTTCTACTCCTTGTTGAGAAAAAAAATTATAAGAAGAAAAAAAGGAATTCAAAGACAACGCCATACAAAAGCACAGAAACTTGCCACTGAAACAATGTAATTATCTAAGCTATGTGGATATGAATCAGTAGCTATCAAAATAGGTATGTGAATGAAGTTATGTGAAACAGAGAAGCTTTTTATAAGAAGAAAAAATCGGGTAAACTGCACATATAGTGGGCATTAAAACATTTATCACCATATTTATGCAAAAAGGGAGAATAGTAAAATGAAAAACTGATTTTCACAGAACAAAACCATCAGTTTTTTTGCATGAGATTGCAATCTGGTCATCTGACAGATGGAGAATTGTTGCTTTACGTCAATGGTTCACTAAGGTCATTTGTCTCTCTATCCACCAACCAAAGTTTCCTACCGCTTTAATGTAGCTCTGATCTATTATCATGCTCCTCACCATGTCGATTCTCTCTAATGTGGCCTCCATCATTGCCATCAGGGCACTACTTTACTAAATTAAATCGTAGTTTCTAAATTTACCCAAGATGTTTGTTCCACTAAACTACACGAGCCTTCTCCTTTCCTCCATTTCTAGTTAGACCACACCCAAAAGAAGCACTTCTTTCCAAGAAACTGGCCAGCTATTGCAATGGAACGGTGACGGTCAGTAGCTTATACAAGTTCATGGAGAATAATTTCTTCAAATCTCAGGGAAGCTAAGAAGGGTCTCTTGCCTTGAAAACCCCACCAGCGGTTGCCAAGTCAAACAGGACTTGATGGCAAAAAAAGAAAAAGAGGAAGAAGCTATTAGCCATGAAAACTGAATTGAACTCCACCTTCAGAGGAAATAAACCTCTGGGTACCAATGCTGGAGGACATCACTGCTGAGGAAAATTTGAATTCCATGTCCTGCTTCTAGGGCTCCTGGAGACGTTTACCTGGCCACTGTGTGCAACAGGTTGCTGAACTTGAAAAATGTCATTAAAAACCCTCTCAAATCTGAAACTCCATTGGTGACCAAACCAATCCAGAATACCAGTATGGAAACATCCAAAATCTGAATATCAATCTTTTCCCAAGCCCATAGCCCTATTCCCTGATGGCAGAACTCATCAAGGCACTGTTTTTTTAAATCCGATCCTATTTCAAACATGTGCCAATAAGCATGCAAACTTTTTTTCAGTACTTCATTATACTCCTTTACCATCCCAAAGAATGTTGCTGTGTGGAATCTGATCATTAGCTCATGACCTAATTGCCTTACTAAGCCAGTCAGAACATGGTCCTGGTCTGAACAGGAAAAAAATGCAGGCCAGTGTAGACTTGTACAGCCTAACCTGAATCTTAATAGTTGTGTATTTGACAGCTGTTTGGGATATCTTTTTCTGCTTGGTGGAAAAACAAGCAGTTACTACTCACACAGACACACTCATATCAGCCTTTTGTGCTGTATAGAGAACTGGGACATTGTTTTTGCATTTCATAGTATCCTTTGTTATTTGCATTTTGGCTTGAAAAAATCTTGCTAATCCATCTCCAGTTGCCTTGATTGATCCCTTAATACCACAAAAGAAGCACCTTCCAGTTTGGGGGTGGGGGGGTGGGGGAGCTTGCTTTCAAGTAAATAGAACACCTAAGCAAATCCCACTGAACACAAGGGAAAATTTCCCTTTAAAATGAAGGCATAAAATCTATGGCCTGGATCTACAGGATTATTTTTACATATGTAATGGGGGCATTTTTGCTGATTCTCTCTGCCCACAATAGAATTCTGACTCATGCCATTTTGGGGGGCTCCCAGTTCCGCAGGATATTTCAGGGACACTTTGGACTGAAGCAGTAGGGGGAAGTCACACTCCACAGAGAAAAATATGTGCAGGCAGATTTCATACACATTTTGGGAAAAAGACAATGAACTCAATAGTTGATGGAAATTTGTATAGTGGAATACAGATTAAAAAGGCCACAGTTAAAATACCTGAGGAACTATTGTATGCTTTATTATACTATCTAGAGGATATAGTAGGAAAGAAGATTTATGATTCATTTTTAACTTGTTAACAGCTTTTTAAATAGCGATATCATTGTATATGGAAAGCCATGTTGCCCACCCTTGGAAGAATACTTCACTGTTTTCAACAAGGCTGGAGGAAAGGTGTCCTGTTGCTTTAATAGAGGCTTAACGGGATGCTATTTACTAGCTGCTGTTATTTACATATATGCCATGAAAAGCTTCAATTTTCTGTCTCTATATATTAACCTTCTGCTAACAGGACTTTTCCCCCAGGTCTGTTGACAACCTTACTAAAAGTGATGGTTGTCTTAATGAAGTTTATATATTAACAATTATTTTTAGATATCTAGTTTTCTTGCAAAGTTTCCATTCTCCAATGGTTGCTATGTTGTACAATGATATATTTGGCAACTTTGTGGTTTTCTCTGTTATGAATTTTTAAAAAATATATCTAAAGGTGTTTATAATACTTTGCCAAGATGCCATTTGTGAAAAGGGATGTGTCACCTCCTCTTTCAAATTATAAGGCAACTGCAAAAACAACTATTTTAGTGTGTGTGGATTTACTGCAATATATTGTAAGGCTCAATAACTCTTACAAACCTTCGGAATTCCAGCTTTCATTCATTAAATAAAAATGGAATTGTTTCTCCCAAGCTTGGAACAGTTTCTCCCTAATTTCTCCCAAAATTAGGGTTATTCTAGGAAACAGCATGGATATCTGACATATCTGTATCTCTTGCTAATTATTATAGGCCACCTGAAAGAAGTGCTTAAAAAACAACTTGAAAAAATAATTAAGTTGCTAGTAAGAGCTATGAAGCGAGTTTACAACAAAATAAAGAGCTATTAATGTATTGTCGAAGGCTTTCATGGCTGGAATTACTAGGGTGTTGTGTGGTTTCCAGGCTGTATGGCCGTGTTCTAGTAGCATTTTTCTCCTGACATTTCGCCTGCATCTGTGGCTGGTATCTTCAGAGGATCTGATGAAGTGGTGGGATTCAGCAGGTTCGCACCGGCAGAACCAGTAGTTAAAATGGTGCTTGTAAACAACCAGTTGTTAAATTATTTGAATCCTACCACCGGAACTGGTTGTTAAATTATTTGAATCCCACCACTGATCTGATGGTAGCAAAGCAAGTGGAATATATATACCTGTGGAATGTCCAGGGTGGGAGAAAGAACAATGCAGATGCCCTCACTAATTGATTATGCTGTCTTCATGGTTACTCACATGCTAAATGGGTGGATCCCACCCAACAAATGCAAATCAAGCTTGCTAATTGCACCCTTTACACCTGTTAACAGGGAAATGGTTCTTTCTCCCACCCTGGACATTCCACAAGTATATATACTCCACTTGCTTTACTACCATCAGATCCTCTGAAGATGCTAGCCACTGATGCAGGCGAAGAGTCAGGAGAAAATGCTACTAGAACACGGCCATACAGCCTGGAAACCGCACCCCAAAGAGCTATCTGACAGTTCAAAAGGATCAAAAATCAATAATGATAAATTAATATGTATTAGTCAACCAATATTGGCTAGATTTCCAAATATTCAGTACAACCAAAATATTAATTTAGATGGCTTGATATAAGGCTTGATATTGTTGTGAACAAACATGGTACTTTTGTGGCCACCTTAGCTAGAATGCATTTCTAAGTAAGGAGGAATATGTTTCATGAATCAAAATTAAAAGATGCTCTGTCATATGTGGGACACCCTTTTAGAGGTGGAGGCTGTAGCGTCATGACCTGTTGTCACTAGGCTATACTTTTCCAGGTCCTTGTCTTGGATGACTGTTCTGACCGCAGCCACTTACCCTATTCCTTCACTACCTCTTATTTCTGATCCTTTTTTTAAAAAAAAACCCTAAAAATTTAAGCCTTGGGAGCAAAATAAATCATACAATGTTTATATAGGATAGGTTCAGAAATTAAAATAAAGTTACTGTTCAATCAAGCATTGAAATTAAAACTATAGTTTGCAGAACATGCATGGATGCTTTGCTTTTTTCTTCTCTCTCCCTCCTGTGTTCAGAATCAATAAATGCTTTCTGCTTTAAGTGCAAACCATCATTTTTATTACAGCTGAACCTGTAAATTATGATTTATACTTCCCTTCCAAACTGGGAAGCCAAATGAAGTCTTGGTTTGGATTTTGAATATAAATCAGAAATTGCTAGTTAAAATGTAATACCAAACCATGCCTTGCAGAAGGGGTTTAAAAAACACACCAAAAAAATCAAAATGTCAAAGCAAGTAACGGACTGTAGAAGAGGAAGCAGTTGTGCTGGGGAGGGAGAATTCCAACTTGTAGTTCCTTCACAGACATTGTGAAATACTACAGAAAGGTCAGCAACACAAAGGGTTTTTTTTCCTTTTAAAAACATGCAGATTTCCTGTTAAAAGGGCATGTTCTATTTCCTGTGCTAACACTAACAAAGCCAATCACATGCACCAAGGTAATCCATATTCTTCACAGACACATTCCCAAATGCTGGATTTTTGCTGCTTTATTTGCAGTGATTTTCTAATTTTACTTCTCTGATTTCCATATTATTAAGCCTTCAAAACAAAAAAGTACCATGTCAGGTCCGTGCCCCATTGATTGGAAAGGCTGCACAGCCCACTTCTAGCTCCTCAAATTTCACCATACATGTTCTGAATGGACTTTTGCTGTGGGGCTTGCCCTGGTCATTAATACACAAATAACTCCTTATGGAAGAAGTGTTTGCTTACCTCATTGTGTTCCAAACAGCTAATCATGAGTTCTGTCAAAATAACTACCCCTGTTCTCCCCACACCAGCACTGCAGTGCACCACAATGGGAGGGTTGCAATTGTTGCTGCTGTCCAGAACACTGTTGGTATGGCGGCGCACAGACTGTATCTCTTCCAAATAAGCTGTAAAGGAGGGGAAAAAGAAAATTACGGTCCCAAACCCTTCACATAAAAGATAACAAATCTATGGAGAAGCAAGCTTCCTTTCAAATTATGATCATTTACATTTCTTACAAGACACTAATTATTTGGCCTCTGGACAGAAAACAGCACCGAATCCAGCAAGTACCAGCAGGGTGTCAATTACTCCTTGGGACTTTGGTTCTTTAATTTAAGCAGCTCTTTAAAACACATACATATCTTCCCCCCCCCGCCCCCACTCCAAATCCCCAAGTCCCTTAAGCAGATGACTGTAGACATTACTTACAGCTATTCCTGCTATTAGCAGGCTGGGATCACAACAGCAGCAAGGTCCCCTTGAAACAAATTCCTGACAGCGCCAGTATCTAATGGAAAGGGAGCATCCATCTGGTCCTCCCCTTCCCTTGCATAAGGAATCAGCATTTCAAACATATATCTAACTGTGCTGCACTAGCAGGAGTTGGGGGATGTTTCCAGCACAGAATGGGATAGGGTAAAAAGGGTGTATATGTGCCGATGTCCATTGTCATGTGCAAAAACAGACCGTTTATTTTGTCGTGATTGTGAGTGCTTGGAACGACAACAAAACAGATGCTTCCACAATTTTTTTTTTAACATACGATGGCATATATAGTTAGGCAAAAAAAAAATTTCTTTCAGGGTAATGAAGTAGCCTACTTCAAGTTTTGTTGCCATACACTCCCCATTTCTTTCGCCGTGCCTCAGCCTCCAAGTTACATGTTGAAAGCCAGAGCTGTGCCTCTCAGAAGATCAGATCTGGCCCAGGGGCTTTCAGTCACTGAATGCATTTTTTTTCTTACCCTAGGATTACCATTAAGACTAAAGATATTGAACAAAACAATGGCAAAGGCTAAAGGGAATAATGCAACATTGTCAATGACATCAAGAAAACCCATTTGTTATGCATGTTTCTCATTACAGACCATTCTGATACTGGTTCTGATACTTATTTCCCCTCCCCCCTCCAAAAAAAGTGGGAAGAATCACACTTTCACGATAATATGGAAGAAATCTTACAAAGAAAACCTTGCTCTTCTGGGCAACCATGATCTGGCCAGTCGGTGTACTGCAAATGCCATACTGTTTTTTCCTGCCCCAGCAAAAGGTGCTTGACCTTCAGACCTGTTGTGGCATAGCAACCAGAATCGGTGCGGAATTTGGTGGTCACCTTGAACTTCCCATATGTTGCTGAGCTGTGCTTGGAGCCCAACTTTGGCCAATAACGGTGGCTCTTAGTTCTTCCTCTTTCCTATTCCATAACAAGAGAAACAGGTACAAAATTAGCATGGCTTGGCTCTTACCTGACACAGCTCCAATAGTCACAGAGAATAACTAACCATTCATCACTGAAAATCATGTACTCCCCCTCTTGTTCTCTGATCTACTACAAAAACAGGCCCTGCAGAATTAGTAACTTTCACAATATGCAATTGTTCAGTGGGAGGACTGTACCTTGGGTATTTATACAAATTGTACTGTATAGGATGGTCAATTTTTTCATTCTCTGGGTCAAGGATTAGAAATATATCAACGCCTGAATGAATGGATCTTCTGATATCCGGAATACATTTTTTCTATACCTTGCAAATCTCAACTTCAGGGTTCAAATGTGTCATCAGTTGGCCATGCACCAGCACAGGCAGAGAATCTGGAGGTACAAGCTAAGCTTCCCTGAAAAATTCACAACCACAGCCTACTCCTTTAGCCACTTAAAACCTGGAATAAGGCTTTAGAGGGTTGTCTTTTATTTTGTCATTTGGTGTTTTTATTATTTTTATTGTTTTGATGATGATGATGATGATGATGATGATGATGTTTGTATACCACCCTTCCCCAAAGGGGGAGGAAAGAAAGAGCTGAAAGTATACATGAGGAAAGAAAGAGCTGAAAGTATACATGAGGAAAGAAAGAGCTGAAAGTATACATGTAGAGTACTGGGGATTAACAGACAGATTCAAAATTTCCTTCAGTTTTTCATAATTGATACTATGCATGTGGGCTGACTCCAAAAATAGTGCACAGCAGGACATAATTTGTCAAAAAGATTGCCCTCGTTCTCCAGACAATTTTTAAAAAGTGTATGGCTGGAGTAACATGACATGGATCCATATAGTTGGAAGAAAACAAAACAACTGTTTCATTTGTGATTGGTATTCAGCCAGTCCCCCAAGGGCATCATTCTGTACTCTCCCAGAAAGTTGGCCAAGAGGGGACAATACTGGTTGGCTGCTCCCACTCAAATGGAGAACATCTTCCTTGCTTCAGGGCAAACTAGGATGCATAGTTGTTCCAGGACTGCCCTTTTATCATACAGCATGCATTCCCACTTCTGTGGGGGCGGGAAAAGCCCACCATCTCGAGACAGCGAAAATTCCCTGCTACATCTATGTTCGCAATGAATAATTGCCTTATTATAAATGCATGTATATAATCATAGTTCAGACCATGAGATAGTCCAAGTATTTGCAGCATTTTAGGCAAACACTCCCTCCCCGGTCAGATTATTCTGTAACATTAAGTGGACTCTTGCTCCCCCTTCTGAACAGCTGAAACTGGTAAATGTTTAAAATAGGAAAAAATCAGGCCATGCCACTAAAAAAGAAAGGCTGCTCCTTGGTGGCCATAAAAGCAGAAGAGCTCTGAACTGGATACAGGGCTGGTTACTGGTAGCTGCCAGTTTTACAGCACGATGCATGGTTCTGGGATCAGAAAAGAGGATTTTTTAAAAATGGACACTTTAACAGGTTTCTTGCAGCTGATAAGGATGCTAGTATGCAGACATGGCCTTGGATGAGTTATGAATGCCATTTGTTGCAAACAAGAGCAGCTTGGCTTTCTCAGAATTCACTGAAATTATCTTTGCTTTGTTTGGTATGCTACAATCTTCTTATACAGCAAAACATCCATTATTACATCATATGGCCAAAACGTTACAAATGTGGCTGTAACTCTTTAGTCATCCTAGGCTGAAATTCAAAAGGAATTTAGGGAGAACTTCAAAAAGGGTAAAGAAACAACAACAACGGGGCTACAAGCAGATATCAGGATAGAACATATGAGGTGTGTGTGTGGGGGGGGGGGTTATATAGTATATATATAGAATGAGAAACAACTATTATCACTCTAATCATGACAAGAAGTCATGATTTGGTTTGGATCATGGTGACATGACAAAGGATTTTTGTCTGGGGGACTGCTGTAACATTTGACAGGCTGACTTGGAGAGTGGGTTAACCCAACAAACACAGAGAGAAAGGAAGTGATGGAGAAGAGGCTCGTACTCCCCAAAACTGATCCCGGTACCTTTCAGGGAAGGTACCCTCTCAGGTCTGAGAAATGTTACAGAGGTTTACTTTATAGAAGCCCCACTTACTGTATAATTTTACATACCTCCTCTGCTGTCACCATGGCAATCACATTCACCCCTTCCTGCCACACCATTTGCCAGAAATCATGGCAGGTATGTGGCAAAGGTCCTTGCGTGGCTATGTAATGCCATTCTTCCCCACCTACTGTAACCTGGGGAGAGAAAGACAGACTGCATTAAGTTAGCTGTAGAATTGAACATCTAAATCTATTTGAGAATTAACTTATTTAGACTCACCAAGTGCCAACAACAGTTGGGTTTTCAATGATAATGTAGTTCAGTCATGTAGTCTATTATGCAGCAAACTGGGCAGTACATTAGCAAATCCCCTAAACTATTTGAAGGCCCTAGGTCGAGTTTATAATGTGATAGATGGTTTTGACATTTCTGTACAATATAACGTCATTTCATTGTACCATATTTTTGTTGGCTTGATTGAGTTGAAGGAACCCTGTATTTTAGCAGACTTTTAAGGAATGTGTTGGGAGGGCGGGAAGACATGCAGCAAGGAGTATTGATGTTGAAAATTTGTAGGGTTTTTTTAAAAAACTATATTTGGACAGAATATGTATATCTTAATAGCTTGGTTAGAAGGTGTGTTTTTTTAAAAAAAAATGCTGTCAATCTCAAGGACATCAAACTTAGTAGTAATGTGGGAGTCTAGTGTGAGCTCTTAACAGGATGATATGAAAGTTTATTTGCCTGCTTAATCCTAGTCCAAATGCTCAGCTTCCTGGCACAAGACACAAATGATACCCCATAAATAGTCTAGAGGGAGTGCATTGCCTGGAATGCGGCTGCATTCTGTTGCCCTGATGGCAGGATATTAAAAATTGATAATGGGGTGAAAGCCACTTGCTGTGTGACTAAGGTAAAATTTGCAGATGCAATTTCACCTTCTGAGCAAAAGAACATCTGCTTGGCTTCTGTAACAACCACCTGGAGTGGGAGAAGAAGAGTACTGGCAGGAAACAGAGTTGTATACTAAAAACATTAGCACATGTCGCTACATGCACCACAGAACAATGCGCATATGTCCAATGTTGACACACAAGATGAAATATGGACTCTTAAAACTGGCTGGGGAAAATTCTTTCTTGGACCATGCCACCTCACAGGACAAAATTTATGCTTTGAGAAATGATCTCTCCTCCCACAAATGGATGCAAAAAAATTAGATTCAGTAATCAGTCATCCAAGCTGCAACAGATAGTGCCAAAAAAACACAGTATCTGCTACCCACCAGGTTCTTTGGCAGAAATCTGACAGGATTCTGGTTCAGGAAGGTGTTTTGACTCAACAAGGTTTAACACAGTAAATTATGACCCAAGCTGGATTTGTAATGTAAGCAGTAAAATATATTTACAATTTAAGCTGTTTTGACCAGCAATTAAATATATAAAAGCAGACAAGTTCAAATTCTATTAAAATAATGCAGTTCATATAGCCAACTCTGTTTTTTTTCTTTGAAAGGTTCATCTCATCTAGGTATACATGGACTACCCAGAAAGTAAAGAACTTTCAGTTTGTATTGAACCAACTTTTTTTTCATAAATGTTCAACCTTTTCAAAAGAATGAGATAGTGAATGATTTTGGGCCAATACAGATTTGGGCTCCAGTTCCCAAGTCAGAATCAAGATGCCCGTTACACAAGCATTTTACCTAAAAATAGTTGAGGGCAGATTCTAGGCCTGTTCTAAAAATAGCTGTGCTAGGCCTTTTAGCATGTTTGGAATAGATTAAGTCATCTACTTCAGATTCTAAAACTCAAACTGAAGTTTTCCCTACCATGAACTGAGAGTGCCCTAAGGCACTGATAATCTTTCTTCACCTGTAAAATGAGAAAATAAGTGAGTCACACCACCAGAAAGTTATTGTGAGGATGAACAAGTGAAAGGAGTAGAAAGTATTTTGCGTACAAAAGCAATAATCCTACAGATCATTCCTCCTATTGTACCTAAAAATAATAGAGGCCAAATGAACATAACTTTCAAATGATTCTCCCATTCCATTTACACTGAGTACAGATCTCACAATGGTTTTGTGGATAAGGATGGTAAACTGGAAACAGGGAGATCAGAGTTTCTTTCAACTACAGTGGTTATTTCCTCTGCCTTTACCTTTATGTGTGAGGCATTGATGTAGCCAGTATTGTTTTCTTTGGTTGGGACCAACTCTACTCGATTCTCCTCATACGGAATGACTTCCCTCACACGGTTACGCTCTGCATTCTCTGGAAGCATTGCTGTGGTAAAGTTTCCATCTGCTTTCTTCTTTGTAATCTGCTCATACTCAGTGAATACCATTCCTTCTTCCAGTTTTCTCCTCAGAATTTTGCACTATTATTTTCAACCCCCAAAAGAAGAAAAAAATATTGTATCTCAAGACAAACTTCACATAGTTGCTACACATCATACTAAATATAGTTGGAAGCAAATAAATAAATAAAGACCACTGTGATCTGCTGAATATTGTATAGAATTCCCCTCAAATCTTCTGATTTCACACTTGATCTATTCCATCCCGTTTAAGAATCAGTAACTACTATTATTACTATCTTGTTGGAACTCAACTTCAGTCTGAACCCATAGCCAGTTCATCCGAGCCACTATGCAGTGGCTTAGGAAAACAAAATGACACTGGCTGAGAGCTGAAATAAATCTACAGGGTCATATTGCCTCTCCTTGTCTCCAGATGCCCATTATCCACAACAGTCTTAGTTCCATGACCAAGCTGGAAGCCTAACTGCAGCAAATTCAGAACACCTGCTTTATCCAGAAATGCCATTTCTTGTGAAGCAACCATACAGCCAAATAAATTTTCACCCAAACAGGAAACACTGATTTTAAAAAAGCATAAAAGGCTGTTACTGCTTTAAGGATGGCTTTTTTCAAGGGGTGTGTGTGTGATAACCACTTTCTTCAATAAGGATATTCCTTTCCTAGTTGATGACTGATAGTGTGAAAACCCCAAGGTCTTCTGTAGTTGGTGATCTTTCACCAAGCAAGACCCAAGGCCAGTAAGTACATGGTAGGAGAACATACCACAGAGCAAAAGATAAATGTGCTTGCCTGCAGAAGCCCTTTGTAAATTGCAGCTGATTCATGTCAAAACACAACACATTAAGCAGAGTGCGGTCCTGTAAATACAGCATGTCATGACAGATTCATTCCATTTGCTTGAACATGCTTTTGCAGAAGTGATTATTTCCAGGGCAACAGAAAGCAATACTGTCATAACTGACAGCACAACTAGACATCATGGTGTCCCTGGATTCGACTTGGGCAAGCTGCTGCCATTTTAGAGCTGAATGGGGGCTGTTTAAAAATGTTGCAAGGGTCCAGTCCTGATGAGACCTATAACATGAAGGGATCAGTTGTTCTCACTCCATGCCTTTTCAAGTTCCAAAACAGCTGCATGTGTATCTCAATTCCTGAAACGATATGGGAGGCGGGGGTGGAGATGTGGGGGGGGGGGGGGGAGACCACCTGATTGCACTGTGCTGCCCTAATGGTATTTTTATGTGAACTTCATTCATCTCTAAAATGGTCATGCCCTGTGCTACATATGCTTGATCCTAAGCATATGTATTAATCCTTGGTTAATCGATGTGCATAGTGTTGACTGTCTGTGGAATGCCATTTTTTCAACAGCCCATAACCTTGACAGTGGTGCTATTTCCATAGCATCTACAATGATATGAGAATTTTTTATTATAAAAGCGTCATTTCCATACAACACTAAATCTGGGCTAGTTATACACTTAAAAAAAAACCCCGTAGCTTTAATTCTATATGAGAAAATCAGAAAGAGTATTATTTCAACTTAAACTCAACAGGAGCAGTGACAGGGGTAGTGAAAGGGGCAGACTTGCAAAGGTGTTTGGAATACCGGTTGTTGTGGGTTTTCCGGGCTGTGTGGCCGTGGTCTAGTAGATCTTGTTCCCAACGTTTCGCCTCCATCTGTGGCTGGCATCTTCAGAGGTGTATCACAGAGGGAAGTCTGTTACACACTGTGTTTTCTCTCTTTTCTCCCACGGCCAGACACCCCCCAAAAAACCCACAACAACCAGTTGAATCTGGCTGTGAAAGACTTCGACAATACAGTGTTTGGGATATTTTTCAGTTTATCCACTTTGAGGATGAGAACATGATCATTGGAGGTTTGAGACTTACCACCTTCTTGTATGACTCTTCCCTTACCAGGCTACTTAAATCCACTGGGGAGAATCCTGGTTGACTGGGTCTGAGGGGCAGTTAATTCTGCCTTGAAACAAACTGGGACCTACCTGGGACCCAGGTGATCTCAATAACTGTTCACCAGTCTCAAATGTACAATTCCCAAGCAAGGTGATTGAACAGACAGAGGCTGAACAATCTCTGGCTTTCCTGGATGAAGCAAAGTGTTTAGGTCCTTTCCAATCTGATTTCAGGTCTGGCTAGGGGACTCAAACAACCTTGGCTGCTCTGGCAGATGATCTGCACCAGGAGATGATCAGATGGGATGAGATTTTATTGATTCTCCTGAACCTTTCACCAGTTTTTTATTCCATGCATCATGATATCTTTCTGGGCCACTTTTCTGCAGAATATTTCTGATATTTACTGGGTGTGAAGTATCAGAATTGGGAAATACCGGGAGTGCCTTTATGGAATCAGATGTTGCTGATCTGACCCCAGAACTATTGGCCATTTCATCATGTCAATCATTTTAGACTGCATGATCCTTTCTTGGGTGCTTTCAATACTAACGACCACAGTTCAATGCAAATGGTGGTTTAACAGTAACATTGAAAGACATGTGAACATTCCTGAGAGGTCCTAAGATCTCCTAGTATTGTGCATCATTTTGCCAACAGCATTTAAGTCCAGTGTCTAAGGCTGCAACTAGACATGATGCAAGAGAACTATGACTGAACTGTCCCAACATCTTTCATTTCATTTAAAAGCAGTCTGGACTAAAAGAGTAGATTTGGACTGGGACTATGGCAGAGGAATTTAATTGCTCCCTCTCCCCCTCTTTTCAATGAAAAGCAGACCTCTCTACCTAATAGCCCCAGAATATTGAAGGGAGGGGGAATTTATACAGCCACTTAGCAAAGAACAATTCCTATTTGAAAAAAAAGTATTGAATGGGGGGGAACCTTACATCCCAAAACAATAACCCTGCTGTTTACAAATGAAATTAGACATTGGGAAAATGGATTACAGATCTCTCAAATATTGTCCACCTTTGGATATCTGACTCACTATACAGAAATATTGGGAAGGGAGTAATGGAAGAAAGGATACTCAGCTCCCACCCCCTCCCAATACTTGGCAAGATGAGAAATTTCAGCATAAGCTCATTAAAAAGAATGGGAAGGAAGGAATTTGTGAGAGCTGCCAAAGTTTGATTCCATTTGGTAAAAATGGCCTACCAAAAAATGAAGTCTGTTGACTTCATTATTCAAATACCTTCCAGTATTCATGGAGATTAGTGTAGATGAAGAACCCCTCTTGAGTGAGTGCAAAGATTTTGCTCAAGGGGGGACATGAAGTTTTCTGTTTCAAAAGCATGATTTTGATGCGCCAGCATTTAGTCCCAACATTTCACTACTGGATTCAGTCACTGGGGATCTTTTGTACAGAGGGCTGTTTTTGCAGTTATGTTTTGTTTTGTTTGTATTTCATACAGCTACGTTTTTAATACTACAGAAACTATTACTAGCAGAAAGCAAAACCAGTGTGCATTGTGTTGAAAGTTCTATCCTTACCCGCTCATCCATGGGCACCTTGGTGACTTCATCCTGGCTATCCTCAGGCACTGGAACACGAGCAACTGAGAGACCATTGAGCGCTGCCAACATCAAGGGCCTCTTCTGGGCCTCCAGGCCTGCCATCTTCTGTTTCTCTAGATACTTTTGGCAAGAAAAGGCACGCTTTCATCTCAGGGTGATTAGAAATAATGCCAACAGAATGTTGGAATGTCTTTTTAATCTCCAAAAAAATCTACAACTTGGTCCGAGGAGTGCAGATGATTGCCATTAGCAGAGCAAATTCAAATGCGTCTCCTAAACTTCCCATTATTTCCCTGGGGGGCCTGTTCCTACATGAATGCAGAGTTTTAATTTCAAAGTAACAGTCCCACATTACAGAAGACTTGCGATCAAAGACAGGCATATCTGTGTGTGCGTGTGTGTGTGTGTAAGAGTTAGACTGAGGGAACAGAAACAAACAAGCCAAGCAAATCACAAAGATGATACATAAACCCAGACTGGGGGTGGATTTTAAACAGTGTTGTTATGCTGAAATAAATACAATGAGTCCCATTAACAATATATTCCCCATGACTAAGCTCATAAAAAGCCAACTGGAAACTTGTTTCATTGCCACCAGGTAGATAATGTGCAAGTGTGGCAATAGAGAGAATTAAAACACAACAACAGAGCTTTGTGAGATCTGAACAAGGCACAATGAGTAGGTTTTTGTCCAACTAAATTTGCTTATTCAAAAGCCAGAAATGGCATCACCTCTCCTTAAGTCAAAACCTACACTTGTAGCTTCTCTCATCCTTAGAATTGTAGACAGGAAAAAGAGTTGCCTTCCTGGCGCTTTACAGAAATAAGAATAGCCAGATGTAGTAGTCCTCAAGATGATACCTGCTTGCAAGGGAAGCTCATGGTATAAGTTCCCTGCTAATAGCCCAGGTGGCAGCAATCTCCCTCCTCTCCCCCCACCAGCCTCCTTCTCTATCCAGCATTGAAGAGGAGGACACAATGGAGGAAATATGCTAGACAATAGGCATTTTGTTCCCGCTTTTCCCACACATAGAGACAGATATAAGGGTGCTTGCTATGCCATTGTCAACATCCTTCTCTTATGACACGGAAGCTCAGCCTCCTATGCACCTCCTACCTAGGTGCCTGTCACTGACTTCTTTTCAGTCAAGTCAGGTCAGTGGCGGAGCGCCAAGGGGACAGGGTGTGCATTGTGCACTGGGCGCAAGCCTGGGGGTGAAAAATCACCCCCGCCCCCCTTTTCCCCACCCCCACCCCCGCAGCCCCCCCACGGCACACACACACCACCCCCCTTCCCACACTTACCTACATTCCTTTTCTTTTTTTAGTACTTTCTGAGGCTGAAAAAAGCGGCCTATTTACAGTTCAGGCTAAAAACTGCCTGAGGAACTACAGTTCCCAAGAGACCTTGGGGCTCACAAAGTCTCCTGGGAAGTATAGATCGTCAGGCAGTTTTTTCCCCTGAACTGTGAAGAGGCCGCTTTTTTCAGCCTCAAAAAGTACTAGAAATAGAAAAGGAACGTAGGTAAGTGTGGGAAGGTGGGTGGGGGTGTGTGCCGTGGGGGGACTGCAAGGGCGCTGCCACAGGGGGGCGGGGAAAAGGGGGGCATGGGGGGTGGAAAAAACACACTGCGTACCTGGCGCAGTTTGGCCCAGCTACGTCTCTGGATTCGGTAGTGGGATTCAAATAATTTAACAACTGCAGGGAGAAGTTCCCTTCTTGGGGCCCATTTTCACCCATCAAAGCAAAAGGGGGGGGGGAAAGTCTGTCATTTTGTACAAGATTAAAATGACCAGTAATAGAACCCCCATTTCACACATTTCTCTTTTCTTGTGTTGAAAGACACAGATTATGCCCCCCCCCCAAAGAACCCCCTCAAATTCCACTTGGATGGTGAATTAAAATTGGTGCCTTTAATGGGACTGTCAACTTCTAGGGGGAACTGAACCCCCCCCCCTGGAAAATGTCTGCCATGGAGGGTGGACTCGCCAGCCATATTCCTCACTGAGCATGGCCCCTGCCCTGGTCCCAAAAGCCACAGCTTCTGAGAATCTACCCCCAAATATCCTGGGATTTGCCTGCCGGGAGTTGGCAACCCGCGACAACCATGGATGAGGATGATCCCGGCCTTCCTCCCTTCCACAATCTACAAGTTTACCCTCCACTGGCTTACTCTGAAGTAAACCTTCCAAGATCCACGTGCAAGGCTTTCCCCATGCACTCCTGCCCTCCTTGGCAATGCAGAAGCAAACAATTCCCACCCACCCTGCCTCCTCATCAAACAACCCCAACTAGTGCAACCTTGCAGGGCTGCAGGTAATAACTCCTTTAAAACCTGACATCGTCTTTCTCACCTGGACTCAGCCAGGTTGCCATCCACCAGGAAAGCCCTTGGAGCTCAGCAGGGCTGCTGGGGGGTCTGCAACCAAAGGTGGCAATGCTGGGGTCCCCCATGTGGTCCAGCCCCCCAAGAAGGTCCTGGGGGAGGGGGAAATGAGGCCACCCAAATCAGGGTCAACCCCTGACCCCCAATCAAGGGAGGGGCGGACTGAAGTTAGGATTGCGCTGAAAATCAGCTGAGTCACTCGGAAAGTCCAGATGTTAGTGAAGACCTTCCAAGAGGATAGCTCTCCAGGCAGCTGAGACAGGGAAGCCAGAAGCAGCTTGGGATAGCTGTCTCGGGCTGTGCCTCTCTAGGAAAAGAATTCTTTCCCATTAACCCTTAGGGCCACTCTCCGAAGGAGGCTGAGAGGACCCAAGCCACGCGGAGCCGCAGTACAAGGACAAAAGAGCCACATGCGGCTCCGGAGCTGCGGGTTGCAGACCCCTGGGCTAGATTCCCCATCAGCCTGTGCTATCACATGACAATACCTGCCTCGATGCAGAGCCTCCTGTTAAATGACACGCAAGATTCATACCAGTGTTTATAAGCTAACTTTTTTTTTTGCTTAAAGTAGTGCTTTCAAAAGGTCCATAGATCCCACAGAGCTTTGTCTGCTCCTGTTTGCAATGCCACTACACCCTTTGGAGTGGGCAATGTGAGCTGTTCAAACATGTGTTCTATTTAATATAGAGTTTATTCAGCCATTTCATATCTGCAGTTCATATTAATGTTTTTTTGCTTTCAGCTAAGAAAGTCCAGACTTCTAGTCACCTATTCAGTTCAATGGCATAGAACCTAATGCAGGAAATGGGAAAATAAAGATAACTCTGAGCATAATCCAGTCAAACTCCACTGACCTTGCTCTGAGATACATGTTCTTAAACATCTCCCACTTACACAAATGGCTCTTCAAAATGTCTAGTTATGTTTGGACTGCACCCTTTATTTTGCAAAGATGGCTTTAAAAGTTACTTGTCATTCTTTTGACACATGGGCTTGGCTCCAGTGATGCGCAAGAGGAAACATAAGTGGATTTAGCGCAGTTCTGCTTTCACACAATCTTGTGGCACACTAAGCACTTTCTTCCCTATATATTGCAGCACCCAGAAATTGGTTTTACAAGAGGAAACATAAATGGAGATACAATATATTTGACTTAGAACTAGCATCTACCACAGTCTTTTCTTTGCATTTCAGTTTGCACAAGAGCTGCAGCACAAGAAGAAATTACATATTGGATCTAACCCAAAACCTATGTTTTCAAAAGTACAAATTTCCCATCATGATAGCAACTATCTCTAAATAGCTACCCCATCAGAATCATTACTTAGGAATTTCTTGTATCTTGAAGATAAGACAAAAATTCAGAAAATCTGCAAAGAACAGAACACAGAATAGGGCATGCAGAACACAGTCAAGTACCTTCAACAGAATCTTGGGAATGCTCAAAGTACGTTTCTAAAGTAAGTTTCTAATTACAATGGAAGTTCTATTAAAAGTACATTCGTGATCTGACTTTCTATCACCGAATGCTCGCACAGTCAAAGAGATGCATATATTTCTATTTCAAAAATCAACTTTAACAGAGTACTGCTTTTAAGTGGCACTGCTGCCACTTTTTCAAATCTATCATATGGTTGCTAAATTCAGAAATAAAAATATACTTACCCTCATCTCTCTTTCTATGATACTATCTTCAACAGAAAACATTTCAGATACAGGCCTCTCCTTCACCGGCTCTTTCTTGACTCTCTCTTTTACAATGGTTAAGTCTGGTTCTGAGATCGATGGGCCTAGTGAAGAGCCATTCACCGCTGTTGGGTCAGTCCGACATACACTGACAGCCTTTGTAGGCCCTGGTCTCATGGCCTTGACTCGAGAAACAGACAATGTAACGTTCATTGGGTCATTCCTTAAGGCTCCATTGCTAACGCTTTTCCTGGCTCCGGGATACTCTGGGGGAGGTTTGTTTGGTATTCTAGCCAAGGCAGCTTGCAGCTGAGCACTGTACTCCATGTTTTCATGGAATGCTGCCATAGAGGAAACAGATTCCGAGGCTTCCTCCTCCTCTTCACTTTCACTGCTGTGTATCAGCATTGTGGCATCTGAGAAGGTCTTCTTGTGATGGTAGTGAGGGAGCTGCACTATTTCCTCTGGCTGCACCTGCTCTCGCAAAGTATTTCTGCGTGGTAAAGGAGCGTTTAGACTCTTTAAAGTCATGACCTCTATGCCACGCACCATGTTGCTGATGACTTCCAAACTCTGCCGCTTGTTGACAGGTGCATGGTGCTTGACTGCCCTAAGGGGTTCGCTGACTTCCTGGAGAGACTGGTGGATGACTGGAGAGCTATCCTCTTGGAAGGTCTTCACCAACATCTGGACTTTCCGAGTGACCAGGTCAGGGCTGCTTCCACTAACATACTTGTGGCGATGGCTTGCTAGATCAGGTGTGCTGGTAGCAGGGCGTGGACGTGGATATGGGGGTGGTGGTCTAAAACGGTAGTTTTTTAGTACATGGGCTGTACCTCCTCTCTGGCTATTTGGCATTTGCATGTTGGCCAGCTCTGGTGTGCTAACCGTGTGGGAAATAGCACTGGCTGCTGCTTTAGTCTGTGTAGGATTTATGGGCTTCATTTGTTCAGATGGAGTGATGTGTTTTTTATAAGTGCCTTGGGGCCCATAGGTTATAGTATAAGGAGAGCGCTCCCGAATTTCTGGTTGGCTATACACAAGGTCTTTGGGGTGATTATAAGCATGGGTGTTCCCGATATTGAGGTTCCGCAGCGACTGGCTTTGGCTGTCTGTATGAATAATCCCTCTATTCATTTGCCTCATTACAGTTTCATAGTCTGGCGTTGGCCGATAGGAAGGTACTATGATTGCACTATGTCTATGGCTAGGGATGTAGTCTGCTCTCATGATGTCACTCCCAGGGATGCTGAGGTTGGAGGACATTGGAGAAGCCTGAATGAAATTTTGTGAGCGGTTGAGGGAGTTCATACTTGGGGCGCTGCACACACTGCCGTTGGGGACGTTGCCATTCAAGTAGCTGTAGTCCATTGCACATCTATCCAAGCTAGTCTGAGATCGACAGTAAAACATTTCTTCATTTCCATGGAAAATGCTGTCTGAATACATGAGGGAAAAAATGAAACAAGTTAACAAACAGGACAATAGAGTGAGTAAGAAACAGAAGGAAGGATGTAGAAACCTTTTTGAGGGGCATGCTATGATTTCCAGCCATGGAAGAGGGGAAAAAAATCAAATGCGCTCATGGTGTTTACCTCAGACAGGAAGTGAAATCTGATCATAGGCACACGGCTCTGGATTGCTTCCTGTATCATAATATGATATTGTCACAATCCAGCAATTTGTGAATGGCAACTCCTACTCCCATGTCTGCTACTACCCATTCACTGGCCACAGGGCAAGGCTGTCTCTCAGCCCAATCTCCCAAAATCTGCAGTACACAGATAACAACATCGACCGGTCTTACAAGGCAATGGTTCAGGCTTACCATAATTATATTTGTGAAATGTGTTGAAACTTCTAAACCTTGTAATATATAAACGTTAAATATAATTACTGTTAATTAATTGTTAATTATAATAAATACCTTGTGAATTGTGAGTTTCAGGGTAGGGTTCACCACACTGGACATGCATAGGAGGCAAAATACATGGGTGCTGCCTTGGCTAAAATGTAAAAATAAAAATAAACACAATATATTTATAGGTGAAAATCTGCTATTTAGTACATTTAGACACTTGCTCTTTGACAAGCATCTGGGAGAAGCTTGAAAGGTTAATTATTTTCTTTAACATCTTTGTGTTTCACTTTCATGATGCCTAAAACTGCTTGTAATAAATGATTTTACTTAGCCAAGATATTTACCAAGGACGATTTACTCCAGGTGGGCCGTCGCCTGATGGGAGGAGGAGAATTTGATTGTCTGCGGGTGAAACACATAGGAAGTTATTCTAAATATGGGCCATTCTACCAACAGCATACTCCACTTCAGAAAATTAAAAAGGGACCTTTATATATTGTAATTATTTGGTTTGTAATGGATGTAAATGGGTTGAAAAGGATGCATTAAAATCTTTTATAAAGAAACAAACACACACACACATGCCTTTAAACACACACACTACCATCCTTGCATCACCTTATCTTGAAAATGCAAGATAAGAACTAACTGGAAGTAAGCATTTTGTTGAATGTAAATTGAACTTGAATAGCATACCATTCACTACATGCCTTAGGCAAATGATATAGAGAGCAGAGAAGGGTTCCGAACAGGCTAAGCACACAGACTGAAGGAGAACAGAGCGATGGAATAGGCAAATGTGGGCATGGATGTTGGGGAACAAAATGCATCACTTGAGGCAGAGAGGAGGAAAAGGAAAAACCATAACATTCAGCTAGAGTAAAGTGCTTACGTGAAGAGAGGAAAGGCAGAATTTCGCCTCTTACAGTTTCTCATCTGGTGAATGACGTTATGCGCAGTTAGTAAATACACACCCACGTAAAAAAGAAAGACTAACAGAGCCATTTTCAAAACACATAGAATGGGAAATCGCAGGTACGATCCAAGCAGTACTAATTTTAGGATTAAAGTGTAAACTTGCCCCTTAGTCAAGAGTCCCAGGGCAATTGAACAAAATGCAGTATACAAAGAATGAAACAAGAAAATAAATATTTGTATATTTGATTTTGATCACATTTTTGTCCAAGGAGTGCAGAGAAGTGCACCTATCTTTGTAACAACCCTGCAAGTTACATCGAGAGACAATGACTGCACCAAGGTCGCCCAGTGAGCTTCACAGCTGAAAAGGGACTTCAACTCCAGCCTCCATAGCCTTAGTTTGCCCTTCTGCTCTATGTACCCCACCTGCTCACCAGAAATCATGAATGCAATCCAAGCATCAACAGGGCATTGCCACAAGAACAGTCATTACAATGGGGTGCTGTGTGGTTTCCAGGCTGTATGGCCATGTTCTCTGTATAGCAGCATTCTCTCCTGACGTTTTGCCTGCATCTGTGGCTGGCATCTTCAGAGGATCTGATAGTTGGAAAGGAAAGTAAGTGGACTATATATAGCTGTGACCTTTACTGTCACAGTATATATAGCTGTGACCTTTACTTTATATACAGCTGTGACCACAGCTATATATACTCCACTTGCTTTCCTTTCCAACTATCAGATCCTCTGAAGATGCCAGCCACAGATGCAGGAGAAACGTCAGGAGAGAATGCTGCTAGAACATGGCCATACAGCCCGGAAACCACACAGAACCGCAGTGATTCCAGCCGTGAAAGCCTTCGACAGTCATTACAAAGCTTACGATGATTAAGTATTCTGTGAGGACAAACACGCTGCTGAGAAAGCCCAAAAGCTGACAACATGAACCACAACTCAGATGGCATCCTGAAGGATCCTACATGATAGAAAGCAATCCTACGCTGCACAACTGTTGCAATGTCTAAAATAGTGGCGGTAGTATTGTATCTGCCTATTCTTGCAATCAATTAACAGGGAAGTTAATCTTTCCATCCAAGCATTCACCCTCTCTCTAATTTCTTCATTCTCTCTATTTGTACTGATAGGCAGAAGTAGAACTCAAGTTGGCCTGCAGAAAAAAACATGTTTCTTCTAACTTTTATGGTTTGAGCAAAAATATTTTAAATTCAAAGCTTCTGAGAGAATAGAGTAGGGACTACTCTAGAACAAAAAACAGACATCATTAATCACTACATCCTGACACCATGTCCATGACCACACTCTTGGAAAATGAAAACATTTTTTTCTTAAATTGAGAATACTGGAATAAAAATATCTTCTGCTCACATTTTCATGGAGCTTTGGAACAACCTCAGACAAGGCTTGAGTGTCAATTATCAGCCACAGGAATGGGATTAAATTATTCTATACATTGTTACAAATGAAAAAAGGCAATGGAAATGCCTTTGGCACAGAATCCATGGAATATCTCACCCTGGGTCCTACTATGAACAACTGGGACCTACAAGAACACCTGGGGGGTGGGATCTGAAAGAAAGAAAAGGAAAAAGAGGAGGAGGGAAAGAGAGAAAGGGAAAGGAGAGACAGCAAGAGAAAGAAAGAAAGAAAGAAAGAAAGAAAGAAAGAAAGAAAGAAAGAAAGAAAGAAAGAAAGAAAGAAAGAAAGAAAGAAAGAAAGAAAGAAAGAAAGAAAGAAAGAAATAGCCCAGATGAGGCTCATCAAGTTCTTTCCCTTCCCCCACTAAGAAGAGAACTGGAGCCTCCATTCCCCACTCCCCCAGCACTCATCAGTGCTGGTCCTGCCCAGAGAAGGAGACTGACTCTCCAAGGAGCAGAAGCAGGCCACCTCACCTCACTTCCTGGAGTCCTTGCTCTCGCCTCCATATGGGGATACACCTCCCCCCGTCATGCCGGACTACATCTCGTGCCTCTGTGCTGGCCTACCTCCCCCTAGTCAGGTTGCTGTCACCCGGCAAAGTGCACCTTCCCTACCCCACCTGGGATTGAGGAAGATTACTGGCCACCTGGGACAGCTCCCGCCCTGTTCGTGTAGCCTCGTTTTTATAAGCAGTTGGAAAGGGCATAGCTGCAAAGAAGCAACATGTCAAATGGCTGCTGACCTTGTGGCTCCTGCTACGAGTCATCTGCTCTGTCTTTACCTTGGCCTGAATCTCTGGACCTTGGCCTGAATCCAAGGTTTATCCTTGGATTTGTTGCTGTGAGTGTTGGAACTTTTGTGCTTGACTTCTGGAATACAAATTTGACTGTGGAAACTGGACTCTGTATGTGTGTGTGGGAGCAGGTACGGAGGAACCAGGTAAGTTCCTTTGAAGCATATCAGGGATTCTTCAAAGAGAAAAAAGCCCCAGTAATACAGACTGTTCATACCGCCTCAGGAAAGTGGCCCACACTCTGTTTAAGGAGGGATGGCAAGGCCAAGCAAGCCTGAATAGAGTACACAACCTCAAACAAAATTCTGTGCAACTCTGGCATTCTATGGCAAAAATGTAGATGTTTTTGGACAGCCAATCCAGAAAAAGTTTGCTGAAGACTTCATTCTCATACTTCATTCTCATAATATTTCTTACTCATTATTGATATTTATTTAAAAGCCTGGTATGCAGTAGTACAATTGGATCTTTTTGTGTGTGAAAGAAAAAGAGTTTTATAGGGTGAGATGTGGTATGATGCATGCTTTTGAATAAACCCTTTTTGACTGTTGGACTCTAGAAAAGACCCCAGCCAGGCCACATCCTGCAATACTGTGAAAATAATATCAGAGTTTTCCCCCTACATCCATAAAAGTCTCAGATTAGATTTTTGAAGGGAATAAAAAAGAAAATTAAATCTGTTGTGAGTTTTCTATTTAGTTACTGGATACCATGACAAAAGTACATTCATAGTACAAGTATAAACACACAGATTTTACGCCATTCCTCTTTTCCTATCCGCGCATCTCTCGAGTGTCTCTCTCAGGAAATCACACATTAATTCTATAGCTGCTGTTTCTTATCTCTGAAACAAGGAGGACCTCTTTTAAGTCTGCTGTACCTGCAAAGACCTAAGGGGGAACATATTGCAAAATACCCTTAAAAAGCCAGTGCCTGCACCAAAAGAAGATTCCATGTTCATTAAAGTGAATCAGAATTCACAAAAAGTGTATACTCACTCTGTGCAGATTTTATTCTGTTTGTAAAACTTGTGCTTCACAGCAAACAGGCGTGAAACATACTTGGCATTTTCAAGGTCATCCTTGAAGGAAGGTGACAGGAGAGAGAAAACACCAAAACGGCATTTAATCACAGTGCAGCTTGGACAGCAAAGCGTTGTCCGAAAAATGTCATGTTATTCAAATATTCAATAGATATAAGGCTGTATTCAGGAAATATGCACAAAAAACATCAGTAATCAGCATCTAAGTTACAGAGACATTAATGGAACCTTGCTACACCGTCTGGGCCCAAACAACAGCCCAACACATGTACAATGCATAGTGGAAATGCCTGAAAGCTATCAGCTTGCAAAGGAGAGAAAGATATAAGTGTAAAAACATTTAAATTAATTATCCAGACTGGGTAGCTTATACAGTGTCTTTTTAAATGAGGCTATCTGGGGCAGTTTCCTCAATGCCATGTGCACTACAAGCACTCTGGCACCATAAAGAGGGTGGACCCCACCCCAGCTGACCTCTCGGAAAGTTGGGCAACTGTGTTATCTTCTAAAGGATGTGGCAATTGACTAATTCAATAACTGATGTGATGACAAGTTGGACAGAGATGCAAGGCCTCCAGCTGGTTACCACTTCTCTTTTCCAACCTTCCATTCACTTCACCATCACCACAGAACAGAATACTCATCTATGTCATCACAAAACCAGAGGCTCAAGAAAAGCCCCCTGATCAGCTTGTTTTCCCCATTCCTGGAGCACCGCCAGCTCACCTAAGAGTCTACAGGAGGTCAAGGAAGGGGCAACAATTCCTTTAATATTTTTTATGTAAGTGGGTGGCACACTGTAGACTTCAACCATCACTGTTCGCTGCAGTACCATCTAGTTTCTAGGAAAGTTGATTTCAAGGAAGACAGCCCACCTTGGGACTCTTCAAGAATACAATAGTTTTCAAATGAAACAGCAAAATTTGAATCTAGTAGCACTTTAAAAGCCAACAATATTTTCTCAGGTCAAAGCTTTGGTGAATCACACATCATTACTAGATACATCACTTTGACTCATAAAACCTCAGACTCTGGAAAAAAAATTTGATCTTTAAGGAACTACAATATTCAAATTTTGTTCTATAGAGCAACAAAGCTACCCATCTGAAACTATCCTCAAATGCAAGTTTGCCACATAGCAAATTTACTTGCTTACTGTCCAGCTTAAACCACCCCCCCCTTCTTCCCAATAATGATCTCTAAATACTATGCTTACAGTGTGGAAGAGCACAGTTTCTTCCTTGTTGATGAGCTCCACAGCAATCGAGGACCTGTTGTGTGTTATGTTTCCAATATCATTCCACCTGAGAGAAGCAACATTGTCAAGACAAACATCTTATTGCAAAACAGCCAGAGCTAACATTGTTATTCTATTTCAAAGAGAAATGTTGATCAATGACTTGGCTCAACCAAGTTTCTATTCACTTGGCTTGGACACATAAATTTGGATGATGCTATTACATGTACAGAGTAACCAACAGTCTATTCAACTAAGCAGCAAAACAGATAACTGATCTTTCACTTATCTTTTCCAGAAAAGGAAGATTTGATTTTGGGTGCTAATTAACTAGGTCTTGTTTATCTAAGGAAGGTTTCTTCAAAAAAGGCTTAACAATAGCCTCTTTTAAGGATTTAGAGAAGCTACTCTGAGAAAGAGATGGGGGGGGAGGGAGGGAGGGAGAGGATGTAATAACCTCCCTCAAAGAGCCCTCTACCACATTCTGGCTAGCTTTCACCAACCTGGATGGGTAAGGATCGAAGGAACAAGTCGTTGCTCTCACAGCAGCCAAAATTCTATCAACATCAGTTAGTGAGAGCTGGGGGAAGCAGTTAAGAAAATGACCAGATATTGCCAACAGAGTCTCCATTACACCATTTGCATCAAAACTGGAAACAACGTCTTCGTGGAACTCAGAGATTTTGTTTGCAAAAAAGCTTGCAAACATGTCACAGCTGAAAGCCAATCATTTAATGTTTTGGGACTTCTCCTTAGGAGTGGTCATGGTCTGAACTAACCTAAACAACTGAGCTGGACATGAACTAGCAGATGCAACAGAAGCAGAGAAGAAAGACTTCTTCATTTCTTTCACTGCCACTTCATAGGCTTTCAAACCAGATCCATAAACCAGATCACCGCCCAGAGCCCCTAGAGGATGGGGCGGTATAAAAGTTTAATAAATAAATAAATAAATAAATAAAATAAAGTGTTCTCAAGGCGAGCATGCTGCCAAACTTGCTCTAGTCATCTGAATTCTCTCTTCCTCTGCCTGAGCTCCTCAGCAATCCAAGGCCAAAGGAAAAATGGGGATGCAGAGGAGTTAGAGAGCTACCAAGTTGATAGCCAATTGAAGACTCTCTTAACACCCTGGCTGTATCATTCAGACTTCTGAACTCTTTTCAAGTACACTCTCAAAAAGTAGAAAACCTCATAGGGTTTTCAAGGCAAGAGATATAGTTTGCCTTCCTCCATGCAGCAACCCTTGGCTTCCTTGATGGACTTACATCCAAGTAAACCAGAATCAATCCTGCTTAGCTTCCAAGATCTCATGAAATCAGACTAGTCTGGGCCATCCAAATCAGGCAGACACGCAGGTGGTAAGCCTCAAATATACAAGGATCCTGGCTAGATCATCAGTTCTACAATGGAAATCTAAAATGCTCTGGATCTAGCATTAATTTCTTTATTTTTCACTTTACCTGTAGATTACTGTGAGCCTTCCAATTCTGTTTTTTACAAAAATCCCCATACAGAAAATTCCAAGATGCATGTCATTTCCGTGATTGTCCTACAGAAAAGGAGGAAAATCCAAATGTAATCTTACAACGAAAAATACTACTAAGTGAAGAGAAGATTGCAACATTTGGCAACAGCAACTATCACTTTTTTAGATACCGTATATACTCGCATATAAGTCGAATTTTTCAGCTCATTTTTTGTGCTGAAAAAGCCCCCATCGACTTATATGCGAGTGAGGTGTATTTTAAAAAATATTTTAGGGTTTTTACTTTGTTGGCCGCCAGGGGGTGCAGTTTTTAGGCTAGCAGCACCAAAATTTCAGGGTATCATCAGGTGACACTCCTGATGATATCAGCCAGGTTTGGTGAAGTTTGGTTTGAGGGGGTCCAAAGTTATGGACCCCCAAAGGGAGTGCCCCCATCTCGCATTGTTTTTAGTGGGAGCTAATAGCAGATGGGGCTACCCTTTTGAGGGTCCATAACTTTGGACCCCCTGAACCAAACTTCACCAAACCTGAGTGGTATCATCAGGAGGGTCTCCTAAAGATACTCTGAAATGTTGGTACTTCTAACACAAACATTCCTCCCCTGACAGGCACCCTCAATTTTTTCCCAGATTCTCCCTTTAAATCACCCCCCCCCCTTGTGAGTGGATTTAAAGGGAGAATCAGGGCTTACAGAGCTAGTTTACTGTTTCTCTTTGAAATAAATATTCAAAAACATTTAACCTACTGATCTATTTTTATTTTTGAAATTTACCAGTATTTGCTGCATTTCCCACCCTCGACTTATACGCGAGTCAATAAGTTTTCCCAGTTTTTTGTGGTAAAATTAGGTGCCTCGGCTTATATGCAGGTCAATTTATACACAAGTATATACGATATTAGTGTGGTGTTATGGTTAGCACACTACTGTAACAGAGACCCAGACTAAACCCCATTCTGCCATGAAACTCACTTGGGTGACCTTGGGACAGTTAGTCTCGCTCTGCCTGACCTACATTATTGGGTGGTTCTGGGAATTAAACTACAAGAGAGAAAACCAAATTTGATGCCCTGGAAGAAGGGTGGGACAGGAACAAAGACAGATGGTGTTACAGTAATGTATCAGGACAACCTGAGCCAACATTCCATCAGAAGCTCCACAACACTGATAATACAACCCAGATTGCTGACCATATACAGTGTGTTCACGGTATATGGTCAGCAATCACTTTTTCTAACTCCATAGAACATTCATTAGTATAATATACCAGAGATATTATATCAGTGCATGGGCTATCACCATGGTTTTAAAAGAAAACAGCTCTTAAACAATCTCAGCCTATCCTAACACATTCAGTTAAATTCTCACTCTTTACCCTTAACATAATCCCTCCAGTTTGTTTTGCACAGCATTGAATTCATTTGGTGAATACCAAACATTACCCACAGTGAAACAAAACTAGAAGATTGTTTATCAAACTAATGAACTGCAGCACAGAACTTTAAATCTTCTGCGAGCCTTTGATTTCTGTCAGTTGTGTAAAGGCTGGACACAGAAGACCACAATATCTCTGCCTTCCAGTGTACAAGTCATTAACTTTGATGGAGGCTGTCACAAGTTCCAGAGTGCAGAGCTAGCTAAATTCTTTCTTTCCTTCTGTCCCTTTGGGCTAATTTGAGAGCTGCCCTGATTCTTTACATCAGCCAAAGCAGACACAGGACACTTCTTGAGCTGCAATGTGCCTCAGGGCAGAAACTGAATTGCCAATGGCAGAAAAGGCTACTGAGAAGCTAGATAAGTGCAGCAGCAATGTGTGTGTGTGGGGGTGGGGTTGAGCATTTATTAAAAAAGAAATCAAAATTCTATATATTTCTACAAACTAGCTGCACAAGTCAATACACACTGTTCAGCCCTCCCTAGATAAAAAGTACATGAAACATTACAGTAATTAAATGCTTATAATAATTAAAACTGAAGAGACCAAAAGAGAAAAAGGTAGACAAATGAATGATACGCTTATTTCTTTTGAGGTGTTCACAGTGTTTTAAAATTACTGGTCAAAAGCCACTAATTTCAAACCCACTAAAAGCTCTCAGTGGAAACTTTCCAAAGGACACAAATGCAAGGATTCTGAGGTGCAGCAGAATCAATCCCTTTCCTTTGTAAAGTTGCAAATGGTATTAAGCTCATATTTGAAATGTCAGACTGCAGCTCAGTGGCAGATCACATGCTATGCATAAAAAAGAGTCTCGTGTTTAAGCCCTATCATCATGGGGTTTAGTCTGTGCTAACTGATGGTTCCTTCTTGCTAAAATGGCCCTGTCCTTTGTAAACATTACAACATTGAAAACTGGTTGGGTGGTCTCCAATGACTGGAAAACATACACCATAGAGTGAAAATCTATTTGACATAAACATTTACTACACTAAATTTGTGGAGTGCATAACCTTCAAATATTAATACAATGTTTTTATCTCACTAATCTTCCATTGTGGAACTTAAAACAGTTTACATGCAACATTCATTAATATTCCCATTAGGTACTGATGAAATGTATGCTTACTTAGATGCTTATATAATAACGATAATAATCATAACGATTATTATTTCAGGTTTAACAGATAGCAATAGACATTTTCCCTTTAAAATTATTAAAACTGGCCATAGTTTGGATCTCAAAACCTTGCTGGCTAATTTGTGACATTTTAGTGGTCCTAATAAAAGGAAAACAATTTCTGTGGGTTTGGGATTGCCTTTTTCACCCCAGAAGGAACTGACAGGAATGTTTTTACATTTAATATTTACACTGTCTATACCAGCTGCTTGCATTACAAGATGATATATCAGGAAGGTCAAATCCACCTTCCCTTCCATCCCACACCATATTTTCCTTTTATATGGATTCAAGCACCTGATTGTGTATGTGTTTTAAACACATAGAACTGGTGAAATACCTCTGCAGTCTGGTCTAGATGTCTCATATTTCCCTGATGACAATAAACTTTTGAAACGTAAATGAAATTACAGTCCCCATACTACTTTACCTTCACAGGGAAGCTCTCCTGACCAAAACCATCCAGACGTTCAACTTCACTGATGTAAAGAAATTCTGCTTCTGCTGCTGGTATGCCACTGCGAATGAAAATTAACACACCGGATTGTATAGACAATCAAAGCTTCTAGACAGAGCGCTGGGCCTAAGCCGCTGCTGTAAGTGGGGCACGGGGGGCACTTGCTCCAGGAGACCATCCCCCCCCCCCCGCAATGCCTCTGATGACAGCCCAGATATGCAAAGACATTAAGGCCCTGTAATCTTGGCAGCCATTGGCACATTGACATTTTAGGACTCACCTGTGGTTTTTATGTTCCTGAGCTACTTTTTGAGTAAGTTCCTCAAGTATTGCTTCATCTTGAGTCCAATCCTATAGACATACAAACAACAGTATTGTTTCTAAGTAAGACAAAGAACAGAGGAAGTAAAAATACTTTAATTTTTATAGCTAATGTGGTTTTATGTTTGGGTGCAGAAATAAGATTGGCAAACCAAGATGTTTGAGAATTTGACTACATTCCATCTTGTTTTATAACGTTTCATAATGGTGATTTCTGCATTTCATTCCCCTAATATGGGCCAATATGTCTATTGGACAAGAAGAACTAAAGATGGCTGGATGTGATTTCATAATCATGCCACTCTCATGCATCAGAATTAGATTAGCAACAGAAATATGAGGGTCACGAACAAACTGAAAACTTGAGGAAGGAGATACAAGCATATTCAAACAGAGGCAGTGGGTAGCTGTTACAATTTAGCCTATACTTCCAGAAGACTGAGAGGAGATTTGTTAGAATGCACGGCACCAATTTGGACTGCCTCTGTATATAGAAAGTTAGCTCATGAAGATCAAGGTTGTAGCTTAGCTCTCAGTTTTCCATTTAAAAGTTTTATTTTTCCTAAGAAGTGGATTAATGATGTGGTTCTCCAGTTGCGGTTCTGAAGTGGTTCAATCCATTCTGTCACCTCATTCTGCTGCTGGTATAGATCCAGTTGTAGTTCAGAAAAAAATCAATTAGGACCATACAACTGATTTGTACATTCATATACCCATAATCAGTAAGAAAGAGAGGGTGTCCCCTACATTTAAAATTCTGTAAAGGATATTATGGTATGGTAAATTTCTATATCTAAAGAGTTTTTTAAGGCAATTTCCCCCCCAAAATACTAACTGCATTCAAGATAGTAGAGTTTATCCTGGACAGTAACAAAATTTTACTACATTGCCCTGTCAGCTTATAAGAGGTTATTGACACTCCTTCACTAACCTGTCTGTATTACCCAGGCTACATTGAACTGAACAGAACTACAAGTTATACAGAAGAACCTAGGCGCATGTTTTGCAAGGACGGGTACCAGTTCCTGCTACAAAATATTAAACCAATGCCCCAGGGGACAAGCAAATTGTTCTTCAGCTCAAAATATAACAATTACTGAAATGAAGGGCATTCTAAGAATATCATGTTGAATCCTACCATGGAAGCAATTTAGAGTTCATACAGATATAAGAGAGAATGGACCAAGAATGTCAGAAGAATGAAAAGGGGGGGGGGGGCTGAATTCTTCTCAGCTACATGCATGTCTGTTGATAGCATCTTAGAATTACGTGATCAAAAGTTTTGCTGTCCATGTTATTTAAAACATGCAATACAATGCACTCATAATTTCAGCAATTAAAACAAATATGTATATTATGCAACAGTAGGTCATATGTAGCTCTGAGTTTTTCTTTTAAAATAATTTCATACAAATTGTATTTTTGCTTAATTTCAAAAATGAAAAAGAGAACCTAGCATACTCCCCCCCAAGTGATTACTTCAGAATGCCAGAAGGCTATGTGCATTTGTACCTGACTAAACTGTCTTTTTCTTACTGATTAGGGGCCTCCCTGTAATATTTGCTCCTGACAATGAAAAATGTGAATGCCATAACTTGCTAATGAAAAATGGCATTGTACATGTCTGCACACAGCTACACACCTGTGAGGTGTTCTTCTGCGTACATAACTTTGTTCTTTTGACTGCTGAAGAAATGCCGTTTGACATATATTGTAACTGCACAAGATCAAACAAAGTCCAAGCACAGCAAGCCCCTCACCAGTTCAGAAACTTCTTGGAATAATATTCTTGCCTGCCCTAGGCAAAGCCTCTGGTCCATTCAGGATTCAGTTAATAAGGCTTATTATTAATGTGGACAATCAACTTATTAACAGTAAACTAGAACTATCCCATTTGGACAGTAAAATGACTTGAAAATACTGAACACTAAACCACTTTAGTGACTGGGAAACTCCAGTTCATTTAGTCACTAATTTTAGCATTTTAGCTTCACAACCTTCTCATGAAGAAGGTTAAGTTGAGATAGTTCTGGTCCAAGGATATCCAAGGCTGAACAGAGATTTGATTCTGGGCCCTCCCCTATACTCAAGCCCAACATTCTGTTCACAGAGTTCACTGGATGGTCTTGGGTAGGCTACTCTAAAAGAAGGCTGCAATACAAATGTACTCAAAAGAAAAATTGCACCTCTGCTTCTGAAGCATCCTGGGACACATTTTATGTCTCCTACTGATAATTCTAAGAGCAGTGGGAATCAAATTGTTAAGGGTTCATCATGATCTTAAGCAAAAAAATAAAATGGATAATTCTGCCATATTTACAGTATACCTCGCTCCATACTATTTGTTCTAATTTATTTAGAAAATTTGCATCCAACCTTTTATAAATAATGCTCATTAGCAGACATAAGATATACCGTATATACTCACATGTAAGTCGAATTTTTCAGCACATTTTTTGTGCTGAAAAAGCCCCCCTCGACTTATACGTGAGTCAGGTGAATTTTTAAAAATATTTTAGGGTTTTTATTTTGTCGGCCGCCAGGGGGCGCAGTTTTTAGGCTAGTGGCATCAAAATTTCAGGGATTTTTCAAGAGACTCTCCTGATGATACCATCCAAGTTTGGTGAAGTTTGGTTCAGGGGGTCCAAAGTTATGGACCCTCAAAAGGGGTGCCCCCATCCCCCATTGTTTTCAATGGGAGCTAATAGTAGATGGGGCTACATTTTGAGCCAAACTTCACTAAAACTAGGTGGTATCATCAGGATAATATCTTGCCGACACCAGCCAGGTTTGGTGATGTTTGGTTTGAAGGGGTCCAAAGTTATGGAACCCCAAAGGGGGTGCCCCATCCCCCATTGTTTCCAATGGGAGCTAATAGGAGATGGTGCTACATTTTGAGAGTCCATAACTTTGGGCCCCCTGAACCAAACTTCACCAAACCTGGGTGGTATCACCAGGAAGGTCTCCTAAAGATACTCTGAAATGTTGGTACTGCTAACATAAACATTCCTCCCCGGGCCAAAAATCAAGTTTTGAAAGATTTTAACTTTTGTGTTTCAGCTTGGTTGCTAGCTGAGCTAAGGTTTTTGTACTTTTAAAGTTATTGTTGAGACCATATTGTTCTTGATGACCCTCTTTTCCACTTACAGAGCTAGTTTACTGTTTTTCTTTGAAATAAATATTCAAAAACATTTAACCTACTGATGCCTCAATGTAATTTTATTGGTATCTATTTTTATTTTTGAAATTTACCAGTAGCTGCTGCATTTCCCACCCTCGACTTATACGCGAGTCAATAAGTTTTCCCAGTTTTTTGCGGTAAAATTAGGTGCCTCGGCTTATATGCGGGTCGACTTATACACAAGTATATACGGTACTAACAAATGCTTGGCAGAAGCACATACGAGATCATCCATAGGGATGATTCTAGCAGAAGCTGAGACACACAGCTTACTGAGTGGACCCGATTTTACTTCCCAAAAAATCTGTAGCCAAGAATGCACCTTGTTCCTTTCTAGTACAGAAATTGTAAAAGTCAACCCATATATGAACTTATCCAATTCTGGGTTCAGTTTCTCAATATCGCCTGACTTATGAACTCATGAGATCCCTACACACTGAGGCACACTATTGGTCCATCTACCTCAGTGTAACATACTCTCTTAGTAATTTTGAAACAATACCTTTCTAACTGAGGTTGGGGAAACCTGGACCTTCTGTTTGCAAACTAGGTACTCTACCACTGAATTATGGTCCTGTTACTAGGATATGAGGGAACCTTGAGAGCTGACTTTTTATATGTACACATATACAGACTGAGCATATGAAAAAAATTATACCTGAGATTATAGTGTTTAGTAACATGAATAAAGTGCTAATTTAGGGGAGAACAACACTAATATTTTATGGTCTGGTTTGTTCCCACTCCCTAAAACCATAGCCGAGCAACAAGGAGTTGCATAATACTTTTAAAGAAAAGTCACAGGTTTTAGCTTACCATAGGAAACAAAACATATTCCCGGAGAAAATCATGAGATTCAAAGTGATTGTAATCTCCAAAATCAGCTGTATGGGAGAAGGAAAGAGGAGAAAAAGATTAAATACTACCTCCACAATCAAACCGGCACCGTTCCGCATTCAGTTAAAAATGACAGCTAAATTTGTGAACTACCAAGGCAAATGGAACCCACCAGCCCAGCCATACGTAGCTGAACCTTACCCTGATTTACACAGAGTGTAAAGCAGCAGAACTGACAAGTACCTTGGAAAGCCATGATAAATTGGATGGTGGTGTTTGGCTAGATGGGTCACAAGTTCTGGAGAACATATAATGCCCACTCTGAGAGAAAGCCATTGGCTGAGACAAAGCAATGCAAGTCTTCAGGTAAAGACAAAAAAACTGTGTAACTCTTTTCCTGTTGATGTCTACCAATTTCTTGAATTTTCATCCTTCTCAGGAAACATATGCTCTGAGTGAACAAACTGCTTTAGAGGATGGACTCAATGGCATCACATCCCCATTGAACTCTGCCTCCTCCCCAGACTGCCCTCAAACATTCAGGAACTTCCCACTCCCAAGCAAGCAGCCCTACAAGTAGAAATACTTTGAGAAATAAAGAAGAAGAAGAGTTTGGATTTATATCCCCCCTTTCTCTCCTGCAGGAGACTCAAAGGGGCTTACAATCTCCTTGCCCTTCCCCCCTCACAACAAACACCCTGTGAGGTAGGTGGGGCTGAGAGAGCTCTGAGAAGCTGTGACTAGCCCAAGGTCACCCAGCTGGCGTGTGTGGGAGTGTACAGGCTAATCTGAATTCCCCAGATAAGCCTCCACAACTCAGGCAGCAGAGCTGGGAATCAAACCCGGTTCCTCCAGATTAGATACACGAGCTCTTAACCTCCTACGCCACTGCTGCTCCTAAAGTCTCATAAAGACTATGGTCAAGCTTTGGTGACTACAGTATGCATTCAATTCATCATAGCACATTAATTTTGTATTTTAATTTCAAAGCTGTGTGCAGAATGGAGTTGGTAGTCTTTCCTAAGGATGATAATATTGCATTTAAAAGAAGCTCTTTTGTATCTTTTTCTACGCAGCTTAACTTTAAAAGGAATAAAACTGCCCAAGGGATTTTATTTTAATTGATTCAGATCAAATACTGTCTAAAAGATTGTCACATGCAATATGTTGGAAATTCCCATCGTAAATTATGCTGTTCAAATATTGTTGCAAACTCTTAAAGACAGTTTTACACTATTTGGGGGTGCTGAAAATGCCATTTCATTTTGTTTGATCACAAATGTGAAGGAAGCCAAGTAGACTGTGGAACCAGTAGACTGGGGTTTTATTGTTTTTTGAATGTTTTGTATTGGAAAAGGCACAGTATAAATGTTTTAACAAACAAATAAAAATAACCAAACAGGATACTTAACTACAATTCCTCAATGTGAATGGATGGAGTGCTAGACTAGCTAGATCTTTTGCCAGATATAGCACAGGTCATTTTACATAATAAGGAACCATACAATTTGTCAGCATTGCAAGATTCATATTCTCTCTCTTTTTTTTTATTACGCAAAGTGGTTGTGTTGTTATCCACATATCCTTTTAATCCTCTCAGAAGCCCAGTGAGGTAGATTAGGCTGAGACAATGTAACTGGCTCAAGGTATTTCATGTGAATAGGAATTTGAACTTGTGTACCCAAACTCCTTGACACCCTCGCCACTATACCACTTTGGCTCTAATTAAAAAAAAAATTGGGACAAAGGTTAGTTATTATTTACTCATTACTCTTTCTTGCTATAAGAGCAAAAAGAATAATGCCAACAAGATTCAGTATCATTTAATGAAGAAAGAAAACTGATTCAGTTAAGACTTTCTCATACAGAGTTCTTCTTGATTTGAAAACTAAAAATTCAGTGCGAAGGTTCTCATTTTTAAGTCCCCATTTAGCTACAGAGCAGGAATCCTGAGCTCTTCTGTAGACTGGGATAAAGAGAGAAAAAAGATATTGAATCCTTCCAAATACAATAGGGACAATTTCTTAGATGTTTAATTCAATATATGTATAACTGTTGTTTCTAAGCAATATGCTACTGCTTTTTAAATCAGTGACTAGTTTCATATCAGCTTTCATGCTTAGGAAGTTTTCATTACTAATCTTAGAGTAAATCCCCATTATGGTCTAAGAAACAAATAGAACTAGAAGAAATTAGCAGGTGTGCTCATCGCACCTTGAACAGCCAATGCAGCTAGCCTTATGCCTTGTTCCAGTGAAGATCGCAATCGCCCATCAAGAACATCTTTTTTTACTTGTAGGTAATACTGATACCTGCAAATAAAAGAAATAGCAAAATTAAACCAACAGGATATCTCCTTTGATATTTTCTCATAGAGCCAACCCCCCCCCCCACCACCACATTGAGATTTTGTTTCCACACAAACAAGATCTGTATATTTTTATTTTATTTTATTTATTTATTATTCAATTTATACACCGCCCTCCCCCTAAGGGCTCAGGGCGGTTACAACATGCTCATAATAGATGCCTACTCATGCTAACTGTGCAACATTTGATATAAGGACAACAGATAAACTTCAGTGGCTAGTTTAAGAATCAGAATAATACATCCTGCAGTGTTTTAAACCACTGAAATAGCCACTATCATCTTTATTTATGCTGATTTGTTTGCCATCCTCAAGAGGATTCAGATGGCACATAAAATATTGAAAACCTGCAAACAATAATAAAATTAAAATATCTGACACCAACATTAATCAATTATTTAAAAATAACAACAGTAACAACAACAATACTCCATAAAACCAGATTAAAAAGTGAATAATTTACACAACGACCCTCCCAGTTTTTGAAAGGTAGAATAGTGGGGCTTTTCTTAACTTTCACTAGTAAGTTGTTTCATCATGTAGAAGGTACAACTGAAAGGCCTTATCAGGGGAAGTAGCAGACGGTACTTTCTGCAGGAAGGGATCTTCAAAAGACCCTTCAAAAATGAACTGAGATGATGTAGGCAGGGAAGAATAAGAAGAGCTTGTATTTATACCCTGCTTTTCACAAGCATAAGGACTCTCAAAATGGCTTGCTAACTCCTTCCCTCCCCTCCCCACCTTGTTAGGTAGGTGGAGCTGAGAGAGTTCTGAGAGAGTTCTGACAGAATTGTGACTGGCCCAAGGTCTCCCAGCAGCCTTCATGTGGAGGAGCAGGGAAACAAATCTGGTTCTCCATAGAATTATAGAGCTGGAAGAGACCACAAGGGCCATCAAGTCCAGACCCCTGCCATACAGGAATACACAATCAAAGTACCTTGAGAGATGGCCATCCAGCATCTATTTTAAAACCTCCAAAGGAGGAGTCTCCACCACCCTCCAAGGCAGTGAATTCCACTGTCAAACAGCCCTTACTGTCAGAAAGTTCTTCCTAATATTTAGGTGGAATCTCTTTTCCTGCACCTTGAACCCATTACTCCTGGTCCTAGTCTCTGGAGCAGCAAAAAATAAGCTTGCTCCATCTTCAACATGACATCCCTTCAGATATTTAAATATGGTTATCATGACACACACACACACACACACACACACTCAGAGGTGGGATCCAACCAGTTCTCACCACTTCTCTAGAAGTGGTTACTAATTTTTTCTGAGTGCTGAGAAGGGGTTACTAAAGAAACCTCCCTGCCCAATAGGGACTGGAGGTGCGTGTGTGCGGTGACGCCACAGTTTGAATCCCACCACCATCAGAACCTGTTTTTAAAATTTTTGGATCCCACCACTGCACACACTCCACCACTATACCACACTGGCTCTCAACAGAATATCACAATAGGAGAAGCAGTCATGTAGATATGTGGGTTCCAGGTCATGAAGGGCTGTATGGGTAATATTAGCACCCTGAACTGAACCTAGAAACCAGAAGTCAATCAAATAATTTCAAAATTTGTGTAATATTATATTTTGCCTTGCTGAGAACAATAAACTGGCTGCAACATTTTGCACAAGCTGAAGGTTCCAAATCATTTTCAAGGGCAGTCCCATATGGAGCATGTTGCAACAGTTTAATATCAAGGTACTTTGGTACTGATTCATGCAGCCAGAACAATTAGGTCAAAGTATGCAAAAAACTTCCATGCCAAGTGAAAATGGAGAAATGCTTTTTTCCACACAGATCTCACATCTTTCTCTAGAAACAACACTAAATAAAAAACCTCACGCCCCACCCTCACACTCAGCGCAGAATGGTGCAGTCATGTCCCAAACAGAGGGAGTGAAATACTATCCAAAGCCACAGCATTACCAACCAGGATTCACTTTGTCAGGATTCAATTAAACTTGTTCATCTTTTGTCGCTACACCATAGCACCCAAGCTCTTGCTCAGGATCATAACGGGAGTATCAGGGGGTTTAGATCAAGAAAGATGCAGGTGGGTGTCAAAGTATGTTCCTGCATCTGATGTTAATTTACACAGAATTTTTAAAAAGCAGTGTCTGCACCAGCTCTGTTCACATAGCCAGGTTCCCATGTTAAAAGCAGGAAAATAGGAAACAGGATTAAAGAAATTTTCCCATATGCTTTCTATACTTCTTGCAGTGATTGCTCCCTCAAGGTATTCATATCATTCACTGTTATATCATTTCTCCCTGACCTTTCTCCCAAAACCATCCTTATCCATACATATTTAAGTACAAAACATACACCTAATTTATAATAAATATCTATTCATTTTATCAATGAGAAACTTTAAAATTATTTTACTTTAGTATATTTCTGTGTTGTTGCTACTGTAGAATAATAACTATGTCAAGATTATATTCAAAACTACTGAAGCACAATAAATTGAGCACTATTTTTACTGTAGTTTACATGAGTGAAACTGAGATTCAGCAACCTGCCACTAGACAGCACCAAAGTTCTGGTCAAGCCTGGATTTTCTTGCTGTTATTAAGAAGCTACTTCAAACAGTTGCTGCGTATTTAAAAACAGTGATTGTTTGCTTTAAAATTCTGAAGTATTTTGATAGTTCTGAGGGATTTTCAGTAACAGTATGAAGAAAAAAATTAAAAGAGAACCAGCCAAGCGTCTGAGACCCTAAGAGCACCTTATTGGTATCGCAGAGTTGTTTTGATAAATCCACTTAGGTCATATATGCACTGCACTGCGAGTCTGCATGGTGGCACTCCATTTATTTACCTGATAAATAAACTAAATGACTAATTTAGAACTATGGTATCAAACCAGAAGATTTCTATACAAGTGTACCCTTAAAACTGACCATGTAATACTCACACAAAGTTTGTAATGATCCTCAATTATTAGCTGAACACATTTTCTTTTATAACGGTATATAAATCACTGATGATCATATTCATATAAGAGATCTTTGTTGTTATAATTTGCCTCACATCCAGCTAACTACTGCAAGCAATAGTAAATTCCAAATACACACTGAGAGACAAATATTGTGTAAAGCATCTCTGATTGCTTTTGGGTAACCCAGATAGACATTATGTGGAAAAAAAATTCATATTTTAAAGTCATCACAGCTTCACATAACATAGAGTGGTCCCCTTATTTTAAGACACATTAACTTCAATGTAGAGAAAACATGTAGAAGAAAAAGGAAACATGTAGAGAAAACATGTAGAGAAAACATGTAGAGAAAACATGTAGAAGAAAAAGGGAAATGAGGAATATTTACCACTGAAAGCAACAGAATTAGATAGCCCTACTCACCCTGAAATTTACAGATGATCAACTACTTCTTATTGTGGTAGGTACTGTTTATAGTTTAGTTCTCATGTTTTTTTTAAATCTAATCATATTGAGATCATTCTTCAAAAACTTGAGACTCACTTTTCAATGCCAACCTACAGATGGCATCCACTTTTAACTCAATCTTATGTTTAATTTTATTTTATGATATTGGCTAAATCTGTGCCTGTCTTTTCCTCAAATTCTCCTGTTTCTGTCCTTTAAGAAAATTGAGCCCCCTTTCCCACTAAAAAGCAAAAAAGTAACTAACAAGTCATCAGTATAAAGTTGTGCTCATTCTCCATCCTCAGCCCATCTTTCAGGTCTAACTGACAGTTGTACAAGAAATATTCAGAAATTACTCATTTTCTAAAAAAAAACAGGGAACCCTCATCGACCTATCCCCGCCAAGAATTCCACTGCACCCTGAAGTCCAGAAACACTTTAAAGACAGAACTCACAGTTCAACACTGGGGTCAGCCTGGCCAGGTCCAGATTTATAGTCCTTGCTCTGCCCCAAAGCTCCACCTTCGAAGTCCATGATTCAGCAGTATAAAGCCAGACCTGACCAGGCCCAATCCACATTTTGACACTGGGCTCAGCCTGGCCAGCCCTAGCTTTAAACTGCTGGCTCCACCCCTTTAGCACCACATGTCAGTTGGGGGCTTTCCCCACTTACCTTCTGCTGCGCGCTACTCCGGGAAAGTAGTGCGGGATCCAGCGGCGCTCCCCACTTGCAAGGGCGGCAACCACACAGCAGCCCCGACGCTGCCGCTCTTGCACCACCTCAGCGCGCGTCAATTCTTGGCGCTGAAGAAACGTCACCTTTTGATGGGAACCCCGAGAGCACGCCAGGAATGACGTGTGCTGAGGGGGCGCGAGAGCGGCACGCAGCAGAAGGTGAGTGGGGAAAGCCCCATGGATTTCAGAGGCAGAGCCAGCAATATAACTCAATCTTATGTTTAATTTTATTTTGAACACAGCCAGGCCCAGCCTACATCTGAAAGCTGAACCCAGCCATGCTACACCAAGGGAGATGGGATAGGGGTTTTCAGTGCTTGTCCTAGGTGCTATTTTGCATACATATGCTCCTGTGGGAAAATGAAGATATTGTACAGTATCTCTCCATTCCCATTCATCATTAAGCATTTCTTGCAGCATTACAGTTTTCATAATCTCAGTTCTTCCAAAGCAGAGTGTTCTTGATCTGCTCAGGCATGGGAATGATTATTTATACCTTCCCTATTTTTAAAAGAGCTGAATAACAACAATGCTATTTCCCGTATTCAGATGGACTTTTCACTTTAAAAAAATATTATTCATTGAAGGCTGCATATATCCCCTAACCGGTGATTCAGTCTCCCTAATTATTTTTAAGGTGAACAACAGTAACTATGCCTCTGTCATAACCATACTTACCTCCTTTCCTTGGGGACAGGAGATCATATCAACAGTACGGGAGTAAGGGCTCTGTACTTGCATTGCAACTACAACATAAAGGGGCTATTTTAAGAAACCACTGCTGATTATGAAGTCCTTATTTCCATATTAGTTAACTGAGCAGTAGTAAAACATACTCTAATGGTATAACTCAAGAATGGAGGCAATTTTCTCCCTTGGGATTCCTTGCAAAGTATGTATTTTTTTAAAAGAGTTTTTGTGCTTTGACAGTATTACACTATTACAGATTGCCAATCTCATTCCAACGGGAATTTATGGGAGTGGAAAGCAAGTCCTGACAAAGCCATAGCAAGATGGTTATTTCCCAAACTCTCTTCAGCTGAAAACATGATTTGTAACCTTGTACATTATAAGAAGCACATTGTTCTAATTACAGTAAAATGACAGGATTGTTCTTCAGAATCAAAGCAGAAAAAAGGCCCCCAAAAAGCTTATCTAATCTAGGATGGTACCCTCATGAATTTCTTTGAACCCCTTGTGAGGTTCTTGGCTCACATTATATCTCCAAGTAGGATATATTCTAACAATGACGGCATTGTCATTGTGCACACTTAGACAAAAAGGTGGATCTGGGGGGACAGAGGAGGTTGATACTTCAGGGGCCACTTTCAGGTGTCACAAGGGGTGCAAATTGGCCAATCTCTTCCACCCCAGCCACAGCCACCAGCCCAACTGCCCACTGTTGCACTGCCTGGCACAACAGGCAGTGCATCCCTCAGCCTGAAAGAAGGCAGACAGGCATGCAGGTGGCCGAGCAAGTGGGCACCCTGACAGTGGCCAGCAGCCTAGCTAAAGAAGGCGAAGGCAGGAAGCTACTGTGGAAGCAATGCTCTGAAGCATCCCCGAGGGGAGGTGCCTGTTGTGGCAGGGCGGCTGGCCTCGATGCAGTCCGGCTGGGCGCTCTTTGGATAGCCCTCTGGCTGCCCTCACTGTGCAAAGGTGAGTTGCCTTTCCAGGCTGGAACAAAGCCCATGAGAATGCTGGGGGGTGAGGATGGGGGTTAAAAGAGGAGTTATAAAAAGTGCCGGAGCTCAGGGGAAATGACCTGGATCTCTCTGGGAGCACTTTGGCCTTCATGTAGACAACAGATATTCCTGGATGAGCCCTGGGCAGTGCTCTCTAAAGTAATCCAAGAGAGCAGGGCTGGGCTCTGATGGTTCTCCCTCCCTCCCACCAGGAAATTCCCCCTGGGTGAGCCCCATTGTACTGGGAAAGTTTGGCCAGTGAGGTTTTTGCACTGGATCCCTTTGAATTCCATTCTAGCTAGCATGCACTTTTCTCCCCCTCTCCCTTCCTCCAAATAATCCTCATGCCTAGCAGCACCTCAGCCTGTTAACTCGGCTTGAGGGTTCAAGTGGCAATTTGCACTTTAGAGGCCCTGAGCTGGAAGTGGTTGGTGAGCTCTAATTGCTGTCAGTCACTCAAGCACCATGCAAGGTGAGGCCCCCAACTTGATGTCACAAGTGATTGAGAAGTTTTGTGAGATGGCTGAGATTCAACGTCCCTGTTGTTGCATACAATCCTCAGTCAAACGGATTGGTTGAGAAATCTGTTCAAAGTTATGGGAGACTGATAAAGGCTTATGTGTTAGATCATACAAGTTCTTGGGATCAGGCTGTGCCTTTCTTGACTTTTGCCCTTTGTGATTCTGTGCAAGAGAATTTGGGATTCAACTCTAACCAGTTGTTGTTTGGTAGGGATGTTAGAGGTCCCTTGAGTTCAGTCAGAGTCCATTGGGAGGGCATGACAGATGATTCTTGTCCCAAGGACTTGAGTGCCTATTTTTGCAAGCTTCAAAGGACTTTGCAGGATGTTAGAGTTGCTGCTGCAGAAAAACTGAAGCAAGCACAGAAAGACAAAAGACCTACTTTGATGCTAAGGCAGGGGTCCCCAAACTATGGTTCGGGGGCCAAATCAGGCCCCCGGAAGACATTTATCTGGCCCGCTGGGCAGAAGCGGATCTCCCCCTTCTCTATCTCCTTTTCCCCAGGTTTACAAACAGCATTAAGCGCGGGTGACTCACTGCTCATTCCAAGCGGCCGGAGGGGACCATAACAATGCAGCAAGGGGGGGAGAGAGAAAGGCGGCAGAGCTGCCTTTCTCCTCCTCCCCCCCTTGCCGCATTGGTATGGTCCCCTCCGGCCGCTTGGAATGAGCAGCGAGTCGGCCGCGCTTGAGGCTGTTTGTTAACCTGGGGGTCAGGGTGCCAAACTCCAGGCGGCCCCTGGAGCTTGGCACCCCGACCCCCAGGTTTACAAACAGCCTCAAGTGCGGGCGACTCGCTGCTCATTCCAATCGACCGGAGGGGACCGTACCAATGCGGCAAGCTGGAAGAGAGAAAGGCGGCAGAGCTTCAGGGCCGGATTGGAAGGGGACCGCGGGGGTGAGGGGCTCGGCCAGGAGCGGGTCGAGGGCGGATGGATGGCGCCCCCCCGTGGGCGGCACTTGGTCCGGCCCCCGGCTGGGCTCTGGCCATGCGTGAACTGGCCCCCTGTTTAAAAAGTTTGGGGACCCCTGTGCTAAGGCAAGACTGCGCAGCTTTGCAGTGCGAGATAAAATGCTGTTGTTGTCAGTAGAAAGTCCAGTCAAATTGGGAGTTGTCTGGAAAGGCCCTTATGATGTGCTAAGGATATTGTCTAATGATAATTATATAATACGGGAGATCAATGGAAACAATGTGAACAGAATAGTGCATGCAAACAGGTTGAAACCTTATTATGAAAGATCTGCAATGACTTTTCCACTGCAAGTTAACTCAGATGCTGATGCTTTGAGTCACTGTAGTTTAATGTTGTAATCATCTCATGTTCTTCATTTCTTGTAATGCCATCTTATTGCTGCTAATGTATATATTATAAATTGTAAATTCTGAACTGGTACCAATGTAAATATGTCTGTGGAGCTATAAATTTTGGAACATTAAGCCCCAAAATTTTAACTTTGGGGGGGCGTGTGGGGAAATTGTGTGTCTTAGCCTAACTGTAGCCATTTTGAAACAGGCTTATTGCTGAAAGGTAGTTCTCAAAATGATCTTGCCTTTTCTGGCTCTCTCCCAGCTTGATTGAGTTGATACCGAGTAGCTGCACTGGCTGAAGGTCACAGCCCAGCTGTGGGATGTTTCCTTAATGGCAAAATTTCAACAAGCCCTTTCAAGTATTTGCTTGCTCCACCCCCAGGAGTTTTAGAAAAGTCCTCAAGAACTTCGAGACAAACTGACTGCCCCTATCCGAAATTATTTTGTCACGGGCAGAGTGTAGGCGATAGATATGCTGAATGAACATTCTGGCCAGTTTGGGGGCACTTGGAATGGACGAGCAGAGAATAAAATGTGCCTGTTTGGAGAACAAATTCACCCCCCCCCCTAAATTACAGTTCTACCATGGCTGGCATGCAGATCGGTGATAAAATCCATAGTAATAACCTTCCAAGGACCACTGGGGGCGGAATCGGGTGAAGAAGACCTTGTGGTTTCCCAGCATTACCTTTAGTCATGGCACATGAGGAACAACTACTAACATAGACATCTATATCTTTGTGCATAGTGCGCCACCAGAATTGACGCGTAAGGAGGTGATGAGCTTTTACAAATCCAAAATGTCCAGCTGCTTTGGAATCATGCCCCTGCTGGATGATTGCACTGCAAAGAGAAGGTGGTACAAAAAGCAGGTCGCCCCTCCAACAGTCTGTCATGTAAGTTCAAGGAATTGCCTCCCTCCTCCGGTGGAATGGGCTGTTTACCCTCTAGGAAGGCGGAGAGAAGTTCGGAAGGACAGTTGGGATTGTGTTGGGCGCATCGTGGAGGCGGGCTTGTGACCAGGTAGTTACTGTTAAGCCCAACTGGGAGGAGGAAAGGACAGTTTGAGGGACTCTTAACTTCACCCCCATCGATATCCCATTTGGAAAGTGGGAAAGCGCGTCTGCCGAACGGTTGGATTTGCCCAGGAAGAAATGAATGGTGAATTGGAATGAGAGAAAAAATCACCCCAATGGAGTTGTTTGGCTGTGAGTCTACCAGGAGTACAAAGCGCAGCTAAGTTTTTATGATCAGTCCAGATTTCAAAAGGGCACTGAGCACCTTCTAACCCAGTGGTTCTCAAACTTCCTAATGCAGCGACCCTTTAATACAGTTCCTCATGTTGTGGTGACCCCCAAACCTAACATTTATCCATTTCACAGATGGAGAACATTGATGCAGTGTCTTCAGCGACACCTGTGAAAGGGTCGTTCGACCCCCAAAGGGGTCATGACCCACAGGTTGAGAACCACTGGTCTAACCAGTGCCTCCAAGTAGACAGAGTCTGTTTGATTGCACCAGTCTCTTTATCTCCCACAGTCCAATTTACTTCAGAGCCTGTAAATTTCTTAGGTAGGCACAGGGTTGCAATTTACCATCCAGCCCCCTCTGCAGTAGGGCTGCTCCTAAAGCTTTGTCTGAGGCATCTACATGTACAACGAACGGCAGGGAGGGATCAGCATGTTTGAGAATGGGTTCAGAAGTGAATGCTCGTTTGAGAGCGTCAAAAGCTGTTTGGCAAGATGGAGTCCACCTGAGGGGTGTTCCGGATCGAGTGGCAGCTGCGCTCCTCCCTTTGGTGCAAAGCAAGTCTGTGAGGGGCAGAGCGAATTCAGCAAAGTTAGGAATAAAGTCTCGGTAGAAGTTGGCAAAGCCTAGAAAAGATTGAAGTTGCTTTTGGATAGCAGGAGGCTGCCACTGCAAAACATCCTGAACCTTAGAAAGATCCATTTCTGAACTGTCTACTGAGATTCTATAACCCAAAAAATCCAACTTATTTTGATGAAAGCCACATATAGATAACTTAATGAACAAAGAGTTCTTTAAAAGTCTTTTCAACACTTCCCGCACCAACTGTACATGGGATTCCTAATCCTGGGAGTAGATGAGAACTTCATCTAAATACATCACAACTCCTTTAAACAATGAATCCTGAAGCACATAATTGATGAGGCTCATAAATACCTCAGGGGCTCCACTTAACCCGAAGGACATTACTTGATATTCAAATTGATCATAGTGGGTATTAAAATCCATTAAATGTTCAAAGCCTTCCGCTATTCTGACACGATAATATGATTCTCAGTTTGGTGAAAATGCGCCCCTTTCCCAGACTGGCTAACAAGTCCTTGATCAGAGGAAGGGGGTATTTGTTACAAGTGGAAATTGCACTGAGACGTGATAGTCAGTACACAAGTGGAGAGATCCATCCTTTTTCGTAACAAATAATACTGGAGCAGCATAATTGCTAGTAGCTTGCCGGATAAACTTCTGAGCTAAATTTTTATCCAGGAATTCTTGAAGGGCGGAGTCCTCTGCTGGGCTCATGGGGTATAGTCGCCCCTTGGGAAGCTCAGTTCCAGGAACCAGCTCAATTTTGCAGTATGTTTTGCGATGTGGAGCCAAGGAATCACATTCTTTCCCCTCAAATACCTGGTTTGGATCTCGGTAAGCCAAGGGAATGCTGAGTGAAAGACCCAATTGGCATTCCAGAGAGGCAGCTACCCCTTCTTCCCTCAGCGGAAGATCAAGTGAGGGAGGGTTGGAGTGTACATGGCTTCCACAAGGCGAGTCAGTGAACTGCACAATCCGATCCACCCATTTAATGGTTGGATCATGTTCCACCAGCCAGGGTATCCCTAGAATTACCAGGTATTTGGCAATGTTGGCAATTATGAAACTATGGTGCTTCCAATGTTGAGCTCCACTACTGGAGCGGTTCAGTGGTCGTCGTTGATCCAACTTCAGAAGCATGACTGGCTTGCTATCAGCATGCGTCTGGGTTTCACCGATGCGGAACTGCTCGACTCCTGCTGCAACAGTTTCCACATCAGGTGGTTCTCGTACCAATTCCACTATATAATCCAAAAGTGTGGGGGTAGCTCCTGCCCCTTGGCCAAAAGCCATAATTGTTGATAAAGCGTCTGCAACTTCAGCTGGCAATTGCAACATGCAGCTGGAAACATGAAGAATGAAGAACTAGTCTTCCAATTCTAAAGTTCAGCCCATGTGAACACAGCCTGCGTGGTAAGTTTCTATAAGCTTGCTGAATGCCTTCAGTAGGGTATTTGAAAGATAAGTGGAAATATTTAATAGTGGCTTATAAAACATGTACCTTGGTTGCCAGCTAGGTACAACTCCTTTTAAAATCTTCCTAATTATGTAATTACTGGATGGACTTGCAGCTTTTAATATCACTCTGGATGTGTTCCCATTTTTCTAGTAATGCCTTTACTATGTTGCTTTTTTAACAAAATCAAACAATGCAGAAGAAAGGGAAATTAATTTAGTGAGTCAGAACCAATTAATGTTTTTGAAACTGTAGTCATCTAGACAAAAGCATTTTTTATATTTTCCCCCTATATTCGTAGAAGCTACTTCATATTTAAAATATTAAAATATGTTCTAAAGCACATAATGGTTAGGTTTTGAAGATGTAAATTTTCTTCTCCTTTGTAAGTGTGCATTCTGGAATCTACAGTTTCAATATTAGTACATACTAGCAGGGCACCCGTGCTTCGTTACGCATACTTCATCACAGGCTCTCTATGAATTTCGGGGTGACATTCAACATACTTCTTTACAGCCTGTTTGTGAACTTTGGGGTGACATGCAGCATATTTCCTCACAGCCTGTCTGTGGACTGATGGGTTTGTTTTCGCATATTTTGCAGCAGCTTCCTGTAGTTGTGCTCTAATGCAATGTGTTATTGCTCTCTTTCACCTGGTGGGCTCCAAAAGACGTCATGTGGAAGCAGCCGTTGTATTTTTGGGATGCAGAAAGGAAGTGTTCTGCCATTGGATGCTGATGAGTGAGAAGGCTATGAAGAGGTTCAGGGTAGGGTTGAAGAGCTGGGAGCTGGACTGTACTGCCACTGCAGCACATTCCTGGGGACTCATCCCGTCACTTCAGAGCACGACACCAAGCACAGGGTGATCGGAGGCCGAGAGCAGTAAACTTGTCTGCATAGTAATCAATCTGATGTCCATATGCAAAACCCGACAAATGTTTAGTAGTCCAAGGTGATAGTGTGGTTTGTAACCTGTTTTGATTGTATTTGGCTGTAGCGGTGTTGTTAACATGAGGGTGGGTGGAGGAGTACTTTTTCACTTTGGGGTGACATTCAGTATGTTTTTTTGCAGCCTGTTTGTTGAAGCTGGTGGTGTTTAACTGTCACCCTTAGAATGTTCGTGCAGCATGTCTGTGGACTGAGGGGCTGGTTTATCCTTAGAATGTTCATGCAGATGGCCAGAGATGAGCAGTTAAAACAGTAAATGTGTAATAACTCGAGTAAAACTGAATATTTTGAAAAATCCTTTTTAGTGAGCACCTAAACCACATAATGAACCTATGTGCCAAATTTCAACTTTGTAGGTTCGGTGGTTTTTGAGTTCTTTTGATGAGTCAATGAGTCAGTCAGTGGTATTTCACGTTTATAGATATAGATTTATAGAAATACAAGATTAGAAAAATCAGCAGAGAATACTTTGGGGTGCTGTGTGGTTTCCGGGCTATTTCTTGCATACAGAGAATACTTTCTTATGCATCCTTAGATTTCAGTAACATAGTAAACTTTGTTGTTTTCCTGGCAGGGGTCATGACTGCACAATATGTGACCCATCAAGCTGAACAACCTGACAACTATCCAGGGTGATTGACAATCCTCCTGGTTTTGTCATCCCAAACTGACAGCTGAGCAGGAACTTCATGCAGCCTCTTACAGGCCTCAATCAGCAGATGATGTCCTGTGCTTGGCTTGGAGATCTCAAATAATGCAAGCCTACTTGAGCAGCTGGACAAGTGGACCTTTAAGAGTGCAATCCGCATGGAGATCCGTATAGAAACATAGTAAAGGGAAAAGTCGACCTAATGGATTTTGGCCATCTAGAAGCTTTTCTTATTGCCACCAGCATGAATGTCATTGTATCCAGTCAAAGACACCCTGACACAGAAGAGAGAAAGTTGCAAAGACAAATGGGGTAACCCCCACCACATTCTCATAAAATGTACATAATTTTTTTGCTGAATTACTAATTCAAATATGCTCAAAGTAGACACCAAAAGAAGAACATCAAGATAGAAAGACTGTTTTAACAAGGGACCGTAATAGTATGCTTTTGCAGAAAACTAAAACATGCCTTAACTCAGCCCTTATTGTCTGCCCCTGCACTCCTGAATTAATTATAGCAAATTACAGGGAGACTAAGTACAAGTTATAAGCACATTGCACTCCCTTAATAACCATCTATAATCGAATCACAACTAATTCAAAATACCAGGAGAATTATTCAGAATATTACAGAAATATAGCTCATAGGTATATGAACGAGGTATTTTTAAGCGTACCTCTGTTGAACTGGGCTCATGCCTTTCAACAAATCTGAAAACAAGTTAACAACATAATCTCCATGGAGTCCAGTTCTATTAATTCAACTTATAAAACTTGCACAAGTGTACAGTACATGCAATTTAAAAAGAGGAAAGTCAAGGAAAACCAGAAGGGGTAGAAGAAGAGTGCATTTTCTTTCTAATAGTCTGAGTTATGCATTTCACAGAGCCAAGGCTGGTATTCCTTTCTGTGGAGATCCACTATCTCACTGGGGTTGGCAGGGACCAGCACACCCTTCAGAATCTCATTCCTTTGGGCCTCAGCCATAGGAAGTGGGATGGGCCAACTGCATCCAAGTCTTCCTCTTCTCCAACCACCATTCTTCCCCAGTTTAGCTTTCCCCAGTTCTGGAGAAAGCTAAACCAGGATGTCCTCCCTGTCCTGTATTCCCGAACGTCATGGATGTGTTGAGTGTGCTGCCCTTAACACTTCTCTTACTTCCTGTGCAAACTGCAGTCCTGTGGGAGGTAAAGGGAGGGTGTGGCCTTCACTTGGTCTCTGTTGCAGCCACTTCAACCTGATGACAGCCATTCCTCTGCCAGCCATGCTGGATGTCCTGTCCTTCCCTCATAGTGCTGATAGGGTATTGCCTCACCTAGGGCTCATCTGGCAATGAGACTGCTCTTTAACTCAGCATTTGCCATGAATGGCCAGAAGCATTGTCACCCATGTGCTTGAAGGTCATAGGCTGCCCCTCTATGTCCTCCGCTGGGGCCAAACCAAGACTCTTTTAGGCAGGCCTTGCAACAGATGTGGATTCCAAGGAGCTCCAAATAACTGAGAGTCACTTAATGGAGATGCAATATTTTGTTCACATCCTTCCATACAATAGACATGCCAAGTAGTCCATGGCTGTGTAAAGGAAGAACAATTATTTTTAAAGACAGCTGGTCTTCCTCTCACTATGAGCGGAGAGCAATTGTATGCATGGTACAAAACACAGCTAACCATAATAGAATTTAATTGTATTACCAACCCCAATAGAATCATTTCCAAATATGCTTCTGCTAGCCCTGAAAGGTGTACGCAGCTAACATCCCACTGTGGGGGAAAAGTAGACTGAATGACATATGGAAGCAACATGAGTCAAGGATTTAAAGATTTCTCTAGTATTCAGCCAGGTTAATGGTCAAGCCAGATACTCAGTCATGCCACAACAATTTATGAGAGGGCTAGATCAAATATTAGATAGTGGTAATCCATACTCCCTAGGGGATATCACATAAAGTCACATACACTGAAAATTTCTCAGCAAAATCTGCTTTCAATATACTAATGATCTAAAACTACCTTAAACAAAAAAATCATTAATATTTACTGCTCATGCAGCACTTTTAGCTTAGGAGTAATTAATGGTATATAAATCCCCCTTTTCTCACATCAAGCCAGTGGTTTAATGCAGAAACTCTGGCTTCAACTAAGAATCAATATTTGTCTGCAATAAACTTGTGCAGAACCAGGTGAGTGAGTGAGTATAGAGGCCCAGAGGTCTACCAAATTCAAGTTCAACGTCACCCAAGTCTAAAAGAGCAGCATCAGATTCTAAATGCAGAAACAATTACGAGTCTGCATGTACAATTATGAGCCTAAGCTCCAAAGAACATTAAAGGAGCCATGATAGATCAGACCAGTTATCCAGTATTCAATGAGTCCAGCATCCTGTTTCGTAGTGGAGCCTTTTGAATGTCCAAGTATATAATCTCTACTTGGTCACTGCGATCTACATGTCAGATTACTTTCTCAAAGAACTCCAAAGTACTGGTGATGAAGAAACTCCTTTTGCAGCAGCCATGCTGATTTCTTCTCAGCTTATAATTCTATATTTGATCACCATCTCTACCCATTTGCCTGGGACAGACATCAGGCTAAATGGCACATTTCCACTCTGGACTTATTTATAAAAATAAATGTAACATTTGCTTCTCTCCAGTCTTCAGGAGCAGTGGTTGATTTTTGTGACAAGTTACATATACAGTTAATAGATCAACTATCTCACATTTGAGCTCCTTAAGAACTCTTGCATGTATGCCAACAGGACTTGGAGATTTATTGGGGGGGGGTTCATTTCCCCCCAAACTTGATCTGTGATCATCTCAATTTGTCTCATCTATGAGGCCTAGAAATTTCATCCCTGTAGCACATTTACCCAGTCATTGAGAAGGTAGCTGAAGTTGTCCATCTTGATGGAGATCCGTCTCCATCTTGCAATCATCTTTTAGGGTTTGATCACATAAGTGTTAGTACCCTTTCCATGCACATTGCTTCTATTGGGGAATTCATTCCCCAAAAGTTTTTTAACCTAATCTGATTCTAGTTGGTATACTTTACTTAATATACAATGAAACACTTCCCCCAACGTGTCCCCCTCTGTCCTGCCTGTATGGCTCACCGCAGGAATGATGGTATCCCACTGATTTTCCCCATTTCACCATGTTTCTGATAAATCCACTGTGTTTAAATTGTCATTTAGTATCTAGATCTCCAGTTCCCTATCTTGACTCAGAGGCTTCAAAATTGGTATACAGACACCGATAACAGATTTTCCTCTCTATCTTTGCCCCCCATGGTTAATTTGTCTCAGCACTCAGCCTTCTTTTTTCATCCTATACACACTCTTAAGTGCTATTGTGATCCTACCAAAAGTGTTTACATTATAATCCCTTTGAACTGAGTTATCCTGAATATGAGGATCCCCACGTTATGCTTGGCCCAGAAACTTTCCCAGAGCCAAACAAATCTATACCCTTCCTCCCAGCACCACTTTCTTATACACTTCTTCTTGACTTGTATGGAAGTCCTGAATTTCATATGCATATGGAAATCATGAGTAGAGCCTAGAATTTAACTACCCAGATTTTTTAGTCCTAAACCCCCCTTTATTTGTGCATTTAAAATCTAATATTTGTGTTTGTACAGATGCTAGTTTAATATAACTTATTTTATGCAGAGTACTAAAAAAAAGATAGAATTATGGGAACAGCAGAATGATAGAAACAAAAAGGAAAACCTACTAAATACACCCTGGCCAAAAATAAATACCAACCAATCTAATAGGACCTGTTTATTAAGTTAACTACCATATAAGTGAACATGTGCCAAAAAAATATATATAAACCACTATAAATATAAAATGACGTACAAGACAAATGTAACAAGTCTACTAGAACCCCATCCAAAATAGTCCATACGAAGAGACTCGTGAATCCTGGAGCCAAACCTTCCAAACAGGAAAATCCCAGCTCTTCAGACTTATTATGAAATCATAAGAATTCACTTAGATATCAAAGGTTCTTTAGAATTTAGCTAACGTTGATTTCTTCAAGCAAAGCAGAATGCAAAAGTATGGAATTTCCAAATAAGTGCCTGTTTTGCAGCAATAGAATGTATCATCAGCCACAGCTTTTTTTTAAAGAAACGGTGCTGCTTCATCAGCAATAGCTTTTTAGACGTGCTACTTGTCCATTCAGGGGGTAACCATATCAAGCCACTAATTAATAATAAAGCAGTTATGTCATAAATACATTATAAATAGGAAAAATATTATAAAATACATGTGAGTATAAATAAATAAATAAATAGAATTATATTGACATCAAAACATTTTGTACAAAATATTCATATATAAATACACCCACAGTTATGTTAAAGGCTTTTTTATATCAAAAATCCCATTGTGTGCTGGGCTAAGCTATGCAGGAAGCATCGTATAAATCACATTGTCTGTGGTACTGTAGTTGTACATTATATGCTTGCTAATTAGAAACAGCTGAAGTACCTGGGTTGTAGTGAAAGCTATGTACTGTAATTGCTAGATTGCTTTCAACTGTCAACAATATTAAGTCTTAACCAGTGTTCTTCAACAAATACTTCACAGGATAGCATTCAAATATCATTCATTAATCACATACAACTAACAAGCACATATCTATATTAATACTGCAAAATAGATCTACTCTAAATTGCTACTACTTCATAATTTATTTAGATAGTGTAAATGCCTCCTCTGCGAGTTGTCTGATACAACCTGTATATAAAGATTACACCTGCCTAAAAAGGAGAATGATAATATGAACATTTTCCTTGAGCCCAAGGAAATAAGGCAGGACACGTTAAAGAAATAAATCAAATAAACATAAAAGCTTCTGATGGCATACTCTGTTTTTGGTGAAGACAATTAAGATTTACAAGTCTCTGAGCTGTTGGGCTTCCTCATACAGAAAGAGCACTTATCAGAATTTTTTAAAGAACATTTTCCTCACAATTAATAAATAAATGATATTCATGAAGAAATTTCTTGATTTACAGTCATTTTACAAATAATTAAAGAACAGTTATTAGTTCTACAACTGTACCCCCCCAGATTTTCATAGTTGTCTCCTATACAAGGAACACCCCAGATGCACAGGATATGCTTGAGACATATTTCCTTCTCCATAGGCATCTACGGAAGATCCCATCTGGATCAAAAGCAATTCTTGACATCTAATGGTACCACTTTACTACTTCCTAAATAAGGCACTTTAGTAACCCATCATTGATTGGACTGTTATAACTGCTTGATCCTAACCTACATCACATTCATTGGGATTTACTCTTAAGCAAGTACAGATAGGACTCCACCTTTTGTTTTGTACAGACATCCTTGAAACCCCTGACAAATGTGGGTCAACTCTCAAATGGAGGTTATGTAAAAGTGACCTCCTCCTCTTACATAGCAGCTCTGTTCAGGAATGTGTTTACAGCTCACTACTGAGCTAAGCCCAGATACACTACAGGTCTGGACAAGTGAACGGAATTTGTTTGTTAGTCATGGATCAACAGTGCTGCTAAATAAACCTGAACTACTGAATCACCTGTAAAACCACATTGTTTTCAAATTATGTATTCAGTTTACCCTCTGATGACCTGATTACAAGCATGAATGCAGCTAATACATTGATAGTGTAGTTCCAAGACAATTGGCAGAGGAGGGAAGAACTCAGAAGAGACATACATGTGATTTCAGCATGATCATCACAATTATATAGACGTGGAATGCTACTACGGACGGTATGTAAGAAAGCATATTTTAATTTGTAACGTCATACTTTATATCCTGAATTCTCTCAGACATTAATGTCTCAATCCTCATAGACACACAAAGCATTTTATACTTCAATTATGCTCACAGGCAAGGCCAGTAGGCAGCTCTGCCAGAGCAAACAGAACGACCATTAGACTTATATGTGAAGGGTTCTTCTCCATTGAGCGGAAGAGGACATCTGGGTATTCTCCATCAACCAATCAGGGAGATAGGAATTAATTTTCAGCTTCCTTGGTCTGTTGTGGACCGCCCCTTTGCCCTCCAGTTCAGAATCTCTGCCTAGCAGTGTCATAAGTACTCCTTCATCTACTTAAATTCTTCCTTGCACAGAAACACTTGAGATAAAACTAGAGGGAAGATGAACATTCTAAACAAATTAGGTAAAGCATGGGAGATCCCCAACAAACAAATAACATATATAAAGTCAGAACATATATAAAGACATATATAAAGTGTAACAAACTTAACACAATGCTGCCTTACATCAAGAGAGGAAATAACGACTGACTTTGGGGGGGTGGGGGGAGATGTCCTCTTCCGCTCAGTGGAAAAGAACCCTTCATGGGTAAGTCCAATGGTTGTTCTCCATTGAGTTAGAGGACATCTGTGAGGTACTGATAGTCATCCGAACTGAAGAAGCGTGATTCTTGTTCTGGAACAGAAATCTCTTCTGTTACTTCTTTCCCGGAGGAAAACTCCTCCTCCCTTTGGCCAGAATCTGAATCAGATGACTCTAAAATCATGTATTCGGGGCTGAGTCTGGGCTTCTTTAAGGCAGCCTTGGTTTTCCAAGGAATAGGGCTTATCTTATTGACCCTGGGAGAGGGGTGGTGGCAGCCCTGTTTAGATTGCCTTGGGAAGAACCTTGTGACCCAATATCCTTGAGATGGTCTCTGAACATGTTTAACATGTCTTCACGCATGGCTGCCCTCTCAGTGAAATAGGACTCCTTAATAAACAGTACTATTTCTGCCTTAAGGGTAGAGGGGTTCTTACTCATCTCCTCCTCCTTATTGTCAATCAATTCTGCTGGTTCCAGAGGATCTCTGGGAGCCGATTCCAGGCCAGCTTGGACCTGGAGAAGGGCTCCAGAGCACGTTTGGCTCTTCCTTGCCAAAATGCGCCTCCTTGTGGCTGCAGCGGCCATTTTAGGAGCGCTCGGGATTTTCGCGCCTAAAGCTTTGTTCACAGAGTGTGCCTCATGGCACTGCTCCATTGCAGGAGAGGTAGCGGGCAGCCCTTTTTTGGGATGTGTCTTCCCTGACCAGCAGAAGGCTGGTCCCGGGTGTGTGTCCTCCTATGAGGACAGCAAGACCTTTTCTTTCCGAGGCATCTTGCTTCCAAGCCTTGCCCCCTTCCTGTCTTTGTCTCAGGGCAGTAGCCGGCTCACTGGTGCCAAATCAGGAGCGCCTCGTTACCTCCAAAGTCTGAGGTCAAGCTGTAGTCCTCTCCCTTTAAAGATAAATTATAACGATAGAGCAAGACAGTCTCTGTACTACTACTGCTCTTCCTGAGGCAGGGAAAGAACTGGAGGTCAAAGGGGAGGTCCACAATAGACCAAGAAAGCTGAAAGTTAATTAAGTATTCCTGCCTCCCTAATTGGTTGATGGAGAATACTAGATGTCCCCTAGCTCAATGGAGAACAGCATTATGTATTTATTTTAAAGCCTTTCCATGCTGCCTTTCCATGCAAATAAGATCTTCTTGGTAGTGAACATCAAGGCATTAGAACATTTTAAACAAAACAGTATTTAAAATTAAAATTATGACAGATTGAAATGCTTTCCTGGACATAGTCTTTTTTCAATCTTAGCCTAAATATAGACAAAGGTAACAAAGAAATGGGACCTAAACTGCCCAGCCACCAGTACTGGTTGCTGGAGTTGTTCCTGATTTGGGCTTTATATAACTTATGTGGGTGTATTTACATAATAGAGGCACAATCTCCTCCTGATGTCACCGCCATTCAATGCAGTTTGACTGTTCATTGTGCAGAGAAATAACAGAACTACTTATTCGTCCACAGCAGAGATCTACAGCACCTACAAACTTAATGTCCTAACATTCCTAGGATTCAACTTTCATGTAGGGAGCCTCAAAGGGTAGCTAAAAACGATAACATCTATAACAAACTTGTATTCATTATATGGTATACACACAAAAAAATTGTTAAAAGTACAGGGCCTAGAATACAGGTTACACATGAAAAAGAATCAGTATGAACTGTTATAAAGATCTCAGATACTGTTGATGATACAATCATTATAAATGACCAATACAGGGCCACGTGTGTTTCACTTATTTGGCCTTCTTCCAAGGAGATAAACCCAAAGCTAGATTCTTAAAGAAAACACATCCAGAAATAAACCTTACAGGTATTTTATCTGAAAATGGGAAACCTTTATATCTTGTGCGGCCTGACACTGCCTATTAACACAAACCAAGTGTCTTTCAAAACTGAAATCAGTTCATTCTGAAATCTGGTATTTAATTACCAATGTTTCCAGATGTGTGTAACATCAAGTAGTGATAAAGTATAATAAACATTACTATTTTGTTATGGATTTTATAGTTTTTATCTTTGAGGCTTAAGTTCTTTGGTTGAGTTCTTTCTTTCCCCTTTTTTGGTGTTTGATTCTACTTTGGTATATACAGTAACACAAGGTGAGCTGATTAATTTGGAAATAAGATCCTGAATAGTTATGCTTTTGGGGCTATATATTCAGGGTCTCCACTTTATAAATAATCCATTGGGAGCTTCATATGGGCAACGTAAGCTTTTTTCATAAATTCACAATGATATTTTAGAAATACGAGTGTATTATCTATCAGTTTATTACACCTGAACTGCTTTCAATTCATTCTATTTGAGGGCATGGCAACATTCTTGAAATTATTTATGAAGACTGCACATACAAAATTATTTAGACACCAAGAAAGTCCCACCTAAACTGCTTCACTACCACCATCTGCTTTCACACCACATCAAGGGACTACCCTGTTTTCTCTTCCTAGATCACAATATAAAAAAGAGGAGGCAAAAATTATTACGTAGCTAAGAGTCAAAAAACAAAACAAAACCAAGCCTGTCCATGCCTTTATAAATACAATACATTTCTGTAAGGGCTTGAATGATAAGCAGGTTTCCTGTCCTCTTAACTTGTTCAAACAAGGTTTGCTCTGATCAGTGACTCAGTAATGTTTCTATTAAGTACAGAGGAAGGAAACCATAATACCATGAAAGCAGGAAGCTTAAAAAAATTATTTTGTTCTTGATCAACAACCATACAAGAGATTGACTCAAATCGGCAGATGGCAAAAAGAGCAAACATGTTAGCAACTTTGACTATAATGAATTAGAGCTTTGTATGAAACAAGGTGTAACAGCGTTTTGATGCTCAGACTCCCTTTCTTTGAGTCTGCCTCACTCCAACTCTCCCCAGAGGAAAAAAATAAAGCCCCTGACAAAACAAATGGAGGGAAACTCTGTGAGAGAGTTTTGGCTTTTACTCAGACAGACACCACCCTTTGTAGGCACACAGAAAAATAGACTGGATCCTTTTGGTAACGTGAAACAGAATTTGTAAAATTTATTTGGCTAGAAATGAAGGCTTCTCAGTTGACTTGAGAGGTTTTAAACGCTTGTTGGTTACAGAAAGTAAAACTTATTTCTTGAGAGGTTATTCAGTCAGTTACACTAAAGTTTTCTGTTTGGTCACACGCAGGTGGCCACTATACTCCTTCTCTTAAAGAGGTTCTGGTTCTTAAGTTTTATCATACACACAGGTTCTGATTTACTTCAGCTTTCTCTCACAGAGGTTTTAGCTTTTAGTTGTTACACACACAGACACTAGATTTTCTCTGATCCACACCCTTTCTAACCACCCAACTCTTAAGACTGGAAGGACTCTGGCTTAACACTTGCCACCTTCCCTTTCAGTCCCCTGTTAAGGCCTAACGGCCCCCCTTTATGGACTGGCCTTCTCCTGACTGGGTTTTGAACTGAGGTTGGACAGACACTAGTCTGGACAGCCAAGCTGCCAAGCACCTGAGCAGCGGATTCACCTTCCACCAAGCCCAGGGCTTTCCCTCACACTCTTTCAAGCCTCCTCAGCCTGAATAGAGCAGTCTGACTTCTTGTCAGAACGCACAAGCAGCGACAGATCTCTCTCTCTGATCTGCACTCAGCTTTCTGGATCTTAGTCCAAGCGCGAACCAAGACAAAAGAACCCACAGCACTCCTGCTGCCTCCTATTCTCCTCCCTCGCAATTTCCTCCAGCCAATCAGGACTGGGCAGGACAACTATTTCAGGGCAGTGTCTCCCTGGAAACCACTTCCCCAATATAGGCATTTGTCACACAAGGTTATGGTGCATCTACATTTTGGACATGCATCCAACGTTCCCCCCCGCCCCGCCCCCTTGAATTTTTTCAAACCACATCTGTCATTTGATTTCATATATTATTCTAACATTTGGAATAGTGTGCAGTTCTGGTTACAGTGTCTCAAAAAATAATATCGCAAAGCTGCAAAAATAAAGAAGGCAACCAAGACTACCAAAATAAGTAAAGGGTTGGAATGTCTTTCCTATGACAACAGGCTGAAGGACCTGGGACTTTTCTGATCAGAAAAAAAGGGCAACTAAGGGAGAGACACATGAGAAGAAAGTGTAGAGAAAGCGTTTTCTCCCTCTTCTACAAAATACAGCTGGGTAGGCACACAGTGAAGTTGATGAGCCATAGGTTCAGAACAGACAAAAGAAAATACTTCTTCACTCAATTAGTAATCAAATTAAGTGAATTCACTGCCAGTGATGGAGCAATGGCCACAATCACAGATGGGAATTAGACAGATTGATGGAGGATAGGTCCATTAATGGCTACTAGGCCACAGTGAGTAAAGGGGAGTAATGGGAACATTCACACTTTCCTCTATGAGGAAACCAAACCTCTGAATACCAGTGCTCTTTCATCAAGTTCTGTGTTTTGCCATTTCCTAAAAACCATCACTTTGCATTCCTTCCTAACCGACTCCAGCATGCTGTTCCATAGTGTGGAGGCAACCACAGTAAAAGTCAGGCAGGAATATTTCATTTAGTTAGCTCACTTAGACCTTGCCTTTCTCCCAAATGGGGTTGCAAAACAGCTTACATCAGTCTCCTTTCCTCCATTTTATCCTGTGAGGTAGATTAGCTTGAGAGTATGTGATTGGCCTAACTGAGGAACAGCAAAGGAGGTTCAAAAGTCAGATAAGAAGAGAAATACATTTAGAACAAATCTTTGAAGAATTATTTGCAACACTGCAAAAGAGAAGTTCAAGTGCATCGGTGTAAAACAAGTCAAGGGAAACATTTACAGACATCAAACCTCAATTTCTGCCATTTTTTGGTCCCTTACCTCGCAGCTTCACCCCTCTCCTCTTAAAATTTATTTTTTCTAGTGTTTTTCTTTTTCCACTCTGTTTTTGGTATCAACCAATCAGCGATGCTATGAAGCATCAATACAGTGCATGCGTGGGGAAAAACTGGCTGTCAGGGAAGGGTGATTTGAGAAGGGGAGTGCAGACTAACTTTGTCAAAAAAATTGGGATTGAAAATGTCTCCGAAATGGCAACATGTACAGAAAAGGCCTATCTTAACTTTAAATATTTTCCTCTTAACAGAGACTGTTGCTTCTCAAATAGTGCTACATCACTAACTTAATGTGCTAGTAAGCAAACATGAACTTTTAAACAGCCTTTAGGCTACAGTTTTCAGCGCTTAGTTATTCATTTATGAGTCCACTTTCTTCAAGATAGCTGAAGTACAAAATTAGATTTCCCATTCTGGAGGGGGGCAGGGAGAGACACACCCAAGTTAGATTTTATATATTTTATTTTGGCACAAAGCATCACAGGGAATTTTGAATATTATCACACTGTAAGGTACCTTTCCCATAACTATTAAAATTCTCCAATGAGGCATAAACTAATCCACGCAAATGAAACATTCAAACTCTGTTTCAAAGGTTTTGGAAGACAAGAAGTATTTATGAAAATAGTTGCCATAAAAAATGAGACCCTCTCCCCAAATAATAATTTTTATAATACATTAAAATTGGGGGGAAAACAACATTCCATTAATCCAGTCCAGAAATCTGACTCTGATATCAATCAGATCCAATATTTAGAGTAAAATGCTGGGAGAGGGGAGACAGCAGACACTCTACTGGCAACGAGGCACTCCTGGATCCTGAGTGGAAAGCTGAGATCAGTGTCAAACAATTTGAAAGTTAAGCAATAGAACCCTGGCAGTTCAATCCTGGAGGGGTGTGTGTTGATGATGGTGAAGCCCCCCCCACCTCCGAAGAGGTTTGCAGCGCCACAGCAAGCAAGAAAACAAGGAACATCCTCCAAGGGCAATGAAAAGTCCCCATGCAGACCAATGGGCTGTGCCATGCTTTTTGATAGCATAAGTCCACACCAGCAAAAGGGGGCATTCCTGGGACAAAGGGCTCAGGATGCCAACAACAATCAGCTCCGTCCCTGGGAATGCCCCCATCAGAGCTACCGTGGGCTCCTACATCAGACAAGTGCTGACACTTCAGCTGAATTGGCGCCCAGGTATCATTTAGCTGTTCAGCTCCATGGCACCATTGTAAATGTCCTTCCACTGGCCTAGATGTCACTTATGCCATGTTGAGTGGCCTCTGCACTGGAGCAGGGGTCACACCGCATCCACAGCTTCCCTCCCCAACAGGATTGTACAGTAATGCTATGTCTAAACATATGTAATGAGAATGAATTAAAATCCATTCCCTATGAATTCTCACCTCCACCTTTTTCGCCTCCCTTTTTTTCATCTTAAGTCTGAAAGATCCTTGAGGCAGCTTTCCTTTACTCCATAAAATGGCTCACACACTGATGGTGCTTCTTTGGAGGGTGGACTCTATACCTATTGAGGTATATTGTTCTCTCTGACTCAAGTCAGAGGTATATTGTTCTCTCTGACTCAAGTCAGAGAGGTATATTGTTCTCTCTGACTCAAGTCAGAGCTGCCAACCTGGCCCCCCACCCACTGCCCAGGGCCTTGAGAAGCCTGGCAATTCTATATCCAGGAAATCTCCCTCAGTTCTACTATCCATTCATTGCCAATTCTTGATGGGGAAAATCCTGGGTATTTGGAGGCAGAGCATGAGGAGGGCAGAGTTTGAGGAGATGAGGGAGCTCAGCAGAGATGGGATGCCACAGAGTGGTCTCAGCAGTCTAGAGTACAATTATAATCCCTGAAGAACTCTAGATGCAGCCTGAAGATTAGCAGCCCTACCTTCTTCCCATCTACCTACTGAAAGCAATTCCACCTTACTCCATGCCTCAATGCATCTTGTCAAACATACTTGTCAAATGCTTTTCAGGTCCCCTTAGAACATACAAAAATGTCAAAATCAATGTAAAACAATTGATACACAACAAACAAGTTTTAAAAGCCACTCCACATAGTGGGGGGAAACATTAATTCAACATGAAAAAAACAAGCAGGACACATATAAATATGGGAGAATTATGCAGTGGGGGAAAGAGTCTTGAAGTGGTACTAACAAATCTAACAACTTGGGGCAACAGAGTGAATACAGCCTGTTGTTTACACCCCCTATTTGTGTTCTCCAGATCTGCCCAATAATCCTTGGCTGTCAATGCTCCTCTTCCATTACTACAGAAGCACTAAGACAGTGTTAGTCTCTAGCATGTAATTTCAGAATGTAATTTAAAAAATCGTCTGTATAGACGTGATTCCTTATTTTAAGCAACACAGATAGAACAGTGAACTGCTGTCTTCAGCATCCTCTAAATAAACTCTTAAAAGTTTTTACCATGAGGTGTTACAATGCAATTAATCTACCAATGCTATCAGCTTTGACTGGGAATTAGGTACAAAGATGCTATTTCATGGTTCAATGAAGGGGAAAGAAAAGGCAAAACAACTTTAGCAGTGCAGGACTCTGGCAAGGTTCACAGCCTCTACTTGGTTATAACTGAGATTAAAATAAATTTACTGTGGCTACTTTTAACGTCTCCAAAGAACTAAACACATAAACGCTCCTGAGAAACAAACAGTGATTTTTTCCGCCAGGATTACGATAACCTTTCTCCTCTGAGACACTGGGCAACTGCTTATTTTGCAGCACTGGTTACAGCACTACTCCTTGGGAAAAAAGATGAACTACAAATGTAATGAATACAGCTCAAATTTAGTTTCTTAAATCATACTCAGGATTGGCAATGCATGTCAAACTTTACAAATTACCATGGAAGTACATTGATATACATTGCTACATTGATAGGTTGTTGCTGCAAAGAAATTACTATTTAGTGTAAGTAATGTGCATTTCAATATTTTTTCACATATATTCCACCTGCAGATCCACAACTGCAGATGTTAAAACAACAGTCTTTTTTCCCTTAAGGCTGAGGGCCTGGCAAGAGTGTCAACAGCATCTTAAACTATCTGGCAGAAATACTTCAGTTTTAAAAAATCAACACAATGAGAATAAACTCCCCATTCACTGGCAGCAGGAAAAAGGTTTGCAATCCTCAGCAAATTATTTTAACAACAGGGAATTAATGCCTTCAGGGCACTGCCATTCTGAAGCTCACAAGACAAAATTTTGACTCTCAGAATGAACCCCAAGTAATGAAAACAAAGAATCTAAAGCACTACATCAAAGGCAACACATGACCCCAAGCCCCTCCCATAAATCGAGCCATTTGAATTGCACACAACTCTAGCCCAAGATGTAATGATTAAGCTAAGATGAGTTAATAAAACTGATTATGGGCCAAAAAGTAGTTCTCCCCCAATTATATCCAGCACCATATTCCCCAAGTTGCAACAGTTGTACTGCATTTGTGAATTCTGCAAGCACGTAGATGGGAGCTGAACATGTGAAACATATGCTGTGCCAGGAATCTCATACGAGAGCTGTGTAGGATAGCACCATGTGAAGGGGAATACTGAGTTTGCGCTACCCATTTAAGATGGAATGCCCCTTCAAAATGTAAATATTTCGAAAGCTTATCACATATAACAACTCCCAAGCATCAAGCCTGTGATAAATTAGGAAGCCCATTATGAAGCTGGCCGATTTTAAAACATTTTGTTATGCTACAAACTTCCTATTCATACACATTTTACCTTTTGGCCCCGCCCTCCTTCTGAATTCTTTGGCTATGGCCATTCCTTAACATTAGCTTCATGAAGCTGAGGCCAAAGAAAGAGAAGAGGGAGAATTAAATTTTCATCACAGCTGAATTAATCTTACCGGGAAAGAATGAGGTGGAACTGACTAATTTCTGACTTTACACACATATAAGCTACTGAGATCACAAGGGTAAGTTACTTGAGACGTAAGTTTCTCAGTCAAAGTCATGTATTACAAGATATTGCAAGATATTCACACATTTTCATGTTGATCACCCATAAGTTCAACTTTGTGCTCAGAAAGTTTTATGATCCAGGTATTCCATATTCTCATTCCATAAATTTAAATGGACATCACCAAGATGAGGCCTCTTCCCACAGGAGCCCATGACTTTCACAGCCCTCTCTGCATATCCTTCATTCAATGGTATGGAGACCGTCTTAGCAATTTCTCCAGCTTTGCAGAATGACCTTGTTCTGTTAGGAGATAAGAGGGCTGTACTGGAAGACCGTTAGGGAGAGCACAGAGTGTTCAGAATCTGTTCCAACTTTTAATTTTTGTTTTAATTCATTTCACTGTGCAAAGCTGCTCTGAAAGGATGCTGTGAGCGACCTTGGTCAACTGTGGTAAGAAAGGATATTAGTGTTTTGCATAAAGAATTAGTATGAGTTTTAAGCTAATGGGCATTTCAGCAAACGAAGTGAACATGTTCACAATATTTTTCTTACCCTGTCTTGCAAAATCCCAGTAAAATACAAGCATGTATCATTATTTTCCATGTATCTTTTATCATACCAGAGACGTGTATTTGCCAATGCTATCACACTGGCTGTCACACCTTATTTTTTTAAGCAAGCAGTTTATGAGTGGCCATTAACAAGACTTCTGCCATTTTCTTGACAGGTACGATGTGGTAATCAAAATATTTTTAGACCAATATTCATGATGTTGTAGTGGAAAGGTACACCAAGTTGGAGCTGATTTATGACAACTTCCTCATGGAATTTTCAAGACAAGAGATGAACATAGGTTGCCTTCCTCTACACAGAAACTCTGACCTTCCTTGGTAGTCTCACATTCACTTTCTAGTCAGGGCCTACCCTGCTTAGCTTCTGAGATCGGGCACACCTGCACCATCCAGGTCAGAGAATTCATGATGTTACATTAGCCAATTACCTTACCTTTAATTCTGAAACACACTAAGAAATTCATCACACTTCACCAAAAAGAGATAAAGAGATGAGCAAGATTGAAAAACAAAATTGCTGGGTATACAGCTATTGCCATAGTAGTTCCACAGCACTGACTGAATTTTCTACAGAGCTGGAATCATAAGATATATAGCCTTACTAAGATATGGAAAAGTACTACTTAATACTGATATTCAATTGACTAAAGGGAAATCTAAGCTTATTTGAACTAAAAAACCCCAATAAGATAGGAAAACTTTTAAAAGTAATGATTTCACACTGCAATGGTTTGAAAACATGGCTGCCGGTATAAAAACAAAGCAAAGCTAGACAGAGGAAATTATGAGTGATTTTTTGCCTTGATGGAACACTGGTGTGTGTGTGTGTGTGTTTTTTCTTCCTGATTTATAATCCCACTTGCCATCACAAAACAGAATTCCATCCTGCATCCCTTTCCAGGAAAGTGAGAATCACAGGAAAGGAATAACTTGCAAATATATAAACAATGATAGAACACTCAGCATGTTACACATGCTTGGCTTTATCTCACTTTGCTCCAGATGATGAGTGGTGTTAAGAGAAACAATCTGTGAAGACTGAACCTTGTTAGAAACATGAACAATAGAGCTGGCAAAGAAATGAGATTCACAAAGACACAGGAATTAAATCAGGGCAATTTGGAGGCCTTTCAAAATGCTGCATGACAGGTGAAATTGTCATTTCCCACCTGCAAATACTGCAGTTGCTGCATTTTGAAGATGACAGCCCTTTGCAAATCCTAACTATGTTTACACATTATCTTTATAGTGTGCCTCTCTCACATTTGGTGTCCCTATATAAAAAATACTGAGCAGAACTGGGAAAAGAGCTGTTCCACTGAAACACTCAGTCCATTAACAAGCCAGGTACAGACATAACAACTGATCTCATGACATATGAAGCATGACATCATGTGGAAGGCTGAATACTCCTTCATCCATTCTGTTCTCCCCTACATGAAGTCCCCCTTCCATCACAGCTTGCTTTAGCCATCATGTAGCGTTAATAAGTAACAGCAATAATCAAGTTAACAGTGAGCAGCATTTCAAACCAAGTTAGGAGGAGACTGTATGTAATTAAGGCTAAACCAACACAGAAACACTTTATTATGGTTCAAAAGAACAGGGAGGGGGTACTATGAGGTAGTCAGATCCACTTCCAAGCCCAATTCAAGGTGTCGGTCTTGACCTTTAAAGCCCCACATAGCTTGAGACTGGAGTAGCTGAAGGGCCATTTTCACCCATATGTTCCTCTTTGGGAATTAAAATCACAGGCAGAGGCTCTCTGGACTGTTCCATCAACTAAAGAAGCTTGTCTGGAATGTACATGATTGAAGGCCATTTCACATTATGGAACAACCTCCCCAGAGAACAGTGCCTGGCCCCTCATTCTTGATCTTTAGGGTGCAGCTGAATATATTTTTTATTCTCATGTGATTAGTGCTTCTGCCTACCAGCAGTTTTAGCGAGTGGTTTTTTAATGAATTTTATGGTATTTATTATTATTGACATTGTAGGCTGCCTTGAGTTCCTATAAGAAAGGTAGTTAATAAACGTGTAGCTGTTTACTCTATGCTGAGGGATAAATAGGAAAGGAAATCTGCACAGATTGTCATGCCCTATAGTGGTGCGACCGCACTTGGAGTACTGTGTTCAGTTCTGGTCGCCACATCTCAAAAAGGATATCGAAGAAATAGAAAAAGTGCAGAAGGGCAACGAGGATGATTGAAGGATTGGAGCACCTTCCTTATGAGGACAGGCTGCAGCGTTTGGGACTCTTTAGTTTGGAGAGGAGACATCTGAGGGAGGATATGATTGAAGTCTATAAAATGATGCATGGGGTAGAAAATGTTGACAGAGAGACATTTTTCTCTCTTTCTCACAATACTAGAACCAGGGGGCATTCATTGAAAATGCTGGGGGGAAGAATTAGGACTAATAAAAGGAAACACTTCTTCACGCAACGTGTGATTGGTGTTTGGAATATGCTGCCACAGGAGGTGGTGATGGCCATTAACCTGGATAGCTTTAAAAAGGGCTTGGACAGATTTATGGAGGAGAAGTTGATCTATGGCTACCAATCTTGATCCTCCTGGATCTTAGATTGCAGATGCCTTAGCAGACCAGGTGCTTGGGAGCAGCAGCAGCGGAAGGCCATTGCTTTCACATCCTGCATGCAAGCTCCCAAAGGCATGGGGTGGGCCACTGCGAGTAGCAGAGTGCTGGACTAGATGGACTCTGGTCTGATCCAGCAGGCTCTTTCTTATGTTCTTAACAGAAGTTCAAGAACTGAATACAGTGAATCCTACAAGAGAATATCTTAGGAAGTTCAACTGTAACCTAAGCAAAAAGAACAATGACGTAAGATGGATTTGGTTGATATAACAATAAAAAAGCAACACATTATGGTCTCTAAAACATTATAAAAAGGAATCTATTTCATCACCAAGAGACAAATTCCACTTGAAGAGCACACTTAAATTAGCAATCCATGCAAATATCTACCCTTCAGAAGACCATAAAATTGTTTTATATTGAGCAGCTATTCAAATTACAGGTGTTTCAGCTGTGTGAACCAGTATTGCATCTCCACCTGGAAATATAGAGAACAGCTGGATAGCCACAAAGTTGCTGTTTAATGTGTCTGTAATTAAAATAGTGCCTTCCAGAAAAAATATATTCTGAAAGCAATTATGCCAACTTTCCAGTTTCCTGTACACAGAACACTTCATTACACACAAAGCATCAGAAAACCTCCATGCATGCAGAGTTCTGGTTTATGCCCAAATTCTTAAGAGCAACCTTTTGGGGTGGGGGAGGGGTTGCATTTTTTTGTATAAATCAGATGGAACAACATGTAACAAATCTATTGAATGAAAATAAGCGTGGTTTTTTTTAAAAAAAAAATCATGTTTTCTGTAGCTTTAAGGAGGGGAATAGATAACTCAAGAGAATCTAATCTCTAAAAAGCAAACTTTAAAGGCACCACAAAAAATAGGTATGTGTCATCAACTGGAACTCAACTTCACTGCAATGGTGCCCAAATGCCTATGAAATTCAGCCCTGGAAGACAAGAGTCCCTAGGAATAGCATGAAGTCTGTTGTGGAACAGGGGGGAAATCAGCAAAAATCAACTCTCTTTTCAATCACTGGAAATAGCTCCAGAATCCAACCTAATGGGGAGTTTGGAATAGAATTGGTCTAGCACCAGCAACTGAAATAATGCTTCAAAGTCCCCAGCTCTGACCTCCTCCACTTATCTCCTCCCCATCTCACTCATTTTCACCACATATTCCGAATAGGTTTTGCATTGCTGGGGGATAAGACCCAAAATTGTTTTTGAACATGGTCCGCCATGCTGCATTTTAAGTCTTAATTTATTTTTATCTTTTTATTGTCTGTTGTTAATGTTGTACACCGCCCTAAGCCCTCCGGGGGAGGGCGGTATAAAAATGCAATAATAAATAAATAAATAAATAATAAATAATGGCTCGTAGGAAGCCAGCCTTTACATCTGCAACCGGCCAATCGTTTTAGATGCAAAATGTGTAATCAGTTACCTTGTGACTTCTTGCTGTAATCGTGCAACACTGGGCACATAGAACATGACCCCAAAGAAAAGCAAAGGCTCGCTGGCAAATTTGTCCATCTGTTTTTTCAGTGGTTTCTCCAGTTCCACCCATCGCACTTGCTGGCTCTTGCTGTGAAACCAAAGGCCGAAGTAGTGTGTCTAGAGAAAAGAGAATTTTAAAAGATAAATGTACTGTCTATGAAGTTAAAAAGAACTAAATTCCCTTCATTTATTCCCCTTCCATATATGGAAAACTCACCCTCTGAACATGCTAGTGACAACAGCATTTTCCTTCTTCCATCTCACTTCAAAGTACAACCTGTTTAATTACCAGAATGCCCCTTGGCATGTAGAATTGTCTCTCCCACTACTGTTGAACAGAGAGAGCAAGAAGGTCACAGAGAACAGAGTAAAGACCCCACACTGGCCCCCTAATTCAGGTCAAATTTAATTCCTCTGATAATGCAAGTTGTTGAAGATAAGAACTTGATGTTATCCTGATCTTAGAACTACCAAGTTATCTATAAATTGTGGATGGGGTAAAAAAAAGAATCCTCCTAACTTAAACTGTGAATCATCCTTAGTTAATTTAATAACTGATTATATACCATTCACGAAATCTTTGTTGAAGTCACAGGAAGCCAGGATTAGAATAGCAATCTGAATGGCTAAATAAATGGCCCTAGGGTAGGTGGGTTCTAGAAATACAAATGATCTCCAGAAGACAGAGATCAATTCCCCTAGAGGAAATGACAGCAACGGAGGGAAGACTCCGTGTAATCACACCCCTCCTGAACTCCCTCCTCTTCCCACACTCCATCTTCAGGCTTCACCTCGAATCTTCAGGAATTTCCCAAGCCAGAGTTGTCAACCCTCTCTTAAAGACTTGTGTCCCTCTAAATATTGTAGACAGGGATACACATCTCGATTTAGGGTACACATTTCGATTTACCATCTATAGAACAAGTGATACACATGCAAAACAAATATATAGTACAGAAAAATGAAATCCCTTTGTTAAAATACAATACTAATAACCTTACTACTCACCAAAGGAAAAAATGAATGGTTAAAAAGTCTCTCTAGATTATCAAATAAATCTCCCTTCTTCTATTCCCTAGTTTTCTGAAAGGTCTATGGATATTTTTTTCTTTTCCTTTAATTTACTTTCTAGTTTACTGTTACATTAAATGTACAACACATGTCATATACTGAAAAAAAATAAAATTATCACATGCTCACCCCCCCTCCCAAAAACCCCAAACAGATTAAACTACACAATACATTAAAGCAGATTAAATTACAGATAAGGTCAGGTTGCAGATTACTAGTTAAGCAGAGAAGCAGCAGATTAAAGTTAAACCACTGATTAAAGATAAAGTTAAATGTTTATTAGGGAACTACATTTCAGACAGTATAGCTGAGAGACAGAGAAAGCCTTCAGCTACCTCGCTGGCTAGGGAAGGAGGGAGAAGAACGCCATGGCGCAGAGTGGTAAAATGCAGTATTACAGTCGAAGCTCTGCTCATGACCTAAATTCAGTCCTGAGGAAAGTCGGTTTCCAGGTAACCAGCTCAAGGTCACTGTTGACTCAGACTTCCATCATTTCAAGATAGGTAAAATGAGTACCTGGCTTGATGGGAGAAAAGTGTAGATAACTGAGGATGGCAATGGCAAATTACCCCACAAATATGGTCTGCCTAGTAAATGTCATGATGTGACATCACTCCTTGGGTCAGACCTGATGCTTGCACAAGGAACTACCTTTACCTGTGAACAGGTTCCTAGACTACAACTAGGAGATTCAACCTATGGTATTGAAAGTTCTAAGGAAAAAGGAGAGTAACATGGATAAAGTTATCAGCCCAACAACAAGGCAGCATCCACTGTTCTTTAAATGATATTCCATACGGACTTCCAGGTTTGTTAAGGTAGTATACAGAAGGCAGCAAGAGAGAGATATGTGAGGCCCAAGTATTGATGATATACCTGTGATGTTAGGTTGATCTTTTCACTGATCTGGACAACTTGTGTAGGCTACCAGAAGTGCATTTAATGCTAAACCTTAGATGGCACATATCTCAGCGAAAATATGCTATGCAAGTGTTTTGGTTTTTTGGGGGGGAGGCCAAAAAAGCAATAAAGCAAATGCTATATACGTTTCCAGTGTTAAAATGGTTCCAATTTACTAAAGTGATGTGTGGTTTAAACTTACATTGTTTTATAGCAAGACTAGAACAGTACAGAAATTAACAGCAGTAGCAGCTTTCTGTCATATATAAAGAAAATCAGATGTACTGCAGTGGGGGAAGACAGACACCTAATGCTTTAGAAAGGAATCCAGAAACACACTAAACGAAAAACAACAACAACTCACTGAAGCCCTTCCAACGTTCCAAATAACACAAATTTCTCCTTTCAAGTCTGGCAAGTGGCAACAGTTGCACATAAAGATGCCCACTGCTTACAAATGATGATTGTACCACAACTACTGGAGGTGGAATAGTGCTTAATTGAATGCAGAAGCAGCAACAGAATTCATCCTGCATGAAAACATATGGCATAACTGACTAAACAACAGATTTGCTTGCAACTGCTAGGATGAAAAGGTCCACTGGAAAATCAGCTAATTACTACTCCAGCTATTTTGCTATAACCTTTAAACCTGTAAAATTTATTGCTTATTGTATATTTACCGCCTGATATTTTCTTCTAGTTTGACACAGAAAAAAAAAAGATTCAAACATACAGTGCATGAACCAACATCCAAGAAACACAGGTTGCTGTTTGGAAACCCCAGAATGAGAAAGGTTTATGATTTTGCAGGAGCCTGAATCTCACCCTTGAAAACAGGATAGGGTAGGGATGTGCATTCTAGTCTGAATACGTATCTGAAAAATATCTTCCTGGTTTTGACTTGTGGGAGGGTCTGTTAGACAGGCAGGAGTAGGTTCCCTGCCATTTTGGTGCTTTTTTCTTGAAAAACAGCCTCTTCAACCCCCTCAGAAAGAGTCCTCTATATAGAATAATGGAATTGAAGGGGGGGGGTGTTTTTAAAAAATCCAGCTTTGCTTCCATTTTAACATTCTCTGCACTCCAGAAGGAGCAGCAATTGACAATTCACAGAATCACCTTAACACTTGAAATAGCATCTCTTTTTCAAAAGCAGCTGTAGCTTGCTTGCAGAGCTGCCACTGCCTTTGTCTAATAGTAAGGGGAGATTAGTTACTACCAGAGTATCTGCAATGCTACTGTGAAAGACACTCCTTGGGTGAGTTTCCTATCTTTCTTCTTCAGCACTGCAAGGTAAACAAGTGCTAAAACAGGTAATTCCATTCCACTGCTCTGTTCCCTACTTCGGAATTCTAAAGTAGACAAAGAGAACCTCAAATATACACATTTTCTCACTGGAAGGGCAGCATGAATGGGCCATAGCCAAGTTCTGTGTAGATCCCACTAAATTCTAGAAGTAGATTCCACTAAATTCAATATTGAATTGAATTAACGGTCTACACTTGGACTTGATCTAAAGGTGACCCTGACAGGACAGAAGCTCTTACTTGCGGGGCTTTGTAATTGCACAGCTCCTCAGTTAACCTGAGCAACTACAGCTATGCACGTTACAGATTTTTAGGGCAAGTGTTACACAAGCATGCTAATTAAGTACAAACAGTTGCTTTGTACAAACAGTAGCAGAACAAACATGCCTTGCAGGAGTCATGTTCCAGAGGAAAGTGCTTTTCTTCCATCAGTACCATGCTTAAATCAGGCCTAAAGTGATCGATTTTGAGAATCTAGGGGGACATGCTAAAGCCTTACAACAGTTTGTTATGTTAGAATAGAGGATCAAATGGGTGTTAATATTGTTTAAGGGCCATGATGTCTTTGGAACTCATCTAATTCAGGTTTTTGTGATTTCTCCACTGTGCATGAGGAACATTTCCCATATGACAACATGGAACGGAGCAGTCCCTGTACACACACAGTTGAATACGTACACACCAATGCAGGAACATATGAATAGCAAGACATGCAAGCTGCTAACGCCATCTATCTTGCATTGATGACGAACACAGTTAGCGTTTTAAAAACTTCCTTCCATGCACATCTAATTTTCCTAACACCTTTGCTTCCTAGAGAGAATTTGAGTTTAGCTTAGAGGGAGGTTCATTCTCAGCTTGGCCCTTACAGTAAAGCTGGATGCAACACTGCTAATTTTCAGCTGATGTTGGGCATGGTAGGGGGAGAGAGGGAGTGAGTGGGTGGCCAAAATATGCCAGTTTGTGACCCAGATGAATGGTGCCTGGGTCCTTTGCCCCCTCTGTCCCCACCCCATATACGCCTGGAACAGGATCACATGGAACTTGTTGGACTTACATACTATTAAGAGTACTTGAACTCCAGCAAAAGTTGGTGGAGTCCCTGGATATCTTTGAAATCTGCACACACTCTCAATCAGATCTAATCTTCATTGATTTATTGCTGAAAAAGGGCAAAACAAACTTCGTTTTTTCTTTAAAAAAATGAATAGGAGAAACACACAAAAGATACAGCTGCCTCAAATTGCATGTGGGAGTCTGAACATGTTTGATGCCATGCCCAAATGTGGAAACATCAGCTGCCCACTCAAAATGTAAATAACAGTTATGCAAAAAAGAGAATCAAGTTTCCTTTCAGATCACCTTGAGTTCATCCCAGCAGGAAATAACAGTGAATCACAAACCACACTGAAGGTAATGGACTATCCCCTGCTTTTTATGTAACTAGGATACATTTGCCAAAGTTCCATTCAGAGATAAGATCAGGCCTATTCCAAGAATAACACACAAATAAACAGATTCCAAATGACAAACCACTTGAGCTAAAAATATGCTAAACAGCAAGCGACAGATGGTCTTTTCCTGGGTTACCCTCACCTCGCGCAATTCCAGCCTCTGAGCTACAGCTTCCAGACATTCTTGGCCAGTGCTCTCCACGGACAGCGTGCACTCAATCACATTGTTGTCCAATAAGCGAATTCGGGTCATGAAACAGTTCTTGCTCCGGACATTGTAGCGCCTGGTTCTCCGCAATTTCAGCCCAAAAGGCATGACTGCTGGGCCAAGACACTTGTCCCTTTCCTTATCACACCTTAGGTCTTTTCAGCAAGGTAGCTGTAAATGCAACACCTCTAGATACTGATCTTCTCCACCAGGTGTGGGAATGGTCACCCATGCCAGGATTGATCCCAAAGCAAATTCTGAAAAACATAAAATGACAAGCGTGGTAACTTCCATGGAGATAGCTGGTACAAAAACATTTGCCTAAAATACAAGTGACAGCAATTTTATACAAGCTTTTCACACGCAGTTCAAACTATAATCCTCCTATGATTTATATATATTTTTCAATCATACCCTCAATGCATTTGGAACTTTCTGGATTACAAGATAAGAGATTCCTGCCCTGAGGAAGTATGGGGTTAATGTGAAAAAAAGGATAAACTGAGGTGAGGCTGGCGGAGGGGGGGGGTTGTGGTCCAGTGCTTAGTCAACATTCTGTACTGAAACTAAAACATATGTTCAACAAGGTTCAAGGTGTAACAGAAAAGGCAGGGTTCTGGAGGTGGGGGTGGTATGAATAACAAAAGTTTTGGGAGGCAATTCCAGGTTCAGAGACAGAAACATAGAAAAGGGTAGGGTTATCTGAGCCACTGGGAGATCTTCAAAAGGCTGACTGGTGAAGGTAGAGAAGCAAAGGACAAGGTAATATTGAGATTAAATGGAAACAAGGCAGTGGAGGGCTTTTAAGATGAGGATGGGTGGTCCTGCCCTAGACAAGGCATATGTGGAGAGATTGAAGGAGGGCTGTCACATAACAAAAGAGGCAAATGATTTGGTGGTAGAGCACTAGACAGAGTGAGTTGAAGTGCAACAGCAGATGCTGGGAGAGGAGGAGGATGCCAAAAGAATTGGCTTGACACAACCAAGTCAATTAACTCCCATTCAAATACAGCTAGCTGGCCACAAGCCAGAAATGACTACCTACATGCAAAACCCCTCTCCACCTGTAAGCACGACACCTTCTGCAGTCATAACTACACAGGATGTATTGGCCCATTGCAATACTCATCTCTTTGCTACCACTGATTTGCTTCTTTAGCCCTGATAAAGATAGAAATATGGAAGTTCAAAATAGGATTTAAAAGCTCCAGTGAACTATCTGTAAGCTATGGTTTCTACACAGAAGGCCAGCCTGGGGCACACACTCTCTTCCTTTCTCTCCTGCTGTCCAGAGCAAATTTTCCATGCCCTTTCCTTGCTGGCATGAATCACTGGGAAAAAATCACTGAACCAATGCTGATCATGGCTGTCTCAAACACCAGAACTCAAAAACTTCTTGTCAAGTCTAGCATTAATTCTTGATAGCATCAGTAATCAAGAATGGAGAAAACATACTCTGAAGCAGGGACAAAAGACCATGCATTCCCATGGATAGCTCCAAATTACCAAAACATGGCTTCCAGAAGTTGAGGTGATTAAAAGATATTCCAAATTCTATGCAATATTTATTTTCTTAAGAACATAAGACCATTAGTTTTGAGCTATACTGTTAGCTTTTGTGTATTGTGCAATATGTCCAAGAAAACATGGTATGGGATAAAATGAGAGAAAGAATGAAAGGAAACAAGACAAAAGGTCACCAAGGGCTGGACTAAGTTTTGCCCAAGTTCCAATTTTTTGGCATACATAATTGAACAACCTCATTGTTTAATAAAAATACATTTTTACTAGCACAAAGAATCCCTCACACTCAACATTTTAGTAGTTCACCATTTACATTTTTAACTCTTATTTTCCAAAAGGGACCAGAAGCAGAAGAAGGAAAATGGAAACTAACAAAAGATCTGATTGGAGGTTCAGATTCTTTGAAAAATGGTGCTTTATCAACAGCTGCCAGCCAAGTACAAGGATCTGAAGCTAAACTGTGGAAATCACGTTCTGATTGGCTCTGCCTTGTACGGCAGCCATTTTGTTGTTGTGCCCACCATGCTGTGTCAGAATTCCAAACATGCCCACAGGCTCAAAAAGATTGACGATTTCTGTTATAGATAAATAAGGCATAGAACAGTACTCACATTGCGACTCACAGACAGGCACCTTCACAGTTACTATCAACCAAAACAACCAAGTTACTATTGTATGCCCTGTATTCCAGCCCACCAAATCCACATATACAATAATCCATTGCAATATTAAAGTACACCCTCTTAAATTACCAGAATGCCTTTGGGCATGTAGAATTGTCTCTCCCACTACTGTTGAACAGAGAGAGCAACAGAGAGTAAAGACCCCACCACACCAGTGTGGGCAATTTGTTCTTTTTCTGGGTGACTGCCATAATGACAGTGGTGATGGTTTCACTCTCTTCTCTGCAGCCAACTCTCTGCCGAGATGCTGCCCAGGAGATGATGAGCCCTCTACTTAAATCTATGATGTAAGGTCCACAGCACAGGGAGAGTCACAGCTTATCCATCTGGAAGTGGCTGTTCAAGGTGCAAAGAATCTGCCAACAAGAAGCCTTCAGACAAGGGTCTTGCCTACATTCTTGGAACAGCAAGTGGGTGCCACATTGGGCAACCATGCTTAGAAGAATTATGGTGCCATGTCAAAGAGTCAAATGTGACTCCTGAGCCACTGAGTATGTATCACTGGCACTGAGTAAGGTTTGAAATCTCATATTACAGACTTTTTCAAAATCCAGACTTTTCCAAATCCAATGTTTTTCTCCACTATGCACTCAGAATTAAATTAGTTTATTTCTCAGGGACTTAATAAGATGGAAAAAACAAATGTTTAGAACCCCCATTATAAAACAAATACAATTAAATATTAAAACGGCTTCTTTTTTATAAATGTAAGTCTTCAAATAACTCTTGCATATGAATGAACATTTAAGACAGCGTTTAAAATTGTATGAAACATTGAGGTAAAACAAGCTGCGCTTATAAAGTGACAGGATTTAATCTTTATTTTGATCAGTTCCCTTACTTGAACATGAACACGCATGAGGATGTCTTATATTTAATCAGACTACTGGTCTATTAATGTCAGTATTGTACACTCAGACTGACAGACTCCCCAGGGTCTCAGGTAAATATCTTTCACATCACCTATCACCTAATCTTTCCCGCCCTTTTCAACTAGAGGTGCCAGGAACTAGACTTTCTACCCCTGAGTCATGTGGCTTATGTAAGGATCTCTAAATACCACCTATCTATATTGTTAGAGTCAATGTGCATCAAATTAAAAAAACTGAAAACCCTGCAGGTAGGTTTTGACAAGGGCATCTTCCTGCTCATTCTCTATTTGCATTTATTTATTTATTTACAACCCATATCTTTCTACAGCAGTTCCTGAAAGGTAATTTTACAAGCACATACAATGCAAGGCTGAAAGCTTTCACTGATATAATCAGTACTTATACCAGTTGAAGTCTGATGGAAGATTAAACATTTGCCCATCAGATTAAACAACCATACTAACATTGAAACATACACAATTATACAAGCTAACATAGGTCTAACCTCATCTTTTGATTGAAAAAACCCCCAACTGAATGATAAATTTTACTTCCAAATCTAACAGTTACATTACATTTCAGTTTTCCTTCCAAGGATAAGAACCTCACAGAACTCAAGATCACAGTACTAAATTGAAATCAACATCTTTGTTGCAGCTTTTAAATCTTCCCAATATGTTGCTAGGATTTGAACATGTTCTCTCCTTTAAAAAAAAAAGCTACATTGGACAAAGTATGTTACTTTAACAGAAAATATTCTACATTTCATATTCCAAAACTGGCAGCCTTTTCTTGCAATAGGATATAGCTAGTTGTTATCACTATCTCCAATATCCTCAAAACACCTGTTTTGAATTTTCCAGATGCATCATGGAACAAATTGATGACTTAAAATGGCACAGGATAACATCCAACAAAAATTGACAGAGGAACAGCTTGCTGGGGAACAAATTAGAGGCACCAGGGCAGGCAAATAGTTGATACATGAGATGGCACTGAGTTACCATTTTAAATACCTTCAACATGGCAGTTCTTAGTAATTCATTAGGGCAACAATCCAAACTGTGATCCTTCAACCTGCAGTCTGAAGAGACAGACCTTTCTAACAGCTCAGTAGTTTACCACCTTATTCAGTTCGAGCTGCAGACAAGTCTTATGGTCTGGTTTGCTCACAGAAGAGAATACGACCATAATGAAATGGTACAATACAGTGCACTGTTTCAGATTGCGAGGAGAAGATAACCTTATGGAATATTCCATTTGTTAAAAATTTCCTGCAGATAGAAAGCCAATACAAGAAAGATGGACCGAGGAGAGAACTCCATTTATGCTAGCTGTCTATCCGTTAGCATTTTTAACGCAAAGGAACATTTGAAATTGGAATCCACTGCCTGCATTAAGAAGTGAGAAAATCCATTTTTTACTGCAGATGTCTGCCACTTCAATTACTGAACGTCTGGCCCCAAAATAAGACAGAAGTCTTGGAGGGTATATGATATAGACAAGAGTCATGATAGTGTCAGCTGGCAAATCTGGGGAGGACAACACTTTGAATACTATGGGCAGATGCTATTAACATTTCCGTATGTCACCCATGCCACAACTAACTTGTACCCTAATTCTACATGCACTTGTCTCACTAAATCTGTGAGGTGTGGCCCATATAACTGCATGCAGGAGCACAGTTCTGCCACAGTATCCTTTTGATTTGCTTTTTACAACCCAACTTTATTTTTCAGGGCTAGAGAAAAGATGAGAGGAAACATGAATAATGAAATTCTGAATATTTTCAGACAGCTCTACTCTCCTGATTGTCTGACTCTTAGTTGCCCATTTTAAAAAGATGTTTATGTAGTTTCCGCCTACATTTTAAAAACTAAATTTACTAACAGACTCTGGAATTCTTCCAGCATTCCACATATTGCAGAATTGAAGCACACCTTCTAAAAATATGCAGTTCTGGGCTGGGCACGGATAAGGGGATAATTAGCACAACTTGCTTGATGAGGTACAAGCCTGCACTTTTAGGAGAAGGGCATGAAACTAGTGCCAAATACCAGAGGCAGGTCTCATCTGGAAAAATTTTCCAACTTACCTGTTGCTGTACCTGTGGCTCCAGGAATAAAAACATGTTTTCAAATAAGCTATGCTTTCAGCTAACTAGCTATAAAGAAATTGATGGATCATTAATAAATCTATCAAATGTGCATATTGAACTAAAATGTTAAAAATTTACCATACCCCAACCCTAAAAGTCTAGTTCAGATGTAATAGCCACTGTGCATGTCGGTTCCCTTTGCATGTACTTTGATTCTCTCCCCGACCCCCTACATTACCTTGTTTGCACCAATTCCAGCATACCTGCAAGCCAGGATTAAAAAAAATATGAAGTTTGAAGTCAGTTTCTAATTCTGATTTTGAGGCAAATCATAGTTTGCCTAGTACCAATGTCATAGAAAAACCTGGTTACACTTAACATAACTAGTGTTCATCTAAGTCTTCAATGCAGACACACATTGGGGACTGCACCTGTGCAGGCCAGCCAACTCTCTCAGTCCTTAGCAGCAGTAGCGGGCACTCTCCTCACTGTGTTATCTGTGATGGTTCCTTCCCACCCAAAATGTCACATGACTCAGGGAGGCGCCCCCCCCCTTCCCTCAAGTTTCTACTTGTCACCGAATGTCTGAAAACTATAAGCCACAAGAGAAGGAAGATGACATCCAGTGGGGTATGAGGGAGGGATGTGTGTCTAAATTGAAGACCTAATGAACACCAGTTATAGTATGAGCAACCAGGTTTTCATCTGTGGTTTCAGTCCAGCCCTGCATTGTCTATTTTAGCCACTTACAGCAGGAAGCAGAGGTGGGGGTCATGTTCATCAAAAACATGGCAGGAGAGGTGAGTCATATTCATCAGAAACAGTTATCTTAGTGCTACATGCAGAACACTTCTTGAATGGGGCCTTCAAGGTCATTCCTGTGACCCAAACTAATGTTGGTCCAAGGGGGTAGATGTAATAACTAGTGACCAAAAACTGGCTCATTTAATGAAAACTCCAAACAGACATCAAAGGTAGAAAGAAACCTAGCCAGCAAGAGCTGCCTCAGCTCAGAAGGAAAAATGAACGAAGAATACTCACAAACCAAAGAGAAGGACTGAACCAATCTCCACACATCAGAAAGGAACTTGAGGGAATGTGGGGGGCCTCCTTGATGGAAGGAACTGCCATGGATGACAGAGGGAGGAGAGCACTCCCCGTTATTACCAAGGTCTAAGAGAATTCTGCCGAGTCTGCCGAGAATTCTGGCCTACACATTGAGACCACAGATAAATTTACAGTTCACACAATTGTTATGTTCCCCTTTCACTCCACATCTCAGAACACGCATTCAATCCAGGATTTTTATGGATACAATATATATGTGAGATATATTTCTGGTTAATATTAATGCTAATAGATATATATAGTGTGGAGTAGGATGGAGCAGGCTAAAAGCAAGTCTGCAAAATAGCAAACAGTCAGTAGAGAGTTAATCTACTCATTTGCTCCCTTGATGTCCACACCCAAGTCAGAGCTACAGTTAATAGAGTTGTAAATGTGCACTGTGCCTTGAATTGAGATGCTGCAACCTTCCTCCCCTTCAGCTGTTCCTAAAACCTCCTAAGTGCTCCCATCCCTGATTTAATCTCGCTGCCTCTGCAAAATTACAATAGCCAGAGACTTACTCTGCCGGCCACCTATTCAAGGTGCTTCTAATGTAATCAGAGAACAATAGGCTACCAATCCCCTGGGTTAGAACAATAGCTAGAGCTGCTAATTAGCTCAGCCCTGCAACTCAGCACAGATGCAAGAAACAAAACCTAATGCAAAGGGTCTTTTTCCCACCAAACCAGTGATCCACCATATAAAAGTCCTGCTCACCTTAAGCTCATTGCTCATTTCTAACCTGTACCTCCCTTGGTCAAGTTGGTGTGAGACACGATATCGTCCTTCTACGGGATCTCTGTGCTGGCATAGAGTCCCTGCCTTCTCCTTCGTCTGCTGCATTGGAACCATTAGGTAACGTATCACCCTGCTGCCTCCCACTTCCCATTCTATCATCCAAACCTATTTTCCCCAACTTTTTATATCTCTAGGAACTTGTATGTGTGTGCCTCCATATCTTACTGTATGTTTGCTTGAAACCAAATTTATATAAACATTTTAAACTTGATTTGGACTCCTTGTGTTACTCTGCGCAACGCTCCATGCCATTTCCCCCCGTATACATAGTCTCAAAGATTCCAACCTAGCCTCCTCTCGCATTGCCAAGTGAGTTATCTCTCCCCAAAGCTCTGTCAAGTAAGTTGCTCTCCCCAAAGCTCTGCCAAGTTAAGTTGCTCTCCCCAAAGCTCTGCCAAGCTGAGTTGCTCTCCCCAGTGCTCTGTCAAGCTAAGCTCTTTCCCCAAACGTATTTGCTAAACTGAGCTAGTCTTCCCCAGTGCTAACCCCAAAAGAAACCCTTCCCCCTGTTAAGCTAGGTAACACAATGATGGGAGGAGAATGGTATGTGGAAGAGGAAGGGAGGAGATGACCAAACACAAAACACATTTACCATCGTGAAACATGCTAGACAAGTATGCACTGAACAGTGTCTCCAAACTTTAATTTTTCATCATCTTTCTCCTGTAAATTATTGAACTTCGTGGCCTTGAGTAGCCTCATACACATCCAATCTGGAAATAATACTGGCCTATCCTTTAGGCTTGATGTGAAGTTCATATTGAGCTATAAAAAGCAACATTAAAGACAGTACACCTGTGAAGAATTGCAGGACAGGGAAACAATCTGAAAACTCAATTTCCCCTTTTGGAATTGTCTACATAAAATAAATAATTGAAACAGTCTGACTTCTCCTCTCACCTTTTTTCTCTTCAACTGATAATAAGCAGTTCCTACCATTCACCCCTGTTGAGGCCAGTTTTGGAGAATTTTTTCACCTTTTGGTTGATTTATTCAGTCAATTTTTTCTGCAAACCTGGGAATTTCCCCAATTCCCTCTCCTTGATTTGATATTTTTATTATCAATATGGGAGCCAGCCACTATTAAATATCATTAAATATTACGATGACACAAGTTAGAAACTGATTGATGATAAATACAGAAAAATATATAATAGCTGATGACAGAATATGTTAGATGCTAAAGAAGTGTATTCTTGTAAGCTATAGAATTGAGCAATATAGAGATCATACAAATACTAGTTTGTCCGCCAGATTGGTAAGAAACAGTCACAAGAAGCATCATTCTCCTCTGACAGGAAAAAGAATCTCTGTTCCAACTACCAATTGCCTTGAGACTGTGTAAGAAGGGGCACTTTGATATCAGTCACCAGCCAAAAAACTAAGTAAAGTTCAATGATTTCTGTCCAACCATGAACAGGAATTGAGGATAATTAGTCTGGCCCAGCTAAATAAAGCTTCTGGGAGAACTAATCTCTTGATCCTACCATTTCCCTCTGCTCCCCTTCCCCTGTGTTTTTAAATCTGGATAGTGCCTGTCTCTACTGATGTATGTCTTTAAGAAAACAACTGTCTAAAATGAAGGGCACAAATTTATAAAAGATAAAGATAAACAAAATATAGGGGAAGAAAGGCTGTAGACAAGAATGTTACGTTGAAGTTCTGCACATCATTCTTACCCTCATTAAATATGGTTTAATTCCTCCTTATCTCACCTCTTGATTATGCTAATTATACCAAAACTATTTCTATTGTTGGCCTTCAGGAGTAACTGGTTGGCCACTGCATGAGATAGGATATTGGATTAGATGGATCAATCCAGATGGCCTGATCCAGCAAGATCTACGCATGGTCTAAATGTCCATAGTTTATTTTCTCAGTGTTTGATTTACGAACTCATTTCTTAACAAAAAGGGTCAGATTTAGAACACTGGATCTTTTGTGGCCGCTTCCGCGACGGATAGAAAAAGGGAGCCGACGCGATGGCGTAGAAGTAAATAGCAATGCATCCGCTAAAACGCTTCGCGACAGACGAAGTACGAGCTCGCGTGCGTCAGGAGCCCCGAAGAAATGTGACGGTTACGCGACTTTGGAAGCTCTATGGCGGAAGCGGCGTCTCGCCATGCGGCTCCCGTTAGCGATAACGCCTTTCGACTGGCTAAGCAGCGCGATTGGCTGATGTGACTGCCCTGATGTCCTGCCCATCCCCCATCTGTCATTGCCTCCCCTCCCAGCTACTGTCAGTCCCAGTTCATGTTACCTGTGAGACCAGAGTGTGTATGGGCAGCCACCATCTGCACAGGCGACATGGATCTGGGAAAGGTGCTTGACCATGCAGGGAAATCACCAGGGACAAACGTGTGTGTGTGTGGGGGGGGACGGTGACCAAGCTTGGCCTTTTGGCAGTCGCCATTGTTGAGAACGGCTCCGTGGTGGCGGTTCGCACGACTGCGGTGTCGGTGCATCACATGTGGGAAAAGAGCGCTTCAAAGCGTTTTTTGAATACGGCGTCTTCGCGCCGATTAAGCGTTTTCGCGACGGCGCAACTGCGCACCTCCGCCGCTATGCATGCGAACGCTCTCGCTCTGACGTTTCTTTTCCCGTTTCCACGACGTCATATTTCGCCCGTGCAGAAACGGCCTTAGACTCTATTTAAACATGGCACCAGGACAGCAAAAGTGTACCCACAAGTCTTACTTACACTTTGTATTGTCTGTATATGGACTGCCAGGGATAAGAATTCTGGACAGGTAGTACTAACATAAGAATACTACATGAAGGAAGCTGAAAATGAAGGCATGCTCTAAACAAGATCTCCAGCAAATGCAATGCCAGATAAGTAATTCTGCTACCTAGAGTTACATATAAATTTGCATCAGATGAAGAGTACTCATGGAGAGTACAGTGAGTACAGTGAGAGATCAGGTCTGGCTCAGGAGAAAACAACAAACAAATTGAAGAGTAGTTCTGCCTGGTAGTGTGACAGTTCCTTGAAGAAGGAGATCAGTGCCAGTGTGGTGCCACCATAATCACTTGCACCTGGAGTTCTTTAATCTTCTCAAGAGACGTGGGATTATCCCAGTTGGTTGATCCTTCAGCATCATTCTCTAGCTTCACAGGTTGGCATCTGTTAATAGTTAGATCTGATCCTGCATATAAAACAGTTTATCTTGTTGCAAGTTGGACATGACAGTTTACATAGGAGGGATTTTTTTACCTCTATGGTCTTGGTTGTTCATGATGTCCAGTTGATATGGTCAAAGGAGATGCTGTAGGAGTTGTGAGTGCAAATGAGCCCAGTGAACTGAGTCTATGGTTGCCACCATTGTTCCCATCAGTTTGAATCATGAAGGTACGTGTTCCTGAAGTCAGGTCTGTTAGAAGTGTAGAAGCCTGCCTCCTACTGGAATCTCCGGGAAGTCAAGACTTGGGAGCACTGTTGTTGTTGCTGTCAATTATATGTGAAAAGGACTTACCGCTGGAGTTTTTACAAAATGACCGGTTAAGTTTCTTGTTGTCCTTACAGAACCTTGGCAAGGTGCAGTGGAATCTGAAGGTGAAGCAATGAGATGAACATCTATCAGGTTGTCCAATGGATTTTAGCATGACTTTCTTTTTATCAGAGGTTTCCACCAGCACTTTCTCAAAGGGAGCCCCAAACAACATATCCCCCTGGAATGGATAAGACAACACCAGCACTTTGGAGCATAGGTCAGCTTAAGTTCTTAGCCAGAGATTTCTCCTGGAGGCCACAGGGCATGCCACAGCTCTGAAAAGAAGATCAGCATGTCCGAGGTGGTGTTGCCATTAATGAGCTGGCTTTCAGAATAATGTGGGCCCCTTCCAGTAGCCTTTTGTTGGACAGGTATGAGTTGCAGAATCTTGTGTGACCAGACTATGGCAGCTCTAGAAATGATACAGGCTGTAGCAGAAGTCCTGATAGCCATTGCTGTGGCTTTGTGCACCCTCCTGAGGACAAACTCAGTGCCTGTCTTGAGAGTCCGTAATGGATCCTCATCCGTCTTCTGAGACCAGACCAATAGACTATAAGGCAGCTACTGGGGTGTCTACTGGGAGCACCTGCAATAACTGGCTAGCAAATTCTGGTATAGCTTCTTAACAAAGACAGTGAAGCATTGTTGGCCGTGGGTTGGCCCATTCCTTTTTTAATTGGTTTTCAAAGAATATGGGAATGAAAAGGCCTTATCTGAAGTCTCTGTAATAGGAAAAAATTGCCTGTTCTCCTTATGCCTGCCCCTCACAGTGGATTGCAGTGTCTCAGAATCATCCCTGATGTTTGCTTCTTGTAGTTCCAAGGCAGCTATGGCTTTAGCTAGGAGACCCTGGTAGCCCTCTTGTCTGAAAACTCTAAGGAACAGGAAGAGGATGCGGGGCTATATGGGGCTGGGTAATTGGCTGCATACTGGTTTCCACCTGGAAATATGAAGCCCATTTCTCCTTCATGGTCTGCTTAATAAATGCAACTAATTCAGCATTTAGAGCTTGATGGCCAGCTTTCTGCTGGCTACTCCCAGAAGGTCCCTCACTTGGCAACTCATTTGATCCAGAAGAAGAGCCCCCTGGTTGTGGTGAGTGCAAAGTGCAGCCGGCCAAATTTGCTGTGTTTGAGGGAGCCAAGATGGAGGCTGTGCATTCCTCTGGGCTCAGAGAAAGCTGCCACTTCTTCTTATCGTTTTTATAGGCTTTCTCTGCCTGTGGGTAATCCAGTTTGCTGGGTCCTGGGCAGGAATCAGCACACCACCAGAAGTCCTGGGCAGCAGCTGTGAGAGGCACCTGTAGTTCAGCCTCAGACAGGAAGCCAACTCCCAAGTTGTTTACTACCACAGTGGCACAGGATAAAAGGCACAAAAATACAGTCCGAGGATCCCTGACTTTCTGAGCGTGTCCCTCAGCTCCCCAGGAAAGGCAGACAGTCAAATGAGAAAGGCAGGCAAGAATAGTGAATTAGATAAATATTAGAATGGAAAAAGTTAAGACATAAGTCAGAATAAGACAACAAAAGGCTGGGAAAGCCTAATCCTTGCATTCCTCTCCCTGTCTGAGGCAAGAAAGGAACTGGCAAGGGCAACTCCCGCCACTTGAGACAGGAAGTGGAAGACGATTTGTTCACGCCTTCCTAAAGGAAGGCATGGGAATCACCCAAGCAAGATGTCCTCCTTCCTCAGGGGGACAACCTATTTTATTTTAGGGAATCAAAAGAAATCAGCCTGGCTCACTCAGGATAAATAAACCTCAGAAAACAAACCCTACAAAGTGGACTCCTCAGAACAGGAGAAAACCTGAGGAACTGAAGTGTTACAATTGTCTCAAATGAGTAAAGAAAAATAACTCAGGACCTGTGAGGGAACTAAATGTAATTACACAAGTAGAGACAGTATAAAAACACCCAGGCGACAGAAAGAGCAAATCCCCCTGAAATAGAAACTTCTCATGTATCTATAGTATGGAAGGTACCTGAAGAGATTACAAGTAACCCTAATAAAGCCAGAAACAGCAAAGTCTGAAAAGTACTAACCAAGAAAGAAATGGTTCTAAAATAATGGTTCCAAAACTTTTTTCAGGCTACTGCTGCCTTTGTGCCAGGCCACATTCCTAGTTCCACTCCCACCCCCCACCCCCACACACATATATGAACATACAACTCTTTCTTGGTATTAGGTCTACTGCAAATTCAAAACTATAACACTGTAAACACACCTATATATTTCACAAATAAATCATTATCTAGTAAAAGTAAACCAATTTATAGAGCTGTTTTAGCAATATGGAAGGGTATGTTTGCCTCTCACTTGTTTGTCTTCACAGTTTTAATGGGATGGATGTGCTTGATGCAGGGATATCAGCTTCTAAACATCAGGCTGCAAGGCACTAAAAAGAAGTCTTAGATTCCCACATTCAGTAATTCTCAGACTGTTTCTCTACTTAGAAAAATGCTGGGTGACTGCCAGCCTTACTAAATATGATGTTGGGAAGGCCATAGAGTACAACTTGACTTTGTCCCACAGTTCAGGGTAGCGGTTAGGAAAATCTTTTTGACAGAGCCATGCAAATGGGGCAAACAAATTGACTAATAAAGATGTCTTGGCTCCCTGCCCCCAGCTACACAGTAAGGAGAGTGCTGTTGCAAAAAAAAAATATTGCCTTGCAAAGCAGCAGTGACAGGGCTCTTTGCCTTGCCCCTTCTTGTGCGATAGTACTGCTGATAACGCTGACATTTGTCAGTTCAATCCTTTTCACCAGTCTTTCATCAAGAATAGATCTATGTTCCTTCATCGATAGTTCATTTGAGTTAATATTATTTGTTTCCGTTCTTTAAAAAAATACTAACCATGTATCGTTATAGTCCGTCTTGTGGATGATGTTCTGGCTTGGATCATTACATTTGTGATTTCTTTTAAGGAAACCTGTATCTTTTCAGGAAGATCTTTCAGACATCAGGCCATCAAGTCCAGTGAGGCTGGTCTTTGTACAGAATTGGTCCCTACTGGAGAAACCCTATCACTGTGGGAGATGCCACAGAGGTAGATGGGACATTTGTATGAATCTAAGACTACTGAGACTAAGGTCTCCTTGGCCAATGTGGAGACACTATCATTACCATTGCCTCTTCTCTCCTGATCTTGTTGAGCAATCTCCCCAACAACGGAGATGGTAGGAATGCGCAAAGGAGTTCTTTTGGCCATTCCCCTCTGCTGTCCTCGAATCTGGATAGGAAACTCAGTGTCTGGTTGAATCTTGAATAGAAAACAACTGTTGCTGTGGAGTGAGCTTGTGAAGTATCTGACTGGCCTTTTGACAGACAGTATTCCAATTTCCAAAGGGCTGCATTCTGGTCCCCACTCTTTTCAACCTTTTCTTAAGTGACCTCCCCTCTACTCTCTCAGAAGTGAACAGCCATGCCCCAAAACTGGGTACATCCCATGTATCAATTCTGCTCTATGCAGATGACGCTGTCCTTCTCTCTCGATCCAGAGTTGGCCTCAGACGCTTAATGAAGCGCTGTGTGGATTACTGTGAACCCAACAGACTGACAATTAATTATGATTTCGATTTCGATTTCGATTTCGAATACCTTTAATGGCATATAGATTGTTTAAGATTAGCTTAGCAAGATAATAACAGCCTTTACAACTTTACAATTTCTGACGAGTTAAAATAACACCATTTAAAAATTTAGCCACCGCTTCCAACAGCTCGTAGTTGTGGCTGTTTAAAAGATATATAACCTTCTGTTTATCTGTAATGCCTTCACTTCCATGCAGGAAGGGGATTATGTGCTTCTTCCTACCTATCTCATAAAAGGGACAATCCAACAGCATATGAGATACTGTTTCCACAGAACCCATGCCACACGGGCATTTCCTTTCTTTATGTGGGATTTCAAGGTGGCGTCCAAGGCTAAAGGAAGAAGGCAGGGCATTACACCTAGCTAAGGTGATTGCTCTACGCCACCGGGCCTCAACCAGGAGATAAAGGTACTGGGCTGCAATTAGTCTATCCATAGGTATTCCCAGAGAGATCGGGGAACAGGTTTTATTAGCTTCCTCTAGCATCTGTTGAAACTCTCTGTCAAAAAGTCTCTTCTTGATAGCCCCATAGACCTCCTGCTCTGTTAGCATTAGCAGGTCCTCCAAGGAAATGCCCAACTCATTAAGTTTGGCTTCAATTTTAACCCACCACTGGGTTGTGTGGAGGAATTAATTATGAAAAAACCAAGGTATTGGTCTTCTCTAGGTGCTTTAAGAAGCTCACATGGGCAATGAAAAGCACCCAAATTGAACAGGTTAAGTGCTATAAATACCTTGGCCTCTTATTCTCCTTTAATCTTTCATGGGCAACCCAGAGGAAGGCCGCTCTCCTAGCTACATCTAACAGTATGTCAGCATTACTACGTTTCTTTTACAGCAGTGGCCATTCCTTTATCCCTCCTGCCCTCAAATTTTTCAATGCCAAAGTCGCCTTGAGATTGCTTTACGGAGTCCCAATCTGGATTCAAGCTATTAACCACTCCTTTAATTCTCTTCAATCCAAATTTTTTCACAAGATAACTGGACTCCCAAATTGCATGCCCTATGCAGCTCTTTGTCTGGAGTTAGGTCAAAACTCCTTGGAATCAGCCGCTTGGCTGAGGACTTTTAGATTCTGGCTGCGAATTCACTTTCTCTCAGACTGTAATTCCCTGGTCTGCTCTCTGACACCCATTCCAACCCCTGGTTTTCCATAATTGAAGAAAAAATGGCCTCTATTGGACTGTCCAGGTGGATTTCACTTTGCCCTTTGTCCTATTCAGAAGCTTATAGGAAATTAAAAGGTCAACTATTGGACAGAGAGTTTTCTACCCTAATCACCGCAGCCAAGAAACCGTGCTCCCCCCTGCATTTTTCTCTCCCATTTGAACGGGGCCACTTGGCACACTACCTGTATTGCTAAATAAACCCTGTTCAAAGGAGAGCCATAATGCTCACCAGGTTTAATGTTATGCCTTCTGCCTTGTTACATGGCAGATTTAATAAGCAAGAAAAAGCTAAAAGATTTTGCCCATTTAACGATGGCTCAGTTGAATCTCTGGTCCACCAATTACGACACTGTCTCAGATTCAAGGAAATCAGATCCAAGTATGTGAATCTTACTCCTTTACATTTACCCCATCTCCCTGATTTAATTAGATTACACTACTTGTTGGACAACCCTGATCCTTCTCTCTGTATGATAGTGGCAGACTTTCTCCTGGAAATTACTAAACGCCAGTAGATTTCCTTCGACCTGTATTGTATATGCTTTTTAATCCATTTTTATTACTGTTGTACTGTTGTCTATGCCAATAAAGGCTTGCTTCTAGTATCTGACTGCAGCAGTAGAGCTATTTAAACTGGAAGGGCTAGTCCCCTTCCGTCCAGGACAGCCTGCAAGAAATCTAACCAGTCTGGATGGCTGAGCTCTACTGCAGGGAAAGCTTTTTCACAGCAGCATTTTCCCCAACTATTCCAAATGTATCTGACATACTTAGGTATAGAAAAGTGAATATGAATTAATTGAAGACAAAAATATGTGACAATGATTATTCACTGGTTCAAGTACATGAACAATACAATTTGCAAGTCAGAGCCCATGCTGTAAATTTACACCAAGTTTCTACTTTAGAACTCAGGAGGGTTGATTAAAATCTATTTCTCATCAGAGCTCTTAACCTGGGCACTGCTCAGCAGGGAAAGAGGTACTTTCTTCAGTGTAATTGCTAAATCTTCTCTTCATGCATCTTCGAGGGACAGAAGTCCTGTCTCACTATTAGACTAGTTCTGTGTGACTCTCTGTGACTAATTCATAAAGGCGCATGGACATAAATCATTAAAATCTTTTCCAAGAACTTCTCTTGAATGTCTGCATGATACCATGCCCCTAGCTTTAATTCAGACTTAAGAAACCTTACAATATGAAGCCTTATAGCAACAGTTACAACAGGAATGTGTGCTTGTTTCAAAAGCAAGTCAGAAATATCACCTCGTCAAACAAAGCAACAGTTCAGCTAATGGCTTGGTCTCCTCTTTCATCCCCTCCCCTCCCTCTCAATATTAAAGCAATGTTTTTGGATGCATGATGTGTGGGCTTAACTAGCCTCATACAACTCATACACTTAAAAGCAAGATTTATTGCTGAAAATGAGAAGGCCAGGGGTGGAAATTGCTCTTTGAAATTACTGCAAGTTTTGGCTGGTTCCAGTTCATTGGAATGCTTTAGAAGCAGGGCCTTTTATGTTAACCACACTTCATCCTTCTCTTTCAATAGTACAGGGATATACCATCTATCTTTAAAAATAATAAGATGGACTCCTGCAAATATAAATTACATACATAAACCATGGATATCAAATAGAAATCACTAAGTATTCCAAGAGTAGAGCATAAAACTATACTAAAGAATAGGAGCAATGGTCAAATGCTCTTTCGGGCAAACTTGTTTAAGGAGAACAATCACAATTGAGATTTACTGTATCTTGCTCAAAATGACAGTGAATCCCAACTATTTACGTTATTCTAAAAGCCTGCAATGAAAAAGGTATTTTCAGTCACATACCCGCCACAATCAAACAACAAAAAATCCATGCATAGAAACCATTTTTCAACCCATATATCATTGTTTTAGAGAAATAGCAAGATGCTTGCGGTGCCAGGGACAGGGCAGGGGTTCCCTATATATTGAAAAACCAGGGGTACACACCCAACACTACTCTTAAAGGAATAGGCGTCCAGCTGTTTATTTTCAGCATCCCTTCCATCAAATAGCACATCTACTCCATGGCCCTGCTAAATAGGCAAAAATTCTCCTGTTATTTGGTAGCTGTTGTCAATATGCTTGTAGTTGGACGAGCATGAAAAGCACAATATTCTTACTTTTGTCTTTGTGGGAGTAGGATAATAGAAAACACAAGCAACACATTGTATTTGTTTTGGCAGTTATCTCCTCTTTTTTATAGCAACTGCTTGGGCAATAGCTAAAAAGTTCCCTTCAGTCCCTAGAAAGGCACAAGTAAGTGGTGTGCCAAATGGCAGTAAATGAACAGTCATACTTAGCACTGAAATACCAATTTGCTACTTATTGATGTATAGTATCCTACAAGTAAAATGCTCATATCAATGAAAATGCTTGCATGGCACTGGAAGCCGAAGCCATACTGCTGATTTCTATGGTTTTTCATAAGTCCAGTTCAAGCGTCAGCCATCATGGGATGAGCTATCTTTCAGGTTAGTATGAGAAAACAAAAAGATTCACAGTAGTTGGGCTTTCAAACGAAAAGTGCAGTTATCTCTTACTGCACTCTTTTCCACTGAAAGATGACAGTAAAGTTGTATATTAATCCACCATTTCCTGGATCTTCTTTGTTCTAGAATGCGCCACTTGGGTCCTAATGAGTTGGTGTCAGGTAGGCACTAATACCCAAGCGGAGCATTCCAGAAGAAAGGAGGTCCAGGAAATGGCAGATTAATATACAATTCTATTATCATCTTTTGGTGGAAAAGAATATAGTTTACCTACCAGCTTTAATTTATACTTAGTTGGCATTTGCTATCTATGAATGGGAATGACCCATTGGATACTCACCGTGAAGGGGTCTTCTCTTGGGTGGTGGAAGCCATCTTGTGGGGTTTTCTCTCTCGACCAATAGGTAGGCAGGAAAAGATTCTTGGTCCCGCCCTGTCGTCTGTTGCCGCCAATTTGCCCCAGTATCTGACCAGCCGAGTAGCTTCACACAACAACAGAACATAGTCCAAAGCCGGACACTTAAAGTTCAACATGGGGAAGGGACCAAGTAAACAATAACAATAACACAAACAAGAAACAGTAAACATGAGCAGGCTCCAATGACTAACAGAACAACTCTGGCCCGGAGCACGATGTCGGAAAGGAACGAACAGGGAGGGCCAAGATGGCTTCCACCACCCAAGAGAAGACCCCTTCACGGTGAGTATCCAATGGGTCGATTTCTCTTGGATGGTTTCAGCCATCTTGTGGGGACTCCCCAAGCAGTGTAACCCAAATAGGGTGGGTTCTAGTTAATCTCCGACAACGTGCTCCAGGACTTCCTTTCTACCGAAAGATTTTGCAGGGCATACCAGAATAGAGGAGGTCAACCTGTAATGTCTTACAAAGACAAAGCAGAGGCCCAAGTATGGCTTTCGCCCTACGAGATCTGCTCCAGAGGAACATGCTTATACAGAGCCGCGATTAGCGAAACTGCGCTCCTCGTAGAATGAGCAGTAATCCCAAGAGGATGGGAAGCTGATTGGCCTTTATGTGTCGCCCCAATGATGCAAGCCTCTGATGTTCCGAACTAACAGCCGCTGAGGACATAGGCTTCCCAGAGTCTAGGTGGAGCTACTGTTGACAAATAAGGTTTCTGACTTCCAACTGCTCAGTGCATTATAATAAATGCCTTGAGTGAACGCTCTTTCCAGCGTCTAACGTCCCATCCCTAGGATGGAAACAGGAGGGTCTGGGGCAATTCTGGCAGAACCACCTTCCTGGGTCAAATGGAAATGTGACGCTGACCTTGGGTCTGTAAGGAGGGTCAAGTTTAAGGACGACCCTGTCTGGAAAAAATAAACACAGATTCGGATTAACTGAAAGGGCCCTGATCTCAGACACCCGCCTGGCCGATGTTATGGCCACCAAGAAGAGGAGCTTCATCCTAAGCCCTCGCAGAGGTGTATAGACTGGACTGGCAGTCGAACGGGGACTTTAGTGAGCTGCGATCCAGAACTGCATGCAGCCTACCAGGGACGAGGAAGCGATAGAACTACTGGCAGCCCTCGCGCACTGCAGAGACTCCCTTCAGGAATTTTAGGAATATCTGGGTGCCTGAATTTACAGAGTAGACCCGTCCAGCAGTGGGAGGACCGGTGAGCCAATGCCGCCAGCTGCCTCACGAGCTGGTGGCACTACGCAGACCGCTTTGCTTGAAGCCTTCCTGTAAAAAGTTAAGGACAGAAGCCACTGAAAGCGACTCTGGATCTACGCCTCTTCCTGTTGCACCATCTTCGAACGCTTTCCAGGAGGAGTTATAGATACGCCAATGGTGGACTTGCGCCTGGCTGCAACGATGGTGTTTCGATGACGGCGGTGGAGTAGCCTTTCCTTCTCAATCTCCAGCCACTCAAAGAGCCAGGCAGTCAGCCTGAGCCACCCTGGATCTTGGTGGAAGAGGGGGCCCTGAGACAGCAAGTCGGGTGTTACGGGCAGCGGCAGCGGCTGGGCGATGGCAAGTTGTTGTAGAACTGAGTACCAGGACCTCCTGGGCCAGTCTGGCGCTACCAAGATGACCTCCCTCCCCTCTGTCTGCACCCTCCGGAGCAGCCGATGTAATAGCGGTAGAGGTGGAAAGGCATAAAGTAGACCCCCTGGCCAGGGGGCTGTCAGAGCGTCGGTAGCCCTCGCCCTGGGATGGTAGAACCGTGTCATGAAGCAATCCATCTGCGCGTTGCGCGGGGAGGCAAAGAGATCGATCACTGGTTCTCCGAACTTGGTTCTCCGCAATCTCTTGAAATACTTCCGGCTTCAGCTTCCATTCAGCATTGGAGAGCTTGGTCCGGCTGAGCCAATCCGCCACCGCATTCAGACATCCTCTCACATGCTCCGCTCTCAGCGACGCAAGATTGGTCTCGGCCCACAAAAGGATTGGGAATGCTTCCTTGTGTAACTGTAGGGATTGTGATCCCCCTTGATGGTTCAGGTAGCATTTGGCCGATATGTTGTCCGTGTGGACGACCACGTGTCAGCGGAGGAGTAGACGTCTGAAGGATTTTAACGCTAAAAAGATTGCTTTGACTTCCAGCACATTGATGGGTAGCTGGGACTGAGCTGCTGACCAGGTCCCCTGAGCCCGGTGTTGATTCAGTTTGGCTCCCCATCCCGACAGGCTGGCGTCTGAGAATATGTGGAAGCACGTTCTGGGGCACAAATACACCTTCCCCTTTGGTGAGACTGGACTTGACAGTCCACCATAGGGAGACTGTACATGCCGCACTAAGTGGCAAGGACGAAAAGGGAAGCGATGTTTTCTGTGAATGATCTGAATGGCAAAGAGGTCTCCAGAAAGGCTTGCAGCTGCCGCTGCGTAGGCCCTTGCCCATTGGATTAAGTCTATAGTGAGACAAGAGTAGACCCAACAAACTACGCTTAGCTGCATCAGGGGAGCTGGGTCCCTTCCTCTGCCTATGATACCTTGCGACAGGCCTCCTGGATTTTTGTAACCTTGTTGTGAAGGGCACAAACGGGTGCAGGACGTAGTGTTGATTAGAGCCCCCAGGTGTTCCATCTGTTGAGGGGAGTGTTGAGCTCTTCTGCAAATTTACCAGGAACCCGTGTTCCAAAAGTGTCCTCTGGACAATGCATTTGACATCCCCTGAGGGCCTGGGTTCGAGACCTGGACCTGATAAGCGAGGTCGTCCAGGTAAGAGGTATATATGAATGCCCTTGCTGCGTAGGAGGGCTATCGGGGCTACCAAAACTTTGGTAAAAACTCTGGGAGCTGTGGCTAACCCGAACGGGAGAGTTTGGTATTATTACTGGAAATGACGGTCTCCCCAAGAGCAAATCTGAGGAAGCCTGAAAGTGCGCTTTGATTGGATTGGGATGTGCAGATGCGGCTTCCTTCCAGATCTAAGGACGTGAGATAGTGGGTCTCTGTTCGAGATTCGCTGCCACCGTGGACCTGAGAGGAGATTCCATCCTGAAGCGGAATTTCCGCGAGAGTGCCTGTTAAGGTGCCGTAAGGTTGAGAATGGCTCTGGTGTCCCCGTTCTTTTTGAGGACCCGTAAAAGAAGTGGGAATAAATTCCCTGGCCGCGTTGGTTCATTGGCAATCGGAGTTCTACTTCAGCCTGGATGGACAGTAGGTGCACGATGGCAGCATTCAACCTGTCCCTCTTCACTCTGGTTGGGATCCTATGGGAGAGGGAATGAATTTGTCTTTGGAGCCAGAAAAAAGGAACTCTAAGCGAGTAGCCTGAAGAAACTATCTCCTGAATCCAGCCCGGTCTAGGCATGGGGGGAGCACCCACAGGTGCTTTAGAGTGGCAGCGTGAAGTAAGCCACGCCGACCGGGATAGCTAAAGAAGTCAGGCCTTGTTGTTGGGATTGGGTTCAGATCTAGAAGGGTTTTCTCCGACTTGCCCTGACCCTTAAAAGTCCTGCTCGTCCTCACGAAAGGAATTGTGTCCCCTGCCAACCCGGTCTTTTGTTGTCCCTCTGTAGGGTGATATGCTTGGACCGAAAGGAGGCTGAAAGGAAGACTCTAGAGTGTGAACCTAGGTTTTGTCAGATCCCCTAACTGACCTAGGCATGGTCTTTTGTGGTCTTTTGTTTCCACTCAATATTTTGTCTAGCTGTGTTCCGAATAGAATTCCCCTTGGAAATCGTGAAGCTGGCCACTACCGCTTTTTGGACAGATTAAGTCTGCTTGCCACGGTTTTAACCACAGCAACCGCCAAGCTACGGATGCAGAAGCCATGATGCACGATGTTGTTAAAAAAAGCATCTAAGGAGGCATCTGCTAAGAAGGAGACAGCCATCGTCACTCTCTCCACCCCCTCCCTGATGCCCTGATCCTGGGGAGGAATGATGGACAAAAGACGTTGTAGCACACACGGTAATGGTGGCCCTGGAGACTGTATGGCTGCAGGAGCCAGTATATTTTGCCAGCATATATGGTCGCCCGCTTCGCAAGTACTTCCTGCGCGTGCTGGAAGGTCCGACGCCTTTCTATCCATGGCATCCTCTTTAAGTTGTTGCCTTCCCCGTCTTGACAAAGACCAAACCCCCGGAGTGCAGGAGCAGAAACGCTGGCAGCAGTCCACGATAGGAGTCCTAATTAAGTTGTGGGAGGTGCTCTGGGGCCAAAGATATAATTTTTTGAAAATTTGAGGGAACCCTATTTGCCGCTGGGCTGATCCATTCTTTTTTAAATTTTACTTTCGAATGACTCGAGAAGTGGAAAATCAACTGCGCACTTTCCTCTTCAGCGAAGATGTGCAGTAAGCCCTTTAAAGGGACGCCCTTGATGCGGCTTAGAGGGCTTGGTAGGCGCATTTCTGGGGTCTTTCAGCTTCTGCTTTCGGAATCATGAAGATCCAAAAGCTGGAAATAAGTTTTTGCTAAGTAAGATTGCCAGTTGTTCTGACTTGAACGAGGCTGATGTGTTTGTTCCGCGACTTGGGGAACTTGTGTCTGGGATCAGAGAAATGGTCTGGAATCTGGATCCAGTTCACCCTCACTGACATCACTAATGTCAGAGTCCAAAATGCTGGGGTGCCAGCGCCGACACCTCCCTGCCTGGCCTGGGCATTCTGACCTGAAGCGGCTTGAACCCTCACCCGATGCCTTTCACTAAGGCCAATGGAACTGAGTATGCGGTGATCAACCTCCTCTCCAATGGAGATGAGCGCGTAATTCCACCAACTGGTGGGGGGAAAAGCGGCTCCAATCCGCTTGAATGTCGCCCCGCCTGGGTTAAGTTGGGATTGAGGGGGCGAAGACTCTTGCCTCGACCAACGACGAAGGTTCGCGGGTGAAGATGCGCTCAGGGTTCCGTTGCCGCTGCGGAGGAAGTGATTACCAGGTAGAAGGCCGGCGGGCCAGCCGCTGGCCTATGAAGACCTCCGCTATGCGCCCGGGGCCTGTTCCAGAGAATGACCCGTTAATGCGCGGTAGCCAGCTCTCCCTTGCCAAAAGCGCCTTCCAGCGACCGGAGCAAGGATCGGCTGAGGAGCAGCCAGCTGAAGCGCCCGTTCGCTAAGGCAGCGCGTGAGAGCGGGCGCAGCTCCTGCGTCTTCCCCTGCGATTCTACCGCTGATCTCCCTCTCCTCCGGCTCACCCCAGCCACTCACGAGGGGCGAGCGGAGGGCTCGGGCGGAGGCCCGTGGTATTTTCGCAGCCGTAATTCGCAGAAGGACTCCCTCTCCGGGAAAAAATGATGCTCGTTGCCATTGCTTTGAGGTGTAAATTTTTGGCGCGCTAGTTCTCGATCACACCGTCGCGTCCTGCGGATTTAGCGAGGGAGGTGTGGGCGAGACAGAGATAAGGATCACAAACAAGGGAAATCACAATAAAGACAAAAACACACACTGAGGTAAAGTTAGGAAGATTAAGCACGGAGCCTGACGAAGCTGCTGCACTACCTACGAGGCAGAAAAAGATACTGGGGCAAATTGGCGGCAACAGACGACAGGGCGGGCCCAAGAATCTTTTCCTGCCTACCTATTGGTCGAGAGAGAAAACCCCACAAGTTGGCTGAAACCATCCAAGAGAACACCTCCTTTACCATTTCCCAGTTCAGTTCATCTGAAACTCACAGAACCGCAATAACTACAGTTGGTGTAGTCTAACCATTCAGGAAAGATATGGAATTAAGGCAAACAGTTTCACCATGAGGCTTGCAGTGACTGCCATTCACATAGCAAAACACAAAATGTTTCTATGATCATTGTCATAGCACCTTTTACTATCTTTGGTACTGATGTACAACAATTATTGTTAAACCCAGCCTTATTTTTTATTTATTAAAACATTTATATCCTGCCTTTCCTCTTGGTTCAAAGCAGCTTACAGTAAAAATTAAAACATCCCCAGCAAAAACCAAAGATAAAATAATGTCCCAAATCCATTCCTTTTTGAAAGATGCCTGCTGCTCAACTGCCCTCAAACGGCCTCGCCAACAGGCAGGCCTTGCAGAGCTTCCTGAAGATCTCCAAGGAGGGCCTCCCCTTGCCTCTTCAGAGAACCCAATCCACAGAGCCAGAGCCGCACCGGTGAAGGTTCAGGCTCTAGCGGATGACAGACAGGCCACCGTAAGTGGAGGGACAGTCAACAGATAGCTGCCTAATGATCACTGTTGGGACACAGGGACTTTTCTTGTACCAAAATGATGCCATCTTGTCCTTAAGAAAATGGTAAAGCTGTTGCTTGAAGAACTATTTGTTTTTAAGCAAAATAAAAATGATTTTAAAAAATGGTATGAAGAAAACAATATGCAACTGTCCTTTTTTCAAAATAAATGCATAGTCAGAACTATTCATTTGGAGGCTTTTTCCATTAGATCAAGTTCGCTCTTTTACTAAAAATAAAAGCCTAATAAAAATTCAAGTTCCCCACTTTCGATTGCTTAAAAGTTTTTGCCTTAAAAAATTACTAATTTTTATACAGGACGTTTCTGCAGAAGTCTATTATACCGTTTCCAGGATGATAATAAAACATTTCCTGTGTGGACTTGCACACATTTTCCCTTGTTTGGTTCCAGAAACATTTCCAAGCAGCTTTTCCTCTGTTGTTTCTGAAAACACAAACACATTTACTGCATTGTTTTCCACTGAAATGTTTCTAAGCTAGCTTCCCTCACAGTGCAGCCATACTTAAAATGATTGTTCTTTCCCACTAAAATTGCTGGCCATTATCCACACTCCTGTGCAGTCGGTTAACCTCCCCCTTCTCGTGCCTGCTCTGCCATTTTTCCCCTCACCTCACCACTTCACCCCTCTCCTCTTAATTTCTAGTCTCTTGCATTTCCTCCAGAGGCATAGCAAGGGGTGTGTCCCTCGCCCCACCCCCGGAATGCCCTCACCATACCTCCACAGGGGGTGCACCCGGTGCATTGCACCCCTGCCCCCTTACAGCTATACCTCTCATTTCCCCTTTCCTCCCTGTTTTCGGGACCATCAAATCAGCAATGCTATGAATCTTGCTGCAGCATACATGTGCAAAAGCAAAAAAAAAAGGCTGTCAGGAAGTAATGTTTGGAGGAAGGGAATGCAGATATACTTCACTGTAAACAATGGAATTAAAAACACCTTCAAAATGGGATAAGTGCGATATGCGGAAAAGGCCACAAACATCCTTGGTGCTTTACAGATGCTGGTTACATTTGGCATACATTTCCTCTCCCAGATATTCAGAAGTTGGCAAACTGGACCTTTATTTATCTAGTATGTTCACTGATCAGTTGCAATCAGCTTGTGACTTCTTATTTTACCCATTCAATAGCAAGCACCAACTTTTAGCCTGACTACCTACAAGTTAGGCCTTTTAAAGATTTTGGTTCTTTTTTCCATTGAGGTAGAAATATGTAACAAGCAGTTTCTTCTTACCAACACCTTCTTAATCTTTGACAAAAAGGAAAATTGTTCATATTTCTACATTTAGATATCCATGGATACATATACATTTTTTCTAATTAAACTTGAAAATTTAATTGCATATGAAGAAGAAAAATACATTTCATTATAAGAAGAAAGAAGCTGGACTAGTGATTTACAGAACAATAAAAGAGTGCATGATATTATGCCATTTAATTTTAAGGAGCAGGTACTCCCAAATGAAGAGATTTGGATCAATTGTAAGCAGCTAATTTTTTTTTTGTTTTTTCTGTCCTCGTGTTTGCTGAAAGCTACATTTCTTCAATGGGGAATCCATATTTTAGGGTTTGTAAGGTTTTTTTCTCCAACATATATTCAATGAAGATTTGCATCCTTCTGGAAAAAACATTATGAGAATGATATAAAGGGGGCAAACTTTCATATTTCAGTCTCAGAAGAAACCAACCTCTTGCAAATTCAGTGATACCTCTTATTCAAATGGGGTTATGGGAATAACATACAAAGATTTTTTCTATTTGGATTACAAATACAAATTATGCATGGGATTCCCCCTTCAAAAAAGAGAGTTGTCAACTACATAACCTCCATATTAAAAATTTATGTTCTAATGGAAAATGAAGGAAGTATAAATTGGCGAGACTGGGAAATCATAATCTGCACAGGCAAAAATGTAGATTCAGCTGGAAATTCTACCCAGAGCAAAGGCTGATGACAAGTATATAAAAGGTTAATACATTCAAAGGTCCAGCATTTGTTCCCACTTGTGGTTCTGCTTCTTTTGTACAGGAGTTCTGCCTTCAATTATAAGGTAAACGTCACATCCCAAGTTCTAGTCATTAGATGTTAAAATGTGTCTCTTCAAAACTTTTAAGGAAATGAGTGTATGTTGAACTAGGAGAGTATCAAATTTCAGGACTCTTGGAAGTATGGAAGTTTGAAGATAAAATTTAAAGACGTTCTTGCTTCAGATTTTTAAAAAGTATTCAGGCACACTAAATGTCAAGCTCTCTGTGTGAAAGGTAAGAACCTTCATTGCTTCTGAGTACTGGCACACACAAATGCTTTCTCATTCTTGTAGTAATCAGCCTGCATTAGATTATACACAGGATTGCCAACTCTGCTTTAGGAAATTCCTAGAGATTTGGGGGCAGGGCCTGGGGAGGATAGAGTTTGGGGGACAGGAGGAAGCTCACCAAGTATGTGATTCCTTAGAGTCTACAATCCAAAGCTGCAATTCCCTCCAGGAAAGCTGATGTCTGCAGTCTGAAAATCAGTTATAATTCCAGGCCCAACTAGGAAATAGTAACCCTTAACTACATGTCTCCCACATTTCAGCTAAATTACACACAAGAATCACAATAATTTTACTTTCTTCTTGAATAAGGTATAAGCAACTATATTTTAAAAATGGGGGGGGGGGGACAGTCTTGTTCTTAAGCCTACTGAAATTTCATTCACTTTCCAAAGAAACACTGTTTTTCAATGTGTTGCTAGAACACTGAGAAAGGTGGATTAAAAGTTAGTCTGGAGAAAAAGTAGAATTTGGGAGGGGGGGTAGTTCTAACATGAACCTGCGTTTCTGGAGATATGTTTGCTCAGTTCTGGTCAACATCTACAAAGCATCATTCCTGGCACATTCCAACTATCACCTGTGCATGCTACTCGCAAATTATTTTTGTGCCTATCATGTAACTTGAGTATAACACTAATGGTAGGTAAATCACATATTTTGAAAGAGGCACATGAAACATCTAAAGCAGTTACTTAAAAAATTCACTCAATATTTTAACATTTGCTTTCTCATAGCAGGAAGAAAATCATTAATTTTTATTACATGCTCAGGAAAACATAGGAGGGGGAAAAGAGGTCACTGGACCCACAAGAGTTAAAAAAAAAGAACTGGAAAGGAGGCAAGAGGCTATGGTATGATGTAGAGCCAGATGGAAACACACCTAGGCAGTGAGCCAGAACTGCTGCCACTCAGGCTCGGAAGTAGGAGTAAAATTCTTGCGAACTATGGAATGAGTGTGGGTGGCTTTCAACAAAGCAGTTTTGCAACTGTGAGTCGGAGTCAAGGTTACTGAAAAGCCTGTGCTGTCTGAGGCATCTTGGAGTAACATAGCTGGTACAGTGGGATTCTCATTCTCACCATGACATTGCCTCTGATCACCATGCAACATGTTTGTATTGTAACTATATAGTGCTATTCCATGTGTTTGTTCTCAAGCACTATTCTGGTTTTTGTTGCTTATCCGCTCAAATTATTTTAAACAGTTAATAATATTTAATTACAGAGGGATCTAGAAATATGTCTGGGCATGATCATACCCTACACTACAGATTATAGTTTCCTGGCACAGAAGGTGGTGGCTTTTTTAAATTCCCAAGAAACTGAAGAGCAATTTTCTAACCAACATGGTTAGATGCAGGAAAAAATGAAAACCACATGCACAGTTTCTGCTAAAAACTCAGAAACATAGCTTAGGGAAATATTTAAAAACTCTACCCAAACTCCACTTCTTAAACCCAGCCACTTCAAGACACATACTAAAAATGGCCTCATGATGCATAAGAAATTTTAAGTGAACTGAACAGTAACCCAGGCCCCCACCAAAATGGGGAAACTGGTTAGGTGAAAACTATAGAGTTGAATGTATTCCTAGGTGGGTTAATATTCAACAGCTTTGTGTAACGTTACAGGACTAACATTATCTTTTATTTATTATGTTCCAAGCTTTCATGGGTCTCAGTCCATCCGATGCATGAGCTGGTGCCCTAAACTGACATGTATGGGTACAGAGAATAAGCTTGTAAACAGTGGGCTGAAAAAACATACAAGGACAGAAACAAACCCACTATATATTTACACGCAGCGCAAATGTATACAAGGTGAAAATAACCCAATCCCACTTCTAAAGGCTATTTAGTAATCAAGATATTTTTAAGCTACTTCCTAACATGAAACATAAGTTGTAAGGTTTAGAAATTAGTATGGGCATTTTCCTTAGTGGCCAATAAATACATCTTCACTTCATAAAACATCCCTTCATTATGACCTCTGCTTCCTTTCTAGGAGCAATGCATGGCAATGTCATTAGTTCCTAACCCACCCATCCCAAAATTAAAAAAACCAAACAATTGTAGGTATAAATGTAATTTTTATCTGATTTTTATGATTTAAAAAAATGATATTAAGAATGTTTAGCACCAAATTCTAGCGCATGACTTCTTGTCATTCACACTTTGATCTCTTAGTTCTAAGAACAAAAATCTAGAAAGAAGTTATGTAAAAGTAGAAAGCTGTCAAAATGTGAACCATTGGAGCCAATGAACCAGAACTCGCATCATCTGGTGATTCAGGCAAATCTAGAATCCATTTTTTCTTCCCCGGAAATGAAACAGTGACCAAGTCACAGATGCATACTTTCTGAATTAAACAAAAATCTATCTTGTTGAAGGCTTTCATGGCCGGATTCAACTGGTTGTAGTGGGTTTTCCGGGCTGTGTGGCTGTGGTCTGGTAGATCCTAATGTTTTGCCTGCATCTGTGGCTGGCATCTTCAGCGTTGTATCACAGAGAGAAGTCTGTTACACACTGTGTCATCTATCTATCTAAAAATCTATCTGCTTCGGACTCCAAAACTGAATCTAGTAAAATTCCAGAAAGTGAGAACACCACAGGACTTTCAAGTTTTCAAATGGAAAGTTAGTGGCAATAAAATCCTTTTGCATATTATATGCATTTCCTTCATAATAGGTTAAGGCAATCCAACCAGCTTGACAGTGTTAATAATTTGTAATTAGTGCACACACATTATGTTTAAATGTTGACTGTTTATTTTAACCAGGATTGTTTAGCTCATAAGTATAATACAAATAGGCCATATCTGAACCACTGAAACATTCACAGAAGCAGTGCTCCCAAACCCTTTCCCTCTCATTGAAAAGGAAGATCTACTTGAATAAAAGTTTTGGCAGTCTGGGTATACTAAACAGGCTACCAAGAAATCAAAAACATTCCAGATTGCTGGAAGTGTTTTCCTTGTAAGAACTACTTTTGTACGGACTTAAAACTGACAAGGTGGTGACTCAGACCATTCATGATGTACCTCAGCAGTCTGGGAAGTATGAGGTGTCGTCCACAATAATATTAGGCTTGGTTTACAATCGAAAAAAATGAGAGGATAAAATGTTAGGAATGAACTGCATCACTGCACATGGAGGAGTCTAGTTTTGAATGTTCACTGTCATAAAATATTTCCTGCAAAAAGAAAACTAGCACAGCAAAGTTCTACCTATTATCTCTCTGGGATGTTCACAACTTGCAGATGGTTTTAATGCATGGTAACATTCCAAAACACAAGATCATGCAAAAAAGACCACTATCACATTGCTTCAGCCTGCTAAGAAAAAACAACAGTGGTGTAAATAATAGCTTCATTGCTAATTCCTCCCACAGGAACTTTTTTTTAAAATGTTACACATGGGAAGTAACCCTGCTATAGTAGCTCTCAAACCAACAAGGGAACCATTGACCCCTAAGTTACCTTAATGTCAGTTCTAAGTCCATATGAAATTAGATCTTATGAGAAAAACCATCAAACTACCCCCAAATTTATTTAAATCAACTGTAAGCATGATGAGATCTGCGGGTCTGTCAATATTTTCACCCTAGAACATATATACTTAGGTCACCACTAACTGGTGACTTGCTTGCAAGCTATTCATAATGTAATAAAAAGATTCACTGAACCAACTAGGAGAAAAGCAAGCCTTTAGTGTTGACTATGAAGGGCACCTTTGGAATTGTAGGAACAACCATAAAATGGCTGTCATAGGAGGCAGAACCAGACACAAAATGACTGCAGCAGCTAGGATTCAGCCATACAGAGAAGACACATGCGCTGTGGCAACAGCTACTGCCAAAGCAAGATTTTTTTTAAAAATGTACAAGCAAGTCTCCAATGGCCAATTAGAAGCTTTGATGGGCAAAGTCCCACCTAGCTCCAGCCACTTTCTAAAAATATTCAGCAGGCACCAGGAAAGGTGTCAGCGGGCACCATGGCACACATGGGCACCATCTTGGGGATCCCTAAACCATGCCTTTAGATTCTATATGATCTGTAAGCACATCTCCATGATCTATAAGCACATCTCATGAGCTGAACCAGTTTGAAGCCTGAAGAAGGCAAAATAAATAATTTACCATTTTTAACAGTAAAAAACAAGTTTGTAAATTGTTAAAACAAGAGGAGGCCAAGAAAAATCAAGTGAAACTTGAGACATTAATATTTCTTTTTGAAAGAGTAGACATGATTTGATGACTAAGACTAGAAGCACAGCATATGATCTGGTCTTCATCTGTGTGATTTAAGACTCTTTCCCTTTTCCTACCATTTCCATTTGAAAAATAAACACAATAAAACAATTACTGAATAAAATAAGATGTTTTTGTCAGGTATTAATAATTCATCATAAAGATCTTGTTAATCCTCTTAAGAAATGGCTTTTCTAGGGTTGCCTGCCAGCTGGTGGCAATTGGTGGGAGTCTGTGAAGGTTGCCTGTGATACAATGACATTTTGTTACTTCCTAGGAAAACCAGAAGTATGTCATGTCTCTCTAGGAATAACCAAAAACTGCAATAAAATCATAGAGTTTCCAGCACTTATTAGAGAGGCATGGAATCACCTTGAGGTTGTCCCAAGAAGTAAAGTAATGCCTTTGTACCAGTGAAGCAGCAGCAGAGAACAGAAGCTGTCAGAGGGGGAGATATGTTGTCCCCCAGCAGTTTATTTATTTACTTATTCAATTTAATAAACTGCCTACCCCCAAAGGGCTCTTGGCAGTGTACAGCAAATAAAACACAATAAAACACAATAAAATCACTAACAATTAAAACAACTCAGTTAAATAACCTCAACAACAGAGAGGTCAACAGTTAACTGATAAACGTAGTTACTGTTGCCTGGGAACAGACTGGAGGATTTGGCAACTGGTGAAAGGGTTGTGGGGGAGGGGGGGGCAGTACCCCAAGACAAAAAATTAAAAATAAGGTCTGCTGATAGGAAGTTCTGATTATAAAATTTCTGGAGATTCCTAGAGCTTCCTGGAAGTAACAAAGAATAACTCTAGGAAAGTCTTACAATAAGTTTCTGGAGATTCCTAGAACTACACTTTTTATTTTTATTTTTAAGTTTTATTTTATTTATTTATTTGTATACATTTTCTTCCCAGAAAAATCACACACACATACACACGCACCTTTGGCCCCCAGGTCCATCTGCTAACCATCTAAGCTTTGGTGGGCAGGGGCCACAATTACCTGGAAGTCTCCTGCAGTAACTGTGCAAATGGGAACCCTAATCCTAGTTGTAGCCCATTTATGAAAGCAGAGGCAGCAAGATCAGTCATCCGATGAAGCATAATGTAGTGGTTAAAGTATTAGTCCAGGACCTGGGAAACCAGGTTCAAATTCCTGCTCTGTCATGAAACTCAACTAGCACAACTATGGACTGATCACTTTCTCAGCCTAGACTACATCATAAGGAAGGGAGGGAGAACCACATACAATACTTTGAACTATTTTGAGAAAGAGCAGGATAAATGTTTAACAGTCAGATCTGGTTTTGTAGCTTTGCACCCAAGAACCTGAAAAAGAATTTGCTTTTTACATGCATGGCCTACTCCAGTTTATATAGCATCATTTATGCAGGGGCCCTACAATGCTGGGCTGAGCATTAATAAAGCTTTCTTGGTTTCCTTTTAATACAATTAAAGTTAGAGATTCTATTTGGTGACAACCTGCATCAAAACTGCCATGCATTCTGTTCAGGGACCTGGGAGCATAATTCTTTTTCATTGTCATGGCAGAGAATCCAGTAATATTTTAATGATTTGCTTCTGTCTTCAGGCAATTAAAAGAAATGTCATTATAAAGCAAAGGGAGCTGACAAGTCCCAAGGAATCCAATCAGATAATTAGAGCAGTTTTTATGGTATAACTATTCTTTTCATGTAAGATCAACACTCGAGTGAGAATTCTGGGTATTTTCTGACCTTGTTTCTGTTTCTTGGTGTTGACATACCTGAAGACCTAGTAAAAGAATCTGGGGGGTTGGGGGTTGGGGGGGACTTTTTAACACATGGATCCAGAGCAGTCTATTGAGAAGAATACTTCTAAGTTTTGCATCAAGATAATTGAAATTCAGCTACCTCAGATGACTTTATGCTTTCACTCTTCTTGCACCTTATGGCTTGAAAATCTTCTCAAACATTCATCTGCCTGCATTTCTTTCTTTCTACAGATCCCTCTTCAAAATTACCATCTTTGTGCTGTTTTGGCCTAGCCCTCAATCTTTTCCCAGTCTGTTATAAAATCTATGTAACTGGGCTTTTTCATATTCACCTCTTGGTAGCCTAGTGTCTTTCTTGCCTTTCTCATCCTATGTTATCTTCGCCACTGTTGATACTTAAAACACTGCCAGTTCATTGGAGCAAGAAATGTTCTTGCTTTCCACATAAAACTCTGTGAATTGTTTAATCCATTGTATCCAAAAGATGTTGCTCCTATCACGGTCTTGTGGTAAGCTCAAAATAACTCAATGGTGGATTGTGCCTGTTACATGCATAACTGTGACAGTATCCCAAAGAATTTTCCAAATCTTGCCTGACCACACAGTTCTGAATGAGCAAATAAGCTACAAATAACATTCTTAACTAAGTTCACCTTTCTGCAGGTTCAAAAAGGTTGGGGACCCCTGCACTAGCAGAGTCCTTGCTTTTCAAGCCACTGATTTTCCATCTTACAGTACTTTCTTTAAAAAAAAACAACCCTCCTTTCTCGAAATACCTAAAAACAGGTGTGAGAATTCTACAACAGGATGGAGCCTGTCACAAAATAGCTGCCACAGTTTATCTTCAGTCACGCAATTAACAACATTTTAAAAAAATCTGTGCAACCAACCAAATCTCCAATAGCAAGTCTAGGACTTTGTTGGACAAAAGCCCTAGCTAGCCCCTCCCATTTTCTAAAAAAACATTTAGTGGGCATCATGGCATCCATGGCAAAACGCTGGGGACTCCTGTTCTAAAAACTGGTTGAGGAACAGGAAACAAAGGGTGGGTATAAATGGGAAGTTCTCACAATGGAGAGATGTAAGGAGTGGTGTCCCCCAAGGATCCGTTTTGGGACCAGTGCTCTTTAACTTATTCATAAATGACCTGGAAGTAGGGGTGGGTAGTGTGGTGGCTAAGTTTGCAGATGATACCAAATTATGTAGGGTGGTAAGAACCACAAAGGATTGCGAAGAGCTCCAAGTGGACCTTGATAAATTAGGTGAGTGGGCTAAGAAATGGCAAATGCAGTTCAATGTAGCAAAATGTAAAGTGATGCACATAGGGGCAAAAAATCCAAACTTCACATACACGCTACAGGGGTCAGTGCTATCAGTCACAGACCAGGAAAGGGATTTAGGCGTCTTAGTTGATAGTTCCATGGGAATGTCAACTCAATGCATGGCAGCTGTGAAAAAGGCAAACTCTATGCTGGGGATCATTAGGAAAGGAGTTGATAATAAAACTGCAAAGATTGTCATGCCCTTATATAAAGCAGTGGTGCGACCGCACTTGGAGTACTGTGTTCAGTTCTGGTCGCCACATCTCAGAAAGGATATCGAAGAGATAGAAAAAATGCAGAGAAGGGCAACGAGGATGATTGAAGGATTGGAGCACCTTCCCTATGAGGAGAGGCTGCAGCGTTTGGGACTCTTTAGTTTGGAGAGGAGACGGCTGAGGGGGGATATGATTGAAGTCTATAAAATTATACATGGGGTAGAAAATGTTGACAGAGAGAAATTTTTCTCTCTTTCTCACAATACTAGAACCAGGGGGCATTCATTGAAAATGCTGGGGGGAAGAATTAGGACTAATAAAAGGAAACACTTCTTCACGCAACGTGTGATTGGTGTTTGGAATATGCTGCCACAGGAGGTGGTGATGACCACTAACCTGGATAGCTTTAAAAAGGGCTTGGACAGAGTTATGGAGGAGAAGTCAATTTATGGCTACCAATCTTGATCCTCCTTGATCTCAGATTGCAAATGCCTTAGCAGACCAGGTGCTCAGGAGCAGCAGCAGCAGCAGAAGGCCATTGCTTTCACATCCTGCACATGAGCTCCCAAAGGCACCTGGTGGGCCACTGCGAGTAGCAGAATGCTGGACTAGATGGACTCTGGTCTGATCCAGCAGGCTAGTTCTTATGTTCTTATGTTCTTAAATGTTTTTAAAGATGGCATGTGAAATTAGGTCAGACCTTTTGGTGATATCTAAAACATGACTCTTGTGGGACAGAAGAATTTACATCTGCAGTTTTGCAGAGATCAGCATTTTGTTCAAACATTATTTGTGTTATCCTTCTGTAAATGTAGTATCAGTGTACCAGTATCCACACAGACTAGCATGCCAACACTGCATTTGTAGTGGTTGATAGCCAGTTTTAACAAGATGCCAAGTACATGAAAAGTCACACAGTGAGTTCCTGTGTCTTGCAAGTATCATGCTAATTAAACCATTATGAAAGTAAGAAATTAAATTTGTTTCAATAAAGTAATGCTGACTGCTGATAATTCTGCTATTTCTCTACATGGAAGCCTACATTCGGTTTATACCTAATGTGGGGACTAAAATGTAATAACTGGTGACTGAAACTTTCACAACAAAGGAGCAAAACCAAGTTTGTTTGTTTGTTTGTTTGTTTGTTTGTTTTATTTCTGAGGCTTTTATACTGCCCCATCCCCGAAGGGCTCTGGGCAGTGCACAACAAACAAAAGCAACAGTACAGAATAGTTAAAACATTAAAAGCAGCAGTAATTAATAATTATCAGGAAAATGAAATGAGAGTGGGTCCAACATCCTAATTTCAAAATTCCCTCCCCCCCCCCCAGAGGGAGGCATGGGGGCCTCGGTAGATGACCAGTGACCCAGATGTCAGGGTCAAACGAGGACCAAACAAGGAGCCAAACAGGGGGGGCACCACATCAGTGGCCGGTACCTCCAAAGGCCCGGCGGAACAGCTCCGTCTTACAGGCCCTGTGGAACTCACCAAGGTCCCGCAGGGCCCAGACAGCCGGAGGGAGAGCGTTCCACCAGGCCGGGGCCAGAGCCGTAAAGGCCCTGGCCCGCGTGGAGGCCAGCCGCATCATTGAGGGGCCAGGGACCACCAGTAAATTGGCCTCAGCTGAACGAAGAGGCCGTACAGGGACATATGGAGTGATGTGGTCTCGAAGATACGATGGTCCCAGGCCGCGTAAGGCCTTAAAGGTCAACACCAACACCTTGAAAATGATCCGGAACTCTACCGGAAGCCAGTGCAGCTGGCGCAACACAGGCTGGATGTGTTCCCAGGTGGCGCTACCCGTCAGCAAGTGCGCCGCTGCATGCTGGACTAGTTTCAATCTCCGGATCAGTCGCAAGGGAAGGCCCGCGTAGAGCGAGTTACAATAGTCTAATCTGGAGATGACCGTTGCATGGATCACAGTGGCGAGGTCTGCTCGGGAGAGGAAGGGGGCCAGCCGCCGGGCCTGACGGAGGTGGAAAAAGGCAGCCCGGGTTGTATGGGCCACCTGGGTCTCCATTGAGAGAGACAAATCCAGGTGGACCCCCAGGCTGCGAACGGAGGGGGTCGGCGCCAATGTGGCCCCCTCCCACACCGGCGGCTGGAAAGTCCCACCCTCCCCCTCGCGGCCAAGCCAGAGGATCTCCGTCTTCGATGGGTTCAGTTGTAACCTGCTCTGTCGCAACCAACCAGCAACCGCCTCCAAACAGTGCTGTAGATCTGACTGACAGATCAGCCCAAAACTCCGCACCAGCTGAGCAAGGGGTCACATATAGATGTTAAACAACAGCGGGGATAGTAACGCCCCCTGGGGTACACCGCATTGAAGCGGGCACGTCCGGGAGGCTTGATCCCCGCACCTCACTTGCTGATTCCGGCCCCGGAGAAACGAGACTATCCATTGAAGGACAGAGCCCCGCACTCCGGAGGCGGCCAGGCGGTGGGTCAAAAGGTCATGGTCGATCATATCAAACTCTGCGGTGAGATCTAACAACACCAACAGCGCCGATCCGCCTCGGTCAAGCTGGAGACGGAGTGTATCTGTGACAGCTACGAGAACAGTCTCCGTCCCATGCCCAGCACGGAAGCCGGACTAGAAGGGGTCGAAAGCCGATGCGTCATCCAGAAAACCTTGAAGCTGCTCCAGCACCACTCTCTCAATTACCTTCCCCAGAAACGAAAGATTCGAAACGGGGCGGTAATTGGCCAGATCTCTCGGATCTAATGATGGTCTTTTTAAGAGTGGGTGGACCACTCTGTAAGGCCACTAACAAGTTTCTGTAAGGCCACTAACATTTTCTTTCATTTTCAAGACAAATTCCATTCTGAAGGCATTAGTCAGCTGTGACAACACACAAGATTAAAATTATTAACAGCATTTCACTGGAGGACTGAAGTTCTTTCAAGGGGTAGATATATTTATCTCTTTTACAATTAACCAAGTCATTAACGATCACTTATCTTTAAACAGGCTAATTAGTAACTCAAAGGGAATGGGAACATTTTCCTATCAATCCATGCACCTTCTATAGTGGGATGTGTGTAAATTTACCTCTATTCTCCAGGCATGTTATAAGCCTCTAAAAGAACAATCTGAAACATAGTTATATCTTTGTAAGCACCTTGACTTCAAATGACTTAAGTGTATAATTCTGTTTAGAACTGCACTGTAAAATACAGAATTTGCTTATTCACTTAATTTTAATTCAATATAGCATATTTCAAATTCAAAGCCATGCTTTAGAGCGAAATTGGGAGAAAAATGAGAGGCATTACATACAAGGACCAGCCCGAAAATCATTATACTTCTTAGGAAATCTATATATATAAAAAGCTAACAGTGACTTTGTTAGTCACGCCCTAATGCCGAAACGGCTGGATGGATCGCCCCCAAATTTTCACATGACGTTCCTCCCTGTTCTGGGCAGGTAATTGGACCTTCAAATCGCCGAAAGTCCATACCTGAGCCAGGTAAAACGTCTTTTTTCTGGCGCACCAGGCCATGAAGCTGGTTGTGTTTAACTGTCACCCTTAGAATGTTAGTCCAGCATGTCTGTGGCCTGAGGGCTTGGTATGAGGGCTTAGAATGTTCGTGCAGATGGGCAAAGATGAGAAGTGAAAACAGTAAATAGGTAATACTGTTAGGTAATACGAGTGGAAGTGAAACACATAACACACTTTGCCGTGTGAGACGTCAGGTGGGGTTCCCCCCCTCACACGCAGGTAACTTTCACTCTCTGTGCCTTACCCACTGCTACCACACAATACACATCTAGCTCATCCTCACACACCTCACTCTGCCCTCCCTCACATCCAACCACCACTTACCCACTTCCTCACCCATATTCGCCAAAGCTCTCTTTTACTAAAAGCGACCTGGAGTTTGCCTTTTTCTTCTAAGAAAATCCGCGGGGTAGGGAACGAACCTATACTACTGGCTCCACTTCTTTTGCACATGGCCCTTTAAGAACCCAGGGAGCTGGCCTTGTTCTGAACGCCTCACCACACTGCCTCTGCTGCCTGACTGGGATAGCATCCTTGCCCCAGTTCTGCCTTACCCAAGCCAGGACTGTGCGTGTCAACCAGCCTCATGGACAGTGGGATTTGCACTCTGGACAGTTCCGCTGTGGAATGGAAAGGGTTACCTTATACTAAAAAAACAAGACACCACCATATAACAATGTGAATTGAAAAGGGAAAGAGGGATTCCATTTGACCACCCCAAAAGTTTATGCTGGGGATCACTGAACCTGCATGGACATCTGTGTGGGTTGTGTACTGTGATGAGAAGGACAATTGCCACAGCAACGCGTAGCCGGGCCCCACTAGTAATTAATAATGCAGTATTTCATGTACAACTTCCAAATACTGAGAACAATACAATGCAATCTTATACACAGTTAACCATATCTGTTTTTACATGTTACAGCCCACACAGGGTAAAAGACATTACATACAGAAAATGTTGGAGGGAGAGTATTTCTTCAGAACACACCAAGCATGAACTAAAACACTTTGAAAACCAAAATCACTGTTCTCCTCTGAAATCTGCTTGTTACTATCTTTAACTGCCATCTTCTCTCAAAATTCTACACAGTTTGAAAGGGGCAGACACAAAGCTTACATCAACTAATACTCCTTGTCACATTCTTTCCCCACTGATTTTGTATGGCTATGCACTTTTATTACACTCTAGTGACTGAAGGACTGAGCTGGGAGTCAAGAACCCCTTGGCTGAAACCAATCAGATCTGCACTCATCTATGTCATAGGTATAATTATGCTGATCAATTTTACACAGTTGATGTAAAGATTACCAAGCAAATGTATGTAAAACTCTTAGAACACTTGAAAATCCTATCTAAGTAGACACAAACATGTTATTTCCTTTAAGCAGTGTGTTTTAATGTTCCAACGGAAAAAGGGAATGTCATTTACCTGGTCGTCCTTCCATTGTTTTCCACTCTGTTAAATTACCACACAATTTACTCCACAAGCCCATAGCACGGCAGTTTCTCACAGTATGCCCATCTTGAACCAAAACTTTAGATTTGTAAACTGTCCAGATGGTATCTCCATGTAGTTACAGATCTCTCCTCCTTCTTCCCAGCCTTCCCAGCCCCACACATGCAGGTTGTTCATGCAGCTGTTTCTATGGTGCCATGTTTTCCACTTAATCAACAAATAGCCTTTCCAGATATCAAGCTACTGACTCTCTGGGGCCTCAGCAAAACAAAAGAAGCCACCAAGGAGCCTTCAAACACCTTGTAGAAGGGCCTTTTTGGTTATTACATCACAATTATTTACACAGTACCATAAACCCACATGGAACTTTAAAACTAAACCTTAGCCACCACTCAAAAGACAATGATCTTGTGGCAGAAGGCTAGTGGTTCAGTTCACGCAGTACTGTCTGCTCCATCTGGCTAAATCCTTTCAAGCTCTTTAACAGAGGTACTTCCTTATCTTTAAATGGACATGTCACCACTCCACTGAGCATTCAACTTACAAACTTCCACAAAGGTGGCCAGCTTCAGGTTGGGAAATTTCTGGATATTTGTGGGTGGCAGTGACATAGTGTCCACGGGGTGGGGGGGAACACGACACCCTAGATGGAGCAGCGGTGGAGGCATGACCAGGTCATCAAGGGTGTGTGGCACAGTGTTCTGTGGAGTTCCGGGGCAGGGGCAAGCGATGCTGTGGCAGGGGCACAGGGTAACGAATGCCCCGGGCGCAGTTCCCCCTCGCTCCGCCCCTGGTGGGTGGAGACTGGAAAAGCAGGGTTAAAGGAGGGGAAGGACCTTGGTGGGATATGATGACATAGTGTCCACTCTCCAAGCAGTCATTTTTCTCCTGGGGAACCAATTTCTGTAGTCTGCAAATTCAAAAGATCTCCATGTTCCATCTGGAGGCTAGCATCCCTACCTATGATGGATGGATGGATGGATGGATGGATGGATGGATGGATGGATGGATGGATGGATGGATGGATGGATGGATGGATGGATGGATGGATGGATGGATGGATGGATGGATGGATGGATGATGGATGGATGGATGGATGGATGGATGGATGGATGGATGGATGGATGGGTGGATGGATGGATGGATGGATGGATGGATGGATGGATGGATGGATGGATGGATGGATGGATGGATGGATGGATGGATGGATGGAGCGAGCAAAAAACACACACAGAGAGAGAATAATAGCCTTTAAAGCAAACTTATTTTGGTCTCTCTTGCTTCTAGGTACCATAATGACTATGCAGCATCAGGGCCCCTATTTGCAGCCATTTGTACTTTCACTCTAGAATTACCAGAGGAAGAAAAGAGGGAAGGACAGAAGAAAGATTCTCTCTCATCCACCACAGTTTGGCAAAAAGTAAGTGGAGTTCTGGAACTACATCTGCTGAAAAGTTCACATGGCAACATTCCCAGCTGAGTCAATTTACTTTGGAAGAGAACAGTAGCATGCCATTTTAATTTCAAAGGGATTCACTGACCATGATGTGATGAAGTCACAGAACAGCGAAGGAATCCCATTCACTGACACTGTCTTCTTTCCTCTCAAGCAAGCCATTAGTTATTCATAAGGAGAAGCAAATACAGGGACAAGGTAACAATGATAATCTGTAATCAGACCCTCACATGCTCTCCACCCCCACCCCCCTTTCCAATCCTACTTAAGGTTCAAGGATGGAGGGAAGCATGAGGGAGATTTGAATTAAGACCAAAAAAATTATATGAATTTCTTAGTCCACATCAGACATAAAGTATTTACAAGCAAATTTATAAACCACCTGTCCAAATGCCATAATTCATCAAGAGAACACGAGCAAACCACACTGGTACGATTAAATCCTGGACTATTTTAAAATTTATTTGAAACACACAGAATCTGCTTTTCTGGTACATAAATTTGTTTCCATTAGAACATATCAAAACAGCAATGGTGTATGTATGTATGTATGTATGTAAGTATACATGTTTATATTGTCTCGGAAACACTATGCAAAAATATAATGCATGCAATTTGCCTGTGAAAATGAAGCTAGACAAGCAACCACAGTATACAAAATAATCTAAAGGTTCTGGCAAGTCAACACAGAGCCTAATTTCTTTTGAACACTCTGTGCGAGCATCTTTTAGATGCTTTTTCAAAACCAGCTTGCTAAATCAAAAACATGGAAGTGAACCATTTCCTTTCATATGTAGATTTGTTTGTCTGAAACCAATGCATAATCACACAGAGATAAAGTTCTGGTCAAACAATTTATTCTTTTTTATAAAACATGGGAAGATGTCATTCCTTTTGAACACCAAATGTTCTTGTATTCACAATATGTTAAAATCCATATTTCCAGACATTCCTGACAATATGTTGCTTCCACATCAATCTCTTTTCACCACCTGGCATTCTTACTTCCTGTGTGCCATTTTTGTAATCACTTCAGTAGCACTTTATGTACTATACTTACAGTACTGCTCAAAAGGGGTCTTTTTGGTTGTGGCACATTTTTCCAGGGTTACTCATCCCTCTCTAACACTCTCTCCTATCAGAAGAATATTTTTGCTTCATCTGGTCTCCTTTCAGCTATCCCTTCATCATACCCTATGCTTTAACCATTTTAACTGATGTGTCAATGTTTTTATGCATGTACTTTACTTACCGTTTTGCAATGTACTTTTATAATGCTTGGTTTTTATTTCTTAGTTACCTTGATGGTCCTCAATGGGCAGAAAGGCAGAATATAAATTTCATAAATAAAATTTTTAAACAGTTAGCCTTCACTATGTTGCTATTTATCAGACTTGCATTAGGCAACAGGGAGAATCAAGGTCTAAACAAAATGTATTTTTCAATATCATGGTTAAATAATTTGGCTTGAGCTAAATATAGAACAAATACCTAACTAAGATTTACCCTGGCTCTTGTCCATGTAGATCAAGAGTTCTCTGGGCCCTATAGGGCTTACTTATATAACCATGAGAAAGGCAGTATGCTAGCTTTCCTAGAGGGGCAGGAATGTGGTTGGAAAAATGTGGTGAATGGCTACTGGAGAACCAGGTCTCCCCTGTTCTACAACCAGGATGGTCAGTGTTTGTCCGGGAGCGGGGGTAGCCCCAACCCCCTCCCCGGCCTTGCCTTGCCCCCCAGCCCGCGACCAGCCGAAGAGAGTCTCCGGAGGGAACTGCCCCGCTTCTCCTCTCTTGGCCAGGCGTGGGTGTGCTGGAGGCCCCACTCGGCAGGGGAAAGACGCTGTCGTTGCCAGCTTGGCAGAGGAACTGAGGCGGTCAAGAGCACAGCAGGCCAGCTGAGCCCTGTTGGGCTGATTGCGGGAGGTGGCCGGGAGCCCGGAGGCAGAGGGGCGGGGTTTTCAACCCCCCGGCCAACGAACGAGGGGATAAAAAGGGGAAGTCTGGCAGAAAGGGAGAGGGACGGGAAGGAGGGAGGAAAGGGAAAAGGACGAGGAGAGACAGAGAGGAGACTGACAGGAGGGAAACCTAAAGGGAGGAGAGGAGGACAGGGGTGAAGGACTGGGGAAGGAGGAAGAGCGGCGGACTGGCCGAGGGGAAAGGAACCAAAAGGGAGGGAGAAGCTACCAGCTCGGGGGCTGGCAGGGAGGCTTCCCTGCTCTCCTTGCCTAATGTTCTGAGGACCCTGGGCCAGCTGTGGGTAGCAGGGGCACCCTGTGGCTGAAGCGGCTGTCTCAGAACGGGAGTAAAGTCGGAAGTTCTAGCATCTGGGCAGGGGAAGGGGGGTTGGCAACAGGGGTCCCAGCGGGGACCCCGCCCCAGGCGCAGGACAGTGTTATACTACCATATCCCTTCCACAGTTCCTGTAGCAGCAGAAGGAGTGTGGAGAGACATTTCCTCTTGATTTCTCTGAACAGACTGTAGATGGCTTCTCTTTGCTGCCAAAGGTTCATTGAGAGAAGAATGTAATGGCTTGGGGAGAAGGAAACAGACTAAAGAAGGGACTAAACCAGTTTTAAAGCTTGTCAGTTATAAGTGAAAGTAAATATAGATACATTCCCTCCAAAGGGGAACTCCCTAAATAATGAAGCAGCCATGCTACCCTATGAAGCACTTACGGTGCAAATGTATGAGAAAGAGATCATGTAGAAGAAACTGAGGCCAGCGTATTCCACTCCCACAGCAGAATTTTGAGACACTTTCTAAAAACCCAAGGATTTCAAATTGCAAGTGTGGCATAGTGGTTAGAGTGTCCGAACAAGATCTAGGAGACTGAAGAACAAAGACATTCTAAAATACTTCACATACAAGCTACACAGACCAGGAAAGGGATTTGGGCGTCTTAGTTGATAGTTCCATGGGAATGTCAACTCAATGCATGGCAGCTGTGAAAAAGGCAAACTCTATGCTGGGGATCATTAGGAAAGGAATTGAGAATAAAACTGCAAAGATTGTCATGCCCTTATATAAAGCAGTGGTGCGACCGCACTTGGAATACTGTGTCCAGTTCTGGTTGGGCCGATCTCAAAAAGGATATTGAGGGAGATATAGAAAAAGTGCAGAGAAGGGCAACAAGGATGATTGAGGGACTGGAGCACCTTCCCTATGAGGAGAGGCTGCAGCGTTTGGGACTCTTTAGTTTGGAGAGGAGACGGCTGAGGGGGGATATGATTGAAGTCTATAAAATGATGCATGGGGTAGAAAATGTTGACAGAGAGAAATTTTTCTCTCTTTCTCACAATACTAGAACCAGGGGGCATTCATTGAAAATGCTGGGGGGAAGAATTAGGACTAATAAAAGGAAACACTTCTTCATGCAACGTGTGATTGGTGTTTGGAATATGCTGCCACAGGAGGTGGTGATGGCCACTAACCTGGATAGCTTTAAAAGGGGCTTGGACAGATTTATGGAGAAGTCGATTTATGGCTACCAATCTTGATCCTCTTTGATCTGAGATTGCAAATGCCTTAACAGACCAGGTGATCGGGAGCAACAGCCGCAGAAGGCCATTGCTTTCACATCCTGCATGTGAGCTCCCAAAGGCACCTGGTGGGCCACTGCGAGTAGCAGAGAGCTGGACTAGATGGACTCTGGTCTGATCCAGCTGGCTTGTTCTTATGTTCTTAACATGGTGCTTTTTTGCATTCCCTCTGAAACTAATATTTTTGGAGGGGGAGGAATAGAATCAGAGAAAGCGTTCTGAGCCAGTGAGCTGGGGGATTTTGGGTTTGGACCCTCCTGAAGTGATTGTGGGAATAAGGAGAGAGGGAAACCTTGCAGTGGCTAAGCAAGATACCCCAGTTCTACTGCCAGCCTTTGTCTTCATAAATGAGGTTTATACTATACATAGTAGAAAGTGATATGAAATTCATATTTGCATTCAAGCTAAAAAAATCACTTCTAGCTAGAACATTTTAACACCTGAATTAAACTGCACACAGCTTTTAAAAGCAGATCAACAGGCTCTCTTATATAGGCCAGCTGTTTGTGGGCATCAAAAGAACGAAAAGAGAGACCACTAGACCAAGGGTAGGGAACCTGCGGCTCTCCAGATGTTCAGGAACTACAATTCCCATCAGCCTCTGTCAGCATGGCCAATTGGCCATGCTGACAGAAAACTGATAGTAATTGGAGTCCCTGAACATTCGAGAGCCTAGGTTCTACACTCAGGACTAGACCGGACAGCTTTGGGAAGGAACTTTTTTTTAGGGACTTGCTGCGATGAAGTAGTACTGTTATTAACTTACTTGCAAAGGGCCTCTTGATTTATAAACTGTGGCCACTGTTCGCATTCCTTATCATTTACTCTTCATGAAGCAATGACCACATCTGTCTCCACAGATGTGAACCCATACAAATGAGACATATGGGCTTAAGCTGGCATTAGTTTGTGTTCAAGAAGAGCTCCTGGCATGATAGACTAAATATAAACTGTTCTGCAGGCTGGCCCTCTTAACCCATCGTTGGTTGGCGCCTGGGCTCTGCTGAAAACCAGTAGGCTACTTTCTCAGCGGGCCCAAATCCAGCCTAACAGATGGACAGCCAGGAAGGCATGCCAAAGAACCAGAATGTACATCTAATTTGATAATTAAGGGCTGTATTCCCCTCCAGATACCCTGAAATGGAAGGCCACACATCGTTTCTGGGCATATAGTTAGGAAAGCAGCCTCTTAGTTCAAAACTGAAATAAATTTCAAAATTAAAGAAAAATAAGCCACTCATTGGCCCCCGAGGATAAATTACAAGAATACTGCACTTCAAGAAGGAAAAGATGAGATGAAACAGGGAAAAGAAGAGCATTAAAACAGACTTGATCCAAAAGCTGATTGTCATCAGAGGCACGAGTGGATCTTTGCCAAGACAGTACTGCATTCTCAATGAATTATTATGTTTAATAAAAATAGAGACCCAAAACCAATAAATCCTTTACAGACATCTAAACTCAGTATGTCAGTCCATAAGGCTGTGTCAATGTTGGGTTACAGACAGAAAGGATGCTTCCAGTGAGTAATAATAAATACATACAATTTCTGTAAAACACACTTGATTTTGAGAAAGATAAATATGGAACAGTGGATTTGTAGAATAAATGGTATCCCGCTGGCTGAAAAGTGAAGCTCTAGGTAAGCCAAGTTTTAAATTAAACTTATGCCCTGTTGGATATTGGTTGTCTGCAAGGCTTCCACTATCATAGCCTCAGTACAGACATCACTTGAATAACCATGATTAATAGATAGGGAACATACAACAGACTTGAACATTTTCTTTTCCTGTCAGAGCTAACCATGGCACACTTTTGATCTGCACCAATTTTAATACTAACGTCAAAACAGAATCCACAGCTTGTTAGCTTCAAAACTGAATTCACAGGGGAAAGTGGAGGTTACAAACTGGTTAAAACCAAACATTGCCAGTGTTGACAACCGTGCATATGTACCAGCATAATTACCTCCAGAGGGGGAAGGAAGATTAAACAAGCTTCACCCCTAGCTTGAAAAATAAGCATTTTCAATGGTTTACAAACAGTTCAGTTTAAAAACACAAGGAGTTCAGGAGCATTCCTGGCTCTGGCCCTGTGGATGGAGAAGCAAGTCAATCCTATTGCTAGGAATGCAGCTTTTGAAAAAATGTACAGGCTTTTTCTTCAGTAACCTCTAGCTCAAAAAACTGCATCCCTCCTAGATATGGCTGACCTAGCTCACCTCATCTATGCTACTGTAACAGTAAGGCTGTGTTACTATACTGTGTTCTATGTGGGGTTGTCTTTGAAGACAACTTGGAAATTTCAGAATGCATCTGCTCAGCTGTTGATGGGAGGCAGCAAATGTTATTGAGACCTCTATTGTGGCTGCCAGTCTGTTTCGGAGTTCCACTCAGTGCTGGTTTTAATCTTAATGGCCTAAGCGTTCCATATTTGCTGGGCTGCCTCTGCAGATATTAGCCTTGGAGAGGGCTAGATTAATCACAGAAGGGCTGCTTATAGCTCCAACACAAGGGGAGATTAGGATGAGTATACTGTACATGTGTATTCTGGCTTTTTCAGAGGTAGCCCCAATTGTTTGGGTGCTAAGAGAAGAGCAGGAAGGGCCATCCCTGGCCACCTTCCAGAAGAAATATAAAGCTGAAACTTTGAAAGGACCTAAAAAAACTGCCCTTCTGTTGTATGGATTTCTAAATCTCTTTTTTAAGGGTTTTAATGTTTATAAAAAATAAAACCACAATGAGAATCCTCTTTGAATGCTACCAAAAAAGTAGTATATAAATATCTTAATCTCTCTGACTCATGCCTTATTTCTACAGTTCATTCATCTCTACAGATATTTGTAACAATGCAACTATCACCCTAGCCCACCAAAAAATGAAGAACTTCTTGGCTGTGATGGAATGGTAATAGACCAGACTCTTATTTTCCACACCACAGCAAGAAGTCTCACAAAATACTGGTTTTGTCATTTTGCTTCTGAAGCTGTATTTCATTTGAATGCACCTTTCGGTCTAACAGTTGTTAAGGACCATACCATGGAAAACATTAAATATTGAGGATTTCCTGAATGCGATAGAATACTATTTCTGACTATGCGAGGTCTCTTCCAAGGGTATCTTCTAGTTACTATAAATGATTAAAAAATCACTGAGTGGTAAAGTTGATGCTAGCAAAAATGATCAAAAACAGTTGTCAGATGAACTCATGTTGACTGGAAATTTCTATAGTTATTTTAATGACTGTCCCCTTTGATTTCAAAAGAGTAACTGTTCTGTGTCTTCTAGAACAAATAAGTAAAATACACAGTAAGTAACTACAATTTATAAAGGAAAAAGAATTCAGGTATTCATTCATTTAGTATGTTTACACAGTCATTTTCAACCAGATCAATTTCCATCTTATGACTAAAACCAATACCACGATACAAATAATGGCAGTAACTGCTGAGTTCTCCCTTTCCCTAATTCTAGAACAGTCCAACACAACTATACTCATTGGATCAGGAGCCACCTGCCATTTGTGGTACTTCTGAGCACCATTTCCCAGTGTGGCATGTGCTCTATGATTCAGGAAAGTATAAAAGGCCCTTGCCCAGTGGAGTGTCTAGTTGGCAGGTGGCTCCCATTTTGAAACTAGAGGAACAGTTAGGCTGCAGATTTCTTTGAAATGCAGGCCTATGGCAGGAATGGAAGTAGATGTGGCTATTTTGGTTGACAAGTAATGGGAATGCAGCTCTCTGCAAGCTATAGAATACCACTAACATGATTTGTCTTTAGGCATCATTATTTTCAAAAAATTAGCATCTGGAGCTATTCCATTATTTCAGTTTACGCTTCATCACAGAATTTGAAACCAGAAGATGCTGACATTGCCAATGCCCAGACAGCTGATTTTCAAAATCAATGGAGAAAGATTCCCTTCTCAAAAGACTTTTTTAAAACGCAAAGTGTGTGGATAAATCCCTTGAATGTCTTTGAAAATTTCAAATCAGGTTGTTTCCCCATTGTAGGTCTTTGTCTATGAAACCAGTTCTCTCTGATAGCCTGCCAGGTTGGATGATCTTGTGGGCATAACATAAGGCTTTCTTTGTGGAAAAAGCTGGCATTAGAGAACTACAATCAAGACAAGCATGCTCAGGTGCAGAGCTGACATTGGCTGGGTTTCACTGAGTTGTCTATTAGGAACATCAAATAGCTTGTTTGTTTTTAAATGAGTTCTTTCAAACTGATTGCTTATAAAATATAGAAAGAAAAATCATTAGAGACTTCAGCTAGTCATTTACTGAAGCATTTCCCTTTCCTTGAACGCTGCTCCAATGAACGATTGATGCTTCATAACTAGAAAAGTGTGTTGAGGGCATAGTATACCACACTGAAGCCTGGGGAATGAAAGGTATGATCCATATTCTAATAAATTTTCTTATCTCCAAGTCAAGCAACAAAGATATTCTAGCATGGTACATCCAAAGATCAGATCTTCTATTGACATTACTATATATAGAAATGTACTAGGCTGCAAAGCCGAAGATTTGCTCATATATAGTTTATTGAACCAAGCTACTTTGGAAATATTTAGACTTGTCTGGCAAAAAAAAAAAAAGCATATGTCTGTCCCTGATCTGAGTGGAAGAATGTACTTTCCATTATTCACAATTCTATGAACAGAGACTGATCAGTATAGGAGATGCTCAAAAATTTGAGCTACAGTGAACAAAACTGGGGTGCTGTGTGGTTTCCAGGCTATATGGCTGTGTTCTAGTAGCATTTTCTCCTGATGTTTCATCTGTGTCTGGCATCTTCAGAAGATCTGATGGTAGTAAAGCAAGTGGAGTATATATACCTGTGGAATGTCCAGGGTGGGAGAGAGAACCATTTGCCTGTTTTAACAAGCGTAAAGGGTGCAGTTAGCAAACTTGATTTGCATGTGTTAAGTGGGATCCACCCATTTTAGCATGTGAGTAACTATGAAGAGAGCATAATCAATTAGTGAGGGCATCTGCATAGTAGTAGTCTGGTCTTTTGATCCCTTTGATTGCTTACTGCCTAGAGACATCCTTTGTCTGGGTGGTGTTCACTAGTCACTGTCTTGATTCTAGTGTTTTTCAGTACTGGTAGCCAAATTTTGTTCATTTTCATGGTTTCTTCCTTTCTGTTGAAATTGTCCATGTGCTTGTGGATTTCAGTGGCTTCTCTGTGTAGTCTGATGTAGTGGTTGTCAGAGAAGTCCATAATTTCTGTGTTTTCAAATAATATTCTGTGCCCAGCTTGTTCTGCTATTGCTGATTTTTCTGACTGAATTAGTCTGCAGTGCCTTTCATGTTCTTTGATTTGTGTCTGGGAGCTGCAATTGGTGGTCCCTATGTAGACTTGTCCATATTAAATGGTGACAAAACGTCCATCAGAAGAGTGGTCTGTGCCAAGATCTCAGAATTACCTATGATCATTTAACCCAAATGCTTCTGGAACTCCCACTCCCATTAACAGACTCAAGGTAAAGCAATTCATTGAAATGGCTTGTGCTCAAAGTCTTGTCAGACAGAAATTCACATTTACTTCATCTTGTGAAATGAACGGAATGGCAAATTTCACAGTGATTCTCAAAGAGTTAATGCGACTTCTTGCTGGAAGTCTAAGCATTCCAGAAAGACAGCATAACCTGGCTATTTGTCAGCTCATACCAATTATACCATAACCTGAAAATCCAAAATTACCTTCTACAAATCTGGCAGAGAAATCCTATACATTCACAATAACTCTGGTTAATGTTAATGGCCGAAGCAACAAAGCAGCACAATTTGTGTCCCCACCCCTTGTCAGTTATACTAACAGATTAATTATCCGTTCTATTTCCAATGCAAAAGGCAAATAAGTATGTACTTATCCTTTCAAGAGTACGCATAAATAAGCAATTCTGAAATGTCTGAAGTAGTAGAAGTATATACATTTTTAGAAAATAATGTAATAATTATATAGCTAAAAATACAAAAGCTTTTTTATCAATATGTTTAAATATACTTAGTTTGCAACAGTTAAATTTGTTTTTAAAGAACCAAAATCTGACAGGCAGAAACTAATAAAGTGCAGTGTTAACAAGCATAATGATTGGTCTGGAGTCAGAAAAAAAAATAGTAGCTGCTGTGGGTTTTCAGGCTGTGGGCCATAGTTTGGTAGTTTTTGCTCCTAATGTTTCATTGGCATCTATAGATGCAGGCAGAAAACGTGATGAGCAAAAACTACCAGACCATGGCCATACAGTCTGGAAAGCCTACAACAGACAGTTGACTCCAACTCCATGTCTTTAACAATACAGAGGAAAAAAATAATTAGAAGAAAAGTATAGGCTAAAATTCCAAAATACCAAGTTCCTCTTGAGAGGAGATGAACACCCTACAGGAAAAACCAAGTCATGGTCATCACATCTTTGGATGTGTTTGCAACTGTACTCTTTCTCACCAAAAGATGACAGGAGATTTGAGAATTAATCCCCCAATTCCTGGACCTTCTTTGTTCTAGAATGAGCCACTTGGGTACTAGTGCCCTGGGAACAGAACTCGGTAAGCGCTAAAAGCCAAGCAGAGCATTCTAGAACAAAGAAGGTCCAGGAAATGGCAAATTAATTCACAAATCTCCTGTCTTCTTTTGGTGAGAAAGAGTATAGAGAGCTAATGGTCTTGTGGGTATTTGCTGCTGGTGAAATGTGCCAAGGAAAACCAATAGAGAATCAGGGAGGGCCAAGGTATCCTCCTAGCCTACCAGTAGAAAGGCCCTTCACGGTTAAGTATCCAATGGACCGTTCTACTGGAGGTGGAGGACATCTTGTGTGGGACCTCCCCAAGCAGTGTTCCAAAAACAAGTGGGTCTCATTAGTCCCCAATAATATTCTCCAAAACCCTTCTGCCGAAAGCTGACTCAGCAGAAGCGACTGAGTTGATTTTGTAGCGCCTAATAAAAGTGGACATCGAGGACCAAGTGGCTGCCTTGCAGATTTCCTCGACTGAAGCGTGGTTGTGAAATGCTGCATTGGTTCCCGCACTGTGGATGGAATGCGCAGTGATGCCTAATGGAATCAGAGTAAGTCAGAGGCCTTGTAGGCTTCAATGATACTGGCTTTCAGCATGGTGCTTACAGCGGTTTTGGACATTTGAGCTCCTAGGTTAGGTGAGTTAATGTTAATGAACAGGCTTTCTGTTTTGCAAATACCCTCAGTCCTGTTTATAAATACTTTGAGAGCTTGGCGTACATCCAGATTGTGCCAGAGCTTTTCCTTTGTATGTATCAGGTTAGGTAGAAAGTTGGGCACCACTATTTCCTGTCACAGGTGGAATCTGGTATTGACTTTGGGTACGAAAGTTGGGTCTAGTCGAAGTACTACCTTGTCTTTATGAAAGACACAGAACTTAGAGTTCATGGATAGAGCCCGCAATTCGGATACACTTCTTGCTGATGTGATCGCAATAAGGATGAATAGTTTGAACAGGTTCAAACGGAAACTTAATGAGGGCCGATAGAACTGCGTGCAATCTCCAGAACGGGAACCTATGCATGCTAAATTAGGTATGCAGATTTGTGAAGCATAATGTTGGATTTTTTATTTGCTGGGCCTGAAGTTTCTGTAGAAAGGAGCTGACAGTGTCACTTGGTGCAGACTGACTAGGTTTCCACTGGGGTTGTTGGTGAAAGGGCTTGTAATTGAAGAAGGGTGGAGAAGGGGATTTTACTGGGCAGAATTGCTGTTACTTCTGTTGGACTGCTGTTGGTTGGGGAGTTAGCTGCAGGGATCTTCTATAACAGCTGCCAAAGACTAAGAAGATGTCTGTGGTCACAGAAGTACAGAAATAACAGCCTTGCCTGTTTAGAGAACGCGGTCTTTAAATGTTGGTTGTCACTACACTTGAAAGAAGCCATCTTAAGACCTTGGAACAGTAAAATTTGGTGTCATTTGATGAATAACTTGAATATTTTACAGCATATGTCAAAGCTATGGTTTTTAAGAATCCAGTTAGTTCTATTAGCCATTATTCAGGTCAGCCCTGTACCTAATTACATATAAGTTAGTAACTTTTTTTTTTACTAGTAACTCTTATTTTCTTAGAATTTAGTTTGTTGCCTTCAACCACGGTGCAAAGTTATTTCTGAAGTAGTGGTATGCCAGCCACTAATGTATTTAAGTAGTTTTTTCAAAGGGATTCAAAACTGTGAACAGTAGGGAAAAACAAACTCTGCATGTGTAAACTAATGCACAGACTACCCTGTGTTGTCCTTTCATGTTCGTTGTGGTATACGTGTACTTCTTTTATCAAACGAAACATGGATATTTCTCATAATGTTATTCTACATTTGTACTTTTTCTCGTGGTTAAGGAAATGTTACTGTATTCACTCCAAAGGGATTCAGAACATAAGATGGTCTCCCTAAAAACAATTATGCCCCAAGGGGTTTCACTACTGTACATAACTATAACTTTTATGCAAAGTTAACACAGCCCCTCTTTGTCTTGATGGCATGTATAAAATGTTCCTTTCAGGGAAATGAGGTGGCTGGTGAATTGTTGAATTTTAATCTATGAAGCAAAGCAGAACTTCTTCCTATTAAGCCAACTGAAACCAACAGGTTTAGATTGAAATAACTTTGGTGAGGACTGTGGTGTAAATCTCCTTAATATTGCATTTCAGTAAAACAGTAGTTCTGGAAGAAAATATGCCTTTTGACTTTTAGGATGAAAGCCTGTGCTGTAATAGATTTCATTTCCTAAGAATCAGTCTCTCTTGTGTGACAGGAGGAATGCCTCTTCTAAGTTGGCATGCCATTTGCAGTTTTATGAGTGCTTTATTAAAAGTAGTAAAACATTTTTAATCTGCTGTTCTGCCTAATTGGAACACCTCGCTGCTGATCAGCAAATTTTACATCTATTCATCCAACTGATTGTCTAGACCAGGGGTCCCCAAACTTTTTAAACAGGGGGCCAGTTCACTGTCCCTCAGACTGTTGGAGGGCCGGACTAAAAAAAACTATGAACAAATTCCTATGCACAAATGATTGTAAAATGTTTGATTTCACCTTTCAGCCTTTCTCTCATGGTCTATTTTTAGAACAGTGACCAAAGTATGTCAAGTACAGGGTGGGCTCCAAATATTGTTGGGGAGGCTGTGGAATACCTTCCCCTGTAAAAAAAAAGCAGAACTTTCCCAATGAAGCATTCCATCTAACCCAGGATTAGGTATCTTCCTGGGTTCTTCCTCCCTAGCAGCCAGCGGCGATTCACCAGCCTGGCTGATGCCAATGGGAAGTGGAGGGCGGAACAGAAAGCCTGAGAGGCTTAACACATGGAGTAGCTAGCGAGGAGGGAAGGGCAGAGCAGGAGTTGCCACGTGTAAGGTTTCCAACTCTGGGTCAGAAAATTCATGGAGATTTGGGGGTGCCATCATGTAATTGCAATCAACAGCCGTTGGGGCGGTTCCTCCTCTCCCTCGAGCCCCCACTGCACATGAATGGAGCCATCGCCGCCATGCCTGGTGGAGCGGATAAATGCCTTCAGGGGGGGGGGCCATTTTATTTGGCCCCAGACGTAGTTTGGGGACCCCTGGTCTAGACATTGCAGCCTTAAGAAATGCATTTTCTGTATAAGCTCTGAGTAGACACTCTGGTAACTTTCAGAAGAGACAAGTAATAACAGATCTAGAATTGGTCATATTAGCTATGCTGAGAAATGATGTTTTGGGGAGGTAAAAATATTGATGACTTTTAAATGCTGGAAAGGTTGTGAAGAAGAGGAGATGCTGGGACCAACAAAGACTAGGAAACAAAATTTTGGAGACCCCAGTTAGCCAGGGGGCCTCTGGACCTGGACAAATCATGTGATTTATTTTTATACTAGCAGTTCACGGGTGTGCTCTTGTAGCCATTCTGATAGATCACTTTACCTACGCACTGCCATTTGTAAAAATAAATGCTAATGTACTATGTATGAAAAAAAGGAAGATTTGGGTTCCTTTTTGCATTTCTAGAACATTCTTGTGTATGTTTTTTTAATATCCTGTTCACTTTGGAAGTCAGATTATTTCGGGATTTACTTTGTAACCAATCTGTTAATTGGGGTTTTTTTACCCTTCAGAATTTAGGAGAAGACACACAGGTATCTGTAAAAAATATGAAAGGTATTTTGTTTTCACTTAGCACCTTCTCCTCTTAGACATTCCTCAGCTTATCTAGGGGATGGTGGGCTCTAAACCTGTGATGACCCTGTCTGTTCAAGAAAGCAAGGTCATCTGCAATCATTTTTGCTTTGTGCTTATGTGGGTGGATTTTTAAAAGGGTAAATTCTTTACATTCTTCAGGTTTCTTAGATTAGGACTTATTTTAAGGAGAATTGTGTGGGGTGGGGGTGGGGGAGGGGATTCTCTTTGGCTTCAGGTGATTGTGGATATTAAGCTAACCTGAGACTGACTTGTTGGGAAAGGGTGGATTAGAAAGCTAAATAAATAAATAAACAAACAAACCTCTGGTCAGACCCAAGCGAAGCCAGAAGTGAAGCTCTAATGCAATTGGAAGAATTGCACTGTCTCACGTGTCTAATGATTTGACTGTAGTGAAATTCCCCAGCGTTTGCTTCTCCCTTCTACGTTTCTCCCTGTGATGTTCTTAGATAAATACTTTAAATAACAAAAATCAATCATATTTTACAGATGCATGTACTTTCTGGTGTGGGCTAGGGTTCTGTGATCTATAATGACAATTCAAAGTTAGCTAATGTGATTAGAAGAAGAGTTTGAATTTATGCTTTCTGTCCTGTAAGGAGACTCAAGGCGGCTTACAAACTCCTTTCCCTTCCTTTCCCCACAACAGACACCTGCTGAGGTAGGTGGTCTGGCAGAGTTCCAAAGAACTGTGACTAACCCAAGGTCACCCATCTGAAACATAGGAGTGGGGAAACAAATCTGGTTCACCAGATAAGAGTCCGCCACTCATGTGGAGGAGTGGGAAATCATCTGCGGTTCTCCAGATTAGAGCTCATCTGATTTTAACCACTACATGATGCTGGCTCTTATTTGGAAGTTCCATACATATTATAAGCATTATGTTTAGATTTTTGTGCTGTTTGAAACTTCAAGTTGAGTATAATATAAAAATGATTTTTGCAGAATAAAAGTCTATTGAAGTGGTTTGAAGTTTTAAAAGCCCCTACAGTATAATTAAGAGCACCCACTCCTCACTAAAAGAAACATCCTCTTTTTGTACCTCCTCCCTGGCCAGTGTATCTTCCATTACAAATTGCCTCTTTCCTCACCTCCTATAATCCTATTTGCTAATGCCATTCACCTTCAAACTATTCTCCCTGAATCTCATGTCAAAAAAAGAGAAGTCTCACAGACTTGTAGCCATGAAAGTGGCATGTGAATGGTTTCTCTTGCAGATTAGTACATTCCATATTCAAGTGTGCACTTTCTTGTATGTGCATAAATCACATACTGCTTCTCGTTACAGATCCTGATTGCTCTATTCTAAATATAACAGGAAACATACCTCCTGGATGATGCAAAGTGCTTTTGGGATGGTCTTATCCCCCCTTTTTTTGTCTTGACCATCTTCAGAAGAACCCCTTGCACAGAGTTCTGTGTGCAGAGTAATGATGCTTGTGTTTTTTAGTCATAACATACCTTTTTTACCTTGAGTAACATTCAGTGTATGCCTCATTGCTGCATGCAAGGTTTGCTTTTAGAATAAGAGGGTGCCAATTTTAATTAGAAATGGTGTGAAATGTATGACTGTAATTAATTTCATTAATTAAATGTAAAATATTATTTCCCAGCAGTAATAAAGCAAAGCGTGCTTTTGGGGTTGTGTGTGCAACCTATCAAATTAAACGCAAATTTTTACAACAGACACAAGCTTGCTTCAGACTCCAAATCATGTTTGGTGATCAGAGTATCCCTACAGCCATGTTGTTTTTACTTCACTTCACGGTTTTCATTCACCACCTTTCCAGTAATATCATGGAAAACTATAGTTGTTTTTAACTTCCAAACTACAGTTTGCAAACACTTCCAAACTACAGTTTGCAAACTACAGTTTGCAAACACAATTTGCTTTCAAATAGCAGTATTGACACATTGGGCACTAATAATAGTTTTTCAAATGAATGTCATGGCAGACTGTAGTTCCCCAAAACTAGAAAGTGTATAAATGAAACCACATATGAGAAGGAAGGTGGTTCAAGCAAGCAAAGAAGTGTGGCATAGGTTCCCGAATCTACTTATGCTGAGAGAAGTATCAGGGCTATGAGGTGAGGCCATTCACTGTGGTATACTTCCTAGTGCTTGGTGTGTTTCTTGTCCCTAATTCTCTTGGTCTGTTTCTTGTCCCTGATTCTCTTGGTCTCCATCTTCCTGTCGTGAAACTGAAATTGCTTCCTGTCATGCGCATGCTTGTGTGTTTTCTCTTTTGCATGCCTGGGGTAAGAGGTAGATTCCAAGTCACAAAGTGTTGACCCTGTTGCCATAGTCCACTGTATGCAGGGGTTCCACTGAAAATATTTCAGAAATCTTAGCTGGTCCAGATAGCTAATTGTTAGCTGGTCCAGATAGCTAACTAGATAGCTAATTGGAGTGATAAGAAGCCCATTTTGAAGGAAATTTGTTGACATAGTTTGCCTTTGAACAGTATGCAAGGTGCTATTTGATCAGTAGATAGTAACCAATCCGAGAACTTTAGCAGCCCTTTGCCTCATGGGAGCCTGTAAGTTCTACTGGAGACGGTGGACATTTTGTGTGGACATTTCTCCACCAGTTGCAAGGAGGCAGAAAACTAATCAAAACTTCATGTCACTTCCCATAGAGGTCCCAGAGGCCATTTTAACCTCAGTATTTTTCCTGCAGGGAGTGCATGTTTTTGGAATAGGCTCTGACAGGTTCCTATTTGTTTTCCCATTTGTTGCACTGAGTTGTGCATTGCTTCCCCTGTGCTATTCGTTTTCCTGGTGTGAGTTTTGTCATGGGAGAGGAATTAGGTGGTTATTTTTGGTTTAGGGTCACACTTCAAACGGCCCCACAGCCTCACGGCACAACAGCTTCCCGCTTTTTTGTGCTCCTCACCAGCGGACATGGCGGCTCGCTCTTTCTCTCCCCCACAGGGCTCCTTTGCTCGTTCGGCTGCAGAAGGGACAAGAGCAGCCAGCAGCAACAGAAAAAAAGGTTCAGTCCAGCTCAGGAAGCTCCCAGCCTCTGTCTGAGCAGGACAAACACCAGAAGAGCCAGCAGAAAAAGGCGGCAAGGCGCGCAGCCAGTCCTCCCGCACCTAGCAACAAACGCCGTGTTGTGCTGCCCAGGAGCTCAGCGCCTTCCAAGGGCACAGCCAATCTCGGCTCCTCTACCAGCATCTCCTGCCTTCTCAGGGCCTCTGCTTGGTTCCTCCCCCAGATGCAGAGAGCAACGGCAGCCTGCAAAACGACCAACTGAACAGGCAAGATTAGGGGCCTTCGGGGTGGAGGGTGGAGAAGGAGAGGCGGCAGCTTCCCAGCTCACTCAAAGCCTACCCACAGACAATGTGGCAGCCTGACAAAACACTCCCCCAGCTGCCTTTACTAACTTTTTAAGGAAGGAGACTGAAAGGATCTTGGAAGCCAGGGAATGACAGGCGCCTGCCTCTCTTGGCCCTAGGCAATATATCAGAGCTCCCCTCAGTCCCCACAGGGAGGACTCTGGAGCTCTTTCCCGAGATCCTGTAGCCTTCCCAGGAGAGGAGGAAGAGGACTCCGTTATGGAGGATAACAATGAACATGATTGTTTCTATGAGTCTGACGAATTACCTTCAGATCCCACACAACAGTCCCCAAAATTCTTTGAACAGGAGGATCTGCAGCTCTTAATCACCAAGACCATTTCAGCACTTGAGTTACATGACCCAGAGGATGCTGAAGATCCTGTGGGCTCATCCTCTTCTTCTGCTTCTTTCAAACCCCTTAAAGGGCTCCCCAAAGGCAAGGCAGATTACTTTCCCCAAGAAAGTGATGCAGAAAAATTATTTCCTGTGCCCGAGTGTTTTGTCCAACATATTCAGAGGGAATGGCTAAATCCTGCAGCATACAAGGGTCTCCCCTGCAATCAGGAAAACCTATTTAATGCCACAGCAATTTCACACTATGCTGCAAATTCCACCAGTGGACTCCCCAGTAGCAGTACTTCACTCGGGGGGGGGGGGGGGGCTGGTAGCTAAGGAGGGCAAGGGCAATATTAAAGACTCCTTAGATAGAAGATCAGATGCAATCTTACGTAAATCCCATGATTGGCTGGCGGCAGCCATCAAGATGCTTACCCCCTCATCCACTGTGGCAAGAGCCACTATGGTATGGCTGAAGAGAATCTTGGAGATGTTGCCCCCAAAGAAGCAGGACCTCAGGGAGATGGTAGAGAGGGTCCTCACTGCCCACTCCTTCATAGTAGATGCCACCTTCAACACCCTGACTTTAGTGGCTTGCTCAATAGCCTCAAGCATGGTGGCACGACACAATGCCTGGTTGCAGCCTTGGCAGGCAGACATGCATTTGAAGAATGTTGTATCAGGATATTACTATTACGGGGGGACACCCTTTGGCAAAGAACTTGGCCAGGTGTTTATCGAACGCAGGGCAAGAAAAAAAGTGATGCCCAAGGTTATCAGACCAGACTGTCCACAGGGCACTAACAGACCCATGTTCCGGTCACACAGAACTCTTCCCAGAACACCCAGGGATGGCGGCTGTCCCTCCTGGCAAACACAAAATTCCTTTTGGAACAAGAGCACCTTTCAACCATTCAACAAACAGGAAAAGCCATTTCGTCCAGACCGCAATAAGAAATGACTATCCAACCATTCCTGTCGGGGGTCACCTTTGCTACTTTCAAATGGCCTGGCAAGGAAACCATTTGGACAGATGGACAAGAGAAGTGATCACAATGAGATATGTCATAGAATTCAACAGGCTCCCCAGTCAGCACATCATAATCTCTCCTCTGTCATCCAAACCAGACAAAGCCAGCAGAACTCTGAAAGCTTCACCTTCTCAAAATACAAGCAATAGAACCAGTACCTCCGTAGGAGTGTGTGTTCGCATTTTTTTAAAGGTACCCAAGCGCAACAGACACTGGAGTCTTGAACCTCCAAATGGTCAACAAGTTCATACGACTACCGAAGTTCTGCATGGAGACCCTCCATTCCATTACTGCGGCATTCCATCATGAGGAATTCTTCACATCCCTAGGTTTGAGGAAAGCCTACCTTCACATCCCTGTCAACCAGTCGCACAGAATATTCCTCAGGTTTGCCATAGGAGATCAACATTTTCAATATCATGCCCTACCATTCGGACTAACCACAGCACTGAGAACCTTCTCCAAGGTTCTACTGGCTCCCATGAGAGAACAAGGGATACACATTCATCTGTATCTAGACGACCTGCTCATTCAGTCAAGATCCAGGCAACAAGCACATCAAGATGTCGCCAAGGTCCACACTGTACTTCACCATCACAGGTTTCTCGTCAACCTAGAGAAAAGCACATTGATCCCAGCACAAACATCTAGGAGCAGTCACAGATTCGACAAGAGACACCCTCTTCATCCTGATAGAAAAAATACTAAAGATTCAGCACGTAACGTCAGCAGTAATCTTAGCAAGACACACATCCCTTCTACAGCTAGCAAGTCTGCTGAGTCTATTCATATCAGTAATCGATCTGACCCAGTGGGCCAGGTTCCAAGCTCGGCCCCTACAATGATTCCTCCGTCCCTACCAGGTGGACATTGTCCTAAAATGGGACAAGAAACTGTTGGTGATCTCATCCTTATGCAGCAGCCTAAGATGGTGGACAATTCGACACAATCTGGAACAAGGCAAATGTTACCTTCATCGTGAATGGCCTCAACTGTTCACAGATGCCAGCCTGCTGGGATGGGGAGCCATGCTCAAGCAGAAATTTGTCCAGGGAACTGGTCCACAGCAGAATCCAAACTTTCCATCAACCTGTTGGAAACCCTTCTTCTTTGTGTTACATTTTCATCAGGAACTTCATCACCAGCACGTCTTGTTGAACCGACAATGTTTCATCCAAAATGTATATCAACAATCGGGGGGGGGGTGTCAAAATAATCAAAATTACGAGGCCACAAAGATCCTAAGCTGGGCAGAAAAACACCTGCAATCCTTAACTGCACAGCACATACGGGAAGTACAAAACAAAAGTGCAGACTGGCTAAGGCTATGCACTGTTGGTGGTTAAGATTGGCAATTGGAACCAGACCCCGATATAATGTTTTAAACTAAGAAAATGAATTTATTAGGTCTGCCATGACAATATACAATGTAAGTTCAGTGGCACCTTAAAGATAAACAGTAGTAATTCAGAATGAACTTCCATGAGTCAGAGCTCCCAGGGGATGGGGCGGTATACAAATGTAATAAATAAATAAATAAATAAATAAATAAATAAATAAATAAATAAATAAAAGCTTGTCTCCTCAGATGCACTGACTTTGTTGCCATAGACATCATTGGGGGTGGGTAAGTGAAGGGGGCCTGAGAGCTTTGGGCGCAACATTGGTGGTGGGTGTGGTTTAGCTGCCAGCCCCCTCCTCTCCACCCCAGGAATGAGGAGTCAGTCACCCACCATCTACTAAGGTTTAAGGTGAGGGTGGAGGGTGCAGCAGCGAGTTGGGCTGCTGCTGCAGGACTTATCAGCTAGGCAAGGGATGGAGACGTATGTGCACCCAACTTGCGTGCTGCTGACTCCCTCCCAATGTCACCTGTCCTTCCACCTGCCCTCCACTTGCCCTGTCATGTAGGTGAACAGTAGCGGGCCCAGGCGGCAGGCACACCAGGAGTGAGGCGAGGAGGTGGCATCACCACCACTAGGCTGAAGCTCACTCTAGGTTCCAGAGCACAAGCAGAGGAGTGCCCTGGGTGACTGCATGCGCCATTGCTTTGCAACACCTCGAATGTGCCACACCAGTAGTAAGAGTGGGCAGGGCAGACCAAGCTTGAGGGTGAAAAGCGGGGAGGAGGCCTCCATTTCTACTGTGTCTCCCTTGAGGGTTTTCAGTAGGAAAGGCACCACGCATTCTCTTCACTCGGCTCCTAGGAACTGTCCTCAACTAATGCAGCTCTGAGCACCTCATGCTTCCATTTCATGGCTGTGACTGAGCGGCTGCACCCTTTTGGGCATCTTCTGCCTTCCCCTAAGCACCACCTGGGGGACTCACAAGGTGTACACCGTCCCCAAGGCTGCCACTCTCTCCCACAATAGAAGCACACTTGATTACTGCCTACCGTTGCCCATTCTGACTCAGTGCTTCCATCTGCTTTGTCTCTCCCACCCCTCCTTATCATGAGGTGCTTTGGCTAGGCTCATCATTGGCGACTTGGTGTACCCTAGCCTGGGCACTGCCATTGCTGTATGGGATATGGAAAGAGCCCCAAGTGACACTCTCCCCTATCACCTTTGCCCACAAGTGCTTCCCACGTCATGTGCCATCAACCTGGGCCAGCCCTTCCCACTCTTCTTTAGCGAAGACCAGTGTTTGGCTTGCAGGCCCCCTTGCCACATATTTGTTCTCCTCCTACTTTCCCAATTTGTCACCGTGTTGCTTGTTTCCTCTCTAACGCCCCTATTAGGCCAGCATGGGGTGTCTCGGCCCTGCAATCCAAGCTCTTAATTGCCCTCTTCTAGCTGTTCCTGTCTCCGGTGCTCTCGCCATCCACTGAGGCAGTGTAGAACAAGCATGTGCAGGCAGCAGGCGTGCTAATATATATGGTCTCAGTGTAAATGGCAAGCCTGGGCATGAGGAGAGCTCCTGAAGATTCTCCTGCTCACAATCCACAGCCCAGAATCGCTGCACCAGCAACCTCACCGTCTGCCAGGGCGGGGGGAGGGGGAGGGATGTGGGTGACATATTTTCCCCACTGCCACCAAAGCTCTCGCTTTGCCCCCTTTCTGTCTCTTTCCCCTTTCTCTCTCTTCCCCATTGTCCCCCAATCCTCTGCCCCCCAGTCCTCTGCCAAAGTGCAGTGGAAGTTGGGCAGGGAAGGGGGTGCAATTTCAGTGCTTGCCCCAGGAACCATTTTCTGACCCAGTTTGTTACAGATACACACTGCTGGGAAACCACGGAAGTTATTCACAGTTTTGAAGAAAGGTTTTTAAAAAGATAATCCTACTGCAAACGACTAAGTCCAATTTCCAGAAAAGTGCTATAAAGATCACATATCACTTTTTGATGAGATGGGTTCTGGGCCATATTGCACACACAGTGAAGTATGCTTCAACCAACTATCTCTAATTTTCCATTCAACTATACTATACGGTTTTCCATCAACCAAAAGAAAAACAGATAGCTATTTTTTAAAATATGAAAGAAGGCACACAGGTTAGTATCTTCACCAAAACATGAAGCTAGGGCGATGTGTGTCATATCACCTAACTAACCATGCAGAATTTTGGCAAGCATTTAAAAAACATAAAAATTTAAGGAACACAACTTAAGAATCAACAAAGGGCTAAAATAAAACCACATGCAAAGAAATGAAATCAATGTCAGCATATCATTTGCAGTGAAGGGGGGGGGGGTGCTATCTGAATCTTCTCAAAGGTAAGCCAAACACACACTGAAAGATTGACTGTTGTGGCCAGCTAATATGCAGGTGCAGACAGAACACGCAGCCTTCCTTGAGCCAAAGCTACCCAGCTATCACAGAACCCAACAGCTGGGATAGGACAAGAGAGACTCAGAAGTAAGCAAAGTTATGGGAATGCTGCTGATAGGAGGAAAAAAAAGATGCACAACCTTCTGATCTTATTTCCTTCATAATATTTGCTGCCATCTTTTTCATTAAAATAGACATACTGCATACATATCAAGTCACAACCAACTTATGGAGACTTCAGCAATGCGAGAAGCAGAAGTACTGGTTTACCATTGCCTTCCTTGCTGGTCTCCCATCCATGTACCGACCCTGCTTAGTTTCTGTGATCTAACAAGATCAGGTTATACCCAGTCTCCTTCCCTCTACAGACTGCAAAGAGGGAGAGTTATGGCTATTGACGGCAGCTCTGCAAGACTGTATTCTTAGAATTTTAATTTACCTAAAGATAGTTTAATAGTTTTCTATTTAAGATTCATTGAAAGTTCAAAAGTTATTCATAAATGAAATAGAAAAGAAATTCATAAATGAAATAGAAAAGAAATTCATAAATGAAAGTTATTCATAAATGAAATTTAATTATGCAATATGAGGCTATATCTTCATGCAATGTTTAAAACTTTTGGTAAATGAAAACATTTAGTAAATGAATTCCTTTAATCCATTCACAATGTCATGATGTTCCAGATGTTTCTGTAAGATTATTTTGGGCAATTTTTTCTTTCTAGAAGATATTATCATAGATGCTTGGTTTTGCAGTTCTCAAAACTGTGAATTCGTATCTGCAGGGATAGCATGCCTTTTCTTTCCAATCATTTTTAAAATAAAATAAACATATAAAATAAAGCTAAGAAAAAGACTTTAATCCCTTTGTTCCTTTGCAAATCTTTGCCACAGAATCAACTTCTTAAGTGCTAAGTTTCAAGATGTTTAGTGAATAGAAGATTGTTTGATATGGACTAGATCAACACAAGAAGCCAAATGTGAGTTAAGAGGGGCAAGTAGTAAAAATAAAAGTGAAACTTTTTGAGCAGAATACTCCACAAGTTTTGGTATCTTCAGGATCTTCGTTGGAGGAGAAAATCTATAATGACAATAAAAGAGACCCAGTTTGGGAATATTCGAATGAAGTTCCCCTACCTACGGGTGAGGCAGACAATCCATATGTAATTTCAGCTATTCACGTTGAATGTTTAAATGTAGGAAGTATAATCCAATATCCTCCCTGCGCTGGCAATACAATTCCTGAGAAGTTCATGAAAAGTATATTCTGTGGCTGTGAAGCTTTAGAACTTTAAAAGCCTTAATACCGAGTGTCCTCAAGGTCATTCACGCATTCAGTTCAACTGCTGAAGAACCTTTTAGAACCTTGACAGCCAAGGCACACAGTTTCCTCATGAAACAAACACTGCCAGGTGACCATGCCTTCCACCACTAGACTGTCCTTGAAAGAGAGAATTTGCAAAACCATTTTTCAGTTATTCCAATTTTAATGAAAACATTTTGTGATTAAAGGTTCTTAATATCTGTCAGACACCCTGACCAGAGAACTTGAAGCATGTATAAACAGTAAAACCTGATGGAGAAGCTTATAGTGTGGCCTGATCTACAATCCATTTAAATCCCAGAATGCTAAAGATCTATGAGGAACAACTGATACATGCAAGAAGAAGAGTTAGATTTATATCCCCCTTTCTCTCCTGTAAGGAGACTCAAAGGGACTTACAAGCTCCTTACCCTTCCCCCCTCACAACAAACACCCTGTGAGGTAGGTGGAGCTGAGAGAGCTCCAAAGAACTGTGACTAGCCCAAGGTCACCCAGCTGGCATGTGTTGGAGTGTACACGCTAATCTGAATTCCCCAGATAAGCCTCCACACCTCAAGCAGCAGAGCGGGGAATCAAACCCAGTTCTTCCAGCTTAGAGTACACCTGCTCTTAACCACTACGCCACTGCTGCAAGACTTCTGATCTGACAAATGTGACCAGATACAATTCAGGACATACAATGTGCACAACAGGAGAGGAAGCCCACCACAAACACAGACAAACAGATTTCATATGGCTTAAGCCAGTGATCCACAGAGAGTTATGATGCCAATCAATGGTTTTCCTGGTATCCACTGGCAGCTTGAATCTTGAAGATAAAATCCAAGGTGTGTTGAATGGAACAGCCCCTCTCCACAAACAAAACAAAACAGGGGGCTTCAGGTCACTTACTACCAGCTGACTGATTAGTAAAGCACTGAGGTTATACCATACAAGTGCATTTCAGTCATACATCTTTGACTTGGTCATAGACACAGATTTTCTTATGTCTATGGGCCTGCAAACTTCCTCTGTGAAAACCCAAGATGAAAATCCTCCCTTTTCTTTGTAAATTGAAATCAAGCATTTCCTCTTCCCAGATTTCCTCAACTTCCTTGACTTAGAAGGTGCTTCAGAAGAGCCCAGGAAACATCATCTTTTGTAGCCGCATGGGAGTATACTTAGCATGTGTGTTACATATAGCGTAGATTTGTTGTGGTACCTATTTACTTATTTAAGATATTTCCATGCTGCCTTTTCAGATTTCTGCTGGAGATAGCTTACCATGAAAACATCATTACAGTATTAAAAACACTCCATTAAGCAACCATTCATATCAAAGGCAGACCTTTTAAAAGCTAGTAAGATATAGACCCCAATTTAAATTCTAGGGCCAAATTCTAGGGCCGCACAGGCCAAAAGCGACACCGTCGGGCCGGTAAAACACCGTTTTGGTAGGGACCCTTCGCACAGGAGCCGTTGCCAAATCGCTACAGCGGCGCTCGGTTCCTGCCAAAATGGTGTTTTTAAACCTCGCTCGGGGAGCAAGGTTTTTTGCAAGCGCTGGCTTCCATTCAGTGCCATGCGAACGGCTCCAGGTGGAAGCCAGCGTTTCTTCCCAGGCCCTCCCAAACGCTGCTTACCTCTGGTCTCCTTCTGTCACATTGTGGAGGTCAGGAGACACACCTCCTGGCCTCTGACTCCAGGGTCGTCGCTCTGGCCGGAGGCGGGGTGTCCCCTGGCCTCCATAACGTGACGGAAAGACAAAGGAGGTAAGCAGTGTTTGGGAGCGGCGCAGCCTGTGTGAAGGCTGCGCCACAGGAGGCGCGCCCAACGGGACCATCCATGCAAACGGTCCCATGGGGGTGCAGTGGCATAAACTATGCCGCTGCACCCCCGCAAGCTGGCCGTGTGGAAAGGGCCTAGGTTAAAAGATGTGTTTTTGGCCTGGTGCCTAAAAGAAAGTAAAGGGAAGGAGTGAAAGGGAAGGGAAGGAGTTTCAGAATTAAGGCGCCTTGTCCCATCACTGTTTGCCTCATCTCTAAAAGTGAAGGCATAAATAGCAGGGCTTGAGAAACCTTAACTAGTGGGCTAGATCGTATGGGAGGATATGGTCCTTCAGGTACCTGACCTCAACCATTTAGGGCCTGACAGGTAAGAACCAGCACTCTGGATGATGCCTGGAAACAGATGGGTAACCAGCACAGCTCCTTCAGCAGGGTGATATAATCCCTGTAACAATAGCCCAGATGCTGGATTTTGGACCAACTGAAGTTTCTGAACAGTTTTATATTGCATGCATTACAGTAATCTAACTCAGACCTCATCAGAGCATTGATCACCAAGGTCAGATTGCATTTTTGAGCAATGGTTACAGCCAGCAAACCCCCCAGGGTTGATTGATAAAAGTCACTACATGTAACTGAGGAGAGCTCAGCCTCCAACTGTAGGCCAGGATTTAGGAGCACCCTCAAACCTTCTCAGTCATGGCCCCAGCCGGATGGATGGATGGATGGATGGATGGATGGATGGATGGATGGATGGATGGATGGATGGATGGATGGATGGATGGATGGATGGATGGATGGATGGATGGATGGATGGATGGATGGATGGATGGATGGATGGATGGATGGATGGATGGATGGATGGATGGATGGATGGATGGATGGATGGATGGATGGATGGATGGATGGATGGATGGATGGATGGATGGCCACCAATCCACTTGAGACAGAGCACTATTTACTAGCAAAAAGTTGCTTCCTAGGCTGGCTGGCTCATACCTGCTAAGTCAGTTTTCCACAACTGACTACAGCATCAAGCAATTGATTGGATGTATGAATAAGACCAACAAAGATTCAACCAGATCAAAGGTGCATTGTCCCTCTGAAGCAGGACCCTTGATTGTCCCTCTGAAGCAGGACCATCTGAAGCAGAGTTCCCAGGATGGGCACAGCAGCAAAATGGCTGGAATAAAATGGCTTCTACAGGAGGGGAAGCCAGCCATAAAAGAAGTGCCACAGTTTAAATTCAGTAACACAGTGCAGAGCTTTGTGCTGTGGTAGCTGCTGCCACCAAAGCAACATTTAAAAGAATCTACACAGCCAACCAAATCTTCAATAGTCAATTGGAAAAAGAAGAGTTGATTTTTATACCCCACTTTTCCTCTACTGTAAGGAGTTTTTAAGCAGCTTACAATTGCCTTCTCTTTTCTCCGCCTCCTCCCCCACCACTGCAACTGACCCCTTGTGAGATAGATGGGGCTGAGAGAGTTCTGAGAAAACTATGATTGACCTAAAGTCACCCAACATCCTTCATGTGGAGGAGTGCAGAAACTAACAATGTTTACCAGATTAGAGCCTGCCGCTGATGTGGAGGAGCAGGGAATCAAACCCAGTTCTCTAAATTAAAGTCTGCCATTATTAACTGCTACACCATGTTGGCTCTCCATTAAAAGTCATGCTGGGCAAAGGCCCTATTTGGTCCCACCCCCTTCCTAAAAATACTTGATGGGGACTAGAAAAGATGACAACAGGCACCATGGTGCCATAGAGACCCTGTTGGCGAACCCTGCTCTAAAGAGAATAAAAACCTATATAAATTCATTAAAATATACTCCAGATTATACAATAGGCCACCGAGAGGGTAAACTTTCATATACAGACACTCACTGCTTTTCCATGGAGGCAGTTCAAACTTGCAGCTGCAAGTTAGTGAGTGTATAATAAAGTGTAGAGAAATGAAGTGGAGCATGAGATTGTGTGAACCAGCCAAATAATAATGAAATAAGGCCTCATATATACATTATTTTCCTTGCTTTTGTCTTACCCACATGTAGCCAAAATCCAGTGGGTTGTGCCTGGCGGTATCACCCAGTAACATTAAGTGGAATTAGCAATGAACTACCTCAGAGACCCAATGGGAATTACAGGTGGTAAAAATGACATTATAAGCTAGCTACAGACTTGTAGCAACAGTCCAGAAGCATATATGTGAAACCTATAATAGGAGGCTATAGGGGCAAATGGGGATAAGGACAATGTCCAATGCCCTCCTTGAATCTGGGTGTACACTACTGGAAACAGCGCACTGGTCTAGGTGGATCTTTGGCCTAATCTAGTACACCACCACTCATGTTCTCAACCTTTTATAAGGCCCCTCACACACACAAACACTAACAGAACTTGCAAGATCCAATGCATGAAGATACATTTGTTTGTTAACAATTCTTGATTCTGCATAAACTCCTTCAACTGTTCACCCATTATCAGACACCCATTATCAGACACACGCACAAACAAAGAGTTAAGAAACACTTCTCAAATATGATTCTTCTTCCTTTCATTATCTGCACCTTTCATTATGTACATTGCTCAAGAATGCAAAGAGACAAACTTGTAATCAAAAGGCCCTTCGCTACCATTACCCACAGAGTTCAAAAGTAGCAAACCTCATCCCATTTACAGTCCTTAGACACACACATACATCTATTTAGTACATACTGTATATCTAATGACTCATACCTTCAAAGATAGCTTTGGGAAAACTTTTGAGATTAATGGGTTTCTGTCCTGTAAGGAACAGGAGCGGATCCCACTGCATTCCTAACTTCTTGTCACACTGTTTGCCAAAGACAAATGACCAGTACAGACTTGACTGGTAGCTAACAAAGAGCAGGAAGGTAAATCCACCCAACAGTGTGGGAGGGTGGCTGGAAGCTGAGCAAAGAGTCATGTTGTGGGGTTCAGAAGCTAGATAGAGAAGAGAAAAGCTATCCTGTTTACAGGCATTTAATGAAACAAGAACAAAAGTTTTAAATGGGGGGGGGGGTCTACTTGGTTCAAAAGGGCCTTCACTTTCATCGCAATGTTTGCATGTTAACAAATCTAAACCAAAATCAAAGTTTCATAAAAATAGAAGCACCATCTTGCCTCAACAACTGCATGTGAATAGATTCCACATCAAAAACAGAAGAGTTTTTCTTAATGCAAAATAAACATCACAGGAGCGTTATATGACAAGCTGGTATTTTTCAGTCGTTAAATGATGCCCTGATCGATCAACTGCTAACACAGCAAGCCTGCCCGGAATTCACCTTCAGAAACTTCAAATCCCCGCTACGGCTTACCTGTTTCATGTGTCTTTGGGTCACCCGCTCCCCGAAAGACGCAAAAGTCACTGGAATCCCCCAGCTTTTTCCCCCTCGGAAAAGGGGCAATTCAGGCTTTTGTGCAAAATTCCGACGAAGCTTCCCGTTTAAACCCCCCAAAAAATCCAAAGCCAAAGGGAAAAAAAGTTTAACCCGAGAGATCGCTGCACAGTGGAGGTGGCGGTGGCAAAGGAAGAATGGAATAATGGCTAATGTTGGGGGGAGAGGGAGAAAAGGATATTGAAGGGTGACTCCTCCTCCTCCTCCTTCTCTGCCTGGGAAACACTGGCGTCCCAGCAGTGCTGGGGAAAGTTTGGCGAAGTTTGGCGAGGAGGCAGGAAATCCACCGGGGCGGGGGGATGAGCTAGGAGGGTGGGGAAAGAAAGCAAGGGAGGGGATTGTAGCCGGAGCCCCAAGTGAGGAAGGCCGGAGGTGGTACAGGAGGCGGCGGCGGCGGCGGCTGTTGCTGAGGGGCGATTGGAGCGGGCGTGTGCCTGCGTTGCGTCTTTCTCTCCTGTAATGCGGAGCTGCTTGGAGAAGCCACCGCCGACCTCGGAGTCACAGCCCAGGAATGCCAGGAATGCGGAGCGGTCGCTGCAACTGCAGGGCTGGAGACGTCGGGGACTGACTTGGGACTTTCTTTCTTTTGCACCTCTCCCGCCCCCCCTTTCGCTTAGAAGAAGAATTTTTAGACTGGGAAGGATGAACCCACCTAAAAGGAGCTCGAGAAGGAAGCCCACAGGGATGCCTTTGCAGTGCAATTTTTCCCCCTTCCAAGCAGAGCAGCTGCCAAAGCGGGGGCGGGGCATGGAAGAGTCTGTAAAGGTGAACCAGCCGCAAACTCCTCCAACCCCTTCTAACTAAAGTTCTCGTGCCTTTAAAAGAGGCATTTCGGACGCGCGTGGCAGCTCCCCCATTCAAGTGGAGGACTAGGCCCGGGGCGACGAAGAGCCTCCAGGCGAGGAGAAGAACCGGAGGCCGAAGCCGAGGACGGTTCTCGGCAGTGGGTGTGCTTCGGCGCCCGGCGGGAGGAGCCTCCCGTCCTTGGAGGGAAGTGAGGTTGGAGAGGCAGCCGCTGCCGAAGGAATGCAGTTTTCCCGCGGGTTTGGCGCGAAACTTCAGCGAAAGGTGGAGCCTGAGAGGGAGACCGCTGCTTCTTCGTGCTCTGCCACTGACCTGCCTGTTGACGCCCTGGCCTTGAAGATAGGCCTCCCAGGACTTGGGTCTCGTCTTTCTAGTATTCTGGCCTGCTACTTAGCCAGTGTCCGAGTCCGACGGGGGGGTATTACTGATAGATTTCCAACAGTTCTTCACTGACTCAAAAGAGGAGTTTGCATACCTTCAAGCTGGCTCTCAAAGCACTTGTCTGATAATCTGAGGACTTCCCAGGATCAGGCATCCTAGGAAAACAATAGGCCCTTGCTGGATAATTCAGCACAAAAATTATCTTCTGGGTACATTGTGCAATTGTACAACGGCTGGATGCAGTGTAAGAGGGTTCAAAACCCTTTGGAGCCATGAATCTCACTGAGTAAACCTGGACCAGCCACTTCTGACCTAACTTACTTCTCAGGTTGTTAAAATTAAATGGGAAAGGGAGAACCATGTGCTGCATCCAGAGCTCCTTATCTAGAAATTATTAAGCAATATGGAAGTGCCTTGCTGTCTCTGGTGTCCATCATGAGGTAGAATTGAGTAGATCTTGTAAGTGTAAAAAGTCTGTTACTTGTTGAGACCAAACCTTGTTGTACCTAACCATGCACAGTCAATACAAGCAGTTTTTCCATAAATTTGCTTTTAAAGGTGTTAAGGGATACCCCCAGCATGGGCCTCCCTGACATCTCCAGGAAGGGCAGCACTTCCACCAGACTGCAAATCAGGTGACATTGCTGCACTTACTTCCAGATGGTTCCACACCGTCTTCATCGATCTGGTAGGTCGCACCAGGCTCACTGGCAGGTAAAGCAGTGGTGGCATTCAAACATTTTAACAACAGGTTCCAATGGTAGTGGGATTCAAATAATGACTGTTAAAAAGTATTAAAATATATTTTAATATCACTTTTTTATTTTAAGTATTAAAAAAGTGATATTTTGAATTTTAAGAACAGGTTCTACAGCACCTTCAGAACCCCCTGAATCCCACCTCTGCCTCAGTGGCCTCCCACCCTGTGGGACTGTCTTCCCCAGCAGCAATGGCCAAGTGTGGAAAGGGAAAAGCACTTCCCTCCAAGACTGACAGATAAATGCCAGAAGACTTCCAGTAGCTAGCAGCCAAAACTGATCAAGAAGACAGAAGCACCTTATGAGAAGCCTCATTGGGCATCAGGGGAATACGTTCCCTAGAAGAACATTGAAGCCAGGAATCCTTAGAATGAGGGCAGACAGTCAAATAGGGCATGGTAAGAGATTGGGTGAGGCGGATGGAAGTTTTCCCTTTGGAGAAAGAAGGATTTGGGGAGGAATAAGCCATTGGTGAATGGGGTAGAGCAACTTCCTTTTAAATAAAGACCCAAACTGAGAAGGTGGGCTAGAGAGGTTCTATGGTACAGAGAACCTGCCAGCCAGAGGTTTTTGCTACTCCCACGCATCCCGAGGCTCCTGAAGCTTACAAAGGTCCAGTTTGAGCCAGGGTGGAAGGCCTGTGTCAGGACTCACCTGGAGGTGTGCCTCAAAAAAAGACAGCAGATGTGGTTCTCACTATATTTTTTTCGTACATTAGAAGATAAAAGACCTCCATGGTCTATGCATGGCTTGTGGCACACCTTAAAGGGAGGTGTTAAATGTATGGCAAGCATCAGGTAAGAGATAAAGTCCAGGAAAATTTTTAGATAAAAATGGGGGCCCCAGGTTTCTGGAATTTGCAATCCCTGCACTATATGGTTGTGCCAAAGTACAACACCTGATATAAATTCAAAATGAATCCTGACAAGACAAAAGTAGTGCTGATTGGGAAGGCTGAAGTCTTGAAGGATATTGTGCTCTCCACCATTGATGGTATCCAGATGTCACTCACTGACTCGAGTTGGTTCTGGTCTGACTAGAGCAACAGAAATCAACTCTGCACCATCCTCTATAAGACAGCCCTACACATACTGGAAGATGGCTATCATACCACCTCTCAGTTGTGTCCTCTCTAGGCTAAACATACCTAACTCCTTCAATCCTTCCTCATAGGACTTGTCCAGACCACTCACGATCTTCATTGGCCTCCTCTGTCAACATCCTTCTTAAACATCCTTCTTAAAATAGTCCAAAACTGAACATAGTACTCATAGTGAGGTCTATCCAGAGAAGAATGAAGCAGTACCATCACTTTACATGGTCTGAGAGCTATGTTTATGTTGATGCAGCTCAAAGTCACATTTGCCATTTTAGTTACCACATTGCACTGCTACCTTGTGTTCAGTGTATGGTTTATGAAGACTCCTTTTTGCTGTACAAGCAGAGGCGTAGCTAGGGGAAATGGAGCCCAATGCAAAATCAGAGTTTTGCTCCCCCCCCCCCGCCCCATGTTCATTTGTGTTTTTTGTATTTTTTTGTGTTGAGGGCACAGTTTTTAGGCTAGCAGCATTAAATTTCAGGGTGTCTTTAGGAGACTCTCCTGATGATACCTCCCAGGTTTGGTGAAGTTATGGACTTCATCTACTATTAGCTCCCTTTGGAAACAATGGGAGATGGGGACACCCCTTTCGGGGGTCCATAACTTTGGACCCCCAAAACCAAACTTCACCAAACCTGGCTGGTAACAGCAGGAAACTATCCTGATGATACCACCTAAGTTTAGTGAAGTTTGGTTCAGGGGGTCCAAAGTTATGGACCCTCAAAAGGTAGCCCCATCTACAATTAGCTCCCATTGGAAACAATGGGGGATAGAGCACCTTCTTTGGGGGTCCAAAGTTATGAACCAAACTTGGCTGGTATCATCAGGAGTGTCGCCGAATGATATCCTGAAATGTTGGTTCCGCTATCCTAAAAACTGTGCCCCCTGCTGGCCGACAAAGTGAAAACACAAAATATCAAAAATACATTTTTGCTGCCGCTCCCCAGGCTTGCACCCGGTGCAACGCGCACTCCCCTTCCCCATGGTAGCTACACCACTGTGTACAAGACAAGTGTTCCCCATCATTTAATAATGCATTTGATTTTTTCCTACCTAAACACAGAACCTTACCTTTATCTCAGTTGAAATTCATTGTATTAGTTTTAGCCCAATTTTCCACCTGCCAAGACCATCCTGTAGCTTGACTTTTTCTACTGTATTTGCTACCCCTTCCAATTACGTATCTGCAAATTTAGTGAGCATCTCTAGTCTTTCATCCAAATAATTTATAAAGATGTTGGATGCACAGGTTCCAGGACAGATGCCCGAAGCTCTTTAATAGAAGACAAGAAGTATTTGGGATATCCCCCCCCCCTTCTCTCCTTTCAGGAGTTTCAAAGCAGCTTCAGAACTCCTTCGCTTCCACTCCCCACCACAGACACTTTGTGATAGAGCTGAGATTGTCCTAAGAACTGTGGCTAGCCCAAGGTCATTTAGCAGGCCTCGAGTGTAGGAATGGGGAAACAAATGCAGTTCACCAGATAAGAGTCCACCACTCTTAACCACTGCACCATGCTGACTCTCTATGAGTGCGGGAGTGGAAAGATCCTGTGAATAAGGCTTTAGTTGATGTCCTTGACTGCACGATGTAAGAACTACTTCAAAAGGATAGCAGGGAAAGGCTGCTGCTTGACATTTCCATTGGACAGCAAGATTGGTGGTGTTTCATTGTAGATGTAATTGCAGTGATGCTGCCCCAGACCGTCTGGACCTATGCTGAACTAGCATGTCTAAAACAGATTTCAATAGACTTAGCTGCTGCTCTTCTCTGCCTCTGTAAAGGATCAGTCTGTTAGTAGAGTCTAGGCTGTAGATTCTGAGCCAGATTTTCTTACCCAGCCACACAGTGGATTTGATTTAACCTGAGCTTTCAACCATGAGTTCCAAAGACATTCTTTACCTACATTGTCTATGTACTGAACATCTCAAACCAAAGAATCAATCTGACCATGAAAGGGATGAACAAGTCTTTTTTAAAGGTTAAATGTTTGTCCTGCCCTTCCTCTAATGACCTCATACATTCTCAAAGCAACCATGTAAAATAGGTTGGACAAAACTGACTGGTTGAAGTTCCTCCACAGAGCTTCAAGGCAGAGTGAGGGACGTGAGCCTGGGTCTCCTCAGCAGTGTGATACACCCTCCACTATCATGTGAGCTATGTATTGCTCTGCTTTGCATGTTACAGTTTTAATAGCTACGTCCAACAGAGTACCCACTAAAACTGTAGTGTGATGAGTCTTTTAAAAACGTATGGTTGAAACATGTGCTAAGGAAGAGAAACAAAAATAGCCAAAAAAATATTTTACACCGAGTGGCCAAAGCTTTTCAGCAAAGTCTTCACGCTGAGAGCATTCTAGGTATGTAGCATAAAATGAAAGTCAGTCCATTTGACAGGCAAAACAAGGTTGGGGGGAACGCCATTAAATGGATGAGCATCAAAAAGAGGTTACCAGCCTCCCATGTAACAGAGTCCTAAAGGCACAGCCAGGGAATGAAATATATATCTAGCAAAGGAATAGGGTTCTAATGATTGTGTACTTTCATTTTTATTTGATGTTCATTGCACGTTATTTTCCTATAAACTGCCTCAAGGGCCTGTCACGACAGAAAGGCACAGTAATGAATAATGAGATCTCTTCTTATATACCCCAGCCCCTTAAGGCCTGGCCAGGGAAGCAGCATGACCCTCTAATTTCAGATTCCGGAATTTCAGATTCTGGCATTTTAGATTCCAGAGTGAGGTTGTTCTATTACCTGGAAGTAAACATGTTCAAGGGAGATAGCATACTTTCGGTTTATCTTCATTCTTCCCCAAATCCAGTTTTGCTCCAACCATCAACATTTTCTGTTTTATCCACTGTGGTTTGTTTGCTTATTAATTAAAGATTTTATACAAATAGAAAATATGCAGTCTCTGTAAAACAACAACGTAACTAAAATCAGGAAATGATAAATTACCAAAAATGATACCACTCATACCACTAAGAGCCAATGTGGTGTAGTTGTGACAAGGAACTCGTAACGCTCCATTCTGCCATGGAATCTTGCTGGACGACATTGGGCCAGTCGTGTACTCAGCTTACCTACCTCACAGGGCTATTGTAAGGATAAAATGGGAAAGGGGAGAATGTTGTAAGCCACTTTTGGTCCCCTGTGTGGAGAAAATTGGGGCATAAATGGAGCAAGGTAACAACAGAAAAACTCAAACATCATTAAAAAAATGTTAAGCAGCACAACTTAGCATCTCTTTCTACATGTCTGTCAGGAGGGAGATTTCCTTCCCTCCTCTGCCAATCTGTTGAACAGAATGTACACCAAAACAGGAAGCATGGGTAGTGGTGGAGGGCAAACAGAATGGTAAGATACAGCTAACTTGACCAATGCAGCAAGTATTCAGGTTCGTATCATTTTCTCCTTTTTACTCACCGAATTAGATGCTGAAATTCATGAAAAGTGAGAAAATTAGAGGGCCTACATATACAAGCAGATAAACATGTACAGACTATAGCATTTTACATATACATGCAGGAACAGAAAATCTATGGCTGGAACTCTTCTGCCTCTAAGAACAGAAGTTTTTATTATGGAAAAAAACCCACTTCAAGTGTGGACTTGAATCTCAATTAAAAATGTGAAATCTTAATTTGTTGATACAAATAACCCTATTCCCAAACAAGACTGAATATACATGATGACTATACATACTGAAAGACCTGAATGCAAAGTAAAAATTTCTGACTATTTCTGCCTAGAATCCAGCATCCTGAAAGCATGTGTCTAGCAGGACACAAGCCAAGGCAGGAAAAGCATTTGGAGAGATAAGTATGATGACAAACAAAGATACATGAAACTGACAGTTTGGGCGTTGCACTTCAGGCATGTTCTCACAAAATACTAGAGCCAATGACTGACAAATGAAGTTTTGTGGACTTATGAAGAGGCGGCCAAAAAAGAGAGAGGCTTTCCTGTGGCAATGCTTCCACACTGTACAGCGCTTAAAATCTCCTTACAATCTGCATCTTCCGAATCATGTTTGGAGTCTGAACCTAGACCCACCACCTGGGGCACGCGGCTTGTAGGCTGCAGATGGGATGGCGCATAAGATGAGCTTTTGGGTTACTCTCCTTCACACGAGCTTTTGGGTTACCCCTTCGCACAAGGTCTCTTGGCCAGCTTCCATGTATGAACCTTAATGTTTGCATTAGTTGATAGTGATTGCCTCCAAGGCATTCATTTCTGGAAGATCTCCCATGTTTATATTATTATTCAAATGTAAACATGAATCCCATTTGAAACTGCACAGCTATCCCAGTAGGTTGGAGCATCCGAGAAGCTGCGAGGGAGGCATTTGCTGTGGATTAATTAATTGTTGTACAGTGCCTAGGCATGGTTTACATGCCACACCCTGAGTGGAAGAAAAAAAGACATTCCTGAGCAGGGTTAGAGCTCCAGCAAAGGTGTACAGATAAGACCCGGATGAGCAGGTCTAAGAGTTTGTAGAGCCATAAAGTGTTATGGTACACCAAGTATTAAGCTGGAATAAATCTTTGTGGCAATATATAAAATACAGCCCTTGACCCACATTTGTTAGTATATTTAATGTCCAAAGGTGTATATTCCAGGATCATTGTACAGAAATTTCTTTTTCTGCTTTAATGAAGTTTCAGCCCCACCACATTTGTTGTCCCATGCACATTTGATGTTTGGAACTGAGATCTCTGTTCTTCTTAAGTATGCATTCACTGATCACCCATGCCCAAAAATTCTACAGTTTTCCTTGTCTAGCTCTGGGGTTGGACTATGGGAAGCCAGAGTTGAGTAATGTAAACATTATTAGCCTGTAACTGAGGTCAGATCATTAACACTGATTTCCCATACGTCAGTCTTGGAATTAACCTAGTTTTCAGGCATAGTTGAGTCTCTTTAACTCACTTCACTCTTAAAGTTATCCCTCCAACCTATAATAAATCAGAGACTGAAAGTAAATATGAACTAATCCTTCATATTTTATGTTCTGCTATGGCTCCCAACTAGAAATATCCATGGACCCAATCAAATGTAAATGAAGAAAGCATCCTTTAAACTACTTGCCCCATATTCTCCCATCTACGCATTTGAAAAGAACACTTGCTGATTTTTACACGCACGCTGCGTTTACATTTGATGAAAAGTCTATGTATTTTGTAATTGGGCATCCACATGTTATTATGAAACGGTGTTACAGTTGTGATTTTTTCTCTTACTCCATCTGGGAGATGGAAGACATAATTCTCCTTACCTTATTGCTCCCTCTGGTTTCTTTCAAAATGATGGCAAGTTATGCACACTGGTTTCTGAACTCTCCTGAGAATCCTTTCTCAGAAGAGTTCAGCCACCATTTTACAGGTTTATCAGAACAAACAAAATGGTGGCCAAACTGCTGCAAAAGGGGTAATCTCATGAAAGTTCAGCAAGTTAATAATGGCCATGTGCAACTTCCCACTCTATTTTTAGAGTGCAAAGAAGGCAAAGAAAGATAGCAGTGGAAGTGGAGAGTAGGTAGGGATATGCTGATACTCTATGGTTTTACTTATGTACATCCTAGGTCTTTGTATGGTACTAACCTTTTTCATAACTGCAAGCCAATGGTATTAATGCCTGATAATTATAATGTTACTGCCAGTACCATTCACACTTGATAAAAAAACTTTTTAGACTTATCATAGTTAAGTCAAAGTTTACTTGTTAAAGTCTTGTGTGTATATTAATGGTTACATTTACTGATTTTTTTTCTTGGAAAAGGAATTTGGATTACACAATCCCTGAAAAACAAACCTGTTGTTATGAAGCATGAGCTAACATGTTCTAATACTTTGTGGCGTACAATTACTAAAAGAGCACCTTGAACCAAATAGTTTTGTAGTATGTTATCTTCCAAAAAAATAAATAATATATTGACTGAAGTTACAGTGTGGACATTTAATTTACAATCTCATTCTCTTTCTGAAGTGTTTGGGATATGAATTAAAAGCTTATTCAATGAGATAATAGGACTTTTTTAGTATAAAAGATTATACTAATCTGTGCTTTAATTGCACTTCAACATTTTTACTATGAAATCTCATTTTTAAACAGCAAATTCATGAAATTTGCTCCAGGGAGAAATTATCAGATTATGTATCATCAGGCCAGAAACCATCTTTTATTTGAAGTCATAGTTCTAAACATCTCATTTAGTTATTATTAACTTAGATAATACACCTCAGCATCTATGTACATATTTTAAAGGTATGATGACATGGAGGCAGACAATGGCAAACCAACTTCTGAATGTGTATATATAGCATGTGAAATTACTGCCTTCATTTATTTGTATACATTGTATACATTGGCAATGTGTGAGCCTAGGGACAAGACACCCTTTTTTTCAAAAATGACTGGGTTAACTAATTTCCACCTTAAGTTTAAGCATGTTAAATTCTATTTAATACTTTTTAATGGAGTTTCAACATGAATAATGGGAAAGGGAGGGAGCAATCTGCACTGCTTAAGGACCAGTCACAAACAGCAAGCTAAAAGGAGACAGTTTTCATATACTTCCAGTGCAATCCTAAACTTGGGTACTGGGGCTCACTTCCCAGTGTGCCTCAGATAGTAGCTTTACATATTCAAAAAAAATTTAAATAATGAAATGGTAGAAAACCTTATGAAGTAGTCATTTACTTTTTAAAAAGTGATCAAATTTGTCAGGATTGTTGAATGGTTCTTGAAAAGAAATATTTTCTTCAGTCATGCTATGCCACCAAGTTCAGTGGGGAATCCTCCAGTAAATATGCATAGGATTGTCCCAGGCAAGGACGTAGATAAGAGGGGTGGGTGGTTCTCAGGTTCAACCCCCCCCCATTACATGTCTGAAGCTCTGCCCCCCATTAGTGGGTTTTTTTGGTTTTAGGCCTGCAGCACCAACATTTCAGGGATTTGATGATACCACCCAGGTTTTGTGAAGTTTGGTCAAGTGAGTCCAAAGCTATGGACTCCAAAGGGAGTGCCCCCATTCCCCATTATTTCCAATAGGAGCTAATAGGAGATCGGAGCTACACATTTGAGGGTCCATAACTTTGGCCCCCTTGAACCAAATGTTTCCAAACCTGGGTGGTATCATCAGGAGGGTCTCCTGTAGGGATGAGCCGCTGACCCAGCAGCACCGTACGTAGAGCGCCGGGATGCCGGCGCTCCTACGATCTTCTGGTCGCACCGCTCCCCCGCCCCTCACCCCCCGATGAGTCATAGGTCATGAACTACCTGGCTCTCAACCACCAGGTGTCCCATACAAAGGGACAATGGGCCCTTGCCCCCAGGTCAGGATTAGACCCAGACGCCGATGCTTCCTCCCGCACGTACCAGCCAGGTGAGATCATGCATCACATGATGATCTCTCAGTCTCCCGCTCTCCCGCTCTCCCGGTTTCCCCCCGGACCGCCCTTCCACACGCCCCCATTAGAACCCTAATAAAAGGTGCGAGGTGCTAGCACGCGGCAGAGTCGCCATGACCACAGACCCCCGCGATCCCGCTGCTGGCGCTCTCCACCAGATGTTATCTCCGCATCTCGTCTTGTTCTTGCGCTGACTCCGCGGGCACGACTACAGTCTCCTAAAGATACCCTGAAAGTTTGGTGCTGCTAGCTTAACAAGTGCACCCCTGACAGCAGGCACCCCCCAAAATCCCCCAGATTCTCCTTTTAAATCCACTCCCTTCGGTATGGATTTAAAGGGAGAATGTGAGGTCCCCAGTTTAAACACTGAAAGTGATGCTGTTTAAGGGTGGGGGATAATCCATCCCAAAACAGCATCACTTTAAATTTTGTTTTAACTGCGGGCCCCAGAATCTCCCTTTAAGGTGGATTTTAAAAAGGAGAATCTGGGCTCCCAAGTTTAAACACCATTGAAAGTGATGCTGTTTGGGGGTGGAGCATCACAGCAACCACCCATTCCCCCCCCCCGCAAAACTCAGTTTTTGGGCTCCATTTTCCCGGAGGGGAGGGCAGAAGGGACTGCTGGCTGTGAGTGCAGCCGGTGGGGGGTGGGCGCAGGGAGTCTGCCGTCCCTGGCCTCGGAGGGCTGCTTTTATAAGCACTGAGGCTGGGGGCGGGGCTTGGGAATGCATGGCCATGCCCCCAGGGGCGGGTGGGGGCATGGCCCCACCCATGAACCCCCCATTAAAAAATCTATACCTACATCTCTGGTCCCAGCAAAGGCAGTATCCTAATCATCACCACTTGACAACTGTGACTAGGGGCAGACAGAGGTTAAGACAGCATCTTATGAGCTAAGTTACAACTTGCAGAAGGGACTTCAGCAGTAAAAACCTAAATCATAATTGCCAGAGAGGCACACAGTGTTCTCATACAAAGCAGATCAGGCACTTTGGATCTCAATATGCAGCCACATAAAAAAGTAGCGACCGTATTAACTAAGCATAAAAAAGTAAGAATTTGTGGCACAACTTTTATATTCACTAGTGTATCCTACATTAAAGACTATTCTTCCCACATTGTAACAGGTTATCCCACATTGCAACTGATAATCTGTTTCAAGTTAATTATGGGACAACCTGGAAAAAAAATTCAAGATCTACAAAGATGGTCCAAGCTTAAACTATCCTGGCTAGGAAAAATTGCAAGTATTAAAATGAATCTTTTGCCTAAGTTGAATTTTCTATTTCAAATGTTGCCTATACACATACATGAAAAAACTTTGAATGTTTGGCGAACGCACATTAAAAAATTTATCTGGAGCAACAAAAGACCAAGAATAAGATTCAAAGTTTTACAAGAGGAAAAAAGAAGAGGAGGTCTGCGTGTATCTAATATATTATCAAGCAGCAAGACTTATGTGGATTTCTGACTGGATAAACCTGTAAAATTAGAAACTACAGATTTAACAACTGGCATACACATCTACGGTGGGGAAAAAAACAACTAAAAGTTAGAGCCAATAGAAAAAGACTGATCTAATAAGAAAAGGACTGTTTTAAATCTGGAAAAAAACATATTTTCAACTCAGCCCCCCGACCTTACATTTAAAATCTCCAATAGACACCAGTTATGATACAGAAATACAGAAGAATGACAATAAACTTTATAAGGAAATGATCAACAAGCAAGGGAAAGTCAAATCATGGCAAGAGATAAAGGAGGAGAGCAAAAAAAAAATGCAATGGTTGAAATCTTTCCAGATAACATCCAGACTCAGAAGAGAATTAATACCAGAGGGAGGAACACTACCAGAATCATCAGATTTTGAAAAAGAGATTACCACACAAACAACATTTGATGGGAAGAATATATAAGATTCTGCTGAAAACTGAAACAGAACAGGTAAAGATATGCATGATGAAATGGATGCAAAACTTTAAAGAAGAGATAACCTTTCATCAATGGGAAACATTGTGAACTAAAAATATTAAATTTACTGCAAGTCAATGCTAAAAGAGAATTGGTATAAATGTTTTTTAGATGGTACATAACCCTTGAAATGATCAAGAAGATAACTAAATGAAATGATGGTCTTTGCTGGAAATGTCATGAAGAAATCAGGTTATTCTTCCATATGTAGTGGACTTGTAAAGAATTCAAGAAGTATTGGATAGAAATACACATGAAAATGCAAACAGTGATTAAGTTAAAATTTCCCTTTATTGCTAAAATGATGTTATTGGGAATCTTACCAGAAAATCTTCCTAAAAAGCTTATTAACTGCAGCAAGAGTAACAATTGCAACTTGTTGGAAATCTGATAAAGAGCTTAGTATAGCACTTTGGGAAGATAAAAACAGAGAATATGCTATAATGGCTAAATTAACAACCCTTGTAAATAGATGGCCAAAAACACGAATTTGATGAGAAATGGGAACTTTATTTCTTAGCTGAAGCTGAATCGATTATGTAAAAATAATAACTGGAAGATTACTAATTTGATAATGATTAAGATATAAGAGACTGATTAGTAAAGATGTGCTATAATTAGTGGACAGAAGATAGTGAATTTAAGATTTCGTGATGGTTTTCCTATTATACTAGAATGTTGCTTTGGGTAGATGTATTGTGTGTGTGTATGTGTGTGTGTTTACTCTGTTTTTGTCTGTCTGGATTTTTTTCTGTTTCATATTTTTTCACTGTGTCAAATGTGAAAATTAATTTTAAAAATTGCAACAGGTTGCATTTAGGAATCAATGCTCTGAATGTCTACTAGTCATTAAAAACTTATTTATTTATTTGTTTGTTTGTTTGTTTGTTTATTGGTTCACCTTTCTTACAAGGAAATGTGTAGCACACACAAATTTGCAACCAGATGGCATAAAACATCCCAAAACAATGCAGGATTACGATTTTAAAATTAGATAGCACTGCAGACAAAGACAGCCCAAGAAATGAAATGAACAGCATAGAAAAGAAATTACAAAAAGTATAAAATGGAATAAAAGCTAGATAGTAGCAATCCCATTTCCCTCATAAAATCACCCTTTGCAACCATTCCACTTTACTAAGGCCCTATTACGGTACCTTTTTAAAAAAGATCTCCTGAACACTTCAGTTTTACACATGTTGCGGAATGATAGAGGTGTGGAACATTCATGACCTCTTTAGACAGGCCATTTTACAAAGTGGAAGCCACAACCAAGAATGCATGGGTATAGATAGTGGATGACACCCAGCTCTATCTCACTGTTCCACCAGATCCTGAGGGTGAATCAGGGGAATCCATGAGCAGGTAACTAGAGGCAATTTTGGGATGGATGAGGACTAACCAACTGAAACTTAATTTCAACATAATGGAGGTGCTGCTTGTGGGGGAAAAGTTTTACCTAGGAACTGGGGTGACTTCTGTTCTGGATGGGGATGTACTCCCCCTAAATTAGCAGGTTCATAGCTTTAGGTGCTGCTGGACTTGGACTACTTACTGGATATGCGGGTGGCAGTGGTGGCCCAGAGGACATTTCACCAGCTTCTGCTGGTGAACCAGCTGCGGTCATTCCTAGGCAGCAAACATTCTGACATTGTGGTGTATGACCTGAAAGCATCTTGATGCTACAATGAACTGTATGTGGGATTGCTCTTGAAGACTATCTGGAAGCTATAGTTGATACAAAATGCAGCAGACAGAATTTTCTGCAATTTTCTAGGAAGATGTCTTGTCTGATCATGGCTCCAATCTCTGAATTTAAATATTGATAGATAGGGCCATGTTGAGAATTAGAATTCTGTTGACAAGCAGAGGAACTGCAAGGAGTTGTGGGGAGAATGAGATTTCCCCCAGCAATATTTCCTCCTTCCTTTCCCCCTTTCCTTCCTTCTTTCTTCCATCCACCAGTCAGCTTACCTCTGACCTCGTCCACTCCTCCCCCCTGCATAGCCTCTACCTGGAAAAACTATAGCCAATTTGTATGATGCTGGTCACTGGCCCAAGCCATGTTACACAGTACTGAACCTCAGGTGGAGCTGAGTTTCATGGTGCTGACTGCCAGGCCCAATAGTGCAAGGGGTGACCTACAAGGAATTGCAGAAGGAACCTCATTTTTTCTGTACCCCCTTTCCCACACTATTCTTGTTTTCCTCTTCTTGGCAAACGCCATATTCTTACTTTTCCTTACTTTATTCTCTCCTTCCCACTCACCAACCTACCACTTTTTGTTTGCTCCCATCATTCTTATTATTAACTTCATTTTTTTCTTTTTTTTCAGAAAGACCTGCCTTACCTGTTCATTGCTCCAGTTGCTGAATTGAACAATCCAAGATCTGGCAACACTGAGACCACTTTCGCACAACAAATGTATAACTGGTTGCAGTCGGGATAAAGTAACCCGTTTTCCTGTTTTTGTGTTCCCATGCATCCGTGTAGGCAGTGATTGGAGCCCACAAAAACAATCCGGGTTGCTGTTGCACCTTCGCACAGAGACGCATCTATTTTAAAATTTATTTTCCACTGATGTGCAGCTACGTAGGCACACACAAATGAACCCCACACAGCCATGCTGATTTCTCACAAAATAACCATCTGCATTTACGTAGATGTAAGCCGTAAATATTTTTTTTAAAAAAAAAAGGAAAAGGGAGGCAAATACATCTCCTCCTGTGAGTGGCTGCAACCTGGGACTCGCTAGTTTAGTGATTTAAAAAAAACCTGGTTTGGGGGAAATAACATGGGGCAGACTCATTTTTGGGGTGGGAAGTTCCCCCCCAAAACAGGGTTTTTAGCGTCCTACATCCATGTTTATTGAGAGATATGCTGATAAGTGGGGGAGTTCCCTCTCAAAGGGCAAAACAGCCCTGGAAAGGACTTTTCTCTTCCCCCTGCCTTTTATGTCAGAAACAAAAAGTTCTCCCAAAAATGTTTTTTTAAGTGTCCTACACCCATGTTTATTGAGAGTTAGATATGCTGATAAGTGGGGGAGTTGTCCCTCAAAAAGCAAAACAGTAATGGAGAGGACTTTTCCCTTACCCCTGCCTTTTATGACAGAAACAAAAAGCATTGGAAGAGCAGTAAATCTGAAGACAAAATGATTAAGGGCTTTGTGATAGCCAATACCTTGAATGAGCCTGGTAACTGATGCACAGCCAATAGATTCATTGCACAATAAGCGTAATATGCATGCTCCGCATAGCACCTGATAATAACCAAGCAGTGGCATTCTGTACCAGCTGGAGTCTCTGAACTTACTTTTTGGGAAAACCTAAGTAGAAAGCATTGCAGTAATCTAGTTTTGAGAAAGAAACATTGAGCAGAGTTTCAGTATATTGATAACAGTCTGCATCAACACCACTAATGATTTCTCCTAACGACTTTTAAGTAGAGATTAAATCGCATGTGGAATAAGATTGAGCCCACACTTACAATAACTGGTCTCCTATAGCAACCCTCTGTATCTGATCCATAAGTTATTATTTGAATCAATCCACTGGTGTAATGCCCATTGGGCAAGGTGGGCAGCTGCCCAGGGCATCACCTTGTGGGGGGCATCAAAATGCTGGGTTCTTTTTTGGGTATTTTAGTGGTTTTCCATTTTTGGCCTGCAGGGGGCGCAGTTTTTAGGCTAGCAGCACCAAAATTGCAGCGTATCATCAGGAGACTGTCCTTATGCTACCCCCCCATGTTTGGTGAGGTTTGGTTAACGGAGTCCAAAGTTATGGACTCCCAAAGGGGGTGCCCTATCCCCCATTGTTTCCAATGGGAGCTAATAGGAGATGGGGGCTACAGTTTTGAGGGTCCATAACTTTGGTCCCCCTGAACCAAACTTGGGGGGTATCATTAGGGCAGTCTCCTGATGAGACCCTGAATGTTTTGAGACTGTGCCTTCAGAAATGTGCCCCCCACAGCATGCAACCCCCATTGACAGCAATGCAGAAAACTCAATGCAGAACAAAGATTCTTGGACAAATTTCTAGGATGTTCCTGCAGGAGGTGCATTTTTGGATGTATCGGCACCAAAGTTTCAGGGTATCATCTGGAGATGATGGCACCCCCCAAGTTTGGTGCAGTTTGGTTCAGGGGGGCCAAAGTTATGGACCCTCAAAACTGTAGCCCCCATCTCCTATTAGCTCCCATTGGAAACAATGGGGGATGGGGCACCCCCTTTGGGAGTCCATAACTTTGGACTCCTTGAACCAAACCTCACCAAACTTGGGGAGTAGCATAAGGACAGTCTCCTGATGATATGCTGAAATCTTGGTGCTGATATGTCTAAAAATGCATCCCCTGCAGGAACCAATGTCCTGGTGCAAAAAAAAATTTGGTCGTGGTGGAGTGGCTGCCCATGGTGGGGGGGGGGATCCAACTCAGGTTTTGCCCAGGGCTACAGTTTGCCCAGGGCTGCCTTGTTACGCCCCTGAATCAATCTAAAGCATATCCCTTAATATCTACTACCTCCAAATGTCTCAAAAAGTTGGCATCATGTTCAGGATCAAAAGCTGCTGTTACATCCAGTATGACTAACTAGGAGGTATAGTACTTGTCTACATTCTAGCCACCAGTGCCATTTCTATCCCATAGGCTAAACTGAAACCAGAATGGATGGGATCTGAAGCAGATGAGTGCTGTAGGAACACCTGGAGTTCTGCAGGGTCTATAAGACAGAACTTTTCCACCAGGTCTACAGTTGAGGCCATAAATGAGATTCTGACTTAGCTGTCCTCCCTTTCCCCTCTTCCTTTTTCTCTTCCCTTCCTATTTCTCCTCTCTTTCCCCTCCTTTCCCTCTTTTTTAAATTTAATTAATTACCCTTAGTTAGAGTTGATCTTATGGTGCCTTTTACAGTCCATTGACTGCAAATTTTAACTGTTTGTTCTATTGTTGTAAGCCACCCTGAGCCCGTTACTGGAAAGGGCGACCTAGAAATCATATTATAACTAAAATAAAAATAAAAACACCACTCTAAAACATATTGCCCAGAAAGGGCAGATTAGAGACTGGATCATAATGGGCTGCATTGTTTTTCAGTAGCAATCATTTCTGAAGTAATGGATGGATAATCACCTGTTTTAGTGACTAAAGAAAAATGCCCTAAGTCAGTGAATAGCTTATGATGGGTATCAGGGACTTGTTAATGCAATCCTTACATGAGACCAGCAATTAGAATGGACAAGGATCTAGATTACAAGTGATGGGCTTCACAGATCCTAAAATCTTGCCATCATCCTATCAGCAAACAAGTCTGTAAGAATCTGAGGGCAAGTGCAGTTCTTACATTTTAGTCACTCACAGCCCAGTCCTCTGCAATTAGTTGAAATCAATTATCTTTGGAAAGTCTATCTTTGCGGAGGATTAGACTGTAAAACACATAGGCATTTCTTCCTGTCCCACTATTCTCAACACAGTATCGAATGCCCATTTGGTAGCACATTCTGCTTCAGCTTGATACATTTCCTGATTTTGTGAGAGAACAATATAGGCTCATATCAACCCAGGGTTCATAGTGTGTTTAGAAATAAATTGCTCTTCCTTGGATAAGTAACCAGAGGTGTAGCTAGAGAAAATGGAGCATGGTGCAAAATCTGAGTTTTGCCCCCCCCCCCCCATGTTTGTTAGGGTTTTTTGTATTTTTTCGTGTTTTTCAATTTTAGGCCTGCAGGGGGTGCAGTTTTTAGGCTAACAGCATCAAACTTTCAGGGTATCTTTAGGAGACTATCCTGATGATACCAGCCAGGATTGGTGAAGTTTGGTTCAGGGGGTCCAAAGTTATGGACTCTCAAAGATGTAGCTCCCATCTCCTATTAGCTCTCATTGGAAACAATGGGGGATAGGGCACCCCTTTGGGAGTCCATAACTTTGAATCCCCTGAACCAAACCTTACCTAACTTGGGTGGTATCATCAGGAGAGTCCCCCCGAAAACTCTCTGAAATTTTGGTGCTGTTAGTCTAAAAACTGTGCCCCCTGCAGGCCAAAAACTGAAAACACTAAAAAATACAAAAAACAAACCTGAAATTTTTGCTGCACCCCAGGCGCGCGCCCAGTGCAACACGTACCCCCGGATCCCTTGTAGCTACGCCTCTGTAAGTAACAATATGCCATGCTAGTACTTGTACGTTTTAAATTATTGTATTCTTTTTAACCATATAGCACTGTATTTGTATAATGCCAAGCTTTTAAAGAATATAAACATTTGGAAATCACTGACAAAACATGACATAGTAGTTATTTTGGTTAAAAGGTAAATACACAAATAACAAGAGTAAGAACACTACAACATTTATTTTAGTCATTATATACTTTTTTTCTTTACCCCTCAATTTTGTGCACCTCAGCCCTTCTGACTCTGGAAGTAGTTGTTCTCTAGCCCTGCCATCTTCTTTTTTCTTCCCATTACCTGAAATCCTAAACTCTTCTTAGATGGTCTTTTTGAGAAGGAATTCATAAACAACACATTTCCACTTCTGCAATAATGCCATACTCCCAACGATGAAAAGGGAACTAATTTTTCTGTCTTTTCTGTGGAAAAGGGAATCACCTAGTGGCAAGAAAAGAAAAAGTTTGTTACACAGATCTTTATAGAAATGTTGATGAGATTGAAACTCATCGTTAAAGCAAGGTTATATATAGTCATGCGCAAGAACTCGCTGATTTGGCCCATATTCTGCTTACTAGTCATAAGAACGGAGTCAGTCATGCAGCAAACTATTTAAATGTGTCTAATCTGTACTATTACGGCTCCTTCTCACATGAATACACTCCTATTTCTCAGTTCCCCACCACCACCACCACCTGCTGCCATTTCAAATTTTCAAAACTGACAATGTGTGAAGGGATGGTCCAGCACTGGCAGTGGAGAGTGAAGGCCACTGGCACAGCCATAGATGGGGTTTGGTCCCTCAGTTGCTTCCTCTTTCTCACCACTGTGGTTTCTCCCTCCCACCCTGCAGAGACTCCTCAGCCTGTGAGATGAGTCCCTGAGCTCTCTCTTCAATCTGAGCTGCTAACTCAAAAAGAGGAGTGAACCCAACTTTGCCCTCCTCAGCACTGGGCTGAGTGACTTAATAGGCATCACTGTCTCTGCAGTAAGGTGCAATGGATCACGTACAATTACCTGGACATTGTTTTCATTGCTTTTAAGTGAACTATTTGATGGAATTGTGCCTAGCACACAATGACCTGAGATATAACTAAACACCTGGGAAGTGAACATGTGAGTACCTGTCCTGCTTTATAGCTTCTTTTTGTTCAGAAGACATTTCATCTGGAGTGATATAAAGTATTACGGTAATTTTTTCCACTGGAAAAACATTCTCTTGACAATTAATATTTACAAAAGTCTACTGGCTCAATCAGTGTCTGGAGTTTGATCATCCAGCCTCCCTGGATGAGCTGCCACCCCCCAGACTTACCTGGAAAGGTAGTCGCCCTTGAGACATGGCCCCTGGGATCACGGGTAGCCAGCCGGCTGAAGTATACACCACTGTCCAGGCAGCCAGCTGCAGCAAACCCACCTCAAATAAAGGCCAGGATTGGCCGTCTCATTCAACCATGGCCATCCAGGGAAGGCACACCTTTCATCAGCATCAAGGCAGTTCCCTGCACTCCAGATGGGTCCAGAATGGAAGGATAGGCTCACAGGGGACCTGGCCAATGCCAGCCCTGGAAGAGCCCAACGGAGGGCTTGTGCACCAATTAGAGGAAGGGGGTGGGCTCCACCCAACTGTGGATCAGCAGGAGGAGCCTGGATTGGGCATAAGGGAATACAAAACAGGATAAGGGGATTAGTTAATGGGTGAATGAGGGAAGGAGACTCAAAGTGAGAGGCATGCAGCATGAGAGAGAAGAAATGCAGAGGAAAAACTAGAAGCAACAGTCAGAGAGAGACTAAAGAAAGGAAGAGAAAGGGTGATGGAGCTCAGAGGGACCACCTCACTGCTGAAACATGGTCAGGAGGGGCACACAATGGTGAAGAATGCAGGAATTGCCCTAGTCAAGAAGCATCCCCTGCCTCATTTGCTGACTCTCCTAGGGTACCTCAGCATTTGACAATTGTACCCCACTCCCCTGGGCAACGTTGGAATCTTGAACCCATTGAGGGACATGCCAGAAATAGTTGCCATGGAAGAAAAGGGATGAGTCATGTCCAAAACTCCCCTAGAGACCTGCTAATCCAGCTCCGGGCACCACAGATTTCATCTAATTCGGCCAATGACTGGCTGAGCATCAAGCAGGTCTGCTCTGAAACATTGTCCATCAGCTGCAGGAATCCTACGCTTCCATGATAAGAGCACTCTGCTGGATGTTGGAGCAAGGACAAGTCGCTGGAACTTCCAGGCAATTGATGCCCAGATGGCAAGAAACAGTACTAGGCTGGTTATTCTGTGTACTGGTGTAGGCAGCCAGCCAGAGGTGTCAGGTTACAGTAGGAGGTTGGTCTGGTTTGTGAGGGCTTGCAAAGAAGAGGAAGAGAAGGAGTTTGGATTTATATTCCCCTTTCTCTCCTGTAAGGAGACTCAAAGGGGTTTACAATCTCCTCTCCCTTCTCTCCCCACCCCATAAACACCCTGTGAGGTGGGTGGGGCTGAGAGAGTTCAGAAGAACTGTGACTAGCCCAAGGTCACCCAGCTAGGGTGTGTTGGAGTGCACAGGCTAATCTCGTTCCCAAGATAACCCTCCACAGCTCAAGTGGAAGAGCGGGGAATCAAACCCAGTTCTTTAGATTAGAGTGCACCTGCTCTTAACCACTATGCCACTGCTGCTCTGAGAATTCAGAAGCTGAGTCAGGACAGAGCCAAGTTATCAGAATAGGAAGTTAAGAGTCCATTATTGAAGTCCAAGTCCAAGGGGTCAAGTCCAAGGGTCAGAGTCCAAAGGAAGCAGCAAGGTGAGTAACAACTAGGCAGCAGTCAAGTTGCATGGCTGAATCAACAATCTGTCTGTTTCCCAACAATGCTTTTATAGTTCCTCACAGAAGATTTTGTCCTCATCCTGCGAGGACTCACTTCACTCCTCCTCCAGCAGATGCCTGTGCAAGAAATCTCACACTGTGCCTTTTAGCCTGCATCTCCCTACATAGATGTTGTCTGCAAGTCTCAACAGGTTCAGGTGATCCTGCTGAACTCATTCCCTGTGCCTGTTCAACTGGTGCTGAATTTGAAGCAGGTGGAGGAGCTTCTGCAAACACTTCAGGCTCTGAGCTCTGGCTAGCCTGCTTTTCTATTCCACCATGCTCTGACTGGCCTGAGCTTTCATGCTGTTGAAGTTCTGGCTGGATTCAGATCTCCATACCCAGCTCTTCTTCTGAGGGTTCCTCACAGTCCTGGAGTTGATCCACGATACCCTGGGTCCCCCTGACAAGTTGGGTCCTGACAACATAGATGGCTTCTTGGAAACCTGTGTACTTACAGCCAGGCACAGTGGCCATTCATACTTGGCCCTTGTTTGACATGAAAGGTGAAGGCAACTTTGAAGGCCCTTCCGAAAGAAGCAGCAGATTTCTCAAAGCTGAAAGACACCATCCTGGACTGGTATGAAGTGTCACTGGAATCAACCATCAACAGTTTTAGGCCTTGACTTTCTGGAAGATCAGCTGGTCATGAGCCTTTGGGAATGCCTTGAAAGATCAGTCCTGGGGGTGCCTCAAAACCACCCCCAAGGGGGAGAAGATTGTAGACCAGGCAATCCTGGAACAGCTCCTTTAGGTGGAACCCTCAAAAGCGAGTTCTGGGCAGTCTACAGTCGACCAGGGAATCTGAAGAAGCCATCACACTCCTGGAGGGCTTTATGGCTGCTGAACCACTGGAAGGTTTGGATTATGAGATACCCCACCCAGAGAAGGGGTGTGGAGGCCCAAAGGACCCAGAAATACAGTAGGCATGGTTCCAACCTTGGGCCACACAACAAGGACAGTGGTGGGATTCAAATAATTTAACAACTGGCTGCTTACAAGTACCATTTTAACCAGTTCTGCCAAAGTGGTGCGAACCTGCTGAATCCCACCACTGAAGAAGGACCTACCCTGATGACAGCACCTCCATCAAGCAGATGCCTTAGTGGCCCAAGGGAGAGCATTCTGCCACCCATTGATAGGAAGACCAAGGGAGAGCCCAAGTTGCCAGACATTGGGGCTGTGCTTTAGTTGCAGCCTGTGTGTGTGTGTGTGGGGGGGACTTCTGTCAGAAGTGCAGTATGATGCAATGCGATTTTGGGTGGGAGAAGAACATGCAAGTGCTGTCGGGGTCCACTCATCCTGCACCATTAGTATTTCCTATAACGGCAGCTGGTCAAGCGATGCAAGCGCTTCTTTATAGTGGAAGCTCATTATCCATGATCCAGATGGGACTCCTTCCAACACATTTGCTGGTGGTGCAGAAGATGACTGTGTGGCAGGGGTGTAACGAGGCAGCCCTGGGCAAACTGTAGCCCTGGGCAAAACCTGAGTTGGAGCCCCTCCCCCCCCCGGCGGCCACTCCACCACGACCAATTTTTTTTGGCACCAGGACATTGGTGCCTGCAGGGGGTGCATTTTTAGACATATCAGCACCACAATTTCAGTATATCATCAGGAGACTGTCCTTATGCTACCCCCCAAGTTTGGTGAGGTTTGGTTCAGGGAGTCCAAAGTTATGGACTCCCAAAGGGGGTGCCCCATCCCCCATTGTTTCCAATGGGAGCTAATAGGAGATGGGGTCTACAGTTTTGAGGGTCCATAACTTTGGCCCCCCTGAACCAAACTGCACCAAACCTGGGGGGTATCATCAGGGCAGTCTCCTGATGAGACCCTGAAAGTTTTGAGACTGTGCCTTCAGAAATGTTCCCCCAGCCTGCAACCCCCATTGACAGCAATACAGAAAACTCAATGCAGAACAAAGATTCTTGGGCAAATTTCTGGGATGTTCCTGCAGGGGGCGCATTTTTGTATGTATTGGCACCAAACTTTTAGGGTATCATCTGGAAACTGTCCATATGGTACCCCCAAAGTTTGGTTCAGTTTGGTTTAGGGGGTCCAAAGTTATGGACCCTCAAAGGGGGTGCCCCATCCTCCATTCTTTGCTAAGGAGATGGGGGCTACCCTTTGAGGGTCCATAAATTTGGACCCCCTGAACCAAACTGCACCAAACCTTGGGGGATGTGTTAGGATTTGCAAGTGTCTGTCACAATCCAGATAACAAGGGGTTAACTGTGTGCATGTTAATTAGCTAGTGAGGTCAGTGTCTTGCTATCAATTCATTGATGAGTCATTGGGCAGTTAATCCGACATTGCTTATGTGAGGCAAAGCACGTAGGTCAGAGGTTATAAAGTTAACTATCCTTCTTTGTCTCACACTCACACACGAGGTTTTTTCTTGTACCTGTAAGATGGATTCACCTTAAGAGGTGAATGCCTAGGCCACATGTGGGCTCACATGTGCCTAAGTTCTGCAACTAAGTTTGTACTAGAATAGTAAGGATTTGTTATGTTTATTCCATGTATACCCTACCCTGATTTAGTTAAGTAAAGTTTCTTTTTTTATAATCACAGCAATAGTCTCCTGGTCTTTCCTCTCACTCTGCTTATTACCCAAATAGGGAAACAATTCCCCAACAAAAGGTTATGGGGGCCCAGACAGCTTACTAGCTGCGAGGAGACCAAAGAAAAGAGATTGCTGTGCAGATTTTTAAAAGGAAAGCTTTTTTTTCCTCGCTGCCTCAATCGGAGGTATTTTGGATTTACAGTGGTGCTTTTGAATGGGAAGAAGACACAAGAAGAGGAGCAACATGTCCACAGCAGACAGCGCATCCGGATCTTCTACACGTAATGCCTGTACAGGTCACGTAAGTCAAGCCCCCAGTTTGCCACCGCTAAGAAAACTAGACAAAAATAACTTCCTCATGTGGTGCACCTGCATGTTTCAGAATTTGGAAGTCCAAGAAATAGCGTATGTCCTAACAGGGAATCCGCCAGGGCCTGATGCCGGCGATAGAGCCCAGAGCCAGTTTAAACGTGATGATAAAAGAGCCTTGCTCTTCATATGTTCATCTCTGGATGAATCTGAGGCTGCTCTAGCAATGGATTGCAAAACTGCACGTGCTCTATGGGAATCTTTAAATGGTAGATATGCATTTGGGTCAAGTCAATTTGTCAGATCGCTCAGGCAACAACTGTATACATGCAGAATGTCCCCAAGTAGAGTTTTAACTGAGCATCTACAATATATGGAGGATTTAAGACATCAAATACGAGCAACAGGAGCTACATTGCTAGATGATGATTTTCTAAGTGCTTTACTTGTGAGTTTGCCAGAACGTTATAACTCTCATGTAGCTGTACTTCAAGCTCGTGATGATTTAACAGTGGATTATGCCTTAAATTACTTAAGAAATGCTGCAATTGGTCTTAAAGAGAAGTCAAGTTCTCCAGGAAATGGAAACTCTACTTTGAAAGTGCATGGTCATTTTCAAAAGCAGCAGAAAACCTGTTTCACCTGTGAAAAAAAGGGTCACGTGGCTTCTGACTGCTGGTCCAAGCAAGCTAGCCATTCAGATGGTAATAACTTTAAACAAAGAAAGATGCCTGGAAAGGTAGAAAGGAATTTCAGGAATGAATCTTTTGAGCAAAAGAAAAAGGGAAGTGGAAAATTGCCCTCCAGCTCTAAAAACCTTTTGCTAGCCAATGACTCTGAACCCAAAGGAAAGGAGAATTGGTTTCTGTTAGACTCTGGTGCAGGAAAGCATGTTTTGAATGACAAAAAGTATTTTACTGACTTGAAGCCATGCAATGAAGTTTTAACCCAAGCTAATGGGAGCAGTTTTTGCCCCGAGGGAGAAGGATCAGCAAAATTGCACTTTTACGATGAAAAAGGAGAAATGATATTGTTTACTTTGAAAAAGGTGTTCTATGTCCCAACTGCTGGGGATAATCTCTTGTCTACAGCAAGCTTTGTAAAAGCAAAATGTGAAATTGTTATGAAGGAAGAATGTTGTCTTATCATCGACAGGGAATTAAATAAGACATTTCGTGCTGAGCTCCATGGCAATTATTACTATCTGAAAGATGTAAACCCATTTGATGCAGATGATAAATCTTTGAAAGTGTCTAAGGACATTTGCAAACACAAAACGTGCTTATTTTCTTGGCATCAAAAATTGGGTCATCGATCTTTTAAGTCTGTGAAACAACTTGTTGAAAGTTGCAATTTGAAAGTTTTTGATTGTGGCCTAACTCTTGAGAAATGTGAGATTTGTTTGAAAGCAAAAGGGACTGCACCTAGGGTCAGTAGAACAAAAGGCCATGAATCCAATGTTAAGTTTTTGGAAAGGGTCAATTGTGACTTGGTAGGCCCTTTGTCGCCATCTTGTGGCGGAGCCAGGTATATGCTCACAATCTGTGAAGCCAAAAGTAAATATGTAAGCGTTTATTTCCTGAAGTCAAAAGACCAAGCTGCTGATAAACTGAAAGGCTATCTAGCATCACTGAAAAACAAGTTTAGCAAGTCTCCAGAGGTATTATTCTCTGACAATGGCTCTGAATTTGTTAATAACAATCTTGAAGAGTATTTAGCCAGTGAAGGCATTGTGCATGCTAGATCAGTAAAGTATAGCGCTTTCCAGAATGGTGGAATTGAGCGAGTCAACAGGACTATTCTAGAAGCTACTCATTGTTTGTTGATGCAAGCGAACCTGCCTGACCCCTACTGGGCAGAGGCAGCAAATACTGCCACCTACTTGTACAATAGAAGCATTCACTCAGCAACAGGAAAGACTCCTTATGAGCTGTGGAATGGCAAGTTGCCAGGATTAAAGCATTTAAAGTCTTTCGGATCAAAAGTTTTTAGTTTTGTCCCTAAAGAAAAGAGAGCGAAGTTGGATCCAAGAGTGGAACTTGGTATTTTAATAGGATACAACCCATTCTCATGGGGATATAGGATCCTGAATCCTACAACTGGAAAAGTTGACGTCTTGAATGCAGTTTACATTGATGAAGGGAATTTCCCAGAGGCTCCTATCCAGGGCAATGCAGTGCAAAGGCCCACTCCAGAGCCTGGGGAACTCACCTTATCAGAGTTGGTCAGTGAAGCAGCTGTTGCCCCCAGTGAAAGTTTGGAAACTGCCAGTTTAGAAGGGGCAACTGGGCAGTCTGACTCAGAGCAAAGTGACACAGAGGAAGAAGAGTTTCCTGTCACTGAAAGGAGATCACAGAGGGCTAACAAAGGAGCTATGCCAAAGAAATATGATGACTATGTTTGTCATGCAAATGTTGAATCTGAAAATGTTGAATCTGAAAGTGAACCTACTAGCTGGAATGAGATGATGCAACTGCCCATCCCTAAAAGGGACAAATGGATGGAAGCAGTGCAAGATGAGTTGGACTCTTTAGAACAGAATCAAACCTGGACTTTAACTAAGCTGCCCCCTAACAGGAAGGCAGTGGGGTGCAAATGGGTTTTCAAAATAAAACGCAACCCTGATGGAAGTGTTGAGAAATACAAAGCCCGCTTGGTCGCTAAGGGCTTTACCCAGAAGCCTGGTTTTGACTATACTGATACATTTGCACTGTTGTCTCCCATACAACTATCAGAACATTGTTAAGTATTGCAGCTGCAAGGAAGATGCACGTAGAGCATCTGGACATTAAGACTGCATTTCTTAATGGAGAGCTATCGCAGGAGATCTACATGGAATTACCAGAAGGAATTCCAAGGCCCAAAAATGAACGTTTAGTGTGTCGGCTCCAGAAAAGTTTGTACGGTTTGAAACAAGCGGCTAGGGCTTGGAATGAGAAATTAACAGCTTTACTAAAGGAACAAGGTTTTAAGCAAGGGCAAGCTGAACCATGTTTATTTTCAAGGATGAAAAATGGACAGTACCAGTACATTTTGCCATTTGTTGATGATCTTCTAGTCTGCTGCCAGACGCGTGAGGATGCAGCAGAAATTGCCAAGATGATGAATCGCTCTGTTGGAGTAAAGCAACTGGGAGAAGCAAAGCAATATTTGGGAATACAAATGGAAAGAACCCAGGATGGAGGATTTCTTCTCAACCAGAAAGCAAAAATTATGGACTTTATTGAGTCAGTGAACATGAAAGATGCAAAAGGTGTCAGGACACCAATGAAGCCTGAATACCTCAAGCTCAATGATGGACAGCCAATGGAGAACAATCATAGATATAGAGAAGCTATTGGAAAGCTGTTGTATCTGAGCACAGTCTCAAGACCAGATATTGCAGCTGCTGTAGGAATATTAAGCAGAAAGACAAGTGCACCAAATCATCATGATTGGAAAGCTGTAAAGAGAATAGCTCAATATCTGATTAAAACAATGGACTTAAAATTGAGGATTTCACCCTGCAAGGATCCAAAACTACTAGGTTACATGGATGCAAACTGGGGTGAAGACAACACTGATTTTGCTTCAACAAGTGGATACAGTTTCTACTATGGAGAGAACTTGATAAGCTGGACTAGTAGAAAACAGACTATTATTGCTCAATCTACTACAGAATCTGAATGCATTGCAGCCAATAGTGCATGTCGAGAAATGGAATGGATCATTGCTCTACTAAAGGACTTTGGCATAGATGAATCTAAGCCAATCACCCTCTTTGAGGACAATCAAGCCAGTATTACCCTGATGAAGTCTGAAGGGATCAACAACAGAAGTAAACACATCGCAATCAAGATCTCAGGACTGAGACGGATGATGAAGGAGGGACTGATCAATGTCGAGTATACACCCTCAGAAGAGATGGTGGCTGACATCTTCACGAAGCCACTGGGAAGACTGAAGTTTGAAAATCTTCGAGAAAGTTTATGCATACAATTTTAATGTGATTGAATTTGATATCTGCATTGTTATGATGAAGTTGAATTTTTACATTACTGTTATGATTAAGCTTTATGATGTTATGATTCCAAGTGCATTGTGACAATGACACTTGAGAAGGGGTTTGTTAGGATTTGCAAGTGTCTGTCACAATCCAGATAACAAGGGGTTAACTGTGTGCATGTTAATTAGCTAGTGAGGTCAGTGTCTTGCTATCAATTCATTGATGAGTCATTGGGCAGTTAATCCGACATTGCTTATGTGAGGCAGAGCACGTAGGTCAGAGGTTATAAAGTTAACTATCCTTCTTTGTCTCACTGAGACACACAGACACACAGACACTCACGAGGTTTTTCTTGTACCTGTAAGATGGATTCACCTTAAGAGGTGAATGCCTAGGCCACATGTGGGCTCACATGTGCCTAAGTTCTGCAACTAAGTTTGTACTAGAATAGTAAGGATTTGTTATGTTTATTCCATGTATACCCTACCCTGATTTAGTTAAGTAAAGTTTCTTTTTTTTATAATCACAGCAATAGTCTCCTGGTCTTTCCTCTCACTCTGCTTATTACCCAAATAGGGAAATAATTCCCCAACAGGATGCCATCATCTCCAGATGATACCCTGAAATTTTGGTACCGATACATCCAAAAATGCACCTACTACTTTAGGGTCCATAACTTTGGCCCCCCTGAACCAAACTGCACCAAACCTGGGTGGTATCATCTCATGAAGATACTCTGAAATGTTGGTGCTGCTATCTTAATAATTGCACCCCTGACAATAGGCACCCCCTAAATTTCCCCAGATTCTCTTTTTAAATCCACTCCCTTCCTGCCAATGCTTGTTTTCTTTCTTTCTTTTATTTTCTCAATGCCTAATAAAGGTTGTTATTATTATTATTAAATCCACCCCCTTCGGCATGGATTTAAAGGGAGAATCCGAGGTCCCCAGTTTTAACATTGAAAGGGATGCTGTTTCAGGGTGGGGGAGAATCCACCCCAAAATAGCATCACTTTCAATGTTGTTTAAACTGGGGACCCCAGTTTCTCCCTTTAAGGTGAATTTAAAAGGAGAATCTGGGCTCCCTAGTTTAAACACCATGGAAAATGATGCTGTTTGGGGGTGGATTTTAGCATGCTTTACATCTATGTCTCTTTTTTGAACCTTCAAACATGGTCTCTCTGTGTCCATTAATTCTTACTTCTCCACATCTAATCTTTAGGCTTGCAAAGTGATTTTGTAGCAAAGTATCAGCCTTTTGTAACTTAATATACCGCTGTGATGCACGTTTACTCATACGTATGCACCACTTCGTTCAACGGAGCTTTCTTATCGCAGCCCTGCAACCCCACTCAGTCCTATTCGTGTTTAATTAAAATAAGTCAGTTGGGTCTAACTGGGCTTACTCCAAAATAGGCATAGGTTCGGTTCAAGCGGGGCAGCCGTGTCAGTCACTTCCAGCAAGTATAAACTGGAGCCTTGTGCGGCATCCTAATACGTTATGTAGGATTAAAGCTCAGGAACGCCGTCCTTCTTTGCAACGGATCTATCCTACTGGCTGTGGCCTTTACGCAGCAACTTCCAAAAAACTCTGGCAGATCTCCTGTAACCTTCTCCAGGTTGCGAAAACAACTCTGCTCGAAGTCAAGCAGAATCTTTCAAAGATCGACCAAGAGCAGCAAAACGCATTTCTGCCAGGAGAGCGGATCAAACAGCTGCCGACTTAGGAGTAAGCTCTATTCAGTTCAACGGGGCTTACTTCCAAGTAAACGTTCTTCAAGATCGGGCCGCGACCCACCCATCCTTCAAGATTTCCTTTCTTCAAAGCCACGGCCCACTTTTTCTCAGCCGCAGCCAGCGAGGTTTGAAAGCCGCCGAATCCTCCACTCAGCGGGCGGACAGAACGCGATGGGAGAAATCCTATTGGCTCAACTGAAGAAAGCTGGCACCCACTTCGATGCCGTCCAATCACCGTTCCTTGTTGTCTCCGGCTAACCGACGAGGGAGGGGAGAGGTGGTGGCAGGTTTGAATTTCCTAAAGAAAAGTTGAAAAAAGATCTTGGTGGGGGTCGCCTGGGAATAAAGGCGGGAGAGTTTGGAGAAAGCGAGTCCCCCGGAGAGCGGTATGTGAAGAGGACCTCTGCCTTGCAGCCCTAGTGACTGTAGATACTGTAATTATAAATATTTTTCAACAACGTCTCTTATTATAACGGATGCTTTTGAGTTCCTGTATTAAACACGTGTAGTGTCGTACATTATTGTTGTTTACAGTGAATACAAGCCATGGTTAAGGACTACAAGATTAACTTGCATGTGAGTGCCGCTGAGCAAAATTTACTTCTGAATAAACATGGTTGTGGTGGGTTTTCTGGGCTGTGTGGCCGTGGTCTGGTAGATCTACCCTGCTGCCCGAAAACCCACCGCAACCAGTTGAATCCGGCCGTGAAAGCCTTCGACAGTGGTTGAGATTCTTTGGTAATTCTTGCAAGGATCTCAGTGGGAGGGTTAAGCATGTGGGGTTTTCCTTTGAGGGCGATTTTTTAAACATTTAGTTTTAAATGGGTTGTGTTTCATATTATGCCCCTTTATGCTGTTTAAAGTATGTGCTAGAGTACCTGTGTAATAGTATGCAGAATTGCTCCCTTCTCATTTTCTTGTTTTCAATTTGCTTAGACTGCGGTAATTGCCTAGAATTAGATACTGTATGTTATGTTAAACATAAACAGGCTTGTAAAAATGTTTTTTTATTTAGAAATGTTTAATTATAATTAATTCTTTAAGTAGTAAAAGTAGTGTACAGCCATGGGTTAAAAATACATCCACTTGCATGGAGACAGGAGATAAAGGAAATGTCTGAGAAGCCATACAGGCATCCCGTAGTCCCTTAAAGGTTAACAATGTGTATTTCAGTCTTTAAGGTGCTCCTGGATTCTTGTGTAATTTTGCTGCTGCAATTTTGTGCTGCTGCAAATTTGTGTAATTTTGCTGCTGCACAGGGACACAACTAACCTTCTCAAAAGGGGACTGAGTGTGTCTGGTTCACTAGTAGCCAATAAATGCAAAAAGGTTTGCCCCTCTCTCTCTGAAGCATATTTGTTTACCACATAATGGTACCACATTACCACATAATGTTTACCAAGTTTACCATAATGTTTACCAAGTTTACTGGATTGTGAATCTGCAAGCTTGAGGTGGATTTCATCGTATCAGTATGTATCTTCCTCACTGCCCTGACTTACCACAAGAGTTGGTGGTAGGGGGAAGGCCAGTGCTGGGCGGACAGGACAGGTGGGAGTTTTTTGCAGTTCTCCCTCCCAGTTCCGGATAATGCCTTAAGGGGGGTGGGGGAATAGAATAGAATAGAATAGAATAGAATAGAATAGAATCTTTATTGGCCAAGTGTGATTGGACACACAAGGAATTTGTCTCCGGTGCATATGCTCTCAGTGTACATAAAAGAAAAATACATTTGTCAAGAATCATAAGGTACAGCACTTAATGATTGTCATATAGGTCTAGTAAGCAATCAGGAAACAATCAGTAGTAATGAAAACATAAAATGTAAAATCATAAAATAAAATAAAATAAAATGTCAGCACAGGCTATAGTCATACAGTCATAAGTGGGAGGAGATGGGTAATAGGAATGATGAAAAAAGTAGTGCAGTAATTATATAATAAGTATATAATAAATAGTTTAACATTATCGAGGGAATTATTTGTTTAACAGAGTGATGGCATTCGGGAAAAAACTGTTCTTATGTCTAGTTGTCTTGGTGTGCAGTGCTCTGTAGCGACGTTTAGAGGGTAAGAGTTGAAACAGTTTATGTCCAGGATGCGAGGGGTCAGTAAATATTTTCACAGCCCTTTTTTTGACCCGTGCAGTATACAGGTCCTCAATGGAAGGCAGGTTAGCAGCAATTGTTTTTTCTGCAGTTCTGATTATTCTCTGAAGTCTGTGTCGATCTTGTTGGGTTGCAGAACCAAACCACACAGTTATAGAGGTGCAGATGACAGACTCAATGATTCCTCTGTAGAACTGTATCAGCAGCTCCTTGGGCAGTTTGAGCTTCCTGAGTTGGCGCAGAAAGAACATTCTTTGTTGTGCTTTTTTGATGACATTTTTGATATTAGGTGACCATTTTAGGTCATGAGATATGATGGAGCCTAGAAATTTAAAGGTCTCTACTATTGATACTGTGTTGTCTAGTATTGTGAGAGGAGGTAGGATGGGAGGGTTTCTCCTGAAATCTACCACCATTTCTACGGTTTTAAGTGTGTTCAGTTCTAGATTGTTCCAGTGGCACCACGAGGCTAGTTGTTCAACCTCCCGTCTGGGAGAAGTGCACAACAGAGAAGGTCCAGAAGGAAGTGGCAGTATATTAATTCTCATTTGACGTTCTTTCTTTCTGTGAGACATGGTATACCAGCAACCTGGATAGGGGGAAGTCTTGTCCTTTTAATAGAAGCTTAGTGTGCGGAAATGGGCAGGTTTAGTTTTTCATGGCATGGAAATAAATTACATCACTTGGTAAATAACATTCCATGAAGTCTCTGTTAAAGTTGAAGGACATTTTTCTCCAGATTTGTCGAAGGCTCTCATGGCCGGATTCAACTGGTTCTGGTGGGTTTTCCGGGCTGTGTGGCCATGGTCTGGTGGGTCTTGTTCCTAACGTTTCGCCTGCACCTGTGGCTGGCATCTTCAGAGGTGTATCACAGAGAAAAGTCTGTTTCACACTGTGTCCAGTGAGAAAGGAAAGTTTAGTGTGGTATATTGTCCATGTCCCAGAGTAGGGAACCAATCATTAAGTTTTGGGGTGGAACTTGCTATGCAAAGGTGTGGTTGAGTGCATTGTATTGCGGGTGGAGTTATCAGTCTGTTTTTTAAGTACTGGGAGCCAAGTTGCTAATTTTCAGAGTCTCTTCTGTCTTATTAAAGGAGTCTTGGTGTTTGTGAATTTCAATGGCCTCCCTGTGTAGTCTGACATAGTAACCTTCTGAATTGTCCAGAATTTCAGTGTTCTCAAATAAAATGTTATGTCCAGTTTTGTTTAACACATACTCCCATTGGAAACAATGGGGGATGGGGCACCCCCTTTGGGAATCCATAACTTTGGACCCCCTGAACCAAACCTCACCTAACCTGGGTGGTATCATCAGAAGAGTCTCCCAAACAACCCCTGAAATTTTGGTGCTGCAGCTAGCCTAAAAATGCTAGCCCCTACAGGCTAAAAACTGGGAAAAAAACACTAAAATACAACCCCCCCCCCCACAAACGGGGTGGAGCTTCAGACATGTAATGGGGGGGGGGTTTGAACCTGGGGGGGAAAACCCTTACCTACGTCCTTGCAAGCAACCCTGTGAGGCTGATCATTTTTTAAATCATCCATGGTGAGGCAAATCTATACTACATCCCTTTAACCTCACATTCTTGTTCAGTTGTGTGGGCTTACTGTTTCTGTTACCTTGTCATGTGACTGGATGCTGCAGTGGCATTACCCTGTGTGCTGTGGTGACTTTACAAGCAGTGACCACATGATAATTATGAATCTGTAGTGGACTAATTTAGCCATAGGATAGTAAAACTGAAGTAACATGTGAACAATCAGATGTAATTAGAGAGGAAATGCAAATTGGTATAACTATAAGCAAACTTAAAGAAGATAAATAAGAGAAGTGTAGGACAATGACACCAATGCAAAATGATGTGGTAATATTGGCATTTACCCTGTCCTGGATGGTTCAGGCTAGCCTGATCCCATCAGCCCTTAGAAGCTAAGCAGGGTTAGCCCTGGTTGGTACTTGGATTGCAGACCAGGGTTTAATCAGAGGCAAGCAATGGCAATCCAACTTCTTACCTTGAAAATACTATGGGGTCATCATAAGTGCACTGTGACTTGACAGCCCTTTACAAACACAATATTGATACTTCTTTGGGGGTTATGCATTCTCATCTCTATAATGTCAGAGCAGACCAAGACATTTCAAGCCACCAGCAGCATATTTTGAAACAAATAACAACAAAAATGGCTGTTGAGAACCTCCTGATTATGTTTTTGTGGTATCAGGTAATATTATTTCCCCTCCAGCTGCATGACCACTTCATCCACCGTTGTTCTGCATGGAAAAACTTTATAGCCTTTTAGTTAGTACATAGCTGAACAATAGTTCTGTAATACAAATCCACATTTTAGTGCAATGAAATAAACATAGCTCAAGTCTGCAATTGTCTTTTTTTCTGATTATTTTTTCATTTTGGTTTTTTTGGTATGTTTGGATATTAAAGGGGGAAACTTGACTGAGAAATGAGCTGGGCGGTGGAAGAATGGAAAGAAGGCCTCTCCACGAGGGTCCTGCACAAGATTCAAGAACTTGAAAGTCAACTTGAGAAGCTCAGAAAGGAGCGACAGCAAAGACAGTTTCAGCTTGACTCTTTGGAGGCAGCTTTGGAAAAACAGAAGCAGAAGGTAGTGCAACGATGAAGAGAAGCGGCTTTTAAATATTATTAGTAGCATGCTATAATGATGGGTTAAAATTGATATGCTAAAAATACCTGGGTTGCTCTTTCTAGCAATCGTTTCTTGCTAGACAACTTAATGGCTCATAGTTGTTCAGGTCAATGATTATTGTTTTTCAGCACAATTGAGGAGTTCTTGACAGGTATTAAGATGATTCTTGAAAATATCTCTCTTGTGAACAAAAATCTCTCCAAAGTGTAAGCAAAATTTATTTGAAAAAAAGTGTGTATGTGGGGGGGGGGGGGGAAGGAATATCCAAACATATATTTTTTTTTGTTGGAAGAGGAGCAGGTTAATTTTGCTATTTTGTTTATTCTGATTAGGTGGAAAATGAAAAAACTGAAGGGTCAACACTGAAAAGAGAAAACCAGAGCCTGATTGAGCTATGTGGCAATCTTGAAAAAACCAGGCAGAAGCTTTCTCATGAACTTCAGGTGAAAGAGTCTCAAGTGAGCTTTCAAGAAGGGCAGCTCATGGCAAGCAAGAAACAGGCTGAAAGGCTAGAGCAGGAACTGAAAAGGTGGGAATCTCTTGTGCAAGAGCCACGCTCATTTTAGAAAATGGCCTTATTTGGATGTGTCATGGGTATTCAAGTTGTGTTTGTTGATTTATGTTGATAATAGTCTGCTTTTGTCATTGAGACTCATGGCAGATTACATAGTGAAAGTCAACATAATCAATAAGAAGAGACATCTAATAAGTAGCGTAATAGGAAGAAATCAATAATGGAGGAACAGGCTTCCCTGAAGGACAAGTTTGTCACCATAACTTATCTACTTTTGGAGTGCATGACTGCAAGAGAGGGTTCTCTGTTGCACTATGCATTCTCAGTTTACAATGCTTAGACCAACAGAATCCATTTTTTCCTGAGCACATTCTTCTACAGCTTCCAGAGGTTCTGTAGCAGCCATTCAAATATTCTGCCAGTGGGGATGTCAATATGGTACCAATACAATGAGGATCAAAAGTCTGAAAACTTGTTTTTGAAAAGAATGGGGCAATTTATTGCATAATGAAGTGCTACTTTGGCCATACAACAGAGATTCTAAAGTGCAGCTAGGTTTTTTATTTCCATATTTGCTCAGCAATTCTTTAAAAAGCTTTTTGCCTTCGCGGAGAAGGGACAGCTGGAGTACAAATTTAAATAGGTGCTTCCTGCTGCAACCTTGTAATGTCTAAAATCAGTATTTTATTGCCTTTAATTGCAATCTACTTGGAAGTTCTGCCATGTACATTCCATTAAAATGCAGAGCTAGCTTAATGCTGTTGCGCAGTTCCTGTTAATTCCAGTTGAGCTGGAGCCGAAGAATGTCTCTTGTGCCCTTCATTTTCAATTATTTTGAACACTGAACTTTCACACTTGAGAAGAGAGTCATCAACTCAATCTGATGACCTCTGTTCAACATTAAGCCTCATGTGACCCAAGTTGTTTGGATTCTCTTTGAGGCTTCAGTGGGATCTGCAAGGCTGACAGAGAACGCAGCTCTAAAGAAAGAAGTCTACACCTAGAGCTGCAGTGATAAAGAAAACCTAGCATCTTCCCAAACAAGTGAGACAGTTCACTATTTTGTTTTCAATTCTTGAGTTTTTAGTAGAGCTTCTGACAGAGATCTCTGCATTGTTCACATCTTGTGTGAAAGTTGCACTTTTCTTCCCCTGTGTGTCTTCCAATGACATTTTTGAATCCACGTCTGGGAATGTAGGAAAAAGTTTCTCAGCCACATTTTGGTTTTTCAAGATCTTTAGGTCCATATTTGTTATTATTAAGCTACTTTTCAGTCCTTCTGTTTTTATTTTTTTAAACAGATACAAATCAGAACTAGAAAGAAGTCAACAAACCCTTGTTGCAGGGGATTCATCTGTCAGTATCACTCCACAGAAGAACTTTACTGTTCCTTCTACTCCATGTCACAGTGGTAAAATTGTTTATCTAATAACTATAAGAATAACATGTGGATTTTTGTTTTTAATTAACATCTCTAATGGTCAAAGGTCTCTTGTGTTATTTACTGAGCTCCAGTTTCATCCCGGTTACAACTGTACATTCTGTATTGTAAAGGATATTCTGTAAATTCAGATAGCAACAGTTTTATATAGAACACCAGCAACGTCATTATTTGTAATATATGTAAATGGTCCGCCCTATTAGTTGGTCAAGATGTTTCAATTTTGCCTTTACAGATGCTAAGTTTGAAGAACTGCAAGCAAAATATGAGAAAGAAGTTGAGGAAAAGAAAAAACTGGAGGCAGAACTGAAGAGTGTGAAGTCTCATGTAGGACCCTGCCTGAAAGACTCATACAGAATACTTAGTTTAGAGTGAAAACCAGGACATAGTGCAGTTTTTCTGAAAACAGATGAACAAAAATAGACAAATCCTGGAACGTAGTCTTGATTGACAGAACTGTTTTATAACATTGTATCATAGTAGTAAAGGCCATCGTACGAACAAATACAATGGGCTCTAGAAAACTATTGGTGGGTTAATGGCTCCCACCAAGTGGGCCAATCCCTCCTGCCTTTTCTCCCACATAGACCGCACATCACCAGCTCCTTCCTTGTCCTCTTCCTCATTCCAGATGCCTGCATCGGCATGCAGGGGTTGATGGTGCCCACCAAGAGGGGTGACCCCTCCTTCCTTTCCTTCCCCTTTGGTCCCATGTCACCAGCTCCCTCCTCCTTCTGTTCCCAGATGCCTCCTCCTTTCCCCAGATGCCTGTATTGTCAAGCAACAGTTAATGGCGCAGTTGAAGCCACTACCAGTTGCAGCCCTCCCACATGGAGCAGCCAGTGCCTGCGCCTGTTCCTCATCAGGCAGCTGCAGACTATTGTGACTGTAATTATTCAGCAGTGGGGGGAATGGGTAGGACAGTGAGTGGCTGCCACGTTCTGCTGTTTTACTTGTGTTGGTTTTTTTACCCGTTTTGTGTAAGCCCTGTCCCCACTGTACCTACATACAGAGGGAGTGTGGTTATACACATTTCTTCCCCACATAGGCACATCACTGAGGAGTCTGGGGTGGCAGCCCTGGGGCATTTGTGCCCGCTCTCAGTTTCTGCACATTGGCTGAATATGCTGAAAAATTGGGTTCTCTACTGAATTCTTTTTCTCTGAAAAATCTTCTGTATTGACTTTTGTCAGCCTCTAATGATGGCTAGTAATTGAGTTGGCTTTAAAGGTGGATTAGACAATTTCAAGGAGTGTAGGTCCATTACCCATGATGACCGCATGGAAGCTTCATAATTAAAAACAGTAAATTAACTGTGGTTGGGACAACAGAAGGGGGAGGCTTTGGGCTCTGCTTCCTGTTTGTCGGCCTTCTGGGGATATCTGTTGGCCACTGTATGAAACAAGTTGCTCAGTATTTTCTCTGTCTCTTTTTAAAAAAGAAAACAAATCCCTTGCTTCCCCAAAGCACCATGAGTCGCAGAGAAATTGCTCGGCAACAAGCTTCCTCATCTGTGTTCTCCTGGCAACAAGAGCAAATGCCAAGCCGCCCTCCATCCAATAGTCAAGAAACTCCCATAAGCAGTGGGTTGCATTTTCCTTGGGACCTTGGGTCAACTCCTAGTCACCAGGATCAAAAATCAGCAAAGGAAGTATTTGCCAACAGCATCTTGGACAACAGCAAGGATTCAGCACTCACTGATGAGATGAAGACACAGAACCAAGGTAGTTTGCAAGGTGTCCTCAGCCCTGATCCTCCATTTTGTGCCTTTAGTAATTTTCTCGCCATACCAAAACAACATATCTTTGCAATGCTGACATGAGAATGGCTTATCGGCACGCTCAGCCAATCCCACATACTTAATGCTGCCTTAAGTCTCAGCATCAGTGTATTCGATTTTTAAAAATTGTGGTCCTGATCCAGGGAATAGAGAAGCTTAGCAATGGAGAATTTCACAACAGATGTGTTCTACAAAGCAAAACATTCAGTTTGAGAACACTTTTTTGCTGAGATTATTATTATTACACAAAAATACCCAGATCCTTAAAAAGTCTGAAGTATGTGCAAGCCCTGCCACATTAACCATATGCTTTTAATGCACAGAGCTAAGATCCCGAGTTCAAGAACTGGAGCATAATCTGCAGATTCAAATGAGTGATATGAAATTCCATGTAACTAAACTTCAAGAAACTCAACTGCAAGTAGAAAATTTGAAAAGGGAATTGACAGAAAAAGGCCAAGCTCTGCACAAGAGTAACAATGAAATAACTAGAATTACAGCACAACTTCACCAAACTACTGCTCAGGTACAGTTCTATCTCAACTGCCATGCAGCTGTATTTACAAATCCGTTTCAGACATGCATGTCCACTACTTGCTGACTGACTGAAGTGATGTCTTTCTTTTTTTTTTAATATTTTTATTGGAGATTTAAAAGGAGTGTTATACAGAGTTCTAGCAAACAACATAGAATGCCATGTACACAATATTTGCTATATTGGTCCAAGGTCTTAAGGCTCTGTTGTTTGGGAAAAGGAAGTTAAGAAAGGGATAAGTGAGAGAATTTACATAAAATCATAACATCTCGCAAAAGCCTAATAACGAAAAGAGATAGGGAAGATTAGGATGGAATAAGGGAAAGAAGAAAAAGAGAGTTTAATACAAATTAATATTAGTAACTAAAATCCAAGATAAATTAAAAAAAGTTAAGCTAAGCTTAACTGTTAGAAACATAAAATTCACGCGTTGCGTTTTAACCAGATAATTAATTCCAGCTTGGCTTCCTGGTCTTTGCGAGATTTACATTTTTTCTTGTGTTCACCATTTTCATATTAAGTCTATGGACTTAACCGTCCGTATACTATTGTGTCACCTTTTAAATCAGGATGATATTTGGTGTAATACCCAGTAAGTTTGCATAAGGGTTGTTGCAGAACTTAGGTTCGGCAACCGTTTAACATATGGATCTAACAGTACAATTTAAATAGCTTATAAAGTTCTGAAATAGTGTCTAATGGTCCATATCTTGTATAATCCAACACCTGTAGTTATATTATGCTATTAGCATCTGAAAGCAAGAGACAGCAGTGTATATCTGATATTAACAAAATAAAAATAATTGTTTTATCTTCTCTTTGACAAGTATTGATCCAGAGGTTTCCATGTCGAGTCATATTTTTTCCTGGTTATTCCTTTTAGGATGGAAGATAATCTGTCCGTATTTCTTAATTCTAGTACAGTGTCCAACCAGTCTTTGCATCTTGGGCTTTTGGTATTTTTCCACTTTTTCGCTACCTGTAGTCTCGCTTCCACTTTCTCGCTACCTGTAGTCTCGCAGCCGTGGAAAGATAAAAAAATAGATTAATATTGGGTGGAGCTATATTGTCCTGAAATATTCCCAAGAGATAGTTTTCTGGGAGCATCTGGAATTTATGTCCCAGAATCACTTGTGAAATCTTGTGAATTTTTTTCCAATATTTTTTAAGTTTGGGTCATGACCACCACATATGAAAGTATGTACCCTGGCTTTTCCCACAGTTCCAGCATAATGGTGAATGTTTTTTTATCCATATGAGCTAAATTTTGTGGTGTTATATACCATCTGTGGAATATTTTTTGATAATTTTCTTTTAAGTCCATACAAAGGGTGAATCTGTTGGCTCTTTTCCAAGCTTCCTCCCACTTTTCATAATATATGTTTTTACCTAGATCCTGCGCCCATTTAACCATTACATCTTTTATTACTTCATGCTCCAATTCTATCTGGAGCAGGAATTTATAGATTCTACTAATCAGTTTTTTATCATTTATGTCCCATATTAGTTTGTCGAAACTATTATGAGCTTTTTCTATACCACCATTTTGCATGTCTTTCAAGAATTCTTCTCTTAACTGTAAATACAAGAACCAGTGACAGTCTTCAGCACCAATTTTTATTAGGTTTCTAGGTTTAAGGGTCGGTTTGCTATTATCCCATGAAAGAGTATCAGAATATCTTAACCAAAGTCTATCTTCTTTGCCCTGGTATCCTTGTAAAGCTTCATGCCTTGAAACCCATACCGGAGTTTTTAAGTAAAGTTTCATCTTATATTTATTCCAGGTATTTAATAGTGATTTTCTTATTATATGATCCTTAAAGTTGTTAATTGTTTTTTTTTATTTGGCCACAAATAGTCATGCCACCCCCAGGCATTTTCTGGTCCCTCTAATTTTAACAGTTGCTCATTTTCTAAGGAGATCCATTCCTTAATCCATGTTAAGGCACATGAATCATGATAGAGCTTGAGGTCAGGAAGAGTAAGACCTCCTCTCTCTTTGGTGTCGATTAGGGATAAGTATTTAATTCTAGCTTTCTTTTTTCCCCATATAAATTGTAATATTGTCTGTCTCCAATTCTGAAAAGTTTTAGCTGTTATAATGATTGGTATATTTTGGAACAGATACAACATTTTTGGTAGCACCATCATTTTAATTAGAGCTATTCGACCCATTAACGAAATTGATAATTTTTCCCACTTTTTAAGATCTGCTTTAATTTCGTTCCAAATTTTTTCATAGTTGTTAGAATAGAGGTTCCTGTTTGTTTTTTCCAAGACTATTCCTAGGTATTTTACCTTATTGGCAGTTTGAATTCCTGTTTGGGTGGTTAGATCTTGAATTCTTTCTCTGGATAAATTCCATATAAGCATTCTGGTTTTATTTTTGTTAAGCTTAAAGCCTGCTAACTGTCCATATCCCGATATAGTTTCTAGTAATGGATTCAGCAAATTCTCAGGGTTGTTTACAAAAAGGACCACGTCATCCGCATAAGCTTGTAGTTTAATTTTATTACGTCCCACTTTAAAACCATCCAAAGTTTTATCATTTCTTATTGTATTCAGTAGAACTTCTAGGACAATATTAAATAGCAAAGGCGAAATAGGACACCCCTGTCTAGTCCCTTTCTCTACATTAAAGCTTTCTGTCAGTTTTCCATTGATTTTCAGTTTGGCGTTTTGGTTTTTATACACACCCTCTATTACATTTAAGAAGGAGTCCCCGACTTTCATTTTAATTAACAACAATTTCATAAAGTCCCAGTTGACATTGTCAAACGCCTTTTCAGCGTCGACAAACAAAAAGTGATGTCTTGCTTGGGCAAATTGGGTATCACAGGTTTGACTTTTATATAATAAAATACCAAATCAGAAACAGTATGTTCCAAGGAGACATTCCTGGATGTTGTCAAATGATGGATCTTCCAGTGAGGGCCACTGATGTGTGAAAAATGTACATCTAGAAAGATCAAGTTTGTTCTTCTCAAAGGTGGGATGCCCTATGCAGCAAGAACATATTAGTCGTTCAGTGATGGTTCAACATAGTCCTGAAGTATCTTATTCCAATGTAAAGCTGGTGTTCTGTTGCTTGGAGCATTTTTTTGTTCAGTATTAAACATACTGTCTCATCAGTCTAACATTTTGCTTCTGTCCTCGGTGGAGAAGATGAGTTCTTAGGTGTTAAGCATCTTCCTCAGCTATAAACTTGTTCACAAGTTGGTTTCCCATATCTAATCCGTGTGATTTTTAAATATCCTTTTTTTGCAGTTCACTGCAGCCGAGGAAAAGATAAAGAGGCTCTCAGAGGAGCTGAAGTGCCAGCAACAAAATTCTGAAAGTGTCCGGTGCTCTTCCGAACAGAAAATAAAAGAAAAGGAAAAAGAATATCAAGAGGTTAGGCACAGCGTGAAGGTTAATGCTACTTAAGAAAGGGGGAGGGGATTCATGTGGATGGCGGGGTGCAAATACTTGGACCTGTTGCATCTATACTGGACCTTTGTTGGTTCTAATGTGCCAAGTTTGTATGATTCATTGAGATCAGAGTTTCAAAGTGAATTGCACATTTTCTTGGGAAACTGGGATTGGGACGCACAGTTTTGCAGTGATTTTTGGATCTACCTGGAAGGTACACTTTAGAAGGTGGTGCTGGGTGAATAGTTCTTGGCCGCGTGGCCTTCAGTATAGAGCCAGAGTTCCACAGCATTCCTTCTCATCACTCGGGCTCTTTAACATGTATAGGAGTTCACTGGACGAGGTCATCTAAAGATGTGGGCTGATGTTCATATACATCTTGTGCTTCTAGCTGATTGCAGAATGGCTGTAGAAACCCTGAACCACTACCTAGCCATAGAGGAAGTTTTTTGATAGATGCTGGCTAATAAACTGAAGTTTTATTACCAAAAAGTACAGACATGCTACTAGTGAGCAGAAGGAGTGACCTGGGATTTGAGATTTCTCCTATTTTGGATGGGATTGTGCTGTTCTTGAATGATCACATCCATAAATCGGGGAGATGGTGAATTTAGGCCTACAGCTATATAAGCAGTTGAAGGTATTCAGGGGTGCCTTTCATGAGCTTTGACTGGATAGCCAGCTATGGCCTTTCCATGTGGAAAGGATCTGGCTGTTGTGGTGTATCTATAGCAGGGATTTTAACTCAGGAGCTTCCAGATCATGAATCCACTTCCCATCAGCTCCCCGCCATGGCCAATTGGCCATGCTGGCAGGGGCTGATGGGAATTGTAGTCCATGAACATCTGGAGAGCCGCAGGTTGCAGACCCCTGATCTATAGCTACATTTGCATTAGGTTACTGCAGTACGTTCTGAGTGCAGTTGCCCTTGAGCAAAAATGAGGCCTGAAAGCAGAGATCATTACATGCTGAATGTGTATTGGTATGGCCAAACAGAAGCAAGGGATTCACATCTTTTTAGAGTATATGCCTCAAAAATCTGTAGCAACTAACGTTACAGGGGCTTTCAATATAATTATGTCACAGTTAGAACATAAAGATTTAGAAGCAGTAGGAATTTCCAAATGTAAGTATTCATTTCCCAGGATTTTCTCCCTTTGTGATCTTCCTAATATTTCTGTTTTTTTCCCCAAGTCCTCAGTCATTAGATATTCACCCAATATGTTTAATCCATGTTTGTACTATTTATACTGTATTTTTCCCACTAACTTGTGTACACTGAGCTGGTCCAAAAGACCTATTAAAGCTCCACAAGGAGCCTGTATTACCTAAAGGGCCTAGACTAGCAAGATAAAATGTTTGTTCACCTGGTCTGCAAGCTGTACTACAGACTGTTTTTGATATTTCTCCAGATTTTCTAAAGTAGGTTGCCACCTACCATGGAGGAGCTGCTGCTCAAGATTAAAGAATTGAGCTTCTGAATTACCTTCATGGCTCTTTGGCCACCAACCTTATTGAGTATATTTTATTTTTTTCCTCTTGCCAAAATTTTTAATTGTCATCACGGTACACATGTTTTCAGGGTAAATAACTGGTAAAACTATTTTATTCCTCTCCACCTGGGTTACTGAAACTGGACTATTAGTTTATGATAGTTTAACATATGCTTCTGGTTTATAATCTCAACCCCCCCCCCCCCCCATCATTGTTCTAGGAACTGTCTTGCCAGCTGGATCAAGTGAGAACTAAGCTACAAGAAGAACTTCATCAAGCTAAGAACGATTACTGTCTTCTTCAAGTGGACCTTGAGAAAGTAGGCATTTTGCACATGAAATATACAAACAGCTGGTGAGGAAAGAGACTGCAGCAGGATGTATTTAATTCCACAGAATACAGGGAACTTCAGTGTTCTTTAACTAGCTATAAACAGAGTTTCTATCTCTTTAGGCCTCTCCACTTCAGTGTTAGGGGAAAAATTGCACACATACATGCACAGTTGGAGGAGCCTTTGCTGACCTTCATCTGGTCATTAGATATTTTATGTGTACCAGGATTCCCTGGATCAAGGTGTACATGAAGTGAGTCGAGAAATCGACAGAATCAACGTTCAGTCATAAGCTAGCACAGTTCACTGTGGACCACACCTTACCTAATATTAGAAGAGGAAGAAGAGTTTGAATTTATACCCCTCTTTTCTCAACTGTAAGGAGTCTCCAAGCAGCTTACAAACTTCTTCCTCTCCACGCAGCAAACACCTTGGGCAGGTGGGCAGGGCTGAATGACTTGCCCAAGGTCACCCAGCAGGCTTCATGTGTAGGAACAGGAAAGCAAATCCAGTTCACCAGATAAGAGTCCGCCACTCATGTGGAGGAGTGGGGAATCAAACCCAATTCTCGAAATTAGAGTCCACCACTCTTAACCACTTCACCACACTCATGTATACAGTCATTCAAAGAACTAGTAAAAGACTGCCAGTTGCATGGATAAATATCACCTGCAAAACTAGTAGTAGCATTTACAAGTCCCTGGCAAGCTCACTTGTCCCTAGCATTATGTTAGACTGTAGCTTCTGTATAGAGCCTGTGCTTGGTGGGAATTAGGATTGGCTGGCTTTCCCCCACCTCACCATGCCTTGCACTTTCTCCTGGGCCTGTGAAATATTCATGGCAGATTAATGTGATATCTAGTGAGCAGACAACAGGTGGGATGGCCAAAGCTATGTAAGTTTTGCACTGTGTAGAGAAGATTTTTGTTTCTGTAAAATTTGCATAGGTTGGTGGTAAAAGTGTTGAACAAAGAGAATACGGGTTGTGTAGGCTGCTATATGACTTTGATTCTGTTCTTACATCTGATTTGTGAATCTTTAGGAAATAGCGTTTGTACATTTTACACCTGGAAATTTCTCTGGAGGCGTGCTTCCTATTTTGATTATTTATTCTACAGACTGTTGCTTAAATTAAGAGTGAAGAATGTATTTTTCTAAATAGTTGTGCATAATTAAAACATGGAATTGTTCTATTCTGTGAATGTCCAGTAACAGCAGGAATATTGGTGTGTTAATTGTTATGTGCGATCACAATTGAAATATGTTGTATGTTCCTCACAGATACGATTGGAGAAAGGGCAACTAGAAAAAAAAGCCAGTGACTTTACCCTGAAATTGAACATGGTGAACCAGACAATGGAAACAATGCAGTTGAAGGAAAATGAACTGAAAAGAACCTTGGAGGTAAATAAAATTCTGAGGACTGTTTGTATGCGCAATATGACATGTTGACATGACCCTTCCCTCCATCTTACATCAACGATACAGCTGTCAACATTGCTCCGGTTGGAGCAGTGAATACTACGTCCAGTCAAGAACTGCTGCCTGCCAAGCATCTGCTGCAACCGCTCTCACCATGTGCAGCAGCTCAGATATTTCTGATGAGCCACTTGGGCCTGGAAGTGTCCCCTTTCCCAGCTATGCTGGCATTTTCCAGAGGCCAGATACCTAAGCTGGTGCTGTGCAGAGAGGGAGGGATTATGCTTTTAGGAATGTATGCTCTCAAGCTGTTTACGTCTGTCATCACAAAGAATTGCATAGACTGCAAACCTTGCTACATTCTCCATCTGCATAAACTACTTGACCATGTTAAGATATCTTTAACCACAGGATAGTCATATGTCACTTATCCCAAATTTCCAGAAAACCATGATTTTATTAATTTGGGCACTTGTGGGGAATATTGGCATGACAGTTTGCCTCTTTCTCTACTTGCTACTCCCTTTTTTGTCACTCTTACAATGGCTAGAAGGACTGGGGAGAGATGAACAGAAGCAACAACAAGTTTAATCTTGCTCTCAGGCTGATTTGCTTAAAGAGCAAGAAATACAACCCTGCTTTGCCAGCAAAATTTCAGCTGATGTTTCTCATCCTGGTTGTCCCTTCTCTTAAATTTGGCTTTGGCACACTGGTGCCCATCTGCTAGTAGTAACTAGATGGATGATTGAGGGCTCAAGACCAACAGAGCCCTGCCAATGCCATCTGTTATCTTTGCGGCTCAGGAGTGGGTGGCTTGTGCCCATACGTACTGGTTTTTTTTTTTTTTAATCTTCCCAAGAGTGAGGGCGAGTTTAAAATGAGTGGGCCAATTCCTAAAAAAACATTTTGGCATTCATGCAAAACAAGGTGGTAAAAATGTAGATACACAAGTACTGTCCTTTCAGCACCCAGTGCAATTCCTCAGAATTCCTGCTCTCTGTAGCACAAAGCTTGTCCTGAGTTCTAACCTTGACTCCGGCAGTGGCTATACTGTGAGACCTTTGGTGACTTCTGTTGGTTTCTCGCTTGTGCTAAGCTCTGAAAGGACCATGCAATGGTTGGTGGTTCTCTAATATTTTTGCCCTGCAAAAGCCTTTTTCTGACATAACTCTCTATAGGTTAGAGATTTCCTTACTTAGCATATGCTGCTGGGCAGCTGTTCCAAGTGCACTGGCTGTAAGCTGTACATTCGTCAGCAAAAAAAAATATTCTGATGCTGTCTTCTAATAGTCCTCCCTAGTACGTAAGAAAGTATAGGACCATTATATACATGTATGTCCAAGCAATTTTAGTTCCTTTTTTTAAAGGGCCATTTCAATGGGCATAGCAGAACATAGCTTTCTGCAAAATGTAGAAATGCTTGCCCTTTGTGCTGCTTCAAGGCTTCTGATTATTGCTCAGAACTGAATTATTTAGACATCTTTGGCTGTATTTTCCTATTCAGGTAAGAAAAGAAATACTAGAAGGACCCCTAAATCTCTGGTCTGCATAGTCTAAAAATATTAGTGACAAGTTTTTTTAAGAGGGGATGATAATGTCAGCCCTTTTACCCCACCCCACCAACAGACAAACTGCAAACCTTTACTGTGCAGTCCTGAAGGGCCACTGACCACAGGACCAGCATGTCAGGAGAAGTGGAAATGGTTGCCTTAAGATGTAATTTCCCTAAGTCTCTGGAATGGCATAGTTGGGTATTTGTCTCTTTGAATGATAATTTGAACCTTTGCAACAAAGTCATAAGCTTTAATATTATGTGAACTTCCTGTACACCACCTTGAAGGCTGTACATTTTTTAAATGCAAAAAGTTTCTAATTGTGCATGTGCATTCATTTGTTTATAAGAAAGTACTGCAGATTTTTCTTTGAGATGCATAATAAATTTTGCTTTTGCAATTGATATGGTTTAGATAGTGACTGTATTCATGGGTTACTTTGGTGTGATAAAGGCTGGTAATAGACCAGAATTCAAAATTTAATGGTCTTTTTTTATATCACTGCCTATATTTTAGTTGCAGTTTGTTATGTCTTAGGGTGATTCATTCAGTTGTATGTCATGGGAATGTTGCTATATGTGGATTTTACATTGAGAGCTGCCTAGAGACTGCTCAAGATTTGTGAGATATAAATCTCAAACAAACGATGGTTCATTGGTAGCCATGTCGTTAACTGTTGGTGAATTTTTTGTGCCTTAGGAAGTAAAGAAGCAAAATGGCCTCCTTAGCTGTCAATCTGGTCAACAGTCACAAGAAATTTGCCAGCTGAAAAAAGACCTTTGTATGGCCAAACAGCTTCTGCAGCAGAGTCAAGGTCTTGCTGAAGAAATGAAAAGTGAGAGCATTTTCATTGTTTTGTTGCCATTTTAATTCTCATTTCAGGGTGAGGCATCCAAATAGACAGATTTAACTTTTCTACAGGTTGATACTCTGACTTGAATACTGTAAGCTACCTGCGTTTCAAATAACTGATGTGAGCTACAAATGGAATAGGGGCACTTTGTCCCATTGTTATTGCAACCTCTGACTTCTGGTTCACTTCGCTCACAATGTCCTCAGAGAAGAGTTTCAGGACCAACTGTAGGCTGTTTGGGAAAGAGGAAGACTGAAAAACGTATGCTTTGCCAGCATATCTCATGAAGTCTTCCTGTAGATCCAGCCCATTCATTGAGAACTGTTTATTTTTGTTTGACATTTTGTTTAAATTTTAAATTCTGCCCTGCTTTTTTAAATTCATTTCTTGTAGAGCTTGTTTTTTAAAAAGTTGAATGACTCTTGTGTATGTGGTATACTGGGGTGGGGTTTAGGTGTACTAGAATATCCTGAGGTATTGAAATTATTTTGAGATGTTAATGTGGTTGTTTTCTAGAGAAGTTATTTTCTAGAATAGTTAGGCAGAAAATAAACTAGCCTAGTTGTATTCCTCTGCAACATATTGCTAAAGTTATTTAATTTTGTTAAATTAAATATTTGTTTCCCTTTTAATCACTTTTAGGTACAAATTGGTCTCTTGACAGAGAGTTGAGCATTCTTAAAGACAGAGTGGACAGGCAAGAGGAGTCTGCAGAGAAGATGCAGCTTGTTATTTGTGACCTGGAAAAACAACGAGATTCTCTCCAACAGCTTCTGCAACATAAAGAAAATACGATTGAAAAACTCAGCATAAAACTGGAGGAGCTAGAAAGTTTGCAAAACATTCTTGCTGACTGTGAAAGTTTTAAAAAAGAGATTGAGATTCTTTCCCAGAGGAAAACACAAAATGAACAACTCCTAGGTCAGTTTCGTTCAGAAAAGGAAGGGCTGATGAGCAAAGTTTACAGCTTAGAAAATGCTTTAATGATGGAACAGATGAAAAGTAATGACAGAGTAACTGCTGTAGAAACTGAAAATGAACACCTTCGCATGGAGATTAGAAACCTCAGATGTGTGGTTGAAGAAAAAAGTACTGAGCTAGAGGCACAAAGAATAGCTTATGGTGAGCTTCAACAAAAGACAGTCACTTCTGAAGAAAAATACCAGAAAGAGAGAGAAAACAGTTCCCTGAAACTAGATGAGTTAACCAAACAGGTGACTGTCCTACAACAAATGCTACAATCAGCTTCAAATGAAACGTTAGAAAAGAAAATGTATATTGCCTCACTTGAAACTTCATTGGCTTCCCACATGGAGTTAAGTGCTTCCTTTCAAAAACAAGTTGATGAATTAATACAAGTCAGAGATGCAATGGAAAGAAAACTGGCTGAAGCAGAACTGAAGCAGAAAGGTTTTGTGAAGGAATCTGAAGAGCATATCAATATGTTGCAAGTGGCTCTTTCTGAAAAAGAGGGCTGGGTCAACACAAATTTAGTGGCTCTTGAAGAAAAAGACAGTCAGTTGCAACGTTTGATCAAAGAGTCTAAAAAACAAGAAATAGAGATTCAAGATTTAAAGATGAGCAATGAGATGCTCAAGGGTTCAGTGCAGCATCTAAAGGCTATTCCTCAAATAGCAAGATACCAGAAACCAGATTTATCTGCTGCACCATCTTTAAGTGAAAAAGAAACTGAAGGTCTTAAAGACGAAAACATACTCCTTCGGAGTGCTAGTGATACTTCAGAACAAAAACATGTACACCTAATGCAATCAAGACTATATTTTTCCAATGATTTGAAGGACCAAGAGGAAAACCTCTCAGAGCTGTCAGAAAGATGTAGACAGAAGAGCATATTATTCGTACAAGCCAAAGAAGCATTGGAAAGGAAATGCACATTGCTGGAAGCAAACAACAGTAACTTAAAATGCTCTTTAAGGGCACAAGCTTGTCCCTTTGAAGTAGAAAAGGCTGAATTTGAATACCGAGAGAAACAGCTCATGAATGAACATGAGAAATTTCAATGTCAGCTCTTGTCCTTGGAGGAAAAAAACAACATTTTGCTGAGGCAACTTGAAAAAATACAGGTGGTTCTTGAAGAAGCTGAGGTTGTTCCTGTCCAGAATTGTCTGTCATCTGAGCTTAACAGCTTAGAACCAAAAATGTCAAAACAAAATGCAATGCAACTGCATTATGATACCTTGCTGTGGGAAAATAAGCAATTGATTGAAGAGATGAATGTACGGAACCAACATGCAAAAGGTGGCCCTTTAAATAAAGCTTCATTGGAACATCTGAGAACATCTGTGAAAGAAAAAGAGGATGAACTTGATAAATATAAAGTGAGGCTTGAGCTACTTCAGATGGACCTTGAAGATAAAGAAGTCTCTGTAGAAAAGTATGCTGATCAGATAATGCAGTTGGAGATTGCATTGAGAACAATGGAAACAAAAATTGAGGACAGTGAAAGGGAAAAAGAGGGGCTGAAGCAAGAAATCCAAGCTCTGAAAGAGTTGGAAATTTTCACTTTAGAGATTGCCGAGAGGGAGGTGGATGGCCAATCACCCGCTGTTTTCAATGCCGTTACCAAGGACAACTTTAACCAGCAGATAGATGCCAAGTGTTCATCAGTACCTCCTGATACGATACCCAGCCAAAATGATTATGTCCAATTAGTATCCTCCCTTCACATGACAATGAGCAAGCTAAATGAGTTGGAGAAAATGTGCGAACACCTGCAAATTGAAAAGTCAGCATTAGCATCACAGCTGAAAGACTCACAATTGGAATGCGTCACAGGCACAGAGACTATGGCTGAAGAACCTGGGAACAAAATTTATGTGGTGAAAGAAGAGCATACTGCCTTCTCTGATGGGTTGGATCTGAGTGAAATGAAGGGACATGAGTATGAGAAAATGACCTTTATGGGGTTGGAAAGTGGCACCGAACTCAACTATGAAGATTTAAAATTAACTAATGAAGAAATTAAAGCACACTTTGTTGGAGTAAAGGAAAAAATCTTCTCACTGAAAAATCATTATGAATGTTTGCATGAGCAGACTATGAGCATGACTTCCAAACTATCAGAGTTGCAGTGTGATATTGAAACGCTCCAGGAGGAAAAGACTGCACTGTCAACAAGTCTCAATCAAGCCGATGCCATTTCATTCATAACGCAGATGACTCCTAGCCATACTGATCAAGAGTTTCTACTAAATGGAACCCTTTGTCTGTGTCCTTCATGTCATAGTAGCCCAGCAAGTCTCACAGAATCTAATTTGGACACTGATCATTATAGACCTCCAAATGAAATAACCGAGTGTGACAGCATCAACGAACAAAGTGAACTAGAAAGTACTTGTGACCTGCAGTGTTCCGTATCAGAACTGGGTGATGGTGACACATTGGTCTGCATCATCCGGCGGGGGCATGCTATGACTGAAAAGTACAGCCTGAAAAATAAAGCTGAATATCACGTGTTATGTGAGACCTATGACAAGTCCTTCAAGAGGCTTGAAGAGTCCTTTGAAGCTCATAAAAGTCTGGAAGATGAAGAGATACTAAAGATCCAGCAGCTACTCCTTTCAGCAAGGAATGAAGTGGATTGTCTCAGACAGCAAACTGTATTGGACAATGAGCAGTGGCAGCAAAAACTGCACCGCGTGATCCTGGAGGGGGTTTCTAAACTGCCGGCTGAGCAGAATGATACTGACCTCTTGTCTTGGGCCCTGGAAAAACCAGGGCTGCAGTCTCAAGACCTGAATTCAGGTTCTCAGGAACTGCTTTGTGTTGGCACCAATCATGTAAGTATGTCAGTTAACTACATAACCTAACATAAAAGTGTAAAGTTCATAAGTTACAGTTGAAGGGGCCTCTTTAGGTGCACTCGAGATGTATTGGGGCTTCACTCTTGTAGGGGTGGCAGAAAGACGCTCCCTTAGATTCGCAGAGTTTTTCATGTGGTCCTTTGGAATGGGGTCATGTGATTTTAAGGTACTACTTCATGCTTTTGTTTGAAACTGGTTTGATAGGACTGAAAGATTATCCGCTGTTTAATGAAATGTTTGCTGAGGGATAATAAGAAATACTAATGTTTTGAAAAAATATTTTGTATGCCTTGTTGGATTTCAGGTACAGATTAGTTTTTGTATCAGAATGAACATCAACAATTACTGATTAGCTTAAGCTCAGAAACGTAAGCTTCATATTTTAAAGTCTGAGTTTATGACCTTTAATCTAATTAAATTCAATCCTTCTCTAGCTCCAGCCAAAACTCATATTTGATCAGACAGAGAACGAGCCACTTTCAACAGCAAAAGTGTAAACTTGCCATTCTTTGTGTGAAGTATTCTAATAAATACTAGCATGTGAGTTGTAGGTTCTTCCATATATTAAATCTACCTGAAGCCATTTGTACAAATTGTATATGAATAGCTGCTATGGGCTGATTCATACATTATGAAATGCCCTTATTTTTGTAAATAGCAGATTACCCAAGTGGTATACTTGAGTGGGCTGTTAACATAGATGCAGCAGAAACTCTTTAAAAATACAGATATCTGCATTTCTAGCACACCCCACAGAGAATCATTGGAAAGGAGCATAAGAGAATATTCTTACTGTGCAGTCCCATAAAGAGTTGTTCCAAACCACACCCTTTGAAATAAAGGCACTTAGACACAAGTCTCTGCGTAGGATTATTATACTCATAGTCTCTTAAAGTGTGATAGTTTGATACCTGGTTTATTAGGTATAATAGACTGGATTAAATGGTCAAAAATTTTGACTAACGTTTTTTTACTGACAACGTTTCCATTTTACTAATCTATGGTAGCTAATCTAATGTAACAGTATAACTTATATTTTATAGATAGTACATAGCAACCAATTCAAACTTTACTTTCAGACCAACTCAACTAATGATAAATCTTCCAATTATAAGTTTCTACTGCAAGTTCTAACCATTTCTAATGTTTAAGTAACTTCATAAAAATGAGTCATATTTTAATTGATTTTTTAGCAACTGCAAACACCGGCTGAAGAAACAAATAATCCCTTGTATCAACTGGAAACCTATGATTTGACCAGTAAAAGTGAGACATTTGAAGCGCTGCATGGTATAACCAAGGAAAGAAAGTATGAAACAACCAACTCAGAATGCAAGAATCTTGACTGTGGAATAGTCGTAGATGTCAGTGCTACAGAAGGATGTTTTGAGGCCTCGTTTGCAAAATCCAAAACAGTGTCAGATAAATCTACAAGCCCTTCACAGAGTCCTGCTGTGCTACTTCCTAGTTGTAACCACACAAATACAGTTCCTTCAAACATCCTTGAAAATCACGAGACCTGTGAAATGTCTCTACTACCAATAAATGAGACTTGTACTCTGAAGTCTAAGCTGTCCCATGGTGTGGTTGAAAGCAACAAGGCCTTTGATGCTCTGGTAATGGAAGTCCAGTATTTAACCTCAAGGATGGATGCACAAGATAAAGATCTGGCTGTGAGGAAGGCTGCTTGTGAAGAGCTGGAAAAAACAGTTATAGAGCTTCAAAAGGAAAAACAAGATTTAAACGAGACCCTTAAATCTGTTACTTTTGATAATGAACAGTTATCTTACAATTTTTTGAGTTTAGAAATAGAACTAAACAAGGTAAAAGCTGATCTGGAAACGCACAAGGTTAGGCTGTCTGATGCAAGAGAGACTCTAGAGGACTTAGAAATGACCAAATCAGACTGGAATGAGAAGCTTCTTGAAGCTGAAAATGACCTGAGGAGAATAAAAGCAGAGAGGGAGAATATTGAGAGTCATGCTCTATCTATGGAAGCAGATATGGAAGAGCTTCAGTCAAAGAAAGAGCAGTTAGAAACAGAAAATGAAAATAAACTGAAAATCATTTTTGGCCTTCAGGAACAGCTTCATATAATCTCAGTTGAAAGAAACCAATTTAGTCAAGATCTGAGTGCTTTGTCAAAGGATAAAGAGAAATTGAACGACGTGTGCCAAAAGTTGCAGGAGAGAGTAAAAGATCTTGAGTCAAGTCAAATTGATTCTACTGAATTCATCAGAGTATTGGAAAGTGAAGCAAACACCCAGACAAAATTGCTTCAGACTGCAAAAGATGATATTACTCAGTTGTCAACGGAAAAGGATTGCCTGATGTTACAGATACAGAATTTGGAAGAGGTTGCAAGCAATCTTGTGTTAGAAAAAGAGAATGCACAAAGCCAGATAGAGCACTTGAGTGAAGAAAAAGAAGCAATCCTTAGGAAATATGAAACTTTACAAACCCAGTTAAATGACTCTCAAACAGAAATCTCTAAAATCTCCAAGTCTTTGGAAGGTTCACTCATAGAAAAAGGCGAACTCGCAGCTAGACTAAATTCTGCACAGGAAGAAGTGACTCAGCTGCGACAGGGCATTGAGAAGCTAAAAATCAACATAGAATCTGATGAAAAGAAAAAATCTCGCCTTGTTGAAAAACTGAGAGAGAATACAAGGAAAGTCGACTCTCTTGTAGACAAAATTGAAACTCTTGAACGAGAATTGCAGCTGTCAGAAGAGAATTTGGAGGATGCAATTGTTCAGGCAGAGGCAGCCAAGGAAGAGAAGGAAATAGCAAACACAGAGTTGGAAAAGATGCATGCAAATCTGGGGGAGCTAAAAGCTGAAATTAATGCCTTAAAGTCTGAGAAAGAATGGCTAACGAGAAAGCTGGAAGAAGAGCAACAAAGGGCATCTAATTTAGAACGTGCTAACTCTCTGTTTGTAAAACAATTGGAAGAAAAAGAAGTACAAATTGAAAGTGAATATGAAAATGTACAGCTAGCAACACAGTCTGAGCTCAAGCAGGACAGAAAAAAAATTAAAGTTTCTCTGAGCAAGGAAAAAATTGAAGCTACTTCCATCAAACGTGAGAACACAGAGCTGGCTGATCACCTGCAGCAAACAAAATACCAACTTTCTGAAACAGAAAAATTGATGAGAGCCCTTATTCAAGAACTCCGAGACATCAAACTACAATTGGAGGAAAACTTTCTTGAGCAGTTGCCTAGAAATGAAGCATTGCAAGTTCCCCCTGAAGATCTTGAGGAGGAATTGGGAGGCACAGCCTTTGAAAAAGAGGTCAGAATTAAAATGTTAATGTTGTACAGAATAGGTAGAATGTTTTGGAGCCTAACAGCTCTGTATAAAATTGACACATTTGGGGATGCTTCTAAGGGTAATTTAGTAATTATTATAATAAACAAGCAGAACTTGCAAGGACTTGTGGGGTGCATCTCATTTTTCACATACCCCCTTCCCCGCTGTTTCCTCTTTCTCTTTCCTCTCCCTTTTTTCTGCTGTCTCCTTCCATCTAACAGCCAACCTACGTTTATCTGCCTCTCTGTCTTCACCTTTCCTTCCCCCACCCAGCAGTTTCTACCTTGGAAAAATATGGCCCAATTGTGTGGTGCTGGACACTGGGCCAGGCCCACTTACATAGTAGTAATGAACACTCAAAGACTTGTAAGGAGGCACCTCTCTTTTCCCTGTATCCCTCTCCCCACACTATTTCCTCTTTCCCTCTTCATGGCAACCTATCAGGACCCTATCAAATCTCCTCTCTTCCTTTTTAATCCTCACAATAACCCTGTGAGGTTATTCAGTATGTGAAAGTATGTGACTAACCTAAATTCACCCAGAAAGTTTCCACAGTAAGATAGAGATTTAAACCTGGGTCTCTCAGGCCTTATGCTGAAACCCTAACCACTACACCACACTGGCTTTTATAGGATGGCTACTAGTGCTACCACATTTAAGTTTTAGGTTGGATATTTTTCAATCTCTGATTATGGCCTATAACAGTGTCTTCACTAACTCAACATTTGTTTATATTTATTTTCATATCAATTTTAACACATTTTTTTCTTAAATATTTCCATTAATGAATGCACAATTTCTGGGACTAAACAGCTTTTTTTCCTGTAACATCACTAAGAGCTACCTATAATGGTAGAAATGACACCAATAGAGAATGGAGATGATTAGAACATCTGTAGAAAATAGAAGAAAACAAGTAGAGAAACCTGCAAACACTTGCAGGGAACAGCTTCCGGATTATTTCCCTTTTCTTTGCCCACCCAAGGTCCAAGCATGGGAGGTGGTGCCAAAGCACTCCATCTTCTCTTCATGCCTTTTGCTGACCAAAATCAAGGCTTGAATGCCATGTGGAAGCCTAGCAACAACCACTGAAAGCATCTGTTTCTCAAAAGTACAGGCCCTGCTTGCGTTATTTTTGGGGAGGGTTAACCCATCAATGTGGTTTTTTAAGGTTCAGCTTTTTCTGCAAATGGGGGCATTTTTCAGGTTTGTAGAAAAATCTGTCATTGCTCCAAGCACTGGATTTAAATGTCCACAGATTTGACCATGTTAAGAATTAGATATATTGATCATAATGGGAAAGAATAATAGAGCCATTGTGGACTGGGGTCTCCACTTAGCCACGAAGTTCACAAGGTGACCATGTTCCTACCACTTTCTCTTAATGTTACTTACCTCAAGGGGGGTTGGATCAAGACTAATGTTTTCATGGGGACTAGGGTTTCTGCCTGCAGAGCATAATTCTGCCACCTCTCCATGGCAGTCTGCAATATCCCTCCCCAAATCCTGTTTTTGGGGTCCCACAGGAGTAGGGGAGGCAGGAAAATTGTGCTTAGTGGGTCAAAATTCTTGTGTTCTTGGAAGTGTCTGATCTGGATCCAGGCCAATGTTGTGACATCGGCAAATATTCTACCTTGAGCTATCTGGAGGAAGTGTGGTATAAGAAGAAGAGTTTGGATTTATATCCCCCTTTTCTCTCCTGTAGGAGACTCAAGGGGGCTTACAATCTCCTTGCCCTTTCCCCTTCACAACAAACTCCCTGTGAGGTGAGTGGGGTTGAGAGAGCTCAGAAGAACTGTGACTAGCCCAAGGTTACCCAGCTGGCATGTGTTGAAGTACACAGGCTAGTCTGAATTCCCCAGATAAACCTCCACAGCTCAAGTGGCAGAGCGGGGAATCAAACCCGGTTCCTCCAGATTAGAATGCCCCTGCTCTTAACCACTACGCCACTACTGAATAAAAATTCAGTATATAGAATGGCAGACTGAAGAAGCAGATTTCTGTCACCAGATTACTTTCATTAATAAATGAAATATTTCGTTAATTTAAAACTATGTTTTATCATTCTCCACCAAATCTTAAAGACAAAAATAAGTGCAATAAAGAGAAGTTTTAATATTCCAAAATATATTATTGATGGATTCTCCCAGAGAATATTGTGCAGCTCAAAATATTTGGAAGTTCTTATTTCTGGGTGCTGTAAGAATAGAATCTTCTAAAAAGCTGGTACCGTTGGAGGTTTCTCTTCTCCTTGGATGAGGCACCTTGGATGATGATCTCTAAGTGTTTTTAAAGTGACTGGGTCAAGAATGAATTCTTCTCTCAGTTACTTCTTCCACTCAATTGCTGTAATACTATATACTACAGCTCCTCTTGATTGCTCACCCTTCAGCAACAATTGCTCCTGACAGCATTTCAGGTTGAGGTTCAAACCTCTTCCTGTCAGTTCTTTAGTGACACTGCAGGCAGAGACAGACCCAGCGATTGAGACAAAATGAATCCTGTGCTCAGAACTAGTTTTATATGTAAACAAACGTCTTGGGGGATTGGGTGGGAGGATTGGTACCTCAATGTACAGTTTCTCGATGAGATCAGATTGGTTATTGGGAAACTTTACAAAGGTGTCCTTCCAGATGCTTCTCATTATATTATTACAGTGCTTTCCAAACATGTGGCTTCTGAAGAACTGATAAAAAAGACACTTTGTCTGCATTATAGCAAGGATCCTACAGCTCAGCAATGGGAAGTTAAGAAGGGCCAGCCCTTCAATCCTGTTATAGCTGTCACTGAAAGTGGATCTGCTGTGTAAGCTTATGTGTGCAGAGGGCCAGTTATTATGTGAATTGTCTCATTTTGCATTTGACTATGCAAGAAGTTTCGCTATGGTAACAACACAAGTGCTTTTTTTATTTTGCAGACAGACTGTCACAGGCTCTTGGAGCATCTAAAAAATGGGAAAAAAGCGCTCTATCCTAAATTTCAGCATTGGATAACAGGCTTTCGAATGTTAAAACAGGAAAGAGAACAAATGGTAAAGCAAATTCATGAACTTGAGATTCAGCTGAACAGACCAGGTCCAAGTATGTACCATTTTGTTTTTAAAGGAAACAGTTACCCCTTACAGATGTTCAGGCCGTCTGAGAGTTACATGTGAAGAAGTGAAGCTTGCATGTGTTTGAGCTACAGAGGCTCAGAATGCACAACTTGAGCCAGTATATACAGGCAGATGTCAGTCTGGAATAGGGTGGGAGCAGAGCCTGTATTTGTTTAGCTTTGTGCAGTCCTGACTCTTCACCCTCCCCCATGCATAAATCTTGCAGCAGTGGAACATCTTCATTTAGCTGCTTCTGCAACTTGATGTACATGAATGCTGGCTCTTTCATCTGTGATACATTAAGATTTTCATTTTATCTGGTATATATGAAAATGAGGGTCCTCTCCACTGCTAAATGTATTGTTGTGATTATTGAAATATTCGCAATTTTGTCACCATCTATTTGCTTCTTTAAGATTTTTTCTCCCCTCAATGTATAAAATATGTGTTAAAATTTTACAATGTAACAACATTTATAGTTTCTTTTGGGTATTGGGAACATAATTTCTTGCCATTTGTACCATATATACTCGTGTATAAGTAGACCTGCATATAAGTCCAGGTACCTAATTTTACTACAAAAAACTGGGAAAACTTATTGACTCGCGTATAAGTCGAGGGTGGGAAATGCAGCAGCTACTGGTAAATTTCAAAAATAAAAATAGATACCAATAAAATTACATTAATTGAGGCATCAGTAGGTTAAATGTTTTTGAATATTTATTTCAAAGAAAAAAAGTAAACTAGCTCTGTAAGTGGAAAAGGGAGTCAATAAAAACAATATGGTCTCAACAATAACTTTAAAAGTACAAAAACCTTAGCTCAACCAGCAACCAAGCTAAAACACAAGAGTTAAAATCCTTCAAAACTTGATTTTTGGTCCGGGGAGGAATGTTTATGTTAGCAGTACCAACATTTCAGAGTATCTTTTTCAGAGTATCTCCTGATGATACCACCCAAGTTTGGAGAACTTTGGTTCAGGGGGTCCAAAGTTATGGACCCTCAAAAGGGTAGCCCCATCTACTATTAGCTTCCATTGGAAACAATGGGGGATGGGGCACCCCCTTTTGGGGTGACCCCCTAAACCAAACATCACCAAACCTGGCTGGTATCAGCAAGAGATTATCCTGATGATATTTTCCAGGTTTGGTGCAGTTTGGTTCAAGGGGTCCAAAGTTATGGACCCTCAAAATGTAGCCCCATCTACTATTAGCTCCTACTGGAAACAATGGGGGATGGGGCACTGTCCTTGGGGGTCCATAACTTTGGACCCCTTGAACCAAACTTTACCAAACTTGGGTGGTATCTTGGGTGCTGTGTGGTTTCTGGACTGTATGGCCGTGTTCTAGCAGCATTCTCTCCTGACGTTTCGCCTGCATCTGTGGCTGGCATCTTGCAGGTGAAACGTCAGGAGAGAATGCTGCTAGAACACAGCCATACAGCCTGGAAACCACACAGCACCCAAGTGATTCCGGCCATGAAAGCCTTCGACAATACATTGGGTGGTATCGTCAGGAGTGTCACCTGATGATATCCTGAAATGTTAGGTGTCATGCTAAGCCTAAAAAAACTAAGGCCCTCTGGCGAAGCTTCCATTGCCAAAACTAATAAAAACCCTAAAATATTTTTTAAAATACAGCATACTCGTGTATAAGTCGAGGGGGGCTTTTTCAGCACAAAAATGTGCTGAAAAACTCGACTTATGCACGAGTATATGCTGTAATTGCTTTTTGTAGTTGGAACTGATAGAAGAACTGAAACTATCCAGTTTCCATCAGAATGAAACGCAGCTGTTGTGAAAAGAAGTTATTCTTTAATAGAGTTCCAAATATAAAAGTCTTTGTACCTTACAAAAGAGGAAGACAAAAATATGCTAAAAAAACACTGGCAAGCAAAACAAGCTTACACAAATGTAAACAAGGAAAATACAGCAACACACTTCAGCATACAATCATGCAGCATAAGGACAAGGAGCAAAAAGGTAAAGGGGGAGAGATAGGGAGAGGAGGATGGATGGATGTGAAGCATATAAGCTACACCATAATATGCAGACATTAAAGGTCACCCACATTAACTACCAGTTGCCTTGCATTGACACACAGTAACCAAATGGTGCAACTGTGTTGCTCCTGCAGTTACTTACAAGAGATGCCAAATATTCTAACAGGAACATTACAGTAAATTTGCCATGATTGCCTAAACCTTGGCTAACCTATTTTAATGGGAGACCCACAGAAATAGCTGGCCAGGGTGTGTGTGTGGCAGTTTTTCACCCTTCCCAGTGCTTGTATAAATTCAAGGTAGAATTCAAGCCAAAGACTTTACATTTGGTGAAACCTGAGCTCCTTATGGAGAACTCTCCTTCAGTTTAGTTAGTTCCACCATCCACCTTTTTTTTGTTTGCTTTCATAAGAAAAAGCTTCGTGGTGCCAAAGAGTGGTTGACCGAAGCTGCCCAACTGAGAAAGTGAAGGAATTCTAGGTAGGTGGTTGTGATGCCACTTCACAGAAACTACCATCCACCACAACCTCTGTCACATGGGTTCAGGGATACAGGGAGGTCAGTCACAATTCACTACTTATCATGTCTCTCTTCAGTATACAGAGAGCCCTGGCCCTTTTGCACACCAGGTCTCCTCTCATTCCCATAGACACTACCAGACAAGGTAGCTCAATCCTCTTATCAACCTCTCCTCACTCACACACTTCATATAGCTATTGGAGTTGTGACCAAAACACTGCTACCATCTCATGCTGCCACCATTTATTTATATATAGAGAGAGAGGGGGAGAGAGAGAGGCTGAGGCCTGACAGGTTCCCTAAGACAATGTACATTCTGTCAGCAGTGTTAACCATTGTAGTGATTCAGGTAAATACATGTAATGTCTCTTTAACACTTTAACTTTTATCCCTAACTCAATTCATTCTTCCAAGTCTATTTCAGCTATCTTCAGATTGACTTTTCTGACTCACTAGTTCAAGCTGTCATCTCCCTTTTACGCAGCTTTTCTATTGAGTAATTGGCTCTGATTCCAGCTCTCCTCCTACCATTCCATCAGCTCTCATTGGTTGTTCACAGAGAAAGGCAAAAGTAATTGGAGGGAAAGCTAGTTGCCTTAACGATGATATTGTTAAGAGTTATGGAAAGAACTCACACCCTAATGTACAAATGTTAGACTGTACTTTCTCCGACAGTCGCATATTAAGTCCCTTTCCCTGTAGTTGTTTTTAAAAAGGTATGAAAAAAGGCATTGTGCTTGCTATCCAAAAGCAACTTTTTCAGTTAGATTAATATTCTGTCAGGGTATTGTATTAGATCTTTGTCCCAATGTGCTTCACAAGGAAAACATGTAGATCATTATGGATTATTATTAATTGCATAATTATTAATCACACAAATGTTCTTATTTTGAATAGGTTCTTATAAGGTTGCCGCCTCAGAGGAAATAATGCTTGAGCTAGAAGAACTGAGGAGATCCGTTGAAGAAAAAAACAGAGAGGCAGATGAGAATTTGGAGAAGTATTGTGCTCTGATCATTAATCATCATAAGTTAGAAGAAGAAAATGAGATACTAAAGACACAAATTGACCTCCTTAACATTCAGGTCACGCAGTCGTCATCTGGTGTTGCTGCCAGTTGTCTTTGGCAAAGTCCTGGAAGTCCAAAAAATCCTGGTGGTAGACTGCTTGTAGAAAAGACAATATTTGAAAATGTTGCTAAGGTACAAAGAGTTCTTGAAAACAGATGCAGAGGCAAAGAGACAAGGTCACCTTTGAGAGAATCTATTTCTGGCAATATTAAAAAGAGAGCCACATTTCTACAGCAGAGCACTACATGGGCCCAAGACACCACTAAGTGTGAGTCAGATGACTTCCCAGATATGAACAAAGGTAGGCAAACACATCAAAAAAGAAATCTTGGTTTCTGTGGGATGGTGGTCTTTAGTGAGTATAAAGGGTTAGCTTAAATTTAAAAACAAACAAACTGTAAATCAGAGGGAAACTTTTTTCTGGTTAATTAGGAAAGACTGCATGTTAAGTTCAATGACACTTCTAAATAAATTTGTGTAAGATTATAGTTTTTTGTGGCTTAGTTTAAATAAATACAGTCAAAGTTTTAATATCTGATGCTCATGGGGAATAGAGATTACTGGTTAATCAAATGGGTACTGAATTATATTGCTTTGCCTCAACCCCCACCCATAGGAATTCACTTCAACCAAATTCCACCTCACGAGGGATGCCTTGGTGATGGCCCTTTCATCCCTTGAGCCATTCTACACAGCAGGCAGACAAGTGGGCCAGCTGCCTGGGTGTACTCCAGCAGAAGTGGTTCCTGACATGCTGGAGAGGAAGGAGGCAGCAAAGGATTAAATCAGCTAGCTGCACTATCTTTCAAAGCCCTGCAGTGGCAAGGAGGCATTACATGGGCTGGCTGGAGAAGTGGCTAAAGATTCAGGGATACTGTGGCTGAGGAGGAATTCCCCATCAGGGCAAAATCGGTTAACTGAGCATTCTAGGAGCAACAGTGGCGTAGGAGGTTAAGAGTTCATGTATCTAATCTGGAGGAACCGGGTTTGATTCTCTGCTCTGCTACCTGAGCTGTGGAGGCTTATCTGGGGAATTCAGATTAGCTATACGTTCCCACACACACCAGCTGGGTGACCTTGGGCTAGTCACAGCTTCTCGGAGCTCTCAGCCCCACCCACCTCACAGGGTGTTTGTTGTGAGGGGGGAAGGGCAAGGAGATTGTAAGTTGAGTCTCCTACAGGAGAGAAAGGGGGATATAAATCCAAACTCTTCTTCTTCTTCTAGATAATTTTTTAAATTAATCAACTTCTGGATAACAAAACTTCTGCTGTAATAGCAATGGAAGTTGACAGTGATACTGACGGGCTTTGAAAAAGGACAAAATGTTTACTGCTACCCAGGTGTCTTCCAAGCCACAAAGATTACCTTTCAGAAGGGGAAGGAATAACTAGCTATGGCTCTTTAAGCAGAGGATAGGTCCCAAATAGGGCTTTCTTATCTGCAGTTTACTTTTCCAAGAATTTTCAGTATAACTTCCTTCCAAGGCTTATGGGAAATTTTACAAGTGGAAAATTGACGTGGGGTTTTTTTTTTACTTCATTTGGGTTTCTTCCCCACATTATTTCCTCTGTCCTCCTGGTAGCCCTTTTCCCCTTTCCTTGCTTTCTTCTCTCATTCCTGATAACCGACCAAACTTGGACCTGCTCCTACCAATCTTCGCATCTATTTGTTATTTATTTATGTGAATTATATCTCACCTTTCTCTCTAATGGGCCCCAAAGAAGCCTGCATCATTCTTCTCTCATCCATCTTATCCTGACAACAACCCAGTAAGGTAGATTAGTCTGAGAGGGGCTAGACTGAAGTGACCCAGCAAGCTTCCATGGCAGAGTGGGGATTTGAACCCAGGTCTCCCATATTCTAGACTCACTCTCATCACTATACTACTTGCTCCCAGCTTCCCCATCTGCTAAAATCCTCTGTCTGGGGAAAAATCTGGCCAAGTTGCAAAAGTCAGGGAGTAGCAAGTTGCTTAGGTGACCACTGTGAGGTGGCCACCACCAGGCCTGACCAAGTTGTGCGGTTGGGCCCAGGTGAGTTTTTTGGCATCAGGTTGTCTGGTAGCCATGATTCTGTGAGGTTTAACACCCAAAGTTTTTCTTTGCTTATTTAAGTTTCAGGTTTTTCTGCAAACCTGGGAATTTTGTTGGGTTTGTAGGATTTTGGCTCCATTCTCTGGATTTAAATATCCACAGATGGCGACTAGTTGAGAATTAGATACCTTGATGATTACTGGCCTTCTGATTCAACTTAAGCAGCCTCAAAACAACTATTCTTATGACAAAAAGACATGGGATGAAAGACTGGGAAGGAAAATTTGTAGGAAAGAGGGATCCCTATCAGACTGTACCTTGTGTTCAAATGAATCATATCCTGTGGCAGGTTACACTACCCTATCTTCACAAAGAAGAAAATTTTGGGTTTATTCCTCCCCCCCCCCCTTTCTCTCCTGTAAGGAAACTCAAAGGGGCTTACAAACTCTTTTCTGTTCCTCTCCCCATAACAGTCACCTTGTGAGGTAGGTGGGGCTGAGTTCTGAATGAACTATGACTAGTCCAAGGTCGCCCAGCAGGAGGCTAGAAATGGAGAATCAAATCCGGTTCACCAGATGAGTCATGTGGAGGAGTGGGGAATCAAACCCAATTCTCCGAATTAGAGTCCACCTGCACTTAACCACGACACCACGCTGGGCTTGGGAAGGAAGGTATCAGGGAGAGTCTATGCATGTGTGTTTGCACATAGGTTTGCATTTTGTGAACATCCCGTCTGAACTCGCATTTTGAGTGTTTTGCAGTATGCAAAAATGCACATAGTTTCAGATGATACTCACCGATCACTAGAAATTGTTTCTGTCAATTTTGGGAACAGCTAGTTAATTCTCTTAGTGGTCTGAAGGGAATGACATGAAACTCACATGGTGAACATAAACCCACACATTCCCTCCAAATCCACAACACCAGCCATTCATACAGGAGTATAATGTTCAAGTAAGGCCAAATCCTGATTCATTTTTCCCTGTGTTTATCTTGAAAACTGATCAAGTTCCAACCGAGCCGAGTCTTTCTTTGTAGAGTTTGGTCCTGTTGGAACTTGATCTCCCTGTATGGGTATTAGATGGAGTCAGAGGTGGATACTGGTATACCAGGAGCATGTGGAAATATGGTGCCGTCCTCCTTATTGTCTGATCTGGCAGTGTGGCCAGTGAGATAGTAATAATGGATCAGTACTTAAGAAACTGTAGACTTGCTTATGCAAAATCAACAAGGAATATCTGCTAGAATTAGCATATTGTTGTTCCAAATGTTTTGCAGTTCGAGAGGCTATAATATAAACAAGTATATTCTCCCTGGTTTTGAGTTCTGCAATCTATGTAAGTTTTTTAAAATGTAATTAAAACATTTGCAATCTGCCTCTCATAAAAATTGCTCTGGCAATCCAAGCTCTCCATGAAAACTTTGTTGGTTTTAATGTTAAGCACTGGCAGTGTTGGGTAGGGCAGGCAAGGTATACCATACTGGATACAGCCGATATAGGGCAAGAGAAAGCTGTGTGATTATTGTGGCTGTTAACTCACAAACCTCTTGCTCTTCTGATGTTTCATGGTGTAAACTGGGATCCCTTCCAGATGAAAATATAGGTATATGCTGAACCCTTCTATTGTAATAGTATAGAGAAGCTACGTGCTAAAACTTGAAATTATGCAGAATAACAGTATGTACAAGCTAGCAAAAGGAAGTAATTATTTTTCAAGTCAGTGGTACCCATCTGGGAGATCAAAGAAATGCTTCTTTAGGGGAAGTCTCTGAACTAAATAATTGGTGTATTGTACACCCTCCACCTCTATTGTTAAAAACTACTCCAAATCCAAACAGATTTGAAAATGCAGTTTGCCAAGCAAACTTTTTCAGGGCTCATATAATCTGCAGATGTTGGTATGCTTATTTCAGAATGATTTTAAATGAATTATTTGCAGTGTTCTACAAGTAATGTGGGGAAAAGATTGACTACTGAAAACTTTCTTCTTTAGGATTTGTCGATGATACTCTAGGAAACAGCAGCCTTCACAGTTCCAGTAGAACAGATTTAAGTCCAAGGATGAGTCTTTATCTGCTTAGTCCAAAACTGGGACTACAACCCTCTTTTGATCCCACACAGATCCTTGAGGAGGATTATTTTCCAGAGAATATAAAAGCAACAGCAGAGGGCAGCAAACTACAAAAGGTAACTGATACTATTCAATATGTGAGGTTACAAAAGCATTCCCCGCCCAAATCATATTGTAGATTTATGTGTCCATGTGGTTCCTCCTGATTGTAAACATAATATGAATATAAAAAGAAATGCTTGTGTACTGGTAGTAAAGTTCTTGGCTTAATAGCAAATACCGAGTTGTTTTGACTATGCAATTTTAGAGGCTGTCCCCGTGGGAGTCACAAAAGAGGAAACTTAAAATGGAACTGTGGCACCTTTCCAACTGCTTTTAGGGGATATTCCTGTAGTTTTACTTCTGCAGATTGCTGAGTGAATATGTGGACTGGACGATAAGAATTTTCACTTAGAACACTGAAGAATTTTTCATAGTGTACAGTGGAAAGTCTGGTTTTGCAATAGTAGAAACTTCAAATTTGTCTGCAAACCTGACCAGCCAAAATGTCTAGAAATCATGCATAACACTGTTATGTCAGACCTTACATGGGTCTGCCTCTGGAAATGATAGCATTCAGAATTTGCTACAGAATATGACATTCAGGTTGCCAACCAGGAAATTCCACCATGCCAAATTACAAACAATTGAGCCAGGGTATCTGAAGACGTTCTTGTCCTATCTGAAATAGCCCACTCAGCACCTGAAGTTCTACACTTCTTTCCACCAAAAGAACCAAGTGCAGTCATTAGGATGCTTCCACTGTTGAAAATAGTCCTTTTTGGTGGAAAAGGTTATATAGTTGACCACTAGGAGCTCCCTAGGCACTGGCTTGGCAGAGGGCGTTCCGCTTGCTGCAACAGCAGTGGTGGGAGTAGCCTCCAGAGTTGCACAATTCAGTCCTGCATCAACCCTGGAGACTGCAGTGCTGCACTCCATCTCGAAGAAGGAACTGCAGGGTGGGGAGGGATAACACCTGTACTCTGTCGACAACAGGAGTTTCCACAACAGGTCCCACTTGATGCACCCACATCACCCCCTCTCACAAAAAGAATCCTAAACCCCACACCTGGTGCCTGGAGGAACAATAGGTATGCCGTCCTCCTCTGCTCACACTCTCAGTTGCATCAGTCATGGCTCAGGGAAACCAGAAGCTGCTTTTCAAACACTGGGCTAGAAAGGAAGGAGCAGTGTCAAGCCCGGAGACTGAAGCGCTTTGCTGGTGCTTTCCTTACTCTAGCCACAGCATGTCATTCCCCAGCACAGGGCCAGACAGCAGTGAACAAGTGAGTAGGATTGAGTCACTCCCACAATCTCTTGACTGACCCCTCTTCCTGTCTCCCCACCCAGCCTGTCCACACCTCTCTCTGGCCATAAGGAGATTTTTCCTCCCCCCCACCCCAAACTCATTATTGGATCCTTTGGCCCAATATCTGAACCATTATCTCCAACCATTTGTGAAACTAGCTGACACATACGTAAGGGATTCTTCAGATTTCTTTAAAGTTTCTTGAAGACTTAAAGTGTCTTCAGGATCAGTGTTTCTAACACTGGATGTGGGAACCCTTTACATGAATATTATTTCATGAAGAGGCTTGGTCTGTCATTGAGCAGACTTTGGACAAGAGATTTAATCCACATCCTCCCACACATTTGTACTTGATTGATTGTATTTTTTTTTTGAAAAAAAAAGTTCTGCAATAGATTTTTCTTTTAAATTCAAGGTGTGGCTGTGGGGTTTCCCATAGCCTCCTCTATGACTAACTTTGTTTATGACACATTTTGAAAAAGATTTTTTTTAAAAAATTAATATATCGTTTTCTATAAACAGTAGAAATTATTTATTTTTTGTTTTTTTCCAATAAGCATAAGTGGATGAATTTGTCAAATGTCTTAATGGACTACATGCCAAATTACCATTAAATGGGTTCCACCAAGGTGCTAAAATAAATTTTGGTTTTCTTTTGTGTGTTACAGGTAGACAGTGCTCAGCTGCAAGAAATACAAACTACTGGGTCGCCAACTGGCTTTACTTCCAGGTCTTCCCTTTCTGCCTGTAATCAATATATCCAACCAGTTGCTGACAGATCTGTTGACAGTTCTGATAAAATCAAAACCAGCCTTTCTAAGGATACAGTAGAAAATGAGTTGAATGAAGGCTGTCATGTACAGTAGATACTGTAGGAGGATACTCTAGGATACCCAAGAGGGCTTCATGCATGCACAAAAGACTGTTTCACACCTTGTGGAGTGTGCTCATCACATCAGGCACACCCAAGGAGAAGACTGTATCTCTGTGGTGCCCTTGACAGTAAAAGAACAAAATGTGTTGCTCGCAATTTTTTTTGGCTGTTTTGGCTTATGATCAGTACTGCCATGTACATGCAGAAGCCTCCTATGCCCCTGTGCTTTTTCCCAGACTTAAACAGTCCAGAATAGAAGTCTTGGGCCTGTTGGCGAAAACTCACAAGCATCTAAAAGAACACATGAGCTTTTATCATAAAGCAGCCTCTTGGGACTGTTTCAGAGTCAAAAAATGATGTAGGAAGGGTCTGAAACCCCTTCTTTATATGACCACAGTCCTGATTCAAGTCAGCTACTACATGTGTATGACACTGGGTATCTAATGCATAAATAGGCATGTAGGTTCCCTTCTCCAGAACTGGGGGAGAAATTGTGAGTCAGAATGATGTAGTGATTAGGTGCAGTGGACATTTTTCTGGAGATTCCCCACTCTTCCACGTGAGCTGAGGATTCTAATCTGTTGAACCATGTTTGTTTCCCCACTCCTATACATGGAGCTGCTGGGTGACCTTGGGCTAGTCACAGTTCTTTTGGAACTCTCTCAGCCCCACCTACCTCACAGGGTGTCTGTTGTGGGGAGAGGAAGGGAAGGAGTTTTGAGACGCCTTGCAGTTGAGAAAAGTGGGCCATACATTTATACCTTCCTTTTCCTCCAAGATTACTGGGAGAAAAGCACGATCAGCCTTAATTAACTGAGTGTTCTTCAAAAGAACTGTTGCCTTATCTAGTATTTTCTAGTAGCTTTAGTCAGGAGATGATATTTACATTTTTTTTCATGATTCATGTTTGGATGCTGACGAATAGAATTCTGAAATAGTTATCTTAGGGAGGGTCCGTGCACACCCCCCAAATGATAAAATTATTGCATGCAATAAGTCTGTACGGCATATTTTCAGACAAGAACATTTTCAAAGTGGGGAAGCATCATCTCAAGGGTATTCAAGCTGAAGTCAAGGTCACGAAGAACCTCAGGAATGCAGGTACTTCAGAAAAATTATCTTTTCTGGACTCTGCTTCATTTAATAAGAAGCTGTAACAAGCAGGACTTGGCTCTTGCTGTTTCAAAATCAGTTCTGGGAGGCATTAAAGAGGATGAAAATGAGGATCCAGAGAACTGAAAATAATTTTGCACTCCCAGGAGCAAGTTCAGGCTGTTTAAAACACACACATGCATACTCCACACATACCCGTCTTCCCAGTTATACATGCAAACCACTTGGAACAGAGAAGTCTAAAAGTAGTTTAAAGTAATGAAATGATGAGAATGTTTGACTTTAAATATCAGAAAGGGTTGAATCTCATCTTGTTTTCATGCACAGAATCACAACTTTCCTGCCTTAGTTCTCCCGAAACAGCCTGAAATGCTCCCTGAAATATTGGGGAAAGGGTATCCCCCCAGGAGCATCACGAGAGGAGAATAGGAGGAAGAACTGCCTCACCTTGTGAGCACGCAGATCTTTTTGACAAGATTCAACGCAAATCACTCAAATTGGTTTTCACCTCATATAAGAGGAGGTGCCCATTGGAAGTTACATTTTATGATGCTAAGCCAAAAAAGGAACATACTATGTAAGATATTGTGTACATAATCCTGCTTGTAACACAGATATTGAACTTTTGGATTGTGTTACAAATAAAACTGACTTAAAACTGTAAACCTTTAATTTTCTTTCACCAAAACATACTCATGCTCCTATTGTGATGTGTATCTGATGCATTTTTTAAAGAAAACTTGTAGTGAATTCTGAGTCTGCATATTCAATGGAACAATTTGCCTTTGAAACAAGGTAATAATATAAACAACAAAAGGGAGATAACTGTTGTTCCTCAGTACCACTGTAACGAAGAAACAATATTCTGTTGGTTTTTCAAGGATTCAAAATATGTATACTTTAATAAAAATGGGTACTATTCATGGCAGTTAGATTTATGTGGTGAGTAAATTGTATAATCAGATCAGTTCATTTCAGTGAGGCCAAATGGGAAGAATGCACAAAAAACCGTTTCCCTTTAGTCCAACCAGGATGTTCACATATACTGTAAGCATCCTTCTATCACATAGCAGATTTCAGATGTGCATTTGCTTTACAGTGTTGCTCCATTAGTGCTCCATTAAATTGGCTGGCTGTGCAACTTTACCCAGGTGCACTTTGATATTGGGTGTGTCTGGTTCACAATTCAGACCTCTTCTATTCAGAAAAATTAGTCATTCATATAGGAAATGTATATGATGTCAAAACATAGCTCCACAGACCTCAGTGGCTCAGTTTTGATATAATACTCTATTGTGGTGTATTTCAAATATGGCTAGGTGATGAAATAAGAATTTGTACGACATATGTTCGATCCAGTCTTGGATTTTCTGGCCAAATCTTACTTTTATCCACTTCACTTTCTCTTCCAGTTTCCTTACAGAGTCCCGCTTAATCTTCTGATCTGCATTATAGCACAGGTGGGAGCAGGGAGCAATGAACATCCCATGAAACAATAGTTAAGACAAACTGGGGTTAATAAGCCAATTTGAAAATTGTGGTTTCAAATCTGAGTTTAATATATCCTGATGAAACATAGTTGACTAAGCCTGCATTTGGACCATTGTACTATCCAGGGAGGTGAATCCAGTCTAAGTTAGCCGTTTCCACTGAAACCTTGCTCCTTGTCATTCTTAAGGGTCATCCAGGTGAAGCATTTTATAGAGATCAATGAAAGGAGGCAGAAATAAATTTCTAATACACAAATAAAAAATCTTGATCCATCCTGTAGTTTAATTAAATTATGGTATCATGTGACATCTGAATCAAACTGCTATGTACTAGAATAGAGCACTAGAAAATATGTTTATAATCTGCAACTGCATGTCTGTTTCGGACATTCATGATATGCCTTATGGCAAAGTGTATTCCAGAATCCATGCTTCATTTGAAAACACTTGTGTGGTAGATTTATAGTTGTTTTTTCATTGACACGAAGCGATTAACTTTATAACATTATAAAGTTTAAATTGTGCCAGCCATACTTTCAACTGAAGAAACTTGCAGAATTCTGTCTGCTAGACTAAAGCAGCAGAGTTTGCGTTTGGATAGAAAAAGATTCCTTGCAAGTGTTGGAGAGATGGCGTGCTTTGGGGGCTGACTAAAAGATGCCTTTGCCTTTATTATTTACCTGAAGTATTCAATTCTAGTCCTCATTCAATCAAGTTCTCTCTTAGGCAAGCCAGGGAAATGGTGTGGTTACTACTACTATTGTGATTTGGAGATGTAGCTACAAAAAGTGGATCACCTGAAATTATTTGTGAATGGTTGTGATAGAAGACTGGTGGGAGCCTGAGGGTTATGGTTTGCTGCCTTAAATACTTCAGCTTGAAGTGTGTGTAAAGTCCTGTCAAGTCACAGAGGTAGTTTGCCACTGCCTTCCTCTGCATGGTGGAATTCCTTGGTTGTCTACCACCTAAATACCAGAGTTGACCATGCTTAGCTTCTGAGATCAGACAAGATTAAGCTAGCCTGGGCAGACAGAGATCAAAAAGAAAATTTGGCAGGTATTAAAGAATAATGTTTGTCCAGAAAAAAAAGTCTTACAATCTTAGGAATTCAAAACTTACTATTATCTTGGAGCTTGATTGTTTTACCTAACCTAGTTTAAAAGTCTCCTAAAGAATGAGGTCTAATTGAGAACCCTCACTATAATTGGATTGGGTTGTGGCCAATAAGAATGAGAGGTTTTTTAATCTAGAGCCTTAATTTTTCACCATTAGTCACTACCACTGGAAGAATTACCCAGAAGAGCTGATACATTTGAAATAAAGCTCCCGATTCACAGCAGAGCTGGTCTTCAGGGCTTTATTCCAGGAAGAGGGAAGAAGAATCCTAGAGATTCTGCTGTATGTTAGTCTGCTGTATGGGGGTTTTGCTTTATTTTCCTCTACAAAGTGTTTTATGTTTATTTTAGGGTTTTCTATTTGTGAGGCTGAGTGAGGGTACTGAAGTAAATTTACCAAGCGTGATAGAACCCAGGCTGCGTGTGTAATCCGTTAGCCAGAGTACCACCTGAAGTATAAGGAACTGTACCATTTTAAGAAACAACACCTTTAACATTTAAGCTTACTGAACTTATTTAATCCTGTGCCTGAAAACAAATACTGCAAACAAATACTGCTGATTCTCTGCTAAAGATCCTTGTTGTAAATATATAATTATTCTATCTCATCCATTCCTTTCTCTAAGTTATTTACCTCCCATTCCTGACTTCTCTCTCTGTTAATAAAGCTTTGATTCTGTTTTAAGTTTTACATCTGCCTTAGTATTATTTTGTATACCTTATATAAAGTTTATATTAAATAATGGGGTTCCTTCACCTTCTGTGAGTATAACAGGGCTGAGGGCAAGTGCTTCTTATCATCATAAGCCACTATAGTAGAAGCAACTCAGTCCCTGGGGTGGAAAAGGCAAGAAAAATCTGACAAGCTTGGTCAGGAATTTCCCTGCCTGAGTGATATTGGAAGGTGTGGGACTGGGGGAGCTCCATCGCAGTGTGTGTGTTTTCCATCATTACTGGTCTTTGCATTGAATATCTCTTCCTTTGACTTCCCAGAATTTAGTTTCAAAACACCAACGTAAGAGAACTTGGGTGGTTCCACAGATCAATAAAATGCATTTTTAATAAAAGTGTGAAACAGCTCTTTGCTTTAATTTTGCTTTATGTATTGTTAGTAGGTCTTAATATATTTTTGTTTTACAATAGCTGAGTGATTTTGTCACGAGTCATCCAAAGAAATATTGTAGTAATCCCAGTTTCTTCACTCACTGAGCCTCTCAAATTTGAGAAGAGTACACATTTGAAAAAAAAAGTCAAGTCACTCCATGAGAACCAGCTAGTGGCAACATGGAGACGTAAAAGATAAGTTGACACCCATCGTGGGCAGTGCCAGCCAGATTGGAGCTGAGGGGTCTCCAAAGTCGGATTTGCCTCACTACTGGGGATATTTAACCTAGATGCCTTCTCAGCCTTTTAAATTAGCATATGTCCCTGACCGTGAGCTTGCAAGTATACTCCAAAATAGGAGTGTTATAGGCAGTGGTGGGATCCAAAATTTTTAGTAACAGGTTCCCATGGTGGTGGGATTCAAACAGTGGCGTAGCGCCAATGGGGCTGGGTGGGGCACAACGGGGGCTTGGCCGGGCATTCCGGGGGCGAGGCATTAACAATTTCTCTTTTACTGTAAAAAAACTCTTACTGTAAAAAAAAAAGTTCCTAATTTCCAGCTGGTATCTTTCTGTCCATAATTTAAACTCATTATAGCAAGTCCTATTGTCTACTGCCAACAGAAACAACTCTTCTCCTCTAATTGACTGCCTGTCAAATACTTAATACTTTCAAATACTTAATTTTGTTTCTAGAAATCAAAAAACAGCCCAGCAGGGAGAATTATCCCGTTTTCTACCTTCGCTAACCAGCCACATAGGAAACAACAGGACTTTATGATTTTTGGACCTAATGGAATTTCTAACGGAGAAGCAAACCCAATTAGTAACCCTCTCTCGGCACACACAAATAATTAGTAACCCACTCTCGGGAACTGGTGAGAACCTGCTGGATCCCACCTCTGGTTATAGGTTTCAGCCCATGCTATGGGCAAACATTTTAAATGGCCCGCCCTGTATTTAATTGCTTTTTTCAAAGAGGAGTAGCACAGTGGTCTACTTTCATGGTCTATGTTTTAATGATGGTTCGGTTTTTAATAATGGGTTAATATCTTTTAATGTTTTATTTTTATTATTTTTATTTTCTAAGTGACCTGGGGCAGTTCCTAGAGAGGCAAAATAAAATAATTCTTAATAAATAAATAAATATCCTAATGTAAGATAGGAGAATCTTGGCTGGATTGGGCAGTGGGGTGGGCGGGAGAGACAGCTCCAATAAGATTACATAGAGCAACAATGACATCTGGTGGTAGTTTCTGACCCTGAAAACATAGAAACTGCTCTAGAAAATTGCAGGCTTGCAACTTAGGTTTCATTAAAGTTATGTCAATTTTATCTCCCTGTCTCTTAAATCTGTATGCAGAACAAATCATAAAGATAGCTGGATTAGACTTAGATGAAGGTAGAGTGAAAATTGGAAGGAGGAACATAAACACTTTGAGATAGGCCAATTATACTACATTATTGGCAGAAATAGCAAAGATTTGAAATGACTACCGCTGAAAGTTAATGGAGAAAGTTCTACAGCAGAACATCAAGAAGACAAAAGTAACGTCTACTAGAGAATTATTCAGCTTTAGGACATTTAAATTGTTGAAGGGGGTTTCCTATTCCTTGGCTCCATCATGAACCAAAAGAGACTGAAAACAGGAAATCAGAAGGAGATTGAGACTAGGAAAGGCATCCATGAAGGAGCTAGAAAAGATTCTTAAGTGTAAGGATGTGTCACTGGCAACCAAGATCAAGTTAATTCATTCCATAGTATTCCACATTACTATGCATGGGTGTGAAAGCTGGACACTGAAGAAATATGACAGGAAGAAAGTAGATTGCTTTGAAATGTAGTGTTGGAAGAGAGTGTTATGGATAACTTGGTCCACACACACATACAACCCCAAATTAGTGAGTCAAGCCTGAAATGTCCCTAGGAGGTGAAATTATTTAACTGAGGAAGACATATTTTGGTTACATAATGAGAAGACAAGAGACACTGGAAAAGACAATAATGCTAGGAAATGTTGAAGAAAAAACGGAAGACCCAACATGGGATGGATTGACTACATAAAGGAAGTCACAGTCCTCAGTTTGCAAGATTTGGTTAGTATTTGGATGGGCAGCCTCTAAGGAACACCAATGTTGTGACCCAGAAGCAGACAATGGCAAACTACCTCTGAACATCTCTTGCTTTTATAGAAAGATGCTCTTACAAATGAAATAAGATTGTTTTAATCTATTGCATTGTTTGTTGTATTGATATCTTGTTTTTTGCTGCCTTGTCTTCTGTTGTAATTCATTTTTTGCATTGTCATGTTTTAATGTATCTTTTAAATGTGTAATTCTAGTCCTATTGCATTGCTCATTGGTTGTCTTATGATGATTAATTATATTATTTATATTGTGTAATCAGTCTTGAGCTTCAGAGAGAAAAGTGGTGATGAAATAAATAAATAAAATGTCTGCCAAGAGTCCAGAATTGCTTCTCCAATGATTGCATCATCTATCCCTCCCCTATCACAAGTTTTGGGGAGAATTTTCACGATAGTCTTTCTAAATTTTGCCTTTTTCAACAGGCTGCAATTGCTCCTTTATGGAAGCATTGTTATTACCCACTTGTCTTGCCTAGAAATTTACAAGCAAATTAAAGGAGGAGGTTATGGATGAGGGAGGATATTTATTATCTTGTTAAATTCAATAAAACATCAGTATGTACACCTAGGATCTGAAGATAAATGTTTGGCCTGTGTAAATGGAAAAGAGAGGACACCAAGTGAATGGTTTAAACAGTGGTGTTTAAAAGCACAATAAGAAAACAGTTCAAGCAGTTAGGGAAATGTTGCTGTTTTTTGAACTGTCAAGGAATCAAAGGCCAAGAATAGTCTGTGCTCTGGAGCTAGAGTTGTGTTTTAATCAGAACAATTTCATTTTGTTTAATAGAACCATGCTGAGTTGTTGTTGCAATTAAGCAACAATACCCTGAGATTTAAATAAATTTATAGCCAATTAAAAATAGATTCAAGATTAGCTTATTCTTCTTCTGCCTTTTCTGAATAGGTTAGGAATGCCTTCTGAACTAAGTTAAAATGCAAATATCCATGTGACACCGCTTATCAATGAAATTTCAGTTTTTTTTAAAAAAGCAGCCATTCACATACAATCATTTGAAAATGTCTAGAGCTCTGAAAGTACCATTGTCAGTCTTTATTTATAATCGATGGAGATCCAGTAAATTCAAGTTGCAATTTATGTGGCACAATTCCTCTTTCTTCCATGTATGAATCAGATACAGGCATACAAAACTTTGGTCAGTAGTTACTGTCATCACCTTCCACCTACCCCTGAACTCCAAGTAAAATCGGGGCAGGCATGCAGTTGAATACTGAAGCCAGCCAGTGTTCAACTGGGCTCATTTCCTCCTGTACTCCATGTGGAGTTTGGGGGTTCATGCACCTGTTTTGATTTTGGGCTAGGCTTGGTTGGCTCCAGCTTTAAACTGCAGGCTCAAAGTCTGCAGTTTAAAGCTTGACCCAGTTGATCCCAGCTTTGAGCAGATGTGCCCCGTCACTGAACTCCACATGGAATTTGGAGGTAAGGGAAGCCATAGTATTTGTTCTTGGCACTGGTTTTGAACAAGTTGCTATTAAACTAATAGGATGGTTATTAGGGTTTATGCTACCTTAACTCCTGAGAGGAAGGGAAATCAACTAAAGTAATAAACAGAAGAGAAATGGAACAACTTCCATAGGAACCTTTGTTTTCACACACACACACACACACACACACACACACACACACACACACACACACACACACACACACATTTTTAGTTAGTGACACAGCACTATTATTTATCTATGCTCTTATTTTGGGAAATGCAAATCCATCAGAACATTTTAAGTCCTTTTGACATATATTACACTTACTGTCCTCTTGGAAAGGATAAATATTAGATTGTCAGAACAAGCCAACATAAATGGACACACCATGATTTCCATAAATATTTATTTTCGGAGAATTTGCCAATATCATTCTAGCAACCAGCAAACCAGTGTCCCTGTGCAACATGAGCTTTACAGATAAACCAGATCGATACTTTTCATAAATCAAATGCAACAGCTGTGTATATGTCTGCATGTCTGAGTGGATAACAGTAGATTAATATCTAAATGGGGAAAGGTAACAAGAAATTCACATTATGCATTTACCTCAAACTGTTTTGCATGTGTAGCGTCTTATTTATAAGGATTCTGAAAATGTTGAGTATTGCATCATTAATATAAAGAATGGAAGAACAGCAGAGAGCTGAGTTTAATGATAAATATGAAATTGTTTGTCTTTTTCTCATTGTGGGTCTTGAAGCCAAAGGCTCATTAATTCAGGAAATGCAAAAAAAATGGGGTAAATCTTCTGGCTCCTGCAATAAACATTCAGGCATTTTTGGTTCTTTAAGCCTTAAGTACCAAGAGCAAATTATAAGAACTTGGCTTTGTCACTGTGGACAATGTACAGAAAGAATGAATGGTAAATTAGATTTAGCTTTAGTATCAATGCAAGTGTTTTATTGGCATTTGGATGAAATTTATTTTTGTAGGGGATGAACTTCCAATTCTCCAGCCTTTTGCCTCTATTGAGCAGTTTTAATTTGATCTATGAAAGAAATTTCATGAACGAGTCAAAGTATTGATATGTGAGGACAATATGCATTTGAGGCTTTCCAGCCTTAGGAGACACCCAAAATTATCTATAAGATGGTACATCATGGACCTTTTTAAAAAAAACCTTGACACTGGACACCATAGGCAAAATAAATCTAGAGCTGGAGAAATAAAGTATATGCACCAGAAAGCTTAAAGTACCTTGCTGTATATTATAAATCAATAAAGAACTCTCAAATTCAGTCTGCGGTCAGGTGGAGCTTGGGGGTGGAGTCAACAGTAAAAAACTGGAGCTGGTGATTTCAGAGGCTCAGTTTGATCCTGGCCTCAGTGATACTAGAATTAAGCCTTAAACTGCAAGCTGCAGGGTAAGCCTGGCTGGTCCCACTGGTCCCAAAGCTTGGGGGCAGGGACAGCCCTACTGTGGCCCTTCCCCAACTCTGGTTGGGGAAGGGGCACTGCCCAAGGTGAGCCCCAGGTGTCATGTTCCTCAGCTGTGCCCTTGGCACCATCCAGTCATAAACAGAATGCACCACAGTAAAGGGCTCTGCAATGAAAAGGGATACCAGATAAAATTGTATCCATCTACAGCTCATTGTTTGCATCAGTTTTTTCTAATTCATTGAAAATTAGTGTCAGACATTGTAAATAAGGTTTATTCTACAGGCCAGACCTAAATTGCATTGTCCTGCATCAGTATGGAAAATTTCTTTATATACCTGTAAATTCTAGTTGCTTCAGTTAGATACTGCAGAACACCACATAGTTTGGAGAAACAATGGTTACATATTTGGTGCAATGAGGCAACCACTCCTGTGTTCCAAACCAGAGTAACTGATAGAAGGATCTGGCAGATCAGTGTAGTAGTTTAAATCTTCCTTCAGGGCATGAAAAAGTTGTTGCATTTTTACCTAATTTAAAACAAAGGGGAGGGAAGAGAGAGAAGTTTGTGGTTATATATGAATTTCTGGAATTAAATTGGGCAACAGAAGTTTTTGGATACAATCCACTAGGACAGTGATGGCGAACCTTTTCGAGACCGAGTGCCCAAACTGCAACCCAAAACTTACTTATTTATTGCAAAGTGCCAACACGGCAATTTAACCTGAATACTGAGGTTTTAGTTTAGAAAAAATGGTTGGCTCCAAAATTACTCGGGAGTAAGCTTGGTGATAGTCGGTGGCTTTGTTTTGAAGCAACAGTTCAATGTCTGAATGGGTGAATCATGACCCTAGGAGATTACTCAGAAGCAATCCACATTGCCAGCAACCGAGCTTACTCCCAGGTAAAGGATCACACTTTAGTTCTTCCCATGAAAATCAGTAGGGTTTAACAGCACTTAACAGAGTTACCTACACTGCTTCCCCAAAACTAGGTCTTAGGTTTAATGCTAATAATCTCCCTGAAATAATCACACTATTATCACACTGGGGGTCTGGCAGGGAAGGGGGAAGGGTGTGGGGGAGAGGGAAGTAAAACTTTTGCTTTCCAAAACCCAATAACCCACCACCACCACCACAAAATAGAAGTAAAAAGGCAGTCAAGGAAAGCAATCCTAAGCAAGAATGCTGTGCGAGGGGTGGGATAATTTCAGGAAAGCTAAATTTGTAGAGCAGCCATCTGATCTGCGGTTTTCCCTTCACATGTCATCAGAGCACTTGATTTCCCACAAAAATGCAACAGGAACAGAAAAATAAAAGCATGGAGAATATTTTGAAATGGACCTCTCTGTCCCACATTTGCCTCTGTCAGAGGGGCCCTAATTCTGACAAGGGGGTGGGGAAGGGATGCTCAGGGTGGTAAGGGATGCTCCTCTCCCTTTCCTGCCAGTTGGTCGGAGCCTGGTTTAGCTCAATTCTTCATTGGTGTGAAATGCCTTTGTCTTTTGTACTTTTGCTTTGATCCTGTGGGAACGGGATTGGTGTCGCAAGCCTAGGGACCTTGCAAGATCTTTTCTCCCTGCCCTGGGCTCCCATGCACTAAAAGCTCCAACACTCCCTCTCCCAGGGGAGGGGGGGCCCTTAACCACTGCACCTCCCTTGCTCTTGGCAGACACACTTCTCCCAATGGAAGCCCCTCACCCGGACTGCTGCTTTTTAATCCTACCCCCAAAGTTTTAGTTTAGTCCCAAAAGTTACACGCCAAGAAAAGCGTGCTAGCCTCCAGTCTCCCAAGCTTTGTGGAGGAGTGGGGGTACTAGTGGGGCGGTAGATGGTACTTACAGCAAATCAGGTTGACTCAAGAGGGACCCTCCCTTGAAGGCCTCAGCTCCCACGCCAAGTGACTCCCAAAGCGCTTGCTATGGCAGTCAGCCTGGCTGGCTGGGTGGGAGGAGGAGTGGGAGGGGGAGGGGAGATGATGGCACAGCGCTGCGGCCCACAGAGAGGGCTCTCCTTGAGTGCCCCCTACACCTGTGCCAAGGTGGGCAGGGTCTCTGCCCATCATCATGGCAGTAGGAATATTTTCTGCAGGAATTTCATTGAATTGTATAAAGTTTTCACTTTTCAAATGACATACTAGATACTTATTTTAAATATTAATTAGCCACTTTTCTCCTATTGGTAATCTCTCTGGTAAGAGATACCTTTGCATAATAAGCAGTGCATGGAAGCATAGCACAGCAGAGCGTCCCCAGGCATGTGTGTATGCGTAGGCACAAAGAAAACTCGGAGTCATTTCGTAGTTTCTAATAAGATAAGTCTTTATTAGTGAACTCCATTCTGGATAGAAAAGTGCAGAGATAGATTCTCTATTCTAATCTATCTGGCTAGATGATGGTGGATGCAGTCTGCATTTCTCTGCACACATAGTGCAAGATGGGAGATGCGGGAAGAGGGGTGGCGAGAGGAGGAGGAGAAGAAGCAGGAAGGAAGGCAGTCCCTGAGAGTAGCAGTCTACACATCAAAGGGATAGTGTCAATGTGATAGAGAAAAATGTCTCTCTGAGTTACAGGTAGGTCCCCCCCCCCCCCATCTCTGAGGCAGGAAACAGGCGTACAGTCCTTCACTACAGTCCTTCACATTCCCCTTGTGGGATTCAAGGGGGCTTAAAATGTAAACATTACAAAAACAATAACAAAACAATAATAAGACTCATACAAGTCAATTTAAAAACTCCAATTACAACTGCCAATAATAAAAGCTAAATCAATCAAAATGCAGTTCTAACAAAATTATTTTCAACTACCTCCTAAAGATTGATAATGAAGGGGCCAGGTCTTCACCTCCTTGGGGAGATTATTCCATAATTCTGGGGCTGCCACAGTAAAGAGCCTCTCTTGCGTACTCACCCAACGAGCACCTTTAATTGATGAGGCAGTCAAGAGGCTCTCTCCCCATTATCCTAATTCCCAAGCAGGAACATGTGGGAGAAGATGGCCTTTCAGATACACTGGTCCCATGTCATGTAGGGCTTTAAAGGAATAGGCCTGCCTATGTCTATCTTGACACATGGCCCTGTCTCTTTAGATCTTGCAGATGTTCAGCTATGCTTTCCATCTCATGCTCCCTTTCTGGCCATCCAGAACATCTAGTGGGCTATGTGGATAAAAGCATCAAGCATGTACCTGGTTCACTCTTCCCTTTGCAGTGGTGTTTTTCACAGTTTCACTATAATGTCTTTCCGCATCAGCTTCTCTACTGAGGAACTTCTGAATGTTGCAGCAGATAATTGTGTGTGTGTGTGTGTGTGTGTGTGTGTGTGTGTGTGTGTGTGTGTGTGTGTTCTATCATGCCCTTTCAGTCCATGTGGAATTGCTGACTTGGAATCTTGCAACACAAAGTGGTGGGATTCAAATAATTTAACAACCGGTTCCGTTGGTGGGATTCAAATAATTTAACAACCGGCTGTTTACAAGCACCATTTTAACAACCGGTTCTGCCAAAGGGGTGCGAACCTGCTGAATCCAACCACTAATACTCTCCTGAACCTGAATATTTCAGGAAAAGATCAGTAATACAGGAAATGTCTTCTTTCAGGAAAACATGGCTACCATCTTTTAGTTGAAACAACTCTAATAGGCTGCTAAAAAACACCAGGGTTCTCTCGATATTTGACTTATTAAAAATAAATCATTTGACACAAGCAGCATAAAACTATCCATAAACAGAATCAGACCTGATAAAGCAGATCAAACAAAGCTACAAAGATAAACCCCCTAATTAATAGCCTCGGTAAAAAGATGTGTTTTGGCTTGGTGCCTAAAACAAAGGAAATAGGCACCGAGTGAGCCTCAAATGGAAGGCGATCTGAGGGTGAGGTGCTATTACAGAAAATGTCCTGCCTCTAGTCTCCCCCCTCACTTCTGAAGGGGGGGGCACAGAAGGCAGGGCTAGAGAGGCAGATCTTAACTAGTGAGCTAGTTAGTATGGGAGGATATAGTCCGTCAAGGTTCAGTCCAGTCAAATCTAAATTGTAATCTTAAGAATACTTCTGAGGAAATATGCCTAACTGTGTGGTAAACAGGGATAAGATTGGGCTGCATGTTGTACTGAATCCAATGCGATAGACAAGCATGTGAAACCAAATAGACTGGATCACAACTGATGGAAGTGATGTCATCCACTCTGTCAGGAACCTCCATTCCTTTATCAATCTAATATTTCACCTCAGTGTCCTAAAAATAAAACACTCCCATTGGAGGTCTACAGTGATTTGCTAGCAGTCAAGATTTATTACTATCCAAATACGACTGCTATGTTGAAAGCACTTTCACATTGCTTAAGCTGGGTCAGTGTATCTCCATACGATTTTTCTTTCCCTTACCACTTATATATTACTTTCCACTTGTTTAATAGCCTGCTCTTCAAGAATCAGAATGCAAATATGTGTCCCCACGTGCCCTTTGTTTTCAGCCTGGCACTTGAATCTCAAGAATGCCATACAAAGCAATCTGAATTTTAATAGAAGGAATTTTTTAAAATAAAAGTTTATGAGGAAGAAACAAAAAGCAAGAAATCCATCATGTGTCACAATTGGGCTATTTCCTCATTTGCAAGGGGTTTTCATTATGTACTTGTAGAGGCCTGAAATGTATTAGTGCCATAGCAATAACTGTTCAAAACTGAATGATTTAGCAGCTTTCTTTACCACAAGGTGACACTGAATTTCCCACACAGAAGTCATTTGTGATGATTGCCAGAAAACTGTGAATTATGCAAAGGATCCATGTTGTTCCATACATTGTAGAAACTTCCATGCAAGAAGCTAGTGATATCAGCTGTATAAAGAGCCATTTAAAAATTATTACTCATAGTAAATACAACAATTAGTATTATTTCAAATCAAAGTACTGAGAAATAGGTTAGTTAATAAAAGCTGTTAATTCAGTGCTTGTTGTAGGCTAAGAAGATGATGGTGAAGAACACCCAAATAGTGGTTTCTTTATTATTTTCAGCTTCTTTTGAGTTTGATCAACTTCTAGATCATATAGTTATGTGGTAGAAAATAGAACTGCAAATATCCTTTCCTTTCATTGAATATTACCCAGACCAATTAATCCAAGGTGGCCTGTATTAGGACATTCCATATAACAGACCATGCACTAATGCACGAGAAGGGTACATTAGCATTCAAATAAACTATAAAATCCATCTATGGCATAATATGATGCTATGGTTTAATTAAACTGACCATGGCTGGCATATTGTCTGAAGTCAGCCCACTCCACTAATTATGGTTAGTTACAGTCTGTCAAATTTGGTTTTAAATAATAGTTTGAAGCTGTTTTATTCACCACATTTGGTCTTAACAATGGTTTTGTGAGATGTACGAACATGAACATTCTGACTTAATAATGGTTTGTGCCTTAGCAACACCTTCACATGTTCCCCAGCTACAGAAATAGATAGCCAGAGTAAAGGCAATCAAATGAGCATTTGTCAAGACAAATCAGGATTGAAGTGATTGTGGGCTGAATCCTAATTTTACAAACTAACCCTAGTTTAACCACCCCCTCCCCCCTCAATTGGTTTCATGTTATGAGTGAAATGAGCCTATAACTCAAGCATAGGCTCAGTTTATAAATAATGCAAAACCAGGACTCATGTTAAACAATGATGAGTTGATGAAACCAGGATTTAGTTCACAATCCGTTGAACCCTAGTTTGCCTTGACAAATGCCAGTTTCATGGCTTTCTCTGTAGAATATGTAACACCATGCAAAACCATCCTTAAGACTTCACAACTTGGCTCCAGATCTTGGTTTGATGCACCATGACTAACCATATTTAGTGGAACGGCCTGGACTCGGGACAGCTGCACCAACCACAGTTAGTTTCATTAATCCATGGTTTCAGACAATGGCTGAACTAAGTCACATCATTTGAAGTATTCAATGTGCACATTATATACCTTTCACATTTAGTATGTTTGTTGAGATCAAAATAATTGCTCTTGTGATTACTGGTCTTGGAGTTATGTGAGATAGAGATATCAGTGGACATCCAAATACCCTCATTCTGAGAAGAGCACTGCATTACATTTCTGTACTATTCATTGCCCTAGTTTTGCACTTCACTAAGTTCTACTTCACTGCTTCCTGTACAAACAAAGAATGCTATATTATGCCTGTGTGTGTTGTCAAATATTTACAATCTTACAGATAATCATTACATACAACTGACAGCTTCAGCTGTAACTATCATTGTTGTCTCAGAAGTTACACTGTCTTCAGCTGAGCTAATCTTTTAAAAAATCTTTTTAAAAATAGTAATAATAATATTATGAAAAATGCATGGTAAAAAAAAGTAGAGCTCACTTCTTATAGCTGTGGAACAATTATTTTTCTAACACAACTATTGATTGCTTTTATAAGGGGTATGTGTGTGTGTGTGTGAAAGTGCTGTGGAGGCAGCATGACTCTGCCACAGGTGTAAAAGTCACTTGTGCTGGCATAGGGAGCATGCCAACTGTGAGGCATAAATGCTGGGGAGAGGCACAGGAGTGCAATGTAGGGGTGCTGGCGCAGGCATTGTGACAGTACAGTTCTGGTGCACGGGATCATGCAACTGCCAAAGGGGGCTTTCCCAGGGACATGGCCAATGATGGTCGGCTCCCTAAGCCCTTTCAGGCCAGGAACACCCACTTTGACTGCAAAGTTATGCCTGCAAAAATCATGGTCACCCCATAATAAGCAGTTTCAAACTCCTTCCCCCATTGGCACAACCTTGCCCACAAGGTATCAAAAGAGCTCAGGATGCTGACCAAGCCCTGGACTAATGGCAAGTATCTAGATATGGCCAAGCCCTGCCTCCCCAAGAAACCAATGGGAGAGGTGCTGCATATTCAAGAAGCATAGCCTAGAATTAGTTTTGGGGTTTTTTTGGATTATGGGTTTTGGATTTTGCAAAGATTTTGAAGAACAAACAAAAAATTGACCCTTCCTCCCAATAAAAGAAAGAAAAAGAAATGGTGAAGAAATTTACCATGTGACTACTTATCATGGTCATGTAATAGGGCTGTACACAGAAATTGTATTCATCTGAGTTTTCAGTTAATTCAAGTTTATTTTTTCATATAATAATGATAGATGTTTGCTTTCTTTAGCCTGTTCTGTGTTTTCATTTGTTTCAGAAGAAAGAATTTCTTTGACAGTACTTGTTCCCCAATATCGAATTCTCATAACTCTCAGGGGTTGTCTCTCTCCCAACTAAATATGCAAGGAAGCCTCTTGCTCACCTAATTTCAGACATATAGGGAAAAAATATCCACCATTGTATGGCATTGAAAGGATTCTCTTAGGTGACATCTACTAATTTTTCTGATTGGAAGATGAGCCTGTGAATTACATTATCTGTTAAATCTCCTTTTTGTTACCCCCTATGGCCTTCAATTCATGGACCTATTAAAAATTGTTTTCTGTGAAAAAGCGTTGGCCATTTCTTTCTCACTCTCCTTGGACCTCTTCGCTTCTGGAATGGTAAATATCCCCCCCCCCCCCAAAATACCCTCATCTATTTCCAATATTGCTCACCTCTTTATTTCCTCAGCTTCTTAAATTCTGTGTGCCGGTGAGTGTATTTTTATTATTTTTGATCCCTTAATAAAGTTGTACCTTTCTTTGCCTCAGTCCCAATTTTGAGTTAATTTCTTAGGGAATGGACCTCTTCATATACTGGTGGAGATCCCCTACCCACCTCTCATATTTCCTATCTGTATATAGCTAATTCCCCCAACTAATTACAGGAACAGACTAGATCAATTTAAGTAACAGAGTGAGGTAGCTTTTTATACTCTTCTAAGCTTTCCTGTACCCAACCCAACAAGGTTAGGATACAGTGAAGTGCTGGAAATTCAGACTTGATTCCAAGCTGATTCCCTGATTTGACTTTTAACCAATAGACAGCTGCAGATGTTTGGCTGCTGTTTGAGTGGCTTCATACAAGCTGAACTTATTCTTGATTGGCTCACACTTGGACTCATTCCGCACATGCAGAATAATGCACTTTCAAACTGCTTTCAAGGGTCTTTGAAGCTATGCAGAATAGCAAAATCCACTTGCAAACTGTTGTGAAAGTGGTTTGAAAACGCATTATTCTGCGTGTGCGTAAGGGGCCTTGGATTGTCAGTATCAAACCAAGTACTCTTAACTGCTACAGAAGTTTGTTGCACTACTGACAGCATCTCTAGTCTTCATCCCTTGAATACAGCTATTTCAATACAGGAATGTGTTTTCATATTTTAGTGGGGAAGGGGAGAGGTTTCAGGGACAAAAGCAAAGTTTTCAGTGTAGTTTAAAGGCTTTATCTTCAGTATAGTCAATATTGTTTTGCAAAAAAAAACAATGTTGGTTAAAGATTATAGCAATATTGCTTGCACCACTTCACAAACACCTTTTCCAGAGCATTTTGTGCCTTGGGCATGTGTACCTAGTTTATCAGCCAGTTATGTAGACCCAATAAAGAGGGCCAGAAAAATAGATGCTTTTGAACAATAATCATATATAGTGGAGTAATTTACTGTTTGCAACTTGATTTCTAATGGAAAATAAAATATCACCACATGCAACGTAAACAGATCAAACATAATACTGCACCTGGCTGGCTATTCAAAACCCTATAATAAGAACCAGTCAGGGAGTTACTAGGATATGGGCCTGGCTGGGGCCCTTGCCTTCTTTCTCTTCTGCTCGTACCACAGCCTAGCATGTGTCTTTGCATGTGCTACAGAGTAAGATATTCTTGTCAGCACAGCTGAGCAAACAAATTGTTGCCCGCAAGGTTCTATCTGCTGTGTGCAACACCAATCATGGGGTTATCTCAACCACAGGAGTCTCGTTGTCCTAATCTTTTTTTCCTTTAGGAATAAACGTGAAGCTCTGGGAACAGACTATAAACCCTGTGGAGCAGCTAACATGTCCTCCTCCTGCCCCAAGTTGTACAAGATACTATTTCTGTAAACTATTTGTTGAGAAAAATGCTTTATAGTTAAAGCTTTTACACAAATGGCAATAATACAATGCCAGCCTCTTATTTAACTCCATAGGTTTCACAGAAATAATTTATTTAGAAAGAGATACTCTGCAGCAAACAATTCAGTTACTAGATTGCAGCTGCAATGCTTGCCATCCATTGCCCAAAACAGAATATACTTAGAAATGAATCTTGGTGGCTAGTTTTGAAAAATATCCTTTCTGCTCATCTAGATTCTTGGCATCACTCACCAAGGTAAGCTTGTTAAAGAACAGAGGTGTTTGGGGACACATTTATTGAGAAAAGTAAAGCTTGTACATTTGAAGCTGGTTCAAGGAATAGGTTCTGAAGCTACAGATCACAAATGTCCATGTATGGTTTGTCATTCTAGCTCTTACGTGACTGCTTATAGGTAAAATAAGCCTCAGTAGAAATGTCCAAACAAAACAGTAACAGAAAATCTACCAACCAATAGAAAAAGCTGGTTGGATACTGAAATAAATTCAGATTTTTTTAAAAAAAGCCATTGGCTAGAGTTACAACACAATTGGAAGAAAGTATTTTATTTATATCATATTTTATTTATAGTCTACTTTTCCCCAATGGGGACCCAAAGCAGTTTATTACATTGTTTTCTTCTACTTCACTTTATCCATATGACGACTCTGTGAAGCAGGTTAGAGAATGTGATGGGCCAAAAGTTGACTGGCAAGCTTCCATGGTATGGCAGGAATTCAAACAGCATTCTTCCAGGTCCTCACCCAACACTCTAACTCATAGATGTCAAACTCGCAGACCTCCAGATGTTATGGATGCTGGCAGGGGATGATGGGAACTGTAGTCCAATACACCACACAGCACACCAGATGAAAAAAGCTGATAGAATTTGTGAAGAAGACCGATTGTGGCATCCTTTTGGGACTTCACCGAACCCTGATTTCTATTGGATTTAATCTTTTTTTCTTTAAAAACACACAGAGGCTGGTGTGATTAAGTGATCAGAATATTTGATCAGGACTAGGACACTTAAAATTCCCATTCAGTCATGAAACTGACTGGGTGGCTTTGAGTCAGGCAGCTTTGTCTACCTCATAAGATTATTGTGCAAATAAAATGAGGAAAATCCAGGTAATCAATGAAGGATACATATTGTGATAGTAAATAATAACAAAATGTGTTGAGTGATGATGACATCTGGACTTCCACGATAAGAACTGTACATATTTTGGAAGACATTTTATCTCAAGACCAGCAAAAACTTGAAAGCTGACTGAGAGAATATTGAGGGGCTGTTAGCATGAAGATCAGACCCCATTACCATCTTATATTAAAATATCTTATAGGACAGAACCTTAAAAATGAATTCTGAATTGACTTGCCAATAGTACATTATATATCTGTTCACTTAAATGAATCATTTTTTTCAAAATACCACTATCTAAAAACAACAACCGACAATTCAGCTCTGATTGTTCTTGTACAGCATAATGAATCTAATCTATACTAATGTCTGAATGCTAAAGTTACCCAACTACCTGTTATATCTTAAATGTGTCACTCAGAATGACACAAAGCCACTCTATGAAGACATTACTTTGTAATTATCCAGATTACTTCTTAATCGTCCTTTATAGTGAACATGGCTAACTCCCACATAGCCTCTTGTTTCAGAGAACACTGTCAAACAACACTACCTTGTAACAAGATGAGGTGATCCTCTAGCTTTAGAATACATGACTTTTTATCTCAGTAACAGAGAAAACAGATGATACTTGGTCCTTTCATCATATTTAAAGAACTAACTACTATAAATGTAGTTAATTAACAGTAGGTGAGCATTACACTACCAAACATCTCACCTATGCAATTAAAAAGCCTATTTATCTCACCACATTTTCTGTTTCTTGCATTTTTTTTCTCTATAGCAAGGTCATTGTCAAAGCATACAATAGACCTGAAGAATAAAGATCTGGAACTCCAGGAGTGTATGTTACTATTAATAAACAAATTCACCCACTAAGATAAAAAAGGCAGGGAATACTATCTGAAGTATTCTTGAAAGACTGCCCTCTTCTGTCTAATGGATAACTGCCAAGATGTCTGTGTGACAATGAAGAAGGGTTGGGTTTTGTACTCTACTTTACCCCACTTTACAGAGTCAAAGTGGCTTACAATCATAGTCCCAGCCTCTCCCCACAAAAGGAATCTTGTGAGGTAGGTGAGGCTGACAGAGTTCTGAGAGAATTGTGACTGGCCCAAGGTCACCCAGCAGGCTTCATGTAGAGGAGTTGGGGTATCAAATATGGTTCTCCAGATTACAGTCCACCACTTTTAACCACTACGCCATGCTGGGTGATAAAAAAGTTTGAATGAGAAGGCATGTTGTTTGGTCAGTAATACACTGAATGAATTGACCCATGAAAACATGTCACAAGCTCATATAATTAGAACTCTCTTGTCCTGAAGGAAGAACAGTAGTCTTCAATACTGTTTTCTTTCTACATTCTACATTCAGAGACAACTTATATATTACAAACTAACTCAGGCCCTTTCTGCACAGGCACTGAGCGGGGGTGGGTCGGCATAAACAATGCAGACGCACCACCTGGGACCGTTTGCACAGACCGTCCCGGTAGGGGCGCAGGGGAAGCCGCAGCCTTCGTACAGGCTGCACCTTCCCCAACCGGCTCACCTGCTCCTGCTGGCTCCCATTGCATTGTGGAGGCCATGGGACATGACCCCTGGCCAGAGCGACGGCGCTGGAGACGGAGCCAGCAGGAGCAGGGAAGGTGGATAGGGAAGGTGGGAGGGAAACGCTGCCTTCCAGCCGCTGCCGTTCGCACGGTAGCAGCTGGAAAGCGCCCCTTTTGGAAAACCTCTCTCGTGGAGCTAGGTTCAAAAGGGGCATTTCCATACCACTTGGGCGGTGCTAGCGCCTGCTATGCGAACGCCTCCCCAGGGACGGCGTTTTTGCCATCCCTGGGGCGCTCTATTCCGCTCGTGTGGAAAGAGCTTTAGAGAGATGGTCTAACATTATTTTCCAAATAAATATTCTAAATATATTACAAGACTTGATTAGAACTATGGACATGGCTGATGGTTCTATGTAGTCCCTTACACATTGCAATAGAACATTTAACTCAGGGAACAACATGTGAAGTGATATCAAAGCATGGTTACCTGCCACATTACAGTCTTGCCCTGTGTCCAAAGGTCAGAACAAAAGCATAAGAATGAGCCAGACAACCACACAGGGGTATCTTCTAGAGAATGAGAATACTAGACACTCTTTCTTCTGAATAAACCTGACTAATATTGGGGTGTAAATTTCCCATTCCCAGTTTAACATTTCCCATAATATGAGAAGTTAAATGGAGTTAAATGGAGTTTAACACTTCCCATCATATTAGAAGACATAATAACAGTGCAATCCATTGGGGGTGGGGGGTGGGGGGTAGTGGAGAGAAAGAATAATGGAAGTAGTGTGAAAGTGCCCCATATGCCAGTGCAAGTAGCAGATACACTGGCAGAAGGAGAACTAATGCAGATGGTGGTCTGCCACGCAGCTGTGCAGTTTCTGACTGCAGAAGATGAAGCATTCCAATGGCATTCCCAGGGATGGAGACAATTTTAGTTGGTTTTCTGTCAGCCCAGAAAGCTCTGTTGACTGACACAGACTTACACCAGTTAAAAGTGTGGCACAGCCCATTGGGCCACATAGAAGTTTTCAGGTTGGTGGGGTATTTCTGCTTGTTTTCCTTCTTGCTGTGTCTCTTGAAACCCCTTTGGAGGTGGAACTGCTGTGCTGCAGCAGTGCCATCATCAGTCCCTATGAAACTGCTGCCCCCTGTAACATTCTGTACTTTGTCTGTACTATGAAGAATATCTCTATGAGACTAAAATATCCTTATAGATCATCAGCTGTCTGCCCAACATGTCCAGTATCTGTATTTTTATTTGAGTCAAAGGCCACACATCAAGATGACCTGCTCTGATCCACATGTACTTTACACCATCAAAACAGGCTCCAAGCAAGGGCTTTTGGAACATAAAGAACTTCACAGTTGGTGACAAGGCTTTGTAGTTTATCACACATATTCACTGACCCTTTTCTCAAAGAAGAGGACTACAAATCCTGCCTGGCATTACTTGCTGCTCCAAATGGTAAAAGCATCAGAAAGGCAGAGCAGCTAACATTTTTCACAAGGGTCTACCTTCATCTAAAGCTGCTGAATGCAGGCTATGTGCTTCATCACATGCTATTTTTATTTTTTACTTAAGCATTGCTATGGGTGTATGGGGAAAAACATCTTTTTGTGTGTTCCAAATATAACCCACCCTGTGGCTTTACTTCATGTAGGTATCAGTTTTTATTCCCCTTTTAATTAAGAAGTGTAGCAGCCTAAGTTGTGGCGGGCCAAGTGGTTATTCTAGTCAGATGTAGAACTATTCCACTGCTTTTGACAGCGCATTTAATAAAAGACATTTTTTGCTCACCTCATCAAGGTCACACCTTCTGTTTCTAACATGTATCTGAAATACATCACCAAGTGCCCTTAGAAAGAAGGGGGAAAATATACATCAGCAGAGACTCAAAAAGAGAACAAAAATAAAAATAGCAACAAGGAAATAGATACTATTTTTCAAAGCAGTAAAGACAGGTCATGGATATTCACCCTTGGATATCCTTCATTCATATGGAGTAATTACTGCCTCTCAGAATAAGAAACATAGCTATTTTTATGCCACACTTCCTCTCTAAGTTGCTCAGGGAAGTACATGACTGTTCCTCTATTTTAGCCCCACAAGCAACCCTGAGTGGTAGAGAGAATGACTAGTTTGATGTCATCCAGTGACTTTAGAATTTAGGAATTTGAATCCAGATCTCTCAGGTCCTAATCCAATGCTCTATCCACCAACAATGGATCTCCATTATATTAGGTTGAAGGGCCTGTTCACCATGTTTCTAGGTGTTCATCTATGAGTGAACATGAACACTACACATCTAAACTAAGGTTTATATTGATGTGTGAAATGGCTCTAAAATGAACACTTCTAGACCTTCTTTTATAATACATAATTAGTCTGAATACTGATTGAGATTAGCCATTTTCAGAATTCAATGCAATTTTCAGAATTCCATTTTGTGTACACTTCTAAGTTGCATTATAACTAACATGAAAGTCATTACACTCAAGAGTACACATGTGCATTCTGCATCACACAATTATTTCCTTTATTTAAATATAAGAATAAAAAAGGAAGAAAGTTTGAGCACTCACTCGTTCTGGTAACACCTTCTAATCAAAATTTCATTTGTAACCTCCTTTAGAAACTGAAGGTATTTCAATTCCTCTTCTCTTTGTCAACATGAAACAGATTATTAGGATAACCTTGTTAAGAAACTATTGTTCCCTGGACATTTGCCCTCTATTCCGAATACTAACATTCAGTGGCGGAGCACAATCATTGGTAAACTTACCTCCTTGGGCCTATCCCTGGAGGCCCTTTCTATGATGGAGCCCCAAGAAATATTAAGGGTAGAAGAAGAAGAAGAAGAAGAAGAAGAAGAAGAAGAAGAAGAAGAAGAAGAAGAAGAAGAAGAAGAAGAAGAAGAAGAAGAAGAAGAAGAAGAAGAAGAAGAAGAAGAAGAAGAAGAAGAGTTTGGATTTATATCCCCCTTTCTCTCCTGCAGGAGACTCAAAGGGGCTTACAATCTCCTTGCCCTTCCCCCCTCACAACAAACACCCTGTGAGGTAGGTGGGGCTGAGAGAGCTCCGAGAAGCTGTGACTAGCCCAAGGTCACCCAGCTGACGTGTGTGGGAGTGTACAGGCTAATCTGAATTCCCCAGATAAGCCTCCACAGCTCAGGCGGCAGAGCTGGGAATCAAACCCGGTTCCTCCAGATTAGATACATGAGCTCTTAGCCTCCTACGCCACTGCTGCTCCTAGTAGGGTAGTTAGAACAAGATTACTTGACCATGAGCAACAACTCCTAATGAGTCAAGCAAGAACATCATGCTCCCCTTTGTTCCTTAGTGTGCCACTAAGCAGACACAGAAGTAGTTTAGACAGGATGCAGGATTTTCATTGCAGTTACTAAGAATTTACTGTCGTTCAGTCCCCATGCCCGTGTACAAGTGTGACATGCCACCTGTTTCAAACCCTTGCTGTGGATTATTGATGTTATGTTGACAGAACATACTAGTAGGAGCAGCAGTGGCGTAGGAGGTTAAGAGCTCGTGTATCTAATCTGGAGGAACTGGGTTTGATTCCCAGCTCTGCCGCCTGAGCTGTGGAGGCTTATCTGGGGAATTCAGATTAGCCTGTACACTCCCACACACGCCAGCTAGGTGACCTTGGGCTAGTCACACCTTCTCGGAGCTCTCTCAGCCCCACCTACCTCACAGGGTGTTTGTTGTGAGGGGGGAAGGGCAAGGAGATTGTAAGCCCTTTTGAGTCTCCTGCAGGAGAGAAAGGGGGATATAAATCCAAACTCTTCTTCTTCTTCTTCTTCTTCTTCTTCTTCTTCTTCTTCTTCTTCTTCTTCTTCTTCTTCTTCTTCTTCTTCTTCTTCTTCTTCTTCTTCTTCCAGTAGTAATGCCCCATTTCCTTTGCCCACAAGCATCTTTGATATGCTGCTTCCTGTTGTCCTTACCTACCAAGGATTTCTCATTGCGCTTCTGCAATTTTCAGTGTCCTTAAAACTTACAGTAAATGATTAATATAAAAATGGAATGCCTGTAAACACATAACATCTTAGAAAAAGTAGGCATTTATTTATATCATGGTGGAAGAAGTGATGGTTGAGATGTAGTATAGGAAAGGCTGAAAACCACTATTCTAAACAACTACAGTCCACTGATGCTCTTCAAGTTCTCAGGAAGAGGTTTTTACAGGAACTACCACTTGAATCCTTTCATTTAAGATATTAAGAATAAGTTCTAGGGGCTTCTAAATACAAAATATGTACCCTACCCTTAAAACATGCATCTTCCAACCATGAGATGCATTGTTTTGCCTCATTCTAAACTTTTCCGCTGTCAAGTTGTAGACCATTTATGGAGCCCTGTAGGGTTTTCAAGGCAAGAAACGTTCAGAAGTGGTTTCCCTTTGCCTGTCTCTCTTTAGGTACCCTGACGTTGCTTTGTGGTCTCCCATCAAAATACTTACAAATACAAACCACATCTAAACATTTCTTCCCTTGAAAACCCAGTCAGATCACCATAGGTCAGCTATGACTTGACAGCTAAAATATCGTAGCTGGAGGGACACAGTCAAACAATGGAAATTATCCATTATAAGCCTTACTGTCCATCTCTGTCACTGATCCCTTTTGAGGGTCAAGGGATGCCTCAGAAAAAAAATGAATGGGGAGCTGAAGGCATGCCATGGGTGAAAATTGTCCCCATGTCTGTAAATGGAAATTTTCCATGGGATCCAACTCAGGAACACCATTCAAAAAAAAAATTAAGGACTTTTCAGTCTTCTAATATACCCTGTAACTGGCCTCAAAGCCAGCTTTCTCCAATAAAGTAATTTTCAAAGGAGACTCCAGTGGGAAATGGCTATATTAGTTCATCAATAGGTTTTGATAACATCAAAAAAGGTAACGGTAGTCCCCCATGCATGCATCAGGTTATTACTGACCCATGGGGTGAAATCACATCATGACAATTACTAGGCAGACTTTGTTTGCCAGGTGGTTAGCCATTGGCTTCCCCAGTTGTCTTTGTGTTACCCCTAGAAAGCCAGGCACTCATTTTACTGACCTCAGTAAGATGGAAGGCTGAGTCAACCTTGAGCCAACTAACTGAAACCAATTTCTGCCAAGATCGAACTCAAGTCATGAAAGAGCAAAACAGACCTGATAGGTTTCTCATTACAAGTGCTAGATTCCTTAACAAAACTGAATGTTGCTGTTATTACCAGTTACAGCAATTCTGAATAATCACTGTAGTGCTCAATACAGTTTTGCATAAAAAATCACAAGCTTTTTTTTCTTGCTGGCTGAGAACTTTGTGTATCCCACAAATTTGCTGAAGCCTACAAAAACTTATGCTATGCTGAACATGCTAGTCCAGGGGTCAGCAACCTTTACCATCCAAAGAGCCATTTGGACTCGTTTTCCACAGCCCCAAAGATCTACTGAGCCGGAGAGGTGCCTCCACATGGAGCCACCTCTGGTTTGGTCCCTCCACTCACCTTTCCTTCCAGCACTGGGAGGCAGCGGCGCTGGGCAGGGAAACCCCCTCTGCCCAACGGAGCAGGCAGCTGCCTGTTCCATGGGGCGGAGGGGGGATGGCAGAGAGGGGATGGCGGCTGCTCTGGAGGGACACACCCATGCTACCCTCTGACCTCCAGGGGTCGGAGGGCAGCGTGGGCGTGTCTCTCCAGCCCTCCAGAGCAGCACTGGAAGGAGAGGTGAGTGGAGAGGATGTGAAAAAATGTGCCCTCATGCCTGGAGCCGCCTCCAGTTCGGCCCCTCCACTCACCTCTCCTTTCAGTGCTGCTCTGGAGGGCTGGAGGGACATGCCCGCGCTACCCTCTGACCTCCAGGCCATGCGGAGCCGCAGTATAAGTCTGAAAGAGCCGCATGCGGCTCCAGAGCCGTGGGTTGCAGACCCCTGTGCTAGTCTTTAAGATACCAACACTCTTTTTTATTGTTGTTTCAAGAGACTAACACAGACTAACAATGCACTTACTTTGCCTGAAGCAGTGCTTGTAGGGAAACGGATGTCGGCTTGTGTTTCTATAATGTTAAAAGCAGAGAGAAGAAACTAAGCAACTGGTTTATATTCTTGGGATGGCATATATCCATGTGTTGTAACTGCTAATATCCCAGTGGACCTAATATGAAGGCTACCAGTGGGTCTTATGGCACACAGTTAACCCCCTTACAAAGATATACTTTGCAGGCATTTCACTATCAGTATGAAGAAAGTAACTTGAGAACTGTCTCCACCACAGCTGTGATTCTTAGGAAATATTTCATAAGCTCTTTATGTATTTTTTTGCTGTAAATATCTGAGTACAAAGATACGTATTACATATTATTTGAGTCCCCCGACATGCTTGTGTAATTTAAAGTAAAGCCAACTTAAAAAATGTATGTATATGCCCATCACATTTGCCAAAGAGCATGTACTTGGGTATTCATATCCATGAGCAAACAAGAACAAGCCAACAGCCCTGGAAAAATCTGATCACAGATCTCCAGCCATCATAAGTTTTGTTTCTTGAAGCACAGGAACATATATTTGATTGTACAGATCATGTTGGTATACTTCTGCCGTCTGTTAAAGACCCCCTTCAGTTTCTCTATACAATAGCACTACAAAAGAAAAGTACATGGGGAGAGTTTTGTTCAGAAACTGTGCTTTTTTGTTAAGGAAATGATTCAAAGTTGATAGTTGAGGAAAAGTAGAGGAGTTTGAATCTCTCCCACAAGATAGCTGACTACATTAGTTTAGTCAAACACAAAACTGCTGTGTTTAGAGTCTCTTCTTGGAAAGAGAACCCCAGGATGGTTCAGCCATTACTATTGTACATTTTAAAACATTGTTTGTGTTTTGAAGAGAGCTCTGGTATTTTAGATCTTTCTATTGTAATCACCCAGTGTCATTACCCACCTTGAAACACTGCAATTCCCCAATTGCGCAATTTTCAATTGCTTGAATAACTAGCAGGTTTTTTACATTTTTTAAGCTATGCCTGAGGCAATTTTGTCATGGCATAAATAGCCTGTGCCTTGTGCTCAGATCCAGAATGGCTTATATTTATTAATATTACGGCCCATATCATTTCGTTCAATACCATATAGGGCACAACAACCTTGAGTGGATGCTGCATGAAGTAATCTGCATAAGATCTTAGACATTCATCTTCCAGAACCCTGAAAATTGAAAAAGGAAATTTTGAATAACAATGACAGCAATCTAAAATTATTTGCTTGAAGCTCAGGACACTACATCTTTCATTTTTTATTCAGCAATTCATATGCAAACTAAGTTGTTGAGTGTTTACCTATAAAACTTTCCTGGGTTTCTGTATGACGGCTTATCAGATGAGAAGGTCTTCTTTCTGTGTGGAGAATTATAATACCTGTATTTCGAAAGGAATGCTTTATTTGGTGTTTTTAAAACTTTTGGTATAAAAGGCTTCCTTGTTTCTGTAAAACATTGTCTATGAATGTCCAAGAGGTCTCCACCAAATGTTTTCTTATGACAGGGTTGAAATCTCATCTTTCTGCTATGGTTCAGAGAAAGGCTCAGTCTGGGAGACTGGCCAAGTGGTTGAATAGGTTGGTGAATTGTCTTCTTGTCACTGCAGAGAGCCTGAGCTAAAGCCCACAGGACAATATCTTGGATGGTCTCTTCTGTCCTTAAAACTTGAGACTGAATTCTTGAATGCGGCTTCTTGAAAAGCTTAGGGAAGTACTCGTGTTTTTGTTTCAAGGATGACATTCTTCTATTTGTATCCAAATCCAGACTGTTCTGTAGCTAAAAGCAAGGGGGGGGGGGGTTTAAAATGCAGCAGATTTTTCAGTGAAGGAAACTGTATTTTCTTCTTCACTTAGAATGGGTTTATACAGGAAAACACACACACACACATTATTTATTCATGGGGGTTACTTTGGAAGAAGATGTGCTACTTTTGAGATTTTGCAAGTGTCTGTCACAACTCAGTTATAAAAGGGTTAGCTGTTCGTATGCAAATAAGTTACTGAAGTCACTGTTTATGACCTGATCTATTGATTAGCTATCGGTCAGTCAGATAGCCATTGCTTACATGTTAGTGAGCATGTACAGCTGAAGTTATAAAGTTAACTCACTTTCTTTGTTTGAGCACCACCATCATCACCACCACCAGCACAGGTCAGCAGGTAGGTACCAAGATGTAACCAAATGTACATTGTTAACAGGGAAGAAAGGATTTCTTTTTTTATCTCTATGTAACTTTCCTTTTATAGTTAGTAAACTCATATACTTAATTCCCATGAAGACTGTGATCAGTGAATTCATCTTATTCTAGATTTCCTTTTTGTTCTGTTTTCTAGAAAAGAAGTAGTCTTTCTATAATGGCAGGTTTTGATGAATAAGGGCTACTTGGGTATTGACCTAAACAAACAACACAGGCAACTTTGTTACATATTCCATACACGCGTGCCCATCCATTTTGGATGTGCTTCATCTAGGAATGCACACCAAAAAAAAAGATATTGCTTCGCGTTTGGACTTTGGGATTGTTTCCATGCTAGTGTTCCAGATTATTTGGATCCCAACACCTTTTAGGGATTCAGATTTTTAAAATTCTAATTTTTCTGGTCCATTATCCTGTATCAGATGACACTTTCCAGAGGGTTGGAGTGGCTACTTTGCAAACAAATGGCACAAACTTTTCTGGAAACCAAACCCTGCCTGTCCACTAAAGACTCCCTCAAGTTTCAAGCAAATTGGGTTATGGGGACTAATTCTGGAATTACGGATGGCTCTAGGCTTCCAACTTGATACCATTGTTTCCTATGAAGAAAAAAATTCCATGCCTTCTCCAGGGAAAGAAGCCAATAGCCAAACAAACAGAAACAAGCATACAAGCAACCACTGGTCAAAAGCCACCCAATGAAAACAGAAAGAGCATGCCCAACAGAATGTACATCAATCCAGAGAATCCCAGCAGAAAGTCAGGTGAGTCCAATGGAACTAATGTCAAACCACAGAATGCAAGCCAAACCAATATAGCAAGCCAGTTTCAAGGCAACCAGCCAGACCTGGCAAGACACTCACACAGATACACACATGCTAATGTCACTTTCTCAAGGAGGACCTTAGAAAGTAAGAGGGTGGGGTATTTAGGCATCTGAATTCTCTTCTCTCTGCAGAGAGAGGCAAAATTTCAGGAGCTGCAGGAGGAGTTTCAGGAGCTGCAGCTGCCCTTCATCACTGGCATTTCTATTCCCTCCCTCTATAAAGAAGAAACACAATGGCAATACAGTATCCATGAGCTTTATTTTAGGTGCTTGTTAAAACTGAGCTACTTTACTACTTTCCTAATCTTGACTTACAAGTGACAAGATGCTTTTGAAGCATTCAAATGGCAGGAGCAATTCAAACTCCAGTAACTTTATAAAAAGAAGTTAGAGTAAGATAAAGCTAAAACAAATAATGCTTCTGCTTCATCACCATCTTCAATCCAGCCCCCACTACTGATTTCCTAACACCTCTTGTTCCAATTATATTAGTTGGGGGGGGGGGGAGGTCTTCATCAGAGTAGAAAGAACAACCTTTTTTGAGATGTAATTACATATTAATGAAGTATGAACTTGTGAGACTGAGAAGCAAAGAGACCTTGGGGTCATAGTAGATAGTTCAATGAAACATCAATCTCGTACACTATGGTGGTATAAAAAGCAAACAATGTTGGAGATTATTAGGAAAGGAATAAAAATAAGATAGCTAATCTTATAATGTCCCTATGTTGTGGCTTCATTAAGAATAATGTATGCAGTTTCAAACACCGTATCTCAAAAAGTATCTCACCATATCACCTGGTAACAGTACAGAAGAGTGCAACCAAGAAGATTATAGGGTTGGTATACGTTCCGTTGTGGAAAGACTGAACACCCAAGAGACCAGGTGCTGTAAGTCAAAAGTCCCAGCCACCACCGTAAGGCAGCAAGTGGCTGGGGAAAGCCGACTATAGTTGGCTCCTCCCCCAGAACTGCCCCCAACCCATCTCCACTTACGCTGGTGATAGCAGGGGTGCTGGGATGCTGACACTGCATCCAGTGCCGCATCCCACCACTGGAGAGGGCTGCAGTGGCTGCATGCCAGCGGAATCACCTCTTCACCAGGGCAAGTGCCTCAGGAAGGGCATATCTGCAAGGATGGTCTTGTTCCACTCCCAAGTGTGGAATTACCCCCCCCTCCCTTTAGCCCATTTCTACATGGTCCAAATATCCTGGGTTGAGCAAGAGAAATATCCCAGTTTGGCCAAGAAGTTTGCATGGTTCCCAATCCTAAAGCGGGTTTGTCCTGTGATATTTCCCTCATCCCGGGTTTTTCAAAAATCGCCAAAATGGTGATCCTTTTCAAAAATCCTGAGTTGATTTATTTTCCCCACTGCCTGATCTCCCTGCTTTACATCATCCTCACCCTGTTCCAGTTCACTCTCACAAGCACCACTCGCTAACTGAGCTGCAGCCAGCCCAGTCCTGCAGCTCCGAGTCCTGGCTCATGTTCCCAGTGGGATCTTGGGAAAGGAGGGGTGGGGAAGCACCTGCTTGGCAAGATGCTTTCATTCCATGACAACCCCAAAGACCAGTCAAATATTATTTGGTATATGGGGTGGTGGTGGTTTGAGCGTCTCATGCTGTGGTTTTCTGCCACCTTTAAATGTGGATGGGACATAGTGTTCTGCCTAGTATTGGTCAAAAGTTTTTACTTTGTATAGCACAATGGGCTTGCCATGTTGCTCACTGCACCGACTCCTTTCGAAAGCTAGAGAAAAGGGGTATGTGTGTCCTGCTTGGTTTTCCTGTGGCTGCTGTGGATCCATCAATCAGAAGCATTACCTTTGGGAGAGGGGGAAGAGCCAATCAGAATGCAGAACACTGGGGATGTTCGAACATGTGTGCTGCATCTACACTGTAAAAACAAAAAAAGCATTTCCTCCTGGTTTTCACTTGATTCCTTCACAGAAATGGGGACCCATGCAAAGAGAGAAACTGGGATTAAATAGACCTGGATTGTAAGATACCAGCTGTAACCTGGTATGATTGTGTTGTGCGGGAACGGCCTTAGATTGGCCTGTAAGACTTTTCAGCTTGAAAAAGAAATAACTGGAGGGGGTGAGGCAGGATAGACATTTATAAAATTATGCATGGAATAGAGAGAGTGGAAAATAGTTCCAGGATGGACAAAAGGAAACACTTCTTTACTCATGAGAGATAAAAATGTGGCATTCACTGGAGGATATAAAGATGGCCACAGCCATAGATGGCTTTAGAAGGAGATGAGCCAGATTCAAGGTTCACATATTAGTGACTACCACCCATGGTGACTAAGGGAAACTTCCACATTCACAGTCAGTAAACCTCTGAATACTAGAACTGGAGGCAATACTTGGGAAGGCCTCAGTTGGACTAGATCATAGGTGTCAAACTCGCGGCCCTCCAAATGTTATGGACTACAGTTCCCATCACCCCCTGCCAGCATTATGCTGACAAGGGATGATGGGAACCGTAGTCCATAGCATCTGGAGGGCTGCGAGTTTGACACCTGTGGACTAGATGCGCCACCCTCCCTCGGTACCATTCAACCAGTCACCAGAGGGACTTACTAGCTGCAAATGAGGGTTAGCATTGATGCATCAACATCACTTCTGGAGGTGACATCGTAACATTGCCAACAGCCATGGGGATGCTCTGGTATTTGGGCAAAGAACTATGGTAAAAACAACTACCTTAGAGTTTTTGCACAAATTCCAGAGCATTCCTGTGATCAATGGTGGCATGATGACATCACTTCCAGAAGTGACATTGATCATGCCAGCCTCCATCTGCAGCTAGTAAGTTCCCCCATCCCCCACCACTTGCCAGGGGGTACATGGCAACCCTATTTCAGCTGCTGGTTGGCAACCCTAGAATATACACTGGAGAGACTCAGTAAGGTTTGGTAGTTACAGTGTTGGATTAGGACTGCATAGTTACATAGCTCACTCTCTCTCAGCTTAACCCACTTCACAGAGTTGTGAGAACTCCATAAAAACTATGTAAGCATCCCTCAATTCCTTGGTAAAATAGGATAGATTGATAAATATGCATAACATCACAATAAGATTGCATCATAAAAGTTCAATTACTTTTCTCCCATCACTGCCGATCAAGTTCCTCAACTTCCTTGAATTAAAAAGTAGCATGAAGATATGGTATGGAATATATTTAAAGTCAATTTGCCACATGTGCAAATTAGGGCTCAGCAACATCTAAAAATAAAATCCCTCCTGAATGACTTCAAAGTGCTGGTAACATTTTAATGTCTTGTGGTGTAAAAAGGCTTGCACGTGTCAAGGTAATATTTAAGTACAAAGCTAGGCCAGCACTTTTCTCCCTGATGTGTTAATTTTATGCATGCAGGGCTTTTTGTTTAAATTAAGAAGAGTATTCAAAAATGCAGTTTTTTATCTGCTAACTGTGATGTAGTCTTGTCCAGTATTTGCTAAACACATTGTTCAACTTCAAGTTGCACTTCATCATCAGGACAGGTAGAAAACTGTACAAGAATGGGACCAAGTGTTCGCAAAAAAAGTTGCCTCTTGAAATGGACAGCATATTTGTCGCAAAGGGTCTAACACTGAGTGTGCAGGTTAGGCAAGGATAACAGGGTGAGGTGGGTGGGTTTGATGCAGAAGGAGTGAGCAGAAGGTAACACTGAGCTCACTAAAGTCATCCTACCAATATTCATGTCAAAAAACTCCAACTCAAGGGAGCATTTCAGATGATCATGTGGGTTTTGTGCAGATTAACTGCAGTTGTAGAGTGGGTGAAGCAAATGTTATTGTGGAAAACAATTTAAATTAAATAATGGTCATGTAGTTCATGACTTAATGCTCATGTAATACTAATAAGAATTGTTATTAAAATATAAACAAGCCCAGTTGTTGGGGGCAAAACTATAGAAATGAATGTGAGAGGAATGATGTCCCTTGTTCAACAGGCGTCTCCCCAAGGAGGACAGCTTTTTAACCCCAGAGGTCCACTTTGGAAAACAGAATGAGCCTGTGAACATTCCATTTCTGCATTATAATATAATCACACAGGGTGACGTAAAGAGTTGTATATTATCATTTTGCTGAAGCACAAGAATTACTCTGATGCAAAGTATCTTTTTCCAAGTTACAGCTTTCATCAATGGAAAAGGCCTTGCTCCAGAAGAACGCTTAGCCACAGACAGAACAAAACAAAGGATACAATCCAATGTTTTTCTTGTGAATTGGTTCTGATGAAAAGAATGCATCAAAATTGAAAAATGTACAAGAAAAACACTTCGATTACTACGTCGGATCGAATGTTCAGAAAAAAGTACTTCTTACAATTCTCACAGGATTGGGCTCCTTGAGGATCACACATTTTAATGCTTTATTGCATCAAACACTAGCAGACCACATTCAGGAAACTATTACCCCAAGGGTAAGAACTTGACTCCTGGAGGACTCCACACAATTGTCACAATGACCCATGTTCCCAACTGTAGGTTATATTAATTTCCCATGATGTGTGAGGTGGGGAGACAAATCTAACACATAGACAGAGCAATCCAGAGGGGATACACTGCCCCACGGTCAGGGAAAGCACAGTGGACCTGTCTCCAAAGTGGACAGAAGTGCCATGGCCAGCCACAGAATGGTAGTAAAACCACAAAACCCTGAGACCCGGAATGCCGGCAGGGGGTGGAGCTGGAAGCTCATTGGTCTGGGCAGCAGGTGCCTTGGGACACTTATGAAATGTTAAAACAATAGGAGCCAGAGTTCTTTTTCTAAGTGTTTCGTATGGATAACCAGGATTTTCAAGCATTTCTGCATAGCCTAGAAAGATAGAGACATTTTTTCTTTAACATCCCCCCTCAAAAAAACACAAAAAATTGAAAGCAGACATTTTCTGCATTCTTAATCGGTATCAGTCACAGGGTGAACAAGCCTGCAATTTGATCAACTAAGAACAAGCCAAAGATTAACTTTTGTTCATTGCCCTCAAAAGGGGGTCATATATACATCACATAGTACTTACTTTATGATGATCTCTGGAAATGTTCTTGCAATGGACTGGAGGGGCTGAAAGGGTATGTGTCATTTCTTTCTTGTATTTCTCAACAGCTTTGATAAGACTCTCTCTTTTCTGTTGGTCTCTGTCTGTATATAGGGGAATATGAAATGGTTTGTGAAAAAGAGCTAGCAGCCTTTTTTATAGAGCAGAACAAAAACATTAAAATAGTGGGAATGGAAAAGCTGAAGAAAAGAACCCACTAGTATAGTCAACTTAAACCTTACCAGGATAATCCTAAGTGGAGTTTTAAGTACACTGAGGAGGCAGATAAGGATGGGATTGTTAGGCTTGGAGTCAGACTATACCCTGTTCAGGATAAAGATGACAGGAGTTTTGTGAATTCAACTACTATTCCTTGGACTGTCTTTGTTCTAGAATGCTCCACTTGGGCCCCACTGCCTACCTAATTCTGTCCCCAAGGCAGTAGGATCCAAGGAGAGCATTCTAGAACAAAGATGGTTCAGGAAATGGCACATGAATTCACAAATCTCCTGTCAACTTTATCCTGAACAGGGTATAGACATTTTGACAAATGCAAGCATTGCCACATGCAGAATGCAATTTTCCTGCCTACCATCTCCCAGAGAGCAAGCATGGGGTAATGGTTAAGAATGGTGGATTCTAATCTGGAGATCTGGGTTTGATTCCCTACTCCTTCAGATGAGCAGTGGACTCTGATCTAATGAACCAGGTTTGTTTCCCCACATGAAGCCTGCTGGGTGACTTTTGACTAGTTATAGTTATCTTAGAATTCTCTTAGCCCCAACTACCTCACAGGATGTCTGTTGTGGGGAATGCTGGAAAACTGTGCTCTTACATGGGCAGTAATCCTGGTGGCTGCAGAAAGGTTAGTCTGGATCTCAACCCTTAGGTTTCAAACTCTTACAGTCCAAACTTCGCATGAAAAACAAACTCTTTTCAAATTCAGTGAGACTCACTTCTGAGTAAATAAGCCTATGATAATACTGAGTTTATCTGATATTTGAGACTTGTGGTGATCTCTGTCTGAGATCTGATCATGATGTGGGTACTTTCCACATCATCACCTCATTTCCACCAGGGTCAATGAGTCTAACAAGTGATGTGATCCCTTTGATGACATCATGCAAAACTTCAGACATTGCTTACTAATGTGACAGATGCCACAGAGATGTCAACAGCAGGGAAGTACTATAAAGCAAGTGTTTCAGCTGGGCCTGCATTGTGCTTCAAGACTTCTCAGCATTAATTAACTTCTAGCATGAGAAAGTCTAATTCCTTCCATCTTTGATTTATAAAATAATGTATGAAATTCATAACAACACACCATTTATTTAAAGAGAACTAGGAAGGGTTTTATTATTCACAATGTACATATTGTTATGCCTATCAAGAGAGTACAGCTAGTAGCCATTGATCACATCTATCTTTTCATATAGGGACAAAAAAGGAACAAGTTCCAATTGGAAAGTATAAGAAAGAGAACAAGTTTGAATTGTATGCTGTGTAGGTTCAGAGGGAGAAAGTTCCTGTGTAACACACTTGTGTAGCACATTTCTCTCTGTGATACACCTCTGAAGATGCCAGTCACAGATGCAGGTGAAACATTAGGAACAAGATCTACCAGACCACGGCCACACAATCCGGAAAGCCCACAACAACCAACTAAAACAGTATTATCCTATATTATTTGTAGTATGACATGCTTTGTTTTGAGTATTAAGGAAATGCTATGTAGCATAACCGTGTGTGTGTGTGTGTGTGTGTGTGTGTGTGTGTGTGTGTGTGTGAAATGCAACTTTATTTTATTGTTTCATTTTACTTCACTTACTTCATTATACTTCACTTTTACTTCACTGTTTGTCCCCAACGAGGTCCCAAGTAATAACATTCTCCCTTCTCTATTTTATTATTCTCTTTTCATTAGAAGAGAAAATGTTCTCTTTATCTTGCAACCATTCTTGTTTTAGAATTATTGTCATTAGCATTTTGTACTGGGCATGATCATCAGTTGTGTACATTAGCATTTGGCATCCACACTTATCAGGAGAAAAAGAGAAGTCGTGTCTGGCAACACTGTTTAAATGCATATGATTGGCCATCATCATCAACCTGTTTTCCTTTTTCCTGCTGGCATGAGTATAAGTAACAGCTGTCTTTTCCATTACCATTACCTTCTGGGAACATATCTGGTACAGCCTGCAACCATTTGGTCAAACTGAGCACAAACAATATGATAAAACAATTTTGTCTGTGCCCTAAAACTACAGAAGCAAAAATTAATATGCGACAGGCTAGCTCACTTTTATCGTTCAACATTAAATCTGGCTTGTGATGTGGAAGCTAAAGGGCAGCAGTTATTTTGTAAGAGGGGCAGACTCGCCTTTCTCTTCCTTGTTTGCCTTATTACTTAGGGACATGGTACTGTTCCCTATGGGCCTCCCTCAGCCCAATACCACAATCCTAAGCAGAGTTACACCCTTTTAAATCCATTAGCTCCAGTGGATTTAGAAGGGTGAACAATCTGAGCTGACAGAGAAAGGAACAGTATTATATTCAAATGGCACAGTTCACAAGTAGTCAGGCCATCACTAGTTACTAACATTCAACAATGGTTCTGTCACACTTGTGATCAAAAAGCAAATTCCAAATATGCAAACAGAAAGCAACGTGATTCTCAAAAGTCACCAGAGGTAGGCAGCAGATTTGTTTGTTAATTTACAGAGCGGTTTGAAGAAGCTCACAGACACATGATATTCCACATTTGACATTATGTCTCGTGCTCCAACGAAAGAGCTTCCATTTTTGCAATTTAGAGTACATGGTGTACATGGTGTTTCTTCCAACATGTGAGCAGCAAGTGCAAGTTAAAAGAGGTGATAGATCTAGTGGTGGGATTCAGCAGGTTTGCACCACTTCGGCAGAACCGGTTGTTAAAATGGTACTTGTAAACAACCAGTTGTTAAATTATTTGAATCCCACCACTGGAACCGATTGTTAAATGGCTCCACCACTGGATAGACCCACTGCTGGGTGAAAATGGAGAACCTCTGACAGAAGACTGAAACAAAGCAGAAAGACTCAATGCCTATTTTACCTCAGTTTTTTCCATGAAAAAGAGAACAGGCTCATCTAGAGATGGTAGAAGGCAAGGCATGATATCCAGGCTACTGGTTGACATGGACAGACAAGTTGCTGAGAAGTGCCTGGCTGCACTAGATATATACAACCCCCCAGGCCAGATGGTGTACACCCAGTGGTGGGATCCAAAAATTTTAATAACAGGTTCCGATGATGGTGGGATTCAAACAGTGGCGCTGCCGCACACATGCACCCCCAGTCCCTATTGGGCAGGGAGGTTGCTTTAGTAGCCCCTTCTTGGCACTCAGAAAAAATTAGTAACCACTTCTAGAGAAGTGGTGAGAACTGGTTGGTTCCCACCTCTGTACACCTAAGAGTACTCAAACAACTTTCTAGAGAGCTTGTGGAACCTTTGTCCATCATCTTCAGGACCTCTTGGAGGATGGAAGATGTGTCACAAGACTGGAGGAAGGCAAATATTATCTTAGGCCCCTTCCGCACACGCAAAATAATGCGTTTTCAAACCACTTTCACAACTGTTTGCAAGTGGATTTTGCCATTCCGCACAGCTTCAAAGAGCACTGAAAGCAGTTTGAAAGTGTATTATTCTGCATGTGCGGAATGAGCCTTAGTCTTCAAAAAAAAGGAGGAGAGATGACCCAGGAAACTATAGGCCAGTCAGCCTAAACTTTGTCTCAGGGAAAATACTGGAGCAGATTTTAAAAGGATCAATCTGCGAGCATCTGAAGGACAACTTGGTGATCCGAGGAAGTCAGCACAAGTCCTTGCCTGACCAACCTTGTTTCCTTTGATTGTATGATGAGCTTACTGGATTGAGGGAACACTGTTAGTGTTGTTTACCTGGATTTAAGTGAATCTTTTGACTGTACTAGACTTTAGGATAGCTAGGTGGATAGGGAACTGGTTGGAGAACTGTACCCAAAGCGTAGTTGTCAAAGACATTTCATTTGACTGGAAAGTAGTATCCAGTGGGGTGCTACAAGGGCTGGTTATGGGATTGATGCTTTTCAATATTTTTATGAAGATCAGAAAGAAAGGGTCGAGTGGACTACTCATTAAATTTGCAGATAACACTAAACTTGGTAAAGTAGTTATCAGCCCAAAAGACAGAGATAGAATTCAACAAGTTCTGAGCACACTGAAAAAGCAGGCAGATATGAACAAGGTGTATTCAGTAAAGATAAATGTGAAGTTTTATATTTGGGTAACAAAAAAGAGAAGCATGCATACAGGATGGTAGATACATTTCTTGGTAAACAGTGTGTGTGAACAAGATTGTGAGGTATGGGTGGACTGTAAAGCTAAATATGAGCAGTAGTGTAATGCAGTGGCAAAAAAAATGCTAATGCGATTTTGGGGTGAATCAACAGAGGCAGGATATTCAAATCTCACATGTCATAGTCTCGCTGTACACTGCATTGATCAGGCTGTACTTGTGCAGTTCAGAAGGCCTTACTTCAAAAAGGATGTGGACAGAATGAGCAGGTGCAGAGGAGAGCAACGAGGATGATCAGCGGCCTGGAGACCAAGCCCTATGAGGAAAGGCTGAGGGACTTGGGAATGGTCACTTTGGAGAGGAGGAGGTTGAGGGGAAACATGATTGTTGTGTTTAAATATTTGAAAGATTGCCTCTTAGAGGAGGGCAGGGAGCTGTTCCTGTTGGCAGCAAAGATTTGTACTCACAGTAGTGAATATAAATTACAGGTGGAAAAAACCTGGCTGGATATTAGAATTTCTTTTTTTTTTTTACAGTAAGAGTAGTTCAGCAATGGAATTAGATGCCTAAGGAGGCCGAGCGCAGTCTTTGAGCAGCAGCTGGATGAACCCTTGTTAGGGATGCTTTAGGTTCATCCTGCATTGAGCTAGATGGCAAATATGGTCCCTTCCAACTCTATGATTCTTTGGTGTTTGAGGAAATTAAATAAGATTTTGCAGTACCATTCCTCCTGTTTAAGAAAAACAGGGCTCAGTTTTGCTAGAAGCTCTTGAAACTCTTTCTTTTCCCAAGTGGTTATATAATACTTTTACTATCTGTGTAACATTTAGTTACTGATATTATATGCTGTTGCCATTAGGTGCATGTCACAACACACTCACTTGTCCAAGCTTGTAGTGCTGATCACTTAACCAAAAGAACACATTTATTGCAGCTCATCCTGAGAGCTATAACTTTTTCCTAATGAGTGATCCTCCTTAATTTCTGAGAACTGACATGACTGGGCTAGCCTTGACCACCCAGGTCAGGCCCACCAAATCCTTAGCACTGTTTTAAAGAGCCTTGCAAATCAGGTCATGCTCGAACAGCAAAACACTTAAGATATTATAATCCAAGTGTCTTCCAAATAGCTTCTTATAGTTTATTTATGGTTCATAGTTTATTTATTTAGGACATTTATATGTCACTTCTCCAGTGTCCTACTTCCTGTTCTAGACAAATGGGGGATTTTAGTCAATCAAGAAGCACTTGAGCACTTTCTCAGCCATTTTACAGTGCCTGCCAACCATCTGTAAAAACACTAGGGGTATTTTGATGATTATGAAGATTTTTGTTTCCCGCCCTTTTAGCACATGTCTAAATATCTTTAGCTGACAAGAGTGAACCCTCCAGATTAACCTGCCATTTAACATTCACTGCTCATCCCATGATATTTCCCTTGAATACTTAGAAATGAAACTAGGCATGCATGACCTGAGCAAGCAAGGCTGTCAATGACAAGGCATTCTGAAGGTAATTAATTCATAGGGTTCCTATGAGTCAAAAGTGACTTGATGGCACTTAACACACACATGCATGTTCCAGACACATTCTTCATTTCCAGTACAAATATTAGAATGCCCCCGCCCCCCATTGTGAAGGACTATAGCCAGTTGTCCCAACCTGGATAGGCTGGACCAGCCTGCTCCAGCGGCGAAGCTCCCAGGGGATGGGGGGAGGGGGGGTGCGCAACGCACTGGGTGCACGAATTTGGGTCATGTGGGGGCACAAAATCCCCCCGGCCCCTTAGGATTCTGGGAGATAGAACAGAAGGTAAGAATTTGAAAGACCTTACCACTACATGATACTTCAAAGTCTTCCCTTGCTGTTACTTATTGGAACATGAAGTAGAGATCATTGCTTATAGTACAGACATCAATGTGAGGTTAAATGAGAATCAGAATCTCCCCTGTCAGAACACACAGATTTTCTTAACCAGAGGCAAAAAGAAAACAATAGATGCCTTAGAAATTTAGATGACATAGGAAGCTATACAGCTTGTCTGGTTACATGAGATGCATACCAAGAAGTGGTTGCTGGGATCAGAAATTCAGCCCATTCTTGGACCCGTCAGCAAAGAGGTGCAACATGAATCACAATGAGCATAGCTTGCTCTCTGTCCATGACCAAAAACAACCCACAACCGCTAAGGTTTGTATCCTTATAGGAAAATATATGTAAAAAGTCAAAGTTTGGTTCTATTGTAACTTTTTCTGGTCTTTGACCGTAATAAAGTCTGTACTGTATGTAAAAAGTAGCCCAGGATTATTGAAGAACGTAGACTACCGTATACATAATGTTTGTTTTGCCAGAGAAATACATAAATTGGCTGATTTGTTAGTATCTACAGTTGTCAGGATATGGTAAGCAGGGCAATTTGGGGGTGTTTGCAGCTCCGCTCCTTAATAATAGACACTGTTTGGCCCAAGTAGACTTAGCTCAATGTAGCATAGTTTCTGCTTTCCTCTATGTGAAAATAACTACTTAGTTTTGCTTAGTAGTGTTTTGCTACTTACCAATCTAATTTCCGACCCTAAGCCAAATCCTAACGAACTGCACAACTAAAAGAATTTTAAATAGCTTAAATCAGAGTTAACATTCTGTGGGGAACAAGGAAAGTAAGATTAAGTCTCCAAGTGATAAATAATTAAATTTGAAGTTAAATAATTCTACACATTCCTTGTCTGAAAAGTTGTATGCCTGCCATATTTGTAAATATCCCAGGAGTCATTCTAGGGACACATTTTGAGGATTGACCTGTTGCAATCAATAAATTTATTTTTTAAAGCCTAAAGGCTTGGTTCCTATAGTGATGACACACAACAGCTTCTATGCTACTTCAATATAAAGTGGTTGTCTTCTGTGGGAAGTTTGTACTAAAAATAGTAAGAATTCTCAATGGTGATATTCTATAATTCTATATTCTACAATGGCATGTGCTGTAGAACACATTTTTCAAGTGGATGAGTTAGAAGAGACTGCATGCTTACAGGTTCCCCAGACAATTTCCAAACAAAGGGATGATTGCAGTTTCAATGGAAGAGGAAGGAAGATTCACAGAAAAATTCAAAGGCCTACTTGAAATATATCTGAGATTAAATTAAAATGCTAAAAAGTTTTAGTTGTGAGTGATTTTTATACTACATTGTAAATATATGCTTCCAAAATTTTATGCTATGTGTGGAGGGAGGCAAATTTCACTACCCTACCTAAATAGGACTCTTAACTCCAGATCATTGTGACAGAGTTAATATTTCATGTTTTCTATTGCAATAGGTAGCAGCAAACTTATGTTGGGGATGGAAGCCTTTTGTTTTTCTGTTCTGATATAGCTACATGAATAACAATACATAGGACAGAAGAAAATGCTGCAAAGCCATAAAAGAAGCTGTGGCTCCAATTCACTGTGCCTGGCCCAATACCTTTACTTATGCACTTTCAAAATTCAGCAGCTAAGAAAGAACCTTTTTTGGGCAGTAACCGCAGTATCCAGTACCCACCCAAAGGGGGTGGATTTAAAAGAGAACCCGGGGAAAATTTGAGGGTGCCTGTCAGGAGAGCAATATTTAAGCTAACAGTACCAAAATTTTAGGGTATCTTTAGGAGACTATCCTGATTATACCACCCAGGTTTAGTGAAGTTTGGTTCAGGGGGTCCAAAGTTATGGACCTTCAAAAGAGTAGCCCCATCTACCATTAGCTCCCATTGGAAACACCCCTTTTGGGGGTCCATAAGTTTGGACCCCCTGAACCAACCTTCACCAAACCTGGGTGGTATTAGCAGGATACTATCCTTATGATACCACCTAGGTTTAGTGAAGTTTGATTCAGAGGGTCCAAAGTTATGGACCCTCAAAATGATAGCTCCATCTACTATTAGCTCCCATTGGAAACAATGGAGGATGGGGTCACCCCCTTTGGGGGTCCATAACTTTGGACTCCCTGAACCAAACTTTACCAAACTTGGCTGATATCATCAGGAGAGTCACCTGATGATAGGCTGAAATTTTGGTGCCACTAGCCTAAAGACTGCGCCCCCTGCAGGCCAAAATGTAAAAAACAGTAAAAAATACAGAAAGTCACAAACGAACCTGCAATTTTTGCGCCCACCACAAGGTGGCGCCCAGGGCACTTGTCCCCGGATGTCCCCATGGTAGCTACGCCTGTGGCATTAGGTCATAATAACAGCATAAAATATATACCACACCGCCTAAAATGATCCAGGTAAAATGACAGGTCAGAAGCAGACAGTGTGTGTGTATGTTAAATGCCACCAGGTACTACCGACTCATGGCGACCCTATGAATCAATGTCCTCCAGAATGTCCCATCCTTAACAGCCTTGCAAACCGAGGGACGTGGCTTCCTTGACAGAGTCAATCCATCTCATGTTGGGTTTCCTCTTTTCCTGCTGTTGTCAACCTTTCTAGCATTATTGTCTTTTCAAGTGACTCTTGTCTTCTCATCATGTGACCAAAGTATGACAGCCTCAGAAGACCACAGCAAATTGAAAAGAGAAAATTCCTTAGTTAAGCTGCCTTGAGTCAAAAGAAAATGTGGATATAAATATTTCAGTATATAAAACAAAAGGTATGGCATGGGCATCCTGTGAAATTTCCATCAAAGCAGCCCTACTCAATGCCCAAAATATAAGCAGGGCGGTATTAGAGGAACAGGTGAAGAAAGAAAAGTGAGAAGAGCAGAGGCAGGAAAGGGTTTTTTTTCTAGTTCAGAAAAAAAGGGGGGGGGGAAATAAATATAGAAAATAATTGAGACTTCAAGGTGAATATTATGAACTACTGAAACTCCTTGCTAAGCTCCATACTGAAGCCCACTTCACATCAATGATGTATGAATCCTGGTAGGAACTTCCCTTCTGATTTCAGTGGTTATGTAGGGGGATGCATAAATCTCTGCAAGGTTTAAAGGCCCAGTGTTGGGTATATTGAAGATTAAGTTGCTATAAAGCCACCCATTTGAAGAGCAGTTATTGCAGTTTTCTTTTTCACATGCAATAACCATAGCAATATGATCAATTCATGTTAGTCACACATTTTGGGGGAGCAGAGATTAGAGATTGTTACATAAAAGATACCCAATATCTTATATCTAAACTAGAGGGTTTTAAGTGTCAAGAGGATTATTTATTATGTACTCTAGATGTCTCCTCCCTGTACATTAATATTCCATACAAGGAGGTGAGACTAGTCATTGCTGACACCTTAATCAGAAGAGATAACCAATTCTTGATTAGGCGTATTTTCGTTTTGACACCAAATTTTTTTACACAAATCCAGGATGTGCGTATGGGGTGTGGCCTGGCCGCCATGATCACAAATTTATTTATGGGACATCTAGAAAAATTATACTACTACAATGAAACAAATAACCCTTTTTGGACACATATCAAAAGTGTATAGGAGATATATTGATGATCTCCAGTGGTGAGATTCAAATAATTTAACAACTGGTTGTTTACAAGCACCATTTTAACAACCCGTTCTGCCGAATTGGTGCGAACCTGCTGAATCCCATCACTGTCTTAAGGATGTTGTAACGAGATCCCTGCCTTTGGGCACTACTGTAAAGGATTCCAACTGCCCTGTAAAGGATTCTTTCCCTATACTCTGCGGAGGGAGAGACAATAGCTCAGAGCAGAGCTCAGCAGCAGGGCATAGGTACCCTTCCCACACACACACGTACACGCAGAAGCACTTTAAAGCTGATCCTGTCAGGCTACATCACACTGCCGCCTTTGAGGGAAATTTAGCACTGTGAGGAGATCTCACATTTCTTTCCAAATCTGTTTACTCCTGGCAGGCCGGCTTAGGTGCTCCAAAAGAGACACTGTGGCTTTTTAACAATAAAACAAAGTTGGAACATTTATTTACAGGATTTCTAGTTTAGATGTTACAGAGATTATTAAGATCTACTTTTTCTTAGGTAGGAATACTTGGTTGTTATAGATAGAATATTGTTTCAGTTCAAATCTTCTTTTGTTAAGTTACTTCCTTCAGGGTAAACTTTCATACACAGACCAGAACAAATATCTAAACCATCTAACCTTTCCACCAAAGAGTATTCACACTGGGTGAAACAGAGCAAGCTTTGGGATTCCTCTAAACCCTCTCTTGACTCTGCCAATTATAAAACACACACCCTCAGAGACTCCCCAATCCCATCTCTAGGTGCTGTCTCCGCAGAGACCAAGTCCTTCATGTGGTTTAGTATTGTCCCTGTGATTAGGTTTCCCTAGGACCCAGGCTCAGGTTCACACCTCTGTGAAGTAGCAGATCACATGATTATTTCCTTAGTATTACATTGAGAGCAGAAAATACTGTTGTTTTTCTGAATTGTATGCATATTACCAAAATAGGGAAGGAAAGAGAGAGAGAGAGAGAGAGAGAGAGAGAGAGAGAGAGAGAGAGAGAGATCATCTGAAGGAAATATTTACAGGTCAAACAAAGTGAAGCCAGACATTTATTTGAAAGCAAAACAGTCATACTTACATTTGATGCTCATGTTCAAACTCTTTGGAGCAGATGAATCAACAGCAGCTGAATTTAAAAAAAGTTCTGTATTTATCAATGTTGCATTTTCAAAGCATTGAACACAGGGGCATACCCTGAGTGCACACCATTTTGTTTTGTGGTGGGGGGCGGCGGGCGCCAGCTGGGTCCCACCACCCAGCCTCTTCCATGGCGCGGCAACCTGGCTGCCACTCGGCAGCTCCCCCCGTGCTGGGCTGCCACTTACCAGCTGAGTTGGTCACTGTGGCCACAGGCTGGCTTCCTCCCCAGGGAGGCCAAGGAGGGCAGGAGCCAGGCCCCCACTACAGCACCTGCCTGGGCTGCCCGCTACCAAGGCCCGGCCTCCCTGTAGTCTGGCTCCTGCCCTCTTCAGGAAGGCTGGGGAGGGCAGGGCCCAGTAGCGGGTTGCCCAGGTGGGCGTCCCACACAGGCACTGTGGCAGCAGGTTGGCCCCTGGAGGGAAAGAGTCAGCCCACTGCCATGAAGCCCAAGCCCTGCCTTCCCTGGGGAGGGCAAGAGCTGGGCTGCAGGGAGGCCAGGGGTGGAGCTTGGTGGTGGGTGGCTCAGGCGGGCAGCCCAGATGAGCCCTGCGGAGGCAAGCTGGCTCCTGGCCTCCCTCATAAGTGGGGCACGGGGGGAGCCGGGGGGGGGGGGGCGCTGGGAGCCAATTATACACTGGGTGCCATTTTCGCCCGGTACGCCTCTGATTGAACAGCCTATTCATATCTGATAGTGGATTGTTGCTATTGAAACGTTGGGTTCAAGTAAAACAGTGACTCATAATACATTGATTGATCTATGCTATTTTAATTTATACAGTTGAAGATACTGTATATACTGCTTCTCAGATTCAATGCTGATATTTGCAGTTGAAATAATTAAGGCTGTTGAACATGTTTCCATTTCCCTGAATAATAGATTAAATGTTGTATTTCAGTAAAACAAAGCTGACAATGCAGTGAAATCTGAGTGATTGGGATAGTCCCCAGATAATAAGACAATCTTTTGGCCATTGTCCCCTTAGTAACTGACAATGTAAACAATGATTAGGCAAGTTGGAGAGCCTACAATCTGTGCTGTGCATCACAGATCCAATGTAATATTTGTTCAAGAATGTGGTGTTTCCTATTTAGGTAAACAAATTCAAGACACAGTTGTTAACATAGGAAAAAACCCTTCCAAATTAATAATCTTAGCAATAAACTGACTACTGTATACTGGAAGAGCATACAGTATATTAGAAGGTCAAAGGATCAAATTCCTTTTTAAAAATTTCAGAATAAAATGTTTACTGAAAGCCAACAGAATATCTCCTATGTCTGTGCCATACAAGGGAGCCTGAAGTTCTTCCATTATTTTGACTTCTATCTATAACCAAGCAATGGAAATGGTACATTTGAACCTTAATCTCTGAAAGGTTTTAGGTCAGGGTTCCACAGATCCAGCCAAGTCTCTATGGAATCCTAAACAGGATTCCAAGTCAGTCCTGTTTATTCAGTGGGTTCACACTTAGGAATGTGCAATTCTAAGCAGAGTCAGATCTTTCTAAGGCCACCGACACCAGTGGACTTAGAAAAGAGTAGATTTAAGTTTGCATTATAACAGTAAAATCCTATGTCCACTTACCTGGAACAAACCCAACTAAATACAGTGGATTTACTTGTGTGTACACCTGCGATTACCAGTTAAGATTAGTTGTTGATTTAGCCTACAATGGGATTCACACTGAAATTAGTCACTCGAGTGTCTTTTACTTGCACCGTAAAAGAAACTGTTCTATGGATAGAGTTGCAAAAGTGGGCAGGGGAGAGCATTTCTTTCCTATGTGTATCAAATGTTTGACTAAGAATATCATGCTTCTTTATTCAAGAGTTTCTTGACACTTTATAAACAGTAAGCAGCTGTATTGTCGAAGTAAGCAGTAAGCAGCTGGTACAGCAGTGTTTGTAATAACTCAGGGCAAATGGTAAGGAGATTTAAGGCTACCAAGGCATCCTCCTCTCTGGCCCACACTCAGCCTGCGCTTCTACACTGTGGTGACTCTACTAGCATGGCTGGTTCTTTTCGGGGCAAGGAGGAAAGGAAGGGAAGAAAGGTCATGGTGCTATAAATGCAGTTCACATTTTTGTACTGCCTAATGTTTACACAGAGTATTAGAATGTTCTCCCAAAAAACGGGATTTTTGCTTAGGAAATCCACAGGAAAAATAGATCCTCATCAAGATAATTCTTATTCCAGTATTGGAAAGCATGTGATAACAATATTCTCTAAAAGAGAAGCAGAAGTCCCCCTAACACCCTAACAGTGCAAAATCTTCAGACCTCAAGAATGCAAAAGAAAATGTTTTGAAACAATTTTGATATATTTCCTTCTATGTAGATTCATCAGAACTCAATTCTGAGTATCTCGACAGTGTGCTCAATGTATGGTCCGTGGTGTTCATATAGCCCCTCTTGCCTTTCAGATAAGGTTGGAGGAAAGAGTCACTGGAACTTTAGTCTGAATCTGAGAGGCTTGTGTTACAGTCACAAACCTTGTGGATGTAGTGGAGAAGTTCCCCCAGCTGAGGGAAAGGGTCATAATGCCATTTTTCAGGTATTCTCTCACCTGACAGGCAGCATTCTCTCTCTCACTGTTCTGTTCCCCAAGCAAAACTGTTTCTGGTGCCCTGTGCCCAGCCAGAACAGAGTGGGAGAGTCACAAGCAAGGTTTAACAGTTCAAATAAAAGGTTTAATATTTAGAAGAATGGAGACCCTAACTCCTCCCTGCATCTGTCTAAAACAGGGATCTGCAACCCTCGGCTCTGGAGCCGCATGCGGCTCTTTCAGCCTTATACTGCGGCTCCACGTGGCCTGGAGGTCCGAGGGCAGCGTGGGTATGTCCCTCCAGCCCTCTAGAGCAGCACTGGAAGGAAAGGTGAGTGAAGGGGCCAAACTGGAGGTGGCTCTGTCCGTGAGGGCACCACTTTTTGTGTCCCCTCCACTCACCTTTTCTTCCAGCGCTGCTCTGGAGGGCTGGAGGGACATGCCCACGCTGCCCTCTGACCCCTGGGGGTCGGAGGGTAGCGTGGGCGTGTCCATCCAGAGCAGCCGCCATCCCCCCTCTGCCCCACAGAGCAGGCGCTGGAAGGAAAGGTGAGTGGAGGGGCCAAACTAGAGGCGGCTCCGCTCTCTGGCTCAGTAGATCTTCAGGGCCGTGGGAAACGGGTCCAAATGGCTCTTTGGATGGGTAAAGGTTGCCGACCGCTGGTCTAAAATAAAGTACTTGCTTGACTGGACAGTAGAAGCTATAGAGTTTTGTTCTTTCTCTGACCGCTTCCAGGAAAGTCCACTTCTTTAAGTTCCTTGAGGGCGTTTTTGCACACACCGTATGTTGCAGATCTGGCATGTGAGGTCGTCGCTGTATCACACTTTTTTTGCACACACTTAAGCCGAAATGTGTCCCGACCCCCTTTCTGTTCCACATTCCAGCCGTTGTTCCGCATTTTTCCTGTCGCTCAATACTTGTGCAACTTTCTTGGAAAACGCAGTTTCCCCCCAGAATTTGGTGCCTAGTTGCGAAACAAAAGTGGAGCGAAAGTGGATCAGGCGGCAGCGAGGGTTTACGCCCACCGTGTGACGAGATTTGATCCATCCAATGGGAGTGCGACGGGGCGTGCTGGCTGCGCGTGCACATTCCTTTGTTCCTTTTGCATCTCACTCGACTTCCCCCCCTCATCCCGTTCGGTCGTGTACGCCTTGTAGCTCGACCCACAGATGGCCTCTTGAAGGGTGCTTAAAAAACCACCACCCCTTTCTGCTTTTCTCTTTGTCCCTCCCATTGTCCGGAACTGAATGGAGGGCGGCTGAAAGCGAAAGCCTGCTTGCTTTGGCGGAGCCCAGGAGATGTTGCTTAAAGGATGTGGATTTTCAAGGAGGGCTGGAAAGAGGCCCGGCTTGCATCTTTGAGAGGAGCAGAGAATATTCTCTTGTGCTGTCATGCACAACGGGTGCCTTATTTGCCTGCAGACCTCCTTTGGGGGTGGGGTGGGATGCGTGTGGGTTTTTTCCCCCGTTTCCCTTCTCATCCTGCTAAAGTAGGGTAGAGAAGAGGGCATTCCACTGTTTTCGTCCCCCTCTCTTTCTCAAGGATCCAGTTCTGAAAAGTCCTCCTGGGAAACGGAACAAAGGTATTCCTGTGCCTTCTCCCAGAGCGGGAGAAGAGAACCACTGAGAAAACACCCCGGCCAGTGGCGTAGGGGGTTAAGAGCTCATGTATCTAATCTGGAGAAACCGGGTTTGATTCCCAGCTCTGCCGCCTGAGCTGTGGAGGCTTATCTGGGGAATTCAGATTAGCCTGGGCACTCCCACACATGCCAGCTGGGTGGCCTTGGGCTAGTCACAGCTTCTCGGTGCTCTCTCAGCCCCACCCGCCTCACAGGGTAACTTAGGCCCCACCCCCGGACTGCCCCAGGACTGCATGCCAGCCAATCAGATTCGTCGTTTGCGCCGCATTCCTGAGGAATGCAAAAACCCGGGAGTTGCGAAGCAAGTGGAAGATGTGTGACTACCGGGCCATGTGTGAATGCCATCGAGCGACGAAACTACATTAAAAAGGTAAGGAATCAATGCGGTTCGCTTTTATTCTGGAATAAAAAGTGTGTGCGAAAACGCCCTGAGTCATTATCAGGCTACTATTCTTTGTAAACCTCGTGCTCTTTGTACACCTTTGACGTGGCAAAATACTTCTGCCTCCTAACTCCTTGGGCACCTGTACTGAACTGAACTGAGTTAAAGAGGGGCATTGCTGGGAGATAGCAGAAAGACTGCCTCTTGGGAAACTTCTTAAAGGGACAGGGGCTAACTACAATTCCCTCCCTTTGGAGACTATACAGAGGACTAAACCCATGCTATCTATGGGGAACTGATACTTGACAATAAAAATAATAAAGGCTTCTGTGGGGGCATGACACTCACTCATTCACTCACTCACTCACTCACTCACTCACTCACTCACTCACTCACTCACACACACACACACACACACACACACAGACTGCATCTCAGAGACTTGTAGAAGTTATACAATTAGAAGAAGAAGAAGAAGAAGAGTAGTAGTAGTAGTAGTAGTAGTAGTAGTAGTAGTAGTAGTAGTAGTAGTAGTAGTTTGGATTTATATCCCACCTTTCTCTCCTGTAAGGAGACTCAAAGAGGCTTACAAACTCATTTCCATCCCCCCTCCCCCAATAAACACCCTGTGAGGTGGATGGGGTTGAGAGAGCTCCAAAGAGCTGTGACTACCCCAAGATCACCCAGCTGGCATGTGCTGGAGTGCACAAGCTAATCTGGTTCCCCAGATAAGCCTCCACAGCTCAAGTGGCAGAGCGGGGAATCAAATCCGGTTCTCCAGATTAGAGTGCACCTGCTGTTAACCACTACACCACGCTGGCTCTCTCAATTAGGACTTTAGGACGCAAGTACTGAAGTTGAAAATATAAATTTCAGCTTTTTCAGAGAAAATGGTATGTGTATGAGGAGGATTGTGTTTAGTCCCCCCCCCCCCTTATGTCTAAAACATAACAGCTGAAATAAGCTCTTCATCTGCATTGCACCTAGGTTTTTAAACCTGGCTCTGTCTGCACAGAGTTTAAGTGATTGAAAATGATGTTGAGAAATGTTTTCTCCACCAAACTTGGATCAAACATCTGAATTGCTTTGTCAGATGCAGCCATGACTGTAGTTAAAGCAGGATCTTGCTGGATTAGCTACAGTGATCAGCATCATGCATGAGTGAAAGAAAACTGAAAACTGGGTTTGAACAAATGAGATATCATGCTTGAGCGCCTAGAATGCCAAGAATTTGTCCCTTTAAATTTGGGCCTTGGCTCAAAGGAATGCAGTAGTTTGAAAGAATCCCCTAAAGGTCACATAACGTCCTTGAATTAGTTTCTTCATGTTCAGTTAGGCTCTTTTTTCAAGACGTACCAAGACAGAGCAGAGCGGAAGAAACCTAAGCAGAAACCTAACAGGTGTGAATTATGGATGCCTCTCTCTTCATTACCCTCAGGTAGGCCAGATGCTGCTGCACATTTATAAGCATAACATTCCCACATGGGTGAGACTGACTTCTTTAGCTTCTTCTGTAATCCTAGCTATTTGCTAAGTGATTTAAATGCATTAGGCCAAAGGTGGACAGAGGTCACCTCAAAGAGCAGTCAAAAAAGGGGCAGGCAGACCTTTGAATTATGGCATGTTCAAAAAATGAAAAAGTGAGAAAGCAATCTGGGGAGGTAGACCAAATGACAACCAGGCCCGCTCCATCTTAGCTTTACTTTGTTCTAAAAAAGAAAAAGAATTGGTTTATTGTGCTGTGGCCTTTTGGCTTAGGCAAAAAGACCCACTGTGCTGCAGCCTTTGCAAGAAACACCAGGAGAAAGTGTGGCATAGGGCCATTCTGGCTTGTTCAGCTTGTACCCTGTCCCTGTGGCATATTTCCCGCATAAGAAAGCCATGTCTGCTGTGCAGACAACACAGTAGAAATTGTCTTCAGGGAGCAGCAACAAGGAAGACCAGGAACAAGAGTAGTTTATGTCCAGGCTAATAATAGTCACATTCAACACAGGCAGTCACACATTTCCTTTGCAATGTTTTTGTGTAGCTCTTATTCATTTCAGTGGGGCTTTCAGGGGAACATTTCCCAGAGGATTATGCCCAGTGTTTCTTGCAATATTCTATTAGTTGTTTGGTTTTCCAGATAAAGGGCTGGATCCAATTGCAGATTTCCTGCCCTATGGAGTCTTTGTGCAATCAGAAATGTTCTACAAAATGCACTAGCAGCTTACACCAAGATAAACTTATTGTATCCAACTTGCACCTCTACTTGTATAAGGCATTGTAATTACTGGTCATTGGTCTACCTTACAGTACACCCAGAGCGCTACTACTTGCACAAATGGACCTGCTAAATGAGCTTGTGTGTCCATTCACACATCGCTGGATCCAGCCCACAATTTCGAATTATGTAAATATAACCTTTTGCTGCAAAATATGTTAACAATGCATATCGATTTGGGGTTTCAACAATAACATCTAAGCAAGTCTACAAATGTCAGCTAACAAACCACCCAACCTCCAATCAAACAACACCTTTTCAAATACCTTTGGCAGATAGCAATTTTCTGTAATGTGTTGCCATGTGATCTTCAATGATGTACTGACTTGACAACTTGCAGGAAGAACTTGGAGAAAAGGCTAAGGAGAAAATATGTATTTTAGTCAACAAGGTTTTAAAAATATTTTGCATGTTAGGCCTCTTTTCTCACATTTTCTGTAGTAGAAACCAGCAGCAAAATATAATACAAGTGATAATTTAAGGTGGTTTCTTTCTCTTTGATTACTTTGTCATTATTGTTTGCAATAATGTATGAGCACTGTCTGTGTATTCTTTATGTGTTCTGTGCCATTATGTTCTCTTAGGAGAATATTACATTTAATCTCCAGTAAAATCTTCTACTGGAAAGATTTATTAATGAACCTAGATGAAATAGAAGAAAGAAATTTGCATACACCTATTTCACCTGCAGATACAAAGACCGATCTGGACTACAGCTCTAGACGGCTAACACAAATGTTTACAGGCAACAAGAATAAACAGACCTGGCAATATATATTTGCCATGATGCCAAGACACAGCCTACACACGTACATGTAGTATGCAACCTGAAAACTAAGAAGCCAAGATTAGCACATGTATAGGCTTTATACCAATGTTCAGCTGATTATGAATAGACAGGGAGCAAATCAAGTGGATTCAATCTCAGTCCATAAACATATTGCTTGTTCATGTTTTTATCATGTGTATAGGTTTTCAGTCTTCATTGTTTTTCAGAAATGTTACTAAATTAAGAGTACACAAAAATAGGCAAGTTCTGACCTGGATGGCCCAAGCTAGCCCAGTTTTATTGGATCTTAGATTAACAACAGAATTTATAATTTCAAGATATTCCCTTATATTAGTCTAGTGTGTTAATTTGAAGTAGGATTGCCAGACCCCTGCTGCCGGGGGTGAAGAGCCACTACTTTGAGCTTCTTCTGCTTGGTGCTGTCCAGCTGGCCTGCTAGACCAGCTGTCCAGATGTCCAGGCATAAAATGAGGCCTAGGCCAGCACCATGATGTTACATTCAGAAGTGACATCATCCTATAACCAGTAATGAGAGAGATACTCTGGTATTTTCTGTTTTTTGTGCAAAACTCTATGGCAAGAATAGTCTATATCAGAGTTTTATCCAAATAACAGAGCATCTCCCTTTGTTGTTGGCTGAGCACACAGGGGTCTCTGGCTACAGTTGTTTGCTGAGATCAGTCAGAGAGTATAGACAGCTTACTTTCACTTCTGGGGAAAACAGTCCAAACAAGGGGAATACGTTGAGCAAAAGCAGATCAATCAATCCACTCTGGGTCCACAAAGCCAAATCTTCAGTCCAAGAGCAGGCACTACAGAAACAGTTATTTTCACAAAGTTGCTCCTGCAATGCTTGCTGTTTTCAGCTACCTCTTATCAGCCTGCGTTCTTGCTTAGTCTGAGTTCTGTGCTGACTTACAGCCATCCCTTCTGTGTCTCTGGGCCTCCAACCGGATGCTGCATCATTTAGCATGCAGAGCCTGATGGCCCTGCTGTCTGAACTGCCTCACAGAACCGGGGAACCAACTGCCCTGTCCTCTTGTTCTTGGCTTGGGCCAGCACTGACCTCCACCTGTGTGACTGCTGGCTGCTCACAGGATTCAACCAACTGTGGCTCTGGAGATTCAGCCAGCATTCATTCTGATGGAGCTGGATCATCATGCCAGTATTCTTCATCTGATATTGCTTCCAGAAATGACACTATTGTGCTGGCAACATCAAGAGCCCCATGCGGATAGGGCGGGATATAAATTTGAAATAAAAAAATATATATCTAGACCTTATTTTGTACCCCTGCCAGCCAGCTCTTTGGCCCCAGAAGGGGTCTGGCAACCTTACTTCAAATTCACAAAACTAAATATAACTTCCCTAAAGTTGCATGTTTAAGTAAACAGTTCAGCTAGTTGAGAGTGGTTACATAAAGCTGTTGGAGTTGCTTCTTATATTAAAAGCTGCTTAGAACATAAGAACAAGCCAGCTGGATCAGACAAGAGTTTATCTAGTCCAGCTCTCTGCTACTCGCAGTGGCCCACCAGATGCCTTTGGGAGCTCACATGCAGGATGTGAAAGCAATGGCCTTCTGTGGCTGTTGCTCCCGAGCACCTGGACTGTTAAGGCATTTGCAATCTCAGATCAAAGAGGATCAAGATTGGTAGCCATAGATCGACTTCTCCTCCATAAATCTATCCAAGCCCCTTTTAAAGCTATCCAGGTTAGTGGCCATCACCACCTCCTGTGGCAGCATATTCCAAACACCAATCACACGTTGCGTGAAGAAGTGTTATATAAAGCAGTGTCCTAATTATTATTTTATTAGTCCTAATTCTTCCCCCCAGCATTTTCAATGAATGCCCCCTGGTTCTAGTATTGTGAGAAAGAGAGAAAAATTTCTCTCTGTCAACATTTTCTACCCCATGCATAATTTTATAGACTTCAATCATATCCCCCCTCAGACGTCTCCTCTCCAAACTAAAGAATCCCAAACGCTGCAGCCTCTCCTCATAAGGAAGGTGCTCCAGTCCCTCAATCATCCTCGTTGCCCTTCTCTGCACTTTTTCTATCTCCTCAATATCCTTTTTGAGATGTGGTGACCAGAACTGAACACAGTACTCCAAGTGCGGTCACACCACTGCTTTATATAAGGGCATGACAATCTTTGCAGTTTTATTCTCAATTCCTTTCCTAATTATCCCCAGCATAGAGTTGGCCTTTTTCACAGCTGCCATGCATTGAGTTGATATTCCCATGGAACTATCAACTAAGATGCCCAAATCCCTTTCCTGGTCTGTGACTGATAGCACTGACCCCTGTAGCGTGCTTGAAGTACTTTTAATTCTTCTGGTCTTCATCATTTTGGAACACAGAAAAACATTACACTTGGAAGAAGCTATGCAAGTTGGCCCTGGTTTGTATTTGGATGGGAGACCACGAAAGAACTCCAGGGTTGCTAAGCAGAGGAAGGCAATGGCAAATCACCTCTGTTAGTCTCTTGGCATGAAAACAGTCACTTGTGACTTGATGATACTTTACACAGAGAAGTATAGGTGAGAACAGATGAAATGACCTGAAATCTGCTATGTTTTCTGACCATACTTTTGCTCTTCCAGATACTGAGACATCATGCAGCAAAACAAACATACTACTGTGTGCAGAAAATTGTGTGTGTGTGTAGGGGAGGGGGAACCTGGACTTTTTTTAAAAGGACTTTGGGCCACTTACCAGAAAAGCAACTGGGCTTTTTTCAGATGTACACCTTACAAGAAAACAGGCTCTATCTGTGATGGGAAGGAGGCAAAGAGTTATAGCTACTTCACACAGGCCCTTTCTGCACAGGCACCAAGGGGGGGTGCGTCGGCATAATTTATGCCGGCGCACCCCCACGGGACCGTTTGCATGGACGGTCCTGCTGGAAGCGGCGGCAGCACAGCCTTCACACAGGCTGCACCGCTCCCAAACGCTCCTTACCTCCGGTTGCCTTCTTTCACATTGTGGAGGCCAGGGGACACGCCCCACCTTGCCAGAGCGACGACGCTGGAGAATGAGGCCAGGGGGCGTGTCTCCTTGCCTGCACAATGCGACGGAAAACAACCGGAGGTAAGGAGCGTTTGGGAGGGCTGGGAGAGAAACGCCGGTGTGGGAACGGATCAGAATGTGTATAAAAATTGTATTTAATCAAGAAATATGGAAAATCCAAATGAACCAAAGAAGCAAAGAATCAAAATGGGAGCTTCTGTGTAAGTGACCCAAAGCCTGCATTTTTGCAGTAGGTCAAAGCTTGTCAGTGATTATGCGGGCAAGCAAGATAACATCTTTAGGATCTTGGCACTGAGGGCCTACGTGACAGCAGATGCATTTTATTACTCTGTTTTTGGGTTAGAAATGAATGTGATTAGTTAAATCAATAAGTGTTTTTTATATAGTTAAATGAACACAGAAATGATAACGAGTAATTCATATTTACATGTATTAGTATTTTACTATAATTCTATTGTCTTAGAATCATTGTATAATTGTTAGAATCATTTCATGCTGGTAAAGGGAAGTTTTATGATCTAAAAGTATGTAGAGTCAGAACTGCATTGCCTAAGGACATCTCTCTCTGGGAGCCAAACTTAGCAAAACGGGTTTTTCTTGAAGACAGCAAGCTAGTTTTATGGCTATCCTTTGTATATGCATAGAGGCCATAAGCTAACAGCATGTAACGTTTGAGTAACAGAAGGAATGTGAACACGTAGCAGAATAAGAGGTTGCCTTCATGTGACCAGGAGACAGATCTGACCAATTAGATTTTGACCATACATGCTTGTAGCACGTGAAAGGGGTATGGGTTAATACGTGAAACGTAAGGGGAGGACTGTGTGACGTCTGTACTCTCTGTAACTTTAAAGACTGGGGTCTTTCGTATAGAGGGCGTGTCTCTTTCGAGAGCCACCCGGGAGGGTTAATCTCCTGTAACGATCTAAATTCTGTGTCTCTCACTTGAGAGCACCGAGGGCGTGTCTCTCCCTCGGGAGAGGTCACATTCTGTAACTGATCTAAATTCTGCTAAGTAAAAACTGTCTGTTTGTTTCTAATGTCAGATGTCTGTTGCTTTTATTTCTAACTAAGTTTTTCTTAAAACTAACTCAGCTGTGTAGGACCAGAGACGCAGTTCTGGCCCCACACCGGCTTCCACCCGGTGCCGTTCGCATGGCACCGAATGGAAGCCGGCGTTTCCAAAATACCTTGCTCCCTGAGCGAGATGAAAAAACACCATTTGGGCGGGCGCCAGGCGCCACTGCAGCAATTTGGCAGCGGCGCTTGTGCGAGCAGTCCCTGCCAAAACGCTGTTTTACTGGCCCGCCGCCGCCACTTTTGGCCCATGCAGAAAGGGCCTTAGTTGCTGGTAGCTCCCTTCTCTCTCTTCAGCTAGAAACCATCTTCATTCCCCTGCCTTGTTTTTCCAGATATTACCTGATACCTTCATGGAACAGGGACTACAGCATAAAAGAAGAGCCTCTGCTTTGCATGTGGAATGTCTCAGGTTCAATCCTTGACCTCTCCACTTAAAAGGATCACACAGTAGGTGATGTAAAAGATCACAGTCTGCTGCCTGTCTGAGTACTATTCAGGGATCTAGGAGGCAGAAACAAGATGCCATCACCAGTTTTTGCTTAATAGAGGATTCAGTCACTTTATGTTAGTAATGGGGCTGTAGCTCAATGGTAGAGCATCTGGTTTATATGCAAACAATCCCACATTCTATTCCATGTCCATTAAAAGGATCAGGTAAGCTCAGGAGATGTGAAAGTCTTGTAGAAAGCCATTGCTTCTCTGAGAATGCAATATTTATCTTGATAAACCAGATAGTAGAAGGCAACTTCATGTGTTTATGTGATGGCTACTAACTTTTATCAAGCAATGGTTCAATTTTAAAATCTTATTTTAAAACTTGTAGAAAATTCTAAACATTAAATAATTAGGCAAAACAAGACATTATGAATTCTGTATAAAGAGCTCCAAGCATTTCTTTCTAAATTGCCAGTACCCTACTCAGTCTAGAATTGTGTGTATGTGTTTGGGGAGATAGAGGTTTAAGCCTTCCCTCATTACCATTTTCCTGACCCCCAAACAATCCTGTAGGACTGAATTTGCTGCATTGGACAAACACATGGGTCCTCACACAGATATAGTGCCTGTTAATTTGCCCCAAAGGATTTTTTCCAGAATATACTCTAGGCCACATTCTGCCTCAAGAAGAGAAATATGAGTGATTTTGCTGTTTCAAGCAGGGGTGGACAGGAATTTATCGAGGAAATTAAACAGGCAGCCATCCTTTTAAAAATATATCGTTCTTCACGTATTTTCAGCTCTCCTATATGAACAATTTTCCACTTGAGGATTCTTCTTCCAAGCATGACACAGAGGTTCTGTGGCTGAATAACTCTGGCATGATAATGTTAACAATTTTTAAATATGGGCTTAATATCCGACTTTGTCATCTTCCCTGGCTTTAATATTTTTATAAAGAACACTTTGCTAGCCCAGTTCAAATTTGGGTGTATAATGGAAGTGACTGACTGTTTAATCTTCTATGTTCTCAAGAGACGATTTTAATTATTGTGTTAATCTCCAGCACTTTTACTGGCAGTGGCAAGGCAAGAGCAACTGAAGTCTTAGGCTGATTATGCACAAGGTGTTGGCTGCATGATGGCGGGGAATGTCTGTTGTGGCAAGATTTCTTGTACTGACATATTTTCTCAAGTCCCGCTTTCACTTTCCATTCTCTCCATGGCAAGCAAGACCACTTCTAGCACAATTTTAATTTGCTTCGCTGCCAGATACATATTTGCCAGTGAACAGAGCTTTGCCCCAGACATCTTCCCTACACCCACAATTATTCCCACTCCCTCGCATTTCCATCCACACCTTCTCCCCGCTCCCATATTGCTAGCTTCTTCAAGTCATGGAAAAGAAGATAACTCGCACCAACCTCTAATTCTCATATTGATATATAAAGATATCTATATAATACTAAAAAGAGAGTGCTTGGAAATAACAAGCTTCTCTGTCTTGTGGTGGTGGCGGTGGCAGCAGCAGCAGCAGCAGCAGCAGCAGCAGCAGCAGCAGCAGCAGCAGAAAGTGTGTGTTTGTGGAGGGCAGGGTGAGAATATCAGCTCTAGGATGGTCTCCCTCTTTTGCACCCTGTGATCCAGAAAATGGCTTTGCTTCTTTCATTTGGGAGGGGTATTATTTTTGAAACAGTAATATCGATATAAGTGCAGCTTAAAGGGCTAAGCCAGCAATCTTGAGTACTGCATGTAATGAGATCTGTGTCTTTAAGGATTACTTGATGGGTGGAGTTAGGGGAACCAGGTCTGCAGAAAAACTTCGTGGCAGGAGTGAGTGCCTCCTACACGTATAAATAGAGAATGCAAGGTGAGCCCATTACAAGCCCACTGTGCAGAGAAGAGCTCCGAAGTAAGTGTTCTATGCATAATGGGCCTTAGCTTTCATTCCTGATTGGCGATGTGGGCCAGAATGACCTGTGCCACAACTTGAAGCAACAGCATCAATAGGATAATTCATGTGGTTTTCCTGAATGCATTCCCCAGCCATTCCATACACCAGCAGAAGTCTAGGTCCACAGCAATTTATCTTTGCTGATCAGAAAGTACACATAGTATATTTAGGAAACTGGGATGAGTAACATTTCTGGAGCCATTTCCAGTGTTGACCCTACATCTTACATTGATAGGTGCTGAATGGAAACCTAAAGTCAAAAAAGCCCACTGAAATAATAGTAAATTAAATTAGAGAGCAAGTTTTTTCTATAAAACAATCTTTAACAAACTACCAAAATGAACTTCTGCCAAATGTCTTGTGGAATAGTGATGTCACCCAGCCTAGTTTTATTTTATCATTATTATTTTTTTGCAGGGGGGAAGGCAGGGGGACTGTAAGATCATTGTGGAAAGAAGTTAGTGGTCTAATCTCACCAAATCTTGAAAGCGAGGCAGGGTCAGTACTTGGAAGGGAGACTGCTAAGGAAGACTCTACAAAGGAAGGTAATGGCAAACCACCTCCTCGCTTGCCTGGAATGCAACTTGCTGGGCCACCATATGTTTGCTGAGATTTTACTTTTACACACACACACACACACACACACACACACACACACACACACACACAAACGAGTGACCTCAAAACTGCATCTCTTAAACTTCTCTCGTACCTATGCTCTGCAGGAAAAAAATGAGTCCACCCCCACCCCCATCTCATGTACAAAGAGAAGCCAAATTATCTATTATGCACACAGATTTTTCATAGCATTTTTGCAGGATGGGAGAAACAAGTTTCCTCTGAGGTGGAGACAGGGGGTCTGTGAAAGGAACTCAGGTTTATTGAAGTGAGTGAGAAGAAGAGTTGGATTTATATCTCCCTTTTCTCTCCTATAGGAGACTCAAAGGGGATTACAAACTCCTAACCCTTCCCCCCTCACAACAAACACCCTGTGAGGTAGGTGGGGTAAGAGAGCTCAGAAGAACTGTGACTAGCCCAAGGTCACCCAGCTGGCATGTGTTGGAATTCCCCAGATAAGCATCCACAATCTGAATTCCCCAGATAAGCCTCTGCAGCTCAGACAGCAGAGGGGGGAATCAAACCTGGTTCCTCCATATTAGAGTATACTTGCTCTTAACCACTATGCCACTGCTGCTTAGTGATTAATTAGTGAGGCTAATTAACTTCAAAAAGGCGTAATGGCTGAAAGATTTAATAAGTACAATCAATATACGGTAGTTTTTATTATACACAGCCAAATAAAAAGAATATGAATTACCTTTGAGAATGTGGCTTAGATCTAGCAGAGCATTTGACAATTGTACCTTTAGCACACTGAATATTTGCAAAATACAAACCTTATATGTGCCAATAAAAGTATTCTATAATGTATTGTATCAATATTTATATTAACGTTCTGTACATAAGACTGGTACTAACCCCAGGTTTCCTCTTGAGCTTGACTACGTGCATAAAACAATGTGTGACCTTATGGTGCAAATGTGTATGTTATTCTTATTGTTATATAAGAAGAAAACAGTTCTCATCTTGGAGTTGTAAATGTTGCTTGGTCGTACAGATTGCATAACCACTGCTTTGCCAGAGCACATCCTGCCTAATCCAGAATTCTGCCTCTAAGTCTGTGGAAGTGTGAAGTGTGAAGGTGAGGCCATTCTTTGTTCTTTGCCACCTGCAGATGATAATCAATATTTTGAACAGGAGTGAAAAGCTGTTGCTACAGTGTTAAAAGTGGTTAAAAGTGTTGTGCAGCCTTGAATTCTGAATTAAAAAGCATGCAACGCATGTTAACACTTACAAGGAAGCCTGCCTAACATTGTTTTGGTGACCCATGCCTAAAGAAGACTAGTTAAATACTGCAGTCTATAAAGAATATGTTTGCCTGGGTCTCTGAAATGTAGTGGCTATGCTGTCTTAATGAACAGCACATTCATTCCCAAGCAGAAAATCCCTTCTTGGTGTCACGCTAAGGCAGCCTATGCATACTCACTTAAAAGTAAGTCCCACTGAAGTCAACAGAGTCTAATTTGCAAGTGAACATGTACAGGGTTTGGCTGCACTAGAAGAAGACAGACCATTCATGGCTCCACCTTTTGGATGTGCACCATTGCAAAACCAAACTCAGCATCACTTAAAAACATGTTTTAACCTTTTCCAAATCTGACTTCAAATTAGTAACATGGTATACTAACACAGAAGATTATTAACGCAGTATCCAACGCAGAATATTAACATGTAAACATAAATTAAGAAATGTCAACATCTGTAGAGCAGTACAGCTGTTTATCAAATAGCACCTTATTTACTTTGTTCCTTAGAAATTCATGGGAGCCATTGAGAAAAGAGCCAACCTATTTTTATGGTGACACTTCGATTGTGGTACCTGCATATTTATCTAATGCCTACCATCTTGAGTTTTCACCACCAGATAAAACCATTCTGTTTGCCAAAGCCTTTAGTGACAGATTATAATTTGGGCTTGTTTTTCATCCTCATACTTTGAATGAAAAATTCAAACGCTTATTATTGGAGGTGTTATTGTGTAGTTATTTCACTGCTGGTAGAGGTTATTAATCATGTTCAGTTGGATAGGCTGGTTGAGACAAGGCCTTTCTTTCAGGGCTGTTTTTTCCTCCCATTCTTTTTATGTAAGTCACCTTGCAAACTATGTAAAGAACCATGGGAATGTCTGGAGTAAATAAAGAAGTAACTATCTGCACAATCCTGCTCTTGTTGCTGTCCTTTGGTCACATCAGAATGTGTTGGGATGACAGAAACTGGGTTTCACAGCTGCAGATTATTGTGTTAATACAAGGGTGCTACCCCATTGGCATAGTGTCAGTTGCTCTGGAAGAATGGCACATTTGTTGACAGAGAAGGGCAATTTCCTCCAACTTCCCCCTCCCACTTTTTGTAATGTTGACCTCCATATTTTATTTATAAGTACTTTGTGGCACCAGGACTCAGCTCACAATCGTTTAATTCCTGGTTTGAATTAACAAATGTTCATTTCATTGCCTTCTCTCTGGGCTATTCCACATGCACAACTTATGACTGATTGCATTTAAATTGGCTTGGGAAAATTATTCTGCAGGCATGCCCTTTCCTCTGAATCGCTTCTGTTGGGGAGTCAGAGTATTTTTTTTCTGTACATGGCCAAATAATCAGAAATACTGATGGCATCACAGTGCTGTCATAGCAGCAACTCCCCACTTTTAAATTTTTAGCACAGGGAGTCTAGTGCTACTGCGCAGAAATGCTAGAGACCGTTTCTCCTCCATCAAAACTGTTGCCACTGGCAATTCTCTGTTTATTAATTGGATAATCAGTGCCCATGTGGAAGTGTCGGAAAAGAGAATGCTCAACAAAATGGCTCCCAACTCTGCATTAACTGAAGCTATGTGAAGCAAAACTCTTTCAACAGCTACCCAACCACATTTTTTTGTTCTTGCCTTTAAAGGACAAGTTTAGCAATAGACCACCAAGGGAAACAGAGCTTTGCCCCAGACATCTTCCTATGCCCACAACATGTGGGAGAATCAGAGAACACAACACTAAAGAAATTGGTTCCTGAGCAGTTGTTTACAGGTGCTATTTTAAATAGTGTGAAGGATTGGCATCTCCTCTCTCCACTCTGAAGATGAATTATTCTTTTTTTTTAAAAAAATGGCATTAACCTATTACTATACTGCTGAAACACTGAAGCAACTGACTTAGCAGGTTCTCTGAATTTCCAGTTTTCATTCTTAACCTCCCCCCCCCCCCGCTCCCGTAAACCTCTAGCGCTTCCTCACAGAGATACATATTTTTCCTTACATCTACATGAGGGGAAAATGGCATGGGAAAAGCCCCCCCACAGACACACCTTGCCATGGCCCCACCATCCCAAATGAGGGAGGGAGAGGCAGCCTGCCTGCTCCACTCCAGCCTTGCCCCCCAAAGCAGGGAGGGAGGGAGAAGAAGACTGGTCAGCTCTTTCCAAATCCCACACATAGCTTGGGTGAGCTGGAAGCCTCCTCTGTGTAGGTCGTTGCTTTCACAGTTGAAGATGACATGATAAGGACATAGTTATCATGGGTTCAAGCTTCCAGTGGTGGTGAACCTTTGGCACTCCAGATGTTATGGACTACAATTCCCATCAGCCCCTGCCAGCATGGCCAATACCACAGCTTTAGACACTTACAGGAAAAGGACATACAAAAGAAACAAGTCATGGAGGACAAAGAAAAAAGCTATGAATAATATAGCCAGCAAATGGGATGTGTATGTGTGTGCATCATCATGTGAGTTATGATGTCACTTCTGGAAACACCTGAAAGTGACACTGGGTCACTCTGGAGGTAGCACCTTAGAGAACAACAAGATCTTTGTAGTAGAAGCTTTTGATAGTCAAAGCTTTTTTCATCAGATACCCTGAGAGAGAGAGAGAGAAAGAGAGAGAGAGAGAGAGAGAGAGAGAGAGAGAGAGAGAGAGATCAGGGTATCTGTATATATGTATATATATATATATACACACACACACACATACACACACACACACACACACACACACACACACACACACATATATATATATATATATATATATATATATATATATATATATATATATATATATATATATATATATATACATATACATATACATACATATATATACACACACACACACACTCACTCACTCACTCACACACACACACACACACACACACACTTTATCTAATATTGTTGAACTGGACACATGTCAGTTTTCTACAAAAAGTTCCACCCTCAGTCTTAGACTGGAGAATCTTCATGCTTTACTCAGCCTGGTGACTTCTGTATCTATCTCCTGGTAACAGGAATTAGTATTCGCTTTCATCACCAGATCCACTGAACATTTAAAAGCAGCTTTAGAAAGTGCAGAGAGTGATAAATTGGCAGCAGTAAAAGTATCAATAGTCATCTCTGCAAGGATACTTTTCATATTCCCAAACTAATATATTCTGCTGTTATAGCTCTAGTTTTATAATTACTAATTTACCCGGTATCTGCAGAGGAAACTGGAATAAATTCCTTTGGCATGTTATGCCTTGAATAAATCACATCTAAAGTTATCAATTTCCTGTCATAAATCTGAAAGAAGCAATAATGCCGTTTGATGCATAGACAAGGACAGCAGTAAAGCATCCTTCTTCTGTTTGGCTGATGATCCAAAATGCATGAATTGTAAAGCAGCAAACAGTAAGCATCACTTGTCCTGTGCCATGCTGCCGTTAGCTACAAACACACAGCCATTACTCAGCTTAAATAGGTTGTTTGTTGTGCTCACTCATGAAGTTACCAGATGGACTCCATTTCAGACATTCTGGTTGTGAGAGCTCTGATCCATTGGCCCCCTCTGCCCACAGAGTAGTGCAAGAACACAAAAATACAATGGTTGCTTAAGGATTATTCTGTAAGGTAGCTTTTTGTGATCTGAATTCAGAACTAGTGCCTCAAAAGTGCAAAAAATATAATTAGAAAACTGTTTTCAGAATAAATTGCATAAATGCTGTCCCACACAGCTCAGAGTCACACAATTCTACAATTAGGGTTGCCAACAAGCCCTAATTGTCCACACAGTAATAGTAAGTTCTGATTAGTACTGGCCTGTGAATCAGTAAAATCCCAATTTAGGCAGAATCCTGCCAAATTGCCCAAAACATGCTAGGTTTTGTCTTTCTACCCCTGACTTAGAAAGAAGCTATGATTGCTCTTTCTCTGTTATCATTCCAGCCAGCTTGCAAGACAGCTTTGTTTCAAATGGTATTTGACTTAATATTGATTGCAGAATTGGTTGTTCTTGTATTTGTGTTCTATGGTCTACTTTTATGGTGATTTAAAAAATCTCTTTAATATTAACATTGATCTAGTGCAAGCCACTTTGGACCTTTAAGAGAAGAAAGGTACAAATATTTTCTAAACAATTGTATTAAGTAAATCTATTCTATGTTGCATATTTCTTAACTTAGAAATATTACTGTCTGCTTACCACCAAATTTCTCTCAGCATGGTCCCAGACAAGATATCATTATGGCAGATCACATAAGTAAGCTTTCCTAGTTCAGACTTGTTGGGGGGAAAGTTATGTGATGCTCTCCCTAGTCAAGGCCATGTTGCCTGAGCTATGCCATGAGCTTCCCTGAAGTGGAGGACCTGTAAGGCCTCAGACTGAAGAGAGAAGGGAGGATGTAGCATCTTGTTCCTGCCCCTTTTCCATATCTTCTGCTCCTACACACTAACTGTGCAAGGATCCTTCATCCTCTCTGGCTGGCTGCAGATCCTCCTTAAGTTGACCACTCTTCCAATTCCCTCCTCTGGCCTGCTCCTCCACTCCACATTAGAGGCTCTACTCCTTAACCAAGTTGAAGAGTCTTGAAGCCCTGTGTCTGCTGCAGTGGCCTTCTGGTCTACTCCTTTACCCCAAGCAGGGCGTGACTGGTGCCATCTGGCTATCATACTCTGTTACTGAACCCAGAGACTGCAGCCCTGCCTTGCCTGTTCTGAGCACATCCCCACCTGGCCTGTTGTGTATGGTTGTGTATGGCTTGTCTCAACCAAGGATGGGTGGCTCCCATCACCAGACAAATGAAATATACACATGCCAGGAGAAGAGGGCTACTTTGCAAAAAGAAAAACGGCATCTGTTGGGAGGGGGAGCTATGTGCAAAACCTTGGGCAAGCTTTAACTAAATCTAGTGCTTATGAAATAGCCATCTTATGGTTCTACCAGTTGCCCAGGTGGTAATTTAGAATGTCACTGGAAGGACTTCAAAATTTTCTACTGTAACATACAAAATGAAACTGCCTATGCATGATCAAACATTCTCACCATGGTTTTCCAAAGAAGAAGAATGTGCTACTGAATCACAGCAACTCACGGTGACTCCATCCAAGGGGCTTTCCAGGCAAGAGGTGGTTTGCTATTGCCTTACTCTGCATATCAATCCTAGTCTTCCGTAGTGCTGTCCCATCCAAGTACTGACCATGGCCAGCTCCCATGTTCTGATGAGCCCAGGCTCAGCTGGACTTTTAGAGCTGCTTCCTTAGCTCTATGTTAAATAGAGACTGGGAGAAAAAACTGCAGATGAAAATAACCCCAGACTGTGGTAAATCAAGAGAGGGTTTAGAATCATTATGGCCTTCTTGAATTAATCCCAGGGGCAACAGGGAGCCAGTGCAGAATTGTTGAGCCGTCTACTGATTCTCTGTCAGAAAATTAATCATATTAGCTTATCATTTGTACTGAAAGCATTATTTATTTATTGTATTGAAAGCATTATTTATTTATTTAGATATTCAGACCCTGCTTTTCTCCCTGTAACACTGTTCTCTGCTCCTTCCTTTCATCCTGGATTTATTTATTTTATGTACTTGATTTTACCCTGATATATGTCGAAACAACCACCTGAGGTAAGTTGGGTTGAGAAAGGCTGATTTGCCCCAGGTCAAGTGTCATGGCAAAGTGGGGGTTTGAACTGCATAGATCCTAGTCTGATACTCTAAACACTACATCATACTGGCTCTTACATTTTTTTGAAGTTACATTTTTAAAAACCATAATAAATACATTGTATACATTAAACTGAAAGATGAGGTAAGTGTAGATTTTTAATGAAGCAATTGCTCTGGACTAGGCATCTCAGCATGCCCTCGATATACTACAAGTTCTATTTTAAAGCTTCCCCAAGCTCACCCTGCCTGTTCTCACACTATTACCAAGCTTTCAGTTATGTAATAAATAACACCACCTTTGAAAGGCTGAAGCAATTACAAACCAAATCTTAGCTAGAAAACTGTTTTAAAGCTGCTTCAAGCAAAAGTACTTGAGATATTGCCAGTTGATAAGATCTTCAGTGCTAAAGATCATAATTATCCATAGCCATGATAAACATCCCAAGTATGCTTGGCAAATGGTAATACCAATTTATACACATTCAACCTGTATGCTTTTAACTTCAAATAGAATGCATAGTGCTTTTTCCACTGAACATTTTAATACTTACGGCTACTTTTGATACTCATGTGTCCTCTGAAAGGCCCCATCAATGAATATGTGGGGATCATGACTTACTGGGACCCTAGAAGGGAAAAAAAAGATGAATTATGAACAGGAAATGTTAATAATTGTGTGTATGTATAGCAAGGGAATTCATAAATATCTGCTTAGTAAGCTATGCAGGTATCTGTTGTGAATTAAGAAAATAATTGCACATTTAGCCTCAATGAAAGGGACAAGACATTATCTCTAGACCTGTTGGCAACCACAGCTATAAAAGGGGATCTACCTGAAATCCAGCCCTCGAAGTGGAAGGTGAGAAAAACCGTATGGCTGAAGAGTCTCAAAAGGATTAATGATCTGCACTACATTTTATATCAGCCTATCTGAGAATCCCAGCACTTTACGACTCACAAACTGTGCAGATATAAAGACTGTGACCATTTTTCTACCATGAACACATATAGGATGCTTATGAAATCCTATGAGAGAGCCATGAAGATGGCAAATAAATCCTCCATTGTCTCCTCCATCGCAGCTGCTAGATCACACCCGGCGCAATTATTACTGTAATTCGAACGTTAACGACTTCATCTATTGGTCCCAAAAATAATGAATTAACATTGAGCTGTGAGGCATTTGTGAGCTTTTTTGCAGACAAAATCTTGTCTCTCCACCAGGCTCTTCTCGCCACAATTGATACAATAAAGGAACTGGAGGCCCCTTGCCCATATTTTGGTCCTAGTTTTGACCATTTCAACTTGCTTACTCCCTCTGAGGTGGACAGGCTTCTGTTAGCTGTGAGATCTATCACTTGTCTTTTTGACCCGTGCCCCTCCTGGCTAGTGGAAGCTTGGAGGGAGGAGCTACGGAGCCACATGTCAGCAGAGGTAATTTAACGCAATGGTAGAACTTGTGGCAAGGAGAGAGTAGTGTAGTCTTCTTGCACACAACAGGAACCTTCTTCACTCATGGAAATAAACATTCTTCAAACATGTTCTTCTTTTCATAGGAAGGCTTTTACTTAATAAGTTGCAATAATATACAGGACTACAAATATAAACTACTCTAATTATACAGAACACTTCAAATCTATATACAGCACACAATGGCTCTCTTGAACAAACAGCCTTCTCAGGTCAGCTGAAAGAGGCAGTGGTTCGCCTCCTACTTAAAAGACCAAATTTAGATCCTCAGGACGTGGCCAATTACTGCCCATTATTGAACCTTCTGTTCCTAGGTTAGGTAATTGGGAGTGCGGTGGCAGGTCAGCTTCAGATGTTTCTGGAAGATACCAAAGTGTTGAACCCCTTCCAGCGGTGTTTGGAGGTTGTGGCTGGTTGGTTAAGAACTAGCAGGTTGAAACTAAATCCAGCAAAGACGGTCCTGTGGATAGGTCATGGGGAGATGCCGGCCAATTTTACTGTGCCTGCACTGGATGATGAGGCCTTACATTTGGCCTCATTGGTGACCAGTCCGGGGGTGATCCTGGTCTTGGGGGTTTCCCTAGAGGCCCAGGTCACCAAAACAGCCCAGACTGCATTTTACCATCTTCGCCAGGCAAGACAGTTGGCTCCCTATCTCTTTTGTTCTGATCTGGCCACAAGTGATCCATGCAGCAGCACCTACAGATTAGATTATTGTAACTCGCTCTATGCTGGCTTGACCTTGAACCTAATCCAGAAGTTGAAACTTGTTTAGCTTGCAGCCTCAAGGCAAGCCTTGAGTAGGGACCACATAACAACTGTCCTCTTCCATCTCCACTGGCTGCCTATCGAGTACCGGGCTATCTTCAGGGTATTGGTTCTGACCTTTAAGGCCATGAGTGGTCTTGGATCCAAATACCTTAGGGACCGCCTCTCCCCATACTACCCTAGTAGGTCCCTCCATTCTTTGGAGAGGAACCTCCTGGAAATCCCTGGCCCGAAAACTATCTGGCTCGACAGGGGCCTTTTCGATCCTGGCCCCAACTGGTTAAATATGTTCCCGACTGAGATCAGGGCCCTGCGGGACTTGAGTAGTTTCTGCAGGGCCTATAAAATACAGCTATTCCGCCACACTTTCCCTGAGGCCAGCCAGCATATTAAATTCTGTAAGTCGCCATCTGGAGTTAGGTCTTTTAGATATGATTGTTTAACTGTTTTAAAATATTTATTATGATTTTATTGTGTTTGTTTTAAAATGTTGTTGCCACCCTGAGCCTCTTGGGGAAGGGCGGGTATAAATTTAAAAATAAATAAATAAATAAATAAAATATAAGGTTGCCAGCCTCATAGTAGTTCTCCAGGAATTATGACTCATCTCCAGAATACAGAGATCAGTTCTCATGGAGGAAATAGCAGTTTTAGCAGCAGTGGTGTAGTGGCTAGGAGCAATGGCTAAGAGCAGGTGCACTCTGATCTGGAGGAACCAGGTTTGATTCTCCGCTCTGCCGCCTGAACTGTGGAGGCTTATCTGGGGAATCCAGATTAGCCTGTACACTCCCACACACACCAGCTGGGTGACTTTGGGCTAGTCACAGCTTTTTGGAGCTCGCTCAGCCCCACCCACCTCACAGGGTGTTTGTTGTGAGGAGGGAAGGGCAAGGAGATTGTAAGCCCCTTTGAGTCTCCTGCAGGAGAGAAAGGGGAGATATAAATCCAAACTCCTCCTCCTCCTCCTCCTCCTCCTCCTCCTCCTCCTCCTCCTCCTCCTCCTCCTCCTCCTCCTCCTCCTCTTCTTCTTCTTCTTCTTCTTCTTCTTCTTCTTCTTCTTCTTCTTCTTCTTCTTCTTCTTCTTCTTCTTCTTCTTCTTCTTCTTCTTCTTCTTCTTCTTCTTCTTCTCAGAAGGGGGACTTTATGATATACTATAGTCTAGGAGCCAGTGTGGTGTAGTAGTTTTTTCAGACTAGGGACCTGGGAAGCCCACATATGAATGCTTACTCATGCCATGGAAGTTTGATTGATGACATTGGGCCATTCATACACTCTCAGCCCTGACACAGACTAATATTTGGATGGGAATCCTCTGAGGAATACCAAGGGTCATGACATGGAGGCAGGCAATGGCAAATCTGAAAATCTCATGCCTTGAAAACCCTATGGGGTCTCCATAAGTCAGCTGTGCCTTGATGGCAGAGAGAGAGAGAGAGAGAGAGAGAGAGAGAGAGAGAGAGAGAGAGAGAGAGAGAGAGAGAGAGAGAGAGAGAGAGAGAGAGAATCTAGTGGAAATGGAAATAGAAATCTTAGAGTGACATCACATTCCCCATTGAGTTTCCCCTCCTTCCCAATACTGACCTTTCTTGCCTCTTTCACAAAATGTCCAGGAATATCTCAAGCTAGAGTTGGCAACCATGAATGCACATGAAGCAACCTCATGCTGAATCAGACTGCTGGATAGGCAGCAGCCTTGGCTACAGCCCAGAGATTTCTTCACATCTATCCAGTGCAGAACTATTGCTTACTTTTGATTAAGAAAGTTAGAAAAAAACATACTAGCTCATTGGAGTTGCATATGTCAATAACATCCAAAAGAATGACACTATGTCTACTAGAAGTAAAGGTCAGCTGCCTTGAAATAATTTTGGCATGTATCATGACAAATGTGGACATGTAAAGTGTCAGCCTCCTCTTGTGTAAGCTTATACCACATTTCCGTTTTCAATGGTTACATATTTTTTTATAATTTTGATTAAAATGTCAAAAGCATACTAACTTAATTGTCCATGAACAGCCAAGGAATATCACCTGCCCAGTCCTGTCTTATAACTCCTTTACGGCTGATATGGTTTCCGCATTTGGCCACAGCTAGGTTATGGCACATAATCTGAATTTCTACCCCAAATCTTTCAGGTTATCAAGCTGACTTGAGGTCTGACATGACCCTATTAAGAGCAAGAACTCTCATCAGAGCTCCTGGTCTCCTCTATGGAACCCTACCACGAGCTGTTCTTTCAACTCTAAGGCTCAAGGGCTTGGTCATGCTCTTTTCAAATCTGCAAAGTGCTTCATAATCTTTATCTTGCTCTCTCTTCTCTCTGTCTGCCTGGGCAATGATTGTATATTATTCTACTTTTGGAATGTTAAAATATACCCTCTTAACATTTTTGCCTGCAGTGCACAGGACTTAGACAGCTCTGTACACACTAGGGAGTCCATTCATCAGTGTTTGACCTCCACATGGTGGCAGGACCAGAGAAACTGATTGCTTTTGTCATTGTTAAAGCACCTCTCCAACAAGTGTCCCTGCTGTGGCCTCATTATCAGCTGTGCAGAAAAGTAGAATTAAACACCTATTTCAATGATGGCAACAGTAAATTTTTAAACCTAAAAAGAAGGTAGAGCATTGTTCAAGTGAAACATTTCTGATGGTATTTCTTATTGGGGGGGGGGGGGGCTTGCCTTTATTGCAAATGAGAACAAGAAGAAACACAGTATGAACTGACATGACCTATGATCACCATTCAGACCCTCCAGGAAAAGTAAAGCACTGCATCTTTGCAGTGACAGCCTAAATATTACAAAATTGCAGAATCCATATGTTTACTCAGAAACCAGTCTAATTTTATTCAGTGATGCTTAGTGCTCTTAGGAATGCAGCCTATCACTATCAAAATAATTATTAGTATGACAATAGTGTTTGTGCACAGAGCGGTACTATTGGAAGAGATATTTTGCACCCACCTAAACTGTTCCTATCATGAAAGGTCAGATTGATCTGCATTGTTGCAGAAGACAGGTTTCATCTTTAATGCAATTCTACTTCCAATATGATGTTTCACTTTTCTCCATAGAACTAAATAGCAGCCCAGCTATGGAATCCTTCCCTAGTCAGATTCACTGGGTGTCTACTTCACCATCTCTTATGCACACTAGACAATAACATCTCATTTGAAGGTCATCCCTTTTTAAAGGAGCGGGAAGGAGGAGACATTGTCCTTTCTGCCTCATTAGTACAACTCTGCTGATGGGAAGCGGAAGGTGGGGTGAATTCATTCTTTCCCCCTCCTTGTTGCAACCCTCCTGATCTGCACATTTTTTCACCCATTGGCAAGACCCCAGCATCTTTCTGGTGTCCAAAAAGGAGTATGTCTGTAGAAAAGAAAAGCGGCATGCCTTTCATTGGCAGCTGATTGGATGCAAGTTGCTATTTTTAGTTTGTAGGCCATCGTGGATACTATTTTTTAGCAGAAAGACAAGATAGCAAGAACTTGATAAATAGATATATAAATATAGGAGATTGCAAAGGGTAACTAAAGGATGAAGTTAAGGGTTAATCATCCACCCAGCCATTGACAATAGCTAGATTTAAGTCCAGTAGCACCTTAGAGACCAGCAAAGTTTTTCAGGGTATAAGCTTTGAGAATCAAAACTCCCTTCTTCAGATATGGCTTTTACCATATTCAGCCATATCTGAAGAAGAAAGCATTGATCCTGATCAATTTTAACAGATAATTTGATAAAGGAACCTAAAAAAAACCAAGGTGACCTTCCAGAACACCAGCTTTCTGAAGAAGTTTTGAAAACCTGTCCAAAATGTTAACAGTTTCACTGCTTTTCAAGATTTGTTTTTTGGCAAACACACTCACCAACACAATTAGTTATGGAAGCCTTTTATGCTTCTAAATTGTACTTGTCAAATATTACTACTGTTACTTGACCTTTCTGGAAAGGAGCAGGCAGTAGCTGCTGCTGCACACAGCTGTTTCCTTTTAATTATCCGGTTCCTTTCCTAAACAGTGTCTCCTTACGTTCTCAATCAGATCTCATGTTGTGATTCAAGGCTTACTGGTTCTTAGATGTATTTGTTGTTTAAAGAGCTACAATCACTTATTGGTTAATTGAGGTGATTAACTGATTAATGGCTTGATTGCCATTTAAAAATAGAGCGGCAGTTCATCACACCAAATGGCTGTCATGGTACCATTAGCAGTGTACAGATTCAGTGGAGTTAAGATAAAAGGATAAGATAACTTAAAGCACTTGCGTACTGGGCGGTTAAGGAAGGATAGCAAAATGTTGCAGCTTTTTGCTTGTCAACATATAGAATTTTCTAATCATAGGCCACAGCATTTTACCCTACAGAGTTTATGATACTCTTTGACGAGATTTTCTATGTTGTACTATTTTTTAAACAAGATTCTTTCTCAACAAATATTGTATGTGATTTGCAATACCTATTTATATATTTTCTTTCATAAGGTCTGTACTAAGGACCTGTCCCCCCTTTGGGGAGATTCAAAAGTCTTGAGCGGGGGGGGGGTCTTCTCTAGATCAACAAAGAAACAAGTGAAGATTTGGTTTGTGGATCAGCAGTATTCCTGTCACTGTTTGCTCTGTTATTAACACATAAGGTTTTCCACTGATAATTCTTTTTTTCAATTGGTAAACACACAAATGGAAAATTTTAATCAAAGTACTGACATTCCAGTAGTGCTTTAATGATATCTGAACATATAAGCATCAGCAATGAGCACTGTTCATAACAATTATGGAGCCCTATCAATCTATTAAGTAGTGAGGGAAGGCATTTTGCCCTATGGACTGATGTTTAATAAAGTAACTGGATCCCAGTGCCTGATATAAATAGACTACTAATGAGATTCTAAAACATAGCTCTTGCTTTAGCATGGCAGGTGTGGGCCATAGTCTGACTTTCTCCAGCTATAACCACTCATGCTGAAGTCCCAGAGCTTCAAGGAGGTAGGACTATCTACTGCAGACAGCAGAATGCAATATCTCATGAAGGCAATCATGAACTCATTGTGTAGGAGCTGAAGTTTAGGTGGGAGTTTTAGCAACATATTTGCAAGGCAATCACAGGTAACTCTTTCTTGTGGTGATAATTCAACAAGGTACCACCACCTATTTTTGAGTCATTTCTCCTCAGTACTGTAGGTTGTTGTTATATAAATTTTTCTCTCTTTCTCACAATACTAGTACCAGGGGGCATACATTGAAAATGCTGGGGGGAAGAATAAGGACTAATAAAATGAAACACTTCTTCACGCAGCGTGTGATTGGTGTTTGGAATATGCTGCAACAGGTGATGATAGTCACTAATCTGGATAGCTTTAAAAAGGGCTTGGACAGATTTATGGACGAGAAGTCGATCTATGGCTACCAATCTTGATCCTCTTTGATCTGAGATTGCAAATGCCTTAGCATACCAGGTGCTCGGGAGCAACAGCCACAGAAGGCCATTGCTTTCACATCCTGCATGTGAGCTCCCAAAGGCACCTGGTGGGCCACTGCGAGTAGCAGAGTGCTGGACTAGATGGACTCTGGTCTGATCCAGCAGGGTCTTTCTTATGTTCTTATGTTCTTACTGTGTGGAATAGCAAAATCCACTTGCAAACAATTGTGAAAGTGGATTGAAAGTGCATTATTATGCATGTGCGGAAGGGGCCTATGATCTAGGAGATCCATGTTGGAATCATCACACATGGGATGTCTTGGGATTACCTTAGTCCAATCACACATGGGATGTCTTGGGATTACCTTAGTCCAATCACTTTCCCTCAGTTTAACCTATCTCACAGGACAAATGGAGGAGGGGAGAATGACACTGTAAGTTGCTCTGGCTCTCAACTGGGGAGAAGAATAGGAAACATCTGAATGAATAAATTAGGATTTGGTGGAAGAAAGTTATGTTTTCTGAGCTTTTTAGAGTAAGCATATCCTGGTGACAATTTACAGATTAAAATATGAACAGTCTTGTGTATGTACAATGCCCATATTCTAACAATGAATGTATAACCATTCCACTGTTAACACACGTTGATGAAATCTCTTCTTTGCCTGCTTCTGTTGTACTCATTGACTCTGGCACAGATTGCTCAGCGTTACCTTCACAAGCAAAGTGTTTTGTTAACTAGCATAACAATTTACCTTCTTCCATCTAATCTGACAGTGCATCCAGCTGGAATTACAGCTATGAATGAACAACACAAATCATTTAGAAATATTGATTCTACAAATAGTTGTGTGTGCGGGCAGGAAATTGAAGAAAAGAGGTGAACTCATAATTTGAACCCTTGGGCATGCATTAACAGGCATATACAAATGAATCAACAAATGTATACAAACACCCTTTGAGATTTAACTTTTAGTACAGGGTCAGAGCATATGAGGAAAGCATATATAATATTAAAATATAATTCCTTGAAAAAATAAAACCTGAGTAAACATTTTAATGTTATCAGATAAAGAAAAGGTTTGCCTGACTGCCCAGTATACTTAGGTCTTTCTCTAGCCCTTTGCAGTATTAAAAATTAAGACAAAAGAGGACTAAAAACTAACCAAAAGAAGGAGATGATGAAGGAGATAATGATGATTAAGAAAGTAACATTAGAGCTCTTAAAACAAAAATCCTTCCTTACTCAAAACAAAGATTCCTTCCTTGTCCCCTGAAGAAACAATACTTCTGGGAAAGGAGGAGGGAGAGGAAAGAGGAACACATCCATACTCTTTCTTACCCTCTGCTGCTGTTGAAATTACTAATGTAGTTCAGTCCCAGATTCCAAGGCAAGACACACTGGTTTCTCAGTGTATTCTCAGGAAGTCTGCAAAGGCTATAGGAAGGTGTTAGTGAGCTGTGTGATTATTCCCATAACAACAGGAACCACAAACCTGTCACCCTGGGAGCAATGAACAGTTCAGGGCAAACTGAACCCTGCTTGGAAACCAAACTGCATGGGTCATTTGGGTTCCTTGCCTTTTCCTCAGGGTGTCAACTTCAAGCCTATTTTTTTTGTAAAGTACACACAGAGTTAGGAGGGAGGACATGGTTGTGGGGAAAATGAAGATTTTGCAAACATTACACATATTAGGTAGGAACAACCCAAACCACTTATAATGAAAGAAAAGGCTGAAGTTGTGAGATAAAACAGAGGAGAGGAGAATGATGTAAGCTGCTTTGGTCCTTGTTGTGGAGAAAGGTGGGGTAGAAGTGTGTAAACAGGTCATAAATGTAACTAAAGTTGAGAGGCAGATAAAAGACAAGTTGGTGAATAGTTGAGAAGGAGAAAATGAGGTAGGGAAAGAAGAGAGGATATCAGAGTTGCCAGGAGGAAAGGGGAAATAATGTGGGAAGAGGTATACAAGGGGAAGAGAACTGCATCCCCACAGGTCCTTGAGGATTCCCTAGCACACAACTGGGCCATCATTTTTTTTGGTAGACACTGCTGAGGGAATGGGGAGCTGAAAACAGAAGGTCAGAAAAAGGTATGTTTGCAGTTCAGTGAGAAGGACAGAAGAAAGCAGGAAAAGGCTTTGGGGGTTTTCAGGGCAGGGATAGAACTAGTAGGAGAAGAAGAAATGAGATGCCTCTTCAAATCTTTCCCTCAGTGCCTTCACTCAGTACTTTATACGTGTGTATTTGACATGGCTGTACTGTGGAGTTATGCTAGGGTTGCCAGTTCCAGGTTGGGAAATATCTGGAGATGTTGGAGGTGGAGCTTGAGGGCAGGGTTTGGGGAGGGACTTCTCTGAGGTACAATACTATAAAGTCCACCCTCCGAAGTGGCCATATACAATACTATAAAGTCCACCCTCCGAAGTGGCCATTTTCTCCAGGTGAATTGATATCTGTAAGTTGTAATCTCAGGAGATCTCCAGTCACGAGCTGGAGGTTGGGAGTCCTAAGTTTTGCCCTCTATGGCCAGAATGCCTTTTTCTAGAGCTGTTTGAAATTTCACTTGGTTATTGTGAGGTCTTCCATTGCAGCTGTATTTGTCATGTACAAGTTTCATTGCAACACAGGTGTCAGACAAGAAAGCAGCACTGCAACATCATTGTACAGTGCTTGCTGAGTGTGTTCTGTATCAATAACATTTCTGTGTGGTGCTTCTGTGACATCATTTCTGTAACACAGGAGACACATCTGCACAATATCTGATCTAGTTTAGGAGACATTTTCTTCTCCCTAAGTGATTTTGTAATCCTGCTAAAGTCCTCATAAATAATGCATTTTTATTTCAAAGTAGTCATGTTTATCTTAGAGTTTTAAAAGCTACTTTAATTATCTCTATTTATAGAAACTCTTTTATTTTTAGTCAGTCTCAGATTCCAACAACAAAGGCTAGGCAAGTAGTCCCAGTTGCAGCAGGTTAGGAAGAAATCAATCTTGCCTTATATAGCTCTCACATTTAAGAGAAAACTCAAAGGACTTTCAATATGCGATTAGCAAGCTTTGCATGATTTTTTAAAAAAATCCATTAAAACTCTACATGATGAAGATCATACAGTTTTAATAATACTCCATGGGATGGGTTCTGTGGCATTATACCCCACTGAAGTAGCTCTTCTCCCCAAATCCTCCCCACAAATCTCCCAATCCAAAATTGACAACTCTGATTATGTCTTTCACTTCATATTTCTAAAAACAGATTATTTGAAGAATATACACAATTCTTAAAAGGAGACTATATAAAAATAACATTGATCTTCCAACTAATTATGATGACGTTTCAGCTTTCTATATTTCTCTTCATTCTTGTACAGCTCAGTCAGTAAAAAACCTCTAAGCTTTGACTTGTACTGTAACCATTGTCAAGGAAAGAACTTGGGCTGCTCCCCAAGTTATCTCCCCAAACAGTGATCCAGGAGTGCAGCCCAAATGCATACCCTGTAATTACCTACTCTCACTCTCTCACCTGGAAGAAATGAAGAAACAAGGGGCTGCGAAAGGACCCAGAAAATGCCTTCCTTTAGGCTTCCCACAGGCCTGGCTCCTAGACAATTGCCTACCCACCTACTCAGCAAATGATTCAGCCATCTCCATTAGTCAAGGGAATATTCCCATTGTCATTTCAGTCAGGTGACAATAGAGGATTTTAAATCAGCTGTTAAGAATTAGGCATTTAATAAAATACACCCCACTAAAATTCATCTTTGTGGCACATCCTGCTAAGCACCAGGACCATACAAACATGGCTGAACAGCAGGGCACTGGCTAGTGCAAATTCTTTGTAGAGTGACTCACTAATAAAAACAAACCCAAAAGTAAAAATTAATCTGTTTTTATCCTTGTTTTCCCCTTATTTTAAAAGCACATGTAGGATCAACACTGAGGAATGTTTTTGAGAGGAACAGCAAGCCAGAACTTTGAACCCAGCTTATGCCCATGAGCTTTGTTTTTTTGTATTTGTTATCCTGCGTGATGATGACATGGCACATTCATGAGAATTCTCACACGGGAAGTCAATGCTAGGCTAATTTCCCCCCACTTGGGGTTAAGGGTTTTTTTAAAAATAAAAGCAAACACATACTGACAATGATTGAGGAGACACCCAAAGTGACTGCTAGTTTTCTGTTTTATTATGTAGTTCTCATAAGGATAATGACATCTGGGATTTCTTGCATTTAGGAATAATGCCAGATCCATAGTTAAGGGAAGGAATGAGCAATACTGATCCCAACTCTCTTTTTTATCTCCATGTAAAAAATACTAATAGTATGGAAATATATTTAAAATAATAGTAAATTATGTTCGTTACATAATTCCGTTAATTTTACAAACTCATTGTTAGGGTTGCCAGTGTTACCCGCTGCCTGGGCAACTTTAATAGTGATTTCAGTGATTTCAGCTTGGCAGCAAATAAAACTGAAGCCACAACATTCAAATTGAAAAATAAAATAAAGTTTTAATGTGGTCAAACAGAGTTTCATTCAGTAAAAAGTGAATTCAGCAGCATGGCCAAACCTGGCAAAAAGCACACTGAACATAGAAAAGTACAGATTTCTTATAGTAAATTTTAGCGGTTACATCATAGATTGAATTATACAATGACAATACAAGGCCATCAAGAGCCATCAAGGTTCATTCTTCCGAGACATCCAGGTCTTATTTTTGGTGAGGAAATATCTCCAGATAGTTGTCCTGGGTGTGTGTGTGACAATTACTTGGGGCTATGTAAAAATACAGAAGGGGTTTGCCTGATTCATTTATTGTCTGCATCCTGTTTCTCTGGGTCCACCTTTAGCATAATCTAATCTTTTTGTTTCAGTAAGCTTGTGACTTAGTAATGCATTTTACAGCAGGAAGGAAAACTTTACAGAAAATCAAATATATATTATATATATAAACCTTTAATGGCATAATTAGAACAACAACAGCAATATAACAGCAACAATGGCAACACCAGTGTAATAAGTACGATCTCCAATACAGTTATGACCATTTGCTAATGACAGAGCACAAAAAGTTAGCCAATGCTTCCAATGCTCTTACATATCCACAATCCAACATAGTTACCACAATTGATAAATCAGTATTATCAATGGGGGTTCTTAACCACGGGTCAAGATATTTATTTCTAGCTAAACTATGTAATGGGCAATGTAATATCATGTGTTGGATCGATTCTTCATAAGCTGAGTTGCAGGGACAAAGTATTTAGTTAAAGGGCACTTTTTGTATTCGACCCTGAGTGGTAGCTGAATGAAGAATATTGCACCTGGCAAGAGTCAGAGCTCATCGCAATTAGGGTTCTAAAACCAAATGGAAATATCTAGACATGGTATGCGGTTTTAGCGGTATGCCCAAGTGCAAGGGAGAGCAGCGTTTATTTGCCTGCTGCCTCAGGTAACTATACTCGAGATCATATAATCTCTTTTTGATAGTCAGCTTTAGGTCATTGGCATTCATTAGGGGCAATGCATCCAAGGATAGACCCATTTCATGAATTTTCGCCTCAACAAAAGACCACCATTCAGTTTTGGTTATGTGAGAAAGAGCCTGATAAGCAAAACTCTTGTCATGGTTGTTAAAGCACAATCATATCCAGAATTGGAAAGCCATGTACCATGCTCTTGTATGGAGTAAACAGGCCCACCTCCAAACAGACCGCAGCATATGGGACTGAGTGAGGTAAGCCAAGTATGCTATAGAGAAAGCATGATTGAACTCTTTCCATGTCACAGCTCCATGCTTGTATCCACAGAGGGATTCCATATAGTAATTGCATGGTGATTTTAGCATTAAATGCTTTAATGGCTGCAGGTACAAATTCATGACCCTTGGTGCAAAAATAGTGACTGATGGCCTTGCAACTAAGTTTGTTTGATTCAATAGCCAATTTACTTTGGGTAACCCAGGAGGAATTGTAATTAAAGACCCAAGTATTTAAAATCTTTGACCTGTTCAAGCTGTTCATTGTTTATTGGCCAACTGAATGGTCTCCAAGAACAAGCAAAAACCATTATTTTTGACTTTGCGAAATTAAGCGTCAGGTTATTAAGACTACAATATTCAACACATCGTGCCAATGAACATTTCAAGCCAGCTTTTGTATGGGAGGGTAATATAGCGTCATCAATATACAAAAGTAAAGGTATGCTCGTATGATTAAAAGTAGGGTAGTGTGAGGAATCCTCCAGCAAAAAAGAAGCCAGATCACTTAAAAAGAGATTAAACAGGGTCGGGGCCAAAACACACCCCTGTTTGACACCCCTGTTAATTGATATGTGAGAAGTAAGTATACCATCAGGAGAGCATTTGACTTGACAGGTAGTATCATGATGTAAGGCCATTACTAGTGCAAGTAGCCTTCTGTCAATTCCTAGGTTATCAAGTTTTCTCCACGGTAGATCTCTGGAGACAGAGTCAAAAGCCCCCTTTAAATCCAAAAAGGGCACAAACAGGGATGATTTGCTTCCGCTAGTGTATTTTGTGACTAGAGATCCTAAGGATCAAACAATGATCTAAGGTAGATTTTCCAGGTTGGAATCCTATTTGTTCTGGGCCAATGGTTTTGTTTTCTGTAATCCATGAAGAGAGTTTATTGTGCAAATATTTGGCATATATTTTGCCAGTGATGGATAATAAACTAATAGGACGGTAATTGGAAAGGAGCAAACAATCTCTTTTTTTTTAAGACAGGGACTATAATCGCGTGGGTCCAATCTGATGGTACAAGATCTGTTTGATTAATGAATGTACAAAGGGCTGCTAGTACCAGGGCCCACCAATCAACAAAGGTCTTAACTCTGGGGGGAACCCGTCAGGTCCTGGAGCCTTGTGGTCCTTTAGTTGGAGCACAATTTCATGCACTTCTTCCACACAAACAGGGGGCCACCCTGACTGTCATTTACATAGGCAGAAACATGTAGGTTAGGAGAATGAGGGGCCTCATTAAAAACATCAAAGAAGTACTTCTGCCAGATATGACTAGGTATATAAGCTGCGTGGAAACTAAGTGAACCTGAGTCATTGGATACAAGGGACCAGAACTTCCTTGAGCCATTACAGCTTATTGCCTGTACAAGTTGCTCATAGTGGTCATTTAGTAAGATGAGTTTACATTCTTTGAGAATACTATACAGTTGGTTCTTTAGGGAGAAGTATGTACCCAAAGTGTTATTACAGGAGGTGTCTCTAAAGATTGCATAAGTCTCCCGTAAGAGTCACTTTACGCGATAGTATACATCATTTAGTGCTAGATCGTGTTGGCTACTTGATTTAGTTCTTCCCACGTGGTTGGTGGTCAGAGTACTGGCAATAATCTCCTGGGTTAACTCTTCAAATGTACGTAAAACACAAATAGGATTGGTAGTTTGAAGAGTGAGTGATCTTAGGGAATAATGGGAATAAAGTATGGTGCTGACTTTTCCAGTGTTGTCTTTAGGCCAGCTCATTCTAACAATATGTAATGGACTAGCTAATTTGGCCTCAAAGGGAGAGTGGTTTATTGATATAGTGATAGTTAATGGCAGATGATCACTCAAATGATTAAAAACAATTTGAAGTTCCTTAACACAATTCCTAATCTTAGAGGATACTAGGACCTAGTCAGGAGCACAGCACCCTTTTTTTGAGAGAGAGATATGTAAATTCACCAGATCCATTACAATTGGTCAAGCCATTTAAAATAGTCAAATTAAAACTGGTACAACATTTAAATAACATCATTATATCTATCAAAACTGTATTAAAAACAAAATAATTATTATCTGTCCCTTTTGCTACACCAGGCCCCTCCTGGAAGTCAGCAGGAACTTCCAAGAGGCAGAGTTTGGCTGGCAATCTGTACACCAGGTGTACAGATTGCCCCCCCCCCCTCCATGGCCCTTCCTCCACTGCAGATTAGTTGAGGGTCAGCGGGCAGCCAACTGGGAGCCCTGATCATACTACTAATACTGATCATATTACTAAAAACAAAAACCATTCCAAAGTGCACAAACAACTCAGTGAACTACAATAAAGGTATCTCAGAGTTGCAAGAAAAGTTGAGTTCCATATTTCCCCTGCCATTCCCCACCTAAACAATGCACAAGGTGAGTACTTGCATACTATCTTCAGGCTACTGAGAATAAAATCTGTAGACTGTTGAGACTAACACACATGCTGGAGCATTTAATGTGGCTATACATTTCTACATCCACATCCTTACATTCCAGCACTACAGCGTACAGTATTTCAGTAGTCCAAGTATTACACACAAAATATACAGTTGTGAATGCACAATGATTGTACTCTTATAGAAGTCCTAGGGCCTATTACGTTCTCCTGTAGTGTGTGATGATCCCTCGCTTTACTCATGTATACAAAGGAAGCCAGTGTGCAGTAGTAGATTGAGTGAAGGACTAGGACCTTCAGCAACCTGAGTTTGAATTAGGCCTATGTATCTGCAAAAAATCAAACCAAAAAACCTCTTTAAAAAGCTACTTTGGCTTTTGGGGGTTATTTTTGGCAGGAGGGGGCAGTATTTTTGGCAGCAATTTAAGGGAGCTAAAAAGTGGGTCCCAAAAATACAGAATTTTTCTGGCATTTTTCAGGCCACTTCAGTCCTGCCGCCATTTTTTTAAAAAAGTGGGGGAGCTGACTGTAGGGGTCCATTTAGCCAATCTCTACACTCAACTCTCTCCCACCACCTCTGAGGTTCTGGCAGGGCAGCCAGCAGGGCTGAAAGCAGGAGCTGACTCAATTGATCCTTGCATTCAGCTCTCCCCTGCTGCCTCTGAAGACCAGTTATGCTGTAGAGGTGGAGGGGGGAAGCAGCTGAGCTCAGCTGATCCTTTCGTTCAGCTCTGCAGTACACAATTTTTGGGTATAGCTTTAAGAGACTTGAAAAATGTTGAACTAGATGACAAATCTGGCATGAGGGTTTGACTTTTTTCAGTTTCCCCCCCTAAAAGCTGAACTCAAAAAAATACCAGGACAAAATTGGTGCATACTCAGTACCCATTTCTACCATGGAAGCCTACTGGATGACTTTGGGCCCAACACAGACTTGCAGCTTTCCTAACAGGTTGCTGCTTTGAGAATATGAAAGCGTGGAGAATGACGCTTTAAACTGCTTTTGAGACCCAACCATGAGAAGAAAAGTGGGATATAAATAAATGCGCGTGCAAAATGCATTATACAAAGCTACCACTTCCATTAATATGTGACTAGCTAGATCCAGTTTACTATCATTTATTTATTTGACTCAGGTACATAAGCTTTTATGAAAGAAACAAGAGCTACCAATTTGATTGGCATTTGATCAGAATAATTTGTGCTTCTATCCACGATGTAGCAAATATAAATAGCACCACATGGTTCTTGGAATTCTTTAATTCTTTCATGCAATTAATTGTTAAAAATGGGTCTCTTTGGCCAAGAAACCTAATTTATTAATATTTTAAATCACCAATTTAAAGTAATGACCCAGAAGCCTAGATCTGCAGGAAGGATGTAGACAATGAGAAAAGCCTTAAATAACTTGTTGACAGAGTGCATTATAATGCAAATTTCAGCTACAAGGTCCATCAACAAATTGTACAGTTTGTCCTGGACTGTGTGATGCTGAATCTCTTGGGATAGTTCCTGGCTTCATTTTCACAGTTCCATTTGCTACCCCTTCCTCCACGGAAACCTTGAACTGTTCACACTGCAGACGGTGCCAAGGGAGACAGCAGGTACTACAGCTGTTGTCCTGGGGCAGTATAAGAAGTTTTAATGTTTGTATTTGGAAAACTGTGTAATCCAGTGCTTTGGTGGGAAACAGGATTTCCAGCATCACATCCAGATCCAAAATTACAATCGATTAAAGTCATTCTACAGTGTGCCATAAGCAGGGACGTAGGTATAGATTTTTTATGGGGGGGTTCGGGGGTGGGGCCACACCCCCACCCACCCCTAGGGCATGGCCATGCCTCCCCAAGCCCCGCCCATGGCCTAGCGCTTATAAAAGCAGCTCTCCAAGGCGGGGGATGGCAGACTCCCCTGCCCTGCCCTGCCCTGCCCTGCCCCTCCCCTCTGGGCAGAGGCATAGAGGGAAAATGGAGCCTGATGCAAAATCTGAGTTTTGCGCCCCCCCCCCCAAGCAGCTGCTGTGATGCTGGAATCCACCCCCAAACAGCATCACTTTCAATGGTGCTTAAACTAGAGAACCTAAATTCTCCTTTTAAATCCACCTTAAAGGGAGAATCTGGGGTCCCTAGTTAAACAACATTGAAAGTGATGCTGTTTTGGGGTGGATTATCCCCCATCCTAAAACAGCATCACTTTCAATGTGGCATAGTGGTTAAGAGCAGGCGCATTCTAATCTAGAGGAACCGGGTTTGATTCCCTGCTCTGCCGCCTGAGCTGTGGAGGCTTATCTGGGAAATTCAGATTAGCCTGTGCACTCTTGCACATGCCAGCTGGGTGACCAAGGGCTAGTCACAGATTTTTTTGGAGCTCTCTCAGCTCCTACTCACCACCTCTCACAGGGGTGGTGTGCTTCGTTGTGAGGGAGCAAGGGCAAGGAGATTGTAAGCCTCTTTGAGTCTCCTACAGGAGAGAAAGGGGGGATATAAATCCAAACTCTTCTTCTTTTTCTAAACTGAGGACCTCAGATTCTCCCTTAAAATCCATGCCGAAGGGGGTGGATTTAAAAGGAGAATCTGGGGAAATTTGGGGGGTGCCTGCTGTCAGGGGTGCAATTGTTAAGCTAGAAGCACCAAACTTTCAGGGTATCTTTAGGAGTCTCTCCTAATGATACCACTCAGGTTTGGTGAAGTTTGGTTCAGGGGGTCCAAAGTTATGAACCCTCAAAGGTGTAGCCCCCATCTCCTATTAGCTCCCATTGGAAACAATGGGGTATGGGGGCACCCCCATAATATATCCCAGGTTTGGTGAAGTTTGGTTCAGGGTGTCCAACGTTATGGACCCTCAAACATGTAGCCTTCATCTTCTATTGGAAACAATGGAAGGATGGGGGCACTTCCTTTGGGAGTCCATAGGTTTGGACCCACTGGACCAAACTTCACAAAACCTGGGTGGTATCAATAAGAGCCTCTCCTGATAATACATCCCAGGTTTGGTGAAGTTTGGTTCAGGGTGTCCACAGTTATGGACCCTCAAAGGTGTACCCCCCATCTTCTATTAGCTCCCATTGGAAACAATGGAGGATGGGGGCACCCCCTTTGGAAGTCCATAACTTTGGACCCCCCTGAACCAAACCTCACCAAACCCGGGTGGTATCATCAGGAGAGTCCCCCAAACAATCCCTGAAAGTTTGGTGCTGCTAGCCCAAACAATGCGCCCCCTGCAGGCCAAAAACAAAAAAAACTAAAATATTTTAAAAACCCACAAACGGAGGGGCGGAGCTTCAGACATGAATGGGGGGGTTCAAACCTGAGAACCCCCCTTACCTACGTCCATGGCCATAAGTAGAAAACTGAAGCATGCCAGATACAGTTTCCAGCTCCAGATTAGGAAATACCTGGAAATTTTGGGGTGCAGCCTGAAGAGGGCAGGGTTTGGGAAGGGGAGGTGAAGGACTTTAATGGGATATAACGTCATAGAGTCCACCTTCCAGTGGCCATTTTCTCCAAATTAACTGATCTCTGTCACCTGGAGATTAGTTGTAATAGTGGGAGATCTCATCAGCCACCTGGAAGTAGGCAACCCTAATAGCAGAAGGTTCTGTAACCTGTGAGTTCCATCATGAGGTAAGTGCTATGGGGCAATGATCCATTAATAAGGTGGACTGGGTGAGGAGGAAAATGCTTCCAAGTTAGTGCTCAGTGCATCTAGCAACTAGTTTCAATCTCTTTTAACTAAAGAATATAATGAATGTTGGAAAATAATTAACAGCTCTACAACACCTCATCAGTTTCATCAACAAATCCAGAGGTTGAAGCTGCAAATCAGCCAGGATCAAAAGAAAACTGGCAAATGAAAAGAAGCCCAGTGTTGTTTGCTGTAGGCATTGTGCTGTAACACTGTGTCTAGGTCATTTTCCTAAGAGTAAGCTGGGATTCCTAGGTTTGCCTGGCAACAACCGAGAGCATTGGAAGCAGTGAGATGGGCTTTTGTATGGCAGCATCTGCATCACAATATCAATTCTGGGAAAACCCAGAAATTACAGCTGGTTACGCTAGGAATTGCTTTCTGTTCTTTTTTGCATATGTAGTTTCTCAAAAAGGATAACGGGAATCCCCTAGAGGCCTACATAAAGTCAGATTCCCACATGTACTAACACATTCTTTGAATGTTATTGTTCCTACAGACCTGCTAACTCCTTCAGAATTTGGCACTAAAATGTATTTATGTTAGCTGCAGTGCAGTCTCAATGCAGATGAATTATGTATATGGTCCAAAAATACAGCTGATGATTAGAGAAACATATATTGTGTCGTTATATTTCACTTTCTAAGTTGAATGAAATAAACTCCAGATATGACCACCACCCCCGCCCCAGAGCATCACTTACACAGATTGTGACTGCTCTTATCATTGCCACATTAACTTATGAAGTGTAAGGACATAAAGGTGGTTTTTTCCCCCTAGCAGACCTGCTCCAGTGGAATTGGTGATTGCTCCTGAAGAAAGTGTTACAGGACAGGGATATGCTACCCAAAATGGTGGAACACAATGACCCTCTTTTGTTGAGGAAATTAGCTATAGAGCAAAAGGTCGCTTAGCGTAGCTTAAGGAACATTGGGAAACTTGATCTCTCTCTCTCTCTCTCTCTTTCTCTCTCTCTCTCTCTCTCTCTCTCTCTCTCTCTCTCTCTCTCTATCTAGAAAATAAGAAAATGGAATAAAATAAAATCCCACTCACAATCACTCACAATCTTGTAGTGGATGTCTAGGAGACCGAGACCTAATGGCTAGCACTAGGCTCTGGATGATCAGCACTGATGGAACAATATTACCAAGCAGCAAGATAGAACACATAACTGGGGTCTGACTCTGAGGCGAGCCTTTATAGGGAATAATGTTTCTTGGGGCAAAGAAAATCCTTGAAGAAAGGGTTTTTCCTGCTGTTCCAGGTGAGGCAATGGTCTTGAGTGTCAGACTATTGACCTGATGGCCGACCCATTATTTTGATGGATTCTGCCAGGTGTTGGACAATAAACAGGAAGCAACCCTTAACGGTGGCGAACCTTAGGCCCTCCAGATGTTATGAACTACAATTCCCATCAGTCCCTGCCAGCATGGCCACCACTGACATAGATGGTCAAGAGAATGGTGAGTCAGAGGAAGAGCCTTGAGTAGGTTAAGAGATATAGACAAAAGAGAACTGGTTTGTCCAGGGTGGTGCTGTTCATATTCAAATGCTGTTTCCTGAGCACCTGCAAGGCATGAGGTTGAGGGAGGAGGTCATTTAGGCAGTCTTGCCTGAAAGGTCAGACACAGTCCCAATATGGAGTTCTGAATTCAAACAGGCTGCTCCGTTCAGGGCACTATTCTGCCAGGTCAGACAGGGCAGAATTCCAGGCAGAAAGACCATTATCTCCCCCTCCATGTCACCACAGGTCAGGCTGGTTACAGATAGAGACTGTGAGAAGAAGCTAATGAAGTGTTTGTATGATTAAAAAGGGAGATATTTCAAAGGCAGGGTTAGGGAAGGCCTTCTCCACCCATATGTTCCTATCCATCCTCGCTGGCATCTGGGGGTGGGGGGGGGGGAGATACAGAAACCTGCTTCTGTAAACTCATGAAGACTTTCATGCAGCCACCTGTAAATTATAGAGCCACTTTCTTCTAGAATTTCATTGTACCCCCTCATCGCAGGGCTCATAGTGGCTTTTGCAAGTCCACATGTTCTTCCTAGCACCACCACAAGAGCCAGGCAGGTGAAGGCACTGCATAATGGCTGTTTGGTTGGCTGTCAAGTGGGTAGCCCTTCAAAGGTTGAATGGGGCAGAGAAATAAACTTGTTTATTTATTGATGTTGTTTTACTATTTTAAAATATGTACGTTAGCTGCCTTAACTCAAATTTGGCTGGGGAGGGTGGAGTATTAAATCAAATAAATAAATAAAATGATGTGATTTTTCCCTGTGAGTATCCCACTTGTGTGTGTGTGTGTGTGTGTGTGGGGGGGGATACACATTGTTTCCTCAAAGTTAATAACAACCATCATTTTCATGCTATTTAACATTTGGAAGACCTAACATAATTGAGGCTGAGGCAAGAGGCACTTAAATTAATTATTGCATTTACTGATGCTACAGATCATCTGTAAAAGCTACACTGTCTTGAATATGGATTGAATTTAAAAATGGCTACCTTCCACTTTTGATCTCACATTAACAACATTCATAGAGTAATTTCACTATGATTGGATGCAATCTGCAGTAAAAAGTGATCTTTCAAATAACTTGTGAAAATACCTGGCAAGGAAATGTTCTCATACAGTTTAAGTCATCACTTGTTACTCACTTTGTTAGACAGCCTATATACAAAGCTTATGTACCCAGGCAAGAATATATGTTTGTATCCACAGTACTTAACAAGTAGAACTCATATTCTTGGCTCTATAATAATAATAAATGAATGGAATTATCCACACGTTAATTATAGGCATGAATTGAAAAGGTGAGAATGATTTTTTCCAGTCTGATTATGAGTTTAATGAATCAGTTAGAGGAGGATAAAAAGGTAACTAGTAAAGTGTCACTAACAGAACTCAAGACTACAGAACAGGCTGGGAAGAAAGCAAGTTGAAGTGGTAATGGAGGCAGAGCCATAGCGAGGGGGAACTGTGCCCGGGGCATGTGTGTGCCCTACACCCCCACCCCACCACACCCCTGCCATGTCCCAGAACACCCCGGAACGCCCCAGAATGCCCCCGCACCAGTGAACGCCTGGTGCAAGATGCCCTCCCTGCCCTCTGGGTGCTACACCACTGAATGGAGGCTTGGGGAGGGTTTTAATGGGAATTGTCATGGTGTCTTTGAATGAGAATGAGATGGAAGAATCTAGCCCCAGCCTGTATGTTGGAAGCTGTTGGAAGACCCATTGGACAAGAAGGAAATTTTGTCAGGTACAGAGTCTTGGGCTGACCCCAGTACCCCATCCTAAAATCTAATCCTCTCCAGACACTCTCTGGGCTTAGAACATTCAGCCTAAGTGTCCACCTTTCCTAAGGTCATTGACCCAGTTTTTAGTCCAAGCACGCATGCTGAGTCAAATAACGAACAACACAACGTACTGACATGATTCAAAATCTTTGAGATTACTTCATTGTTGTTGGTAAAAGTTATTGCCTAACAAAAGATGCAAACTGCAGAGAACTAATATTGCAAATAACACTTATGATAAATCCTAATTTATTTTCATCATTGACATCAGTACCAACACTGCAGTTCCCATCAGTGGTATTTATAATCTGGTTAAAAGGCAGAGCCCAATAAAACCCCTTATCTGTACAACTAGAATCTGATTGGCTTTATCCAGCTCGTACCTCAGTTCAAAGAGCAGCATGTTCATCCTTTCTGCATTTCATTTGCAGCGCTAGCTCTCACAGCCAGGGGCTTGCCAGCATGTGGGCATGATCAAAGCAAGCACATATCTAGTCAACAGCATGAAACTGGCTGCCTTGAAGAATCCAAAAGAGCTTTATGGGAAAGATGAGGGTTTGCTCAGCAAGTGTCATTATTATTCAAAGGAGGGTGGAGGAGTTTTTTTGTTTTGTTTTTTTGCCTGACTTCCTTGTAGGAAGAGAACTGTTGTCTCATTCTTGTAATTCCCCAACTGGTCAGTTCTATGAAGTAATAATAGAAGAACTTGGACATGTATATAACCAAATCCTTTCAGACTAAAAAGCTGCCAACTAAAAGATAAGATCACACTGGACCAAACTGTGGAGAAATGTTTCAGCTGTTACAAATCTATCTATGTTGTCCCCATGTGTTGGTCTTTCTCTACTTTCCTTCTCTTTCTGCTATTATTGTTCTCAGAAAATACTCCTATGAATAGACAACTACACCTCTCAGCATCATAGGTGGGCATATGAGAAGAGCCTGCCTTTGATCCAAGGTCAGATACTCATGACTGCTCTACATGTTTGCACTAACAGAAATGACATACACAGGTGGACAGGACAGGACCTTTTCAGCTGTATTTCTGAGATAGTTGGTCAGGTTCTACACCATTTGATATTTTAAAAACCCGGGAAATTATTTTATTCTGCAGGCCAGTTGATATTTTTATTACCTGAAACTATTCTCTATTGCCAGCCCCTGATTTTATGTGTGATGGTCACTGTGATCTTTTAAATCTGATGTTTAATTACTATTTCTGCAGTTTTTATGATTGTTTTCATTCTATTGTTGGCTGCTGTTTTGGATCTTTTAGGGGTTTTAAAAATGTTTTGTAAATGTAGAATGTTTTCATTTAGTGTTGTCAACTTCCTTTTAAGGTATTTATATGAGCAAAAGGATACATGTCTTCTGCCTAGATCAGGGGTAGGGAACCTGCGGCTCTCCAGATGTTCAGGAACTACAATTCCCATCAGCCCCTACCAGCATGGCCAATTGGCCATGCTGACAGAGGCTGATGGGAATTGTAGTTCCTGAACATCTGGAGAGCTGCAGGTTCCCTACCCCTGGCCTAGATTAACTTACTAAACCAATAAAATTTGGAAGATTCAGCTTTTAACCAAACTTACTTTGTTATTCGAGGGAGACCCCAGAATATCTTGTATTTGTGAAGACATATGGAATAGAAGGACAAATTGGACAAATTGGAACAATTTTTTTTAAAAATTGACCATATGAATCAAGGAGTAAATAGGGATTATAGTTTCTTTTTCACACTATGAGAAATGAAAATAATCGTATTTGCTAAGATGACTTTTCCATGTATAACTCTGAATATTCCTTTAAGAGTTCTTAAATAAACATTTTAATTTATTTTATTTATTTATTACTGAGTTTTGAATACCGCCCTACCCCTGAAGGGCTCTGGGCGGTGGACAGCATAAATGTACAACATATACAATTAAAAGCCCATTAAAGTAAAACACAGTGGTTAATATAATAAAACAGCGTCAGCAATAAAACCCTTATTAAAACCCTCCCAAAGAGAAGGGAAAGGGGTCCCATAGGTGGTAAAGGGACCCTGAGCACAGGAAAATAAAGGGGGGGCACTTATCAGTGACTGGACACTCCAAAAGCCTGGTGGAACTCACCAAGATTCCGCAGGGCCTGGACAGCTGGAGGAAGAGTGTCCCACCAGGCAGGGGCCAGGGCCATAAAGGCCCTGGCCCGAGTGGAGGCCAGCCGCATCATTGAGGGGCCGGGAACCACCAGCAGATTGTAGGGACATATGGGGAAATGCGGTCCCGAAGGTACGAGGGTCCCAGGCCGCATAAGGCCTTGAAGGTCAACACCCATTCCTTGAAGATGATTCGGAACTCAACTGGGAGCCAATGCAGGTGATGCAACACAGGTTGAATATGATCACGAAAGGCGCCCCCCGTGAGCAAACGAGCCGCCGCATGTTGGACCAGCTGTAACCTCCGGATCAAATGCAAGGGTAGGCCCGCGTTTTACCAAGTTCTCTAGCTTCAAGCTAACATTTTCATTGAAATCCAGTGAAGTAGGTAATAATCTATTAACATTTATACTATTAAAGAAAAAAGTTAGTCTAAAAGACACATGTAGAGCTCTTTAATAGTTTTAATATTTCACCAGGCATATTCACCAGCTGAGAGAGGCAGAGAGGGCAACAAACAAGGCTTTCAGGGACCTAGCAGCCGGGTCCCACTCCCAAGGTGACATCTCTTCAGATGTCATGGAGAATGAGAGTCTGGGTGACAGAGGGTGCCAGTCTGAGGTGGGGGAAGATGCTCCCTTAGATGGGATCCCTTCCTTAACTGGTGATCAGCTATCCTCTCGTACTGAGGATACCCCTCGGGGAGGTGGGGGGCTCCTTGTAGTGGGTGATTCGATCATCAGGAATATAGAGAGTTGGGTTTGTGACAGGCGTGATGACCGCATGGTGACTTGCCTGCCTGGTGCGAAGGTTGTGGATGTCACGCTACGTCTAGATAGGCTGTTAGACAGTGCTGGGGTGGAGTCAGCAGTTGTGGTCCACATTGGTACCAATGACATTGGGAAATGTAGCCGGGAGGTTCTGGAAGCTAAATTTAGGCTGCTAGGAAAAAGGTTAAAATCCAGGACCCCCAAGGGGGCATTCTCTGAAATGCTACCTGTTCCACGCGCAGGGCGAGCTAGGCAAGCGGAGATACAGGGTCTCAATGCGTGGATGAGAAGGTGGTGCAAGGCAGAGGGTTTCAGATTTGTCAGGAACTGGGGAACCTTTTGGGATAAGGCAGGCCTGTACAAAAGGGACGGGCTTCATCTTAACCAAAGAGGAACCAGGCTGCTGGCGCTCAACATGAAAAAGGTGGCAGAACAGCTTTTAAACTGATTCCTGGGGGAGAGCCGACAGGAGCTGAGGTGACTTAGGTTCGAATACAGAGTCCATGGGGATGCAGACAGAGAAGGAGGTTTTTTTAAATCAACCACATACAAGTGAGGAACATAGCAATGTGATAAGTGATAGTGTCTACAAAAGGCTAGAGGGCAAAACACATAAATCCCAGGTTAGGGACAGAGACAGAGTATACAAGTGTCTCTATGCTAATAGTAGAAGCCTTCGACCTAAAATGGGGGAGCTGGAGTACAGAGTTTTGAAGGAGGACATTGATATAGTAGGTATCACAGAGACATGGTGGAATGAGGAGAACCAGTAGGAATGCTGTTATCCCAGGTTACAGACTCTACAGGAAGGATAGGATAGGGCGTATTGGGGATGGGGTGGCCCTCTACATCAAAGAGAGCATAGTGTCATATAAAATAGACAATGCAGGGGGAGCTGATTCCTCTACAGAAGCACTGTGGATATCAATACCAGGGGTGAAGCATAGTTTAACATTAGGAATATATTATCGTCCCCCTGACCAAAGCGCACAAGAGGATTCTGAGATGGAAAAAAGAAATTAGAGAGGCCAACAAAAACAAAAATGTCGTGGTAATGGGCGATTTTAACTATCCCCATATAAACTGGAAAATGCATGTTCAGGTCATAGTAAGGAGAGAACATTCCTGGATATGCTAAATGACTGTGGCTTAGGAGCAGATGGTTGTAGAACCAACCAGGGAGATGTGATCCTAGATCTAATTCTATGTGGGACCCAGGACCTGGTGCGGGAAGTCAGTGTTGTTGAGCCGATAGGGAACAGCGACCACAATGCTGTCAGATTCAGTATCTCTGCATGCGAACAAGTGACAACTACTAATGTAGTTACATTCGCCTTCAGAAAGGGAAATTTCTCAAAGATGAGGGGGATAGTGCGCAGGTAGCTGAAAGGGAAAATCAAGAGAGTCAAAAATGTCCAAGATGCTTGGAGGTTATTTAAAACACAGTCTTAAAAGCTCAACTGGAATGTGTTCCACAGGTTAGGAAAGGCAGCGCCCAGTCCAAAAGAAAGCCACCATGGTTAACAAGGGACGCTTGAGGAAATTATTAGGGGAAAAAAGATGTCTTTTAGAAAATGGAAGTCCAACTTAACTGATAAAGAATACCAGAGAGAACACAAATGGTGGCAAAAGAGAAGCAAGTTAGCTGTAAGGGAGGCAAAAAAGGATTATGAGGAACGCATGGCTGTGAACATCAAAACCAGCAACAAACAAAGTTCTTCAAGTACGTCAAAAGCAGGGAAGCCAGCAAGGAAGTGGTAGGTCCGTTAGATGACAAAGGAACAAAGGGTGTGCTAAAAGATGACAGGGAGATTGCAGAAAAGCTGAATGAATTCTTTGCATCTGTCTTCACCCAAGAGGAGGTGAGGAAAATTCCTGCACCTGAACCAAGCTTCTTAGGAGGCGAATCCGAGGAACTAACGAAGATAGTGGTAGACAAGGAAGAAGTTCTGGCAGCCATTGATAAACTAAATGCTACCAAATCCCCTGGCCCAGATTGCATTCACCCAAGAGTTCTTAAAGAGCTCAAGCATGAAATTGCTGATGTTCTCACTTTAATATGCAACTTATCCTTGAAATCAGGCTCCATCCCTGAAGACTGGAAGATGGCCAATGTCACACCAAAGAAAGGATCTAGGGGGGACCCGGGAAATTACAGGCCAGTCAGTTTGACATCTGTTCCTGGTAAATTAGTAGAATCTGTCATTAAAGATAAAATTATAAAACATGTACAAAAGCAAAACCTGCTGAGAAAGAGTCAGCATGGCTTTTGCAGAGGCAAATCCTGTTTCTGAACTTACTAGGAGTTCTTTGAGGATGTAAATAGGCATGTGGATAAGGAACCAGTGGACATTGTCTACTTGGATTTCCAAAGGCTTTTGACAAAGTTCCTCACCAGAGACTATTGAGAAAACTCAGCAATGAAGGAATAAGAGGGGAAGTCCTCCTATGGATTAAAAACTGGTTGAGAAACAGGAAGCAAAGAGTGGGTGTAAATGGGAAATTCTCACAATGGAGAGATGTGGGGAGTGGTGTCCCCCAAGGATCCGTATTGGGACCAGTGCTCTTTAACCTATTCATAAATGACCTGGAAGTAAGGGTGGGTAGCGTGGTGGCCAAGTTTGCAGATGATACCAAATTATGTAGGGTGGTGAGAACCACAAAGGATTGCGAGGAGCTCCAAGCGGACCTTGATAAATTAGGTGAGTGGGCTCAGAAATGGCAAATGCAGTTCAATGTAGCAAAATGTAAAGTGATGCACATAGGGGCAAAAAATCCAAACTTCACATACACGCTACAGGGGTCAGTGCTATCAGTCACAGCCCAGGAAAGGGATTTGGGCGTCTTAATTGATAGTTCCATGGGAATGTCAACTCAATGTATGGCAGCTGTGAAAAAGGCAAACTCTATGCTGGGGATAATCAGGAAAGGAATTGATAATAAAACTGCAAAGATTGTCATGCCCTTATATAAAGCCGTGGTGCGACCACACTTGGAGTACTGTGTTCAGTTCTGGTCACCACATCTCAAAAAGGATATTGAAGAGATAGAAAAAGTGCAGAGAAGGGCAACGAGGATGATTGAGGGACTGGAGCACCTTCCTTATGAGGAAAGGCTGCAGCGTTTGGGACTCTTTAGTTTGGAGAGGAGACGTCTGAGGGGGGATATGATTGAAGTCTATAAAATTATGCATGGGGTAGAAAATGTTGACAGAGAAATTTTTCTCTCTTTCTCACAATACTAGAACCAGGGGGCATTCATTGAAAATGCTGGGGGGAAGAATTAGAACTAATAAAAGGAAACACTTCTTCACGCAACGTGTGATTGGTGTTTGGAATATGCTGCCACAGGAGGTGGTGATGGCCACTAACCTGGATAGCTTTAAAAGGGGCTTGGACAGATTTATGGAGGAGAAGTTAATTTATGGCTACCAATCTTGATCCTCTTTGATCTGAGATTGCAAATGCCTTAACAGTCCAGGTGCTCGGGAGCAACAGCCGCAGAAGGCCATTGCGTTCACATCCTACATGTGAACTCCCAAAGGCACCTGGTGGGCCACTGCGAGTAGCAGAGAGCTGGACTAGATGGACTCTGGTCTGATCCAGCTGGCTTGTTCTTATGTTCTTATGTTCTTATTTAGCTTCATGAAAAAAACTTTGCCTTATTTAAAAGATTAAATAATACTGTTCATTTTGCTTTTTCTATACTGTTTATTATCTTACTATTATTTTATATAATCACTGCACTAGCGCTAAACTGAAGTGCCAAATGTATAAAGCTGCCAATTGTACATTTTTTAATTTGTTCCTACAAATAAATGCCATTCCTTGCCCTTGGTACCTTCATCCCTTCAAGGTCAGTAAACTGAGTGCCCAGTTTGCTAGGGGTAAAAGGTAGACATCTAGGGAAGGCAATGGTGAACCACCTTGTAAACGTCATTGTGATGAGACATCACCCTATAGGTCAGTAATGACCCAGAGGGCCACAGAGGACCACAGGGATCTTTACCCTTTCTGGAGTTTAGCTTGGCAAAATTGTGCAAGGTAAAACTCTAAGCAAGAAGCTAATCACAATTAAGGTCTCGGAATGGAATTGGGAAGAATTAGACTAACTGTACATTTGGGGATTCTGGCTAATATAACTGGACTATAGTCAAGTAACAGGAGGACACAGATAAAGAGTAATTATTAAAGTGGGGAATATTAAATGGCTTTCTTTACAATTGTAGTTTTCGTAAACTGCAAACAAACCATCATCTGTACTTAGATCTTCAACTGTTCTCTATATATTGAGTAGCATACTTAATTTTGAGGTGCCCCCCCCCCAAGGTACAGCAGAAAGCTGAAAATGTCATCATTCAGTTTTCACATGTAAATTAAAGTTGCTCATATTGTATTATTCACTTCTGTGGGTTAACAACTCTAGCTGGAACATCTAAACCATACTGACTTATTTAATTATTGTGGTGGGAACCTTTGGTTCAATGAAGTGAATCAGAGCCACAACAATTCCAGGTTTTTCAAACTATACACAAAATGTTGCCTGGGGTGCCCTCCCCCCCAGCATACAGAGATAGAGAAGGTGGGCAAGATAATGACAGCTACTGTTCCTGGTTACCATCATTTAAAATTCAGCACCCCCTCCAGAGGAAATGTCCAGCAACAGACCCTCGCTCACCAGTCTTTGCACTCTGATTGGTGGCAGAGCCCTTCGGGGGTTGGGCGGGATATAAATTTGAAAAATAAATAAAAAATAAATAGTTGTTGCTTATTGTAGGAGTCATCACTTCTATCTTAAGAAGGTGAATGCACTGTTAACCAGGGGTGTAGATACTGTGATGGATTAGGCTCTTATGGGGTTTTTTTTGCAAAGCTGCAGTTAGCCAGAGCAAAACACCACAGTAACAGCCAGAGCGCAACCTGACCGGCTGGGCTGTAAAGCTATAGGGTGTACTGTCTGCTATAAAAGCAGGAAGAAGCCTGTCAGTGTGGCGACTTGAGGAATTGAGTCTGAGTGGAGAGACACGCAGATTCAGGGGTCAGACACAGATTATGTCAGCTCACAGTTCCTTCAGTCTGGAGATTGCGTCTAGTGGCAGTGAGGCCAGGGAGAGACAGGGAGAGGAATGCTTGGTGGCCAGATTCCTCTAATCTCAGACTGCCAGGGAGGAACAGTGGGTGTTATAGGCTAGATAGCCTGGATCTCTGGAATAGGGAAACTTCACATGGGGGCCCTCCTAAAATCAGTGACCATTCCCTTTTGGTGATAAAGGGTGGGTGAGCTTGGAGTATGCTTGACTGTGGGTGGAAAGTTTTCCCTTAAGAGGCACCTGTAGGTGAATAAGTCTGTTCTGAAAACTGTGCTGTAACATCTCAGAAAGAAATAACTACCTGTGAAACCTAAATGAGTTTGAAAGTTCTCTGTTCCATCTGAGAAGCTAAACCAGTCTGTAAATAAAATGTAGTTTTGTTTGAAACTTTACCAAGTACCAGTGTGACTGTTTGAGAGAAACGCTTTTAAAATCCATCCCTCCCCAAAACAGAGTTTCCCTCCATTTTTCCTGAAGGCTCTGTTTTATCCTCAGACTGAGAAGGGGGGTTGGTGCAGATATCATGGGGAAATGTGGGGACAAATGTCCCAGGCGCCCACCATTTGATCACATGGGGGGAGCAGAAAAATTTGGGTTTGTTTGTAGTTTTAAAAAATATTTTAAGTGTTTTGACTTTGTCAGTCAGCAGGGGCGCAATGTTTAGGCTAGCAGCACCACAATTTCAGGCTATCATCAGGTGACACTCCTGATGATACCATCCAGGTTTTGTGAAGTTTGGTTCAGGGGGTCCAACGTTACGTGCCCCCAAAGGGGGTGCCCCATCCCCCATTGTTTCCAATGGGAGCTAATAGAAGATGGGGCTATCCTTTTGAGGGTCCATAACTTTGGATCCCTTGAACCAAACTTCACTAAAACTTGGTGGTATCATCAGAAAAGTCTCCTACTGATACCACCCAGGTTTAGTGAAGTTTGGTTCAGGGGGTACAACGTTATGGACCCCCAAAAGGAGTGCCCCTATCTCCCAATGTTTCAAATGGGATATAATAGTAGATGGGGCTACCCATTTGAACATCCATAACTTTGGACCACTGAACCAAACTTCACCAATCCTTGGTGGCATCAGAAGGAGAGTCTCCTGAAGATAGCCTGAAATTTTGGTACTGCTGACTTAAAAATTGCTCCCCTGACAGGCACCCTCAATTTTTTCCCAGATTCTCCCTTTGAATCCACCTTCTTCGGAGTGGATTTAAAGGGAGAATCTGAGCTCCCTAGATTAAAAAACATTGAAAGTATTGTCAAAGACTTTCATGACTGGATTCAACTGGTTGTTGTGGGTTTTCCAGGCTATGTAGCCATGGTCTGGTAGATATTGTTCCTAACGTTTCACCTGCATCTGTGGCTGGCATCTTCAGAGGTGTATCACAGCGAGAAATCTGTTATAAGAGAAGTCTGGACACAGTGTATAACAGACTTCTCTCTGTGATACACCTCTGAAGATGCCAGCCACAGATGCAGGTGAAATGTTCTACCAGACCACGGCCACGCAGCCTGGAAAACACACAACAACCAACATTGAAAGTGATGCTGTTTGGGGGGTGGGTGGGGAATCTACCCTGAAACAGCATCATTTTCAATGTTTAAACTAGGGAGCCCAGATTCTCCCTTTAAGGTGGATTTAAAAGGAGAATCTGGGCTCCCTTGTCTAAACAATATTGTAAGTGATGCTGTTTGGGGGGTGGGGGGAATCCATGCTGAAACAGCATCACTTTCAATGTTGTTTAAACTAAAGAGCCCAGATTCTCCCTTTAAGGTGGTTTTAAAAGGAGAATCTGGGTTCTCTAGGAAAATCTGGGCTCCCTAGTTTAAACAACATTGAAAATGATGCTGTTTTGGGGTGGAACCCTCCCCCCCGCAACAGCATCATTTTCAATGTTGTTTAGAGTAGGGAGCCCAGAGTCTCCCTTTAAGGTGAATTTAAAAGGAGAAGCTGGGCTTTCTAGTCTAAACAGCTTTAAAAGTGATGCTGTTTCAGGGTGGAGTCTCCCCCCCCCAAAAAAACAGCATCATTTTCAATGTTGTTTGAACTAGGGATTCCTGGTTGTGTTCAGGTTTGTGAATTGGGGGACGTTCTATAATGTGATGGTGAGTTTGAGATGACCTGGGGCAAAAAAATCATTCTTTTGTGGGGGGGGGGGGGGGGGAAAACTCATATTTTGTCCAGGGCTCCATTTTCCCTAGCTACGCCTCTGCTGTTAACAGTGGCATGCAGCTGCTACTGCTGCCTGCACTTTGACAATCAAGCAGCAGAAATGCAGTTACTGTCCCTATTCTGGGGTGGTGACAATTAGGCCAAGGAGGGGGGAAAGGGATTGGCAGGCCTAATCCTTCCAGGTTGGCCCAATGCTACCACAGTAACCAAAAACTGTGGCACTGCAGTAGACCCACTTCTGGCCATGGAGCAATACAGGGAGTGCTGCGGGACTGACTGGATTGTTAGGGAGTGTTTGGTGGGAGCCGGGGGCAGGCCCCCGTGCTCTTGTGGCGGTGGCGCATGGGTAATGATATGGAAGTGCCGATGGTGGCAAGAGGCAACCGCCCTGCCGAACCCGCAAATGGGGATCACCTCTTTCCAGGAGCGTCCGCCCGGCAGAGCCCTTCAGCAGAGCGAAGTCCAATACAGGGCATCCGCCCGTTGGAGCTTTGCTATGAAGCAGACAGACCAGATCAAGACCCATGCTATGCCTCATGCTTCTGTTTTGGTTGGCTAATAAAATGGCTCTGGCCAAAAAATGTTTATCCCAGCAAAATGCCCAGTGTGGTTATTGGAGAGGATTCACCCTGGTGGTTCCACCCTCAGAAGGCAAAGACAGCTGTGAATCACCCACTGGCTGCGGTTGCCTCTGGGGGTGGGATGGGTGGAGCCAAGGTGACCGCTTCCGCTTGACTGAGGGCGGAAGTGAAGCCCGGGCCATGTTGGGCAAGGGCTGATGTCACCAGGAGGGGAGGGCGGATTGACCCCTTTAAAGGGGAAGCCCTCCTTTGTTCTGGCCATGTGCTGGAGTGATTATAGAGTTGCCAGTCTCCAGGTGGGACCTGGGGATCCCCCAGAATTATAACTTCTTTCCAGAATACAGTTCCCCTGGAGAAAATGAATGCTTTGGAGAGCAGACTGTATTTTGTTGTATCCCCTTGAAGTACCTGTCCTCCCCAGTTCTTCAGGAATTTCCCAACCTGGACTTGGCAACCCTGGCAGACAAGGGAGACCTGGCAATCATTGGGGTGAAACATATTCTCTATAGGCAAAACCTTTACTGTGCTTTGCATATTGAAACTATTACCATTTCTGAAGTTCTGGAAAATATGTTACAGATAATGCAGTCTAACGTGGTGGAACTTGGCACAAAAGAGGGTAACTTGCAAGTTGCAGGTTGTGGTGAAGCAGGGAGGAATACTGCACCTGCTGAAAAGACATGCTACATTACTGTTAGACTTGCATCTTGTCTTCCTTTGCATCTGGTCATCCTGTATTTGGCGTGCAATCAAGACTATAAATTAGTAAATTGCTTTGCATCCTGTCTGCTTTTCTGAGTGACCTTTAAGCCATCAAACATATAGTAATAACAAAGTTGTTGCTTAATAACTAAAAAACAACCCCAGTAAGATGCATTGAGCTGTCATGAACATCTTCCTATTATTACCTCTTCTTTTTTTGCCCTTCAGTATAACAATAAAACAATACGCCTGACTTAAGTACATTATTATAGGTTACTAACAGACCAAGGATATTGAATTTGATGGTCTCAGGGACATGACAAATACATAAAAAGATGTCATGATTTGATGCAATTATTATGCTCTGAGTTTCTAGAGAAAATAATTATCAGTATAATTTCCTTCTTAGAAAAACCTAACCAGGCAAATAAAGGAAAAATGCTCAGAAATGGAGGCAAAGAGAGGTGAGGTCATTGTGACTACCAGGATTGGTTTAAATATTCTTTGTGGGAGATGAGAAGAGTGATAGAAGTAGTAGAATCTGGGGGTGAGGTGAGGCTAGAGGTAGAAAGGAAGCATCTTTGATGTCTTTGATGTTTAAAGTCTAGAAGAATCCTGACAAGAAAACAGCTTTTGAATCAAATAAATAGGCTGTTCTTCTGGCCACTCTTCACTGGCAGATGGCTGAGGAAATTCCAAGCATATTAAGGCTTCTGAGCTACCTTAAGTCCAATTGTGGGAGAAGTATTATGTTTAGATAATTTTGAGTTAATATTCTAGAGTCCTTCAGGTGTACTTTATAATACGTGGAAGGACCGTATTATTTCCTCATAATGTTTAAAAACAAGTGAATGAAGACTTCAGTTATAAACTGTAATCCTGTTTCATAGCTTGTAATACACAAGACACAGAATTTTAAAGCAGTAATTCCTGCACTGACTACATAATTTTCCTCTGCTGAGGATTAGCTGCTGTCCATCCCTTTTAAGATGTACAACCCATTTATAAAGAAGAACCAACAAACTGCTTAACACAGACTCACTATTCCCCTCTTAAGTTTGTGTGACTGTGTGTGTGTGTGAATCAGAGCTCTTGGAGCAGGCGTGGGATCATGCTGGCACATTTGCCCACTCTAAGACCCCTTCTGCACAGCACAGGAAGCAAATGGAGCCCACGGAACCAATGCGGGTTGCTGTCACACCTTTGCACAGAGGCTCAGGGTTTTTAATTTTTTTAATTTTTTTATTTATATTTATAAACCGCCCTCCCCCGAAGGTATAGCTATGTGGGCAGGCAGGTATGGACCCCCACAACCATTCTGCCATCCTTGGGACCCTGCATGGCTATGCAGTGGAGAGGTGGGACCTCTACAAATACAGGGAAGCGCACCCAACTAAAGCACTTCCCTGCCAGCTGTTCGCTTGTGAGTGGCTGCAATGCGAGGTAACACAAAAGAATCGCGGATAGCACAATTCTCCATAAACTTGGGTTGGAGGGAAAAACATGGGGTGGACTTGTGTTAGAAGCAGGATCTGTGCGAAGTTCCCCTCCAAAATGTTTTTCCCTGTCCCCAGCCTTGGTTTATTGGCCCATGAGGAAGGGGCCAAAGAGGCACTTACGCTGGTGGGAAGGGCAAACAGGGAGAGTGGCAGCTGCTGCAGTGCCTGATTCAGAAGAACCTGTCCCCTGCAGAACTGCACCAGTTTAAAGTTGGAAGCTAGCACAGTGGACTGGAAGCATTCCTGGAGGCAGAGCCAATTTTAGTAATCTTCTTCTGGAATTTGGGCTATAGGAGGTGTCATAAATGGTTGTGGAGGGGGCAGGCAATCTTTATTGGCTGCCACCACTATGGTGTGGGATTAACTCAGAAGGGCCTAGAGCACCTTCCCTGCCTCTGACTGCTTCTTCTCCAAGCAGGGTATACTGTCTGGGTGACCAAATGAGGCAGGAAGACCAAGGCAGAATAACAAACAGCTTATTAAAAAGGTCTAATAACAACAAGCCACATATATGATAAGTTTAGTAAAGGTTGATAAGCAAATAATAAAAACCCTAATGCATCTATCTTTACTGTCTCTAGCCATTCCTGGAACCAGGCTTCAGATCAATTCACCCCTTCCTGGATGAGGGATCCCTCTATCTGCAGCAGTCTCTATCCACTAGGAGTGAACCATTCTCCTTTTTGGGCAAAGGACACTCGTTTTCACTTCAAATCCTCTTTTACCAATCACAAGGCCCAGAGGGCCCAGGAATGTGCTTTATTTCAAAGTTAAAGTCCTGCATGACCAAATTCCACCACAGTAGTTTGGAGTCACTTGGGAGGAGAATAGTCAGTTCAGAGCAGCCCATTGCTCCCACAACAGAACAAGAACTTCCTTAAGTATATATGGTTGCATAACATTCCTATTCTGGGATTCCCCAACCTGATTCTTGTTCCATTAGGGTTTTTTTTTTGCTAAGGAAAGTCACTGGGTATTGTTCCTGATCCAACCCCTCTTGAGATACCATGGCTCCCACTCCACAATCAGAGGCATCAGTTGTTAGAATAAAGGGTTTAGTAAAGTCCAGAGCCTTCAGAACAGGGCAGGTGATGAGGGATTTCTTTAACCCCTCAAAAGCCTGCTGAAACTGTACTGTCCACTGCAACTTGTAAGGTCTTTTCCTCTCAGTGAGAACAGTTAAGGACAGCACTATCTGACTAATTGGGCACAAACTTCCTGTAATATCCAGCCAGTCCTAGTAAAGATTGGACTTGTGTTTTGTTCTGAGTGCAGGCCAGTCTTGAAAAGCCTCAATTTTGGCCTGTCCAGGAGAAACTTGCCATACTTTATCTCCAAGTTATGTAACCCAGTTAAGGCCATTTTGACATTTCTTGGCCCTCAAGTGAATCCAGCTTCTTTTATTATCTGCAAAACCATTTGCAGGTGTTCCAGGAGTTGTTCCAACGTTGATGAAAATACAGCAACATCATCCAAGCATGCGACTGTGAAAACCGCTAATCTCTTCAAGAGCTTGTTGACTGCTCCCTCAAAGGTGGCAGGTACATTCCAGAGCCTAAATGGCAAGGCATTGAATTCATGAAGTCATTTTTGTGTCACAGAGGCAGATCTTTAGTCTGTTCATCGAGTTCCAGCAACAAAAGCCTTGGATGAGGTTGAAGGTAGAAATATATGTAGCTGAGCTAGCTGGTCCAAAAAAAAATTCATCTATATTTGGCACTGGATATTGACCAGGTGTTATTGAGATGCCAATAATCCACACGAAAACAGATTCTCCATTGGGTTTGTTCACCAATGCAACTGGTGATACCCAAGTTCCTGATTATTCCCATCTTCAACATTTTACCTGTCTCTTTCTTAGTGATCTGCTGCTCAGTATGGGGGACTTGGCAGGCCCATTCTGCCATAGGTGGCTCATCCCCTATATGTATAAAATGGGTAGCAATCTGGGAATGACCAGGTTGGGCAAATTCTATACATAGTTGTCTGATTTCTTCTCTCTGTTTACTAGACAACCAGGTTGAGAAAGTAATTTCTGTCATCTCCCCTTCACCACAATTTCCCACACACATCTCTTCTGGATTCCAAAAGCTAACCAGCTCCAGTATAAGGTGGCAAGCTTTAGATTCTCGACAATGGCAGGGCTTTAAGGAGTTGGCATGGTAAACTCCCAGACAGCTTTTGATTTGAAAAGAGCCCTCCTAAGCAGCTTCCATTTTATTTGTTTTTACTATCTTTAAAATCATCACCAAATTATATATGCTATCGACCTGTTCTTTGGCTTTCACATCATTCCAGGCTTTCTGTTGTTGTTGGGTTTCAATCAATTGTTCATGAACTAGTGTTAAAGCCTCTCTTAAATAGTTTTGAAGTTTATCAACAAAAAGTAAAACATTAGTCACCAAGGAGCTCTGCCAGTAACCGAGCAAACACTGGGTTTCGCTCTGTGGAGTTGTATGGTGCCTGCACATTGGCCTTTTTTGCTCTCCCTGATGGTGTAGGTATCTCTTATGCCTGTGGGGGTGGGGGAGGTGGAGGGAAAATGCACCAGTGCTGCTCCCAAAAGCCAGTTTGCACCCTACATCAGAATTGGGCTGAAGACTCCAGGCTCACCTTGAGCATTAAAAATGGAACCAGGCTCAAGGGGTTATGTATACTGATGAGTTTTTAGCATCTTTAATGCTCAAGATGAGACTTTAACCTTCCTAAAAGACCTTTTCAGGTTGTAGATCTCTATGCTTTTTTAACTTAAATAAAAAAATACTCTAAGTGAACTGTATTTAGCTATATATATTTTAAGACTTGTTTTTATTCTATGAGTGTATTTTTCCTGATCACAATAGATCCCCTGATGAAGCCATAGGCAAAACACATTGGGATCAGGAAATAACAATAAAGGATTTATTCACCTTGATTCTTTTTTGCTGTTTGTTGCTGCTGTAGTGCAGTCATAGCCTGACAACATCTTTGTAAGAGAAAAATCTGAGACAACCTGCTCTGACTTTAAATTCAGAATAGTATTGCTATCAAATTTAGCAGGCTAATTCTTGTTCCCATCCTATAATATTAAATTGTATATGTTATTTGTGCAATAATTCTATTTTGAGCCTCATTTGAAGCTCATAAAATCAATGAAGGGGCAAGAAGCGCTTTAGAATACAGTTAGATACTTTAGAAGAAACTGTAAAGGCAAGAAAGGAAACAATTGTTTAAATAAGCAATAAACAGCAGCTTGAGAGAAAAGGCATTGTCTGAGGCCAAATTTTCTATCTGGAAGAAATTTTTAGAGAACTATCCCAGATTATTTTTGGGTTTTATTGGGAGTGCAATAGAGAATTGTCCATTCCAGACTACATATAGGGATCACAGCTATTCCAGGTATTAATTAGTACTATACAACTGCCAAGATGACAAATATTGTATGTTTAGATGGTATTATTTCTTCCTAGTTGGCTACCATGCACATTTTAGCCTGATTATTAATATTCCTGAATCATGACCAAATATCAGACTACACCTCAGGGAAGTTTATGGTTATGAACCTTTCTCCAAACAAAAGCTGTCCTGCACACAGAAAATAAGCTGTGGGGGTTGTAGCCCGCCTTTTGTTTTACTTCTAGGGAGAATGTATTTGTTTAGAGAAGTATTTTACCTGTTGTTTGTAACAGTACAGCCCACGTTTGCAGTCTCGGTGAGAAACAGGTCTTAAATACTTTAACAACACTGTCAGGTGAGCTACAGGGAATTAAGGAAAATATTCTATTCTAATCTTGTAGGCTGCTGCTATGCTGATGGCAGCTTGCACATAGTAAATGAGCTAATTACCCTTTCTTAGTTAATGCCACATTCCCATACTCAAACTGTGCTGCAGCAGCTTAAATGCCAGGGTTATAGAAAAGTATAATGTCAGCCATTTGACTTTTAATACCAACCAATAAAGCAGGTAGGATGATTCTAAAATGCACCCATCAATATCTTGAGAACTGCTATAAGACCTTATTGGTAAGGTTATGCCTCCACTTGTACATGAAATTATTCATAGTTAGCATTCAGTCATTGTCAATGTGGTATATAATGTTCTTGGATATCAATTAAAGACTTCATCATACACTTTTTTTAAGGTAAGGTGAACATGATGGAGAAGGGCATGGGCAGTCAGTGTTCAACTACTTGTGTGTGTGCGTGCAATATTTGGTTATAAATCCTTCCTGGCTGGGATCAATGGAAGGAACCAAATTCTGCTGGGATTATCTCCAGCCACCGTCAGTGCTAGGTGAGCTATTTGGAACCATGTAAGGTTGTTCCATCTTAGCTTTCTTTGTCACATTTGTTTTTATAGTAGATGAAGCAACAGAATTGGTGCCACAAGATGGATGTCAAAGCTTCCTTTAAGTTATGTAGGTAGTTCTTGAGGTATATTGGTGCATTTCACACAGCACAATGAACGCATTTCCCCCTCTTACCCTTTGCACATGAGAAACTCATCCATTCAGGAAGCAGCAGCTAAAACTGCAGCTCCTTTGTGCAGAGATGCTTCCCCCCCTTCCCAGGATACATTTGTAGCTACAGAGGTCTCTAGGGCAGGGGTAGGGAACCTTTAACACTCAAAGAGCCATTTGGACCCGTTTTCCACGGGAAAAGAAAACACTTGGAGCCGCAGATAATTTTTGACATTTAAAATAAAGATAACACTATATATATTTTTGGTTTTTTTTACCTTTACTCCGCTCATTCTGAGAAGTGCATGGATGCGCCCGCCCTGCTGCCTGCAGGGCGGGCAAAGATGAAGCCGGCAGCTCGGCCTCCACGGCCGCCAGGAAAGCTCCCGCCCCACTCCAACGGGGCGGGCGAGAGGGGAAGCCCATGGCGCGGCCCAGCTGACCATGGGCAGTTGTTGCACCCGCCCTGCTGCCTGCAGGGTGGGCAAGGATGGGGCCGGCGGCTCGGCTTGTGGAGCCACAGTGCAAGGGCAGAAGAGCCGCATGCGGCTCTCGAGCCTCAGGTTCCCTACCCCTGCTCTAGGGGAAAAAAAGGAAAAAGTATATCTCCCCCCCATCAGGCAAAAAAAGTAAAAAAAGTATATCTCCCCCCCCATCATGTTTGAAACCTTTGAATGGTGGGCAGCAAGAGATACCCCCCACCCCCAACCAAGAATCTCCCTCCCTGCAACTAAGAATCTCCCCCCATCTGAACATGGATGGCCACCATTTGAGTAGATTCTCTAGAGATTATTAAACTCTAGGGATTATTGACCTAGTCCTAGAGAATGCACTCATATGGTGGATGGAAAGGTGGAGACTGGTTGCTTCCTGCTGCCATTTTTTGCACAGGCAAGCAGGAAGCATTTGAAATCTGGGATTTTGCAAAAAACTTTCTAGTAATTTTTGTAAAACCTACATTTAAATAAATATAACAGCTGAAACCATTTTGGGGAAGAGATATGCAAAGATCTTCCCCCAAATGAGATATTTGTCTTCCTCGGCCCATTATGTTTGTGCTCCGTGAAATCCACCACTGAGCTTGAGCTGTACAGGCCTTTGACAATCAAGAAGTGGGGTGCCATGGAGTTCTGTTTTGGGCCCAGTGCTATTTAATATTTTTATAAATGACTTGGATGATGCAATAGAGGGCATGCTAATCAAATTTGCAGATGACACCAAATTAGGAAGGGTAGTTACTATCCCAGAGGACAGGATCAGTATTCAAAATGACCTTGACAAATTAGAAATCTGGGCCAAAACTAACAAAATGAATGTCAGCAGGGAGAAATGTAAGGTACTACACTTAGGAAGAAAAATGTACAGATGTAAGATGGGTGGCACCTGAAGAAGAGTTGGATCCCTCATTTCTCTCCTGTAAGGAGACTCAAAGGTGCTTACAAACTCATTTCCCGTTCCCCCTCACAACAAACACTCTCTGAGGTAGGTGGGGCTGAGAGAGCTCAGAAGAACTGTGACCAGTCCAAGGTCACGCAGCTGGCATGAGTGGGAGAGCACAGGCTAATCTGAATTCCCCAGATAAGCCTCCACAGCTCAAGTGGCAGAGCGGGGAATCAAACCTGGCTACTCCATATTGGAGTACACCTGCTCTTAACCACTACACCACTGCTGCCCTTACTCCATCTGGCTTGAAAACAGTAAATGTGAAAGGGATTGGGAAGTCTTAGTAGATCACAAGGTGAATATAATTCAACAGTGAACCCTGTGAACTTGCCTGACCACTATGGTCCTCTTTGGAGATCCTACCTTGGATACCCCATCTTCTGAGATTAGGCAGCAGCAACCCAGGAGAGGGCCTTCTCAGCAGTGGTATTACATTCTGGGATTCTGCCCTCATGGAGGTTCATCTGTCCTGTTCTGTTGCTGTCTTCTGCCCAGCAGGTGAAGACTTTTTTTGTTTTGTTTCGCATTGCCTCAATGCTCTCTTCTTCCTAACCAATGTATTAATTGATATTTTTATGTTTTGTTTGTATTTTAAGTCTGTTTTAAAGATATGTGTGTGACAGACTGCCCATGAAAAGTGAGTTTTAAAAAGTGCAGGTCTGTCTGAAGGCCAGATTGTTTACATTCAGAGAGAGATATGAAGGTCTTAGGAACAGGGAAGCCACCTGATTGGACAGGCAATCCTGCACTCTGATTGGCCTAGCAGATTGAGGACACAGAGTGGTAGAAAGTTGACAACGACAATTTGAAGGACGTTTGGATTTTTTGGAGTTAACAGCTAACTGCCTTAACTTGTGTGACACAACTTCTCTGAGAAGTATTGCAGTCAGTGTGTGTGAATCTGGTTTGCTCTACTATGTGACAGCCTGTGCTATGTAAAAGCAATACCATACCCAGACTGGTAGAACTGGTGGAGGGTTATAGAGGGGCCCAAGCTGATGCAGCCATATATAACTGGGAATTATTCTGGCACCACACACATAGAGGAGGAGAAAAGAGGAATGATTTGTAAAAATACACTGAGAAAGTCCCAGTAGGGATGCAAAGCAACCCTTTGAGGTAGGTTAGACTGACAATATGTGACTGGCCTATAACCTTCCACTGACGAGTAGAGATTCAATTTTGGGTCTCTCAGATCCTTGTCTGTCATTCACTGGCTGTCATGGTCTAATTCTGGTATTCTTTGGTATAGAGTTGGTGAATATGGTGCATTCTAGTTTGAATAGATGACCCATTGCTCAATTTGTCACAGATAACTCAATGTAAATTGCTAGTCTAAAATTTATTTTTATTTATTTACAACAGTTGTATTTTGCCTTTCTGATTTTACAGGCTCAGGCTCAAAAAGTCTTCTATCTTCTATCTATGGAGGAAAGCAAGCCAGTGAATACATTCCTTGCAGCTGTATTTATTTACTTTTTAGATAGTTACTGTTTCTCAATTATGCATTCACAATGACTTACCATGACAAAAAAGTTAAACCTACAATCAGAAAATTAACGAAAAGTTAATAAAGCAAACAAAATGATCATTTCAGTCAGTCAGTAGCAATATTCTGAGGAGAAACTGAAAAGTTAAAATGAGTGAGGAAGATCTTACACATTTTCTGAAAGGCAAGCAAAGAAGGGAGGTTATTCCCCAACCATATAGGGCTTTGAAGATCAAGAGCCAAAGGGAGGTTATTGCTCTGACTTGGGGCTGTAAAGGCCTGATTCCTAGATGCAAATAGAGTTATCAGGTTCCCCCTGCAACCAGTGGTGAATGGGGAGTTTCCCTGTGGTGGAGGCAGACTCAGGTGTCATCACTGTCATGGTGCTGTTACTTCTAGCACACACCAAAGTGGTGTCAGTGGCTTACTGGTAACATTCTGGTATTTGAACAAAATTTTGTGATTTTAGTGTAGAGATTTTCTCAAATACCAAAGTGTTCCCAGCACTGCTGATGACACAATTATGCTATTTCTGGGTGCATAGGGAGTGGCATCAGTGTGGCAGGATGCTGCTGCTCCCCCCTGCATTTTTTGCACCATATGTCCCCCCTGCCAGCCAGCTATTGGTAACATGGGCAGCAACTGGGGGACCCCCTGCTCCTGCCAAGGGGCTGGCAACTCTAGTGGTGGATGTTTGTATTGCATGGACAGATTGCAGGAAGTGGTGTCAGATTTAAATATGTTTTTGGGGATGGCTTTTGCCAGTCCTTAATATTTATTTGGTAAATTTTGCTACCACGAATATGAAATAACTTATTTTTGGCCTTGTAAAACAAACAGGTTCCCAATGACATCAAAACACTTCTATCCAAGAATAAGTGAATGGTGTTTAAAAAGCATAATAACTTAAAGGATTGTCCCTCCCTCCCCCTGAAATTGTATAAGACTGTGAGTTTAATGACTGTTTGGTCCTTGATTCCCTTGATTTCCAAGAGGAAATATAATTTTCTAGACAGTGATCACAAGTCAATATTTGAATTTAATGAATGAAATTCATTCCAAATCTGTTCATACCATCAGGAGCTTCAAGTTTAGAATCACAGCACTGAATTAGCAGGATGTGCAATTATTTAGAAGTTAAGGTGTTTAAAAATCCACTCTCTTTTTATATATTGTAAGCAAAAGGGAAGGATATTAATATACTATGTATGTGTCTGTGGTCAATAGTTACCTAGATGTTAGTTTCTTTTGCCTGAATGCCCTGTAGTTTTTAAACGGCTGGTATGAGGAAAGGCAAATTGAAAGGTAATTTCTCATCTGCCCTCTGTCAAATTACCCTCTCAGCAAATTGATTTCAAGCAGACATTTTAAGAACATCTTATCAAAGGTGGATCTAAGTTCAGCATCAGTCTCATTTATCATGCCGCTGAGTTCTTTCTTGAAACTGAAAAGGAAGTTCAGCTTGGAAACCAAGTACACAGAAATGGGAGTAAATTCTTCTGTTTAACTACCATTGCAAAATTGCAACAAAACCCAAAACCAAAGAACTCCACGTCCCAATAAGCTAAATTCTAATGGAGCCTTTAGTAAAGTGTCAAACTGCCTCCTACTGGTCTGAGTCCTTTCTTTAACATGCCCAAGGGTTGTGATTCAGTTCAGGGAGGGGGGCAGTGGGCAGATGGGGAGGGGGTTTCAGCTGCACCCTGAGCTGTCTCTCATTTTGCCAGCCAATCTCTTCCCACCACCCATCTGAGCTACATGATGGTTGTGATTGGGGAGATTGCTATCAGTCACAGACCAGGAAAGGGATTTGGGCGTCTTAGTTGATAGTTCCATGGGAGCAGCAGCAGCAGAAGGCCATTGCTTTCACATCCTGCATGTGAGCTCCCAAAGGCACCTGGTGGGCCATTGCGAGAAGCAGAATGCTGGACTAGATGGACTCTGGTCTGATCTAGCAGGCTAGTTCTTATGTTCTTATTTCCTGCCATAATTGGGAATATGGTAAGCCTACATATGCCTGCTTGGTACTGGAAATCTAGACCTCACTATGTTTCATTTTTTTCACAGTTCATCTGGTTGCAGTCAGTCATCTACCATGGAAATTGGGGGGGGGGGGAATAATGAATAATATTCCTTAATGCTTGCATGAAAACTTTTGATAGGTACAGTGGTTCTCCCAGAATTACAACTGCTCTCCAGACTATAGAGGCTGTTTCCACACAGTCTAAATATCCTGGGTTGAGCAAGAGAAATACCCTGTTCCGTACAATAATTTTGCATGGTTCTCAGTCCTCAAGTGGGTTTGCCTCGTGATATTTCCCTCCTAACGGGGTATTAAAAATCGCCAATTTGGTGATTCTTTTCCAAACTTGCTGAGGTCAGCCCACTACCGTGCAAACACCATGGGAGCAGAACAAATTTATTTCTCCTGCCCAGCAGCCTGATCTCCCCACTCCTCTGCCTGCCCCCTGATCTCCCTGACTGATGTTCATTCAAGCTGCCATTCAAAAACAACAGCCAATCAGAACACGGGACACTGGGCATGCTCAGATATACTTGCAATGTAAATACAGAAGTCCCGGGCTCATGCGAAAGAAATTGGAGTATTACCTCTCAGTCTTTACTGGGTTCCTTACAAAATGGGCAGCCATGTGAAGGGAGAAACAAGGATAAAACAGACCTGGATTGTAAGAAACCGGTTGTAACCAGGTATGATTCTGCTGTACGGAAATTGCCAAAAATCAGTTCCCCTGAAGGAAAAGGTAGTTTTGGAGGGTAAACTCTGTGGCGTCACATCCCTGATGAGCTCCCTCCCCTCTCTAAATTTTGCCCTTCCCAAGCTCTGTCCCTAATCTCCAGGAGCTTTCTAAGGAGGTGTTAGGGACTTTCCTTCTCCTTCTTTACAATTCCAAATGGAATCAATGAAACCTTAGGCCTTTTGCAGAAAATATCTAGCAAACCTGATCCATATAGGTATGCTAGCAGCATACCCGTGTTTCGCTACGCTTACTTCATCACAGCCTCTCTATGAATTTCGGGGTGACATTCAGCATACTTCTTTACAGCCTGTTTGTGAACTTTGGGGTGACATGCAGCATATTTCCTCACAGCCTGTTTGTGGACTGATGGGTTGGGTTTCACATATGTTGCAGCAGCTTCCTATAGTTGTCTTTTTCTCATGCAATGTGTAAATCACTTTCTGCGTTTAATTCCTCTTCTCCCTTTAGTGGTTTCAGCAGAAGGAACAGGTTCATATGCATTGAGGAGGGTGGTGTTAAAATGCAGTTGGCGCACCATTGGATCAATCGTGCTTGTTGTTTGGTGGGCATTAGCAGAACTTGTCAATGTGAGTTAGAGCTTCAAAATGTCCTTCATTAAAATGTCCAGTGAAATGAAGCTATATATATATAAATGCGAAATACCACTGACTGACTGACTGACTGACTGACTGACTGACTCATCAGAAGAACTCAAAAACCATCGAAAATACCATGTTGAAGACATGAAACTCGTGGTGGTTAACTGCCACCCTTAGAATGTTCATGCAGATGGCCAGAGTTGAACAGTAAATATCTAATAAGTCGAGTGGAAGTGAATATTTTGGAAAATCCTTTCTTAGCGAGCACCTGAAGCACATAATGAACCGGTGTGCCAAATTTCAACTTTGTAGTTTTGGTAGTTTTTGAGTTCTTTTGATCAGTCAGTCAGTCAGTCAGTCAGTCAGTCAGTCAGTCAGTCAGTGGTATTTAGTATTTATATATATAGATTTTAGTGAAACTGTTAAAATTGGTAATGTGGGCAGGAAATAGCACCAGACAGTATCATTATTGTCCGTAAAAGCAGTTAATGTTTAGCTAATATATCTTTATTACAGGATCAGACTAAATAAACTACTAGTTCTATGTTAGGAGCTAACAATTATTGTTATTTTTTTGTAAACCGGAAACAACATTCAGCATAGGGATGCCAGTTTAGGGACCCCACAAAATTACAGCTCATCTCCAGACAACAGAGATTAGTTCCCCTGGAGAAAAATGATGCTTTGGAGGGTGGACTATGTAGCATTGTACTCCACTGAGGTTCCTCTCCTCCCCAGGCTCTATCCCTAAAACTCCAGGAGTTTCTCAACATGGATCTCCCGCCAGCGGCTGGGGGGACCTGGCAACTCCAATTCATCATGTATATATGCACCAATAGTGCAAATGGCAGTTCTTTGCAGGCATGACAGGAAAGGAAAATTGAACAAGGGAAAAAGCTTAAAACTGTCCTTGCTTCCCCGTGTTCAAAATGGGCCCATGTGGTTATATTTGCTATTGGGAAAATGCTTGGGAATTTCATATCTTGAATTTCCAGAAGGTCTGTTAACACACTTAACTGCCATGTGTCACTGAATTTGGATTTACTTAGCTTAATAGCAGAAAGTCGTAATCTAGTTAAAAGCCTGGGTTTTGCAAGCCCTAGTTTAACCCCTATCAATATGAAGTTAGGGGGTAGTTCAAGTCTAAAAAATGCAGTCACTTTTACAAAGTCAGAGTACTTCAAGTTACGGCTTGAAATTCAGTCCAAAGCCCTGCAGCCACAGGCTACAAACTGTGATCATTCTCAGCTTCATTGTTAATGACCGGCACTAGCTTTTATTGCTCATGACTAGTACCATAATGATCTTTGCCAGGAGAGTTCATTTGTTTGATTTTCCATTGCTAGAGTCCCAAACAATACATCAATCTTTCAGTACTTTATCAGCATGAATGCAATTGTAAACTATCAGCAGAAAACAAAACATAATATGATCATGGATGTGGATTCCTTAAGAACTGAAGCATACATCTAGCAATGCCATATTGTAGGAATCTTCCATTTCAGTCCAAAGGTGCCCTTAGGTCTCCTGTGTGGATACATAGAAGATTTCTACTTGTAGCAGGCCCCATTCTCCCCCCCACCACCACACACAGCAAAATCTAAATAACAGGGTCCCTGACCATAGGAGTAACCCAACATATGAATGTTCTATCACCATGTGGAAGCTGAGGGCAAAGACTGAGAACGTGTCTTTGCCACACTGCCTGTCCATTTTTAAATGTCTCAAAAGGGGCATCAGGAATGCCTACAATAGTCTTGAATGCTGATGAGTTTCAAATTTAGGGAGGTGAGGCTTTTTCATTTTTTTTCATTGGAGTTCATAACCCCATAGAAATCCTACCTGAAGAAATTCAATATCCAGTAACTATGTCAGCATTATTATTTGTGTCTGTAAACTTGGGGAATATCAACTTGACTCTTTTTTAATATTGGTATGCGTTCCTTACCCAGGAGTATACATTCCCAGTTTTCAAAGTCTTAAATCCAATGAAATCCTTAATACTTTATTTCTTTATTGAGTAAAGTTGAAATGTCATATATATTATTCAGCTTCTCTTAATTAAGGTTTCTGGTCAATACCACAAGATCCCTCCCACCCCTGCCTCATCAAAAATATGCTTCTCAATTCCTGTGGGTTTTCCAGATATTTTAGTGAAAACAAATGGATCCAGCTGCATAAATAGATTTTTGTTTCACTGAAATCAACAGCTGAAGCCAATATAGTTCTTCAGAGACTGGCTGCAGCAAAAATTCAAGGTGGAAAACTATTTGTAAGGTATCTTTATTAGTAAGGTGGAAAAGCTGCACATAGTTTACAGACTGTAAAGGGATTTGGAAGTATTGACAAGTAACATAGAAGCATCTCCAAAATGCAGGGAACACACAAGCATCAGTTCAATTTGCAAAGAGTGTGAGAGAAACCCACAGAGGACTAGTCTAAATATTTAATGCAGCAAAAAAACAAAACAAAACCTGGTAAAACATAAACACATGGAACTATTAATTTTTGTCATAATTTTCCTTCCATCGCCATTGGAGTTTACTGCAGTGGGAAAAAAAACAAAGGTCAGAAGTGCAGTGAATACTGTGACTATTTAGTATGTCACACTCTTAATCCTCATCAGGAAACCATGCCCTCAATTCTTAGAGCCTACATGACTGTTACTTATGGAATTCTTTCCTTCATTACCTTACATTGTAGGATTTTGTTCCATTATAGGAATTAAAGATTAAGGAGGATATCTAAAGATGTGATGAAAATCATATCAGACTGGAAACAGGGGGCTGAAAGGAAACAAAGGAAGCTTGAACTGAAGAAGAACAGTTGATTTTTATACCCCACTATTCTCAGTCTTTAAGGAGTCTAAAAGCATCTTACAATCCCTTCCTTCCTCACAAATATATGGGGCTGTTTGTCAGGCCTGCACTATTCCAGGCCTGGCAGTTTGCACATCCACAATGCAGCTGCAGATGGCCCAGCCATTATCATCACTCAAGGCTACAGAGACCTCTCCCTGCTTGCAAAGTTACTAGTTCCAGAGAGCTTAGCCATTCACTCTTATCGCCTTCCTGAAGGAGTGAACTGTCCACCCAAACAATACTGTTGTTCCCACTGTCTTTTCACATGCTGATATTATGGGAATGCAAGGGTGGGGGGATGCCAGGGGTTGAACTAAACGGTAAAGTATATTCCAGGGGTCAGGGGGCCAAACCGCTCAATTTCGGCCACCTGAACCTGGGATGACACAGTTCCAATAAAGCTCTTGAAATCTTCCTGAGTCTTGTTGATGACTGGAGTAACAGACCCTTACACTGTTCTGAAAAAACTGTGAATAACTCAAGGTCACCCAGAAGGCTCCATGTAAAGGAGTAGGGAAACAAAACAAACTGAGTTGTCCAGATTAGAGTTCACTGCTCTTAACTACTACACAGCACTGGCTCTCCACTAAGTGATTAAAGAAACTGAGCAAAGTGCAGGTGTTAGTATCATATGTTTTCCATCTAAGCCTTCAAAACTGCTCAACTTTTTCAGCTACTGGGGTTGCGAGCTCTCAGAAGATCCAAATCTTGCATGTGGTGGAGCCTACATAGGACCAGAACCAGGTGGGGCCTGGAGTTATGCTGGACTTACAACTGATCTCCAGTCTACAGAGATCAGTTTCCCTCAAGAAAATGGTAGCTTTGGGAGTGGACTCTATAACATCACAACCCTGCTGAGCTCCTTTCCCTTCCCAAATGCTGCCCTCTCAGACTCTGCCCCCAAAACTCCAAGAATTTTTCTACCTCAAGTTACGGGGTAGAACTCAATTGAGTCAATGGGTAGAGGTCATGCCATCAGGGCCAAACTACAGGATAAAAGCACAGTACTATAGAAAGCAATGTTTATCCGAACTTTGTAACTATTCTACGTGTGTAAGTCACACCAAGCTATACACCAATACCTGATAACAGGCCAACACAGATAATCCTACTGCAGTCCTTATACCTATTCTGCCATAGGCACAAAGGAAGAACTAAAATTGTATATAACTAAAACAGATGAGAACATAATAAGCACATTTACTTACATCTACGACAACCATGTATGCAACATGTTATTAAGGAGTTAAATAGCTAGCATTAAGCATTTAGAGCACATTCTGGAAATATGCTTATCTTTTTAAAGATCACAAATGATGAGGCTGAGAATCTCTAGTTCAAAAGATCATGAATAAACCCATCATGAAGAACCCAAAATTCGTGTATAGCAGATCTCTCTCTCTCTCTCTTTCAAAAAAAGAGCCATGCTGAACGACTGCAGTATTGGAAACCCATGCAAAACAGCTGACCATTCAAGAAAAATGGCTAAACCATAGAGCAAATGAATTCATAGGGTAGAAAACTCAAAGCCATGCAGATATTCATAAATACACACCCTGTTTCCTCCTTGAGTCTTTCCTAGGCTGCTCCTGGTGGGAGCTGTTTCTTTCCTTCTAGTGATGGGCCTTGACACTTCGTGTGTTGATGGGATGAGTAGATAAAAGGCTTGTTGGTATGGCAGGCAGGCTGCCTGAACTGCCTACCATCCCATCACTTTCGCTTGGAGCAATTGTATGCCCCAGGTACAGTATAAATCAATGTGGTAGTTCAATACCATATTGGTTTGGCCAGGATCTGCAAGTTGAGGTTGGGCTTATTTTCTACTTGGCGGCTATCGAGTTCAATCCCATCACTATTTCTATTTTATTTTATTTATACCTTGTAATTCCCTGGCAGGGGTATTGCTTTACATCGACTATATTAAACTTGTTACTTTTAGTGCTTGCTAAAGATAGTGCTTCAAGTTCATCTAAATTAATGAACATATGAAAACATGATTTAAGAAATTAATGTTGTGCTGTGACTCTAGAACTGCCATTTCATTCAGTGGAATGGATCTATGTAGTGTGGAGATCAGCTGTAATTCTGAGAAAATTCCAGGCCCTGCATTAAGCTTGGTAACCCTGTTTGAGGTAGATAGTGAACAGGCTGACTGACTGGGTGGTCAGCTCATTAGGTGATCACAGTCGTGATGTAGGTATAGATTTTTTATGGTGTGGGTTCAGGGGGCATGGCTACACCTCCCCAAGCCCTGCTTATAAAAGCAGCTCTTTGAGGCCAGGGATGGCAGACTCCCCAGCCCTGCCTCCCCCCACACCAGCTGGGGTCCCAGCTGGCAGCTGGCACTGCCTTCTGTCCTCCCCTCTGGGCAGAGGTGTAGCTAGGGAAAATGGAGCCCAGAGCAAAATCTGAGTTTTGCACGCACCACCCCATGGGCGGCCACTGTGATGCTGGAATTCACCCCCAAACAGCATCACTTTCAATGGTGTTTAAATTAGGGAGCCCAGATTCTCCTTTTAAATCCACCTTAAAGGGAGAATCTGGGGTCCCCAGTTAAAACAACATTGAAAGTGATACTGTTTGGGGGTGGATTCTCCCCCACCCTGAAACAGCATCACTTTCAATGTTTAAACTGGGGAGCTCAGATTCTCCCTTTAAATCCATGCCAAAGGGGGTGGATTTAAAAAGAGAATCTGGGAAAATTTGGGGGTGCAATTGTTAAGCTAGCAGCTCCAAACTTTTGGAGTATCTTTAGGAGACTCTCCTGATGATACCACCCAGGTTTGGTGAAGTGTGGTTCAGGGGGTCCAAAGTTATGGACCCTCAAAAGTGTACCCCCATCTCCTATTAGCTCCCATTGGAAACAACGGGGGATGGAGGCACCCCTTTGGGAGTCCATAACTTTGGACCCCCTGAACCAAACCTCACCAAACCTGGGCGGTATCATTAGGAGAGTCTCTTCCAAAAAATCCCTGTAATTTTGGTGCTGCTAGCCTAAAAACTGCGCCACCTGCAGGCCAAAAACTGAAAAAACACTTACAATACAAAAAACCACAAACAAGGCGGAGCTTCAGATATGCAATACAGGGTTGAACCCCCCCCCCCCTTACCTATGTCCTTGGATCACAACTGTCGAATATAGTATTTTTTTGCCAATTAAAAGCATTCGCTGCAAAATATGTGATATCCTTAGTTAGGAATACACTATTGAAAGGTAAAGTGCTAGTCTAGAGACTCTCAAGGATTCAAGCATATACTAGAATCATATCATATCCCAGCTGAGTTAGATTCCCTCCCCAAACTCCACCCTCTGAAGGCACCATCTTCAAATCTCCAGGAATTTCTCAAGGCAGATCTGGCAACTCACACCTATACTGGTAGAGTCTCATTTCTGTATGGTGCTGGTTTTTGCCCCAGGAGTTTTTGCATCAGTGTTGTAGGTGAAATGATTCTTCCCAAGTTCATGGATGGTCAGGTCAGGTAATGAAATGATTTGAGGGCAGAATTATGCTTCCCATAAGACTGTACAAAAATGTTCTTGCACAAGGTAACATTGATAGAATGGCCTTAAATGAACCTGAGCAGTGGGGCTTTAAAACAAATCATATTTGTTTATAATCACTGACAGATTGATTTGCTCACTGTTTATTTACATGACTGGCTGCTGAGCAGTAAGGGACAAATAGGAATCCCATTGGGTAGAAAATGAGCCTGTGTGAATCGCTGCTTATTGTACTATTTGAATATGTGAAGAGTAGCCCAATGAACAGGGCAAACTGTTGAAATGTTCAACAAAATAAAAATAGACTCTCTGCAACCACTGACTAGGTTGCAAGCCTAACTAGAGGGTGTTTGAGAACTCTTATTCCATCAAAATTACACATTTCAATTTGGGTTATATGTTCCACCCATGAACTGAGAGATTGAGGCATAGCAGTATTTGAAAACTGTTCCTTTCAATAGAGGAAAAGACAGAAACGAATGCATAGTGAATATGGGGAGGGGAAACCCTGGACTTCTCTGGTTGCTGCCAGGGGTGGAAGTTGCAGTGAAACCCCCTCCCTGCCTTTAAAATGATACCAGAACACCACCATTTCAATAGCTCATTATCAAGGTCCTGGAGATGCTTCAAATAGGGTTGCCAATACAAAATGTCAGTAAATTTAGAGTCTGGCTTTTTAAACTTGGAATTTTTTTGGCAAAGACCAATAAAGCTAATATCCATTGGCTTTATTTGGCTATCACTGAAAATATTTGGGTTAAAAAATCTGAACCCAAAATTGGGAAATGGTGGCGGAGGGGAGAGAGATTTAAAAAGTAAAAAAAAAAAACACCCAATGGTTATTCAGTTTTTTCCCCAACCCTTGCTATATTTTGCTTTTTGAATACATCTGGGGGTTTTTTATTGGTAAAAGAATTCCCCGCAAAAGCTGATATGACTTTTACTGAATCACCAAGCCTGGTTCCATCAACAAATGCTAGGAGATTTTGAGAGCAGTAGCAAGTGAAGGTGAAATTTGGGGAGTCTTTGACATCATTTTCAAGTGATACTCTAGGATTTCCCCCCGGTTTTCATTAAGGCTGTGCACAATTTTTGTGGTATTTGATATAATAACTCCACCAACTGGACAGAGAAACAATTAATAGACCCTGACCCTATCACCTTCCCCAAACCTCTCTCTATAAAAATGAAGGAAAAACAGGTCCATCTCACCACATCTCAGTAACACAACAGAGAAGCAATCACCAGAAAATGAAGGGAAGGGAAGGGAAGGGAAGAACCAACTGAAAAAAACCCCTGAAGATTCCCCCCCTCCACACAGAAGACCCTCAGTCCAGAGAAAGGAACCCAAATAAAAAATGTGGTGAAAAAACACACACATAGACAAAACAAATGAAAACCTGTAGAAAAATCAGTGTCTTCCAAACAAGGACAAGAAGATACAAGAGACCCTCTTCAGTCAACCAATTCAACTGCAGAAATACAAGAATAACCACACAACCAAACAGGAAAATGCAACTAGTCCCGCAGACCTCACAAGGATTTTTGGCCTGTCTTCTCTCTACCACACGCTAGGAGACAAGGGTTTTAAAGAAAAATTGGTGAAGGAACATCCTCCATAAAACCCAGGAAAAAAATCCCCAGCAGAGCCACCCACAGACATAAAGCCCTAAGAATAAAAAAAACCCTTAACCAACTTTTAATAAATGGGTCAACCAAAACAAATTCTAGACAATTGAAGACTGTACAGGCGTCACAAGACCCTGAGGGGCCCGCAACCCACCAACATGCCAAAGAAAAAAATTACTACAAGCACACTTCACAAAAAAATAATAAACCTAATAAACCAATAATTTTATACCATTCAACATCTTCTCAAGATGCAGACGAGCAGCAGAACACAATGCAGGCAGGCCATAATCCAAGGGATGAAGTAGTTGAAGCATCAGAAGCTCAAAGGAAGGAGCAGCAGTCAAAGCCAAACTTTGCACACTGAACTGTCTTAAACCTCTGCCTGGAACGGGGGTCTGCTGAAACCAGGCCTTCTATTTAGGCACTTTGGCCATGAACAAAAATCTCTGAAAGAAATCCAAGCCAAAAATATCTTCTGTGATTGGTCAAAGAGCAGATTTGCCCCATCCTGAAATCCTATTGGCCACTCTATTCTTCTGCTCCCACTTCCTCCGTCCCCTCTCTAGAGGCTGCTACAGTCATATTGTGACCTGTAACAATATGACTGCAGCAAGCCTAACATAACTGCAATGCACTTTTGGTCAAATAGGAAAGCTCCAGTGAGCTTTCCTATTTGTTTCTTCAAGTTGCTTCTCCCACTCTCACCTGTTGCCCCAGAAACCAGCCACAGGGCAGAAAAAGGGCAGAAGGGGTTGTTTCTTCCACAGCATTGCAGCAAAAGGGGAGGGCACTTTTGTCTACTCAACAGTACTCACCTAGAAGCCCTCCAGAACACCAGCCAAAGTACATAGTTTGTGGGAGAGTTAAAATTTGAAACCCAATTGTTAGCTTCATGATTGGGCTTCCCCCCCCCAAAAAAAATTAGGATTATTTTTTCTCTAACAGTCTGTGAGAACTGGGCCATGGAAAAAGCCCCCCCAAAGCCAAAGCACTTTTGGGGGTTCATTTTCAGTTCAGCTTCATGTGGATGCATAGCCCTAATCTCTATGGTAAGGAGCATAGAAGCATGCTGGAGTTCCTAGAACATCTACTGGCTTCCCCCCTCCTATATCACTATTAAAGGCAGGGGATTAGGCCTGCAGGTGGAGGTTCACCTCCAAAAGGTGGGCACATGGCAAGGCTAACTCTGAGGCAAGTAGAGGTTGAGTAACCAAGATGGCCAGTGTAGCTCCGTGAAGAGGCCAGCTCTTGTGGGTACCCAAGAGTGGGCTGTTAAAGGGTTGTGTGGTATTTCTTTAGGCTTCCAAAGAAGGCTTCCACATGGCTTTCCCTCTCAATTCTGATGCTCTCCTGGCCCTGCCAATGAGGGCACTGGGCTGGCAGGATAGCAGAGGGGTAGGTTGCAGCAGTACTCACCCAGAGATTGATTGATTGATTGATTAATTGATTATTTATTTATTTATTTGCCGCCCTCCCCCAAAAGGCTCAGAGGTTTATCTATAGCTATTATTCATGACCACTGAATAGAAACTCTACATGCAGAGCCAGCATACCTCAGAATACCAGATCTTAACAAACAACATGGAAATGCTATTGTATTCATACACTGCTTATAGGATTCCCTGAAGCATCTAACTGGCTACTCTTGGAAACAAGATGATGTATTAGATTCACCTTTTTGCAGGGCGGTTCCTTTTTGATTCCTTATGTGATAAAAAGGACCTCTCATTAAAATAAAATAAATGTTCAATAATCTTTTACAAAACATTCCTCACATCAGTGCCTGATAAATGAAAATTCTGAGAGAAATGCTACCCTTTTGATGATTTATAAGTGTTTGCAACATGTTATATTTTTCATTTTGTTATTGATTTAAAATTAGCAAGGAATTCATATAAAAAAATCATTTGACACATTGCAAGCCTTTATTTATCTGAAATAATATAATACAGGAACAGCTGTTTAGCACCCCTCCCCTTCACACAGAGAGAGACCCAGGAACACAAATCATATCATGATTCTATTTAGTGACCATGGGGTCTTAAAAATAAACTTTGGCTACGTAGATCTCTTTGTCCTTTAAAGAATGGAAAATATTATCTACTTCAAACCCTGCTGAGTCTCTAAAAATTCTTGGGATACTATTACAGTGAAGATGGCACTGCATTCAGCAAAGGCACACATTATGAGTGGATAATGGTTGGGTAGGAAGAGATAACAAATAAGATTAGTTATTCTGATTGATTCATTCAAGTTCTCTTCCTTTTATGTTTGGACTACTGAAAAGTTTTTTTTTAATCTTATAAAATATATTTGTAATAGACGCCTCGCTGAACAATATTTAGTAGTGGAATCAGCCGTCATCTTGTAGAACGTATTGGTAGATATGTAAATCATCATGCAAATGTGATAGATTTAGTACCCCAGATGACTTATTGACTTGTGTGCAGTTGCTTGATTGTTGAGGACGGAAATACAAGTACAAAAAATTGTGATGCAGTTAAGAATGAAATATGCTATTTGGATGAAATGGTGCAAAGAGAACCACTTTTAGGAGGAGTGGGAAAGAAATGCTGTACTCAAGGAAGGAAGAAAAATGCTGATTTCTAATTGTATCACCAAATGATGAACCTACAAGCACGGTATCACTTCCATTGTAAGTATTCTTGCTGCAAATCAAAATATAATTATCACAACCCATTGTGGCATGCTACTGATTCAACATAGTTGGACTCCAGAGCTCAGATTTGAAATGAGAAAAACAATTACTCTGGAGCTATAGAACACGGAGTCAATCCTTAACCAACAGTTTTACCTTTTAAATGTTTTTGTTGTATTCTGAATGGAAAATGCTACATTAAAACATTTAACTCCACAATTTAATAAACGTGTGGAAAACAAATCTGTCTATTTTCAGAGCATCATGTGTACAATTCAATATTTGAATAATTAATTAATTATCAACTAATGCTAATTCATTGTTCAGGTATAAGCCTTATGCATATAGGTTATTAAGATACCAATGGGATTTGAGAAGTCTAACTGCAGAAGTGTCTGTGCAGAATTGGTGATCTTTTGGCTTTTCTGTTGGAAAAATGGATTATATAAATTAATTTTATGTCAGTTATATCAGTTGTGAAGGCTAGATCATGCAAGCCTTTTCCTTCTACATATTATTTATCAGATTTCTTTTTCGTAACATGTGCTTGAAGTTACGGTACACAACGGAGCAGGTCAGAAATAACTGAAAGTCAGTTGCTTCATGTGAGTATCTGTTTGAAAAGATGAAAACCAAATCATGCTTGAAGCCAGCAATATGTTTCCTAAAATAAATATTAAAATATTGTAATATGAGTATGTACACAGCAAAAGGAAAGCGAAGTTCTTTTCTGTAATTTTCCAATGCAAGAAATATCTATTCCTTAATCATTCAGCAAATGCTACCTAATGGATGCTTAATAAACACAAACCTGACCTCTTCTGAGGAGCTTAATAGAATTCCTGTACATAAAGTATTTGAATCACTATTACATGAAAATCACTGTTTTTGCATTTTTCAGTGAACATGTATGTTATTGATGTATGTTGTGAAGTAGTCTCACATCTTTCCGGCACAATGGCAGAGTGTTTGATTATTATGAGCAGGGTTGTCAGACCCTCTGTTGCCAGATTCAGGTTGGCATACTCCTGAAGATTTGGGGATGGAGCCTAAGGAAGGCAGGGACCTCAAGGGGTGCAGTGCCATAGAGTCCACCCTCCCAAGCATCTGTTTTCTCTGTAGGCTGAAGGTTAGCTAGAATTTTGGGAAATCCCTATGTGCTACCTTTTATCAAAATTAGTCTGGTCTGCTCCCTTTTGGTGGGGGGAATTAGCTTGGAACTGACATGTAATGTGAGAGCAGGTAAGTGTCAGGCCTGACAATAAGGAGATCACCAATTTTTTCAACATTCACTCCCTGAAGAAAACTGCTTAAAAATTGAAGAAGGGTTACAATTTTATTGAGGAATTAAAAATAATAAAAAGTACACACATACATTGCAAACATTTGTACACAGAGTTTTGAGATGTCTCATAGAGACATATGATCTAAAGTGGGAATAAGAGAGAGAATTGAGGGAAGGGCTATATTTATTGATCCAGAAGGGGGCTGGGGAAGCAGGAGATAGTAATCATCACTGCTCACAGGAAACCATGTTGGGCACAAGAAGAGAGGTCCAAGGGCAATTTGTCATGAATTTTGAGGGTCATTATAGGAAAAAATTTGACCCTCTGGCTATAAGAGGGGCAATCTTCCCAGAACAAAGTTCCCAGGCAGTGCTGTGGAAAAAGTCTTGATCAGATTAAAACCTAGGAACACCCAACTCATGATGAACAAATAAACTCTGAAGAAGAGGTTTAAGATTAAATTAACTTTTGGGGGGAAAAGGTGCAGGGTGATCTAGCTGGTTTGCCAGTAAAATTAGGGTTTGGGCATTTGCAGTCTTTTTGTGAAATTGGAGCCAGGTGCATGATCTCAAGGTTGTTGTTATCCAGATTTAAGTGTCTGAGCCTTCAGAGAAGGCATTGTCTGAAGCTATGCGTACTTAATCTAGGTGGGAAAGACGGATGTCATGTGTCAGGCAAACCATCTTGGTAGAAAAGCCCTTGAATTAAGATTTGGCATCCATTTTACCCTTGTTCTGTTTTATGAGTCTGGGTTGTCTATGATATCAAGAAATGATTGATAAGGCCTTCAGAAATGGTTTCCCTATCTATAGGCTTGCATGGCAGCACACCTGGAGGCCAGCATCCCTAATTGTGAGGCAGAAAAGCAGGGGCAGCTTCCTATTCTAACACCTTTAACTGAAGCAACGGCTGTCTTCTATAGATTAAGCAGAAGTAGGCTCATGAAATCTTAATCTCTGAGAGTTGGTGGCAGTAGCCTTAGGAACAGGCTATGAGACAGGAAGGTAGGTTCGGTAGCCTTCCCCCAGTTCTTCAGTTTTCATCAAGGGGACCACTGTGGAAAGTTAACCGAAATGCCTGGTTTACTTCTGACCTGAAATGGAAGCTTCTGATCTAAGCTGAGAATGGAGGGGTGGTCTATGAACTTTCTTTTCCTTTCCAGGGCAGACATGGATCAGAGTGCCATTAAAATGGCCAGAGAACCAGAGAGAGAACAGCAAGATGTGTCCACTGGCTTGCCTGGGGTGGGCTGAATGTAGACAGTATGGAGATGGGAAAGAAGGGAAAATGTAAAAAACAGTACTGTGTTTAAATTACTTGCTTGGAAAATGAATATAAAGTAATTACTTTTGGCCAAACTACAGGTTATGTTTTTAAGGAGTTGGATGTGGGGTCCCTGGAATTGATTTGGTTTCCTCATAAGCCATACCAGCTGTGGCAGCGGGGGGTGGGGGAACTGATTCAGCTTATGATTGTGGGGTTCCTGACCTCCTGCGTATACCATTTTCCAATACTGAAATGGCCCAGATGGGGAGTTCTTTGCTTAACTTTTGAGCTGCATGTTTTAAAAAATGTAATTGGTAGCTTGGTCCATTGGTAGGAGCAGACTGAGATGTGAAAAATGGCTGTGGAACAAGCCAAGCTGAGCAGCCTCTGTGCTGCTACAAGCTACTCAGATCAGTAGAGCTGACAGTGTGCATTACACCCACTGCATCCTCCCTCAAACTGGTAGCAGTCCAGGAGAAGACAACTGGGTGAGCTGATATCACATCGAACTCCTGATGATCGCTCTGAGCAAAGTGACTCCTGAGGTGTTGGCAGAGTGGCTGGGACTTCGTTCTGCTTTCTCTTGGTCACTAGCAGCCCGCTAGGGTAGTGACTCAATGGTTCCCTTTAGTGAGGGAATCTGGGACCACTTTTGTCCAATACCAGCATTCGTTCATATCAATGTGAATGATGGACTGGGAGATAACAACACTAGCCATTCTGGACACAGGAGTTTACAACTATCCAGGGTTCTCTCCAAGAGAAGGCCTAGAAATATTGTGTTTCCCCGAAAATAAGACAGTGTCTTATATTAATTTTTGCTCCCAAAGATGCGCTATGTCTTATTTTCAGGGGATGTCTTATTTTACTGTGTTCTGTTCGTCGGGCATGCTTCCAAACAAAAACTTTGCTATGTCTTACTTTCGGGAGATGCCTTATATTTCGCACTTCAGCAAAACCTCTAATACACCTTATTTTCAGGGGATGTCTTATATTCGGGGAAACAGGGAAACAGCTTGCTGAGGGTTCTGAGTTATATTTTTTGAAATATATAATGCTGATGTTCATTTGGTTCAGGAAAGAAATAAAGCTGTGTGCAGTTGTACAACTATTCATGCCTGCTTAGTAATGTCTGTCCTTATGGAAATATGAAGAAGGGCAGAAACACAGTAATGTATTTTTTACAGTGAATTCACATGTAAGCAATCTTCCTTGGGAAATATAGCTCTTTCCCTTTCCCTTCTAGATTTCTCTGTGTTGACATTAGTTCTTTCTGTTTTGAAGTCCCTTCTTCCAGAACACACATTCAGAATCTGTAGTCTGTAGTCTGAAATTAGAAGTGCACATTGGTTCTTTTTTACATAAGTGTTTAACTGCTGCTTATCACTGGAAGCAGCAGTTCTAAATCTTGCTAAATCTTATTTGGCCTATGCTTAACAGAACCTCTTTGACAGCTAGTGTTATTCATTCTTCACCTCACCACCAGTTTCCTTACAGAATGAAGTGACCACAGGTCTCCGAAAATATTGTGTGAAATAAAAAACAGGATTCTCTAGAGGAAGCCTTGTGATAGACACTGAAAACCATTTCATTTATTTCTAGGTGCCCAAGGAGAAAACAGAAGTTAATCTTTAAGTTGTCAGACCTCTCTTTTAGTGACCTAATGAGAAATGACCTTTGAATAATATAGGATCAATTCAAATAATGCTCAATTTAGTATATACAATGGAGTATCAAGAACCAAGCATGTATGCTTGCATGCACAGAAGACCAATATAGACACAAGACACCAGAAGATCCATGATAATCTCTACAATTTAAGGTTTTTTAAGTAGCTGTGGGAGCTCTCAATTTTAAAAACCAGTACTGAGGGGTAGTCTCAGGTGGATCTTGCAGCTTCTTGAATGCTGAACACACAGAATTTTTAGCCAAAAATTGTGTGAATTAACCTCAGTTCAAAGCTTTTTTTTAAAAAAAATGAGAGCTCCTTGACTTATGTTAAAATCAACCATAATTGGTATCTCTACCAAGGCTGACCCTGCCTTGGGGTGATTAAATAACCAAACTGAGGCCTAGGTAGGTTCCCAGTAACTTACACAAAATGAAGCAAAGAAGCAATATTGGTGACATTAAAAAAAGCAATTAGAAGCAAAGCATATAATTCAATGGAGTTATAATGCACATAAAGTCACTAAACCAACTGGTGTCCTACTTACTTATTCCTGGCAGCAGCAATACTGGTTGTTGAAGCATGATATTCCAGAGCATTCAAACAGTATCCTCAGGCAGCAATGATGTGTAGGTGGAGGAAAGGGGAGTAAGAAGGGGAATGTTCTCTATATCAAAGGTTCCTTCTGCACATACAGAATAATGTACTTTCAATCCACATTCAATGCACTTTGCAGCTGTTCGGAATAGCAAAATCCACTTACAAACAATTGTGAAAGTGGATTGAAAGTTCATTATTCTGCATTTGTGGAAGGGGCCATAATCTACACTATATAGACATTGCCAGCTATAACCTCCTCAGCTTCCCAACAAAGGTGGCCAACCAGTGGTGGGTAGGGTTGCCAGACCAAAGTTGGGAAACTCCTGGAGAATGACAAAGATCTCAGTGGGCTTCTATGCTGTAGAGTTCACCCTCCAAAGCATCCACTGATCATTGTAGCTACAGATGAGCTGTAATTTTGGAGGATCTCATGTGGAGGCTGGTATTCCCATTCCCAACCAATCACAGGGCTGTCTCCATGGAACATTCTGAAAGAGCTCCCCCCTTTCCATGCTAGATTTAGGGCTGAATAGTGCAAACTAATTAACAAGCTTGTGACGTGACCTTGATGAGTAACTGTGAGGCTGAGGGGGCATTCGCTGACACCTGAAAAGCAGTCAGTGCCAGAAGATAAGAGTTTTAGCTGACCTTTTCCTCTAAGATGGCTTATGTCTTGACAGCATGTTTTGCAAGTGTCTGTATGTTTTGGGATGGGAGACCCAGTGGTTGTGTGCACATGTTTAGTATATATAAGATCCCATGATAAATCCCTGGCATCCTGAAAAGCCTGTGAATAAAAAATACAAAGGAATTGCTCCTGGGATCAGGATATGAGGGGAATCCAGTAAGAAGAGGAACAGGAACCAAGAACTGCAAGCCAAGTCATAGTCTGACCTGGGAGCTTTTATACTCCTACCAGGTCAAAGGAAATCAGTGGCCTGGCTGGGTGGGAGAAATCGTGTAAGAAGCTGGGAAAGTATTACAGTCTTGGGAATCTTTTAGTTGGTAGCCCCAAATGGCTCAGTTTGCAGTAGTGTGCAGACTGGTCTGATTGTTCCAGCTCCAGAATCTCATGATAAAGGTATGTACAAGGCCCTAAGACATTTATTTCTAGTTAGCAGTGAAGAGCCTGCCTGAGTACTTTACTATGCCCTACCTTGGTTAGCCTTGATGTGAGCCAGATGTAAACCAGAAAACCACATAAGTGGATGAAATCCCCCCAGTTCTGTGTAAAAGGTCCCTGTGAATCAGTTCAAAATACTGTACAAAAAATAGATAACATTCAGTGATGTAGGTATAGATTTTTTATGGGGGGCCCTGCCCCCACCCGCCCTGGGGGTGCTGCCACACCTCCCCAAGCCCCACCTTCAGCCTCAGTGCTTATAAAAGCAGCTCTCTGAGACCAGGGATGGCAGACTCCCCTGCTCCGCCGCCCCATCAGCTGGGCTCCCAGCCAGCAGCCAGCAGTCCCTTCTGCCCTCCCCTCCGGGCAGAGGCATAGATAGGGAAAATGGAGCCTGGTGCAAAATCTGAGTTTTGCAACCTACCCCCCCAAAGGGCGGCCGCTGTGATGCTGGAATCCATCCCCAAATAGCATCACTTTCAATGGTGTTTAAACTAGGGAGCCCACATTCTCCTTTTAAATCCACCTTAAAGAGAGAAACTGGTGTCCCCAGTTAAAACAGCATTGAAAGTGACGCTGTTTTGGGGTGGATTATCCCCAACCCTGAAACAGCATCACTTTCAATGTTTAAACTGGGGAGCTCAGATTCTCCCTTTAAATCCATGCCAAAGAGGGTGGATTTAAAAGGAGAATCTGAAAAATTTGGGGGGTGCCTGCTGTCAGGGGTGCAATTGTTAAGCTAGCAGCACCAAACTTTCAGGATATCTTCAGGAGACTCTCCTTCTGATACCACCCAGGTTTGGTGAAGTGTGGTTCAGGGGGTCCAAAGTTATGGACGCTCAAAAGGGTAGCCCCATCTACTATTAGCTCCCATTGGAAACAATGGGGATGGGGACACCCCCTTTGGGAGTCCATAACTTTGGAGCCCCTAAACCAAACTTCACCAAACCTGGGCACCAAATTTAGGGGTCCATAACTTTGGACCCCTGAACCAAACTTCACCAAATCTGGGTGGTATCAGCAGAAGACTATTCTGATGATACCACCTAGGTGTAGTGAAGTTTGGTTCAGGGAGTCCAAAGTTATGGAGCCTCAAAAGGGTTAGGGTTAGGGTTAGGTTTAGCTCCCATTGGAAACAATGGGGATGGGGCACCCCCTTTGGAAGTCCATAACTTTGGACTCCCTAAACCAAACTTCACCAAACCTGAGTGGTATCATCAAATCTCTGAAATTTTGATGCTGCTAGCCTACAAGCTGCACCCCCTGCAGGTCAAAACCCAAAAACCATTTAAAAATACAAAAAAACCCACAAACGGTTGGGCGGAGCTTCGGACATGTAATGGGGGGGTGTTGAACCCGAGAACCCCCCTTACCTACATCCTTGATAACACTTCAGAGTGAGCAGGCCAGCCAAGTGGCAATTAGTTGTCTTCATCTGGGTCTTCAGCTAGCCTGACTGTGAAACTGATCAAAGGCATCTCTCTGACATCTAATGCATATACAGATTGAGAAAGGACTTGGATGCTGGCTAATTGAAACAAAAAAATGTAAGGAGATATTGGTGAGGGAAAGAGATTTATATGATGAAATTAAAGTAAGCCACATGTCAGTAGCCAAGTGTCAAAGTGAGCTTATGGTAGGCAACAAATCATATAGTTTTCACTGTTCAACACAATACAGAAGCTACAATAGGTACAGAACATTTTGAACATATTGCCTTAAATTTAAGGTCATTACTTTAACTGCCAATTTATTTTTCTGTTCAATTAAAGGTGCTGGTTTAAAAGTCCTTCATGGCCTGAAAGCTTAATTTGCCCCATTCCCCACACCCCTTACCCTGAAGACACAAGAAAACAGAAAATGGATCAAACTATTTTTCCTTTATTTAAAATAATGTAATTTAAATTAATAACTCATCTATGTCATTCCTTATTTTAATAAGCAGACCAATTTTAGGGCAAGCTGCACTAGGCTTCCTGCTGGTCACCATTTTAGACAGATCTGCCCTGGCCCCAGCGCTTCTGCCACTCTTGTTTATCACAGCCTGGACATATGTGTTATCAGACCTGGTTCTAGATCAAATCAAGTCTGAACAATCCTTAGGAGCTAAAATGACTAAACTGAAGCTATTATACTTTGGTCACATGAGAAAACAAGAAGACTCACCAGAAAAGACAATAATGCTAGGAAAAGTCAAAGACATCAGGATAAGAGGAAAAGCCAACATGAGATGGATTGACTCTATAGAGGAAGCCACGACCCTCAGGTTCCAACCTGAGCAAGGCTGTTAGCAACAGGACACGTTGGGTGACGGTGATTCATAGGGTTACCATGAATTGGAAACTGCTTGACAGCACTTAACACAGGCCTTTTCCACACTGCAATGGTGTGGGGGTGCGTTGGCATAAACGACGCTGACGCACCCCCCCCCCCCGGGACCGTTCACATGGACAGTCCTGGGAGGGCGGCAGGCAACGGCGCAGCCTTCACACAGGCTGCTCCGCCCCTGCAAGCTTACCTCGTCCCCTGGACTCCGGCTCATCGCAGAGGCCAGGGGACACGCCCCCACAGGCTGGAGCGACAGCTCTGGAGTCACAGGCCAGGGGGGCATGTCCCCTTGCCTCTGCGACGAGCCAGAAGCCAGGAGACAAGGTAAGCTTGCAGAGATGGTGTGGGGGATATGGCACCTTCCAGCGGTTGGAAGCCGTTTTTTCCGGAAAACAGCAATTCAGCAGCGCCCTCCATGCGAACAGCTCCCTAGGGACGGGTTTTTTGCCGTCCCTAGGGTGCTGTTTTTGGCCCGTGTGGATAGGGCCACAGTCACAGAACTGGCAGCCTGTTTATTATTATTATAATTTTACCCAACAAACTAACAAAACTGATTTTCATATATGAAGAGTTGTTGAACTGTTCATGCAAAAATGTAGTGTTATAATAACTTTAATTTGGAGTCTCCAGCCACTTTGCCCTTGATACAGTTGAGATATGCTTGTTGTTTTGTTACTCTGTCTCAATTTCATTGAACTCCGAACCAGGAATGTATCATTGTCTAAAAATTTAGAGTTAGAGAATTGAAAGGACCAAAAAGAAAGGTCATGTCTCCTGCAAATAGCTGCAATCATAGAATTGAAAAGGGAAACCATGGAATGTGACCTGAGAAAAGTGAATTTTCATTGCAGTGTAATTTTTTTTTGTAATGAAGAATATTACAGTTTATGGGTACATCAGATTCTCTTCCTTATGAACACAATGGATCATTCCTATATGCATGTTTCTTTCCATTATGTTGTTCTATTGAATGCTTTACATTACATCCAATTATTATTTATTAATGTAAAACATTTTTTATCCCACCTTTCCACGCAATTTAGTTTTTCAAGGCAACAAACAAAAATTCATTAGAAATCAGCTTTAAAAACATGTATATATAAAACAACTATTAAAACATGAAAAGGAAGGAAGGTCAGTAGGGGAATGTCAGACCAAAAAATAATAATCTTCGCCCACTTGCATGTACAGATCAGGGGCTAGACAAATCACTATAGAGGGGAAATTCCATAGATTTGAAACTTTGACAAAAGAAGTAATTTCTTGGATTACCACTTGTCTTTAGAGGCATATCTCAGGAAAATGTAGCCTGGTGCAAAATATGACCCCCCTCCCCGTATGGGTGGCCACCCTACCCCCCCATGACCAAACAACGTTTTTTTGCATCAGGTCTTGAAGTCAGTGTATGGGCCCCAGGGAAAAGAGGAGGGATGTGGGAGAGATTTTCCACCCCCACGTGACTAAACTGCCACAGCTCAAGGACATTTGACCCCATATGTCTTCCTGGGCAGTACACCCCTGCTTGTCTTGTTTCAGAAAATGGGGGCACGTAAAGCAAGGCACCCAAAAATGACTGTTACAGTTGTGCAGTTTCATATGCAAATATGCAGGCAAACCTATACTGCATTTTAAAAGTTAATCCTAACACTTTGAATTTGAATCAGAATTAGGAGCCTTTGCAGATGGAACAAGCTTTGAGTGAAATGTTCCTTATGGTCTTCTTCAGCCAACATTCTGACTGTGTCATTCTGCATCAATTATACTGTCTTGCAGGGGGTTGGACTTGACAGCCCTTGGGGTCTCTTCCACCTCTATGATTCTCTGATTCAAAGACAGCCCCATGCAGTAATCTAATATAGATGTCACCAGGGCATCCACTTCAGTGGCCAGATTCCCCTCCCCCCTCAGGTAAGTTCTCAGTAGGTTCACCAGCTGAATCTGGTGGAAGGTACTCCTGACCTTTGTGTACTTCAAGGTGAAGTACAGCAAACCCAACATTAAGTAGACCCAGTCACCCAGACTTGTTTAGCTCCATCAAGGTTTCTCTATTGTACATCTTGAGCCATATCTGGGGCTGAACAAATAATAGCTTTATTACTGATTTAATTGTTTCATATGATTCTCCCCTTTCTTTCTAGAGTTATACTTCATTGTTTACAAATTAATAGTTGCCAACACATTTAACCATTAAGATATTATGACGTTCTATATAAAGATAAACAGCTGAGTCAAAACAATAAAGCAAATCAGTCACCATAGAACACTATGGGTTTTTTAGAAAAGGCATACATCATTACACAAGCATTATCTATATATGTAATTCCCAAGTCTGCCCCCTGCCTATGGATACTTAAATCCACAGATAAGGGGCAGGCTAATGTTCCCCAACAGGTTTTTCCTGCAGAGTCAGAGGAACCCTTAGGTCTCCAGAAAAATCTAAAACTTAAAAAAAACCAGGAATTTTAATCTACACAAAAGAAAGCATTCTTTGTGCATGCATAGAAAACACACCTACCATTGGCAGGGGCTAGTGAGTCAGGGTTGCAGGCTTGCCAACTGAGATCTGCACTGGGGGGGCAGCCTTGGCAGGTTCAGCAATGGGGGAAGGATTACCCCCATAAGTTTTGTGGACCCTTACTTGTTAAGAACATAAGAACATAAGAACAAGCCAGCTGGATCAGACCAAAGTCCATCTAGTCCAGCTCTCTGCTACTCGCAGTGGCCCACCAGGTGCCTTTGGGAGCTCACATGCAGGATGTGAACGCAATGGCCTTCTGCGGCTGTTGCTCCTGATCACCTGGTCTGTTGAGGCATTTGCAATCTCAGATCAAAAAGATCAAGATTGGTAGCCATAAATCGACTTTTCCTCCATAAATCTGTCCAAGCCCCTTTTAAAGCTATCCAGGTTAGTGGCCATCACCACCTCCTGTGGCAGCATATTCCAAACACCAATCACATGTTGCGTGAAGAAGTGTTTCCTTTTATTAATCCTAATTCTTCCCCCCAGCATTTTCAATGTATGCCCCCTGGTTCTAGTATTGTGAGAAAGAGAGAAAAATTTCTCTCTGTCAACATTTTCTACCCCATGCATAATTTTGTAGACTTCAATCATATCCCCCCTCAGCCGCCTCCTCTCCAAACTAAAGAGTCCCAAACGCTGCAGCCGCTCCTCATAGGGAAGGTGCTCCAGTCCCTCAATCATCCTTGTTGCCCTTCTCTGCACTTTTTCTATCTCCTCAATATCCTTTTTGAGATGCGGCGACCAGAACTGGACACAGTACTCCAAGTGCGGTCGCACCACTGCTTTATATAAGGGCATGACAATCTTTGCAGTTTTATTCTCAATTCCTTTCCTAATTATCCCCAGCATAGAGTTTGGCTTTTTTACAGCTGCCATGCATTGAGTTGACATTCCCATGGAACTATCAACTAAGACGCCTAAATCCCTTTCCTGGTCTGTGACTGATAGCACTGACTCCTGTAGCGTGTATGTGAAGTTTGGATTTTTTGCCCCTATATGCATCACTTTACATTTTGCTACATTGTTCTTCCTAATTCATAAACCCATTCTTCCTTCCATACTGCCAGGTTCTAACCATTGGATTAGATTACATAGTGATCCTATCAGTCACCTTCGTTTTATCCCAACTGGATTTTATCCCAACTGTTCAGTGTTAGAACTGTTTTTGAAAACAACTGGGACAATTTCCCAAGGTCAGTTACAGTCTGATATTTAATGACTTTCAACGGCATAAAATTCTAGTAGATGGGGCAAAACAGTTTGACAGTTGGATAAACAACTGGGCCCTTAATTCTCATAGGCTTGCAAGAGAAAACAGGTCTTCTTGTTCTATTTTCACCTATGAGTATGTATCACAGTGTGAAAGGCAAGCAAGCAGGCAAACAAATCTTACATTCTGTTAAGAACCTTGATAAATTATGTGTGCTGTGTGGTATATCGGAACACAAACCTTGCTGTTTGTTAATTATAAAAAGAAGCAGTGCCCAGCAGTTTCAGGATAATGAAAAGCTATCCATATCCTTGGGTCACCATTTGCCATTGCCATACTGGATACACAGTTGTTGAAGTCACAAAACAGTCCAAGGTAAATTAATGTGTTCCTGACATAATCTGGATATGCAACACTAATTCCAAAGATGTGATACTGTGCAACGATTAATTAACTTGGGACAAGTGCTTGTCTCTGATTCTGTATCTACAAAACAGGACTCTGTACTGGATAACATGAAACGTACTTTTGTGTACAAGATGTTGGGTGATGATATAAAAGGTTACTGCTGATGTCATATGGTGTGCAAGATACTCCCGGTCTCTGGCTGAAGGATCTTGCAATCTAAACATTTGATACAAGGAAAACAACAGAGGGAGGGGAAATAACATGGAGATGGGACAAAGTTTGGGAAGAATGTCCATTAGTTAACAGGTTTAAATTTAACACAGAATATGAATTTGGGGATTTGCTAAAAGTTTCATGCAAAAATGTGATTTGGGGTGGAATTTAAAGATGTTAGAAAGGTGGAACCATGCAGGTGTTATGGAAGACACTTTGTTATGGAAGACAATTTCAGTTATAATATGGGGCAAAAGGAAAAAGGATGGACTTATTTGAAGGTCATAAGATATATGGCTGAGAATAAAATAAATAAAAAGTCAGGTCTTTGAAAATGGATTTGAAAATTTTTGAAATTTGAAAATTGAAAATGGAAGCAGTTATATAGAATTTGAAAATGGAAGCAGATATATAGAAGCACAGAAAGTTAAGAATAAGCTGGGAGTGGTCAGGAAGCCATTGCATGAATTTTAGGAGGGTAACCATGTAGTCAGAGTGAGAATGATGGGAGAGAAGTATGATTTTGGCAGTAGAATTCTGTATGGAGGTGAATGAGCCAGATTGCTACAATGGAGGATTAGAGAGAAGAGGGTTTAACAGTCAAGGTTTCATTGAAAGAGCCAATTCAAAGAGTTGCTACAATACTGTAAAGAGAGAAACAACATGACATGGAAATGCACTGAAATGAGAGACAAAGGAAAGAAGAAAGAGAAGAGACTCTAATCCCATGGTGGCGAACCTTTGGCATTCCAGATGTTATGAACTACAATTCCCATCAGCCCCTGCCAGCATGACCAATTGGCCATGCTGGCAGGGGCTGATGGGAATTGCAGTCCATAACATCTGGAGTGCCAAAGGTTCGCCACCACTGCTCTAATCTGTGAGCAGTGTCCTTTTAAACAGTTTGGATAGCAATATGGAGAGGGCTTTAGTGAAAAGATGAGTAATTCATTCTTGAAGATGTTGAATTTTGTGTGTGTTATGTGCTGTCAAGTTGCTTCCAATATATGGCAACCCTATGAATCAATTAATGATAAAGAATTGTATAGAGGAAAAAAGTTCTGGAATCATAGCAGCATATAGGCGGCACTGAAGGGTAACACTGTATGGTCCCAGATGAAAAGACAGGGTATGTTCCTGTTATCTAGGGCAGGCCAATCTAAAGGTGGGAGGCGATTATGCTCACTTTTTGGTGGTGTAAATCTGCACCACTGGGAGGAGGTGCTCCTGGCTTGAAAGTACACTGGGAGTTGACTAATGTTGGCGTCGCCTTTGGGAATACCCCAGAACGCCTCCATGATGCCGGGGCAGTCTTCCTTGTCAACTCAGACACAGATTTGTCATACCTAATAATGTTTTATTTAAGAAAACATGCAAAGGGTAAAGATGGACATTCTTTTGTAAAAGTAACAATTGTATTTTGCTTTTCAGATATATAAAATGTTGATGATCAGGTTTGACTGTCTGTCAATATTGTGGTGTTTCAATTTTCCAGCGCTAAACATTTATCTGCAATTGTCCATATTCACATCTGTATATTGACATTTATCTAAATGCATAGAATTTCTATAATATAAAAATATAAAGGAAAAAGCAAAGGTAATTCATTACTGACCCATGGAGTGAGGTCAAATCATGATGTTTACTAGGCAGACTATGTTTACAGAGCAGTTTGTCATTGCCTTCCTCACTCACACTTTACCCCCAGCAAGCTGAGTACTCATTTTACTGACCTTGGAAAGATGGAAGGCTGAGTCAACCTTGAGTTGGTTACCTGAAACTGACTCCCTTTAGGATCAAACTGAGATTGTGAGTAGAGCTTTGACTGCAGTACTGCAACTTACCACTCTGGACCATGGGGGTGCTTAATATAAAAATATACAGGTGTTAAAATATGAGATATTGAACAGTTTAGGAAAGTGGTTCTCCAGTAAACTATTTGTATTTATGAATTGCTTTATAATTTAATATTCTTGTATGTCCTGTTTGTATTTGTTAGTCAGGAATAGGAAATTGCTAGCCTATAAATAAGTTCATTGATTTATGTATTTGCAAGGCAAAGACATTTAATGTAGTTACTGCATCAGCTTGGTTTTTCCTAGAATTCCTTACCAGACAACTTAATTTTGTCTCTTATTATCAGCTACTAAACCAAAGCAGAATTATGAAGGTTAAATCACAAAAGTTAATGGAGTAAAACCACTATACTGTTGCAATGCCATTTCGATAAATAGTTGCTGCAGCAACAGATGGCAACTGAGAAGAGAATTTATATGGTAGTTCTTTCAATTATTGCCTGTACAATTGTCTTCTCTTTACTCTGCAAACTCTGCAGCATTTAAAATTCAGATGTAAGAGGATGGATTACTCAAAATATCATTCCTTTTGCTCTGACAATATTATCATTGGATAGTTCTTATAAATACCATTAGTACACTTAAAAACTCTTCACTGTCATGTCTTCAATTAATTAATTCATATATACAATTAAACAAAAGGGTTCCTTATGTCCATGGGTAAGATTATCCCCACTTTCCATGCACTACTTATTTCAAGTATTTTTTTTCAATTGTAACAATCTTTATACATCCATAACTGAGTTTAAAACACTTGTCAGGTTTGACAGCTATGAACAAGTAGTTGACCATCCACAATACATTACTGTAATGTTTCAAAGTCTTCCTGGTTATTTCTGGGATCAGTTCAAAATATTGGTTTTAACGTCCAAACCATGATTGCTTGGGACCTTGGTATCTGAGGAATTGAAACTCCCCATCAGTCACTGAAGAGATGTTTATCTGATCCCCCTCCCTGTGTACATTGACATAAAGCAAATATCTACTAAAAAGAAGACCTTTTTTATCTTCCAGGCACCCAAGTTCTGGAATTCTCTCCCTAGGCAAGGTTCCCTGGCACCAACATTATTAACATTGAGATGTCAGGCAAAACTGTTCTGTGCTTTTATTGGAAATTAATATGGTTTTTATCTTATTTTAGCTTCTGTTTTATCAAATTTGATTGAGTTTTATATTTGTGTTTAATACTTTTTATTTACTGATAGTTTAGTCTTATCTTTACTGACTTGGTATTTTATGAGCCTATTTATAATCCAGCTTCACAGTTCTATCTGAAAAACTTAAATATAATTATTTTAAATGAACAGATAAATGAATGATCTAATTTGCTGCACAGGTTGAGCAGAAAATAGACAATTCTTGAAGACTTTCCATAAAGCTTGTTGCACTTCTAAAGGCATTTGAAGAGTTGTCTATCCTCTTGATACCCTTTCCTCTATTTTAACCAATACTCAATTCTTCCTTTGTTACCAATTTGCTTTCCACTACTTCTTACTTAATGCATGCCAGACTATGGATGGTTCTGCACTGAAGAAGTACTATCCAGCTGTAGAAGTATTTCCCTTTACTTTAATGCTACAATTCAAACTTAACCTAAAATGGGCCCTTTCATTACAAACCAAATAAAATGCAACATTTCCTCTATGGAATTCCACATAGTTTTTAGCCCAAAATGTTTTATTTCTTGTCGAAGGCTTTCACGGCCGGAATCACTAGGGTGTTGTGGGTTTTCCAGGTTGTATGGCTGTGTTCTAGTAGCCATTTTCTCCTGACGTTTCACCTGCATCTGTGGCTGGTATCTTCAGAGGATCTGAGAATAGTAAAAGCAAGTGGAGTATATATACCTGTGGAATGTCCAGGGTGGGAGAAAGAACCATTTGCATTGGTTAAAGGTGTAAAGGGTGCAATTTGCAAGTGTAACTTGCATGTGTTAAGTGGAATCCACCCATTTTACCATATGTATTTAACACTGAAGTTGCATAATCAATTAGTGAGGGCATCTGAATAGAAGTTGCCTGGCATTTTAATCCATTTAATTGTTTCCTGCAGAGAGACATCCTGTGTCTGGGTGGTGTTCACTAACCATTGTCTTAATTCCACTGTTTTTAAGTACTGGTAGCCAAATTTTGTTCATTTTCGTAGTTCCTTCCTTCCTGTTGAAATTGTCCACGTGCTTGTGGATTTCAATGGCTTCTCTGTGTAGTCTGATGTAGTGGCTGCCAGAGTGGTTCAGAATTTCTGTGTATTTCCGTGAGGTTTTTAAAAAATGTTGTGGGGTCATGTCTATGTCTATGTAGCTATGTAGATACAACCCCCAGAGAATTGCAGCACAAGGCTTTGAAGGCTCATAGCATTAGATCTTCAGATCTGTTTAAAAAACTGGAACAAACACAAAATGGCAGCCAGGAAGTGTTTTCAAAGGGGTGAATGTGGACAAATGAGGTGTTTTGAAAACATTTGCAAAACATTTTCAGGGACTTGTTCAGAAAGGGCCATGGTTGATACTGAATGTTTTTACTAGGTGATCTCTGATGTTCTACAGTTATAACCAGTGAAGTTTCTTTACCTACATGATGCAATGAAGGTGAAACAGGCTGTATAAATATGCATATATTTAGAATTTTTGTACAAACATAAATTCTTATAAGGTCACTAAACACAAATTCTTTAATACCATTCTCTTGCAGGTGGTCAGTTAGGGCTATAATAAAGCATTGCTAACACAATTTTTCTTCTGCCCCCAAATCTGTCTTAAGTTATGCCTATTTATTAGAAGTGATGGGGAGAATCTGTTGTTTCACCTTCAAACTGCTAAATATTCTCAGCTTTACAATTTTTTATTGAAGTCTGGTAAATTGCGCCAACTGCAAAGCTCAAGCACCAGCAAGAAACAAAATAAACTTGTGGATGTATACAAAGTGCACTGAATAAGATACAAAAAAACATGCCCAAGAGTTCCCAAGTTTCTTCGTAATACCTATGAAATCAATTACCAGGCCATGAGATAAGGTACAGTAACTGATACCTCATCAGGTAAACAGCAGCTCATACATAGATCATGCTATGGAAATTGATGACTCATGAGCAACCAAGAGCTTATTTGTTCCTTTTCCAGTCAGGGATGGATATGCTGGGAATACTGTAGCTAGAGCCAGATGTGATTCTTTATATATGCTCAGTTGTGTGATGGATGTTTAATGCTGCCATTTATAGTGCATGCTTATTCAACATTTTCAACATTCTTAATTTAATATTTATGCATTAAATAGGCATGTCAATTAAAAAAAATAAAGTGTCTGAAGTACTGAAGCATATGATAGAGCCACATTTCAGAGTTAAATGTACTCATTACATGACAAGTAATGAAACTGATATTTTATCTAGGCAGCCAGTTTTGTATAATTTATTTCCACATGTTCATACCAAGGAATCACTCAAGTCACCATTGACACATTCACATCTAAAACATGATGTTTCACACATAACTCGCAGATCAATTATTCCAACAGGGGAATAGAGATTTTTGACACACAAGTTAAAAAAAATGTGTCTAACATTGTTGAAATAAAGAGATGGCTTGTCATTAGAGATTAAACCAGCTTTTTTCCTCTGGAATAATTTTAACCACTCAGCTGATGGGAGGTTTCTTTGATCCTATGTAGACAAAATTAATTCATCCTTTAATTATTTTGTTTGAATTAGGTTAGCATGAATTTTCTGCAAGTTGTAGCATCCTGTCAATTTGTCTGTTTAGATGAGAAGGTAACATTAGTACATTCATTAGGCTGAATGTCAGTCAAAAAAATTATAGAACCCTGTCAGTTTGAATTAATTTATGAATAGTTCCAAAGGAGCAATAATAGTGTGAAAACACATGGGGAGGCACAACCATTCACACTTGCTCGGTTTTCATTGCAATTGTGCAGAATACATTCTGCATGTCGTGACCTAAACTGAGTTTGTGCATTCTAGAAGTTCTAAAGATGAACCAGATCTCAAATAAAGCTGGGTGGGGTAGTATTTATGGATTCCTTTTCTAGTTGTCTGAAAGGAAAAGAGGCACTGGAAGAAACAGGCTATTTCAGCCTATTCAGCCACATTACATATGTTGTCTTGTGCTAACATGACTTATAATCTCTTGGTCCATTCTACCTATTCAAGACTCTAATTTCCAACCATGACTGGCAAACCAAACAGTGGTTTCAGATTATGGTGAGGCAGCAAGAAGTTAATCACAGCTTGAAAATCCAGAAGCCAGAAAAAATGTTGATGAAAAACTAATAAGAGAAGGAGGGAATTTAAGGTTATACACAGATTAGAAGGATTATGTGGGAGTATTCCTGATTGCCAAACCATGGTCTAACTTGAGCTATAGCTTTCTGATGTATTTTATGCCAGCCTTGGCCACCTTCAGGCAATTTCTACCAGAGGCATGGGCCCTTGCAACGCACCCCCCCCCCCACACACACACCACTTATCCTGCATGTATGATCGTGTGTGGGGGTGGTCATAGCACAGAGACCTGTGGGGGGCAGAAAATGCAGAGGCCGCCATCCCCGCTCTGCCCGACGGAGCGCGAGAGCCAGTGGCACCGAGCAGGCCGCCACCACTATCCCCCTTCTGCCTAACGGAGCAGGCTGTCGCCTGCTTGGCACAGTTTTCCCGTTCTTGGCACAGTGCACAGCACGAGAGTTGGCAGCACTGAGCAGGCTGCAGCCGCCATCCCCTCCTCCAGGCACCTTTGGCTCCCTTGCCAGCCCCTGCATGAGGGGCTGGCTGCGCGCCTCTCAGGCAGAGGCCAGCCGAGGGGAGCCAGAGGAAGCTGCCAGGTGGCTGCCACCTACACTACAACCAGGTATGTGTGTGTGGGGAGGGGCGTTTTTGTGCCCCCCACATGACCTGGTGAGGGTATGCCTGGGGTGGATGTCCCCGGATGTCCCCATTGGCACTATGCCACTGATCTCTACTCCTCTCCAAGGAGGCTTTTCAGTGACATGGGGAGCCTCCCTGCTCCTGGGAAGCCTCCATTGATTTAATGGACTTACATCACCAAAAAGGTGGCATAAGTCTAAAGGCCTGGCTGCCAGCATAACAGGGGTGATGGCAGGAGGAGGGGTGAATAACATTGGTTCCTCCCCAGCCACTGTCATCGTTATGCCATCGCCTGCGGTTGGCAATTTGTACAGTGGTAGATACAATCCCATTCACCCTATAACTACATATTAAATATATGTTACTGCCATTTCATCATGTGGTTATGCTGTTAAGCTGTAATCCTAAAAACCAAGTTACACTCTTGTGACTTCAGCAGGCTTTGACAAGTGTAACTCTGTTTAGGATTGTACTGTAAGCAACTAGTTAATATGACGAGGAGGAAAGTGGAACAGGTTGTGAGGTGCTGGGAGAAAGCCTCATCCCTGGAAACAGCTTTTGTGAAATATTTTGCACAACTGGAACTGCTTCAAGTAAAATTGTTCTTTTGCTGTTGCATGGCAAAAGCCAATCTTCTGTGTGCAATCAAACGTGTAGATTTGTCCATGCAATCAAAAACCTTGGCTTCTGTGGCCTTATTCAAGCCACATTCAACTCTCTAAAATAGACTCATAGGCTCATTCCACACATGCAGAATAATGCATTTTCAAAATGCTTTCAGTGCTCTTTGAAGCTGTGCGGAATAGCAAAATCCACTTGCAAACAGTTGTGAAAGTGGTTTGAAAACGCATTATTTTGCCTGCGCGGAAGGGGCCATAGCTTCCTTTCACTTGTCCTCATGATAACAAAACTTAGAATCAAACGAAAGCCTTAATCTAGAGTTTTAACAACAATACTGTCCCAATTATATATGTGAAAATATACAGCTCTTCTGCCAGACTTTAAGAGGCATTGTAAAAACTGAGAGCATAGTGGAAGAAAATTATTAGTATTCTGGCTGTTAGCCTTATGCTCTAAACTCAGGCCACATTAACAAAACACTGACAGAAGAAACACAACAGTTAATTACTAAAGAACATTAGCAATACTTTTTGGAATTGGGCCCATGCACCATTAGTTTTCTTTGAAGGATATAATTTCAATTCAAATCAGCAATGAGATTTTTCTGCTATACAAATAATCCATAACAAAGGCAACATCCATCAATTCACATTTCTTCCCTAAAGACACACACACAACTCTTATGAACCCTAAGAAAAATCCTATATCTCCATCCAAACTTGGAGGTAGTGAGCTGTGGTGCTGATGTGGCATCACCCCCCCACTCCCAAAGATGCTTCCTGGCAGTGTGGGGAGGCTAGCAAAACAAAAAGGTCTCCCTGTCGCCAAGAAGCTGGCAAAGGTCTCAATAGACTTACACTACCTTTTGGGTGGCTTAAGTATGAGGCCCCTACCACTGGCATAAGGCAGTGAATGGGTGGGAGGAATTGAGCCAAACCGGGAACCCACATTCATACTGGGACAAGCAGTCTTAAAATTAGATGGGTTCCATGTCATATACTGCTTTCAAAATCAATTCTAACACCTTAAAGAGGACCTGAAAACAAATGCATAACCAATGAAGCTGTTTCAGGATGGGAGTAACATGGCTGTTTGTAAATTCACAACTACCTCTGTTTCTGTGTTTAAAGCACAGGCCGTTTCCGCACGAAGGCGGAAGCGGCCGGGTCGGCGTTTACGACGCCGACCCGACGACGCTGGGACTGTCCGCATGGAGGGTCCTGGAAACAGCCGGGAAGCCGGAGCCACAGAGCGCCGGCTCCCAGCCAACCCGGCATGTCCCCGGGCCTCCGGCGCGTCGCCGAGGCCTGGGGACACGCCCCCTGGCCCTGCGTGCCTGCTCCAGCGGCGCAGGGCAGGGGGGCGTGTCCCCAGGCCTCGGCGACGCGCCGGAGGCCCGGGGACAAGGTAAGTGCCAGGTGGGGGAGGCGTCGCGAAGCCGCTGCCGTTCGCTCGGCAGCGGCTTCGAGGCAGCATTTCCCCAAAAAGAGCACTTCCAAGCGCTCTGGGGAAACGCCGGCTTCGCGACAGGCGGGCGGCGCGAGGGCGGCGCGGCTGCGATGCAGCTGCGCCCCCTGTGCGAATGGCGGCCTGGAGACGGCATTTTTACCGTCTCCAGGCCGCCATTAATTGCCCATGCGGAAACGGCCACAGTTTTTATTCTAGCACAAACTGAGAAGACATCAGTTGGATCCCACAGAAGTTTTGAATTTTCCCTAGAGCAATAGTTTCAGATCCCAGGAGAGTTTATTTCAGGGGTCACAGGACCTAAAGGGGCTAACAACCATATGGGTCTGGAGGCTGCTGTGGATAGGGAGGTGGCGATGAAATTTTTTGCCATGTCTGTAAATGCATCTCCACTGACAGGTGATTTTGGCTCTTTCCCCCTCCACAAAGTAGCCTCCTGATCTACATGAGTATTAGTCCACGTAGGTCCCACAACCCTGGTAATAAACTTTCCTGGGGTCACCAGAGACTGTGGGGAGAAGGAGAATGTATGAAAGATCTACAATCTTTGTCTCCATAAATCCAGCTCTGTGAGTTCATATGAAAATGTTAACGTGTTATTCAAATAGTTTTGAACCCATGAAATGTAATTTGTTTTTGTAGTATATTTTAAAGATTGAAGAAAATTACAGTGCCATCCTAAACCGTGTTGTACCCTTTGAGGACAATGGACCTACAAGAGAGTTACTCTGCTCAAACTCATTCATGTTTGCCATTTCAATAGGGCTAACCTACAAATGATGCCCTCAGTGAGGTGATTTAGTCCCTCCAAACCATTTTGAGTAATACTATACTATGTAAATAATTGTTTTTCTTTTCATTGAGTGCATAGAACAAATACATCCACCATGTCAAATTTTCTTTTGCAGTCAATGGACTACACTTAAGTCTTATTGACTTTAATGGAATTCAGGTTAATTGCAACCAACTCATATTGATTTTCAATTAGAAACTCAAGTTGTCCCAATTAACTTTTAACTTTTCTTCATTGTCAAATAGATAGGATGTTTTTTCATACACAAGATATTTTTCATGCACTCATAGTGTATTACACCACCTGTTTAATAATAGAAGGATGTAACTATGCATAAAATATCTGTTAGTTTTAAATCTAAGTTAATTTTTGCTGTATAGTAAAATATTGAAATATTTGCTAAAAAGAGTGAGTACATGATAATTTGCAGTGGCATCATTCTGCATCCTGATATCAATGAGCCTTTGATTTATTTCTGTCTTGGAGCAAAGATCAAATCACTGCCATTAATTTCTCTAAGATAATTTACTGTGCCATCCTAAGAACATTTCCCTTAAAATGCTTTCCTTCCAAAAATTGGATTTGTATTTGGTTGACTTACTGAACCCAAAGTGTGCTCACCAATGGCTCGTCTTTATCCTGGAGAGAAGTGACTAGTGGGGTGCCACTGGGTTCTGTCCTGGCCCCAGTGCTATCCAATATTTTTATCAATGACTTGGATTGTGGAATAGAGGGTTTGCTTATCGACTTTGCAGATGATACCAAATTAGGAGGGGTAGCTAATACCCCAGAGGACAGGGTCTGAATTTAAAATGACCTGGACAGATTGGAGGGCTGGGCAAAAACTAACAAAATGAATTTCAACAGAGATAAACATATGATACTGCACTTAGGCAGATAAATGAAATGTACTGATATAGGTTGGGTCACAACTGGTTTGACAACAGTACATGTGAAAGGGATCTTGGAGTCTTAGTAGACCACAAACATAACATGATTGACCAAGAAAGCCAATGCAATTCCGGGATGTGTCAGTAGGTGTATAGTGTCTAGATCAAAGGACATAATAGTACCTCTCTACTCTGCTTTGGTCTGACCTCACCTGGAATACTGTGTCCAGTTCTAAGCACCACAATTCAAGAAGGATATTAACAAGGATATTGATGAGCTGGAACAGGTCCAAAGAAGGGGGACCAAAATGGTAAAAGGTCTGGAATCCATACCGTATTAGGGGAGACTTAGTGAGATGGGTATGTTTAGTATGGAGAAGAGAAGGTTAAGGGGTGTCATGATAGTCATGTTTAAATATTTGAAGGGATGTCATGTTAAAGAGGGAGCAAACTTGTTTTCTGCTGCTCCAGGGACTAGGACAAGGAGTAATGGATTCAAGGTACAATGAGATTCCACCTAAACATTAGGAAGAACTTCTTGACAGTAAGGGAATTTTCACATTGGAATACACTGCTTCTGATTGTAGTGGCATCTTCTTTGAAGGTTTTTAAACAGAAACTGGATGGCCATCTGTCAGAAACTGGATGGCCATCTGCCATCTGTAAGTTCCTCACCAGAGACTGTTGAGAAAACTCAGCAATGAAGGAATAAGAGGGGAAGTCCTCCTATGGATTAAAAACTGGTTGGGAAACAGGAAACAAAGAGTGGGTGTAAATGTGTGCCTCACAAATGGAGAGATGTCGGGAGTGGTGTCCCCTAAGGATCCATTTTGGGGACCAGTGCTCTTTAACCTATTCATAAATGACCTGGAAGTAGGGGTGGGTAGCAGGCTAAAGCTTGGTAGATGATACCAAATTATGTAGGGTAGTGAGAACCACAAAGGATTGCTAAGAGCTCCAAGCTTAACCTTGATAAATTAGGGTGAGTGGGCTAAGAAATGGCAAATGCAGTTCAATGTAGCAAAATGTAAAGTGATGCACATAGGGGCAAAAAATCCAAACTTCATTACATACACGCTACAGGGGTCAGTGCTATCAGTCATGGTGATCAGGAAAGGGATTTGAAGCGCCTTAGTTGATAGAAGTTCCATGGGAATGTCAACTCAATGCCGGCAGCCAAAAGGCCAACTTCTATGCTGGGGACTATTGTGAAAGCAGAATTGATAATAAAACTGCAAAGATTGTCATGCCCTTATATAGAAAGCAGTGGTGCGACTGCACTTGGAGTACTGTGTCCAGTTCTGGTCGCCGCATCTCAAAAAGGATATTGAGGAGATAGAAAAAGTGCAGAGAAGGGCAACCATGATGATTGAGGGACTGGAGCTACCCTCTCTATGAGGAAGAGGCTGCAGCATTTGGGACTCTTTAGTTTGGAGAGGAGACGTCTGAGGGGGGATATGATTGAAGTCTATAAAATTATGCATGGGGTAGAAAATGTTGACAGAGAGAAATTTTTCTCTCTTTCTCACAATACTAGAACCAGGGGGCATACATTGAAAATGCTGGGGGGAAGAATTAGGACTAATAAAAGGAAACACTTCCTCACGCAACGTGTGATTGGTGTTTGGAATATGCTGCCACAGGAGGTGGTGATGGCCACTAACCTGGATAGCTTTAAAAGGGGCTTGGACAGATTTATGGAGGAGAAGTCGATTTATGGCTACCAATCTTGATCCTCTTTGATCTGAAATTGCAAATGCCTTAACAGACCAGGTGATCGGGAGCAACAGCCGCAGAAGGCCATTGCGTTCACATCCTGCATGTGAGCTCCCAAAGGCACCTGGTGGGCCACTGTGAGTAGCAGAGAGCTGGACTAGATGGACTTTGGTCTGATCCAGCTGGCTTGTTCTTATGTTCTTATGTTCTTATGACTGCTCTGATTGTGAATTCCTGCATGGCAGGAATGCAGGAACTTGGTGGCCCTTGGGGTCTCTTCCAACTTTATAATTCTATAAGCCTCCGTGAACAGACCTGAGAAGGATTCTGAGTAGACCTGCTTAGAATTGTATTGATCAACATAACGGAAGTTTAACCAGTCATTGCAATCTTTTTAGTTGGTTTTTTAAAATCTAAGCGCCACAAGTAGAGCTTGTGGTGTTTGCTTGCTACATAGGTTTAATCAAAATACCTTCATCATGTATCAGTGACAACATTCAGTCAATAGCTGCAATTTTTATATGATCATATCCCTGGAGGAGAAATCAACAGAGTTAACAGAGTTTAAGAGAAAAGTTTTCAGACTTTTTCTTTCCATCCCCATAGAGAAGCTTGAGCATCACATCACCCTCTATCCCACTGTACTTGTGTGTTCAGGCATTATTGTCTAGCTACTGAAGATCGTCTACATTCTATCTATCACAATGAGTAGGATTGGGGAAATCCAAATAAAAATATTTTCTCTGCCATGAAGCTCGAGGGTGATTTTTGGACTCATCACATTTTAAAGCCAAAATGACCTCACAGAGCTCCTTATGGACCAACAAGATTTTTTGGTATATGACTTCGAGAGTCAAAAGGAGCTTTGTTATCTGGGAAAGGAAGTCTTTGACTCATGAAAACTTATACCGCAAAAAGGTACTACTGGACTCAAATCTAGCTGTTTTGCTGCAGACCAACCCTGTTACCCTCCTGAAATTGACCTTACAAAATAAATGTCAAGATAAAATGAAGAAATTGAGAACAATGTACTCTACGCTGAATTCCTGGAAAAAAGCTGTGATGAAAATATACTAGATCAGTGCTCTTCATCTTGTTTGTTGGAACCTTCAAGTTTGTCGCAGAACACCCCAACGCTGAGTCACCCATTTGGTAATTGTATTTTAGAAAGATTTGCTGCTAATGTGCATTTGTACAGAACAGGAACACTATGTTTCCTGCCCATAGTGAAATGAGACAGGTCAGTGTTGGAAAGGATTTTTTTCTTAACAAAAGTAGAGGTCTTCCTGTCATGTGATTAATGTCACATTACTTTCTTCACATATTTGCAATTCATTGATTCCGGTATGGCAATATGGGTGGTTAAAAATGGGTCCTAAAATGAAATACACTGCAGTAGATAGACAGGAATTGAGAAAATCTGCTTTTCAGTTTAGGAAGGAAGGCAGGACTGAATGATGTTTTTCTATTCCATGGTGAACAGGTAACTGTTGTGGTTCCAATGTTCTTTACAGTACTTTATTTGTTGGATCAAAAATATTTATCCATTTAAAGATAGACATAGAATCCAATTTTCTCCTGCAATAAAACTGATATCAAAACTTTTAGTTGAGTTTTTAAAGTTTCTTTTTAAAAGTATAACATAATTTATGAACTTTTTATCACTATTCCAGATTTTTTCCAGACAACAAAAATTCAATTTCTTCAAACCCTTATCACAAAACTTAATCAAAATAGTTCTGGGTATTCTTCGAGGACAAATAAATAATCGACAGACAGATGGAGATATTGATCCTGTCTTTTGAGAAGTAAAATACAGGTCTAGATAAATCCAGTACTCTATAACTGCCCCTTTCCCCAGAAATCTGAAAAATTTCAGCTCTATTAAAGTCTATAGGGAAATTTTTGAGGGGGGTTGCTATTGTTCAAGGCAGAGACAGCTAATTTGCAACAAAGCTGTAAGTATCTCTCCTTAGAAGAACTTCCTCGTTTGGTGAAGTTTAATGTACCATGTCAACTGGCATAATTCAATGAATGCCAATGATAAAGCAGGTAATTTTTTAGAAAATTGTTCATATAATTCTATATTATAGTAGTCAGTAAATGATTAATCAAGTAGAAACAGTCCACTTGTCTGACAGCATCCCTATTCCAATTACATAATCAGTTATCTGTTACCTTTTCCCCTGTAACTCTATGTCTGTTGATGTTGTCCCACAATGTATTGTTTTTTCTTCTACCAGAGCTAAATGCTGGTCCTTCATTCTACTCCAAGATTAGGAGACTATAACCCATATTCCACTCCAATTCCCTTCATCTATTCCAACATTATCCACTCAACACATTTTATATCCCAGGACTGCGTATATGTTATTCTACTTTGATTATTGAGTGCTTGTGTGCCCATATTATCCCTTAAATAAAATTATTAATTTTGTTTTGCTCTCTTGTAGATTTTGTGCAGAAGCTCACCTTGGTATACATAAGCAACAAAGATCTCAGGCTTGCCAACCTTTTGCTAAGCCAAGAGTCTGTTCTAATTAATCCCACTCTAAAAGGGACAGACTCTCACCATTTTGGGTAACAAAATGCTGGTGCTTCCACATACACTTGGAAGCAATGTCATTGCACAGGGGGTGCTGATCACTCCCCCTCTCTTCCCCTAGCCTGTTTCTGCCCCCCCCCCCACCAATTAGTTGATTGTTGGTAGCAGGTGAACCAATTGATGGGTGGTTGCCTGGCATTACCTGCCAATTGGGAACTCTGTAAATAAATAATAAATATAGATGAAGATTGGGAGACAGGTAAAAACTAGGTTGTTGGTGGTTAGATTGGAGAGCAGGAAGCAGGAAAAGTTGAGAATGTGAGTGCTTTTATAGAAGGGAAAGGGGAAATAGTGGGGTATGACATGAGATGCCTCTTCAAGTCATTGCAGTCCCCCATTTGTTTCCAACTAATCTAGTCCCCCATTTGTTTCAAACTAACCTAGACTCAGTTCAAGTAAATTCAGTACACCAGACAAATTATAATCAGTCCATGAAAACCTGTAAACAGTTCATCCAGATAAATGTGCTTAGAACTAGAACCATGATGCTGGCAAATAGGATGCCTGTAAGCCGTCTTGGAAACAAGTAAAGAAAAATATGTCCTGACAATATTAATGGTGACAACAAATTCTTTTTGAATTCTAAAACAACTTCCCACTCACTGGACATGAATAAATCAGACAGTTATGAGAGCTGGAAAAAATTATAGTTCAATTAAGAGTGACAACTGATCAGTATGAAAATAGATGGGCACATGTGAAAATGTTTATCTTATAAATTGTTGCTGTGTGAAAGAACCATTGCATAGCTGCTTAGCAGATAATTTACCATGCTGTGAGCAAGATATACAAGTGGGTGTGATAATTACTTTGATTGAGATTTTAGTTAATGACACCTATGACTTTTTTCTTTTGCAACCAGGCAATATTTATCCACAGGAAAATTTCATGACTAAGTAGAAGTGTAAACATTTTTGACATTTATTCATAGAAGATTACGCATGATTTTTTTTCTTTCAACACCAATTGCTACTGTGAACACCTCCTTTTAAGACTCTTTCTCATAAGAATGAGATCTGGAAGAAAATTGGAGAACCAGGTTATTGATATCACTAATACATTTATTGACTGCCGAGGAAAACTAATACACATGCTGTTTTCTGGCTTCATAGCTGACACTAAAATTTACATTAGCTAGTCGTTGCCCCCACAGTTAGTGATCCTAGGGACATTGCTTCTCTAGATGCAGGGCACGCCTAATCACTCATCTAGCTGCACGTCTTCTCATCCTTCACAAGATTTATGTGCAATCCTAAAAACACTTTTCTGGGACTAAGACCCATTGAACAGACCTCAGAAAGATTCTGATATGATTTGTCTAGGACTGTACTGTTATTTGTGCTGTTTTCACAGTGGCTTTTAAACCATATTGCCTCCATCTATTTCATCACAACCTCAGAATATTACAGTAGCTTATTAAGTGTAACCCAAGTTATTCTTTCAACTTCTCAGCAGATTGACTTACTAGCAGGGTCCCAGACAATGTTTTAACCACTAATTTACAGTATCAACATCATGGAGAGATGCCAATTCAGCCAGTTCCTTTAGTAGCTCCTGGCATTACTAAAGATTACTAGGTTGTGAGTAAGACCTACACATCACAGAGTTGGGTCTACCAAAGAACTAGCTCTGGTTGAACAGAGGTACATGAACATGGTGTTTTTGTCCAATCACTCCTTATAATGGTCAGGTCCAATGGAACAGACACTGATCTCGTGTGCAGACACATGGTTGACTCTGGATTTCAAAATGAGAGTTTTAGGATTTTTTGATATCAAGTGTGGCAGAGTTTCAGTTCTATGGTAATTGTGTGATAAAACCAGATAGAAAAAAGGCCAATAATGCAGTTTTAAGCACAGTTACATCATTGACTTCAATGGAATCTCAAGACTATATATACTTAAAACTACACTATAAAATTTGGTTTGAAAGTCTACTGATTTCCATGCCATGTTATTATTTTGGGGTGCAATTTTCTATTTGTTCATCCTAGGTGTGAATAATTACAAAAACTGACAGAATATGAGTGTCCCATATGTTGTTCCTTGAGAATATTCATGTTCATGTAAATTAAATTCAACAATTTCTCTTTGTTTTAACAAAATGTTACAGTTAGTGGTAGATTTTCATCCTGTGAAATATATATTCCCAAAAGAATCTGGGTATCGAATATCTTTTCAACGAGTCTCTTGGTAGCATAACACCACAGTTATGTTTGTCTCTGCATTTTCCCCATGTTGTGCACTAGTGATGTTAGTAGCAGAGAGTTTGTTTGAAAAACTGAAATGAGGAAAAAATTGTAAATTCAGCTTAAACTCGATCCTTTCTATGTTTGTGATATGTTTTGTTAGTGCTTGCAGTTGTTTGCTTAATAAAGTTTAGAACTAATATAGTGTTCATACTTCAAACTATTCAAAGAAGAAATGCTGTCAAGTTGCAATTGACTCATCCATGGGGTGTTCCACACAAGAGACAAGCCAAGGTGGTTTGCCATTGGTTTGTCCACATAGTAACCCCAATATTCCTTGATATTGTCCCATCTAAGTACTAACAATGGCTGATGCTGCTTAGCTCCCATGACCTGACAAACCAAGGTTAAACTGGGCTATTTGGGCTATTTGGGTTCCTAATGAAATTGCACCTTCAGTACCTAACTTTTAAGAAATTCCTATTAATCATACACTCCCTTCTCTTTTAGTATTTTTAACCATGGGATCAAACCCAGTAGATCCCTAAGTTTACTGTGATCAGCTTTTGTAAACTCTAGAATGCATGTCTGACTATGCTTGGCTTCCATTTTCCACTGTATAACAAACTCCAGAAGAACTTGGTCACTCTCACCTAAGGATCTCACCCCTTCCACCCCATTGCCAGATTGTTACAGTTGGTTAAGATCAGATCCAAACAGCCATTTCCCTTGTTGCCTCTTCCATCTTCTGGACAATGAAATTGTCTGCAAGGGAAGTGACAAATTTGTTGGATTTTATAGTCTCAGCAGAGTTGACTTCCAACAAATATCAGGATAATAGAAAGTTCCCATTACTACTATATTCCCATTACTACTACACCGCCCAGAGCCCTACGGGGATGGGGCGGTATAATAAATTGAAAAAATAAATAAATAAATAAATAAATATATCTCACCTTTCTGAAAGTCTGCTCATCTGTTCCAAGAAGGCATCATCCAAATCTTCAGTCTGACTTGGGGATCTGTAGTAGACTAGACCCCCACAATGACGTAACTGTTGTTTTTCTCTCCCTTATTTTTTACCCAGATGCTTTCAACCTGGCTTCCAGGATTTAAGTCAAGAACTTGTTCACAGATATAATCATCCCTGACATATAGTGCTACTCTTCCACCTTTTCTGTTTGGTCTATTTCTCTGAAATAGGTTATATCCTTCAATTATTACATTCCAGTCATGAGACTCATCCTGAAACTCTCCAAGTATAACTCAAAAAAGAAAGCATGCAACACTTTATTATTTCTAAATTAACATATTACAGCAGTTCACCACTTGCAATGACTGGTTACAAATGAAATGAAATACAAATATTAAATGAATCTTAAATTAACAATCATTTAAAAAGAAATATTACTAGGTAAATACTAATCTAGCCATATAACTATTAATCATCAGGTGCCAAAGTTCATGTCTGGTCAGGCAGGATAGAGCAGTCCACATTAAGGCAAAGGCCATACAATCAGAAGGTCAGAGACAGAAAACAGGACAGCAGAGTCGAGCAGATTCAATGTCAGCAATAGGATCTGTAAGAGATACTCCAAGGAATAACAGAAAAGTTCTCTTGCTTGAGCAAGTAGTCAAAATTCCTGCAGCAGTCCAAGCAGGTACAGCTAAAACTGTTCATCTATTCCATCTTGGAGTCAAGTAGTACAGTCTAGGAAAGACAGCATTTTTCTCACACTGTATGCGTTAAGTGCCATCAAGTTGCTTCTGACTCATGGGCCTATTCTGCACGGGCCAACAAACATGGGTGTAGGAAAAACCCATTTGTGGGGGGGGGGGGACTTCACACATGTCCTGCCTTCAAAATGTGTCTGCCCCATTTTATTTCACCCAACCTGGAGTTTTTGAAAATTGCTAACTAGCGATTCTTTTGAAAACTCCTGGGTTTGAATCACTCCTGAGCAAATAGCCCGACAGGAGATACTTTATTTGCCTCCCTTCCACTGCATCATCCACAGTGAGGGAGAAGCTGTCTGCAATTGCCCAGCCATTCCAGGGAGGCCCCTTTTCTATTTTTTTTTAAATTTTGTGGGTTGCATCTGCACAGCTCTGCAGGTGTAGCTGGTCATATCATGGGACGATTTGCATGGCTATGGGGTTTCATCTCTGCATGCCTGCGTAGCTATGCATGTTTTGCTGGAAATTTAAAAAAGAGAATGAAGCATCTCTGTGAGAACGCATGACAGCAACGTGGATTGTTTCCATGGGCTTCAATCGCTGCCTGCACGGGATACATAAGAACAGGTAAATAGGAAAACGTGTGCCTTTATCATGACTATAACCCATTATACATTTGCCGTGCAGAATTGGCCATGGTGACCCAATGAATTGGTCCTCCAAAAGGCCCTATCATTAATAGCCTTGCTCAGGTCTTGCAAATTGAGAGCTTGCAAATAGAGTCAATCCATCTTATGTTGGGTCTTCCTTTCTTCCTGCTGTCATTAACCTTTCCTAGCATTATTGTCTTTCCCAATGATTTCTGTCTTCTCATTATGTGACCAAAGTATGACAATCTCAGTTTAGTCATTTTAGCTTCTAAGGACAGTTAAGGTTTGATTTGACCTAGAACCCACTTATTTAGGTTTGTGTTTTTTTTGGCAGTCTATGGTATGCATAACACTGTCTTCTAATACCACATTTCAAAGAAATCTACTTTCTTCTTGTAACTTTTTTCATTGTCCAGCTTTCATGCCCATAAATTATAATATGGAATACTTTGACAGGAATTAACTTTATTTTGGTTGCCAGTGATTCATCCTTGCACTTAAGAATCTTTTCTAGCTCCTTCATGGTTTCCCTTTTTTGTCTCAATCTCCTTCTAATTTCTTGATTGCAGTCCTCACACTACCAAGCTTATCGGATAAAATGGTCAAGTCTGGGGTAATACCTTTATACTTCCAAGGCAGTTTTCTGCTAGCCAGGTTGAAGATGGAGCAGTGAGCTATCTCTATATGAAGGTTACTCTTTCCATTAACTGAACAAGGTCCTAGAGCTTCTGATCCAAGTTCTTGATTTGACATGATGGCACCTGCCATTGACACACTTAACCTAACAATAGCAAGATTAGCAAGACTTCAATCTATATAAATAATCTACATTCTTTAGCATACTACCATTTTAATCTTAACCTAACCAAGGTCATATTTAGCAAAGCACAACTTCTTCAATGATACCCAGGACAGGCCATTTTATGGCAGGCTCAAAAGTTACAGCTAAATCACTATGGATTATATTTGTTTAATAGATAAAACCACAGAATGGATAAAACCACATAATTCAATATTTTAGAAAGTGAAAATGAAGTTCCCCTATGAGTTTCTAACCAGTTTTGATGGTTTGTTTGTAGCTGCACCCTATACATAATCATTGTGCTAATGCTGAAGTTAAAGCCTGCTTTCTTCTCGTCTGTTGATGGTAATCCTGGAACTAGGCATTGACTGCTTTGTTATAACTCATCTTTTTGTGCCTCATATAAATATTTCAGAAGTGTTTCAGAAGTACAGATGCAGTATCCATTTGGTCCAAAGTAAGGGTAATAGGCCATCACACCTGTTGACCATGGGCACAATCTTCTATATATATAAAAATATATATAAAAATCTAACAGTGTGTTTGTCCCTGATGGTCTCCCTCAGAAGCTGCTGGACGGATCGTCCCCAAATTTTCACAGGACGTCCCTTCCTGTTGCGGGCAGGTAATTGGACCTTCGAATTGCCGAAAGTCCATACCTGAGCCAGGTAAAACATCTTTTTCCTGGCACAACAGGCCATGAAGCTGTTTGTGTTTAACTGTCACCCTTAGAATGTTCGTGCAGTTTGTCTGTCTGTGGCCTGAGGGGTTGGTATGAGGGCTTAGAATGTTCATGCAGATGGGCAGAGGTGAGCAGTGAAAACAGTAAATAGGTAATACTGTTAGGTAATACGAGTGGAAGTGAAACACATACACACTTTGCCGTGCGAGACGTCAGGTGGGGCTCCCCCCCTCACACACAGGCAACTTTCACTCTCTGTGCCTCACCCACTGCTGCCACACAATACACATCCAGCTCATCCTCACACACCTCACTCTGCCCTCCCTCACATCCAACCACCACTTACCCACTCCCTTACCCATATTCGCCACAGCTCTCTTTTACTAAAAGCGAGCTGGAGTTTGCCTTTTTCTTCTAAGAAAATCCGCGAGGTGGGGGTGAACCAACACTACCGGCTCCGCTTCTTTTGCATGTGGCCCTTTAAGAACCCAGGGAGCTGGCCTCGATCTGAGTGCCTCACCACCTTGCCTCTGCTGCCAGACTGAGATAGCCTGCTTGCCCCAGTTCTGCCTTACCCAAGCCAGGACTGTGCGTGTCAACCAGCCTCATGGACAGTGGGATTCACACTCTGGACAGTTCCGCTGTGGAATGGGAAGGGTTACCTTATACTTAAAAAACAAGACCGCACCATATAACAATGTGCATTGAAAAGGGAAAGAGGGATTCCATTTGACCACCCCAAAAGGCTATGCAAATCACGGACCTGCATGGACATCTGTGTGGGTTGTGGACTGTGATGAGAAGGACAATTGCCACAGCAACGCATGGCTGGGCCCGCTAGTCTATATATATGAAAATCTATCAGTGTGTTTTTCTGCTGCCAGGTAATCTCCCAAACTACTGGAGCGATTGCTTTGAAATTTTCACACAATGTCGCATTCACATGCGGCCAGGTTTCCATACTGTTTCCACACCTCCTGTTGTGTACATGTCACAACTGTGCCAGTTATTGTGTACATGCCACACCTGTGATAGTTGGAACCACAGTTCTGTTCCGCAACATCGCCATCTGCTGGCCGTCAAAGCAACACCCTCTGATACAAGGGAACCAACCATGCCTTCCTTGAAAACCACTGCCTTATGGAGTGAAAGAAATGGGGCCTGCCATCTGCACATGGCCCACCCACCCTAGCGGAGGAAGGGGAAGGTGAGGGAGGGTCCAGGAGTTTGCTGGACCAAATGTTCTGAAATTTGAACACAACGTAGCTCATGCCTCCCAGCGTGTTTTACACTAGATAATTCGCCTGCAAGGGAAGGGAGTGAAAGGGACAGGACCAGCCACCTGCACATGGCCCACCTACCCTAGCAGAGGAAGGGGAACATTAGGGAGGGACCAGCCGGGTTGCCATGCAAGGGAACTGAGAGAGGGAGGGGAGCGAGGGGCCCCTTGCCCCTCCCCTCCCTTGCAATCATTGTGCAAAGACACATGTTCGAACCGTTCGCTTCCCCTTTTCTTTCTTTTCCACTTCACCAGACTCAGCCACAGCAACGTGCGGCCGGGCCCGCTAGTGATATCTAAATTACTTCACACTTTTAATTGCAACTATTTCATATTCTGAAGATTGCTTAAAGATCATTTTTTCAGACATCTAGGTGCCCACTGTGATGGATTAGGCTCTTATGGAGTTAAAGTGCAAAGGTGCAGTTAGCCAGAGCAAAACACCACAGTAACAGCCAGAGCGCAACCTGATTGGCTGGGCTGTAATTCTTTAGCTGGTAGCCACAGATAGGGTGCTCTGTCTGCTATAAAAGCAGGAAGAAGCCTGTCAGAAAAGGCTGGTTGAGGAATTGAGTCTGAGTGGAGAGACACACAGATTCAGGAGCAACTGATATTCCATTTAAAGAATGGCAGAAAGATATATCAAATTTTGTATGGAAAGGGAAAAAAACTTGGATTAAATATAAAATTGTATAAGATGCAAAGGAAAGAGGAGGATTGGGTTTGCCTTAACTGAAACTATATTTTGCTGTCTATTTTTTGGCTTGGTTGAACGAATGAGTTCTGTAAAAAAATAGAAGAATGTTGGAATTAGAGGGACATGATATAAGATTTGGATGGCATGTCTGTTTATGGTATGACAAAGTTAAAGTCAATAAGGATTTAAAAAATCATTGTATTAAATGTGCCATGGGACAAATATAGACCTAGGTTGTTTCAGAAAACACCATAATGGCTTTCATCACTGGAAGCCCTATACAGATGAGAAATGTTATTTGAAAATGGTGGTTAGCATATTGCGATACACTAGACTTTTCTCAAGGGGAATGCAAAATGAAACCTTGTGCTCTTTGGACCACCATATACGTCATGAATATTCCACTCTCCAGCTACCCTTGGCACCTTGCTCTGACTGACTGGCAAGAGCTAAAATGGGATTTCTGGGTAAAGAGGGAAACTGACTGTTGGGAAATGTCTTAAAGGGACAGGGGCTAGCTAAAATAACCTCCCCTAGAAGACTTAACAATGAACTAAAACCATGCTAACTATGGGGAAACTAAAGCTTAATGGAAAAATAACAGAAGCCTTTGTGGGAGCATGACAATTCCAAAACAGATCTTTTTATTATATTCTAAAGACATTATATTAATGCTGTGCAAAATCTATCACAGAGAGAACAAATGACTGTAAAATTATGATATCTGACATGTAGAGCCATGGACTCACCATAGACAAGCAAGCCACCATTTTTCACTTTTGCTGAACATTTTCAGCAACACTGTGGTTGTGATGAAAACGACTGAAAACAGGAATGTATAGCATAATGTGTTGTAGACATTTAAGGATTACTTGTACACATAGTATATTAATATACTATGCAAAAACACCTATTGATCATTAATATATTTGTTGCTGAACATGGCATAATGATAATGTTTAAATATTGATGGATGCTGCATTTGTCTAATGTTCTTAAAGTGTTTTTCACTTGAGGTGGTATTTCTTGCTTGCCAAAAATGTTTCCTCAACCATATGGTTTCTTAAGCTTCATCTTTATATGCATTTCCTTGAATGCATGTGACAGCTTAGGTTGGACTTTTGCAGAAAGAAAACACCAACTTTATTGCTTATGTAGCCTGTGAAAACAGTGAGGCTGTGATAGTTAATCTGTCTTACTAGCATTCTCATGGACTGAAGACTGCTTCATGCCACTTTTTCCATATAACTGTAAAAAGGAGCTGTAAGAAAAGATTTTTTTACACCCATGGGAGGAACAGGCAGTGTTTATACAGGGCCATTAGTAACAAACCTTTCAGAGGGGGAAAGGGGAAAAAAAGTATGGTGCTTTATGTATGCAGTTTTCCAGGCTCTAACGGAAGGGAATAAGGTCATATAAATATGTAGTGATGCCATTTCTATCTAAAGGCTCTACTACAAATTGTGGAGCTGTGTGGAAGCTTTCAACAGTGAATGGTATAGAAGCCAAAGTCTACACACAAATTATGGCTACATTCCTAAAGCAATTTACTCCAAGGCAGTGGCACAAATGGAAAATATTGTTTTACTGGAAGAAGGAAGCCTAGATGCACTTCTTTATACATACTTTTCTCCACCAGAGTCAATCTCATTGGAAAATGTAACAAGCTTGACATGGTCTCTTAAGAATTAATCCACTTGAACTCAAGAAATCTGAAGTCTGATGAGGGTCTGTTGTGCATTCTCTAGAGTAGGGGTGGCCAACCTATAGTTCTCCAGATGTTCATGGACTACAATTCCCATCAGTCCCTGCCAGCATGGCCAATTGGTCTTGAAATGGTAAGACCGCTGAGGCAAGTTCTGCAATCAGTCAGTAAAAACCTCTCTGGCATCATGTATTCAAATTTCAGATGAGGGAAATATGAAGCCAAAGCTTATATCTTTATGCATTGTAGGCTATATGCACCAATTGGGGGCATCTCTCTCTCTTTCTGTGTAAAGTGTTTTCAAGTTCCAGTCGACTTATAGCTGCTTTATACGGTTTTCTAGATAAGTGATTAAGCAGAATTGGTTTTCTAGTGCATTGCTCTGCAGACGCTTCCTGGAGGTCTCCCTTCCTAGTACTGATCCAACTTAGCTTCTGAGATGAGGCTATACTATACCATTCTACATCCCTTGCAGGCAAATAGTGCTCTGCAATTAGAAACTAGGAAATAAGAATTACTTTAAATCTAGGGCCATTCCTAACATACTATTTTTCTATGTGCATAGAGTTCTTTTTATGAGGAACGTATAAGCATTTATCATTTATTGCCTTTTATCATTCCTTACTCCAAGGAGTCAATTTGATGGTCCCGCTCCCCCATTTTATTCACACATGAAGCTGCCTTATATTGAATCAGACCATTGGTCAGAATTGTTTCTGCAGACTGGCAGTGGTTCTCCAGGTTAAGGCAAGATACTTTCATGTCACCTATTACCTGGCCTTTTTAATTGGAGATGCTGGGATTGAATCTGGGACCTTATGCATGCCAAGCAGTTTACCATTGAACCTTGGCTCCTCCTTACAACAAGCCTGAGGGCCAGTGACTAGCTCAGTTACCTAGCGAACTACTCCACTTCAAGTACACTTATTTTCCTTCACCTGAATAGCATTAGAGTGAGAATGCATCTGAAGAATAATGATCCACAAAAGAAGCAGCAAATTATTCTGACTGCAATGCTCAGCTCTTGGATGCATGGAGTATGGACTTAACAAACTGAATAAAACTTGACTTCCAGTCCTTTATGTGGAAGTAATGTGGTAGAATTTGTGCTTAAGCCAATTTCACATATTAGTACTTCAATCTTTTTGCAGTTTCCACATCTATATGCATCTGATGATGTAGGTTCCAGTCCACAAAAGCTCATGCCACAAGACATTTGGAGTTCAAAACTTGGTTGTTGTTTTTTCTGTTAGAGACCTGGCTGATACTTTGGAACAGGCTAGAAAAGGCACTTGATTAAAAGTTGGCCCTCTTCTCATTTGCTTTCTGACATGTGATACCATTCATATGTGCATGTGAGATCATATAAGATGCTGAAAAAGCCCCTTTAACATCTCTGGTAAAAATGTGCATCATTTCCCCCTGCTTCTAATTGATCACTAGAGTTGCTTTTCTTGCACTGACCCAGTTCAGAAGTTCAGTGACAGAAGAAAGGACTACTTTACAGCAAAGGTAAAGAAATCCATAGACTTTCAGTGGGCATGGAATATGTAGTAATTATGCTTTCCTGTGGTTTAGCAGAAGAATTCTTCCCTTTCTCTCACTTTCACCTCCCGTACTAATCAGTTTGACTCTCACAATTCTTTTACAACCACATTAATATTTTCAGATGTTATTCTGTTGTGGCCCTTTAAAAACGAATACTTTATTTCAGCATTATCTTTCATGGCTTACAGCCCAAATTTCCAGAGGTTCCTTCTGCTTGGCAATATGAGATTTTTATGCTGCTGTACCTTGCCAAGGTTAGACCTCACTTGAAGTACTGCGTTCAGTTTTGAGCATCACAACTTAAAAAGTGTGTCAATAAGATGGCAGGAGTCTGTCATATGGCAATGAAGTTGGTGAGGGGGTTGGAGACTATGCCATAGGAGGAAAGGTTGTAGGGGTTGGGAATCTTTATGTTGGACAAGAGAAGTTTATGAGGTGGCATGATTGCTACCTTCTGATATCTAAAAGGCTGCCCTGTGGATGATGGGATGGATATATTTTCAATCATGTTGGTTGACAGGACTCAGATTAATGGACATCAACTAGAACAAAAGAGGTTTCATCTAAATTTGAGTATGAATTTCCTGATAGTGTCTTCGATACTGGAACAGTTTCAAGAGATGGTGGATTCTTTGTTTTTGGAGGTTTTAAAGCATTGATTAGATAACCTATTTGTTGGGGATATCATAGATGTAGTTCCTATGTTGGGGAAGGGGTAGGCTAGATGACCTTGGTGGTACTTTCCAATTCTAAGATTTTTTTTAATTTGCCATCCCTTGAACATGTAGTCCTGACCTGGATAGCCCCAGGCAAGCATGATCTCAGAAGCTAAGTGGGGCAGCCGTGGTTACTAGGATGGGAGATCTCCATGACCTCGACGCAGGCAATGGGAAGCTAAACCACGGATCGTCGCCATAAGTCAGGTGTGACTTGACAGCAAAAAAAAAAAAAGACTTCTCACTACTTTGGCCAGGCTGACAGTAGTGGCTGGATGAAAAGGGTGTGGCTCTTCACTCAACGTTTGCAGCGGAGTTACTGGCGCCTTCCGTTAAGGGGGGCGGGAAGTGGAGCGGGATGGAGAATAGTGGCACCTGGACGACCCACCCTGACAGGAAAATGGCCAGAGACAGGAACACCCAGTAGTAACTGCCTTTTACCCAGAAGAAGTGAGCGCTCTTGTGCCAGACACAGCCTTAAGAAGGATGGCGCAGAAGGGAGCCCGCTGGACCAAGTGAATAAATACGCCTCGTCTTCCTTCTTCAGCCGCACGCGCCACCTGGGAAAGGACTGCGCGCTCTGCCCACAGCGCGCCGGACCCTGTTCTCTTCGGGCGGGCGAGTCTCGCACATCCCCAAGCCAGCGAACACTGCTGAGAGGGCGGGAGGGAGGAGATCTGAGGGGGTTCCTGACACATGCACACCTGGACTGGAGAGCCAGCCGCTTTGACCAGGCACCCAGACACCACAGCACCACGCACGAGAGGCACGCTCCAGGCGCTCCACACCCGCACACAAACACACGCGCGCGCGCGTACGCAGGCGGGCGGCTCACACCCCCCAGAGAGAGGGCGCGTGTGGAATCCGGGCTCCGCAGCCAAGCCTTTTAGACATTTCTTTATTTATTTGTGGGTGCCTTGGCGGTGTGTGCGTGCGCGCGCGTGTCTCTCTCTCTCTCTCTCTCCTCCCCTCCCCCTCTCCTTCTATCTCGGCGGTGCCTTCCCAGACCCACGCGCTGCTTCATTCTATCCTTTCGCTTCTTCCTTCCCCCTCCCCTCTTCTCCTCCCGTCCCCACCCCAATTTCCCCTTTGCTCTCCAAACTCTGCCTCCCCGAGCCCGGAAAAAATGCCTGCCCGTGAAGCGAGGAGAGGGCACCGGGTCTGTAAATAAGAAGTGAGTACTCGTACAATGGCGCGTCTCGCTGCCTTGGAAAAGGCTGCCTGGATCTATGCTGCATGCTCCTTTGCTTTGCCGGTGCATCCTCCTCGCTCGAGTGCAGAGGAAGCTCCCTCAACCCCACCCCAGCCATTAGCAGGGGAGCCCATTTTTGCCCCTTCCCCAGCTTTCTCTGCCTTCCTCGCCACCCTCCAGCCCAGTCCGGCCGTGCTTATTGCACGGGCTCTTCCTGCTGCATGCAACACCTTGTCTTATAGGCGTTTCATTACACTTGCATCTTTGTTCAAGGGGTGTGTGTGGAGCTTTGCTGGGGATATAGGAAAGGGGATGAGAAAAAGGTCCGGGAGATCCATCGAGACCAGCGCTTTTCAAGCCATTGCCATCCTGCTGGGCACAGGAGAGTTCTCCTTTGCAAACGAATTCAACAGCGTTTGTGTAGCGGGGACAGACGGACTGGTTTCTTCTTTATTTATATATATATATATAAATGGGGATCCGAGAGAGGCAGGGGATTTCTTTATTTCTCGTGATGTCTCTGAAACGTCAAAGGGTGGGGGATTGTCTCTGTCAGAGTGAAGACCTCAATGGGGAGGGAACAGGGGACTATGCTTGGCAAGGTGGATGCTTTTTAGACCGGCTGAGAAGGTGGATGGGGAAGGCTGATGCTGGAGCAGCAGTGTGTTTATGCCGTCATTGTGAAGAAGACAGCTCTTTCTCCTGCCACCTCTTCTGTCCTAGCTTAGCCACACGTTGCTTTCCCAAGGTGAATGGATCAAGAGAACTTGGAGACTGCACTTCCCCAAGAGGCCAGGATTTCCTTTGGAAGGATAGGCATGCATTGCATTGGAGGGGGTGGGGGGGCTGCTACTAGAAAGGAGCAAAATGTCCTAGTGAGTAGTAGGAGGAGTGGAATAAATTTAACTTGCCACCATTTTGGGGTGGGGGGAGAGATGACAATCTGCCAAGGAAGAAAAGCAAATCAAAGTGATAGTGGCAGCATTAAGCAATAAATGCAATGGTGGTTGCCAGTCCTAATTTTACTGCCTTCCACAAATACTCAACTTGATCCCCTGCCTGTTTAAGGTAATTTATATTCATTCTGTCAGTGCCTTGGCTCAACTGGCTGTTTGACATCATCATAGGAAAATCATCACCTGTAAATGGGAAAATACATTCAGTTCTGGTAATCAGCTCCAATTCAAGTGTAATGCTCCAACCATTGATTGTGGAATACTTCCCTGAAATGGATGGGAATCGTCCCACCATGGCGGGGAAATCTGATTGTAGCAGTGTTTTTGTCTAGAATAAAAGTTGAGACCATCACTGCACAGGAAGGAATTTTGTATATGAAGATGTTTCCTGAACTTCTAGCTTTCTAGGAGCTGAGAAACTGCAAGTAGATAACAGTGCTGTGCAATGAGTCATGAGGAAGGAGGTTTCTTATCTATGCCTTTTGCTACATTTGGCTATAGTTCATGTCCACTATGTTAATTAAATTTGCCATGAATGATTGCCTTCTTCAAAGCCTGTCTCCAAACCTTCATGCTTATGTCTCTTTCTAGGCATGGACGTGCTGTAATTCTACAGTCTGGCCTCTTGAAGAACAAGCTGTATGACACACAAGACTTGCTCTGTCACTCTCCTCTTAGGTCATATCTACCTTTCAGACATGTGAGGGTAGGAAAAAGAGGGAGAAAGAGATTTGCATTTATGTTTGGTCAGGGATTTCCCTGTCATTGATGAAACACAGGCTGTAGTCACTCAAAAGAAATTAATATTTTTAAAAATCTGTAAATTTAATATTTTCAGTATTTTATATATTTAATAGAAAACTAAAAAACATATTTTACCTAGTTAATAATAAATGCAGGAACACATCACACTTTTTTGTGCATGTGGTAGCAAATAGGGGGAATGAAGTGCTCTAGAATTTTTATGCTAAAACTGGGAAAATCCTGAACATCTGGTTACCTAAAAAATGTACTTAGTTGAAAATATTTTAGCCAATTTTCATCCAAGTACCAGTATACATTTCTAATCTATGATGAATGCTTACCACCCAATATGACTTAAATTTACTTTTTGATGAAAGTCATATATGGGATGAATCCGGAAGCTATGATATTCTAATAATGCACTTCTGTGAACCCACCACATGAATAGTGGTATATTGTATGTTTGGTGCTGAATTGAAAATATAGTTTGAGAAGTCTCATTACTAATGTCTAAAATCTAGAAGAGTTAAGTTGAGTAAACGGTATGGACTTTAATGCACTATGTAATATCAGACAACACACTGTCACACTATTGTGTCATATCTGTATTTGTGATACTGTTATGCCATTAATGTTACATTCCATGATTTATACATACAGAATGTTTTTGCACACTTTTGGGATGACAAATATTATAGTAAGATTATCTAAAGACATGAGTAATGAGTTGAGCCATATCTTCACAACATGGTGCTGGAACTTGTGATTCAAAACTCTTGTGAGGTAGAGTTCATTTGCATGCAGGAATCTCTGAAGTTGAATTGTATGAATAGCTTCTCTCAAGCCCTCTAGTAAGAAGAACCACTGAATAAATCTCTGACAAGCCTTGCAAAAATCAGCATTCTCTCTTTTTCTTTTATTAGTGGCGGCACCTGATTTACTGGATCCCAAATCTGCCACTCAGAACTGCAAACCCAGGCTCTCATTTTCTACCAAACCCACTGTGCTTGCTTCACGGGAAGAGAGTGATACAACCATTAATGTTATGAAATGGAAGACGGTTTCAACCATTTTTCTGGTGGTGGTTTTGTATTTAATTATTGGAGCTACTGTATTCAAAGCCCTGGAGCAGCCACATGAAACTAGTCAGAGAACCACTATTGTGTTCCAGAAGCAGACATTTGTATCTCAGCATTCCTGTGTGAATACAACAGAACTTGATGAACTAATTGAGGTAATGACCTGTAAATAAGTGTGTGCTTGCCATGTTTTTGAACAGAATATGAGTTGCATGGGTGCTGTGATCCCAGCACCTTGGTACAATGCACTGATATGTGTTAGAAATTATTGGTGCTGATAATTTGACTTTGATGCACAAAAATAGTTGCTAACTCTGTTTTTGATACTGGATTGATATTAAAGCTATTCTTTTCATTGAGTGCTTCTGTACTGCCTCTCAAACTGTTGTTCAGCAGTGGAAGCAGTTCAGTGTTATGTTAGATGCGTTGCTATATTGCCTGGTAGAAGGGAGAGAGAGAGTGAGAAGCAAGAGTTTTCTTTACTGCCCTCCATGGAAAATTGCCCTGATTTGGCTAGCCCTGGCTACCTCAGTTTTCATCAAATCTTGAAAGCTAAGCAAGAATGGGAGCAATATTAGAATGTGAGACAACCAAGGAATACTGGGATCTTGATGCAGAGTCAAGTGATTGCAAACCACTTCTGAATATTTCCTTAGAAACCCTGTGGGGATCACCAAAAGTTAGCTATAATTTGAAGGCAAAAAAAGATAATTATTTCTGGGCATAACCATGTTTAAATAGGTTTCCACGGCAAGTATGTTGTGGAACTGAGCAGGTATGTTCAGTGCAGATAGTAGGTATCAAGTATAGCATCTCACTTCGTATTGACTGAGCTTCCTATTTATTATCAGTGCTATTTAGAGTGATTACTATTATCAGCACTAGAAAAAGAAGTGATACTCCATTATACTAAGACTGTAGTCTGCTGTATACTAACCGGAGAATAGGTATAGCTGGATCCACTGGTTATAGGTTCAAAAACCATTAAAAGAGAAGGGCTGTGAGAGTACTTATTTACAGATGAACAGTTTATTAAAGAATGTATTTTATTGTACTTGTGTTTTTCAAATAATCTTCTTGGGGGTGGGTAGTCCGCTATTTCCATTAAAAGCCTTGAATATGTTATGCAGTTTGTTCACAGGTGAAGATGAAAGCAGCTTTTGCTCTTTTTGTAGTTCAAAGTTCACCTTCCGCTTCTCTCAGTCTGTCATCTTGTGTAGTTATTTAATTGCTGAAGAAAATATATTGTATTGAGGAGTGGTGTTGAGTTGCTCATTCATTATACAATCATAATAATAGTTTTGCTCCAGTCTGGATTGTTCTCCTGTGTGATTGAAAACATAAACAATAGTTGAAAATTGAATTGCTTGAAAGATAGTAAGGTAAACATTATGCTGTTGTGGAGTATTAGATAGCACTAATGATAGAGTATGTGTGAAGAAAATTACAGCAAGGAATTTACTAGTGTGCTGTTTTCAGACAATAGTTGCCTATTACCTTCTTCCATATAAAGTTAAGTTCAAGATTTTTTTTTTAAAAAATGAATCTGCATTTTTAAAATTGAATCTGAATTAGTTTTACACCTAAAGACCAGTTCCTGGATAATATTCAGACCTTTTTGAAGTAATCCCTGTAAGTATGCAAACATAAAACATTTATATTTGAAGTTCATCCATGCTGAATTCCTGAACAGGAAAAAAGCCAGTGTGATGCATTGGTTGAAGCTGGACTTAGAACAGGGAGACCTGGGTTCAGTCTTCATTGTGCCATGAAGCCCACTGGATGAGGATGGGCCAGTGACAACCCAACCATAGAGTTATGCCTTGAGCAGCCCAATCTGGGGTTGGGGGTGAATCTTGAAGCTGGTGCACCCCTTTTAAAAACTTTTCTGGGCTTTCCACACAACAGGAAAGCCCTTTGGACGGGGCACGGCGGTGCTGGAGTTGCATCACCTCAGCCCTCCAGCCCACTCTGGATTGAGCTGTTAAACTCACTAACTTTAAACACCTTAACATTGTGTAATTGTTTAGGATTCCTTTGTCAGTCTTCCTTGCAGGATAGTTGTGTAGTTAAAAGAGTGTACAGAAGAGCCAATTATGCCACTTTAAGCTCCTTGGATGAAAAATGGAATACAAATGTAATAAATACATAAGATTCTAATTAAAACCAACCTTAACAGTATAGTGTCAAGGACAGAATGTTCTCTGGTACCATTTATTTATTAGCTATAGGCTAAATGTATAATCCTTAATTCAGTTAGTCAGGAGTAGCTCCAGTACTTTCAGTATAACTACCATAGTTTTTAAGTGAATTTAACAAACTATAGGCTTCTATTGTGCCTTTCAAACTGTTCATCTGATCAAACTGTTCTATTGTGCCTTTCAAACTGGAAGCAGAGGTAACTGTTTTTGCAATAGTACAATATACAAAATAATTCATACTGGTAATTCCTATTTTGTTCACCCTTACACTCTTGTGTGGGTCAATATTGTTCCCATGTTACAGTCTGATATTGCAAAAATGTGTCTTTTTCTATCTGGTATTTGAACTTGGGCCTTCCAGGTATGGCAGTAACAAATTTCCTTAATACTTCAAGCAGTCAATAAAAATGAGTTAGTAAAAAGCATCCATACATGTCAACTTCTATATGTTTATTGTAAGCCACCTTGAGTGCCACAAGGTAGAAAGGTGGCAAATAAGTAAGTGAGTGAGTGAGTGAGTGAGTGAGTGAGTGAGTGAGTGAGTGAGTGAGTGAGTGAATGAATGAATAAATAAATAAATAAATAAATGTCAGTATATTGGTTAACCGGCAAATTTACAAAAGTTTAGGAAATTTGGCTTTTCAACATACTGTATTAAACTACCATTAACAAAACAGTCAAATTTCAGTGATTTGCCAAAATGTTATAAAGTGTGAATAATAGCTCCACCATTCAAAAGTCTAAAGGTCTAGGGTTGCTAACTCTGGGTTGGAAAATTCCTGGAGATTTTGAAGATGAAGGCTGGGGTGAGTGGGATATAGGAAGGGGAGGGGAAGGACCTCAGCTGGGTACAATGTTATAAAGTCCACCTTTTAAAGCTGTAATTTTCTCTATGGGAACTAACCTCTGTTGTCTGGAAATCAGTTGTAACAGTAGGAGATCTCCAGGCCCCACCTGGAGACTGGTAACCTAGCAAAGGGAACAAGTCATATACCATGCAATGTGTACTCACACCAGGGTCTGTTGAAATGCCTGATTGTCACCTAGGATAAATTATGTTAAATTATACATGACGGGGGAGGGAAGGAGGTATGGTATATCCCAACCATATTAGCACTCAGAAGCTAAGCAGGGGTGATACTTGGAATGGAGATCACTAAGGAAGACCCTGCAGAGGAAGGCGATGGCAAACCACCTCTGCTTCTCTCTTGCCTTGAAGGCCCCTGCTGGTGTTGCCACAAGTTGGCTGCATCACCCCCCCCCCCTATTTTTCACATCCTTCTTCTTGCATGAAATGTTGAATTTTCATCCAAAGTGAAATATAATTTTGAGGGCAGACCTGTACACTGCATTACAGTAGCCTAGTCTCAGTGTTACTGCAGCATTGAGCCAGGTAGCCAGATCATCTAATCTAAAAAGACTATCTTTCAGCTACTAAGTTGCAAAAAAATCATTTTTGTGGCCGCATTAATTTGTTTCTCCAAAAGCAGTGCTGGGTTCAGAATAATTCCAGGCTCTTAAATGTTAGCAACAGTCAACTGAACCCTCCCAAAATTGGAAGCATAGGCCCTTTCCGCACGGGCGCGAGTGGGGGGGGGGGTGCCGGCACCCCCCTGGAACCGTTCGCACGGACGGTCCCGGTAGGGGTGTAGGCGCATTGCAGAGGCCAGGGGACATCCCCTTGCAGGCTGGAGTGGCAGTTCTGGAGTCGCAGGCCAGAGGGGCGTGTCTCCTGGCCTCTGCAACGGGCTGGAAGCCAGGAGACGGAGGTACGGTGTTTGGGGAAGGTGGGGGGAAATGGCGCCTTCTACCCACTGCTGTTCGCATGGCAACAGTTGGAAGACACCACTGTTGAAAAACCTCGCTCCTTGATCGAGGTTCAACAATGGCATCTTCGCGCCACTCGGGCGTTGCCAGCACGGGTGGTGGTGCGAATGCCACCGCAGGGATGGCGTTTTTAGCGTCCCTGGGACACTGTATTCCGCCCGTGCGGAAACAGCCATAATGTCCTTCAAGACCTGAGATTTCCCAACCAGCATTACCTCCATCTTGTCAGGATTCAGTTTCAATCTGTTTACTCTCAGCCATTTAACTACATTGGTCAGACAGTGGCTCAATACCATATCCCAAGGGGACTTAGAAAGATATAAAGCAGGGTTTCAGCATACCAATGGCATCCAAAGCCAAAATTCCAAATTATTCCACCTCAGGGTTTTACACATAGATTGTTTAGCATGGAAGATAAGACTACATTAGTGGAGCCACACAGGACAAATCCCACACTTAGGATAAGTGGTCTCCAATGTCAACCATTTGAGTTTTGTCTGTAAGGAATGATATAAACTAATCCAAAGCTCATCCCATGATTTTGAGGGTTCAGCCTCCAAACCTTTCAACAAGGTAGCATGGTTTGCCATACCAAAGACAGTGAAGAAATCCAGTTAAAGCAACAGAGGCAAGTCCTTGTCTACATGGAGATCATCAACTAAAGCCACAAGATCTGTCTCTTTCCCTTAGCCTGGTCTGAAGCTAGACTGAACAGGGTTCAGAGCATATGAGTTATCGAAGAAGATCTGGAATTGATCCACCACTGGTCTCTCAATTACCCTGCCCATAAAAGGCAAATTAGAGACATTCATCACTTTTTGGAGCCAATGGCATATTAAGCAGACTATGGACAGCCACCTCTTTGAGCATCTGAAAGAAGATGTCCTGAGTCAGTGATTGATTTTTATGATAGACATCAGCTTTTTTTTGCACAATACAAACAAAACCCCTTAAGGACTAAAATAGAACCATTTTGGGGAGAAACTCTGCACAACTTCCCTCCCCCCAATATTAAAAAAGGTCTATTTCAGCCCGATGGTTTTATTTGAAAATGCTGAACTATCAGGTTTTTCCCCCCAAGACGGTTTCAATTCATTTCCTTCTTACTGTGCAGAGGAAATGTTTTATTTTTCCTGCCTGAGTTTAAAGCTCTAACTTTTGTTTTCTTCACCATTCACGCCCACCATTTTCTGCCACTTCAGAATTCTCTATTCTGTCCACCATTTGCTGAATGCTTCCCATTGACATTTCCTCAACTGGTATTGTGTCTCTCAGCCATTTCAGTGATTTAAGTACATGAATAAATTCAGTATTGTTTGCCAATTACATGAATCTGTCATTTTTTCTTTTTATTTTTTTTCTGTGAGCTATCTTTGAAACTATGGAGACATGAAATGAGAACCAGCAGCATGCACAGATTTTGAATCTCCATCCCTCTGTAGCTTCAAAGATATTTCACAGAAAATAAAAAACCCAGAAAGTATCATTGTTGCTGGAAATGTTTTATTTTCCCTTGCTATACAGACCAAAAAAGCCAAAACTGTTCTTTTTATAATGTTTGCAGGACATCACAAGGCATCACAATTCTATTTATTTATATATATATATACATATATATACACATACAAATACATATACATACATACATACACACACACACACACACACACATATATACACACACACACATATATATATACACATATACACACACACACACACACATATATATATATACATATACACACACACACACACACACACACACACACACACATATATATATACATATATATATACATATACATATATATACCGCCCTCTCCCAAAGGGCTCAGGGCAGTGTCCAACATTAGCCATAAAACAATTAAAACAATTAAAACAGTAACAGCAACCAATAACCAATTAAAAAGAACCATATATAACTCACAGATGGCTTCAACTCCCACCCTTCCCCCCTTGCTTGTACCCACGGGAGGCCAGATGTTTATTATATGGCGAGAGATCGATATTACCCTTGCTGGCCAAATGCCTGGCAGAACAGGTCCATTTTGCAGGCCCTGCGGAAACTCTGTAAGTCCCGCAGGGCCCTATCTCACCCGGGAGCCTATTCCACCAAGTGGGGGCCAGGGCTGTAAAAGCCCTGGCCCTTGTAGAGCCCAACCGGATCGCCTTATGCAAGCCAGGTCCATTTCCTGTTCTTGAGACAATAAATCCACAGTGTGATCTCTTCTAGATTTTGGGCCCGTAATGATTTGAGAGAGTCTTGAGTCAGTCAAAGTTGGTATAAAACCCTGTGTCACAGTGAGATATCTTGGCGTGAATGTTAAAGCCCCCTGAACAATCAGTCCAGTGAATTCAACATCACATCCAAGAGCAACTTCACCCAATCAGATAAGGAAAATTAGGCAATCAGTGAAAAAGCAATATGTCTAACCTACCTTCTGGTGCCTAATGGAAGGAACATAAATCAGTGCCAGCGGTAGTTTGCACAGAGAGTCTGTAGAAGTTGAAGGACCCAGGGAGGACAATTGTCAGCCCTTCCTCTCTGTTCTACAGTGCTGCATAATCAACTAGAGTTGATTGGGACAGATGCACCATGTCATTTTCTTGCAACTAGGTTTCAATTATGCAAATCAGGTCCATTTTTTCTTCCTCCAGTAGTATAGACAGTTCATTGCTGACCTCATGAATCTGGTGGTGCAGAATACTAAAGGAGAGGTGGAAGGAACAGGAGCCCTTCTATCAGTGCTTCTTGGGGTGCTATGGAGATGAAATATGTGGCTAGTAGTCTTGCCTAGTAGTAGCCATCTTTGAAAATTTCCTTCCCCATATTTACCAGTTCCCATCTGCACTGAAATAGCACATTTCTCAACCATCCTGTCCCAGGTACAAATTGTTATCAGAACAACCCAGAAACCCCCATGATTCCAGTTGCTAATGGCAATGCTAATTTGATACAGGATTCAATCAGGTCTTTATACGTATCATTACATTGCCATGTACGGATCTGCGCATATGTTGGATAATGAGCTAGGATTCCTGTAGGGGATGATTCACATGACCAAAATGGTTGGCTTATTTCCATCTATGCAATTAAATATAAACATGTTATACTAGCTGTCTGACATTTTCATTTCATCAGAAGTCCAGATCACCAGTGAACCTGTAGCAATAGAATTTTAATTGTAAGAATGCTTCCAACTCTTGCCCCTCCAACTCTAGCATGATACTTCTGGGAGAGAAGACAGTGCTTGGGGAGGTGGCAGTGAGAGGTTAGTTAGGAAAAGAAACCATGCTAGACCTACTAGATAAGTGATGGTTTGCCACCTATTTAAATGGCTAGAAGATGGGTTGTGTTATGAGTTGCTTCAAGCTAAATTATAACATGTGAAATAAAAAAGAAAAATGTACATCTTGAAGAGTTGACCCTTATTGGCTTCATAGATTTTAACATTGTACCATTTCCCCAGAGAGACAGTGTGTTGATCAATCATAGTGTCTTGTAAGTTTGAAAGTAAACATTTTAATGGCATCAAAATTTACAAGCTAAATTGCATAACATGTTTATGAAATCATATAATCAAAACAGAATTTGGCATAGTGCAGCTAAAGCAATGATAGAGAATAGGAAACCTGCTAAAGTATGTCAAATTTTTAAGCTTAATCGTAATATATTACTTGAGTGCTATAGTACAATATGGATTACCCTGCATTGATCTGTGTTTTACCATGCATTGTGTGCCAGCTCTGGGTGGGAAATACCTGGAGATTTACCTGAAAATGGAGCCTGAGTTTTGGGAAGGGTAGGGACCTCAGAAGTGTATAATGCTATACAGTCAATCTGCAAAGCAGCCATTTTCTCAGGGGGAACTGATCTCTGACATCTTGAGATCAGTTGTAACAGTGGGAGATCTCCAGGCCTCAGCTTGAGTTTAACAGCCTTAACCATTCACCATTCAGACCTGGGAGTGTGTTTCCATTTCCAGGTGGAACAATTTATAGCCAGAATTTTTACCATATTGAAATATATCCATAAACTGTGCAGACTTCATGTATGAAATTCAGTTCATTCAGCAGCCAAGGAATTTGTACATTACCCTGTACATTACCCTGTACACGTGCATGCACACACACAATATGGTTGTCTGACACAAATAGTTTTACAAACTTGATTGGATAAATGATTAGGGATTGTGGTGTGTACTGCTGTGTTTAGCTTATTGTAAGTAGGATCCTACGTATGAATTTCTGTTCTTAATGTGTCATGTGAATACTTAATGCTGTGCTTCAGACTAGGGCTGTGCATCTGGATAAATCCGACCTGAACATAAACATGAAGAAAGATGTTCCAGCTTTTTCAGGTTTATTTTCTGTGAAAAACCCCTGCTTTCTGGATAGAGCTGAGTAGTGAAAGCTAAAAAGCTGAAAAAGCTTTTTTGGGCTTTTCAGCTTTTTTGGGCTTTTCCCTCAGCCTGGTTCCCACTGGCCACTTTAGGTTAAGAAAAAAAATTAAAATGCTAAAAACATCTAAACTGGAGCTTCATTGCAAAGCTGATGATTGGGCTTCAAATTTTAACCCCCTCCCCCAATAAGTTATCTTGGCTGGTGCTCTGGGGAACTTTGAGATGAGTACTACAGGACTGGCAAGGACCCCTTGCTGGATTGCTGTAGAGGAGACAAATAAGAGATCTCACAGGAGTGTTCCTCTTGGGCAGTAGCTGCAATGTACATTACATTGCAGCTTAAGTTGCTGAGGTATATAGAACTTCTAGAGAGGGTAGGGCAGAGGCGTACCTACGCAAACTGGAGCCCTGGGTAAAACCTCAGTTTGATGCCCCCCATGGGTGGCCACCCTCCCCCACCGAGACCAAACAATTATTTTTTCCACCAGGTCGTTTCAAAGTCACCATCACATTATAGAATATGCCCCAACTCACAAATCTGAACACAGCAATGGGCCATGCCACACAGCAGAAATAATTTTTGGAAAACATTTTCAAAATGCTTTCAAAATGTTTTATTACTGCTATGAAAACATTTTATGGTGTTGTATCCAGTCCCCCCAATTGGAGGAAACAGCATCACTTTCAATGTTATTTAAACTGGGGATCCTAGATTCTCCCTTTAAGGTGGATTTAAAAGGAGAATCTGGGCTCCCTAGTTTAAACAAGTGATGCTGGAATCCACCCCCAAACAGCATCATTTTCAATGGTGTTTAAACTAGGGAGCCCAGATTCTCCTTTTAAATCCACCTTAAAGGGAGAATCTGGGGAGCCAGTTTAAACAACATTGAAAGTGATGCTATTTTGGGGTGGATTCTCCACCACCCTGAAACAGCATCCCTTTCAATGTTAAAACTGGGGACCTCAGATTCTCCCTTTAAATCCATGCCGAAGGGGGTGGTTTTTATAATAATAACCACCACCACCACCACCACCACCACCACCACCTTTATTAGGCATTGAGAGAATAAAGGAAAGAAATAAAACAAGCATTGGCAGGAAGGGAGTGGATTTAAAAAGAGAATCTGGGGAAATTTAGGGGGTGCCTGTTGTCAGGGGGGCAATTGTTAAGATAGCAGCACCAAAATTTCAAAGTATCTTCATGAGACCCAACTGATGATACCACCCATGTTTGGTGAAGTTTGGTTCAAGGGGTCCAATATGGATCCGCAAAGGTGTAGCTCCCATCTCCTATTAGCTCCCAGTGGAAACTCCCTTTGCGGGTCCATAACCTTGTACTCCCTAAACCAAACCTCACCAAACCCAGGTCATATCATCAGGAGAGTCTCCTAAAAAATCCCTGAAATTTTGGTGCTGCTAGCCTAAAATCTGCGCCCCCTACAGGCCAAAAACAGAAAAAACACTGAAAATACAAAATCCCCCCCAAACAAACCTGCAATTCTGTCGCCCACCACAAGGTGGCGCCCTGGGCAGCTGCTCACTTTGCCCAATGGGAGGAACGCTTCTGGGGTAGGGTGGAAGTTGGGGCAGAAAGTTAGAGTGACCAATAGGATTTCAGGGTAGGGAAAACAGTGCTCTCTGGCCAGTCACAGGTATTTTTGGCCTGGATTTATTTCAGATTTTTCTGTGCATGGCCAAAGAGCACAAATAGGAGGTCTGGTTCCTGTAGACCCCATTCCATACTACGCTTCAAGAGAGTTCATTGTGCAAAACTGGTGCTTCAACAGCTTCATCCCTTGGATTATGGCCTCCCTGCACTGGATGCCTGCTGCCTGCTCACTGCCTGGAAAAATCAAATGGTTTGAAATAACTTTAAAAAATTAATGTGGTTAATTTTATTTTTTGTAGAGTGGCCAATAGGATTTCAGATCAGGGAAAACACTTCTCCTTGGCCAATAACAAGTGTTTTTGGCCTGGATTTCTTTCAAAATTTTCCATGCATGGCCAAAAAGCATAAATGGGAACCCTGGTTCCATTAAATTTGAGAGAGTACAGTATGCAAAGCTTGGCTTTGATAGCTGTTCCTCCTACTGAATTTCTAATACTACTTCATCTCTGTGGACTCTCATATCTGCAAAACCAACTCTCCTGCTGTGCACTGCCATGATAGCTTTCAGGGACATAGGTATAGATTTTTTTATGGAGGGGTTCAGGGGGTGGGACCAGGCCCCCACCTGCCCCTGGGGCATGGCCACACCTCCCCAAGCCCCACCCCAGCCTCAGTACTTATAAAGGCAGCTCTCCGAAGCCAGGGATGGCAGACTTCCCTGCCCCGCCCTCCCCCACCCCCATCTTCTATTAACTCCCATTGAAAACAATGGGAGATGGGGGCACCCACTTTTGCCCCCTGAACCAAACCTCACCAAACTTGGGTAGTATCATCAGGAGTGTCTCCCAACAAATCCCTTAAATTATGGTGTTGCTAGCCTAAAAATGTGCCCCTTACAGGCTAAAAACAAAAAACACTAAAAAATACAAAAAACCTACACAAACTGGGAGTGGAGCTTCGGACATGCAATGGGGGGTTTGAATCCAAGAACCCCCCCTTACCTAAGTCCTTGATAGCTTTGCTCACCTGAGCATGGTCTTCTGCAAGTGGCAACCTGTAAATGGGCAAATTCAACAACAGCCTGCATACATATCTTCTCTCTTGTTGTCCCCACCTTGTGGATTGGTCTGTCTGAGGAGGATAGGAAGACTCCCACTATCCTCTCTTTCTGTAAACTATGTAGAACTGAATTGTTCAAGAGGGCTTTTCTACACATAGAATGGAGTTCACTGTATTAAATTATTCACAAAGGCGGATTCCACACGGGCCCCTGCAGCAGCTTCCCACTGGCATATATGATGCCAGTGGACCCCCGGGGTTGTTCGCACGCTGAGGTCCAAGCGGCAGCACCCCGGGGAAGCACCTCTGCATGGAGGCGCCTCCATTTTCTTTCCCCACACTTACCTTCTCTCCCTGCGAAACTACACGGGGGCAGCAAGGCACGCCCAAGCTGCCCTCCAACCCCTGGGGGTTTGCATGGTACTGGCTGGGAAAATGCTGTTTCCCCAAAGCCTTGCTCATTGAGCGAGGCAGGGAAACAGCATTTCCGTCTTGGGGGGGAGGGAAGCATGGTGCTGCCTTGATGCAGAGGTAGCAGCTGTGCAACCAACGCCCCTGGAACTGTGTCTTTACAGTTCCAGGGGTTCTGTCTTTGGTCCATGCAGACTCCTCTAAAGTTACTTGGATAAATGATTAGGGACTGGTTTACATTACTGTGTTTAACTTGCTAAAACTAGGATTCTACTATGTAATTTTTATATCATTTCATGTATCATGTTAATATTTATGGGTTGCTTAAGTTGTGTTTTTAGATTTCTGATTCGTTCTACATCATTAATTTTGTCGTATGACTTATCGATTCACTCTGTGTAATTCACCTTAAGTCCCAGAAAGAAGGGGTGTGTCTATAATTAACATTAATAAAACAAACAAAATTTGTTATGCTTGTGATTTACTCAAATTCATGGACTGAGACTACCAACTGCATCTGAACAACTGGTATTTTGTTATTTTTAAAAAGTAATTGGCTCTGCTGGTCATGTATAAGATCTGGGGCACTCACAGAGGATATATATATGCAGGTAGGAGAGCTAGGAGGTGCTTGAGGTTGCTGGCTGGCCAAAGTCCAAAACAGCTGTGGAAAAACTTTTTTTAATGTATTGAACTTTGCTTAGGTCAGATGCTGCTGGAACTTGAGTCATTTGCAAAACTACAATGTTGCTTCCCTTTTTATTGGCTTTGTCTGATATATACTCAAAATGCTAACCATTTTTTTTTAATTTGCAGCAAGTAGTGGCAGCAATAAATGCAGGAGTCATACCTATAGGAAACACAACTAATCATGTTAGTCATTGGGATTTGGGAAGTTCCTTCTTCTTTGCTGGCACTGTAATAACCACGATAGGTAAGACACAATTTATTATTATATTTTAACAGTGTATTGTCTACAACAAATCTAATTTAAGATTTATGTCTATGTTTTCTATGGAAATTCAATCTATTTTAATAATAATTTTATATTTGTTTGGAAGTCCAGACTGAATTAGTGTTCATGTACATAAACTTTGCTGTAGATGTGCATACAATAAAGTTGATAGTTGTACAGAAGCATTGATAGAAAGCGGATTTACTTCATTGTGTAGGAAATAATACAATCTGTTTCACTGTGTTAACAAATAATTGGAATATTTCTGTACTTTAAACCATTGCTTTGGATTTCTAGAAATTACATAGTTAATCTTATAAAGCTTTTAAATTAGGCGTCAAAATTCTAGAAAGTCAAGTTAGGAGCTACAATTTTATGATAAGCCTGACTATCTGAGTTTTATTTGACTTGTAGCTACATGCAAAAATTTCAGGAACAAGGTTACATCTAATATTTAATTTTATGCAACCTTTACTGCAGATGCTACATGGACATTTGCACCATGCCAAACTAGACATGATGTCAGCAGACCCATGTGTTAAAACCTGGATCTTCCACAATCATATAGAAAGAAGAAGGTAGGGTCCTTTTTTATGGCAAAGGACATGCCAATGAAGTATGCCAAACTCTTCCCCTCTGCATCTTCTCTGTCCTGTAAAGTGTTGTGCTAGGCACTTCTCTGGTCAGTGACAGATCAGTTCTGGAGGTATTCTCAGCCAGGAGAAAAATGCTTGGAGAGAAGCTATGCAGTAAGCTAAACATGGGGCCAGTTTCCATGCTTCACCAGCATTCTTCCTTTGCTATTAAATTTAAACCACTACACTTCTTACTTTATATGCTATTGGGGCAGCAAATCTACATTAGAACACATGAACTTGCTGCCATCACATCTAGTTTGGCTGCCAGTTGGCATCTTATGGTCTATTGAGATTTTGTTCTTGACACTTTGTGCTTATGTTTGTTTGTTTTTAATTACTTCTCCTATTTGTACTGTAGTCCAAGGAAAGGAGAATTGATCCTGTTCTTGTGAATGGAATCATAGTGAGTGATACTCTCTTTCCCATTCCACTCGATTTCCATTAATGTTTGATTCATGCATAGGTATATGAAGTACTGCTATGCTGTTGTTAGCAGCTGCACCAGTGTGATATCTTGAATGTTTTGTTTACTCCAGTGAGATTCCAAAAATTATGATATTTCACTTGTGTGGCTGGTCACACATGTGAGCCAGTTCACTTTTCCTTGCAAAAAGTTTGGCTGCAACTTACTTGACACAGAACCTTTAAGCAGAATCACCTGTGAATTAATAAGGATGTTGTGCAAAAACTAGTGCCATTCATAAATGTACTGTAGAATGCAGCTCATTCTGTTAGTGCATTCTGTGTCGCTGAAATTTTATTATCATACTGTCTTGTTTGCTCAGGAAACTTAAGTGCTTCATAATTTTTCAGTGTGGCTGTAGGCAGTTTTGACTAAAGTTAATAAACGTGTCTGGTATATTAAAGGAGCTCACAAATTTAATGTGTTTTTTTTCCTACCTAAAACATTTAAAAACATAGGAACATCAAAAGAGCCATGGTGGATGGCCAGTCAGATATCACAAGGAAACACACAGGCAGGTAGTAGTCTTCACCTACTTGACTACTCCCCCGAACCTGACAATCATAGGCATTCTACCTTTGAATCCAAATATCCCATTTGAATGATATGCCTAATACACTGCATAGATCTGTTCACGCCCCTCCCCCTTTAAATTCATTTAAAGAAGTGGCTGTCACATGTTATGGCAGTGAGCTCCATAACTCAACTATCCATTGGCTGACAAAGTACTTCATTTTTTCTGTCTTGAATCTACTATCAACCAGTTCCATAAGGTGAACTCTAGTAAGTTGTAGTAAGTAGTAAGTAACTAAGGTGAGTTCTAGAATTATGGAAGTGGGAGAAAAGTTTCTCTTTATCTACTTTAAAATGACAACACTGTCAATATTTGATAGAACAACACAGTAAATTAGGCTTTGTTTCCATCAACAGGATATAGGCAGTCCAGAGCACAGACTACTTGTTTAGCTTTCTAAAACTATAATGAGAAGACCTTTCTTATGAAGTATGATCGATAATTTCCCCATATTAACCAGTTCCTAAACTAGAATGAATATAATTCTGTCTTAAGCAAGAGGGAATTGTCATGATAGTTTTGTATTTCAGTGTAGTGACACTCCATTTTTAATCCTTATTAGAAGATATGACAGCATTGACAACTTGTACTGTGTCTAAGAGCTTGTGATGTTCCAACAAGGCTACTGTTGCAAAAATAATTTATCAGTGTGACTGACATTCTTTTTTAAATGACATTCTTTAAAAAAAATTTTTTTGCTTGTGAGAGTACTTAGATGAAGATTTCAGTAGTTTTGTTATTGCACATGGACAGCCTCTGTACTTTTAACACAGGGATTTCCAACATAATGTTTGCCAACACCTTTTCTGGTGCCCACCAAGTGTTTTTAGAAAGTGAGTGGGGCAGCAGAGCTTCTGATTGCCATTGGAAGTCATCTAGATACTGCCAGATGAACGTTTCTTAGATTATTTAATTTTGTTTAATATCACAGCTGCCAGTTCTTTAGCTGATTAAACTTTCATTACAATTTAAGCCCCACCCAGAGGCCTAGGACTTTGTGATATATCAATGTAGTATTCATGTGAATCCCGGCAGTGAATCCCGACAAAACAGTGTTGGTTTTGTCAATTTGAAGGTGTTTCAATTGAAGCCCTAGTGTTTTTGGAATGGTGTCCAGGGTGCCAATTACTACTGGGACAACCTCAGCTGGTTTATTCCATGGTCGCTGAATCCTGATCTTCAAATCATGATAGTTAATGACATCATCATCATCATCATCATCATCATCATCATCATCATCATCATCATCATCATCATCATCATCATCTCAATTTATTTCCCACCATTTACAATAGTCTCAAGGTGGGTTATAATAAAAAGCATACTTGTATATGAAATTTTTTTAAAAAAACAATATGTTCATTTTAAAAGGCATCCCGTTAAGCAGAGCTTCTGCCTGAAATGTTGAAAAGTTGCTAGTAGACATTTTGTGGTTGGCTCCTCGTCTTGTGACAGCCATTTTGTGGCTATGTTCACTGCCCTGTGTCAGATTTCCAAAGGTGTCCATAGGCTCAATTTGTTGGGAGCCTGTTTTAGCATAACTCAGTAGTCTCTTTACAGAAACAAAAATCCTGCTGCTCATGAAGTTGTATTTAATAAAATAAAAAGGTTCCAGAGGCGTTCCTCCCACTGGTCAAAGTGGGCAGCTGCCCCAGGTGACAAAATTGCAGGTTCGTTTGTGGGGGATTTTGTATTTTCAGTTTTTTTCTGTTTTTGGCCTGCAGGGGGCGCAGATTTTAGGCTAGCAGCACCAAAATTTCACGGATTTTTTGGGAGACTATCCTGATGGTATGACCCAGGTTTGGTGAGGTTTGGTTTAGGGAGTCCAGAGTTATAGAGTGGGAGCTAATAGGAGATGGGGGCTACACCTTTGAGGGTCCATAACTTTGGACCCCCTGAACCAAACTTCACCAAACATGGATGGTATCATCAGTTGGGTCTCACGAAGATACGCTGAATAATTGCCCCCCTGACAACAGGCACCCCCTAAATTTCCCCAGATTCTCTTTTTAAATACACTCCCTTCCTACCAATGCTTGTTTTCTTTCTTTCTTTTATTCTCTCAATGCCTAATAAAGGTTGTTGTTGTTGTTGTTGTTGTTGTTGTTGTTGTTGTTGTTGTCATTATTATTATTATTATTATTATTATTATTATTATTATTATTATTATTATTATTATTATTATTATTATTAAATCCACCCCTTTTGGAATGGATTTAAAGGGAGAATCTGAGGTCCCCAGTTTTAACATTGAAAGGGATGCTGTTTCAGGGTGGGGGAGAAAACCCAGAAAACCCACAATAACCAACATTGAAAATGATGCTGTTTGGGCGGTTGGTGGGGAATTTACCCTGAAACAGCATCACTTTCAATGTTGTTTAAACTAGGGAGCCCAGAGTATCCCTTTAGGGTGGATTTAAAAAGATAATCTGGGCTCTCTAGTTTAAACAACATTAAATGTGATGCTGTTTCGGGGTGGATTCCCCCCTTCAAAAAATAGCATCACTTTCAATATTGTTTAAACTTGGGAGCCCTGGATGTGTTCAGATTTGCGTGTTGGGGCACGTTTTTTAATGTGATGTTGACTTTGAGATGACCTGGTGCAAAAAAATGCTGTTTGGTCATGGTTGGGGAAGGACGCTGCCCATATGGGGGGGGGGGGAAACTCAGATTTTGCCCTGGGCTCCATTTTTCCTAGCTACGCCCCTGAAAGGTGCACTTTGAGGTTGTGGACATGTTTGGAATACTATTTGCTCTCTGTCTTAAAAATAAATAACATACTGTCAAAGAAAATGCAGAATAAAACAGCTAATATGATTAGGTGTGTGACACATCTTTCTCAAGTCTTTTAGGCAGTTGGAGCTCTTTAGATCAAAACCCAAAAGATTATAACGTTTTTTCCCCCTGTATGTTAGTAGTCCCAATAATGTTTTGGTAAGAATTTGTGTGGACAGATGTCATGTATAAAAATGTGATATTGCAAACAGTGTTTCCAATTATTGGTAGAGAAGAGATTCTGTTTCGTTCAGGAGTCTTTGCTGGGTATATGCATATAGATCATATGTCATGTTGGCTACAATTAAAATTGTTTTCTTACACACACAATACTGGGAAACATACACCGAAAATAATTGCCAGCTGATTAAGAACCTCAAGTTTCTGTAACTTCTGATTTTTATAGCTGCTTGATTGAGCTGTCTACTAGTATCTGTGGTCTGGTGCACAACAGTTACTTTTGTGTTTTAATTATGGGACAAAACCTTTGATATTGCATGCAGTAATGTTTAAGATAGATCCTGATTCTGTGTAAGGAGAACATCAAACATGTTCAAGGTCCAATGATGTTTAGCATCTGTGTAGTCATATGGAATAATGCCAAGGACACAGCTATTTGTTTTTCTGAAACTATGAAAAGGCAGGCAACTATTGGCAGTCTGGAAAGGTATGCCATGCTTGATGACAGGTCTGAGCTAGCACTTAACAGATAAACGTAAATCCTTGTAGATTCACATTTGTGATTAGAGACCAGGTCTATGAGTTCAAACAGACTTTTATTGTAAAGAATGTTTCTTTCTCTCGTCTATGTCCCCTGCGGGCACAAGCATTTCTTTTGAGGTCAGAACATTTTCTATCTTGTTATGTAGTTTATTGATTCAGCTGAACAATGGGGATTGTACTATTAACTCCATCCTTGCTGGCAGAATTTTGCTACCTAGATTACATTCAGAGTGAGAATTCTGCCACACATTAATCATTGACTAGTCATGCTGTGACTGTAGCCCCCATAGTGAAGGATTGAAGAGACCACTATGCCCACACACCACAGCAAAGCACATGCAAAGAACACAACAACCACCTGGAATTGAAATATGTCACAACTTTATTGGTACAGCAGCTGACAGTGCCTTGGAACAGCATTGAGCAATGGATTCCTGCCTCGGCTGGCCCACCAGCCAGCCAAGGTATTCCATCCTGCTGCCATACATCTGCTGAGTAGGAAAAAATTCCATGGGATGGCAGGTTGCAGGATACCACATGGGCTAACTGCCATTGTGTGGTTTCCCCTCCAACTTGAAGTAAGGGGGCCTTGACTGCTCCTGAGCTGGGTATGTCCCCCACAAGCCTTTAGAGAGCCAGAGTGGTGTAGTGGTTAAGAGCAGGTGCACTCTAATCTGGGGAACTGGGTTTGATTCCCTGCTCTGCAACTTGAGCTGTGGAGGCTTATATGGTGAACTAGATTAGCTTGTGCACTCCAACACATGCAGCTGGGTGGCCTTGGGCTAGTCACAGCTCTCTCAGCCCCACCTACCTCACATGGTATTTGTTATGAGGGGGGAAGGGAAAGGACATTGTAAGCCCCTTTGAGTCTCCTTACAGGAGAGAAAGGTGGGATATGAATCCAAACTTCTCCTCCCCCCCCCCAAACCCCTTAGGGGGATCCCTGAAAATGGAGGAAATGAGCACTCAGGCCACTGACCACCCCCCCCCCAAAGTGATCTGGCCCTATGCTAATATCCATTGCAGTTGTGACAAGACAAGGCAAAAATGATACCTGCCACGAAATCTGACACAACACCTGTGAAAAGAATTGTAAAAAGGAGTGGGATGGGCAAGAAAAGCCACAAGGTTGCCTTAGGTCTAGGGGGTATGGCAGGAGCTGATATCCTGGCTGGGCAAGCTGGAAGCTTCAGGCCCTGTCTCCCAGTCAGGCCAGCATGAGCCTGCCTGGCCCTGGGTTGTGTGTGTGTGAAAGGGTCATGTCGCAGAGGGTCATGGAGGCAGAGAAAGCCCATGCGTGTGTGGAGGCCTTCCCAGCTGTTACCAAGTCATGCCACCAGACCCAGTGAGGTCCCCTGTCGCCTCCCCCATCACCCTCACTGACCTGCAAAATGTGAGCAAAAACTGGTGGATGCAGTGTAGAAGCCTAATTAACAAAAGAACCACCATACCCAGGGTACCAGTTACAAGAAGACACTAAGCTCAAGTGCAAATATTTATTTAAAGTGCAAAAATGAAAAAAAAAAGTACAGTGCAAAATGTGCAAATTTTCCTATGACACGATACAGCATAACAGCTATGTTGGTCATCATAGGGAAAATGTAAAAATGTCTGTCTCAACTTGCCATGCAAGTTCTCAGTTTCAAAATGTTGATATTAGGCTGGTACAGGAACAACTGGCTGACTGTCACTTATATTATTCCAAGTAGCAAAATCAAACAAAAGACTTGCATGCTAAGCAGCTCCCAGGAGACAGGCTCCTGGGCATGAGTCTCATAGGCACTGATACCTTGGTCAGTTGGCAACTAATCAGATCCTGGTATGGAACAATGACTATACAGCAACAAATTACAAGGTTAGCAGAACACATTCCTTGGTAAGCCGTGCTTTTGAGAGCCTTCCTCAGTGCTAATAAATGTCTTACCAGGGTTATGAAAAAGAATCAACTCTGGCTTCCCTGATGCAACTAAGACCCTGCCATTTCATGCTGATCAAGAGTAGAAAAGTGGTGTATAAATAAATAGATATTATGGAAGCTTGGTGGGTTGTTATGGAATATCCCACTATACAAGATATACCATTGAAGATACCAGTTAGCACATTTGAAACTGATTTATACTGAATCAAGGCATTGGTCTGCCAAGGTCAGTCTTGACCACTAAAAATGGCACTGGCTCTTTCAGGTGTCAGGTGGAGGTCTTTCACGTTATCTACTACCTGTAACCTTCTACATGCAAAGCAAATGCTCTACTGCTAGGGTTGCCAGCTCCAGATTGGGAAATTCCTGGAGATTTGGGGTGGAACCTGGGAATGGCAGGGGAGGGAAAGTACCTCAATGGATTATAATGCCATAAAGTCATTCAAGGCAGCCATTTTCTCTAGGAAAGCTGATCTTTCTAGTTTGGAAGCTTTCTAAGCACTATATGGGGACTAGCAACTCTGGCTGCTTCTGAGCTGTAGCCTTTCCCCAAATACACCCTGATGCAGTTATGAAATGGCAGTATCCTCCTCTGTGCCGTAGATCACAGACTATCAGAGGCGTATCAGGGGAAATGGCACCTGGAAGCAACACTTGCTCTGGACACCCCCCATGCTCAGGGGCGCGGCAAAGGGGCGGATCAGACATGGCTCGGGGGAGCAGGGCACCACGGCGGATGGCCCAGGAGCCAGCCTGCCACTGCGGTGCCTGTCCAAGCTGCCCCTGCGGGCCTGGGGAGGGAAGGAGGTGGCTCAGACAGGCACCGTGGCAACAGGCCAGCTCCTGGCAGCAGGCAGGTTCTGTTTTAAGGGTTGGCACAGGGGAGGCAGGGAGTGGTTTTGCACCCCATACTATTGCGCCGGGGTCATTTGATCCTCCTGTTCCCATGGGCAGTACACCACTGCGGACTATAACAAGGTATCCCAGGGATCTAAATCTGATATGAATATCATTATTCATTATTCATGTAGCATGAACAGCTACTTTTTTATCTGAAAAGCATAGAGCAACATACTGAGAAGAAAGACAGGAGGGGTATTCACATTGCAACTCACTTGAGAAGGAGCAAACATGAAGAACCCATGGCCTAACAAATGCAAAAGTTGAAGCCCTGCTAGGAACAATATTTGTGTGAAGGTAATAAAGGGGGCACTAAGATAAGCAAAGAGAGAAGCCAAATACATATTCATATAAGTTACCCTTGCATAAGCTACTCAGTAACTCAGTGAGTATAAACACTCAGATAGGAGATGAGGCTTTGAGTCACTCCAAAGGGAAACTTAGAGGTAAGGCAGAGCTTACTTTTTGATGAGCAACAATCATAATCAGCAGCAAAACAGAAGAATTAACAGCTCGCACACTGATCCTTCCTCCAAGCTAACAATGCTAACAATGCACACAGAAAAGGAAACCATGATGCATTCATATTGGCTCTGGTAATGAAACCTGCCTACATAGAAGGGCTAAAATGACTGAGAATCAGCATACTGGGTTCCACTTTATTAGCAAAATATCAAGGGTAGGTCTGGATGTAATTATGGTGGCGTGAAATGCTAGGGAAATGAGAAAAAAATCCATATGATTCAGAATCCAGGAATAGAGCATTGTAAGTAAATGGGTTTGGAAGTTTAGGACTGCACTGCAAGTCACATCAGTACTATTAGAATATCACTTCAAAATCCAAGATATTGTCGCTGCTGAAAAAAACCCTCCCTGAATAATAGTCACTTCCCTGTATTCTTATGTTATGCACAGAAAAACTCACAAAAAAGCTCTGCTTTGCACAGTCTCATAATATTAACAAAAAGGTTACATCTGCCTTCTTCTCAAAGACCGTAGGTTGAAGCCATAGGTTGAAGGCTACCACAGAAAAATACTGCAACAAGGCTGAGACAGATCTCATTTCCCAATTCAAAGAAATATTTAACAAGATGTACTGGGAGACACAATAGCCATCTTCTGTTGTTTGTCCCTACTCAAGCCCCTTCCACACATGCAGAATAATGCACTTTCAATGCACTTTGCAGCTATGTGGAATAGCAAAATCTACTTGTAAACAATTGTGAAAGTGGATTGAAAGTGATTATTCTGCATGTGTAGAAGGGGCCTCAGAGTCATCCGGCCTCAGTTCCATGGAGTTCAACAGCCTATGGACCAGGTTCTTGTGATATTAAATCCCATGAGTAAACTCTGCATTTTGGTCAGGGGGTATCACTATATCTGATTCTCATCATCACCAAATGTGTGGATATTTAAATCCAGGGAATGGAGCTATGAATAGACAAGCTAGTCACACATTTGGTGATGTTGAGAATCAGATATAGTCAGTCTAACCTAAGCTGCTTTGGATCCCCATTGTAGAAAAAGATGGGATATAAAAGAAGCCAATAATAAATATATCTGAAGATCGAGGTCAGGAAAAAGACAGGTGGCTGGATAGGTAGGTTGGTAGGAGAAAGAGAAGGAATGGAAAGAGGCTGTGAGGGCTTTCAAGGAAGAGAAAGAAGTAGTAGTTGGAGGTGGGAAAATGAAATACCTCTCTAAGTCCTTGTTGGTCCCCACTTGGTGGTAACTGTTTATTTGACATCTATCAAGTAGGTTTGAAACAGTACAAACATTGGTTAAATGTAGAAACAACTGACTGTTCTAGTAAGAGATGTTATGTTTTTGCATTCTTATATGCAAATCATTTTCTGGAAAAGTTCTTGTTCTCAGTGACAACACTTGACCTTTGACTAAGTCTTGCTTTTTTATCTCAGAGCCCTGAGTTAATTGGTGTCTTGAATAGTACTATTTTCAGGCTGTTATGCTTTAAGAACCATTGAAAACGTTTCTGTTCCATTTACCCAATTTCTTCTTCAGTACATATACAAACTCATTCTCAGTTTGTTTTCATTTAATTATCCATCAGCTCAATTACTACCTGCCTAAAGCACCTGACATTTCTTCACAGAGCTGGCACAAGTTATTCTAGTGCCTGAAGCAGTAAATCAAAATAATGTTTCTACCTGGACTATAAAATTATGGATAGGTTAAATAACTGATAATGTTCTGTCTCTGAACAACACATTAACTATGCCACCTGAAGTGACTGTTCCACTCTTCCTCATTGTAGGAATAGCCCTATGCTAATTCAGCTTTCTCAGCTGTACAACCTGCAAGTTCAGACCGACTTATCTTGTTACATTCAGACTAGGTTAATTATGCTTTCTTTGCTCTTTGGCAGGAGGGCTGAAAGTTTGCTATCAAAATATTTTCAGCTTCTTCTTACACTTAAGAAAATGTGACACCATTGTAAGAAGAGAGATGTTATTCTAGGTATATATAATGTTAAGAAGCTTCATGGGCAGTGGGGATGTGAGTTGTTTTCTTTTGTTATAACTTAGTTTATTAGTTAGGAAGCTGCCTGAGCCTGCCACAGATAGTTGAGAGGTGACAGAGGGCTTTCCAGGTGTCATGATGGCATGGGAGTAATGCCCCCCCCCCCAGCCTTCACTGCCTCTGGATTGGACAAACAGACTGATTGCTTTATCTTTGTTTCTGTTTTTTTTAATTTCTGTTTTTATGTTCTAGATACCTTCTTTTTCTTTCTATTCTTACTGATTTGATTCATGCATAGGTATTAGAAAGATGTGATATGTGTTTTAAATAAATGAAATATAAGTAATTCCATTTATGCCTGGAAAGCTAAAAATAAATGTTCTAGACAATTATAGGTTTTTTTGAGTTAGGAATCAATGAATATAAGTCAATTGACTCTATAGACATCTGAACGAGTGAAAGAGAAAACCAGTGATTAAAATTTTTTTTATGCCTTCATAGTATCCAGCACTTAAAAAAATACTTTGTTTCCTTCATTTATTCACTGTTTATTGGTCACTAATATTTATGCAATTTTACACAGTTTCATGAACTACTGGGATGCTGTCATCCCACGAAGCAATTAAAAGCAATTTCTCTTGTCCATTCTACCTAAAATGCAATTCTACTGTTCCGCTGTTTATCATCATCTTATCTTATAGAGTCTGGCTCCCATCTGTGGATGTCTAAATCTGCAGATTGGGGACAAAATGACACTAAACGTATTTCTCTGCAACCCTAGAACACTACCCAGTTTTGCAGAAAAATCTGAAATAGAATAGAATAGAATAGAATCTTTATTGGCCAAGTGTGATTGGACACACAAGGAATTTGTCTCCGGTGCATATGCTCTCAGTGTACATAAAAGAAAAATACATTTGTCAAGAATCATAAGGTACAACACTTAATGATTGTCATATAGGTCTAGTAAGCAATCAGGAAACAATCAATAGTAATGAAAACATAAAATGTAAAATCATAAAATAAATGAAATGAAATGTAATGTCAGCACAGGCTATAGTCATACAGTCATAAGTGGGAGGAGATGGGTAATAGGAATGATGAAAAAAGTAGTGCAGTAATTATATAATAAATATATAATAAATAGTTTGACATTATCGAGGGAATTATTTGTTTAGCAGAGTGATGGCATTCGGGAAAAAACTGTTCTTATGTCTAGTTGTCTTGGTGTGCAGTGCTCTGTAGCGACGTTTAGAGGGTAAGAGTTGAAACAGTTTATGTCACAGCCCTTTTTTTGACCCGTGCAGTATACAGGTCCTCAATGGAAGGCAGGTTAGCAGCAATTGTTTTTTCTGCAGTTCTGATTATTCTCTGAAGTCTGTGTCGATCTTGTTGGGTTGCAGAACCAAACCACACAGTTATAGAGGTGCAGATGACAGACTCAATGATTCCTCTGTAGAACTGTATCAGCAGCTCCTTGGGCAGTTTGAGCTTCCTGAGTTGGCGCAGAAAGAACATTCTTTGTTGTGCTTTTTTGATGACATTTTTGATGTTAGGTGACCATTTTAGGTCATGAGATATGATGGAGCCTAGAAATTTAAAGGTCTCTACTGTTGATACTGTGTTGTCTAGTATTGTGAGAGGAGGTAGGATGGGAGGGTTTCTCCTGAAATCTACCACCATTTCTACGGTTTTAAGTGTGTTCAGTTCTAGATTGTTCCAGTGGCACCACGAGGCTAGTTGTTCAACCTCCCATCTGTATGCAGTTTCATCACTGTTGTATCATCTGCAAATTTCAGTATTTTAACAGATGGATCGTTTGAAATGCAGTCATTGGTATACAGAGAGAAGAGAAGTGGTGAAAGTACACAGCCTTTGGGGGCCCCTGTGCTCATTTTACAGGTATCTGATGTAATTTTTCCTAGCTTCACCTGCTGTTTCCTATCTGTTAGGAAGCTTGTGATCCACTTACAAATATGCTCAGGTACTGCTAGCTGATTTAGTTTGGTTAGAAGAATGTCCGGTCTGATAGTATTGAATGCTGAACTAAAGTCAACAAAGAGGACCCTTGCATAGGTCTTTGGCGATTCAAGATGCTGTAGGATATATTAAAAAATGTACTGAGGAGAGGGGGTAAATCTCTTTCAAAATGAAAAAATCTACCTCTTCCTCCTGTGTCAGGTGACTACAAGAAGCCTAAGCAAAGGCTGGGAGTCACAAGAAATGGGAACCTTGGTGGGTCTGATGCCAGATGTTGGGAGCCACTCAGGGTTCACTGCCAGCATCAGCAATCAGGTGGAAGCCATAAGGAGGGTGAAGTCCTTGCTGCCCTCCTGAGTCAGCAACCAGAGACTGGATGGGGAGGTATAGCAGTCCTCATGGTCCTCCAATCCAAGCTACCAAGAAGGGTGTTCAGGAGGGGGGGCACAGGAGTCCTTGCTAAGATAGCAAGCTTGATGAACTGGCTTGATGATTTAGGACTTGGACAGGCAGTGATGGGAGTCTTTGCCAACCCCCACTGAGAAAGCAATGAAGCAATCAGGCAGGAATGTAGAGAAGTAAAGGAGGGCAGGTTGGTTGTTGGGTGGTAAGGTGAGAAGGTACCTAGAAAAGGAGGGAGGCTCTGGGGACTTTCAAGGAATGGAAAGAGGAAATAGTGGGGGTGGGGAAAATTAGATGCATCCCCACAAATCCTCGTGGGTTCCTCCTTGCTGTTTAATACTGTTAAATCCTCATGTCTACAAGAATTCTAGATATTCTGTTCAATGTTATATATACTGGTAAAATACCTGTCATCATGAGAGGCTGTAATAGCCAGTAAGTGTTGCCAACTCTGGCTTGAACATTTCTAAAATCCATTTCCTCCAGGGAAACCAATTTCTTTAGCCTTGAAATCATTTGAAATTCTGAGTGAATTCCAGTCCCTCCTGTTGGTTGCTAATTCTAGCTTTAAGATAGTGCAGTGGTAATCAATGGCTGCTGCTTTTCAGTGACAACTGCATAGGAACGGGTCAGCTAGTTCTTAGTAAGGGTAGGAAACAGACAAGTGAAAATGTGACCCATACTATTTTTCCCATATGAAGTGCAGCTGTTCTTTTAAAAGGAAGAAAGTGAAGGTATATACTCAAGAACACTGGATGAGATTTGGCCCATTCTCTACTGTCTCTAGTTTCTTTGGAATACCAGGTGTAGTACTTCTCCCAAAAGCCTTCCCATATGAGGACTATTTCCTTTACTCCATAGAATTCATATTGATTCGTTGAAGAATGAGATTGTTCTGTGTAGCCTACCCTTTCATCTGCATACCTCTTCCCTGGATTCTAGGTCTTGTTCATGTTAAAATGTAATGCTAGAGTGAGGCCCCTTCCACACATGCAGAATAATGCATTTTTGATCCACTTTCACAACTGTTTGAAAGTGGATTTTGCTATTCTACACAGTAAAATCCAGCTGCAAAGTGCACTGAAAGTGGATTGAAAGTGCATTATTCTGCATGTCCTCTAATGCTGTAAATAAAATAAATATCTAGCATTTGTAATTATTTTAAAAGAAAACCAACATTGTTTGAACATTTTTAGGTTTGTCTTTAAAAACAGCAATGTTTTATAGACTGATTTCTGATATTGGTAATCATTTAGAAAGCAACTTGATTTAAGAGTTATGAATCATGCAATCAGGCTGATCCTCATGATCAGGCATAATGGACTTCTTGAGGAAAGGAACAGTGTGGCTACTGAGAGCTAGTCAGAGCAGAGCGTTGATATCTTCTTGGTAACCGGAGACCATGCAGGGTGCTGCTAGTCAGTCAGCTAGGGTGGTTTCAGGATGAGACAGGATTTGTCTTGAATGCAAAAATGTTTGATTGCAGTGCCACTTTGGAGACCAACAAAGTTTTATTCTTGGTATAAGCCTTCATGTGCATGCGTCCACAACTGCCCCCCCTGGGGGGGGGGGAATTGGATTCCCTGGCCCAATTTTATCAAACTTGGGGATTCCTTTAAAGAGGAGGTCCACCAGCAGCTATTCCACATGTTTGGTGCCTTTTTCATAAAAAAACAGCCCCCCGCCCCAAGCTCCAGAAAGATTCCTCATATAGTATAATACAGCCAAATGTTTTTAGGATTCCTGAAGAAAATATGAAAAAACCCCCATACCAGTGTGGGAATTTCACATTTCTTGGAAATCCCCAAAATTTTCAGGTCCAATATGTTTGAATCTGAAAAATACATTTTTTGCACACTCCTAGAACTAAGTTTTTCTCTCCTAAAATATAGCATAGCTGCGTTGTTTTGCCAGTACTTTAATATACCCTGTTTCTACTCCTTTAGTAATGTAACAGAGCTTTTTCTTGTGTGAACTTTATGACTGCCAAATAGTCAAGGATGCAAACTCTGGAATGGGACATTCTTGAAGATTTGGAGGTGGAGCCTGGGGAGAGTGGGTTTTAGGGAGGATATGGACCTCAGTAGGGTATAATGCCATAGAGTCCCCCCTCCAAAGCAGGGATTTTCTCCAGGGGAACTGGTCTCTGTAATTCTTGGAGATCTCCCAGCCTTACCTAGAGGTTGGTAACCCTAGCAGGGCTGATAAAAAGGTTAGCTACTCTATTTCTCTTTGTTAGCCATAATAGCTTATGATTTGAAGTTTCCTGGTGCTGTCATCTTTGCCGTGATGGTTTGCTTCAGTAACCCTCCCAATTCTTTTTTCTATGTCTTTTTTCTATTACATTTCCTGGCTAATTACTCTTTTCCAGTTCTTTACCTCTCCATCCTAATATTTCCCAAGGCAACAGCAGTGTGACAAATCTTGTATTTCCCTGCTTGTCAGAAATACCTCAATAGCTTTTAACAATATCTTGCACTAAAATATTTGCTGGGAACTGAAACATATCTAAGAAGGTACTTAGAAGTTTGTATTGCATTGTTTCTGTTCTATCTAGTCTGGCATATTGTAGGCACCAAAATATGGGAAATTTCATAGGAAATGGCTTCAGTTCAGTGATGTTGTGTATTTTTTTTTTGCTTGCTTCCTGGCAAGGCTGCATGTATACACAGTACTGGAGATGTACACTTTAATTTGGGGAGAAATTCAAAATTATGCAATATTTAGTGTTTTTTTAAGCTTAAACTTCTTTTACTGATTGCATCATTTGACATATTTATGAATTTGAAATTATAAAATGTCCAACAGTACAGTGCTAAGAATGGAATTCTGAGTAGACCTGCTTAGAATGGCACTGTAGGACAGCAATCCTAAATAGATCTTTCCAGAACCCCACTCAGGTCTATTTAGTGGCGTTTACTCCAACGATGGTGTTCAGAATTGCACTATTAGTTTTCTGTGAAAGGTCTATTCACTACAGCATCATTTGCTATCTTAGCACATAGACCTTTGTTTTTGAACTTCAGTGGTAAGGGGCAAAGTTACAGTTGAAAACACACATTTTTCAGTAAACAAAATTAAGTGTGCTTTTTAAAGAAACAGTCTCACAGTCATAATAAGGCTAGCAAGCATCAAATAAAAATTAACACCACTGAAAACACTGAATACTTCAGAAGTGTATTAATCTTTCCTTGAGACTTCTGCAGATATAAATGAAACAATTCTAAAATTTTAAAACAAATATGGGGCAGAAGCACTGAGGAAGGTTGCTTTTTTGGTAAACTTTTATTAATTCCTAGAGCCTCCAAAAAGAACACAAATAGAGGACTACAGTAGGAGGGGGGAATTGCCTACACTTGACTAGAAATGATTTGTAAATGGTAGTTTCTCCTTCTTTAGGCTATTGAAATACCATGAAAGATTAATAAAATTATGTGTAGGCTGGCAGACTAGTGAAATGTTTTGTCATTTAGCAATCGCCAAGAACTTAATTGAAATAAAAAACTTTTATTTTTTCACTATTACAATGATAAGTTTAGAAAAGATGGAAGCACATAACCAAACTAAAAAAAAAAAGATAAATAGTATAACTAAAATATCATGTCAATGAAAAGTAACATTTACAAACCATTTCAATTCCTATACACTATGATTGAACTATCTAGTTCTAATAATGGCATTTAGGTAACCAATTATTTCTTCATATGTGTTTTTCTTCCTTAGAAATCACAGCATCCCATAGTCTAGATGAGAAGCAAATAAATTACTGGTTGTTGAATGGCTGAAAGGAGAGAATGAGGCGGGGAAAGAGGAGAGGATATACAGCTTGCCAAAAGGAGGGAAAAGGGAACTAACGTAGGGATGGGGATTCAGGGGAAAGTGATGTGTTCCTCAACAAGGGCTTGAGGGTTCTCTACCATGCCACTGGTTGGCACCACACAACTATGCCATAATCTTCCTAGGGAGAAGCTGCTGTAGGGTGGGGCACTAAAGACAGAGGGACAAATGAAGGTATGTTTGCTGTTTTTGTGGGAAGAAGAGAAGGAAGTGAGAAAAGAGATGTCGCCCATAAGACCTTGCAGGTACCCACTTGTAGACATCTAAATGCTTTTGTAATACACTTAGTTTTAACAATTTGTATATATCTTTAATTCTAGTCAACTAATATTTGATCAATGGACCCCTGCCTTCAGTGGATTCAGTTTCAGCCAACTCTGTCACAATAGTTTCACCACAGCCTCCAGCTATCTTGCCAGTCTCCCCAGGGAGATATCTGGCTGGCTGTCTATCAACACATATCTTTGGGTTTCATCTGCATACTGATGACAACCAAGTCCAAAACTCTGGACTAGCTGGGCGAGCGGGGGGCATATAGATATCAAATAACATTATGAGTTTGTGTGTGTGCAGACATCTATCTATTTGGTACTCCCTGATATTAAACTACTGTTATTTTCCATAAACCACTATTGTATAAGATGTTACAGCAAAAACCTTTAGCGGAAGGGCTCCCCAAAACTCCAGGCTTCTTAGGCTGAGTCCTGTATGAAGGTGGCTCTTTTATCTGTTGATTATGGCAATATTTCTGGAAGAGGAGCTCCTCTCTCCTGCATTTTGTGAAATCACAAAGGTGTCAACACTAATCCTTGCACAGATGTGACAGTTACTGAATTTTGTCAGTATCTTGCAAGTTTACAGATCTATTTCTATTTCTCACTAAACATCAGTATGTTTGCACAGCTGTTTTATTTTATGCTCTACTATTGAGTAGTTAATACAACCATTTCCCTCACTTTACAGAGTTGTTTTTTTTACAATATCTATCTTTCAGGTGATCTGCTTTTTCTATAAATAGTACAGTGGACTAATTAAAAATGAAATTGTCACTTTTTATCACTTGCTGTAGAAGCCATGAACCCTGACTAGCAAATATAATGACAAGGTGCAATTTCATAGTTCACAATTCAATTTAGAGGTACATTTAATGAAAAGGAAGCAGATAATGTTGCCGTTTGTCAGCCACACAGATAATTAATGAAAACAAAATATGCCTGACCCAAGATAACTTTTTTTAAGAACATAAGAACATAAGAACAAGCCAGCTGGATCAGACCAAAGTCCATCTAGTCCAGCTCTCTGCTACTCGCAGTGGCCCACCAGGTGCCTTTGGGAGCTCACATGTAGGATGTGAACGCAATGGCCTTCTGCGGCTGTTGCTCCCGATCACCTGGTCTGTTAAGGCATTTGCAATCTCAGATCAAAGAGGATCAAGATTGGTAGCCATAAATCGACTTCTCCTCCATAAATCTGTCCAAGCCCCTTTTAAAGCTATCCAGGTTAGTGGCCATCACCACCTCCTGTGGCAGCATATTCCAAACACCAATCACACGTTAGCGTGAAGAAGAGAAGTGTTTCCTTTTAGTAGTTGTAATTCTTCCCCAACATTTTTCAATGAATGCCCCCTTTTCTGCTAGTGCTAAAAGATTGGGCCAAACCCCACCCCAACCCTTGAGGAAAATCCTGTTTGTGCTTCTAGTAGGGGACAGAGGTTCTTTTTATGTGTACCAGTTGTGCAGCTATATTGAACTGGTCCATACAAATATTGTTTCTCCATCAAATTATTTACCTTGAAAAAATAATAGGTAATCCTTTGCAGATGTCCTTTAGGATTCTTACTGGTGGATAAAAACAGTTGCTTCAACAGGACTTTATAATAATTGGATTTCCAATTTTTTAAAATAAAGTTCTTTATCAGAGTTTTCCAAGGTGGTTTTATAGTCATAATCTTTGCCATGACCGCCCACCCTGGTCCCGGTTTAAAAAGGTGACAATCTGGTCACCTTAGGCTTGATTGAATAACCATTGTTGACACATTAGTAGTCAATCATGTTGTAGTGCTGTCATGCTGGCTTCAACAGTGCACAGGTGTGGAAGCTGCTACTTTTGCATCTTATTCTCAACACTCATTTGGTAATACAGTGGTCAATTCCGCACAGCACAATAAGACATTTTGAGGTTGGAAAATAAAACATTTCCTCCAGGATGTCTGCACAGCTTTTTGCTCAAAACATTTTATTTTCTCCCAAAATATATCATTTTGAAAATGCTAAACTGGCAAATCAGTGACTTCTGGGGCTTAGAGATCTGTTCAGAGTCATAACTAGGCCTATGAAGGCCTAATTCCTGGTTAGAATTCTGACATTTTTATTTTAATGGAGTTTGGGAAGGGAAAAGGAAGGGAATGTTTAAACGTTTTCCTTCATGTTATTTTCTCAATCTAAATTGCAAATTAACACAAGGTGGTCAAATACAGATGGAAGCAAGATTTTAAGTATGGATGCATGCATGTAGTCTATACTGTATTTGGCTGCTATTGAAACATGAACATTTATGCTTTTTTACTGTTTGTCTCATGATGTCTAAAAGCTCCCTGAGTTGGTTCAGGCTGAACTAGACTTCTGTGTTATGATAGCCAGAATACTATTTTTATTAACAAAAAGGGATTTGAGAAACTATTTCTTTTACAGAAGAAACTATTTCTTTTACAGATGTCAGTTAAATTTTACATCGGTGTAATTTTGAAAAAAATTGCACCATGAATTATTGCATATAGTTGTTTATCTGAAATCATAACCTTTCCTTGTAGGAAATTTCAAATTTCTACCTTCAGAGAACCTTTTCACTGTTTAAGGTATTCTGTGAATACTTATGCTTTGCTTCAGAACTGTCTTTTAGATTCCTGGTTGGTTCTAGGCTTCTACAATTCTAATCCTATTGAATTGCTTATCAAATGACCTGTTTTGTTGATTATATTGACTAGCTCCATGCAATCTGCCATGAGGTCTTGTGACAAAGGTGTGCCATAAATAGTGTAAACAAATAAATATATTGATTTATCATAGGACCTTCATATCTTGTGGAAGATGCTGGCTGTGAGTAGTTTTAGTTCAAGTAGGGTGCTCACCTGCCAAATAAGGCTTCATAATCATTACACATGAAACTGCATCTGGTGGACCTTTACTGATGGCAGTGGTGCCTAGAACCCCTGGCCACAAGGGCATGTAGGGTAGCTAGATCCAGCTCCTGGAGATTTGGGAATGGAGCCTGGGGGGACAGGGACTTCAGTGGGATACAATCAGAGGTGGGATCCAGCAGGTTCTCACAGGTTCCCGAGAGTAGGTTACTAATTATTTGTGTGTGCCAAGAGTGGTTTACTAATTGGTGATTTCGCCACGTGATTTTTGCCTTAGTTACGCCCCTCCTCTCAGCAGTAGTGCGCAGAACTTGAAGCAGTCTAGCAGGAAGTGCACTGATGCATGGCAGCCCTCGCTAAGTGCATCTAGATTTTCCTAGCCCAAGGATGTTGAATGACTGCATCCTTGCTACAGCCACTGCTTAGAGAATGCCCCGTCCCCGGAATGCCCGGCCATGCCCCCGTGGTGCCCCACCCAGCCCCATTGGCGCTATGCCACAGTTTGAATCCCACCACCATGGGAACCTGTTACTAAAATTTTTGGATCCCACTTCTGGATACAATGCCATAGAGTCCACCTTCTAAAGCATTCATTTTGTTTAGGGGAACTGATCTTTTTAGTCTGGAGATGAGCTGTAATTCCAGGGGAATCCAGAGTCGCACCTAGAGGCTGGCCTCCCTACCTAATGGTGCATAGAATGATTAATGGCTGTTTTCAGTGTTTAGTTGTGGTTCTAATTGCTTTTATTAACATTTGAGCTATTTTTCTTTTCAAAATTGGCATACATAAATCATGCATTTCTTTTGGAATGTATACTAGGAAAAAATGTCATGAAATTCTGGAGGGATGGATCTTTACTGCCTTTTAAAAAGTCAGTGATACAGTTAGTGCATGTAGATGCCCAGGCAGCTGCTATATGCAATGAGGGGCCGTAGGCAATAAAAAGGCAAGGAAACCAACTAGAGCAGGGGTAGGGAACCTGCGGCTCTCCAGATGTTCAGGAACTACAATTCCCATCAGCCCCTACCAGCATGGCCAATTGGCCATGCTGACAGAGGCTGATGGGAATTGTAGTTTCTGAACATCTGGAGAGCCGCAGGTTCCCTACCCCTGAACTAGAGTGACAGTGGAGGAAGACACTCTGGTATCTGGTAAAGTGCTAAAAATTGTTTTAGAATATACTGTATGGCAGTAGTAGTGATGGCAGCAAAGAAACAATGAGAGCACTGCTGGTCCATCCAGTCCAGTGTCCTGTCTCACCAAGTGACCAAGTAGTTATAGGCTGAGGCCTCCTGATGTTGCTTTCTGGCAGTGCTACTCAGAAGTTACTAGAGATTAGTAGCTGCTGATAGATCTATCCCCATGAATCCATCTAATCCTTTTCTAACGCTGTCTATGCCTGTGGCATTCACTACATCCTCTGGCATTGAATTTCACATTTTAATAACTCATTGTGTAAAGAAATATTTCCTTTTGTCCATCTGGAATCCATTGTCAATGAGTGTCATTGGATGCTCACAAGTTCTAGTGTTTTGGGAGAGGGAGAAAAAGTTATTTCTGTTCACTCTCTCTACCCCTTGAATAATTTTACAATCCTCACGTTCTCTCTTAGTGATCTCTTCCCTAAAGTGAGAAGACCTGCACTGTTCCTTTTTTCCTCATAGGAAAGCTGCACCAACCCCTTAATGACTTTGGTTGCCCTATTCTGTACTTTTCCGAGCTATGCAATATCCTTTTTGAGATACATTGACAAGAACTGCACACAGTATTCCAAACAAGGCTGCACCATAGATCTAAATAGGGCATTATAATTTTGACTGTCTTTTTCAGCCCCTTTCCTAATAATCCTCAATATAGAGTTCGCCTTTTCACTGCTGCAGCACACTGGATCACCTCTTCTGTTAAGCTGTCTCCTATGACCCCATGATTTCTTCCTTCTCTGTCTGAGCAAGGTCAGACACTATTAGCATATACTTTAAGGTGAGATTTTTTAAAAAATGTGCATCACCTTACATTTATTTACATTGAACTTTATGTGCCATATTTGGTGCTGAGAGACTGCTGCTTTACCCCATGGCATTTATGCTACAGGATCCTACAGGATGCCATCTTGTTCCCCATGGGAGAGATCTCCAGGGAATTTAAAGTAAAGGATCACCAGTTTGTGGATGATACCTAACTCTGCTGAGTTAGGTAAACTGAAGCTCACACTAGACAGAACTAAAGTACTGCTGTTCAATGGTAAGATGCTCAAGGACTGAGGAGTAAATCTCTCTTGGACAGGGTGACCCATCCCCTGAACGGGAGAGTTCATAGCTGTGGTGTTTATTGGATCCTGACCTATAGGATCCCCTGTGGCAGGTAGTGCCTTTCATCAGGTTTGGCTAATACACCAGCTATGGTTGTTCCTTGAAAACTGTGATCTAGTTATAGTGATGCAGGCTCTGATTACATACAGGGTAGGTTAATGTACAGCCAAGCTGTTGTCAGGGGTGGGAATCAGGAGCAGTATCACCCCAGTGCTGCATGATCAGTACTAGCTGTTTCCCAATGCAATTCAAAGTGCTGGTTCTTCCCGTTGAAGCTCAAAATGGCTTGGGATCAGAATACTTAAATGACCTCCTCTTCCATATTGTCTAGCCCCCCGATTAAAATCTACCTCACAGACCCTGCTCCCTGTGCTCCTACCTTCAGAGGTAAGGTAGGTGGCAACCAGAGAGAGAGGAGTTTTTCAATAGTGGCACCTTGCTGGGGGTGGGGTGGGGGCTTTATCTTGCCTTTGGCTGGCACCTTCACCTTACCTGGATCCTACATTGCTTTCTTTTGGGGTCCAGGTCAAAATATTTCTGTTTGTCAAGGCTTTTGATTAAGGGGCTGAGTACTAACACTATTTTAGCCCGGAAACTTTTATTTTAAGCTAACTGTGATCTGCATTTTTTATGCTGAGCAGTGGCATACGGGGCCTAAATGGCACCTGGAGGTATGACTTCCTCCTTGCGCCCCTCCTGCCCACCTCTCCACGCTCCACTTACAGGAGCCAGCAGGGTGGCCGGGGCTCTGCAGGGAAGGGCAGAAGACAGCCTGCAGGGAGCCTGGGAGGGCACCATAGCGGGCAGCCCAGGTGGGTGCCACCACTGCCCACCACAGTGCCCTGCACCCCACCACCATTCAGGTCAGCTCCTGCTCTTCCCAGGGCCTGGGGAGGGCAGAAGCTGGCCTGTAGGGCAACCCAGGCAGGCGCCCCTGCCACCTGCCATGGAGCCTCGCCCCACGCCTTCCTGCAGGCTGGCTCCTCCTCTCCCCAGGGCCTGGGGAGGGCAGGAACCAGCCTGCAGGGAGGCCGGGAGGGGCACCATGGCAGGCGGCTCAGGCACATGCCGTTTCGTCACATGGGGGGGTGCACCTAGCATGATGGAACGGCATGCGCCTGGGGACACGGGATACCCCATGTCCCCATTAGCGGTATGCTACTGATGCTGAGTTAGGGCTTTTTAATACTAGATGTTGATTAATAGCTTTTAATGTCTTTATAGTGTTTTTGTTTTGTGCAGGTTATGGAGAGGTGGCATAAAATGTTTTAAAATAAACAAAATAAGGGCAAATATGTGGTAAAAATAAATCTATAACAATGCATTGTCTTTTATGGAAGAAGACAAATGGAAGATGAAAAAATAGCATTTGTGTCCATTTATTGTAAGAACAGATTGTGTTGCTCTGCTGTGAAGATCAGATTCTCATTCTTGTTACCAGAAGTTGTTCCCTTTTAGCATTTGAAAATTAATGTCCCTATCTGTTTTTTTTAAAGAGTAAATGTGGAAGTGTCAGGTCATTTAACCTCTTATGATGAATGTTTAGGATGTGCAGTGAAGGAAACATGCTCTCCTGAGGCCAATATTCTTGTCTCTCTTATTTTATACTGCTATTTGTAGTTCAGCAATATGCTGTTGTGCAGGTGGTAGCTAAGAGATGGGATTGTTTTGGAGAGTAATCTTTTAAACTTGTTTCGGGGGTTGAATGTTCTGTCATGGGCCATTTCCCTACTATGTTTAATTTCAGCTTCTTAACATACCCAAGAAGTTCATGTTATCTCTTTATTAAATTACTGATCTTTCATATTTCTTTTTTAATGTTCTGGTGTATGCAGCAATTTCTGTGACTTGTCGTTCTTAATTGTCATAGCTTTCCTAATTATGCTTGGACATACAACCTATAAACTTTTTAAGGCTAAGTGCCAGTAGTATAAAATTACCTCATCAGAATGGCAAGCATTGCTGTGTAGAGATTCCTAATCCATAGAGACCACAGTGATATTATGAGTGCTGATTCTGGTTAAGCATGGTTACATATCTGAATTAGGAATTGTGAATGGAATGGAATCCTCTGAGTGTCTCCTGGGAGAGGGGCAGATGGTTTTGTTGTTGCTAGTTTACTTACTTATTACCCTGATACACCACTTCTCTTCTAAGGCAAGATGTGCATTTAGAAAATAAAATAAAACAGGAGTCCAGTGGCACTTAAGACACTTACAGAATTGATATCATGAAAGTTTAAATACATTGCTGAGATCAGGACTCAAGACAACAGCATGGGTTTAACTAATTTATTCAAATGGCTATTCTACATCATGATTTAATTTTTGCATCATTTAATGTGCCATGTTAATACTTATGCTTTGCTTCAGTTCTGTTTTTAGGTTTCTGATTGGTTCTACTACCTGAATCCTATTGTATAGTTGATTGAATATTCCACCCTGTTTATGTATCAGCCCACTCTGTATAACCCACCTTGAGTTCATGAGAAAGGTGGACTATAAATAAAACAAACACTTTATGGATAGGTTATGCCAGGCAGCCAATGGCTGCCTTTGTTGGGTAGATCCACCCCAGCTCCAAACTTGGCCACCAATTCTGCTTTGTTTATCCTTATTTCTGCATGTAATGTGCTAAAAGGTATCACATCCCTCTGATGGATCATAATACCACTATCAGGCTTGGAACAATGCTGTTCAGAACCAAGGGGACTCTATCCCAATGCCCCTAACTGTGAGGCCTATAATGGGCTATTCAGGACATGGCCCTCCATTATACCTAAAGTCTCAGGATGCTTGCTAATCATCCCTACCTATCATAAGCAACCTGCCTTATTCCTGCCAGCCAGTTATGGACTAACCAGTTAAAGTCCAGGTCTAATTATTTTTAATACCCCCTTTGGTGACATTGCAAAGCAGGCAAGAAAATGTTCTCCCATCTACCAGTCTGGGGCAATCCAAAAATTCCTGCTTGGCCCTTTACAAGCAGCTGGTTAATCCCACAAGATCTCATGGAAAGTGGCCTTGTCAGTAGCACAAATTAAATGCCTGTTTGAGAGGGGCATAGCTTGTTTAAGCAGGTATCCTGCCACCCCTTCCCTTTGGCCGGAACATTTCAATCCCTGACCAATGTTGCCCTGTGCTTTATTTGGCAGAAGGGGCCAGGGAAAATGAATTCATGGCTGCTAATGCCATGAATGCCTCTTTTTGTCATTACCTTGGGTGCAACTGTATCCTGCTCTACTTTGCTGCTATAAACTGACACAGCTACCCATGAGAATGTACTTAGGTATTACTTAATCAAAAACAGACTTAAAACACCCTCTTTTTAAAAGATAGCTATTCAAATGGCTGCAGCCCCAGATCTTTCAAAGGGATCTTTTAAAGTCTTAACATGACCCACTAAGTGATATAAAAGGTGAGACAGCAATTTAGCCCTAAATACCTGAATTTCTGTAGCGGCATAGTGACCCCCAACAGAGAAAAAAGTGGTAAACAGCTGCTGAGAAACCAACCACTGAAAGTTCAGTTCAGTTTTATTACGGCCATTAGGCCAGCAAAAACCACTGAAAGCAAAGTATACTCTTTGTAAGCCAAGGGAAGCTTGAAAAAGAATAACTAGACAACGGCCCTTTCCCCACTTACCTTTGTCTGAGGGTTGCTGAGCGCAATTCCCAGTGCACGCAATTCCTGGCGCGCGCACCGGCTTCCCCACAACGCGGGGTCATCAAAAGGCGCCATTTGAAAAGGCGCCAGGAATTACATGCGCTGAGGGGGCACGAGAGAGGCAGCGTCGGGGCGGCTTCGTTCTCACCACCCCTGAAGTGGGGAGTGCAGCTGGACCCCGCGCTACTTTAGGAGAGTAGCGCGGGGCTTAAGGTAAGTGGGGAAAGGGCCAACAAAACTAGAACACCTGTTCAATTGACTGCTTCTTTGACTCCCAGAAAAGTCATTTGGGCCAAAAAGGTGTTGAAAAGCTTAGCTCAGTGGTTCCATGTCCTCTGCTATTCTTCCTCCTGTGGATCCTCATGCTGAGCTTATTTCCACTTGACTGAGGGCCACACTACATGTGCAAATTTTTGAACAGTTGGGTCTAGGTCTCGCAATGTTATGTCTGTGGCCAAAAGGTTACTTCCAGGTGCTTTTAACAAAGTTGAATGTATACTTTTTTTGTGAAATGATATGTAGCTAACATTTTTCCTGACTGCCACAAATTTTCTGAAGTGCTAGTAAATATGGCTGTGGAAGTAGTTGTTAACAAAGGTTTCATTGCATTTTTATGAAACCTTGTTGAAAACTGAGTTATTTTACCATATTGTTTTGCAAACTTAATGAAATATTCTCTGGCATTTGGCATAAGTTTTATAATTGCCTCTATACCATTTAACCTCATAATTTGCAACATTTTTTTCTTCTGTTTTTTTTTCCAAAATGATACTGGATCCCAGCAGACTTGCTGAGAATCATTATGTTAATATATTTAAAATTAATTTGATTTTAGAAAGCTTTCACTTTTTATACCATAGGTTACAAATAATTCCAACATGACAAATATCAAAATGTTAGTCCTAAGAGAATAATAAACATGCTTTCCTTGTCAGCAAACCTGTTCTCAGAGTATCATTAGGTAAAATGTTTGTTTTATTGGTTTCTTCCCTTTTTCTCATGACACCATTTAAAAGCCATTTCAAATTTACTGCTTCTGGATTCAGTTTTTTCTGCTTTCTCTCTATATATGCTACCTAGGCATTAATGCTATATAGGAAGCAGTAAGGTACAATTTATGAACAGTTGTCCTTAACCTTTGATCAAAGATGTGTTCTTACAGACATGATATGTTGCATTGCTTGCTGAGAAGTATAAAGGCAGAATAAAATTTTGGCATAAGACTTTGGTTTCAGCGAACAATGAGATTGGCATAATTTTACTGACTTGGAATGTTACTGTATGGGTAGCAGATTCTGACCAACCAGTGGTGTGTGAATATACACAGTTGGAATTATAGTTTGAGAATAAAGGAAAACTTTGCATTTTATGAAGCACTCAAACATTATTCTAAATTCTAAGTTTTATTGGAAATGTTTGGTGTTTTCTCACACTGTCATCTAGGAACTGTAGTTTGATTCTTTATGCTATGACTGTGCACAGGCATAAGTACCTTTGATAGACGAAGTGTGCTGATTTAAACTTCAGGAATTCTTGAATGAAACAAATTGTTTGGATCCATTCCAATCTGGTTTCCGGCCTGGTTATGGAACTGAAATTGCCTTGGTCACCTGGTGGATGATATGTGCCAGGAGACTGATGAGCGAGTGTGACTTCGTCAGTTCTCCTGGACGCTCACCAGCTTTTGATACCATCAGCCGTGGTATCTGGATCACCTTTTGGGACTGGGACTGGAGGGCACTGTCCTGCATTGGTTCCATACCTACTTTGAGAGTAGGCTTCAGAGTGTGGTGCTAGGGAACTGCTGCTGACCCCCCAAAATTAGTTATCCAGTTTTCTGGATGGGGTTGCATCCCCCTTAAAGTAGCAGGTTTATAGATTGGAGGTGCTCTTGGACCCAGGCAACCTGTTGGATAAACATTGCCCATGGTTGCCGCATCTCAAAAAGGATATCGAAGAGATAGAAAAAGTGCAGAGAAGGGCAACGAGGATGATTGAGGGACTGGAGCACCTTCCCTATGAGGAGAGGCTGCAGCGTTTAGGACTCTTTAGTTTGGAGAGGAGACGGCTGAGGGGGGTTATGATTGAAGTCTATAAAATTATGCATGGGGTAGAAAATGTTGACAGAGAGAAATTTTTCTCTCTTTCTCACAATACTAGAACCAGGAGGCATTCATTGAAAATGCTGGGGGGAAGAATTAGGACTAATAAAAGGAAACACTTCTTCACGCAACGTGTGATTGGTGTCTGGAATATGCTGCCACAGGAGGTGGTGATGGACACTAACCTGGATAGCTTTAAAAGGGGCTTGGACAGATTTATGGAGGAGAAGTCGATTTATGGCTACCAATCTTGATCTTTTTGATCTGAGATTGCAAATGCCTTAACAGACCAGGTGATCAGGAGCAACAGCCGCAGAAGGCTGTTCCTTTCACATCCTGCATGTGAGCTCCCAAAGGCACCTGGTGGGCCACTGCGAGTAGCAGAGAGCTGGACTAGATGGACTCTGGTCTGATCCAGTTGGCTTGTTCTTATGTTCTTATGTTCTTATGTTCATGGGTGCTTTCACTAGTCTTGTCCAGTGAGCCAGCTGGATGGAAAAGATTTTGCCACTCTGGTGCATGCCTTGGGAACTATGATGGCAAAGGGGGCCTTGTTGTGCTCAGTACACATTCAAACCCTAGAACAACATGGATTTCTAGTAAATTACAAAAAGAGTGCCCTGGTCCTGACTCAGAGATTAGAACATCTGGGATTCCTGATAGATACGGTAGCTTTTAGGCTCTTTGTTTTTTGTCAAAGCAGGAGTTGACAGCCAAGGTGCGTGTGATCATAACCAAGACCAAATGCTCCCTCCAAAAGTTAGCCAGTCTAATGGGGCTATTAGTCACTTGCTCAGAGGCGATTCACTGGGGACTCTTCCATTCAAGGGAACTCCAAGCCTTCCTTCATCCCTTCCAGGAACAAATAGCAAACAAGGTCCACATGCAGGTAGCTGTTCCCTGTCCACTCAAGATCAGTCTAATCTGGTGGACCAAACATTCCAACTTGGGATAGGGGAAGAGTTTTTGGATAGGATCCACCAAACAGGTCTTTACAAACACCAGCCTGTTGGCTGGGGTGCAGTGTTGGAGGAACATCCAGTCCAGTGATCCTGGTCCTCCTCAGAAGCCAGGCTACCCATCAACATGCTGGAACTGTGAACCATTCATCTAGCTCTGCAGCATTTTCAGAGCTCTCTGCAGGGACTTCATGTTCTGATCAGAACAGACAACATGGCATCCAAATCTGCCAGGGAGAGTCCAGGTCATTTACGCTCCAGAGGGAAGCAAGGAGGATCCTCACATGGTCAGAAGAGCTCCTCCTGTCTCTTTGAGCCAAACACATTCGGGACATACAAAACAACCAGGCAGATTGGCTGAGTTGACAGTCCTTGCACCCAGGCGAGTGGTCTCTGAAGCGAGAGGTCTTCCTTCACATATCTCAAATAATGGGAACTCCAGTAGTAGATTTATTTGCTTCCAATCTCAACAACCAGATTCAGAGGTTCTTTTCCCACTTTCGTCATCCTCAAGCAGAGGCCACAGACACGTTTTCTTCCAGATGGCCACCAGGTCTTCTGTATGCTTCTCCTCCATTCCCACTTATCCCCAGACTGATACGCAAGATCAGGGAAGAGAGAGCAGAGCTCATCCTTGTGACTCCCTGGTGGCCAAGGAGATTGTGGTTTGCAAACATCCTACAGTTGTCAATCTGGAGTCCAGTGTGTCTGCCTCTATCCAGGAACCTACTACATCAGGGACCTGTATTGTACCCAGACCCAGAACTTTTCACCTTGACCGCATGGAGATTGAGCGGCAAGACTTAGCGGCACATGGTTACAGCTCTGCTGTTTCTCCATCATCTTTTCAAGGAGGCCTTCCACCAGAAGAATTTACAACACAACGTGGAAGGCTTTCGTTCGCTGGTGTTGGAGGAAGAAGGTATGTCCCACTGCTCCAAATATCAGCAATATACTGGGGTTCCTGAAGGATGGTTTAGAGTCTGGCTTAAAGTCAAGCACCTTAAGAAGACAGATTGTGGTCATTGTCTCAGTGATCCCATTCATAGAGGGACATGATCTCTCAGTCCACCCCCACATAGCCAGGTTCTTGCGGAGGCGAGATTTAAGGACAGTCCCACCAAACACCACTTCCTGTCTTGGAAGCTTCATACAGTGCTGCATGCCCTGACTGGTCCTCCATTTGAGCCAGTTATGGACCTTTCCCTGAGGTACCTTAGGCTCAAAGTGATCTTCCTTGTCCCCATTACATCAAACAGAAGGGTGTCAGAGTTGGTAGTGCTATCAGTTAAACCCTCACTTTGTGTCTTTCACAAGGAGCAGGTGGTTCTCAAACCAGACCCTACCTTCATCCCAAAGGTCAATTTGGTGTTTCATAGGAATCAGAAGATCTTCCTTCCAACTTTCTGCACCAAGCCTCATCATCCAAAAGAGTTATATTGGCACAAGCTGGACATTCATTGGACATTCAAAGCCTTTCTTATTCGTATATATGAGTTCAGATGATCTGAGGCCCAGTTTACCTCCATTACCAAATGTAACAAGGGTACCAAGATCTCTGCGCAAACTATAAGCAAGTGTCTACGAGAATACATCGCTGAGGCATGCATAATACAAAGACTGCAGGTTCCAAAGGGAATCACAGCCCATTCTGTGAGAAACGCTTCAACCAATGTGGCCTTCAATAATCATGTGTCAGTAGAAGAGATCTGTAGAGCAGCAATCCGGTCGTCCATCTCTACGTTAAAAAAACACTAGACTCAATGCTTGCAGCTCTTCAGGTACCAATTATGGCAGAAGAGTGCTGGACCACATTTTAGGGTGTGATATTGACCCCACTCTGTAAGAGGTGACAATGCTAGGAGAGGTCACCCAGATGTCCTTGAGCTCAAATTGAGAACAGCCATTGGACTTACCCATGAAGGGTCATTCTCCATTGAGCGGAAAAGGACATCTGCCCTCCCAGGTAGTCTTAGGCTTGGAGATTTGGGTAAAACAAATACCAGATTCAGCCCGAATCTGGGTGAACTCGGGCATATTCGGGCAAAAATTGGCCAAATATGTCCTACCTGAATATGAACAAATCTGAATGCAAGGTATTTGGGCTTTTTGGGGGGGGGAGGTTACATTTTGACCTGCAGGGGGCACATTTTTAAAGCTAGTGGCATTGTTTCCAATGGGAGCTAACAGGAGATGGGGACTACCCCTTTGAGGGTCCATAAGTTTGGCCTCCCTGAACCAAACTTCACCAAACTCAGGTGGTATCATCCGGACAGTTTCCAAATGATACCCTGAAAGTTTGGTGCTGCTAGCTTTAAAAATGCACCCCTGATAGGTACCCCAAGGAATTTGCCCAGATTCTCTATTTTGCAGTGTCTTGGCTCCATTGTAGCCAACGGGGAATTTCTGAGTGAGTATGCAGGCTGCACATTTTTGAAGATAGAGGCACCAGACTTTCAAGATAGCTTTAGAAGGCCATCCTAGTAATAGCATCCAGGCTTGGTGAACTTTGCTTGTGGGGGTTCAATTTTATGGGTCCCTAAAAGGCTTATTTTGTTTCCCTGTTCCTGCACATGAAGCCTCCTGGCTGAGTTATCCCTGAACTCTCTCAATGCACCCCCTCCCACCACCCCCAGAAGCAAAGTTCACCAAGACTGGATGCTATTACCAGAAGGGCCTCCTGGAGCCACCTTGAAAGTCTGGTGCCTCTACCTTGAAAAATGTGCAGCCTGCTTACACACTCATAAATTCCGCATTGGCTACAATGGAGCCACTGCAAAGCACAGAATCTGCCAAGCTGTTCAGAAAGTTCTATGGTGGGAAAAATAACTTTTCCCACCATAGACTTCAATGGGGCTTGCTGTTATGCCCAGCTGGCTCTGTGGTAGAGGTCTCAATGGGGGGCACTCTGGTGGGGGGTCTTGCTCTGAGCAGGGGCACTTATTTCCTGCAGGGTTGCTGGTGTGAGTCTCCTGAAAGGAACCAGCCAACTGTGCTAAAGTTTGCTTGGAAGAGGCAAATGCTCTGGGCACCCAGTTGAAGGTTTCTTTCAGGAGACTCACACCAGCAACCCTGCTGTAAATTAGGCACCCCTACCCAGAACAATTCCCCCAGAGGCTTCCCCCAAATCTCCAGCACAGAGCCTGCTGGGCATAACAGCAAGCGCCATTGAAGACTATGGTGGGAAAAAACAATTAATTTTCCCGCCATAGAACTTGCTGAAGAGAGTTGGGAGATTCTGTGCTCTGAGTGGCTCCATTGCAGCCAATGGATAATTTCTGGGGAAGGGCTGTGGGGTGCACATTTTTCAAGGTAGAGGCACAAAACTTTCAGAGCATCTTCAGGAGACTCTCTTGATGACACCGCTCAGGTTTGGTGAACTTTGCTTGAGGGGCGGTGGGAGATGAGCCCTACCATTTTGGGTGCCCATAACATTGAACCCCCTGAAAATTCTGTGGCTTTACCTTGAAAAATGTGCTCCCCACAACTACAAGGAGGCACTTCAGAGCACAGAATCTGGGAGCATTTCTTTGGGTGACTGTCAGGGGTGCATTTTTAAATCTACCAGCACCACAATTTCAGTGTCTCATCCAGAAACTGTCCTTATGATATCCCCCAAGTTTGGTGAAGTTTGGTTCAAGGAGGCCAAAGTTATGGACCCTCAAAGGGGTAGCCCCATCTCGTGTTAGCTCCCATTGGAAACAATGGGGGATAGGGCACCCACTTTGGGAGTCCATAACTTTGCTTTCCCTGAACCAAACGCCACCCAACTCGGGGGGGCATCATTAGGGCAGTCCCCGAATCATACCCTGAAATTTTAGTACCACTAGCTTTAAAATGCAGCCCCTGCAGACTAAAACATGAAAAAACAAAAAAAACCCCAAAATTCAAACAGACCCGAATTTTTCAGATATACCCAAATATTCAGGTATATCCAAATATGTTATTTGTCTTATTAGGGCATACAGATAATTTTATGCCCAAACAAATCCAAATTTTACTGAATTTTTAGGGTATTTACCAAGCCTAGTCATTATCCTTTTCTCAATCAATTGTGCTGTTTGTTATATTATATTCTGTTTTACTGTTCAGCTTCTTGGCTGCCTTGTTGTGTTTACATGTTGTGTAGAGAACCATATTCTTCTCACTTCTGTTCTGTGGAGTTTTCATTCTTCCCTAGTCATTGTTAAGTGTTCATCTTAGGGGAGAGACGTGGTTCCTGTTTGTGATGTTCCAGAATTTGATACTGCTTAGTCCGAGTCTTCGGAACTGGAGCAGAAGTGGGAGGTTCCCAGAAGACCAGTGAAGCAAAAGTCCTAATTATGATTCCTGCCTCCATGACTGGTTGCTGGTGAACTACCCAGATGTCCTTTTCCATTCAAAGGAGAATGACCCTTCATGGGTAAGTCCAATAGATGTTCTTGTTTCATATTTAGGATCTGGCATGCTTCTGTGTGAAATCAAGCGAATAATACAAGTACAGTTACAAATTATAAATGTACAGTTATAAATTACTATTTATTTACTTATTTCCTGCCTTTCTTACCATAGGAACCCAAACAGCTTACAATTTTTCTCCTTTTCTCCATTTTCTCCCCATTATAACACTGTGAGGTATGTTAGGCTGAGAGAATGTGACTGGCCCAAGGTCACCTAGCAAGCTCCCATGGCATGAGTGGGGATTTGAACCTGAATCTCCCAGATACTAGTCCAACATGCTCATCTCTCAAAAATTGATCCACTAGGTAAATATGTAAGAATGACATGATCATAGTAACACAAATGATGACATTATGTCCAAATGGATCTTCTGAGGTCAATTTTTGCTATTATGGTGCAACAGTAGAAAATATGTAAGCCTAATGGAATACCAAGAATGCTTGGAACACAGAATACATTGAATTTATTTTGTTTTAAAACTTCACACTATTATGTAACCAATCAATCCTTATTCAGCGGCTCACCTTGAGTAATTACTGCCAACATTTCCCCCCTTAATTTCCAACATATTCTAAGAAGTTGAGTTAATCATGACAGAATTATTTCCCAGAAAGACTTTTTGTTACAGCGGAACCTGCTGATGCTATTTTTCTTGTATTTAATGTTCCTTAATACATTTTATATATTGTGTCATCTTTGGTCAAATTATATAATTGGAAAATGGAGTGGGGAAATTACAGGGACATGAATTAGCTTCCTTGAATCTAAGGTGATAAGGTAGAAAAATGATTTAAATAAATTAATATAATTTATAAAATTTATGTTTTACAAAGCTATTCTGAAAATGTTTTTCCCGATACAATACATATCTATGGCTAATAGGTAAAAACAAGGCCAGGATTCAAAGAACCCCATGTAACTTTCAGTTCCAGAAGTCCAAGGGGATTGTTAACTTGGGCTTCTTCATTGTCAGTCTCCCCCCACCCCCTGCCAACGAGCCACTGCATGCTGAACATTGTTTGAAATGGAGGAAGGGTTCTGAAGCAAGTTACAAGTTGGTAATATGTTGCAGCTCTGTTGTGGGAGAGAAAAACGATTCAGTATACATCCCTGAGTTCTTAAGCACCTAGAATAGCTTTTTGTATCCAGACCTATGGATTAATTTCAGAATAGTTTAAAACATGTTCTTATAATACCATCCAGCACAGGTGATCATGGTATGGAAACTTGCAAAGCTGAAAAGCTCAAGGTTATTTCTTCAGCTTTTAGAGTGCACTGCTGAGAAAGAATCCGAATATTGCAAATTGTTATTATTGTTTGCTTGTTGGCTATTTCCTGAGCTCAGTGTTTTGGAAACAAGTTTCTAAATGAATATTTTCCATTAGGAATTTGACCCCTGGGTATTTGGGGGGAACTCGGTGCTGCTTTCTCCTCAGTGGGTTGTGGCATGGTATACCAATACCATTTGTATCAAGCAGAGAACAGATGATTCACTGTGGTGATCCCACACTGGCAAAGCATGGTGTCAATCCTTCACTTCCCAAGAGATTAGCAGAATCAAGCTGGTATTTCTGTTTGCGTGTTTAGCAGGAGGAGGTGCTTGTATGGAGTGTCAGGGTTGCAGCTTCTTACTAAATCTGAGGAGCACTATTCTGGGTCCCTTTATTCATCATATGAACATTTCATTAAATTTGTAGTAGTATGTATAATCAAACTACTAAATAGTTTCTTTCTTTCCTCTATTTTTTTTCTTCCCACATTACTCTCCTCTAAAATTTAGGTTTTTTCCTGATCAAATTTAATAAAAGACAAATGGACACTGAACACTTCATAATGGATGTGACAGCTGCAGAAGGCCATTGGCCGCAGAAGGCCATTGCTTTCACATCCTGAATGTGAGCTCCCAAAGGCACCTGGTGGGCCACTGCGACTAGCAGAGAGCTGGACTAGATGGACTCTGGTCTGATCCAGCTGGCTTGTTCTTATGTTCTTATGTTCTTATGATGTCTTGGAGAACCATCATGGTGTAGCATGTGGACTCTAACCTGGAGAACCGGGTTTGATTCCCCACTTCTCCGTATGAGTGGTGGACTATTATCTGGTGAATCAGATTTGCTTTCTGACTCCTCCATTGGGCTAGTTACAGCTCTTTGAAACTCTTTCAGCCCCACTGACCTAAGAAGGTGTCTGTTGTGGGGAGAAGAAGGGAAGAAGCCCAAAATATTTCCTGTTCCCCTGGAACAGAATTTCGTGGAGCATTTTGGGCTGCTTTGGGACAGAAGAGGTAATAAAGTTGTGCTCTCTGGACAGAAAACCTTGTATGTACAGAAATACTAATCTGAATCCAACCATTCTTTTGTTTCTGTGAATAAGTGTAGCTCATAGTATTTCTGTTATTCCACTGAAGATATGACAATTCCTAGTCCAGAATATGATGGGCTTTTTATTTTTTATGACCTAACTAGATGTGACCCAGGAGTCCCAAGGATCTACCATGCAAAACTGGCAGACTGTAATTGGGTTGGGAGGATTCATACTAACCTTTTTGTCTCAACACCTCTTTTTTTCCCTTACAGAAATAAATTTACATGATTCATGAAAAAATTTACATCAAACCTCCCTGCCTCAACTCCACCTCCCTTGTAATCTTCTTTGTAAGAATTCCCAACATGAACTGTCTGTCACATACCTGAAGGAGTGAGCTGCGGCATATAATTAGTGGTATTAAAATAAAGGTACCATGGACATTTGTATTATTTTCCCTGACCCTTCAGTCATGATCAGTGCTTCTAACTTAAGCCAGAAACAAATTGGAAGTTGATGTATTCAAATCTAGAGTCATCAAGGTACATATAACCAGGGCCAGATTCTTCCAGTAAAGTTGGTGAATTAGCTGATAAGAAGCAGACTTGTCCATTCTATGCCAACTGAATGCTGGATCATGGAGCTCTGTCAAGCTGCAAAGCTAAATCTTCAGGGGGAATTCAAAAAAGGTTGCAGATGTTATACATGCTTAGGAACAGGGTTTCTCTTGTCTTTATTAAGCCCCAGACTATTCAAAGCCATCATTTAAGTACTGATGGAAAAGAAAGATGGAGTTTAGTGTTAGTTTAAATCTCCAGACTATTTCCTCAAATGGTTTCAAGTTGTTAAATAGTACCATTGACATGATTGACCTCACAGCATCCATAAAGCAGTGGCCATAGTGTAAAGCAATAGTCTATTAGCACCACATTCTGCAATCTGCTTTTCAAGAAGGATTGGAGCCACTGAAAAATAATACTTCTTCAGTTTGTTCTACAGTGGTATACTGGCAGGAAATGGCACGTAAATTGTGCCCCCCCCCCCATTGCGGCAGGGTTGCAAAGTGCCTGGGGCAGGTGGGAAAGCAGCGGTGGATGGGAGAGAGGTGGCAAGTGGCTGGGGAGCTGGGAGAATGGGAGAGAAGTGGTGGGTTGGTGGGAGAGCAGTGGCAAATTGTGGTTGGGGTCCAACAGAGTGGTTGAGCAGCACCTGCCTGTGCACTCTCTCACTCTCTGGCATCCGACCCAATTCTTCTTCCTGCCTGGTGGGGAGGGAAGGGAGGAGCCTGTGTGGGCCAACTGCCTTTTTTACTGGATCACTGCTGGTCTGCCTGCACACATTCAGACTCTCTTAGTCACCAACCGGCAGACCTTCCCCATCTCCTCTTCCTGGCCTGTAGAGGAGGGAAGAGGAAGCAGGGTGGAGGCCACTGGCCAGTGAGTGAGAGAGTCTGGAATGTGTAGGCAGGCCAGCAGTGATCCAAAAAGAAAGGAGGGTAGGCCAAATTATGGTGGGCCAAAGGTGGAGTTAGGGGTGGCTAAATGTACCTCCCTGTGACCAAGGCATGTGGCGCCTGGGTCATGAGACCACCCCCCCTGCCGCCCCCCTAAGACATACCTTGCTTTTCTTTCAAGGCAAAGTATTTTTGTTAGGATACCAAAAATCTTTTTGGTGGTTGTCGTTTAGATGCATGACACAAACAAAAAGAGAAGGAAATCTGGTAATGTCCAATTCTTTTAATTTTTGCTCCTTTAAACTTTTCAGGTTTTGTAAGGGGGAAGGTCAGATTCTTGCCTTCACATAAGACTTCAATGCAGAGGCAGGAACTATGAGTTACTTAGAATGTATCCTAAGCACACTTACTAAGTAGTAATTCCTACTGAATTTAAAGTGACATTTTGAGTAAATATGTTTGAATGGCACTTTACCTCTGCTTCTCTTTTCACATCTTGTGAGAAGGCACACATAAAACTTCTCAGAAGAAAAGCTTAAGCGGGTCTCCTCCCTGTCTATATCTGTAATATTTGGGTTTTAAAAAAACATACAATTAAAATAATCTGAATAAGACCATTATACTTAGTACATGAAAAACTGTTTTCTACATAGTGATTCCTGAAACCAGGGCCAAGGATAGCAATGTCCCAATATAGCATACTACAATTGTACCAACAAGAGAAATGTTACGTGCAAAATGGGAAACATTGTGGGTGCTTTGAAAAGATGCAAATCATAATAAAAGCGAAACAGTACTGAGTGATGAACTGAATTAAAAGGAGGTAATTATGTGGCAATGTTCTTTCCTAAATAAGATCCTCACGGAATATGCTACTAAAAGCGGCAACTGATGTGGAAGGGATTTTTAAGCTGTACTATCATTGCCTTCTCTCTCTCTCTCTCTCTCTCTCTCTCTCTCTCTCTCTCGTTTACTCTTCCTGTATATTGATTACTAAGTTTTCAAGACTTGCTGAGACCCTTATTTCACTTTCTTTCCTGTTTAGGACATCTACTTTCTCTTGCAGATCTTTTTTAAAAAATTCTCCTTTTCGCATCATTTTAAAAAAACTTTATATACATTTTTAATGTTAATAAATTCTGGTAGATATTCCATTACTCACAATTTCATTTAGTGTGTTTTAGGCTAAGAAAGGTGTAATCCAAATATTCAGGATGCCAAGATGGGGACTGGAGGTTCCTGGGTGGTGGTGGGGGTCTGTGGCAGGGGGACTCTTACTCCCACTCAGCAGTTGAGGCTGGGCATGCCCAGCAGAAGCATTGCGATGCAGAGGCGTACCTAGGCAAACTGGAGCCCTGAGCAAAACCTGAGTTTGATGCCCCCCCATGGGCGGCCACCCTCCCCCACTGTGACCAAACAATGATTTTTTCCACCAGGTCGTTTCAAAGTCACCATCACATTATAGAACACCCCCCAACTCACAAATCTGAACACAGCAATAGGCCATGCCACACAGCAGAAATAATTTTTGAGGCTGGATGTACCCACAGAAGCATGACAACAGCGGTGGGGGTCTGTGGCCGGGCCCCCCATACAACGTGCAGGAGACTCTCACTCCCACTTGGCAGCCAAGACTCCCACTCCCATTTTGCAGACTTTTACTTGGCAGCTAAGGCTGGGCATTGCCCAGCAGAAGCATGGCAGCAGCGTGAACACTGTTCTCTGGTTAGATTCTAGGGTTGGTATATTGGGAGGTTTTTCCTTCCTGTTATGATAGTATTAAGGCTGTTTTAGGTAGTTTAGTAGGTAGTGAAATTGTTATACTATTGGCAATTTTATAAGTATAGTTAGATATAGGAGTGATGAGATGCTATTTTAGATTAGTTATTGGCTTTAATTTACTATGCTGACACTGCAATGAATTGTATAGGTGTTTAGTTCTAGGTTGTGTTCTGTAAATTGATTCTAGAGTCGCCATCTGAGTTTACTCACATTAGTCATGATGTCATATCTACTGTTATTTTTGTTGTTTGATGTTATATTATTATATTATTGTTGTTTGATGTTATATTATTATGTTTATTTTATTATGTTTATTATTATTATGTTTATATGTTGTTATGTTTATGATGTTATAGTTTGTTATTATGCTATTATGCTGCTATGCTGTTATTATGTGTTATGTTATGATGTTATTATGCTGCTATGAAATGTTATTATGTTGATTATGTCATGATTACTAATATTTTGATATTTGAGACATTATGTTTATTGATGATGTTGTTGATATTAAGATTATTGTTGCTATTATGCTGATTGATGTTACTATTATGTTGTTGTACACCGCCCTGTGCCTTTTGGGGGAGGCCGATATATAAATTAAATTTTCATTCCATTCCATTCGTTAGTCTAGTCTAGTTGAATTTAAGAGGCATTTACACATGACTATGTGTGCCAGAATGACAATCGGAATGCATTTCTGGGTAAACATTTGAATGCATAACACTCCACTAAAAGGTAATTCTTTTGAAAGCTGTTTAGTAGAAAATATGGCAGTCATGTTCAAATGAAAATTCCAGTAGACATATGATTTGTGCCTGCAGTTAGCATTGGAATGATCCAATTATACAAGTGGATGACTGCTTATATACATTGATTTCCTTGGCTGGATAAATAAACTGGCCATGTATCGTCGAAGGCTTTCACGACCAGATTCAACTGGTTATTGTGGGTTTTCCAGGCTGTGTGGCCATGGTCTGGTAGATTTTGTTCCTAACGTTTCTCCTGCATCTGTGAATTGGAATTGGCTGGCATCTTCGGAGGTGTATTACAAAGTCTGTTACACTGGACACAGTGTATAACAGACTTTCTCCTGTGATACACCTCTGAAGATGCCAGCCACAGATGCAGGCAAAACGTTCGAAACAAGACCAGACCACGGCCACGCAGCCTGGAAAACCTGCAACAACCAAACTGGCCATGGTTTTTTCAGTGTGAGTATACACAGCTCAGAAGGTGTATGGGACTCCCATTTTCCTTTAGGACAGAAGAAATGGTGAAATAGAAATGGTGCAATGAAAGTTTGTATGGATGTGACAGACCCAGTTTTTGTCATACTGGAGGAAGAGACAAGGAAAGACAGAAGCAAATGTGGTCTATTGAACTCCTAAAATTATACAATATTATCTTGCTATGTACAGCAATCAGTTTGGTGTGTTTGAATTATTAGTTCAGTGATGGATGTGCTAGAAGCACTTGTCTGGGAGAGTAAACCATCAGTGTACGTTATTAGTACAGGCGCTATGTACTGAATAAATTATACTTAATTTGGCATGTATTTTATGAAAGAAAAAGGTAAGTTATCTATCTTCAGTTTTCGTGAAGCAAAATAAGGAAAGGCCAGTTAAGTCACTATTGGTCTTTTAAACATTACTTAGCTTTCCCATTCATTTTTAGTGTAACAGGATATCTGCTCATGATTAGAGTTTTCAGCTTAGTCTTAGGTCCATAACTGGGAACCATAGACATAATAGCTCTCCAGAGTGAAGGCATATTAAGAAGAATATGTGGTTTATCCTTCACACTGTAATTGCTCCTGAATGTGTAGTGCCACTAGACAGTCCGCCTGTTAGAACTGTCATTATAATCTACTTCTCCAGATACAATGAGTTCTCCAGAGAAAGGTATTACACAGAGAATTTCGAATTTGACTGTTGGTTCAATTGACAGAGTAGCCAAAGGATTAAGGACCCAAATTACATCTTATATTCTGATAGTGAAGTCAGCCAGATCTTTGTGTTCTCAAATCTGGTGACTGGAGCTGTTAGGAAGTAACAACTTTAAATTTTGAGGTTTGCTGCCTTTGAATATGGAGAAACAATCTTTTCTAGCCAATCTAAACATAAGCTGTAAAAGACACTTGAAAAACTCTGTCTTCCAAAAAGTACCTATTGAACATTCACAACCTTAAATGAGTTTTGGATGGTTTCAGCTCATTCTTGGACTTGGAAAGGGCCTGTGGCTCAGTGGAAGAGACTCATTACTTTTTCAAGGGAAGCTCCAGTCCTTTGGAATGGGAATGCTGGAGAAGCATGGAAAGTGTCATCTCAGGCAATCTTTAGGAAAAGATGTAAGGCATGTTTATTTAAGTAGCCCTTTGGAAATTAACTTGCTATTATACTCATTGTCTGAATCTGTTGTTAGTTTGAAGATTTTAATATCTTTGGTATGCTCTTTTGGAAAGTGACTTGAGTGTACAATAGAAAAGTGGTATGCAATATTTTAAATAAATGTTATTTTAAACATTAAGCCCAACATTGTTATATCTCAAATGCTCACTATAAGGATGGGAGTTAATTGTTTTAACTTTTGCTCTTGAGCAAAACACACCTTTAAGATTTAGTGCCCATTGCCTGTTGAATTATTTCTTAGCTACGAATAAGAGGACTTTAAGGATACACACTAGGAACAATTACTGCTTTTGGAAGTCTAGAACTGGAAATAGTTATACCATTCACGATACAAATTTCTTTGCTACATGGCTTTTTAATTTGCCTTAGTCCTGCCCTCTCTGCTTAATTAAAAGCTGTTTTAATTAGATGCATGTTAAAAAAATAAGAATGTTATTTGTAAGGGAGAGGTTTCACACTGTAAGTGGGGTTGTAAGTTTTATATAGTAGTGTATTGTCGAAGGCTTTCACGGCCGGATTCAACTGGTTGTTGTGGGTTTTCTGGGCTGTGTGGCCGTGGTCTGGTAGATCTTGTTCCTAACAGACTTCCCTCTGTGATACACCTCTGTAACAGACTTCCCTCTGTGATACACCTCTGAAGATGCCAGCCACAGATGCAGGCGAAACGTTAGGAACAAGATCTACCAGACCACAGCCACACAGCCCGGAAAATCCACAACAACCAGTTTATATATTAGGTTTGTAATTATTTAGATTATTTACAGTAGAGTCACTCTAGTTTAAGCCTACTGAAATCAGTTGACTTAAATTGGAGTAAGTGGATTGCACTGCCAGATGCTGTGCCTATGAATGTTTGGTCCTATTTTGAAAACACCAGGAAAAATTGAAATAAATGGGAAGTCTGACAGAAACATTTATAAAAATATCATTAGATGAAAACAAAGAAGGTTCTTCAGTGTCTTCCAGCTGGATTAGAAAGGCAGATTGGTTCTACATATAACATATCAAATGCATTTAAGTTTGAGTTGATGTTAGGTGAGATTTCTTTGTGGATGTTGCACTATTTTAATGTGATTTATGTACTCCCGGGGAATGCTTTTTAAGTTTCCTTATCTGCAGTACTAATTAGATGTGTAATTTAACGCCTTTAACTGATTTATCAACAGCTCAAGTTGTTTGTAATTTAGGATTTGGGAACATCTCACCACGTACCGAAGGTGGAAAGATATTCTGCATCATCTATGCCTTACTAGGAATTCCTCTCTTTGGTTTTCTGTTGGCTGGAGTTGGAGATCAGCTAGGGACCATATTTGGGAAAGGAATTGCCAAAGTAGAAGACACGTTCGTTGTGAGTATGACATGTGTTTTCCTAAAATTTAAACAGTTGCTATACCTTAGAAAATATTATTTTAAAGAACAGGAAATACATAATAAAACAATAATAAAATGATCCACATGTGAGAGTAAGAGAATTAAAAGCTTCCTCACTTTTCAAAGCAAACGGCGCACAGCAACAGCAATTCAGTGCTGATTTACTATTAGATTTTTGCCTAATAATATGTTAAAGCATATTTACCTTTGTCTTTAAGAACTAATCTAGACAATGCATACAGACACATATTAGTTGCCATGACAGAATTTCTTGTTCAAAAATAGGTCGGGGGAAGAAGGCTGTGTGAATTTGAGAAATGGCAAAAGGAGGGGACATTTAATACTTTGTGATTCTCAGCTCCAAATCACAAATCCCATCTTGTTTCCCTTCAGCAGAAGCCCATGTTTGTTCTTGAACTTTGGAGAAGAGAAATAGGACACAGAGAAGCTTCTCAACTCCATATTGCTTGTTTCTGAAACCACTATAAAAAAAGTTAATTGGGACAGTTACATCCACACACAAACAACATGGACTTTGGGTCTAAAATACTTTTGTAATTATCTTCTTGCATTCTTGATCAATGCAGGATTATAAAGGAAAGTGAGGGGCAAGGAAAATTATATCACAGTTATGATTGGCCAGTTTCTCTCAATTTGATTCAGAACTGAGATGGCATTTAAAGCAATGTCCTAAAACATTTCAGGGGGAAAAACAGCTGATCAGCTGTTTCTGAAAATTCTTTGTTTTGTAATTCTGTGAGTATATTGGTATTGGTAATTGGTAATTTAATTTATATATGTTCTTCTCTGGGATGCATACATGTTCTCATAATGATCTTAGGGTGTATAGTGAGAGAAATGTAACATGGTGGCTGACTAGCAGGGATCAACTATTTTTCATTCAGTACTAAATACCTGAGCAGAAGTACCCAACCGTGTTCTCAGTCACTGTGGCTAAATTAGGATTGATTTTGACTGAATGACATAAGGACGATAAAGGAAGAAATCCACCATGAGCCGAGAGAAATGTTAAGTAGGTAATACGTGGATGTGTGTTCAGATGCGCAAAGTTAGAAGCACTGCCATCTCTAAGGGACACCAGTTGCCACTGATCCTTTTAGATTCTCCTTTTCTAAAGCCAAACTCCAAATCTCTACAAATGTAAAAGCCAGTTCTTGAGAAATTATTTAGGTGTGACAAAACAATGATTCATGTAGGGCAGTTTTCTTTTTTGCTCATTCTGGCTACAGTTCACTTTTGTGTATGATATCAATATAAAAATAGGGAAAGAAGAAACAGTTCTTCAAATGGAATAGTGTATTTGGAAAACTAATCTACAGATAACGGGTTTGCTGTTACAACACTATTCCTTGGAGCAAACAGATAGAGCATAGATATAATCTGCAGTTTACTACCAGTGTTTCCTATAGTAGTTGTAATGTACAGAGTGATACTCAGGAAACTGAAATCTAATTTACAACCAAGTATACAGTGTATTTCATTTCAAATTAGTGACATTTCTCTAAAAATTATATTAACATCTCTATGAATTTCTTTGTGCATGCTCTGACTTGGTAGCAATTTTGCTATATATATCACATTGTTAACATTATCCTGGAAAATAACTTCCTGAAAGCCAAAACATATATAAGACAAATGAGACTAATTTATAAGCAGGGTAATCTGAGAAATAACAAAATAAAATGTATATTTTTGCAACATTTTATATTATGTGGATTGTGATATTTACGTTGTTGACTCAAAATAAAGGAATGATAAGTGCCTGTTATGAACTGGTCCATTGTTAATTCAGACCACTGTGCATCTCATATGACAACTGCTGTATGATATTAGCCTCATACTGTGAATTGGTTATTCTTGATCACTGATTGAACAGTCTTTGCCTAAAGACTTAGCCTTCCTCCAGCATAAAAAACATCCCTCCAATTTAAGTAGTTTGCTTTGGAGGTGCTCCTCCAATCCCTTAGGCTAGAGGAAAGTTTAGGTTTTGCTCAATAGAGTGGTAAGATACATGCCAGTAAAACCTAATGGAAACAGTTTATGCGAAGATATTCAGAGATGGAGATACTGGAACATTACATATGTTATTGCTAAGATACTTTATTCCCAAATAAAAGTGCCCTTTATTTCCACTTATCCAGAAATGATTTCTTTGTCCTGTAGAAAAAAAACAGAAAATGTTCAGGCTAATTGTCCAACCCACCATTCAAATCCTCCTCTGAAGCTCTCACTCTGTTCTCCAGCCTTCAGAATGGAAGAAGATGGCAACCAGACACGACTTTTTCAGTGGTGGCATCACACATCACTTTGGAATGCCCTGCCCTATGAGACTTGCCTGCTTCCTAACTTACTTTCTTGTAGACGCCAGGCTAAAACATTCTTTTTTGCCCAGCCAGTTAACTAGAGGTTTTAGTCCATTCCACACAGTCTAAAAAACCTGGGGATGCTAAAAAAAGGTGTCTTGGGAAGGCACCCCACACAGCTTTCTTCCCAAAACGTGTTCATGACACTATATTTTAACTCATGGTGTCTTTTTTGGAGAATGCTTGAAAGTGTACTTTTTCTCCTTAAGTCACCTGCAGGACGTTTTGCTGTCTGGTCAGTTTCACCCTGAGCTTGAGCCCGACATTTTGTGTGCAGCTGGAGGGATTCTCCTTGCCATCATTTGCTGAAAGTTGTCCCAGAATGTTTGCTCTACAGGCTATGATCCTGGGCACCTTTTCAACCCAAAAAGTGCATAGCTATATTTAAATGGCAATATATAGATTTCCTATTTTTTAAATTTTTGATAAGCTATCTCCATAGCAGATACAAATACAAGAATCTTGGGCACTTGGAAGACCCATCTTGTCTACCTCCAGGGCAGGTCAACCCAATGATTCTCAATGGGAGGTGGATGGGTCTTCCAAGTGGTTAAGATTCTCATATTTGTGTCTGCATAGCTATGGATATAGCTCATCAAAATTTACAAAGAGAAAAATCAGCAGGACCAGATGAGTATAACTATGTACTTTTTCAGTTGACAAGGCACCCAGGATCAGAGTTTGTAGAGCAAACATCCTGGGACAACCTTCTGCAAATGGCAGCAGGGAGATCCCTTCAGCTGCACAGAAAATGTTGGGTGCAAGCTGAGGGTGAAACAGACTAGAAAGCAAAACGGTTGAGCAGGGAACAGCCTCTTTTCCCCTCTGATGCCTTTGCTGTCTGGAAAGCATTCCAGAAGCCACCACTGTTTGAGATGTCCCCCCGGATGTCTTATTTTGGGTGTGTGGAATGGACCCTTATCTCTCAAAAGTTTGATGGTCATCTTTTGGCCAAAGATTAATTTTCTCACCATAATTTAGGCTGCTTGATCTGTGTTTCCTGCTATTGTTATGCCCTGGCTTATTTTAATGGCTTGTCTTCTAATAGCTTATTTCAACAGAGAGCTTGCTTTTCAATAACATGTTTGGCATAAGCTTGTTTTTAGTGGCCTGCTTAATTGCTTTGTTTTGTTTCAGGTGGTTATATTTGCTTTTACTGTTTCAGTCTCGGGCTTCCTCAGTCTCTGGAGAAGCAGCATATAAATTTTCTGAATAAATGTGGACACACATATCATATAAAATGATAGGGTTAGGATTAGGGTTGCTTCATTTTCCAAACAGAAACACACAACTTATCATATATGGTTGCCTTACCAGTAATTTCCATTCAAATTAGTGGAATTTGAGGCCAATTATGTGATAAGGTTTTTGTCTCCCCCTCTAGTTGCAAACTATCTCATTTATGCCAGCCTGTTTCAGTGTTGCCATCACTCTTTTTTTCTGGAGACTGTCATTGTAGGGAAAGATGCCTATCTGGACTATCTAGAAAAAAAATCAGCATTCATATAGATACCAGTATTTTTCCCCTATGGCAGCTAATGTCTGCTCAAGAGGGTGATTTATACTGAGCAAATAACTCAAAGGAAGCTTTTATTATATAAAACACTGGAGATCTGGCTTGTACCTGAGCATGTCTTAAAGTAAAAAAACCAACAACATAGAAGAACCATAATACCATTGGCAGAGCTACATTCTTCCAAGCCTGTTAACATCAGTGGAGTTAAAAGGGAGCCCCACTGCCTAGGCTGTCACTACTGCTCACAGATCTCTTGCTTCATGCCTTTGGTTCTTCTGAGTAGGGTTGTACTTTTTCTTATGTGAAAGCATCAATGGTGCATTGATTGGCATTTTTGTTGACTTTACTAATTCACTCCTTTGCTAAAGGAAGCAGACCTACTTGAACTCAGTAAGTTGTTGGGCTTAGAAAGGTGCAACAACTGATGGTGGCCCTGTGCCAATGCTTCTGCAGTCTTGCGTGGGAACAGGGCAGTGTCTATAGTTGCAGCACAGATTTTTAATCAATTTCCCAGAAAGATCCACCAGGTACAAAAAAATCATTAGGCTTTAAAAATGGGTTTAAGCCATTCTCTTGCCTTCTTTTTCTTTTCTTTTTTTTCACAGTGATATCTGTTCTATAGTTTTTAGACTTTTGAACATTGCCTTGATAATTTATAGTAAAACAATTCAATAAGTTTTACTAATACTGGATTATTATTTCTTTCTTCCCCTTCTACTCTTCCCCCTCAGAAATGGAATGTGAGTCAGACAAAGATTCGCATCATATCAACAATAATATTCATACTGTTTGGCTGTGTGCTGTTTGTTGCACTCCCTGCAGTCACGTTCAAGCGGATAGAAGGCTGGAATACTCTAGATGCAATTTATTTTGTAGTTATAACCTTAACGACCATTGGATTTGGTGACTATGTAGCAGGTAAGATTTCTGCCAAATTCTTCTATTCATCCCAATACACCTTAAGTCACTTTCATCAGCCTTGTATATGTACAAAGTTCCTCATGAGAAATAGAATGATTGTTCTGAAAATAAGCATTTGCTTCTTGGATTTTTGTTTATTATTCAAAGCAGAGGAAACTATGGCCATTTTATATATTCTCCACTATGTGTACATCACATCATGTTTGAAACAGATGTATGCCAGATATACTTAGGTAGCCAATCTCCAAGTAAAATCTGGAGATCTTTCAACTGATCTCCAGATTACAGAGTTCAGTTTCCCTGGAGAAAATAGTTGCTTTGGAGGGTGGTCTATTTGACATTATACCCACTGAGGTCACTGTCCTCCTTAAACCACAGCCTTTAGAAATTCCACTCCCCAGACTTTAGGAGTTTCCCAGTGTAGAGTTGAGCCATGGCTCCTGTTATGAAATAGTCAAGCACAACTTTAAAACTGAGAATGTACAGGCACTTTAATTTTTTCTTCCTACTTGATTCCTTCCTGCTTGAAGAATGCTCACTTTATTCTTCTTCTCTCCCCATACTAGTCAATTCTCTCATTTATGTTAACCTGTTCCAAGGTTACCACCACATTTTTTTTCTGGAAAGCAAAGTTGTAGGAGAAAGATCCCAGAGCAACAAGAAGAAACTACTCCTGTATGGGCATACTGGAATTGTCAGCCTAGGCTCCAAAGTTATGGTCCCTGATTTGAGATTTATTGCATTACAATATAATACAAGGAAGTGATCATGCAAGCTTTATCAGGCCACTTTAGAGAACAGAATATGGTGCTTTCATATACCCATATGCCCTTGACTATGAAAATGTACATTGTTTTGAATTGTGAAAATGGCATTATCAATGTTTTTATTTATTTATTTATTTTTTATTTTATTTATTAATTCGGCTTTTATACCGCCCGATCTTCTTTGCCCAAACCATGCATGTAGCAGTTGATCCTTTTATTCCTTTCCATCAATATAGGCAGGGGCTTAGGGCCCACAAGGACATGTGGGGTCACATGTCCCTGGGCGCCGACCATTTAGTCACGTGGGGGATGAAAAATCGCTCCACACTCCCCCTCCTTCCCCTACCAGTTCTCCTTGGCCTTGGGACTCCAGCTGGGCCTTGAGCTCCGTGGCACGCCGGGGTTTCCCTGGCGGAGTCTGTGCTCCTGCTGCCCACATGGCCCTCTAGCGCCTCCCCATGCCTGGGCCAGGGGGAGGGCACCACCAGTCCCACTGCCCAGGACCACTCCAGAGGTTCACTGGAGCTGAGCCCTCCTGCCCACTGTGCCTCCCAGGCTGCTGATGCTAGCCATGGCCACAGCCAGAGCCCTTCTGCCAGCAGGGGCTGGGGGCAGGCGGGACACCCACTTGGCTTGCCCAGTAATGGATTGGCAGCACTGGGAAGGGGCGCTGGGGCAGAGTATCTCCTCACCAGTTCTGCTGTCAGGGGGGGCAAGAGAGGTGCTCCCCTCTGGTGGGGAAGCCAGGGCTTCCTAGAAAACCCTTCTAACTGTTCTGGGTGGTGGCTGCATTGACCCAAGGTCAATTGGCCTCTGTGCCAAGTGTGGGCAGGCACGTGTTGAGCTGGGCTGTCACCTCTGGGGCTTGTTAGGCGGGTTAACAATATGCGAACTTATTTTTATAGAGCAATGGGGAATTACTCAGCTTGGTAATGTGAGATGCAGACTGGGAGGGGATCTTTTTAGACTATGTATACCAGAAACGGCTTGAAACGTATCTGCAGAGAATTCACAAAAGACCAAATTGCAGTTTAGATATTTTTATATAAATTTTGTTTGCAAGCAATCATATAGGGAGACGTTAAGGCACATACACACAGTTCCTAGGTATATAAACAGGGAGGAAAGAGATAGGTTGGATGATAGAATGGGAGTTTGGGGAGGCAGGGGACTTATACATTACCTAAATCAACTGATGAAGATCTAGAAGAAGGTAAGGATTTCTATGCCAGCATAGAAACCCAATGTGAAGGACGATATCGTGTCTCATACCAACGTGACCAAGAGAGGTTCAAGCTAGTATTGAGCACTGAGCTTAAGGTGTGTAGCTCTTTTATAGGGTAGATCGCTGGTTTGGCAGGAACCTCAAGCTTAGGTTTCGTTTCTCTGAAACTGCTTGGGATTTTCTTGCTGGACTTGCGGGGCTTGAGCTAATTAACAGCTCTATCTATTGTCTCTGCTTCCCGGGACAATGGGATCAATTGGTCCTAGATTATATCAGTGATACTATGAATGGTTTGTGCAGAGATGCTTCCTAAAGTCTCTGCCTTAAGTATTCAAATTTGGCTGAGGCTTGAGTGGATTAGGAAGGGATCTTGTTGTTAGGGAGATCATATCTGAAAGGTGGGGGAAATGCAAGAAAGAGGCAATTGTTTAGGAAATGTTTTCTCAAGAGCATAGTGGCTTCCAAAAGCAGTGGCTTCCAAAAGCAGGTGTTCAGGAGATTTGTAGATTCCGTTATGTCAATGGAGTGTTCTGGCAGGGTGAGATAATCAAAGATTCATGTCCTTGTTAGAGACATCCAGATAGTATTGCCTGGAGTAACTCATAGATTTAATTTCTGCAAACAGACTGTTTTGTCTTAGGCTTGCTTTCAGTTTGGACACTCTGCTATCCACCCATACAAACATGGAAACTGGCATTTTGCAGCACACACTGTAAGGAATAATATGAAAATCCAATATTTTATAAGGCAGGGGATGAAGGCCAAGCTAACAGGCTGGGGCCATTTGGGGGAGGGGAGGATCCTGGGAGGTGCATGAGGACATGCAGTAAAGCAGCCCTTTGCCTTGTGGGGTGACATCTGGTGGCAATTCCAGGAGGGGTCTATCTGTCACTGGGAGGTTGACAGCCACCCTCCTCTCCTGCCCTCCCTCCTGCACACCTTGGGTGTTGCTCTGCCCGCCACACTTTCCTGGCAGGTGCCTCCCCACCCTCCAGCTCCCAAGGAGGGAGGGAGGGAATGAGCGATCGATGACCACATTGGGCACATGGTGGAGTGGCTCTGAGTCCCAGTGGCATTTTGTCACAAAATGAAGCCAGGGACAAGAAATGAGTTTTCCACCAGGTGGGGCCCCCTGGAAAACTAATTTCTTGCCCCAAGTGCCATTTTGTATTGTTACACCACTGCATATAGGATATGCCAAATTATAAATGACATTATCATTGCTATTCCATGTTTTATCTGTCTGTCTGTCTGTCTGTCTGTCTGTCTGTCTGTCTATCTGCATGCATGCATGCATGTATATATCATATTCCTACCCTACATGTATTTTTAACATGGAAATAGCAATGATAATGCCATTTATAATTTGGCATAACCTATATGGATATATACACACACACACCATATTTGTCAGGTTCATTATTCCCTATAGGAAATTTTTCAGTTGGCTGGAGGGATGGTTCATGTGCCAAAATTTCAGCAGAGCTGTTGGTGCCTGTCTTTTAAATAACACACAAATTTCAAGTAGATTGGACCAAGGGGTCCCATTCTATGGGCCCCTAAACAAGGTGTACCTAATGGTCCTCCATTATTTCCTACAAAGAGAAAACAAATCTCTAAATTGTTTCCAAACAAAAGCCATGCCTGCCAACACTGATTAAGACATGCCTCCAATGGAAGAACCAACACAAGCCCAACAGAACTCAGTAATCCCAATAGAACCACATGGCAATGTGCCAAGCCAAACAGAACCAAAATCAAACCAGAGATTTTTTGCAGTAGATACTGAAGGGGTGCGGGTGGGGTGGGGGGAATTGCAAGCCCGAAGAATAAATAGCAATGTAAAGAATGCTTGGCAGAATCTAAAGGCACACTGGCAATGCAAGCTCAATGGGATTCATGTCAAACTAGAGGATGTCTGAAGTGGAAACTGAAGGAAGGTGCACTTTTGCAAGCCCAGCAGAAGAAATGGTCATGTACAGGATGCCCAGCAGGGCCCAGGGGCACTCTGTCAAACAAGAAAATCAGTGAGAACAGAACACATTTTTTGGGGGGTTGCAAGCCCAGAAGAACCAATAATAATGTACAGAATGTCAACCAGAACCTCAGTACCAATATAGCAGTGCAAACTCAACACTAATGTGCATCCAAGGAAGAACAAATCTAAGCCCCGATTGAGCAACACTGTAAATACAGTGAAAGGAATATGAAGCAATACATGCCAAGGAGAAAAAAAAACCTCTTGAAACTGACATAGGCCCTTTCCCCACTCACCTTTGCCCGAGGGTCGTCGAAAGGCGCCATTTGAAAAGGCGCCAGAAATTCCGCGCGTCGAGGGGGCGCGAGAGAAGCAGCGTCGGGGCGGCTGCGTTCTCGCCACCCCTGAAGTGGGGAGGGCAGCTGAACCCCACGCTACTTTAGGAGAGTAGCGCGGGGCTTAAGGAAAGTGGGGAAAGGGCAATAGAAATCTGAAACTGACAGAAGTAGCCAATTGAATTCCCTTGTGAGGCAAAAACAACGGCTATACATTTTTCAGGATAAAGATGACACCAGATTTTAGAATTCATTTGCCATTTCCTGGACCATCTTTGTTCTAGAATGGTCCTTTTGGGTCCCAGTGCCTACCTAGTTCTGGCCCCAAGGCACTAGGATGCAAGCGAAGCATTCTAGAACAAAGAAGGTCGAGGAAATGGCAGATTAATTCTCAAATCTGGTGTCACCTTTATCCTGAAAAAAGATATAGTCAAAAAGGTGTGTGAGTCCCTGGGAGCCTGCAAACACTTTTCCTAATCTTCCCTAAAATGCTGGATATTTCTGGGATTTTTCAGGACCTTCCCCCCCGCCCCAGTGCCTTAAAATCCCAGTATTTGGGATTTGGGAGAACCAAACCCCCCACCCCCATATTTCGGAGAACCAAATTTACCTCCCAAATACAGAGGCATTGCATTTTGCGAGCTGGTTCTCTCACCTCATTTTTCACATAAGTGCAGCAGTGAGGGTTTTTTTTACAGCCCCACAGTGACTTCTTTGTCAGTATATGGTCTCTTTTTTTTACTATCTACTACATCACTGGACATTTTAAGTCAGAAAAAGATATCTTGTTCTGCAGAATTATAGTTGAAATATACAGCCTCAACATCACCAGCAGATACATAAACATGAAATCGTCTTATGCTGAATGAGACCTCAGGTTGATCAGTCAGCATTTTCAACTCTGTCTGGCAGCATCTCTCCAGACTCTCAGACAGACACTTTTCACATGACCTTCTACCAGAAACTGAACCTGGTACTCAAAGCAGGTGCTCAGCCTCAGAGTCATGGCCCCATCCCATAAAGACCTTGCCAGATCAAAGCCAAAGAGTACAGATATTTTAATAAGTGGAAACCGTTTTTATGTAAATTGAATCCCACTCACATTTGTGAAATCACAAGGAGGAGGAAGTGTTTTTTTTACTGATTCCTCCCTTCCATTTATTTTTACTGATTCCTTCATCTCTGGTATATGCATTCAGACATCACAACAAATCAGAATTAGTGGAAACTGATGTTCACAAAGCAGCTATGAGCTCAGTCCAGATTGGGTGGGAAGGTGTGCTGTGAATGCTTTCTGAAATCCCCCCAGAAAGGAAGGATCAGCAAAAATTACCCCCCCCCCCCTTTGTGCTCATCTAGATGGAATCCAAGCCATTATGTGGCTTCCATGATCAAGGAACTGTTCACTATATCACTGAAAGTGTTCCTTTTAAAATTGAACAAACATATTTGCACAATTAAAGCAGCTGTTATCAATACTTTCCTCCCACCTTCTCCTCCTATTCAATCGTTATTTCAAAAAAGATTCTCACAGATCCTACTTACATTTCTAATAAAAGTACAAGTCTCTCCGTTTCTATTTCATTTATCTCTCTGTGTGTAAATTCCTCTGACACTTTTATCTCTATAAGGATTCTCCAAGCCTCCTACTCAGTTCTTTCAGACACTTAATTTTTTTTCAAAGCATGTTGTTAATGATAGATGAAATGTTTTAATGTTGGAAGATACCTGATAGATGGCTTCATTTTTTTGTAAGCCATCAATTAAAGGCAGTAAAAAAGAACACCAATGTCTGCAATAAAAAAGATGACTATACATAAGGTAACAATCATTTTAAAACTCTGGTTGTATGTCTTTGATTGGACTAAAGCTGCATTCAGATATTATAATATAAATTATGAAACTATGGTTTGATCAAATCTTGGTTATTCGTGATGACTGAATCCAGGCAGTAGGTTGTGGAACAAACCTCAAATTCTGTTCTTGAGCCTGGGCAGTCTAATTCAGTGAAGGGGGAAAATTATAGGCCAGCATGGTTGGGGGCGTTCCTAGGCTTTCATGCTAGGAAAATCTCTGGTGCAGCCTTCAGAGTTTCACCACAAAAGCAGTGGCATAAATCTGTTTCCTCTGACATTTTGAAAGGCAGGAGGGATTCTGAATTTCTTCCTGCCTGCACAAGCCAGAGCCCCTTTGGAAGTGGCATGGTGCAACTTCATCTTTGCCATGCTGTCTCTGGACACAGCACAGCTCCACCCCCTCACCCCAAATCTGGATTGAGCTCATAGCTGCTTTGTGAACTTCATTTCCACTAATTCTGATTTGTGGTGATGCCTGAATGCATATACCAGACATAAATGAGTAGCAATGCACCTAGCAAAAGAGGAGGTAAGAAGTGAGCAGCTGATTAGAACACAAACACTCAATTTACTGATCTACCATGAATCTTTAAATTAGACCTACTACCTGTCCTCTGGATCTGTGCCATCCTGGCAAATTAAAGCATGCCAGGGAAGTTTGCAGTCCCATATGTTTAATATCATCAATCACTCCCTTGAGCAAGGAGTGTTTCCGAATGGGCTGAAGGAGATGGTGGTCCACCCCCTCTTAAAAATATCATCATTAGATCCTAGTGATCTGGCCAATTACCGACCCATCTCAAACTTATCATTCTTGGGGATGGTATTTGAGAGAGTGGTATTGGAGCAGCTTCAGGGCTGTATTCGATCCAGTCCAGTCCAGCTTCAGTGCTGGGCATGGGATGGAGACTGTCCTCACTGCCATCACAGATACACTTTGCGTCCAGCTCAACCAAGGCAGATCGGCGCTGTTGAATTGCTAGACCTTACTGCAGCATTTGATATTGTCAATTATGACCTTTTGACCCACCACCTGGCCACCTTAGGGGTCTGGAGCATGACCTTGCAATGGCTTGCCTCATTCCTCAGGGGTTGGAGTCAGCAAATGAGGTGTGGGGACAGGGCTTCCACTTCAGTGTGGAATGCCACAGGGGGCTCTCCTGCCTCCACTGTTATTTATCATCTATATGCGACCCCTTGCTCAGCTGGTGTGGAATTTTGGACTGATCTGTCAACAGTATGTGGATGACACTCAGCTCATTCTGTTGATGGAGAGCAGGCCAGTTGATGCCCCTGAGGCTCTCCAGCATTGTTTGGAGGCAGTCACTGGCTGGTTGATGCTACGCAGGTGAAAACTAAATTAATTGAAGATAGAGGTCCTGTGGGTGGGTCATGAAGGGGGAGCGGTGGGATTCCAGGCACCAGTGCTAGAATCTCCCTTTCAGTGATCCCCTCTGTCCGAAGCCTGGGGGTCAACCTGGACTCATCCCTGACCATGGAGACCTAGGTAGCCCACATGGCCCAGGTGGCTTTTTTCTATCTATGCCAAGCACAGCGACTGGCCCCCTACTTCTCCCAGACTGACCTGGCCATAGTGATCCATGCCATGGTCACCTCCAGGTTAGACTGTTGCAAACTCACTGTATGCGGGCCTTCCCTTACGGCTGATCCGGAAACTAAAATTGGTCCAACATGGGGTGGCATGGTTTCTCACTGGGATCACATTTGGGATCACATTTTCCTTGTCCTGCGCCACTTACACTGACTTCCAATTGAATACTGGATCACCTTTAAGGTGTTTGTGCTTTCCTTCAAGGCACTTCGTGGTCTGGGGCCCTCATACCTCCAGGACCGTCTTTCCCCTTATGTCCCAAATCAGCCTCTTAGTTCAGCAGAGGCCAACTTATGGGTAGTCCCTGGCCCTTCTATGATGCGGCTGGCCTCCACCCGGGCCAGGGCCTTCAGCGCCTTGGCCCTAGCCTGCTGGAACACTCTGCCTCTGACCATCCTAGCCCTGCAGGACCTCAAGAGTTGTTCTGCTGGGCTTTTGGGGGAGACAGCTGCTGATATGAGTGCCATTCTCTGTATTGAGGGTGGAATACAGGTTTTTGACTGCTTTTAGGAATCAGAGTGCCTTCGCAATCTGAAAACTGCTTTTGCTCTATATAATTGTTTTAAGGTTTTTATGTTGTTTTTATCTGATTCTTGTATACTACCCAGAGATTAGACCTTCAGGGTGGGTGGTATAGCAAATTTGAAAAATAAATAAATAAACATGCTGTTAGAATTGAAAACCAAGGATATTGCTATTTTTCTCAGTTCTATATGAAACTGGAGTTTAAATGCTCAGACTGGATTATTCTGGATTTTATTTTGGTTCCTAGGAACTTGAAATAATATTTTCTAAGCATTACTTTGAGTTTTCCAGCCATTCTGTTACGTTTTGTTAGGTAATTACATAAACGGTGCATATAAAATACAGTTAGCAGTAAAATCTGTAACACCAGAACATTAGGTATCCTTTAGAAAGATTATGCTTCTCTTGATCGTAACAAATATTTTAATGCACTGGCGGCTAGAAGAACAGATTATTATACCAAGTGGCCAGTGAAAAAGAATATGTGCAAAAATTATACTTAGAAAAACTTTTACTAACATACCCTATAGCATGCACCATTCAATAAGGGAGACCATTAATATTTTGCCTCACCTTGAAACCATTTCCCAGGAATTGGATCCACATCCCACTGCTTAATGTATCTTTTTATTAAGACCAGAGAACATTATTCAGAAGTCTCTGGAAACATGCTACACACTCTGATAATCTCATCAATACATTGTTCTCATGAGGAATGCTTATCATCATTGCATCAGGATACATTTTACCCTATAAGTTGGGAAGTAAACTGCACCTACGTGTGTACTGGTTCTATCCATATACCCAGTGTTGTCCTCTCTGTCAATATGCTCTCTGCTCAGCACAGGTGACATATCATCTTGTACCAATTGCTTCTCTATAACCCTCACATCACTCTTTATTTTCTTAGGCTCTGCACATTTGCAACACTCTTGTTTAGTTGTAAAATCTCATTCTTCTCAATAAAACTCCCTTTTTATTTAGTAATAGTTTTCCTCATTATTTCTGGGCCTAATCTCTTAAAGAAGGATCCCGGTGTACACTGGTGGAGAATCCTGCTGTTGCCTGCCTGCCTGCCAATAAGCAGTCTTCTAGCCTCTAACCCCCAACTAATTTTTATTTATTTATTTATTTACATTTACTATACCGCCCACCCCCGAAGGTCTTTGGGCTGTGCACAACCTAATACAGCAATTAAAATACATCATAAAAATTTAAAAACCATACAACAGATCATAAAAGCCTAAAATTAACTATCAGACGGCAGTTAACTAGTATGCCCGGGCAGACAAGAAGATCTTATATGCCCTCAACATAGGGAATGGCTCTCACATCAACGGCTGGCTCCTCCAAAGGCCTGGTGGAACAACTCTGTTTTACAGGCCCTGCGGAATTGTTCAAGGTCCCGCAGGGCCCAGATGGTCGGAGGCAGAGTGTTCCACCAGGCTGAACTCAAGTCACTGGCCTGGGTAGAGGCCAGCCACATCATAGAGGGGCCAGGGACCACCAGCAAATTGGTCTCTGCAGAGTGCAGAGGCCGAGTGGAGACATAAAGGGGAGAGATGGTCCTTAGGATATGAGGGCCCCAGGCGTATACTACTGTTTTCAAAGGGTTTTAGTGCTGGTATTCAGGTTTGATATCAGGTCTGCTGCCAATATTTTCAATGGTATAGTCTACAGACTCCAAGGGACAACAATGGAACTTTAAAGTTGGCCCAGATGAGGCACACTTCATTTTCTCCTTTGCCAATTCTGCTGCCTTCATGGGAGAGGAAAAGCTTACCCCACTGACTGCTGTTGAACTGTCATTGCTGCAGTAGCCTTTTAAAGTTGTCACCAGAGGCCAGGTCTACCCTGAGTGAAAAAATGGGGTAGAGGTGAGTAGCTCCAGGTGTAGCATCCATTAGATTCAACAGAGGTAGACCTGGCCTCTGGATGTTAGGTATACCATCTGTAGAAAAAAAATGGAAGCAGAGCTAATGTCTGGATGCCAGTTCTACGCTGTTGAATCCAATGAAACTCAGACCTGTTATGTAGAGTTGGAGGCCAGGTTTACCCCTCTCTGTTTTCAGAGGGGAGTATGTCCATTGATAATCATGGATTTTTAAAGCTTAAGGGTCCATGGCAGCATCAGCACTGTGGCTCAATTTCAACTCACTTTCTCTTCCCCTCATTTCTCCTGCTGCTTGAGAAGGAGAGCAGGAGGCTGCAAACAGGCCGGCAGTTGCTAGTACTGTTCCCTGCCAACCAGTAAATTCAAACAACCTGAAACACTCCCAAAATTTCTGGAGGTAACTTTTGATTAAACCCCAAATTTCAAGAATATTTGGGTTGCTTTGGGTATTACTGAAATGAAACAGGATTTGGGTGTCATTTCTGTCTGGAAATACAGAATGCATGTGCCTAGTATCAGGTACCACTGCAGGCCAGGAAATATATAAGCTAATGTTATACTTGTAGTCCCTGGACACGAGGCAGCATGGCAAGCAGGTGGGCATATTAATACCCAAATAAAGACAGGGGCGGGCCTCGGCAGTCCAGGCAAGCACTGCAGCAGCAGGGCGGCTCCTCCCCTCCCCGGCCTCCCGGGGGGGGGGGGGGGGGCGGCGGAAGCTGGCCTGCAGCCACAGTGAACTACTCAGCCAGCAAGCAGTGCCCTGGCATGGAGCTACCCCATGTCCCTATGGCCGGTATGCCCCTGGTCTAGCCCAAGGTCACCCACCAGGCTTAATGTGTAGGAACATATAAACAAATCCAGTTCACCAGATTAGAGTCCGCTGCTTGTGGAACAGTGGGGGATCAAACCCGGTTCTTCAGATTAGAGTCTATTGCTCTTAACCACTACACCATGCTAGCTCTGGTTCTTCTATCTGCAGCTGGAAATTGAGTCAGCATGCCAGAGAAGTGATGGCTAATGAATAAATGAAAGCAATGAAGTCCTTGATGCCTCCATCTGTTCTTGCAGTTGATATTATCAGTATCAACAGCAGGGATGGCAAATGGAAGTGGGCTTTGGCTCCTCCCTCTGCTACAGGGTAGATATCCAGAAAAACAAATAATTTGCTTTTAAATGCCCCTTTCCTGCAAGCCTCTGTAGCTGCTATGTAAACTTTTCTGCAATACCAAACATCATCCTGTAACTGCTGTATAGTTCTACCTCCCTTCCTTGGGTTACCAAAGACAAACTTTTATGTCTGCTCTGCTACTCTGTTCTTGTTGGCATTTCAAATCAAGTCACTGCCCACTCTGCTGTCCACTTGCCTGCTTTTCTTGTGGTGCCTTCCAGCACGTATTTTATAACACTGCCAGTGCTGGTTATTACGAGACATCACCTCCTTCAAATGAGAATTTTAATTGCCACTAAACTGAAGTTTTCCTCCTATCTGTCTGAAATTTGGCAGGGAGGGTCTCTTGGGTGAGAAGTATAGTTGCAGAAAATTCCTTCCCAATTGAATAGGAAATAAAATGATTACAGAACGCTAAACGATATGTGTTCCCCAGTAAAACAATGATCTTTATAATTAATGGAATAAATACAATATTTGAAAATTTAAAAATGAAATGAAACAAAAAAGAAAAAATTGCACACATTAGCATCCACCCAAGAATCTGAGTGCCCTGGTCAATGCCAAGATGGTTAACCTTGTTAAGTAATCTTTTAAAACAATAAAACAGTATTTAGTATGAGAATGCATTTTATTAAATATTTGAGAACTTGCCACAAAATAAGCCTTTTTCTGCACCTTTGTCTTAAAGGTCCTATTCATTGGTTATGTTCAATGGTGCTGATACTAGCTGACTGTAGACCACATCAGTGGCCTAAGAATGTTAAGAGGGAGACTTAAACAATTTCACTAACGTACTAGAATCAATGAACTTGCTTATCCTGTAATTGAAAGTAGTGTTAAATACTCATGACAGATTAGGCCTTGCATAGCTTCAAAGAGTAGGGAACACGAAGTGCTGTAGTTATTGCAGTCAGCTTGGTCTACCACTAGGTGACATTGCTTAACTTAGAGAATATGGAATAGACACCAATCAAAAGCACACAAATGCCAAATAGAGAGAGAAAGGCCTTAGGTGTTTTTAGCACCCAAAGTCAAATAGTAAAATGGTGTCCACTGTTTTCTCCGTAGTGGAAAAGGTAGTCTCATTCTTCATGTCCTTTGAACAGTTCCCAGAATATCATCAGCTTCTGCTAATTTTTTCCTCCCCAATTCAGAAATGAATCTTGATGTCCAGAACCAAAGGGCTGCTGGAACATCCTCTAATATCCTCATCTCCATCCTTCTGATTCCATTGTTCACTGTCTACCATTACTAAATTAATGTTATTGCCTGGCCTTATTTTCTCTTTTATAGCATTAGATCATATATCTTTTGCCTTCTTCCTATTCTTTAAAAGTCATTCAGGTTTGTGATTAATCTTCCTTAAATTGCATAGTAAATGCTTGACTACTTCATTGATTTCTTATCATTGACCCCATAGATACTTCAATCCACATACAAACATGCTTCAGTAGGGCAAGTGAGTAATGAACTTGAAAACTTTAACTGTTACCAGAATGAGTTACGTAGTTCCAAGTGGCAGCTGGTACGTTTAAGACACCATCCTTTATGTCTAAGCCTCTTCATGTATTATCAATTAAAATGCTGCTTATAATATTCTACACATCAAAAGCAAAATTTGCTGCTGTTCTGGAATACTTTTGAATAATCTTTATAGTAGACAGTATCTTGTCACTAAGTTTTGGAAGAATTTCACTGATTTGTTTGTCATGTAAATATTTTGTTTTATTCATTTTGTAATTATTACCCAACTTGAAAACATGCATTTTGATACAACAGTGGTTCTTCCCCACTTTCACTGGAGCAGTAAAACATCAAAGGCAACAGCTTCTGCAAAGTGGCATTATTTCCTTTAAATGTCTATGATTCTGTAGGACTAATTTGCTCTGAGTGGTTATATTAAATCTTATAAAACTTTGTACACCCTTCAAAGTACTTAGCTAATTGGTTCCTGAATCAGGCTTAAAATCAGTGGTAGGATTCAGCTGGTTCGCACTGGTTTGGCAGAACTGGTAGCTAAATTTTTGGTTGGTTCACTGAAGCAGGCTGAATCCCACCACCCCAGGGAAGGGCAAAGCGAGTGGACTGTTAGAGCCCTGGAGAAGCCTGGTGCCTCGGCAGCAGGCTTCTCCAGGGCTTTGAAAGGCCCCTTGCTTCCCACTCTGGCAGTGGGAGCAAGGGCTGTTAGAGCCCCGGAGAAGCCTGCTGCCGAGGCACCAGGCTTTTCCAGGGCTTTGAAAGGCTTCTCGCTTCCTGCCCTGGCAGCAAAAGTGAGGAGGCTGTTAGAGCCCTGGAGAAGCCTGGAGCTGAGGCACCAGGCTTCTCTGGGGCTTTGAAAGGCCGCTTGCTTCCCACCCTGGCAGTGGGAGCGAGGGGGCTGTTAGAGCCCTGGAGAAGGCTGCCACAGAGGCACCAGGCTTCTCTGGGGCTTTGAAAGGCCCTTCGCTTTCCACCCTGGGGCCTTTCAGAGCCCCGGAGAAGCCTGGCTGTGTAAGAAGCTTGGCCCCTTCCATCAGCCAGGTAAGTGTGAGGCAGGGGAAGTGGGGGAGTTGGGGGGAATCTACCGAACTGGTAGATAGATCAATAGAATCCCACCACTGCTTAAAATGTACCTAAAAGAGCACGGTGGAGTGGTCAGGAGTGGTGGATTCTAATCTGGAGAACTGGGCTTGATTCCATGAGTGGTGGACTCTAATCTATAGAATCAGGGTTGTTTTCCCACTGTTTTTCACTCTCTCAGCTCCACCTGCCTCACAAGGGGTGGGGGGGGGGGAAAGGCAAGGCAACTGTAAGCTGCTTTGAGAATCCTTAAAGGTAGAGAAAACGGGGGTATAAAAACCAATTCCTCCTCTTCCTCCTTCTCCTCCGTTTATCAAGCTGTTTATGTATTACCAATAAGATTACAGGGATCAACAGGCCACCTTGTCATTTAATGCTTAGGAACCCAGGAGAATTTATCTTCATCATTCAAGGATGCAGTCTTTGCATCCAGGTGAAGAACTGATATTGTGACCTTTTCCTCACACCTAATTTACCTCATATTTGAAACACTTTGGCTCCTGCTCTTTTTTACAATGTTAGTCCACACTTACCTCTTCGAAACATTTCACAGCTGATATATTTCCCCCCCATATTTTTTCTTATTCATTGAAGCAATGCTTTGCTGGAGCATTGCTTCATTGGTTCATATTTTATTTGCTAAAACATTGCTTAATGAAAAGGCGAGGTGAAAAGGAGCAAGGTGAGGTGAAAAGGAGACTCACAAATAAAAAGGCGGGCCAGTGTCCAAGGGGGGAAGTTGAGCAACAGCACAGGGGCATGGAAATGTGAAATGTTCCAAGTATGTCCATACTGCAAGGGAAGCTGGTTCAGAAATATTTCAGCGGGAAAAATCATTGTAGAAGGCATTTCCAGAACAACAGATTAAAAGGCAAATGAAGCATTCCTGGCACCAGTGTGGGAAATTGGAGTGCAAAAGTTCAAGGAAGAAACATTTCATTATTCTTCCAGAAATGTTCTAAACAGCTTGTTCAGAAAGGGCCAGTGTTCTTTAGAATGCAGGAAGAAGCGTTGGATTTATATCCTCCTGTATGGAGACTCAAAGGGGGCTTACAAACTCATTTCCCTTCCACCCTCACAACAAACACCCTGTGAGGTAGGTGGGGCTGAGAGAGCTCACAAGAGCTGTTACTAGCCCAAGGTCACCCAGCTGGCATGTTTAGGAGCGCACAAGCTAATCTGAATTCCCCAGATAAGCCTCCACAGCTTAAGAGCAGAGCGTGGAATCAAACCCAGTTCCTCCAGATTAGAGTACACCTGCTCTTAACTACTACTTCACAACTGCTGCTCGCCTTCAACCTAAATATATAGGACTTCAACCTAAATATTCTGGGACTGAGTACCTTGCACTGTAGTTCTGAAAACATATTCCTGGGAGTAAGCCCCATATAGTAGACCTCTGTAGGATTTTCAGTAGACCTGATTAGGATGGCATGATTAGTTGTTCAGTTCATGTGTGATTCTCTGATGTCTGTAGAAGAAAGGGAGAAGGGAAAACCAATGAACATAATCCATCCATAATCCATTGTTAGAGATTTGAGAATGTTTCTGACTTTCTGATTGAAATCAGTGGGACTGACAAATTCTTAACTTCAAATAGATCATCCCTTTTTAGTTTCCTACTGCATTTTTGTAACCTTTGTTGAAGAGATGAAGTTTGTTTTGCAAAGATCATGTCAAGTTCATTTGTCAAGGAATAGTAAACTTATTTGAAAAAGGAAAAAAAAGTACAATATTTATTCCAGTTCTAGACTTGTTTTGTCCAGTGCTTTTTTCCAGGCAAAAAGGGGGGGGGGGTGTCATTTTTTATTTGCACACAAGTTACAGTTATGTCCAGTAATCTTTTGGGGAGGATGTATAACTTTTTAGGCAGGGTTAAGATAGCATTCCTTTTTAGTGAATATAGTTGTTAGATTTTGTTTAGAGTCATGGATATGCCCAGTAGTGTGTGTGAATGCAGTTTAAAGAAACTTCTTCAGAGACATAAATGTAAAAGGTAAAACTTACATTTATTCAATCATCTTCAGTTCACAACTTTGTTCCAAGAAAAGTAAATAGAAAGAACCCTAGTCTAAAGAGAATACTTTCCCTATGACAAGTGGGCACAACTAACGCGCCATCACGTGTGTGGAGGTGAGAGGATGCTGCAGTGGGAAAGGCCCCACTGAAGCAGGCCAGCTGCCATTGAGCCATGCTTGCTTTCCGTGTTCAAAGGCTAGAGCAGAAGTGAGACTAGCATGGGGAAGAAGAGGGAAGTTAGTGGGCGGTCTCCTGGCCCAGACAGGAGGGAGGGCAAAACAAGAGAGGCAACTATCTTACAGTTAGAGTGGATATACAGCAGCCCCCCAGTGTCCAGGCAGGCATGCAGAAGTCAGCTTATTCCAACACTCCCCTCTACCGACACCTGCATGCTTTCCAGGTATACAATGTTCAGTTTGTCTACTTGCATGAGCTTCCTTGGAACTTGTCTCTTGGCAGGTGGGTTTGTGGTCAGAGATGTCTGCTGTCATCATAATCAGTAGGACAGTAGCGAAGTTTCACAGTTCCTTCTGCCTGTAGGAAGTCTTTATTGATCCTTAATTCCAATGTGTTTGAGTAATGCGATGCAACTGTTCTTATCTGGAAAGAGAAAGAGCTATACAACTCTGGTTATCTTCTAGCATTTGTACAGGTAAAGGTTCATCAATGCCAAAAATCTTCTAACAACATTAAAAGCCATTTAGTAATTTCTCTTACATGCCTCAGAAACTGATACTAATTCTGATTCAGTAGATGAGTGGAGCAACAACACTGCCACTTGTTTACGGGCTTGCCCAACTTACAGCACTTTCTCCCCCATAGAAAAGAACACACTTACATAGCCAGTGGTAGATCTTAGATCTGTTCTTCTTTCTCCAGCCCAATCTGCATCAGCTGTATCCCCAATAGTGTGGGATCTTTGGTTGCCTGGCAGTTTCAGTTTAATAGAGATCTAAAAGTACCTCTTAAATGATGCCGCTCCACCACTCGTTTGGCAACAGCAGTCCAGTCTCTTGTGGTGGGTGTGCTAACCCTTCTGGACAATATACTCACAGCTGTAGCAATGTATCAAGGTCTGGTTGTCAGTCATTGCTAAGTACAAAAAGCTTGCCTATTGCAGTCCTGTAGTCATTGTTGTCAAGGTAGCAAGTCATCAGGTAGTACCCTTGTCTGTAGAAATCAGGGAACTCATTGGGGTAGGTGCATTGGATTGACACCTTCCAGGTTCCAGACTCTGTAGCAGTTCCAATATTTTTCTTGCTTCTGGCTACAAGAAGATAGCTTCCATCTGGTTCATCGTTAGATTCCCCAGATCCCCAAGTAGAAGCTGGTTGGCATCCTCCCCAGGTGCTTGACTTCTACTTCCTTGTTGAGGATGGGATATAATCTCAGCACAGCGTCAGTTCTTTCACTTTTCATGGCAAATAATCAGGTCATCCAACATATGTCCCAGGATAAATGTCCATCTCTCCATTTTCTGTGCCTGCTACTCAAAGACAAGGGTCTGCATTGCCTTGTTTGAAGCCTCCTGACTTAGTAGCATCTTTGTCGGCTAGCTTATCTCGACCAAGCTTTTAGCTGCTTGTTTCAATCCATAAGAGTCCTTTCTGAAGTTTACAGGACTAAATGTTTATTCTTTTCATCTATGAACTCACTGGTGGTTGCTTCCTTATAAATAAAAGCTCTTGTTCAGTTTCTCCATGCAAAAAACGCGGTTTTAACGTCCAAATGCTCAGTTCTCATGTTTCTATGATATGCAGCAATGGCTTAAGAGCATTTCTAATTGTAGAATATTTTTACAGATTGCAGAGGATGCAAAAGTCTGATCATATAATCTGTTCCATAGATCTGAGAGAATCCTTTTAGCAACAAGTCTGGCCTTATATATCTCTCCCTACAATCTGACCTTCTGCCATCTTGTTTTAGCTTTAAAAACTTCCATTTACAACCGATAACGTGCTCTTACCCTTAGGTAGCGTTCGAGGTGAGAGTCCATGTTTTGGTTTTTTTATGTAGTGCAGCCGATTTCTTCTTGATGCTGCCTCTTTCCACTTCTTTGCTTCTGGTTCAGGCATTCGCTGTAACTCAGCCCATGAAGCTGGATTTCATGCAGTGACGGCGCCTCTTTGCGAGGTGGTAAGGTAAGTTTCTCAGCTGGAACTCCCACTTTGTTGAGGCCGCGCATGAAGCCTCGTGGGCCCAAAGGTCTGTCTGCTCCTCCGCCAGTAGTACCTGGTGACTCCTCTGCCTCACCCTGTCAGGTCTGGGATTTCCACCGCCTGCTCCCTCTTTGGGTTGGAGTTACCATTTTGCTGGCATCTTGCACGGTGATGTCATCCTGGGACTCTCTGGGCGATGTAGGATCAGCTGGGTCGCTATCGCCATGCCTCCCTCTGAATGGTCATCCATCCACAGCAGGCTTGCCATCTCTGGAATTCGCTTCGTCCAAACTGCACAACTCTGCATATAGTGGTAATTTGGTTAGTTTCTGGATCAAAAAATCCTGTATCCCTTACTTTTCTGGAGAATAGCCCAAAAATATGCCTGGCTTGTAGTGAAGTAAGGGTCTAGCTTTGGATCTCTCTTTTGCTTTGGTATGTGAAGGCATAAGCTTTTTACATCCAAAGACTCTGATGTGTTCCTACATTTGGTTTCCTGCGTACCATGCCATAACTCATATGGAGTTGCTTCTGTGGCTTTTGGTTGGCAATCTATTTTGTAAGGTAAACTGCGGTCATTGCTGCCTCTCCCCAGTGCATTTCTTGGAAGGCCTGAATCAATGAGCATACAACCGAATCATGTCCATTATATAACGATTTCTTCTTTCAGAAATTCCATTTTGTTCTGGGGTATGTGGCGACAGTAAGTCTGTGTTTGGATCCCATGTTCCCTCAAGGAAATTGTTTATAGATATGGAATTGTATTCACTCTCCCATGCTCTGTTTGAAAACACTTGGGTTTCCTATTAAAACTTATTAGATACCATGGCAACATAGTCTCTTAATTTCTTTGTTCAGTCTATGAGACTTTTCTTCTTTTTAGCAAATAACACGACAGTGTACCCATTCTCGAGTGATCATCAATATGCGTAATATGACAACAGATAGGTGTTATTACCAGTTGATGCTACGGCTATTTGATTGTCCGGTCCACATAGATCAGGAAAGTGAATTAAGTCAAAAGAGGGCTGCTTAGAGCATAACTTTGGCTTTGCTTTGGGCAATGAAGGCCCTAGTTCCCTTTCTCCTCTTAAACAATAACAATCCACACAATGGAGAATTAGGTTATCATTTGGGACCAGTCTTTTATGGAAATACCACCTGTTACCAAGTCCTTGCTTTTCCAGCTTCAGGATGGCCTAACTTTATCACGGTGGGCAAACCTCACTATGCCAGAGCTCCAAGAGACTGCTGGGTAGAAGTTGCCTTGGACTGTGCAGGCTTGTGGTTCCTCACAGTCCAGTTCAAAGCACTCCATTTCTTAGGGTTTACCTGTGGAATATAGCATCACCATCAGCTACGAGATAGGTGCAATACATTATTCCTCAAAGTGAACAGCAAATCCTTTTCTGATAGTGTAGGGACAGCTTTGATCAGATTAGTCATTGAAGACCTGGAATAACAACATACAGGACATTTTCTGCCACAATCTCAGTTCCATTATCATCCATCCACTTGGCAATGTAATAAGCAACTTTTGCCCTTTTGTACCATTCACTGGAATCTGTTTTCTGTATTGGCTAAATACACATTGCATCCCAGCATCTCTGTCTAATTCATTGAACAAAGCAACGTATCTGAAGCCTATGTGCCTAGAAGCACTAGCTATCAATAATCCCAAGGCTTATATTTTCGTGGTTTTTTTTTTTTTTTTTTTTTTTTTTTTTTTTTTTTTTTTTTTTTTTTTTTTTTTTTTTTTTTTTTTTTTTTCATTAGTTTGTATCATGTGGGTTGTGCAAAAGTTGAACGGGATTTTAGGAGTAAAATCCCTTTGGTCTGTGTCAATGAATAAGAAAGTGTGAGATGGCTTGCTTGCCAGTCTCAGCATTCTTAGCTTAAGGTCGACACTCCCTCCTGGGAGGTGACCAGGTTTTATTGCTAATCTGGAAACAGAAGGGTGGATGCTCCTCACTTTCCCCTGTAAGGATTAGATTTCCTGTATCCAAATGATTTTAGTTCCCACCCTTTGCACTCCTGGCTTCTGTGGGCAATCGTAACTTGAGCTTCATTCTTCCTCTCATGTTCTCCAGAGAGGAGATACTCTTGCTGCTTGCACCGTAATCTCAGACCTAGTTAGTCCTAGAATTTCCTCAAATGTGCAGTCTTTGCCATTTTACAGTAGACACAAAAGCTGAATATTTCTCAGGCAATGAGCTTAAAAGCAGTCCAATTTTCAGTTCTTCCTCCAGAACTGTGCCAGTGGTTGCTAACTTTTCAATCAGATTCAGCAATTTCTCTATATGGCAATCCAGCATCTCCATTTTCTTGTGAATTTGATTGAAAATAGTTAGTTTGAATAAACTCACTTTTGCTATTTCTGTCTTGCTCTCCAAGACCCTTTTTAATGCTTCTAGCATGTCTTTGGCAGAATCTTGTCGCTTTAACTTATACACCAGTTGTGAGTTTGTGAGGGTACTAACAATTACATTCATGGCCTTTTTCTATCTGTCTATCTTTGCCATCTGGTCTGCTTCTAATATTTTCCACTGTTTGGTTTTGGATTGTGGATTAAAACAAAACCTATGCCCTCTCTCCTTTACTTGGGATTGAATCCCTGTAGAGCCATGGAGTTAAAATTCAGGCTTGTAAGCTTCTCAAAGAATTGCCTTACGCTGGGAGCCATTTTTAATGCAAAAGGCTTTCTCTGCAATCTCAATTGAAGTCACTACACACAAAGAGGAAGCAAGCCTTCAGGCTATGCAAACGCTTTTGTTACTAAACGCTGGCCTGTTTAGAGGCCAAGGGTGAGGCAAGAGAAAACACAAGAACCAAGGCCCTTAATGGCTGCTAAGCCATGCAAGGGAAAAAAATCTGCTCCAACTTCTTTAAAAATATCTGAGGCTTCAAAAATAACCATCCTCTGCTACCATGTTAGATTTACGTTTAGAGTCATGGATATGCTCCATGGTGAAGATTGTGTGTGAATGCAGTTTAAAGAAACTTCTTCTTCAGAGACATAAATGTAAAAGGAATTGAAACTTACATTTATTCAAATCATCTTCTAGTTCACAACTTTGTTCCAAGAAGAAGTAAATAGAAAAGAACCCTAGTCCTAAAGAGAATACTTTCTCACTATGACAAAGTGCTGGGCAACAACTAGCAGCGCCATCACGCAGTGTTAATGTGGAGGGTGAGAGGGATGCTGCAGTGGCAAAGGCCCACACTAGAGCAGGCTGGCCATTGACCATGCTTATTTCGGTTCAAAGGCTAGAGCAGAAGTGAGACTAGCATGGGGAAGAAAGGAAGTTAGTGGGCGGTCTCCTGGCCCAGACAAGGAGGGCAAACAAGAGAGGCAACATCACAGTTAGAGTGATATACAGCACCCCCCAGTGTCCAGGCATGCAGAAGTCGCTTATTCCTACAATAGTAACCAAATTTAAATGAGGGAGAACAGTGGATGTATAGGCATGGAAACGTAGATTTCTCTGAACTTCATTTAAGAGTTTTTAAATCTTTCTTTTCTAGGGGGAGGTGATATTGAATATTTAGATTTCTACAAACCAGTAGTGTGGTTCTGGATCCTTGTGGGCCTTGCTTATTTTGCTGCTGTCCTGAGCATGATTGGTGATTGGCTAAGAGTTATATCCAAAAAGACCAAGGAAGAGGTAAGGAATTCTTGTAGAATTTACATTAGCACAGACATCTTTCACTTTAAAGTTATTTTCCCTTTCATTTTCATCAACAGTGTATTTGTTTTAGCCTTTTAAATGTATTTACATCTTTGATCAGACAATGTTGTAAGACTGTAGTGCAAAATTTCAAACATATATTATTCTTGTAAATGCTTATCAGAATCATATGCAGTTCTCTCTGTATAGTATGAAGAATATACCATCGAGTCTTAACCAACTCATGATGATACTATCCCTAGGTTGTTCCAGGCAAAAGATTATCAGAGGTTGTGTGTCATTACCTTCCTCTGCATAGCAACCCCAGTCTTCCTTGGTAGTCTCCCATTGAAATACTAATTATTATTATTTATTACATTACATTTATACCCTGCCTTTTTCTGGAAGACTCAAGGCTGACCCCGCTGACCCTGGCTAAATTGGGCTATTCAAACTGTTTCTCTCTACTGACACAGTATGGATTTAGTCAAACCAAATAACACTTTATTAATACAGTCGGACAAGATTCTAACAGTTCTATAGTTTGTGTGAAACTATAAGTGTGAAACAGACTTTTCTCTGTGATACACCTCTGAAGATGCCAGCCACAGATGCAGGCGAAACATTAGGAACAAGATCTACCAGACCATGGCCACACATCCACCACAACCAGTTGAATCCGGCTGTGAAAGCCTTCAACAGTTCTATAGTTGTTCGGGTCTTCTTTAATAGGCTTATAATATTCACGTTTTTCTCCTTTCAGTTTTTTGTGCCCGAACTTTATAGACAATTCTGTCAGAGAGAACTAATAGTGATTACAGTTATCCCTCAATTATATTTCCCTTTCCAAGTTTCATCAGTATTAGGTCTCAGAACCTTAAGCCAATAAACGGACTCTGAGGTATTGATCAGCAGCGTTAATTGATGAGGTGTCGAAGCACCATACTTGGCAAAGCCAGTTCTGACGAAATTGGCATTCACACTTCCCCTTATTCCCTGCTGAAAGCCCCCCTCCTGGTTTCCCAAGAATTTGTGAAAAACAGTCTTTGGAGCCAAGGCACCCCAAGGTCGATAGCAGATAGCTTCCTGACCCACGAGATAATGGATGTAATTCTTTTCTCATGGAACAGAGGTGCCAGGGGAAGTGTAGTTTCCTACAAAGCAAGTGAAGCCAAAAAGTAGAGATCAAGGAAAGAATGCACAGATGCCAGTGGTTACATATAGCAGGCTGGTTACATATATCTTTGTTATTTTAGGCAGTTACATAGAACTGGAAATGCATCTTAATCATACAAATAACATCCCACTGACATTCAGTGAGATTTCATCAGTGGAACAACATAAATTTTTATGTGACAATGAACGTAGCAAGGTAATTTGGGATTCTGGGAGCTATAATTAAAAAACAGTAATTACCTTATAGCAGGACTCAGCAGTCGGATTGATTTACAGCAGAACTTCTCCTTCCTTACATAAGATATAATGTTCCTTTAACCCTTGCTCACTGCAGAGCTCAGTAAAACAGTGACTATAAGCAAGTGGAGCTAAAGGAATAAATGCTAAAAGCACTTAATTGCTTTTTAGATATCTCTTCTTGTTATAGGTGACAGTTCTTCACCAGAAGATGTAGATGACAGCTTAAGGGAACAAATGAGGACAAGTAATATGGGTGCCCATTTTCCCCTCATCAGGATTAAAAGCAGCTCGGTGGCTTTTTTTATGGGAAAAAACCAGAGGAATAAAGGGTTAAACTGTCTCTTCTCATAGAGGAGGGGCTGTGGCTCAGTGGTAGATCTTGGCATAAAGGAAGTCCCAGGATCAGTCCCCAGTATCTTCAGTTAACAAGGTAGTAGGTTATGTGAAAGTCCTCCGCCTGAGACCCTGGGGAGCTGCTGCCAGTCAAGAGTAGAGAATACTGACTTTCTTTCTTTCTTTCTTTCTTTCTTTCTTTCTTTCTTTCTTTCTTTCTTTCTTTCTTTCTTTCTTTCTTTCTTTCTTTCTTTCTTTCTTTCTTTCTTTCTTTCTTTCTTTCTTTCTTTCTTTCTTTCTTTCCCGCCCTTCCCAATAGGGCTCAGGGCGGCGAACATCATAAGCAGATAAAACAATGCAATATAAACAATACAAATATCAAGCTGAGCAGTTAAAAACTTTGATGGACCAATGGAATGATTCAGTACAAGGCAGCTTCAAATGTTTATGCTAGTCTCCTACTTGAACAAGCAAGCCCAGGAATCATATTCATAACAGCTGTGTGGACTTGGTTCCTTCAAAACACAGCCAGAGTAATGTTCCATGAAGTTACAACCAACTCATGGTGAACCCATCCCTGGGCCGTTCTAGGCAAAGTGTTGAAAAGTTGGTATAGAGTAGACACTTGAATTGGAAGAATTATGCCCAGACAAGGATGTATATTTCTTTGCACACTTCCAAGGTTAATATTTGAGATAAGTCCAGTCTCATTGGATGTACATATAATTCCGTGATATTCCTAAAATTCAGTGTGACTTACAGAATGGACCAGTTTAAAACTGTTTCCAAAAGTGGCAGCATCTTCTTAGTTTTTTTTATTTTGACATAGTATGGTGCAAGTTGTAAATACAGAACAACAACTGTGTAAGTGTAATACAGAAAATAACCCATTATCCCTGAGATATCACATATTATTTTGTCCAGTGGTACATTAGAAATTGTTGAAAGCCTTGTTTCACAATAAATGTCTCAATCTGTATTTTGGCCCACATCTATGGACCATTAATCCACCCTGAGAAGGATCCTCACCTGTTCTCATTCTGAGACATGTGTGTTCATTTGCAGGAATATATATACACACTTTACTTAGTTGTTTTTTGCAGTGACAATGGCTATAAATTATTTTAATTAAAATGTCACTGGGTTTTAACAAACAGCTTGTTTTCTTGGGAGAGAGAAAAGGAAATCCTTTCTTAGTCTACAGATCATATGAAGAAACATTGCTTTTCAACATAAATACCTTGGGTAGTGTTCACCACTGCCCTTAGCTGAATTCATCTTGAACATATGCTTATTTGCATTTTTTTCATAGAAAGTATTAATTGTATGTTTTGGCAGATGTATTTGTGTCAATAATCATGTCTTTTATTTCTAGTAGCATTATTTAGTTAGAAAGTTCTGAGTCCCTTAAAAATTTTGTATTCATTTATTCCCATGAGAATCTGGTATCCAATTAATAATGGAACAGTAACCTAGAAGATGTTATTCTTATAAACGTTTTAAGGAGCACTGCAAAATTTAAACAAAAATCATGTTAATCAGAGTCTTGTTTTCAGAATATTCCCAGCAGTACCAAACTCTTGATTGTCCCAATTCATTGGGATGAATATTACTGAAGTTTCTTTTCACAAACATTGCATGGAAATGAATGGGAATCACTTGCCTGTTTCAAGAAAAGTGTAAGAAATTTTAGTTGACTGTCCCATTAGGATGCTTTTTAAACTGTCCATTCTTCATCATCCCCCCATTCAGGGTTGTGTATGGCTTATGAGATTGCACCAGTGAACATGGGGAGTATGTCACCTGAAAAGGCTATCCCTGCCCCTTGCAAGAGCATTCCTATACAAACACTGGATAACCTACCAGTTCACTCCTAGTGGAACATCAGTATTTATTCATCATCTGCCTTTCTCACTGAGACACGGATGTCAGCAAGGGAGGGGTTTCTATCAAATAGGAGCATGCACTTCAAAAATTCTGTTTCAGTGTAAGATTCAGATTTTTGGTAGGGCATCAGTTCTGTTATCCTAAATGTCCAGTGTGCCCATACCAGTTCAGGATTCCATTCCCATTTGGTGAGGGGGATCAGAATTTTTGAGTACTGGAACAACTGTTTGGCAATGGCTTGTGCCTCTAAGTTATAAGTGCCATTATTTCCTGTTAAAGCAGAACTGGTTTCTAGAGTTCCAGAGGACATATCTACTTGCATAGAATATAAAAGCCCTTTTAAATTTAGAGGGACAACATGCTGCCAAACAGCTGAACCAACTAACAGCTGATGATAGCTAGACCTTCCACCAAGCCCTTGTAAAGTTTAGAAGAAAAGGATGAATTGAAGTGGCCTTGGACTTAATTGGCCAGTATCAGTCCATTGGTTACAATAGAGCTCAACTGAACAGTGCGAAAATGGCTTTTGGACTCACATGAGCTTTGATCTATGAATGGTAGGCCAGGTCTTTAAAATGCAGAGTCCAGGCACTGCCTAACTTGGGATGCACAGCTTCCCAAAATTCAATTTGGGAGATATCAGTGAGCCAAAAAAAAAAGGCTTTCCCTGTTTCCTGGATTCCAAAAAGTAGTATGGTATTCAGATCTTATTTTTGTGGGGGGAAGGGAATCTGATATTATTTGGCTTTATTATAGCCAATGGAGGATCTATGGGGGGGGTGGGGTGGAGAAGCTATTTTTAAAAAGAGAATGGCACCAAAATTGCTCAACAGTTGCCGGTACCAGTTGACAGAAGAATTCCCAAGTTTCAAGTATGTTGTGACAAGGGTCCAATTCTAAGGGGCCCCTGAACAAGCTGCCCTCAGCCATCTTCCATTGTTTCCAAAGGGATGGATTTCATGTTTTCTCCGGGGCAAAAGGTAACAGCCAAACACACTTGAGCATGTTACCACTGGTCAAATGCTTCCCATGCAAATATAAATAAGAACAAGCCCAAGAGAACCAATGCAGAACTAGGGAATCCTGTCTGAACCACAAGCCAATATGGGAAGCCCAAGAGAACCAATATCAACATTGGGGGCTACTTCTGCAAGTCCCACAGAATTAATGATAATCCATAGAAGTCTAGCAGAACCACAAGCCAAGGTGACAGTGCAAGCCCAAGAGAACCAATGTCAAACCAGAGAATCATAGCAGAATAAACTTAAGCAAGGTTGGGGCACTTTTGCGAGCTCAACCAGTGGCAATCCACAGAAGCCCAGAAGGACCAATTTAGCATTTTGGCAGGCCCAAAAGAACTAGTGGCAACCCACCCACTGAACCTGATAACTAGGTAGACCCAGAGAGACAGACACAAGAAAAACACACACCTGCCCAGAGAGCTAATCTCTCCAGTGAATGAGCTGGCCAGCCTGCTCAGTGATGCTGCCTTCGATGCAGGGGCCACACATAGTCACCAACAGGTAGATCTTCTGCTTAGTAAATGGTTCAAAGTGAGACTTAATGCCCTGTTGTACCCTCTGTACCAGTGCATGCACTGCTGGAACAAACTCTACATGTCCTACTTCTGGGTCCAGAAAGGCAGTCATCTTCTCCTGTACTGATTGGATCATAAGAATTACCAAACCCAGGGTTTCTATGTTAGATGAGAGCAATTTGGTGCAGTTCTTAAAGGCTGTAAGGATCACCACTGTTTGTGAAATAGTCAACCACTCCTTATTGCCTATTGATAAGAAGCCAATTCGCAGCTGATCAGGGGGAACAGCTTAGAATTGGATTCTGATCCACCCTTCCCTCATCAAAATGGTTAGAGAGTGAAGATGCAAAGGGGAGAGGAGAAAGATTGTGTTTATTGTCTATTCCCTGCAAGGTATAATGTTTTTGGTATACACTGCAAAATACAGAGAAAGAGCTTGTTTCTTTCCAGTATCTTCCAAGCTGAGTGGCTGGGATACAAACAATATTTCTGAGCTTCCCATTGCAAAAGGAAGAGAAGAAAGAGCTCACCCATCTCTAATTTGCTACATCTCAGACAGTCTAGGAGGCCAAAAAGTTTCCAGAGGGGGAGATCAGAAGAACATGACTCCAGCTGATCAGTTGGGTATATCCTGATCCCTAACCCCCTAATTTTTTTCTGATTACAGGGAAAAATTTCTCAAGCAGGAGATCAATATCCCTTGCAGCTTCTGACTGTTGTATATAGCCTGTTTCTGAGAATAGACACCAACAAGTTACAAACAGGTTAATCCATAGATCTTTTGGCTGTTTGATCACCACTGCTGAATGCAAAGTGAGATAAATATTGGGTATTTGAGCATCCCTATTAATAATGACCCTTGATAGCAGCAATCAGCAAGTGAGTTCCACAGTTCTGCTTATGGTGGTCTTGCTATTTACCCAGCTCCCCTCCCCCTTGGGTTGTATCACTTGGGAAGAATGGTGTAGCCATGGAGCCAATACGTACCCATCTCTTTCAGGGAGTTGCATAAAAACTATGTCTGCCCCTGTGTCACCCATACTAGTACAAATGCCAGAGTTGTTTCAGCAAGCTGCTGGAGCAGCTTGACACTGGCATGGATATGCTGATGTCTTTTGGAGTTATTCTAGCATTGGGTTTAGTCACCATCCCAGGATTAACTGAACATGAGAATGCTGCTGAAAATGGACTTTCTAGTGAATCGCAGCCATAATCTGTAGTGTGGACTTCAATAATCAGGAGCAGACTGGGATGTAAAAATGGCCCAGGCAATGGGCCCTACTCATCCCCACTCACACCCAGGGAGAAAGAGAGGAAGAGGCAGCCTGCCTGCTCTGGCCCCTGGTCTGTGTCAGCCCTACCTACCTAAAGGAAAGAGGGAGAGGTAGCCTGGCTGTGCAGTAGGCTGGGCACCACCCTCCCTTCATCGTATGAGGCTTGGGCAGGCTGAGCATTGCCTTCTCTGCCACTTAGCTCAGCTGGCCCAGGTGGGGGGAAGACATTTGCCCACCAGCTGAAGTCCTGGTAACCTTAATGCCCTGTCTGCCCCAGCATTATTCAAGATAAGAGCTGTTGAACTCCAGCTCTGTGTTCCTGACAACTTTTGTCAATGCAGGGAGACTTACAACATGATTATGTTGATCTGTCCGCAAGCAGATTGCAGAGGCTGCAGGATATAAATCTTTTAAATGAATGTTGTGAACAGTTCTATCCACTTTGTCCAGAATGGAGATCAGTTGCCAGTGCCATTTTTAGGGAGTTTAATGTCAGTTTACTATGTGCTCTAGCCCCTAAAAAAGAAATGTAAGTACCTTCAGGGTTTGAATTAATCCTGCATTATACACTCAGTGTGCTGTGCCTTGACAGGCTCTGTTAGCACAAAATGTTCAACTGACTGTTGTGCTATTGTCTTTGTCACATCTGTAACCTAAACAAATATATTCATTGTTACTACAGAAATCCAAAACACATTGTCAACTGTTCATGTTCACTTGACTAAAGGAGAATCTTATTACATAACACTGTTCCTCTGTGGTTCATTCGTTTTGTCTTTTTACTTCTGCTTAAATGTACTTGTAGTCTCATGGCTGAGTTTTCTGCTCATAATTATGTCTACTTCCTGTGATCTAACTGTATCACAGTGGTTTACTTTAATCCAGGCAATTAATCCAGGGCATTAATATGCTCAATAAGGTATATTTACTGGGAAAATGGCTGATTATTTTTTAGAAGTGCTCAAGTCAAAGACATAATGGAAGCTTGATCACCTCTTCTGTACCAACCTTATGTGCTTTGTCCAGTTTTATGTCCTGTTTTAACACCGGCTCTGTCCTGTATTTTGTTTTATTTTTACTGATATGCCTAGTAAAGGTCAGTTGAAGTTAAAGTATATTTATCTGGAAAATGTATATGCTTCATCTCCTGCTTTAGGTGACTTACAAGTAAAACAAAGTCATTTGATCAAAACACAAAGCTATGAAAATAAGTCATTAGTGATATTTTAACCATTAGTGGTATTTTAAAATATGAAGTTATATGACTGATTTATTTGATGATGAAAGATGGCATTTTTTTCGTAAGCAGAATTGTTTATGTGTTGTCAGCCATAGCCTGTGAAACCCCTCTTGGCATACTTTGCATATGACCTGTCAAAGCAGGACTGTTCCTAACAATAGTGTTCAAAATATTGTTTGCTTTTACCAGTAACTTCAGAAAATGCTTCTCTACTGAAAGGGAAAGTTGAGAATGCCAGTTCTTTCTGTACTGCAGTAATCATGCCCATACCAATGAATCAGTAGCCCAGGCCCAAATAATCTTCATGGCAGGATATGATTTTAGCCTTTAGCTTTTAACTTCCAGCAGTGAAAAGCAAAAAGTGTCTTGGCTGGGTTTGCAGAAAAGAGGAGACTAAGTAGAGAAAGTGGCAACAACAGCAAGAAGGAAAACTGTTACATTTCATTGTTGGGTATGCTGAGCTGGTTTTATTTTCTCTTCATATAAGCAACCATTGTTGTGCACTGATAAGCCCATTAGGTGTCTGTTTCCATTTTAGAAAAGGATGCTGTCTGTTGTGGGCCTCAGAAGGATGGGGCATCTTTCTCAGCCCATTTTAAACAGGTTTCTGGCCTTGATAGCCCTGGATGATCCAGAGATTAACAGAAATAATTCATCCCTGTTGATATTTCTGGATCTCTAAATGGGTTTTGACACTTGAGCAATCTATGTTTCTGGAAAAATGCAGTACAGCTAATTCCTGTTGTTCTTTTTGTCCCTCTCTGTTTGTAAGGGAGAAACAGATACAGAAACAGAGAGTTGGTCCAGTCATCTCTATTGCATTTGTGTGGTAAACAGAAGAGAGGTTGTTGACTAACACTTAATCTTGCCAGGAAAGAGAAATAAAATGCAAGCCTTTACAGATCAGATACAGATTGTCTATGTGCTGAGGTTCTTCACTATCCTAGAATTAAACAGGAGAACAAGAGTTATAATTTATGAAATGGTTTTAATTTATAAAACAGCTTTAATCATAGTATTCAAAGTGTTGTATAACATTTTAAAAAGATCAAGTCAGAAAAAATACTTAAATTAAATTAATTTTTTTTAAAAAAATCCAGAGCAAATAATTTACAATTCTACCCTGCATGGAAATTTACCTAGGCTCAGGACTTAGGTCAGCATAGATAACCGGGTTTTCATTTGCCAGTGTAAAAAATGGAGGGATATGATAAAACAATTATCCCAGGTGAGGTTGTTCCACAACATAAATTCAACTATCAAAATGGACCTTCCTTAGGTCTTTGGTGACCTGACTTCCTGACAAAATAGAATCCAAAGCTAAACTTTTCCAGTTGACATCAGTGGATAGGTCTAGGGAGCATAAACTGCACTCCTGTCCATGTCTGTCACCGAAATGTTCTGTGAAAAATTGACTTTCAAGGAAAATGTGAACCCATCAGCCAGTCATCATCCCCATCACATGGTCCTCCAACTATAAACACTTCCATTTTGTCTTCACTTCAGTCTATTTTTCCATCATTCAGCCCAATTGGAAAGCTAGCACAAAGAACGAGCTCCTGCTTCTCTATCTGATGTACAAAAAATCTAGAGCTATAGTGTCAAAGAGTAGCTGGGTTGATCTGTAGTAGAAGGAAGGTCTGATGATTGGAGTTTTGACTGTCGAAAGATTATACCTTGACTATCTTGTTGGTCACTAAGGTGACCTCAAATCAAACTGTTAGAGCTCATTAACACCTTACTTCAAACTCTCGGACAACCACTCTTCAGAGCTCTGTTTATGTGTGTGTGTATGTGTGCATTGATTTGTGATATACACAATATGCAAATATTGAAACCATATGAAAAGAGTGGAATCATTGCAAAGCAGTGCTTTCAAACTGCCAGTCACCTCAGCTGGTCCAGAATGATTTTAATGATTTACCATATTTAAGGATGTTCAGAGGTACAGTATTCAGTGGTAGGTAATCTCTGATCCCCTGATCATTTGCAAGTCTGGCCTAAAGACAACCCCAAAAAACAGAGACAAATATTGTAGTTATTATACCAATTTTTATCAATATATATATATACTAGTGCTCATCTAAAACTGAACAAAAATAGTGGGTTTTGCTATTGATTTTATTATTCTGTGTTGAAATGAAACCTTTTCAACATTAGAACATTAGAACACAATAAATATTTAATGAAAAAACACACATTATTGAATAGAACATATCAAAAAGTTTTATATATATATATATACACTTATCCAAATTCACTATGACCCTTCCCCCAATCACCTGGATATCAAGTTGAGGTTTGCTCAAGAACACTTGCATCTATTGTTGCAACAATATAAATGATCTTCTGATGTAGTGCTGTTATTTATAGACACCTAGAACACAATCCTATGGGGAGGGGGGATTGGCTTGTGTAGTCAGCACAGGACTGAGCTGGTACATTTGCCCAACCCCAACCCCAGTGCATTTCAACCACCAAGGGCAAACTGGGAAACAAGCTGGAACTGTGGATCTCAGCAGGGCCTAACCTGGATGAGAGCCCAGCCCCCAGAGCTGTGTTGGCATCCAGGAGGAAACCGCCATGACTGGGGCTGTTCTCAGAGTGGAGCCAACTTTAATCAGCTTCCACTGACCTTTTGGCTTGTGAAAGCCCTTGGTGTAGGCATTAGACTTACACCACTCAAAAGGGTGGAGTAAGTCCATTTTGGGCTATAGAGGGCTGAAAAGTAAGGCTGAGAGATCTGACACGGACTGAGTGGGCACACACCTAAGGCTCTTCAGGAGATCCTGTCAGCCTATTCTAACTGCTACCTCTTGGATATATATCGTTAGCACTGTGAGGAGATTTTTCCTTTTCCCTCCAAAACTGGCTGCTCTTATCAGGCTGGATTGGGCACTCTTAAATGACTCCCTGAGGCTTAATAACAAGCAAACAAAGGCCGTTTCCACACAGCCATGCTGCGGGGGGAGGGGGGGTGTTGGCGTAAACAACGCCGATGCACCCCCCCCGAGACCGTTCGCACGGACGGTCCCAGTAGGGGCGGGGAAGACGGTGCAGCCTGCGCGGAGGCTGCGCCATCCCCTGAATGCCTTACCATCCCTCTGACCTTCTGGCACATCACCCAGGCCAGGGGACATGCCCCCTGCCCTGCGTGACAGCTCTGGAGTCGCAGGAAGGGGGGGGGTGTCCCCTGGCTTGGGCGATGCGCCGGAAGTTCAGAGGGATGGTAAGGCATTCGGGAAAGGGGGGGAATGGCACCTTCCAGCCGCTGCAAGGAGACTCAAAAGGGCTAACAAACTCATTTCCCTTCCCCCCTCACAATAAACACCCTGTGAGGTAGGTGAGGCTGAGAGATCTTAGAAGAACTGTGACTAGCCCAGGGGTAGGGAACCTGCGGCTCTCCAGATGTTCAGGAACTACAATTCCCATCAGCCTCTGTCAGCATGGCCAATTGGCCAATTGGCCATGCTGGTAGGGGCTGATGGGAATTGTAGTTCCTGAACATCTGGAGAGCCGCAGGTTCCCTACCCCTGGACCAGCCCAAGGTCACCCAGCTGGCGTGTGTTGGGGTGTACAGGCTAATCTGAATTCCCCCACAGCTCAGGCGGCAAAGTGGGGAATCAAACCCAGTTCTTCCAGATTAGAATACACCTGCTCTTAACCACTACAGCACTGCTGCTCCTAGACACTGGGGGATGGCCTGCCACAGCTGCTAGAGGCAGTAGCCGATTGGGCATTATAGTTCCCCAGACTTATTGTCCTGGGAGATTTTAACATCCATGTGGATGCAGCCGTTTGTTCAGTGGCTGTGGACCTGATGTCATCTATGGGTCTCTCCTTGATTATCTCTGGTCCCACTCATGAGGCTGGTCACACACTGGGTCTCTCCTTGATTAACTCTTGTCCCACTCATGAGGCTGGTCACACGCTGGATTTGGTCTTTGGGGCAGGAATTGAGATAGTCGTATCCTCTGTGGACAGAGTGCCATGGTCCAACCATTATGCCCTGAAAGTCCAGGTGGGTCTGCTGCGCCAACCCTGTCTAGGCGACAGGCTGATTTATGCCCAGTCGCAATGACTTATGGATCCTATTGGTTTCTTGAATGCTCTGCGGGATCCTGAGCCCACTGGCACCCACTATGAGCAGGTAGAGGACTGGAATTCCAGGCTCTCTGATGCCATCAAGGTGATTGCTCCCCGGTGTCCTTGTGCCTCCACTCATGGCTGGCTTCCAGGTACTCCAAGGAGTTACGCTGAATGAAAAGGGAACTTATATGACTACAGTGAGTATGGAGGAGGTTTCGTGATGAAGGCCCTTTCTGCACGGGGCCAAAAACAGCGGCCCAGGGACGAAAAACACTGGTCCCTGGGGAGCTGTTTGTACAGGCAGCGCTGTTGCAAGGCAGCAGTGCTGTCCTGTGCGGCCCTGAGCGGCGTGAAGGCGCCACTTTCCACCTCCCTTCCCGAGGGAGGTTTTTGGAAAGCACCACCTTCCCATCGGCACGGTGCGAATTGCACCACGCTAAAGGCGCTGCTTTCCCGTCCCCCACTCACCTTGTCCTCCAGCACCAGTCTGGAGGGCTGCTGAGACCCGCCCACGCTGCCCTCTGACCCCTGGAGGTCGGAGGGCAGCATAGGTGGGTCCCTGCAGCCCTCCAGACCAACGCTGGAGGACGAGGTGAGTGGGGGGGACGCAGAAGAGGTGGCTCCGTGAGGAGCCGCCTCTTCTGCACTGGCCTCTGTGGGGGCCGCTTGCACACTCCTGTGCAAACAGCCCCCTCCCATCCACCGGCATAATATCTGCCAGTGGAGAGACGTCCTTATAGGGCGTTTACAAAAGCCTATGAGATGGTGGCGAAGAGGGTGAAGAGGGATTACTTCTTGTCCTGTCTTGTGTCTGTTTGCTCCCACCCGGCGCAATTATTTCATATTATTCGGTCACTTTCCTCTCTAAATGAGGGTTCAAATAGTTCTGAGTTGGCTCATAGCTGTGAGGCTTTTATGAGCTTTTTCGCAGATAAAGTCATGTCGCTCTGCCATGACCTTCCTGCCACTGGAAGCTCCATGGCCAACTTCAGGTCCTTGCCTGGACCAGTTTTTCCTGCTCTCTCAGGCTGATGTTGATAGGATTCTAGCTGCTGTTAGACCCACTATCTGTCCTCTGGATCCATTCCCCTCTTGGTTAATTCGAGCTTGTCAGGAGGAGTTATGACCCCATCAACTGCTCCCTTGAGCAAGGAGCATTCCCAGGTGGGTTGAAGGAGACGGTGATCTACCCACTCTTAAAAAGACCATCTTTAGATCCTAGTGATCTGGCCAATTACTTCCACATCTCGAATCTTTAATTTCTGGGGGAAGGTAATTGAGAGAGTGGTGCTGGAGCAGCTTCAGGATTGATTTCAGGGCCCCATCCAGTACAGACACGTCCGCATTTGATGTCCTACCAGTCTGGCTTCCGTGCTGGGCATGGGACAGAGACCATCCTCACTGCTGTCATAAATATACTCCACATGCAGCTTGAGCAGGGCAGATCAGTGCTGCTGGTATTATTAGATCTTACTGCAGTATTTGATGTGGTCGATCATGACCTTTTGACCCACCGCCTGACTGCTGCTGGGGTACGGGACATCACCTGTGGTGGATTGCCTAATTTCTCCAGAAGTGGAGTCAGCAAGTGTGGTGTGGGGATATGGCTTTCCAAAGTTACCCACTAAACTGTGGAGTGCCTCAGGGGCCCCTGTTATCCTCACTCTTATTTAACATCTACATGCAACCCCTTGCTCAGCTGGGGCAGAGTTTTGGCTGACTTGTCACCAGTATGCTGATTAGGCTTGGTAAATACCCTAAAAAATTGGTAAAATTCGGATTCAAATTTATTTGGGCATAAAATTATCTGTTTGCCCAAATAAGACAAATAAAAGATTCAGATATACCTGAAAATTTGGGTATATCTGAAAAATTCGGGTCCACTTGAATTTTTTGTATTTTCGGGGTGTTTTTTCATGTTTTGTCCTTGCAAGGGGCACATTTTTAAAGCTAGTGGCACCAAACCTTTAGGGAATCACCCAGAGACTGTTCCTGATGATACCACCTGAGTTTGGTGAAGTTTGGTTCGGGGGAGCCAAAGTTATGGACCCCCAAGGGGGGTGCCCCATCCCCCATAGTTTCCAATGGGAGATAACAGCTCCTGCACGTGAAGTCTGCTGACTGAGTTCTCTCTGAACCCTCACCCCCTTCCCCCAGAAGCAAAGTTTCCTCTCCCACACAAACTTTAGCAAATTTGGCTGGTTCCTTTCAGGAGACTCACACCAGCAGCCCTGCAGGAAATGCCCCCACCCAGAGTAAGACCCCCACCAGAGTGCCTCCCATTGAAACCTCTTCCACAGAACCAGCTGGGCATAACAGAAAGCCCTATTGAAGTCTATAGTGTGAAAAGTAATTTTTTCCACCATAGAACTTGTTGAAGAGTCTGGCAGATTCTGGGGGATTTCTGAGTGTGTAAGCACTGGCTGCACATTTTTTAAGATAAAGGCGCCAGACTTTCAAGATGGCTCCAAGAGGCCTCCTGGTAATAGCATCCAAGCTTAGTGAACTTTGCTTCTGGGGGCAGGGGGTGTGGGTTGAGAACAGTGACTTACATGACACTAGTAATGAAGAAATCGCCAGTTTATTAATTTATTATTAAGACTTAACCATTCCTCACAGTTATCAATAGATTTTAAGAGTTACAGACTCCTTTTGAGGCCTTAAAACTCAATGAAATAATCACTTTTATGCTTTTATCTGCCGTCAAAAAAGTTGGAAAGTTTCTGTGCCTGTTATTTTAGATTTTAAGAATTCCCTGTCAGTCTTCAGGTATGGCAATGAACTGAACGTAGAATAGCATTCCTAGCTAAGCAGTGAGTTAGCACAAGAGCCCAAGCAATTCCCCACTTCCTAACAACTCCATTTGAGCCCATCTGCTTTCAGAAATGGATGTGAACTTTGCAGTGCTTAAGACATTGAAGAAAAGTGTTTTTTAAAAAACAAAGTCAAAATATTCTGAACTCTAATCTTTTGATAGAAAATGTGATACTTAGATTATCCTCAACAAGTTAATGGGAAGTTTTATTTTTAATCTATTGACAAGTGCATCAGGGAAAATGATTTCAGAGCTTCAGACAATGTATTAGTCATAATTGTTAAAAATTACAAGAGTGCAGCAGATTGAAATATCAGACTTCAAATTGTTCTCTCAATGCACTTTAGAAGATGGACGTCTTCAGCCTACATTATTTAATTCCATCATTTATTTAGGGCAGTTTTTTTATGGTGATGATAGAAGCATGTACAGTTTTTTCCATAATAATAAAAGTCAGTTAAAAAACAAGAAACCAAATATATTTGCAAAGAAAATTTAGTTCTCTGGCTCTTTCTGTGGTACACAATATAGTATAACTTCATTACTTACCTATCGGTACAGTTATTGATCTAGCCCCTGTTTTATCAATCACAATAATGCATGAGCTATCAATATGTTCTTGTTCTCATCAGGCACCTATGAAGTGCTGATTAGACTTTATAGGAGTCAATATGCTTAATTGTTTTGAGAGGCCAAGATATAAATTTATTAAAGAGGAGTAAAGCCAAAAGAATAAACTTCCTACTGAATTATGAGACAAGTATTATTAATTTTTCTTTTTGTGTGCCATGTTCCATAATATTGGAACCCACCCTGAACAGGTAGTAAATGCTAATGGAAATTTTCTTCCAAATGAGTTTTCTTAGGACTGCATCCTAAAATAGTCTGCATATATGGATGAATTAAGTGGAACTGTGAAAAAGGCATTAAATGTTAGGCTGATATTTTCTAAGCAATGAACTTTTCCAGGCTCAGGAAATATCATTGGTTTATTTTAACTCGCCTTTCATATATGAAAGACAACCCAATATGGGGCAGAACATTTTAAAATATTCAGAATTACACAATATGTGAAATAAAAATGAATAAAAGTAATCAATAATTACAGCCAGAATACTTTTATTCTTGATCATTTTCAAAAGCTCAGCCAAACAGGAAATATCTTCTACCACAGAAAGCTCTTTACAGCCTTCCTAAAAATCATGCAGTATTTGGTCCACACAAACCTCACAGGACAACAGTAGATAACATAGTAGAGAATTACTTGTTAGTAAATCTTGGGTGGTTAGAGTGTTCAAAGCAAGGGTTTATTCCACCTTCTGTATCTATTCTTATCAGTTGCTCCTGATACCACTCTCATATTGTAAATCCTGTGGGCAGGCATTATTATGTACATAGTCCACATAAAAGGAAGGTATAATCCCCCAAGGATAACTTTTTATACAGTGTGGATTATTTTGCCTTTAAATTCTGTTGTTGTTTTTACAACGCAAGATTCAAAGAAAAAATTAAATATAATTCTTACTGGCATATTTGGGGAAATTAAATAGCATATACAACTGGAATTTCAATTGCTTAGCATTAGCTACTGAAGTACGACCAAACCCCAAATTAAGCGAAAATTGACTGTAGCATAAGGTAATGTCATACCTCAGGGAAAGAAGAAGGCTGAATATTAACCAAAATATTATTATGAAGAGAAGGAAAAACTAAATTACACAAGTTCATTGCTTATGTGCTTTGGCAGTCTGAAAATTACACAGTTTCCCATCAGTAACCTTTTGAGCTTATGTCTGTCACAATACATAGCAAACGGAACCATATTATGAAAAGGTAACATTTTCTTTAAGTGCATATGAGGGCACAGAAGAGTTAGCAATGCCAAGCAACAGTTTGTGATATTATTATATAAACATCTGTTATGCAGTGGAAATGTAATGGAGATGGATGAGACCTTCATAAATTTAACAGAACCAAGAATATCCAAGCATCAAAAGAAAAAGGCAGGATCATTATATGTGCTATGCATTGTTTAGGATATGTCCTTTTGTTTGAAGACACCCAAGTTTACAAACAACATTAAATGTGATTTGAACATTTATTGTAAAATGTACAAACCTAGTACAAAAATAGCAGCAACATCAGTTATAAAAATCAAGCTTTAAAGCAGAAGGATACAACTCATTTCAAAGCATAGCACATAACAGCATACAACAAAATGCTTACAAAAATTATAGATAAAATCAATAAAGTCATTAAAACAGTAGTTATTCAAAGTGAACAATAGAGAAGGTGAACAGCAAATAATATAATAGAAAAAATATTTTGGCATTAACTAAAAAAACTACCTACCAGCAGAGAATCGTTAGGAAAATGGCTAGGGAGAGAATTCCATAATGTTGAAGACGGTGCCAAAAAAGAAGAAATCATAATCCTTGTTTAACAGATTTTAATTAGGCGAATGACTGAACTCCAGCCACCACAAATGTGTGAAGATACATAAAAGAAGTATACTGGACAAGGACCATGTAAAATTTTGAAAATAATCACTCTTACTTAGAAGCAGTCTTAGTAGCAGACAGGCTGTCAACACAGTTGATCCAGGATAGGTATCATCCACTCCCTATGTCTAGTTTCTTTTTAAAAAATGGGCTGAAGAATTCAGCACCAAAACCCTTTCATGACTATTCCACTCAGCCAGCCAAATGCACAATCAGTTCTTGCTTGGTTGACACTACCGGATCATTGTGTCTAATGCAGTACAAATAATTTCCAAGCTATAGCTTGTGCAACTTTCCTTTGCATGGTCCTCTTCAGACATGATCACCTAGGAATGCCAACCAAATGAGGGAAAGACATTTGGCTGTCTTTGTAGGACTGTCACTTGCAAAGTTCCTAGGTGCACACCAGGTGAATTCAGATAACTGTGTTTTCCCATTGTATAATGATTTCTAGAGAGACACTTGTTCGTCCTCTTCTTCAGAATGAGTGGGCATGAAGAGTGAAGATTAAACAGTTTGAGTACATTATGAGTAGGTCCTAATACATAGCAAGCTGGTTCTTTCTGGGAGACTGGCAATAGCAAAGGAGAATGTCAGCTCAGGATATTCTCAATGGAGAGGTTATCTAAAATAAGATTACTACCCTTTTTCTGGTCACACAACGATGCTATACATTCGTGGGGTTTTTACTAATACTGTTGCAAATTTCCATGGACAGATCTATGCTTGATCTTTATTTGGAGTTCATCAGAACATCTTAACCTCCTCAGAACAGTTAACAATAGCATACACCAATTTCTTTTAGATTTCAATTGGGAGGAAAAGAGCGGCCCTGAATCACCAGAGCCTGCCATTGTTGCCCGGGAAGGGAACTGCTGAGAGATCCCACCCTGCCTGCCCTTAGTAGGGTGGAAGGCAGGCAGTGGTCATGCCCACTATGGGCATCCACGTCATAAGAACATAAGAACTAGCCTGCTGGATCAGACCAGAGTCCATCTAGTCCAGCACTCTGCTACTCGCAGTGGCCCACCAGGTGCCTTTGGGAGCTCACATGCAGGATGTGAAAGCAATGGCCTTCTGCTGCTGCTGCTCCTGAGCACCTGGTTTGCTAAGGCATTTGCAATCTGAGATCAAGGAGGATCAAGATTGGTAGCCATAGATCGACTTCTCCTCCGTAAGTCTGTCCAAGCCCTTTTTAAAGCTATCCAGGTTAGTGACCATCACCACCTCCTGTGGCAGCATATTCCAAACACCAATCACATATTGTGCTTCCTTTTATTAGTCCTAATTAGTCCTAAGAAGTGCTTCCTTTTATTAGTCCTAATTCTTCCCCCCAGCATTTTCAATGAATGCCCCCTGGTTCTAGTATTGTGAGAAAGAGAGAAAAATGTCTCTCTGTCAACATTTTCTACCCCATGCATAATTTTATAGACTTCAATCATATCCCCCCCTCAGACGTCTCCTCTCCAAACCAAAGAGTCCCAAACGCTGCAGCCTCTCCTCATAAGGAAAGTGCTCCAATCCTTCAATCATCCTCGTTGCCCTTCTCTGCACTTTTTCTATCTCTTCGATATCCTTTTTGAGATGTGGCGACCAGAACTGAACATAGTACTCCAAGTGCGGTTGCACCACGGCTTTATATGAGGGCATGACAATCTTTGCAGTTTTATTATCAACTCCTTTCCTAATTATCCCCAGCATAGAGTTTGCCTTTTTCACAGGTGCCATGCATTGAGTTGACATTCTTGTGGAACTATCAACTAAGATGCCCAAATCCCTTTCCTGGTCTGTGACTGATAGCACTGACCCTTGTATCATGTATGTGAAGTTTGGATTTTTTGCCCCTATGTGCATCACTTTACATTTTGCTACACTGAACTGCATTTGCCATTTCTTAGTCCACTCACCTAATTTATCAAGGTCTGCTTGGAGCTCTTCGCAATCCTTTGTGGTTCTCACTACCCTACATAATTTGGTATCATCCGCAAACTTGGCCAGGAACAGATGTCAAACTAACTGGCCTGTAATTTCCTGGGTCCCCCCTAGACCCTTTCTTAAAGATTGGTGTGACATTGGCCATCTTCCAGTCTTCAGGGATTCCAGTCTTCAGTCATGTCGCCGGCACGAATCATGACCTCAGTAGGAGGGATGGGCAGGAGCCTTATAAGGCTTCTACCCCTCCTTCCTCAACACTGCCATGCCAAGATTGACCGGAGTTTGTATGGAGCTGCACCAAGTTTGCATCAGGTAGGGAGGTAAGATCAAGGGTCCTTCTCCCAGCCCCCAGCCATGTGGTGCCTCGCCTTCAGGGTGAGTTTGGCTTCCTCAGCAGGGGTGGGAGGATGCAACGGGTCCTTCAGAGCCCAGCACGGCTGACCGAGATCAATGTGGTCCTCGTGCTGGTCGGGATTCCCTGGTGGGTGGGCGAGGGGAAGGTGGCCTGGCTTTCAGGCAGCCTCCAGACCGGCCGTTTGGTGGCAGCGTGGGCTCCTAAAGAGATGGAAAGGGTGGCGGCCTGGCTGCTGGGGCCGCTGCACTCTTCAGTAGGGCTGGGGGGAGGCGCTGGGTGCTGGCACAAGCCCCCCCAGATAAGTCCTCCTGGCATAAGGCCCCATGCAGTCAATCAAGGCCGGTGTGGCTCACCTGCATGTTGGGACCCCCTGCCGGGAGGGGCAACAGAAAGACATCCCAGCCTCACAAACAACCTGTTTGAGTCTTCATTTGCCATACAGAGGATTGGAGGACATGAGTCCACTGGTCCCGCCCCCTACCTCTGCTTGATCAGTGGGTGCCCTGCGCAGGCAATTGGAGACTGTGCCTGTATGTGCGCTCCAACTCTCTGGTAACTGACAATGTTTTCAGAATATTATTTGTCCCAGGGGATGGGCAGAAGCTTCCTCCATTTGTTAATCCTGTGTGGACTACTTGTATTTCCTCTGCTTGGCACAATTGGCCTCCCCATGGTTGGTGAACACACACAGATGGGCCGTCTGCATAGGGCTAGTGATTCTCCATTGTCTCCAGTAGATAATTTTTACATCACCTATTATGTCAGTGTTTTGGGGGTAAGTGAAAAAAAGTTACATAATGGATTCACCAATATGGGGGCAGAATTTATGGAAATGGTTTGCTAAGGGGAACAGGAGTTAATCCTAGAGCAGCTGTTAGGATTTTTTACAAGTGTCTGTTTTATTCAATCAAGCGAGGGTTAACTGTTGAAGTCACATGACTAGAATAACACAAGTGAAAAAAGGTGGGGAACCATTGAACTATGTGTTCCTTTTTAACTGAAGATGCTGGCTATTGAACTTGGGACCTTCTGGCATAATCCAAATGTTTCTTGAACAGCATCAGGATTGGTGTTCTGGAAACAAGACAGAGGAATTAAAGCAAACTCCTTTGCCTTTGAAATTTGCATTGGCAGACACTGCAGCATGCCAACAATAGCTGTTTACATTTGAATCCCACCACCAGAACCGGTTGTTAAATAAATCCAAACTTTTCTTCTCCTTAAAGCTGAGTAATTCTCCCATAGTTGTTACTAGGCTTGAATGCCAATGAAAAATATCAGTAAATTTTGGGTTGACTTTTTTTAAACCCAGAAATTATTGGCAAAGCTGAATAAACCAATATTTATCGGCTTTGTTCAGGTATTGCTGACAATATTCGAGTAAAACCTCCCCAACCTGAAATGTTTCAGTCCTTCCCCTCCCCCACCATTTCCCAAAACTTCAGGAGCTTATGAAATGGTGTGGGGGGTGAGGGAGAACTGCCTCTGGCAGTTCACTCCAAGCTTAAACCATGCATGGGGAAAATTCTCTTTGATCTCCCCCCATGCTCTTCCAGCCCCATGGGGCATGGAAGAGGCATCGATTTTTTTGTGTTTGACAGATCTGACATGCGAGATCTGACAGGTCTCCACCCCCAATGCTCTTCCAGTCCCATGAGGCTGGAAGGGCATGGAAGAGGTGTGGATCTTGTGTGTTGGACTGAGGTAGCTCTGCCCAACACCCAAAATCTGATTTCTGCCCCGCATACCCTTCTAGTCCAGCTAGCTCAGAAAGGGGAATCCATTATGCTGCGGTCTCTCCCCACCTCAATCCCCGCCATCCCCAGGCTCCATCCCACAAATCTCTAAGAATTTCCTTACCTGGAGTTGGCAACCCTATTTCCCACCAACAGCTAATCTTCCCTTTCTGTCTTAAGCTTTCCCTCTTTCCTCCCCTGTCGCAGCCTCTACCTAGGAAACTATGGCCCAGTTGTATGGTGCCAGACACTGGGCCAAGCCACTTGCATTGTAGGGAACGCTCAAAGACTTGTGGAGTGGCACCTCACTTTCCCCTGTAGTGGCCTCCCCACTCTAATTCCTCTTTTGTTTTTGTTGGCCACCCCCATACCCTCTCCCATTTCCCAGCCTCATTCTCTCCTTCTCAACCATTCTCCAATGTATCTTTTATCTGCCATTCACCTTCTGCCATATTTATTATTTATTTACTTTATTTATAGTCCACCTTTCCACATCCCTTCTCCAATATTACCTCCAATACCATGAAAAGCCTAAATGTTTGAAAATAATTACGTAAAAGAGAACTGTAGTAAAAATTACTAGTCCGTGGTGGGATTCAGCAGGTTTGCACCACTTCGGCAGAACCGGTTGTTAAAATGGTGCTTGTAAACAGCCAGTTGTTAAATTATTTGAATCCCACCATCGGAACAGGTTGTTAAATTATTTGAATCCCACCACTGATTAGTACCAATAAATGCACTTCTGCATGCTGAATGTTCAGGAACAAATTTTCCACCTTATGAAAAGGGTCAATATGTGACATTTTTAGAAGAATGGTTTAGCCTTTTTTCTTAGTTAAAGAACTCAATAAATATTCTAAAATCAAAACATTCTTATCTATTTCTGATATAATAATGAAGGTTGTAAACTTGCACTTGGAACTTGGCAGATTTTAATTTTTGTTTTGTATCCAAGTGCCTTTGCTCAAATTTAACAATAAGTATCATTTTATGCACAGAAACTTTATCATAGATCAGGTGTTACCAGAGATCAGGTGAGTGTTATGCAGGGTAAAAAAATACCATGTCAAGAAACTTAACTGCAAATCTGGGTGGAGAGGATATAGAGGAAATTGACCATATTCTCTGAGTGACTCCCTTCACATAACACAGCATGATCTTTGTTCTTTTTTAAAAAATTTTTTATTAATTTTCTCAAATATAGTTTAAAAACAGGTAAGAAAATATAGAAAGAGGGAAAAATACAGTATCCATAAACTGTATCTTTATAAAAAATACAGTTTGTGTGTGTGTGTGTGTGTGTGTGTGTGTGTAAGCTCTATTGGATCTTAGAATTACACCACTGAGAACATTACATAGTTTCATGATCTTTTTTTGTTTCATTATTTCTTTATTAAAAGTGTTTATAAAAGCAATAATTGCAGTTATAAATTTCCACAATACGAATCTATTTATAAAACAATTATGTGATTATAAAGTTAAGTTCCATTTTGTGACATAGGGTGTAAGCTTTTAATAGCAAAATTCTGCATTATTCATTTGGTTTAATTTTTTAAAAAAGATATTGTCTGGCTAGTATCAATTTGGTTGCCAATGTCTGAAAATTCAACAAATAGTACTAATTTATTTAAGTGTTTTCAAAAGAGACTCACTTTGGAATCATTTCATCAGTAGTCTATCATTTCCTCTCTGAATTTAATGTCATAAAAATAGTTCAAAGTGGAGCTTGAATAAAACATTCATGTTTTGTCTGCTCCTAACCGTAGGGAATGACCATAACATCTATACCTTTTTAGTTAACTAAATAATCCAATGTACTACACACTGAGGCCCTTTCTGCATGGGCCACGCGAGCGGGGGTGCACTGGCATAGTCTATGCGGTGCACCCCCCCGGGGCCATTCGCATGAACTGTCCTGCTGGCCCAGCAGCCGGTGGCATGCCCTCCGCACTGGCTGTGCTGCTCCCTGTGCCCTTTTACCTCCTGCTGACTCCCATCACTCTGTGGAGGCCAGGGGACATGTCCCCATATCCATAGTGATGCCTCCAGGGTTGGAAGCCAGGAGGTGTATCCCCTGGCCTTCACAGAGTGACTGGAGCCAGCAGGAGGTAAAAGGGCACTGTGCGGAATAGCAAAATCCACTTGCAAACAATTGTGGAAGTGGATTGAATGTGCGTTATTCTGCATATGCGGAAGGGGCCAAACGGAATGTCATCCAAATACAATAAAGACTTGGGAGTACGTGTTACAATGATATTAAAGAATCATATCTTTTGAGTATAAACATTCTAAGGGCACGAACATTCTAAGGGTGACAGTTACACACAGGCAGCTGCATGGCCTGGTACGCCAGGAAAAAGATGGTTTACCTGGCTCAGGTGTATTGTCTGACAGCGGGAGGTACGTAAGAACACAGTCGGGGGAATGAATAAGTGTCTGTGAAATTTTCAGAGCGTTTGGGCCAGCAGGTGCGGCATTATTCTCAAAGCAACAAACACATGGTTCCATTTATATATATATAGATTAAAGCACGTGGAGGTGTTTTTGTTTCTTACAAAAAGCCGAGTATATAGGTAAGGAAATAAACCCCTGTTTGCTCCCACTCCATCTTTTATTTCATTGTGTGTTTGGTTGACTGAATGATTTTTTTTAAAAAAATAATCCTTGTCTATTTGCAAATGAGAATTTTAATTACCTTTAGATGGGGGGCTTTCTTCTGGCTGCCTGAAAATTGGGGTGTGGGAGTGGGAGCCGTCCTTAGATGAGAGCTACAGTCTCTGAGAATGGCATCCTAATTGACTGAGAGACAGAAATGTCACAAACAGGAATATGTTTTCTGTTGAAACCAAGGCCCCTTCCACACAAGCAGAATAATGCACTTCCAATTCACTTTTGATGCATTTTGCAGCTGGATTTTACTGTGCGGAACAGTAAAATCCACTTGCAAACAATTGTGGAAGTGGATTGAATGTGCGTTATTCTGCATATGTGGAAGGGGCCCAAATACAATATTCTGCATATGCAGAAGGGTAATCCAAATACAATAAAGACTTGGGAGTATGTGTTACAATGATATTAAAGAATCATATCTTTTGAGTATAAAACACAGGATGAACCAAAGCCTGAATGAATTTCTATGCACATGCCAGGTTATATTGAGCAAATATATATTGTGCCAAGTGGCCAGCCACTGTATCAAGGTCATGTAAATCAGTTAGAAAGGAAATGGTTATTAGCTTAAATTAGTGAGGTCTTTCTTTACTTTATGAAATGAGGGCATCTGGAATGTGCATATATCAGCTTATAAAGTATTAGTAGCAGCGTTCCTTATTATAGTATCCTTGAAATTTTCACATATTGACTGCAGTAGAAGTGGGAAACAGCAACCATTCTGCTGACTTGACTAAAACTGTCACTTGCCTTAATCCTCATTTGAAAGATGCACTAAAAATAGAACAGCGACAGCTGACATTTTTCTTTTAAAAGCTCTTTCCATCTAAATTTAGAAATGTCAGTATTGAATCTCACAGGGATCATTATACATGCAGCCAGGGTGTCCATAAATAACCACGACATCTCCCCTGGTAACAACACAACAACAGGCAGTCTGGATTGCAGGGAATTCAGTGCTCCCTGTCCAGATGGGATCCCTTCAGCTGTCCGGGCTTAATTTTTAAAGGCAATTTCATCTCACTGGCCTAGATAAAATTATAAAAAGAGCTGCAAAATGTTTTTGCTGCAGCGATTTTAGCTGTTTATGACAGTGTATCCCTTTTATTGTATTAATATGGCAACTAAAATTTTCCACTGGAACAACATAGTTAGAGACTGAGAACTGATGAAAGTGAATATTCAGGACACCAAGGAGAAGTGCCAATGGGCATGTGCTTCTTGTCAGCCTTTTGGGCACAGTTTACCCTTTGTTTCTTTGGAGCCTTTCTTTGGAGCGGTGGCTTAAGCTTTTTTTTTTTTTTTAAAGCATAAAGCAATGTTATTTCTCTTTCTTTTTTTCCCTCTCTGTTCTTCCCTCTGTTGTTTGGTTCTTTAGGTGGGAGAGTTCAGAGCTCATGCAGCTGAATGGACGGCCAATGTCACTGCAGAGTTCAAAGAAACACGCAGGCGTCTAAGTGTGGAGATTTATGACAAGTTCCAACGGGCTACCTCCATCAAAAGGAAGCTCTCTGCAGAAATGGCAGTGAACCACAGCCAGGACCTGACTCCTTGCAAGAGAACCTTGTCTGTCAACCACCTCACCAGCGAGAAAGATATCTTGCCTGCCATTACAAAGACAGACAGCATTTATATGAATGGCTTGACTCCTCACTGTGCAGCTGAAGAAATTGCTGTTATTGAAAACATTAAGTAGCACTGACTTTGAATCCTGATCTTTTAATAAGAAGAAGCCTATGGTTTAGAATTACCTTGTAGTTCCTGAGATTTTTTTCCTGTTCATAACTGATGCTAATAGCATTTTTTATCACATGCATGAGTTCCAACTGAAACCCACCACAATAAGGATTCAGAGTCACCATCGTATTTTTTGAAAGACACAAAATGAATGGCACTTTTGTCATTGACAAATGCTGGAACAAGCAATGTCTGATGCCTTTTTTGTGCCCAGACTGTTTTTCATCTCTCCTAATGTGCCATATGGCGTAACGAATGCATAATATCGGTTTAGGTTAACAGTGTAGCTTTGAGGGATCAGTCCTTAAACTTTTCAGGGTCTACCTTACCATGCCTAGGAATGGACCATGTATGGACTACGAACTAAATGTAAATGGCAAGAAAATCTTATGCAGCCTTTTACCTAAGAAATTTTTGTCAGTGCCTTATCTTTTAAAGAAACAGAACCTCTATAACTCTCATATGGGTTTTTGTCTGTTGATTGGTTGGTTCCTGCATGAGTAACATATCTCATTTGAGCTTTCATCATGCCAAAACAATGATGTTTTAAGGGTGGATAAAGCTGAGGATACCAGCGTTGAAAGAGATGCCAAATCAAAGGACATCAAAGCAACACTCCTAAGTCTAGCTTTAAAGGCACTGCAATTATGAGGGTGCAAAAGGTGTTCCCCAGCAAGCATTTGTTTTACTCAGGTGCAGATGATATGTATATATATATATACACTCTGTAGACCTGTAGAATTTATGGATCCATGTCAGGTATCATTTAAGCTATGGTCCGCAATTCAGCCCTGCACATCACATACCAAAAATTCTTCAGTGTTGTGTTGCTAAATTATATGATAGGCGATAACAAATACTGATAACTTGGTGCATTCAAAAGACTCATTTACATACCAACAATCCAGAAAAATTCCGATTAAGCAGCAGCAGAATGATTTCTAGTCAATATAAAGCTGCTGGTAGAAAGGGAATCGAAGACAATTTTGTTCTAGCCATGTCATGCCATAAGCTATATTAGCACAGGGATCCTGCCTGCTGGATTGCCTTCCTGAATGTTACAACGTACTATGTTTTCACCCACTTTAGAGGTGGGAATTAAAGTGGGAATGCAGCTGAAACTGGCATCACTGTGACTTTCTCCACTGAGAATATAGAAGGTATCTGAACCCAAATGCAGATGTGAACAACAGTTGATCAATAGCACAATCTGAATATCAATGGATATTTGGATAGACTAGGCTGATATGCAGATCTGAAACCTATCCTGGGGATTTTTTTGGTTGTTTTAAAGAAAAAAAACATGGCTTTAATTTTAAAGCCTCTTGTGTCTTTGTATCTCTCTGTGTGTGCAAGATTCAGAAGGAATGCAGGATTAAAATAATGTAATGGATTATTTTTTAAAATTATTTTAATTCTATTGCAACCTGGCTGTATATTAAATAAATGCAACATCCCTAAAAAGATTAATAGGCAGCCTGATTCTCAAAGCATAACTATGGCATAATGCCATGGAAATGACTGAGGCTTGCACTTGCAGAGCTGTTTGAGGCTCACACCCTTGACTCTGAGAACATTAAAGTAAAATGGACCATTGATTGGACACAACTCCAAAAAATCCATATTGTCTGACTAGTAAATGACATTATGAATTATGAATGTTAAACTAATGGATGCTTCATTGTTTTTTCTACAAATCTAAGTTATCTGTGTAAATAGCAATCAGTGAAGAGTGAATGAGAGTACACATCTCAGATCAGCAAAGTTCAATTAAATACAGCCAGGCTCTTCAAAGAAAAAGACCCTGTCCCCACCATTACCCCCAGCACAGTGTTCTGAATGTTGACATGGTAAGAAAGGTCATCTTGCCATGTATAAACTGTGAATTGTAATGAAAATAAAAATAATAAAGTTTTTAATTAAAACATACCTTACCAAGTCTCCTACTTGTTGCCATTATAATGGTGAGAAATCTTTTGTAAGATCAGCACAGTGAAGCTCTGGAATTAGAATGATTTTGTACCAAATTGCAATTGTTAGCAGATAAAATAAACTTGGCAGATTCAATAACATCATATCCTTTTAGCATCAACTTGTTTGTTCTCAAATTAAACTTAACTACTTTTCTTGTTCCTGTCCCTTTATATTTGTACATTGTCTTAAGCACATTGGCCTCTATCCTGAAAGCCCCTTTAAATATAAAAAAGAACTGTAGACACACAACAGACTTTATGTTCTTGTTGCTGAAGATCAGCACTTCTTTTCCAGCGGTTTTGCACGCTGCTTTTTAAACTTGTAGGGATTTGGATAGCAACTTGTGATTCAAGAGTGAATGCTATTATTAAAGCTTAGCTGCTTCTGCAAAATATTTGCTCACACATCTCTTATTATGTAGAAATAAGTTCTGTAGAAATTTTTCCCAGACATCTAGATGTCTATGTGGGAAGATTTTTTTTATATGGGAATGCATTCAGTTTATATGAGCCCCCACATATAGCCCAGACAAAGGTTTTCCAATTCACTGAGAACAAGTCTTCTGTTATGTTCAAAGCTATATATGAACATAACAGGAACAATAATATGCAGCAGGCAATAGGTCCTTCCGTACCTAGAACAATACTTAGAGATATTACATCAGTGCAGCTCACAAGTCACCCTTGGCCATAAGGAGATAACGATAATGACCTAACAAAGTTGCTGTAAGAAAATGATATTAAATAATGTATGTGAATCACTGTGAACACTTGAAAGCATTATAAATGCAAGGTATTATTTGAGTTCTTTTGAACCATCATGGCCAAGTTGCATATCGGTGCAGCTAGGATTAGTGCCCAAGAATTTTCCTGGACAGGAGGAGTTGCTAGTCCAAGTCAAGCAAACTGGTACAATTCCCAAAGAAACTGCAAAGGATGTCAAGGTCTGGAGTATCAGATTAGTCTGTCATGCAGTGAAAGTGATACCTGCTGATTCCTTACCAGCTGAATCCTGGACTGGTACAGGGACTGGGTCATCAGCATCATCTTCATCAACCTATGGACATCTAGCACCAATGGCCCTTTTCCAGGGCTAGTGTAATATCTTCTCATTTAGCTAGAGATTCACTCAAACTATTTGGACAATTAGAATTTGGAAAGATGAAAAATCTATTTATTTATTCATTCATTCAATTTATATACCGCCCTCCCCCAAAGGGCTCAGGGCGGTTCACATCAATAAATACATTAAAACAATAACAACTACCAGAGTCACTAAAACATTCCACCCGCACAGAAAATTAAAACATATTTCATTGATGGCGTCAGAATTATCTGTTTTGTTCCCCTTCCCACTCTTCTCCACGGGAGGCCAGATATTATTTATAGCGAATATCCAATGTTACCCTGGCTGGCCAAATGCCTGGCGGAACAGGTCCATTTAGAAAGCATTTGAACAATGCATCAAGAGTTGGGATGTTTGTTCCAACTTTGGATCCACTGGTTTAGCACATTAATTCTGGCTACCCTCCCATGTTGAAATCTGGACATGGATGCTCTATCCTAGCTTTAATCAAGCTTCAACTTTCCAGTGCCAAGATCACTGGAAATTCTGAGATCCATTCATGATTACCTAGTAACTACATCTGTGCTAGTCCTTCTCTCATCCATCACAGAATAGCTATGTCATAAGTAAATGAAACAGCAATAGTAATGATGGAGAATCCAGAAGGTGGCCGACATACTATGTTTCAGTGTGGCTGCTTTGTATCCATGGGCGCTGATTTGGCATCCTTGGCATACAATACAACTGTTCTAGAATCAAGTGATTTTGATAATAATTACAAGTGCAGGCCCAGTGATTAAGGGACTCAGGAAAGATGGGGAGGCAGAGCCCCAACATCATAGAATAACACAAACACCTCAGCTAGAGAGAAATGGCCACAATTTTATTGAAACAGCGGCTGTCAAGAGTCTTGGCACAGCATAGGCCATGGATCCAGTTACTGGATGACCACCCCGTAAGCTGATAAATATCAGGTGACCCCACTTGTCCACTGATAATTCCCCTCCACCCTACATCAATAGCCGGCTGGGCCAGGAGGGAGGACATTCAGGATGGCAATTAAATGGGTTCCACATGGACTCCTTGCCACTCGAAGTGAGCCCACACGTGACAGCCCCCAAGCTGGACATGCCCCCCAAAGCACTCACCCCAAAATCTCTTAAGGGAATCCACAAAGCAAGGGAAAGGGGAATGCAAGCCACTTTCCCCCCAAAGAATCCAGCTCCATGCTGCTACCTTTATCAAAGCTGGGTGTGCTGCCCAGCTCCCACCAACACTCTCACAGCTGCAACCACACCATCAGGTTGTGTCAGACATCCTCCAACAAAACTTTCTAGCCCCACACAGCAAAGTGGATCCCCTCTGGGTGGTACAAGGCCTCACAATGGAAGAAAATATATTGGTGCCACATCTGATAGCCCCCCCCACAACCATCACCACCTTGTTCTGCTTGCAAGTGAGTTTTCCTCTCAACAGGTCCAACAGGTCCACATGCAGTCAAACACCAACAGCACCTCCCCAGGCAATTTGATGTTTCTATGCAATGTGCCAATGTGAAGCCCATAATCAGCCCAATGTCATTCTCACCAGACTGCATTACCAAGGCATCCAGAGGACCATCTCACCAAATGCAACCCCGCACCTTGGGGATGAAGCTGTTCCAGCACATTTCCTGTGAGCCAATCCAGGTGATGGGCAGGTGCCTCTGTAAACCCAGGTGCCATCCCCAGCCAGGTGACACAGTGTACAGTCCTGCCCAGTGCACAATGCTGTGGCTATAAATCCAGACCCATAACTGATAAGACACTGCAACTAAAACTGACAAATCAAAACCCAGGGTCATACCCAATCTTGATGTAAAACTTGTACGCCCGAGACCTCTGCCTGCCAATGCCCTGTATGTACTCTGGCCACATGACAAACACAGCAGTAGTGGTAGTTGCCCCAATCCTGAAGGAGTGGGACCCAAATTCTCCAGGGGGCAGCTGAGCAGACACTGTGCAAGTAGGGAGCCATCAGGATGCATAAAGAGAAAACCTGGCAGAGTGGGTGAAAGGCCATAAAGGCATGGACTGCACACACTGGACAGAATCCCATGCCGTGCAATACCCCAAGATGTAATGTAGTCCCCTTACCCATCTGGTCAGTTTTGGACTAGCAAACCACCAACTGAACCATGGAATCCTGAAGTTCCATGTCTCACAAGTCCAAGGCCTGGCCAGGAACATCCTACCTAGACTCTGCTGTGAGCATCCGAACCCAGAGGACCCCCTCAAAAGGCCAATGTGAAAGCTGCTTCAGATAACACAGACCAACAAACACACTGAAACTTGCCCACCAGCTTTCCCAAGATAGAGAAGGTAATTGGCCTGTGGGGGTCAGGGGCCTGGGGGTGAGTTTCAACCTCTTCCAGCAATCTATGTCATGGCAGGCAGCAAATGAGGAGCAAGGGTTGGGAAAGACATAGGCCTTGCTAAAATATGAAATTGCTACCAGGTACATCAACATGGTATGAGGGCCCTCAATGATGCCAGGTACCACAGGACCATGCACTGGATGGATGGAAATGTCTTGAAACACCACCACCACCCCTGCCCAGCAAACTCACTGCTGTTGAGGAATTGGAATGGAATGTAGAGGGAGCAATGAAACTTAACACTTCCTGCATCACTGATATTTCCCAAGGGCCCAAAGCTCATCCAGAAATGGGTCTGTGCAGTGGTTCACCTCAGATGCCAGGTTACAAAACCTCTCTATCTGGAGGCGAGACAGAGCATCTGTGATACCATTATCCACCTCTGGCACATGCTGTGCAGTGAACACAATGTTTGCAGCAGGCATTCTAATTCAAATCTACACAGCAACCACATGGTGCGGGTTGAGTGGGATGTTTGCCCATTAATGGCATGCACTACTGCCTGGTTATCACACCAGAACCACACCTTCCTGTCCCTGAACTCCTCCTGCCACATAACAACCACAAACAAGATGAGAAACAATTCAAGGATGGTGAGGTCACATGAAATGCTCAACCTGTTCCACTCAGCTGGCTAAGCCTCTGCACACCATCAACCCCTGATGTACACCCCAAAACTGGAACTCCCAGTTCTGTCCAACCAGAACTGTAAGTCCGAGGCTGGGGTCAAGGGATCCAACCAGCGAGAAACTTCATTGTACTCAGACAGGAAGGTGAGCTGTATGGACAGATCACCTTTCATGCCCTAGGACAGCCTGACATGGTGATGTGGTGTGGTAACTCCAGCAGTCGCCTGTGCTCGATGTGTGCAGAAAGCCCCATCTGAGGAAACCACCTGGCAAGCAAAGTTCATATGCCCTACCAAGGATTGGAGTTCCCTAAGCATGAACTTCTGCTCCAGGACCCTAGTGATTAATTCCATAACAGTCCCCCAAAATGAGCTTGTGGACCTTGCCTGGAGGGGTCTCATTATTTTGGTAGGTAGAATGAATGAGGGAAGTGCTACCCCCATCACCTCCAGCCCAGACCTTCCTCGGTCCCACACCAGGTGTGCCTCCCACATCCCATGCTGGCAATCCTTGAATATCAGGCTCTACTCACCAATAACCCCCTTCAGAGGCTCCCAGTTCTCCTTCTCAGGAGGACTCACCTGATGATCCTTCACTGTCTGAGTTTCTCCTGTCCCTATGTCTACTCGCTCTCTTGCACTTCTTAGACTGCCTGCTGTGCTCAACATGCCTCACTGGCGAATCTTCCCCTGAATCAATTGAAGAGGAGGAGCCTCCAGATGGTGACTGGCCCAAGACCCCTGTGTTGATGGTTCAACCTCTTTGTTGGCTGGCCATCACTCCAGGACTTCCTACTGGGCTTACCAGTGCCAGCATGAGCCCACCATTGGATGCTGCAACTGTTTGACTGTTTCCATGAGGTGCTGCACCTTCTGCAAAAGCCCTTGCAATGTAGGCTTGCTTGCCCTACCTGAGCAACCATTGTGAAGAGAGAGGTGAGCCAAGTTCTTTCTAAAATGCTGGATCTGAGCATTCTTGCAGCTCTGGTTGTTCTCTCTCAGAACCTCAGATCAGGCATCTGCAGCCGCCCAGCTTTCTTGGAAGCATCATTCACTCTGGAGACAAGAAAGCAAAAAAAAATCTGGGAAGTGCCCCAAGACCACTGTCCTATGTCCCCTAGAATGCCTAGAGGCACTGTTCACTGCCAGATAACCAAAGATTGGTACTGCCTACACAACCTTCTCCTTTCGATATTTAAGCACTTTATTCTCTTTCCTTGTTCATTTGTCCAAGTATCTGTTTTATTCTCTATTACAACTTTTAATGTATTATTCAAATTAGTGACTGCTCCCCCTGCCCCGCTGAACCAAACACCCGACACACACAGGCCAGTAATGGCGCCTGCAGAGGGCCCCAAGTGCCGTCTGCAAAAAACAGAGGGACAATGGCTGGAGTAGGTGGTGTGTGACAGACTGCTGAATTAGATTTAAAGCAGAGTTCTGGCAGAGAAAAGGAATGTAAGGAGTTAACACAGAGCTCCACCTGATTGGCTGGCTACTGCAGCAGCTGTTCATAAAAGGCCATAGGGTGTCCATGAGGCAGAAGGGTGTGCATGAGGTGGAAAGGGATAAGTCCAGAGAGCTGAGAAAAAGAGAGCTCTGCTGCTCAAGAGGCTGTATTGCCAGTTTTAGTGAAACACTGGGAAAGGTCAAGCTGTGTGTGTGATACCTGAGCCTAAGTCCAAAGTGAAACAAAGGCAATACTTATAACACAGAGAGGGCTTAGTTACAGGTTTCTGTGGAGAAAGCATCTGGATACGGGACAGTGAAGTTTCTGAGGGTGTGTATTATTTAATTAACAGAGAAGTGGGTTCTAGGTGGGATACCCCAAAGCCTGCTCTGTGGAGCCCAGTGTGCTTCTTCTTTAGTGGAAGGAGTAAGATATTTAAGTATTTGTCTAGGTCTGTGAAAGAAAGATTTTCCCTGAGAAAGAAGTTTGGTAGAAGAAACTTTTGTAAATACTGAATCAAAGAACTGTCTGAAACAACTAAAAATTTTATCAAAGTATTCCTACCAAAGAAAAAGAAAAGCTTAACTATCTCTGTAACTTATATTCTTGTAAATCTGTCAATAAACGTTCTATATTTGCTTGTTAATAAGCCTCAAGGAGTCATTTGTGAGTGCCCAATCCAGCCTGATAAGAGCAATCAGTTTTTGGAGGGAAAAGTAAAATCACCTCACAGAGCTATCAACATTCCATCAGAAGTGGCAGTTAGAATAAGCCTGACCGGATCTCCTGAAGAGTGTCAGGTGTGTGCCTGCTTGCTCTGCACCTAAGCCGCCTTTACAAGTGGTGGTTTAGGACAGTGATTGCATCACATGGGGGTTGCATCACATGCTTCTTTGCTTATTTTTTTAAGAAAAGAAAATCATCTTTCCACAAGGGAAAAAGGGAACCCTCTAAGATGGTTGACCCACCAGCCAACAGTGGCTTCTGCTTTGACCAGCCCAGCAATGCAAGTAGCAGGAGGTGCCCCACATGGAGGAGGAATGTCATCTGCCTGATGTGATTGAAACCTTGGAAGCAGTGATTGAAACCTTGGAAGCAAGAAGAAATACAGGTCAACCCCCCTCCCTCCCGGCTCAATTGAAGATCCAAGGCACAATGCAGACCTGCCCCAGTAATCCACTCCCCTAGGATAGAACCTTCACAGCCAGGAAAGGCTTATTGTTGACTTTACAGACGGAAAAAGAAAATGTTACAGATGTAATGGTGAGGTGGGCACAGGATATTAAGAAACCAATAGCATATGAAAACTGGGAATTTAGTTGGCAAATTAATACTAAGTTCTCAGGAAGCTTAGAGTTGAGGGAAAATTAACTTAAAATATACCATTGATGGTATTTGACCCCAACCCAACTTGCAAAAATAACTAAAAATAATAACTCTAAATGTTGGCATTGTCATAAAGAAAAGGGAAATATGATACATATGTGGTGGTTTTGCCAGAAAATTAAAAAAATTTGGATGGTCATACGCAAGAATGCAAAAAAAATACTGAAAATACAGATAGATTTTGCTCCGGAAATATATATACTGAATATAGGAATATGGAAGATCCCTAAAATAAACACAGAATTATTCTTATATATGACCACGGCAGCAAAAATGATGATACAAAAAACTGGAAAGGAGAAGGTCATTTAACGAAGGAAGAGTGGCTACTTAAGATAACAGACTACATGAAATTAGACAGACTATCAGTCAAGGTGAAAGAATTACCTTGGAATAAATTTGAGAAGACGTGGAATGACTATCTTCAGTACCTAGAAAAAGACAAGAAAAATATAGTTAGTATAAATATATTAAAGGAAAACTGAAAGCAATGGTATATTATATTATAATATGTATAGAATGCATAATGATGTAAATTATGATGTACATTAATAGAAGAATTTGTAAATTTAAGTACATATCAACTCTTATTTGATGACATTGATCTTTTTTTCTTTACTTAATTCTCAGACTCAGCCAAACCGATGTGGAAGTCTAAAAGTAGTAAAGATATGAATTAAACCAAACTACTTGTTTACCAGAATAGAGACAGAAATGAAGAAATTGGTTTGGTAAAATGATTGGAATAGATTTCTTTTTGTTAAGAGGAATAATTGCTTGAATAACTGTATGTTTATTTTTAAACAATAAATATTATTTAACCTCTAAAAAAAATCGATTGAAGATCCAAGGCACAATGCAGACCTGGCCCCAGTAATCCACTCCCCTAGGATAGAACCTTCACAGCCAGGAAAGGCTTATTCTCAGCAGTCCTTATGCAGCTCCCAGGGAAGCCCCAAATACCCATGTGGCAAAGCTCCTGGCCCCAGCAAGCACCCCCATAGTAACTCCCTGTGCTGAGCCTGGTCTTCTCTTTTCTTTTTTGGGTGAGGTCAGCTGCTTAAGAAAGCATGAGGCTGAATGAGACCCAGGGAGTGATAAGGTGCCAAAAGGACCCTAGCCCTGCCTTAGGGCTCTACCAGGTTGGGCCAGATTGACCAGACAGAGGCATTTTCCCCATGGACAAAATATCCTGGGATAAGGAGGTGAAACATCCCAGTTTGGGCATGGCTTCTGCATGGCTTCCAGGCCTAACTCATGGCCACCCTGAGATTCCCCTTACCCCATGGCTTTCAAAAAAAGATGAAATTGGCATGATGATGAAATTCTTTTGAAAAAGCCCACACTGCTCCTGCTCCCATGTAAACACCGTGGGAGACCGGCCAGTTTATTTTTCTGGCTTCACCACCTACTCTCCCCGCCCCTTAGCTGCAACCAATCAGAACAACAGAAAAATGGAAACGACATAAACGTAAACATTCATGTGGGAAATGAAAATAAACCAGGGGCTCATGCATAATTCACTGGAGTTCTTCCTACCGGCCTGAACACACTGACGGGCAGCTGTTCGAAGGGAGAAACCGGGATAAAAACACCCTGGGGAAAACGCCAGGAAGGAAGGAGGTTGGCAACCCTTTGGGAAAGGTCCCCAACCCAGTAGAAGGTCACCTGGGTTCAATGGTGCATGGGCCAACAGCCTGTATCAGGGAGGCACCCTCCTCTCCTCCTCACCCCATGGGCCCGCAAATAGGGCTCCAGGTAAGTCTAGGGCCCAGGATATTTGGTTATACTTATTTGGTTATAATTGATATTTATGTACATTTAATTACTGAACAGTGTAGAGACTAGAGCACAGGGACCTTTCTGGCTCCATTGTATAAATAGGAGGATCCATTGTGAATCATTCTAGGGAAGAATGCCAGATTCATTCTCTAATTAAATGGATCTTGGAGAGCTAGGAAGGAATCCCAGGGAATCCATTATTTCTACTTTCCATACTTCCAGCAATATTTTACTCATAAACATGTGAAGATTTTTAATTAGCTTCAATGCAGATTGTATTTTAAAAAAACAGCTAGCAACAAAGTATAGGAAAAAATAAAAGGGTTTGGTAAAAGTTGCATTAAATATGTATACAAAGTGAGTAGAAATTCAGTTGACCTGCATTCTAGCTTTTCCTGTTTTGTCCGACCTTCTCAAATATTGATACATTATATTAGCTATATTTTGTTTGCTTCTTCTAAAATTTAATGAATATTCACTAGCTGGAAAGGTTATATTTTTATTAAACGATTCTTCCTGTTTGTAACCTCTGTAGCTAAATTTCTCCTCGATACATTGGAATAATTTATTTTGGTTTGTCCCTTTCTTCTTCTTGGTTTGTCCCTTTCTTCTTACTTCCCTTTCTTCTTACTTTTATTTTGAATGCCTAATAAAGGCTTGTTGAATTGAGTTATGTTGCACAAGATCAGTTCATTGCATACTCTGATGTCTAACAGCTAGGATTCTGCCCAGACCATAGACCATTTCCACCACCCTCTTCACCAGGACTGTTGAGTTTATCTATTGGAAAGTACATGGCTGCAGGTTGCTCCTGGGTATTACTGGTACAGGTTGTGGTTTAGCAATATAGACTGGAATTCAATTTGGTAACAGAAGGAGCATGGAAGCTCAGTGAGACAAAGTAATGGACTGTGTCTTCGTGCCTCTCCCACCATCAAGAAGATGCTATTTGGTCATCAGTGGATAGCTGTTTAGTGTATCTTATTTTCCACTTTTCAGTTTGATTTGATACAGATTTCAGCAGCTTTATAAGTGTTGCTCAAATATTTTCTGCAGAAATTATTGCAGACCCTTAATGTCCTCCTGTGACTTTTTTCCAATGGCTGAAATAGCAGGATTATGTTTTATACTTTGAAAGTGTGAACTGCATACTTGTGAGGAAAAGCCTCATTTTTCTGCATTTCAGCAAAAGTTAGAAGCATTCCATGTTATATATCTTTTTAACAATGGAATCAATACAACCACCCTGTAGTCCTCCTTTTTTTACTATAGATATTCATGGCATCCAACAAGGATTCAGCAGCCTAAGTTCGTCTTTATTTACAGACAAGTTTACACTGATTCTGATGTTTAGTTTTATCAACAGCAGGACATTCCTGAAAGTGATTCATTTTGTTAGCCTAAATGTTCATTAATTAACAAAAATATTTATACTTCCAAGGCAGCTTACAAGGTACAATACAATTCTAAGTAACTGCTCCCCTTAATGCCTGCGGCTTATTTCAGCTGGTGAATGAGAATGCATAACATTCATTGCTACCTACTTCCTATGTGCATATGTTAAACAGCAAATAACATGTTCTCAGCAGAGATGAATAATATTTTCCAGTGGATAAGCTTCAGACTCAAATTACTTTTTAAATTTTAAATTAGAATGGCATTCGTGGCTCCATTTTAATTACTAACAATTAGACATCCTTAACTAGCAAGTCTGAAATGGATTTCCAGATATACAGAATCCATTTTTGTCCAATTTATTTCAAAAAGATATTTGTTGGGTTATTAATAAACTGAATTAAATATTAGCACCAACCAATATTATATAATTCAGTTATAACAAATAATAAACTCATTTGATAGAATCATAGAGTTTGATGAGACCACAAGGACCTTCCAATCCAACTCCCTGCCATGCAGGGACACACAGTCAAAGTACTCTTGACAGGTGGCTATCCAGCCTCTGTATTGTCAAAGGCTTTCATGGCAGGAATCACTGGGGTGTTGTGCGGTTTCTGGGCTGTATTGCCGTGTTCTAGTAGCATTTTCTCCTGACATTTCGCCTGCATCTGTGGCTGGCATCTTCAGAGGATCTGATGGTAGTAAAGCAAGTGGAGTATATATACCTGTGGAATGTCCAGGGTGGGAGAAAGAACCAGTTGCCTGTTAACAAGTGTAAAGGATGCAATTAGCAAGCTTGATTTGCATGTGTTGAGTAGGATCCACCCATTTAGCATGTGAGTAACCATAAAGATAGAAGACTCCACCTCACTACCAGGCAGTGTATTACACTGTTGAACAACCCTTACTGTCAGGAAGTTCTTCCTAATTCCTAGGTGGAATCTCTTTTCCTGTACCTTGAAACCATTACTCCTTGTCCTAGTCTCCAGAGTAGCAAAAAAACAAGCTCATTCCCTCTTCAACATAATATCCCTTTGAATATTTAAAATGGCTATCATGTCACTCCTTAACCTTCTCTTCTCCAGACTAAACATATCCAGTTCATAGATCACAGATTCCAAACCTTTTACCATTTTGGTCACCTTCCTCTGGCTACACTTTAGTTTGTCAATATCTTTCTTGAATTGGGGTGCCCAGAACTGAACACAGTAGTTCACATAGACCCTGCTGCAGCATGGGATCTCATCACAGAAGGTAAGTGGCTGGATATGTCTATGAAAAGAACCTTCAATGGCTGTAGAATGCACAATGACAATACACAATAGCATTGTGTCATATTACAACCAAGTATTTTTAGCAGCTCCTTGCTGTACAAACATGTTTGGCTAAAGATATCTCTAAGCCAGTTGCAAAGTAAGAGTTGCTCAGTAAATTTTCCATACAGAAAGTCTTTTTTTCCACTGCTCACCACCCTCAGGGAAGACTCTAAAGTGAACTTGCCTGTACTATGTCTGTTTTTGCTTCATTGAGATGCTGTTGCTAACTCAGCACTGCCATAAAAAATGAATGCACCAAAAATAATACAAAGAAAAAACCCCTCAGCCCCAAGCACAGTACATCTAGAGAAGTGAAGAAACTATTAATGAAAGGCTGGGAGAGAAAACAGGAATGAATACTGAATTGAAGAGATAGTTACTATGGCGGATTCCATATGGGCCAAAAACAGCAGTGTGAAAACGGTGTAAAAGGGTTTAAAACGGTGTAAAAGGGTTAAACTGTTTTCACACTATTTTCACACAGCTGTTTTTGGCCCATGCGGAATCCACCTATGATTCTAATCCGAAGTATATTTACAAGGCAGTAATGGAGAGCAAGTCCCACGGAACTGATTGGGATTTGGTTCTGAATATACATTCTTAGGACTACACAGTAAAATTTTTTATAATGCTCCTGCATTTTTCTCTTTTAATTCATTAGTTGTGTGTAACTCTGCCTCATATTGTTATGGTTCAGCCTGGTCTGGCTGGGGACCCCTGGGAGGAACATTCAAATGGAGAGGAGGGGACAGTTTTGGTTCCAGATTCCTAGGCCATGCCTGCAAACACAAAGCCTGAGCAGTCAGTAGTTCCTACAGGACCAAGTCCAGAGATTCAGGCAGAGCATTCGGGCTGGGATCCACAGCCAGGTCCAAACTCTGAGATTCTCCAGCCAGAGTCTAGCTCTGAGACTCTTCAGCCTCTTGATATTAAGATACCCTGACAGCTCTCTCTCTCTCTCTCTCTCTCTCTCTCTCTCTCTCTCTCTCTCTCTCTCACACACACACACACACACACACACACACACACACACACACACACACACACACACACGGTCTCCAGAGCCCCAGGAGCAACGCAGGAGGAGACTGCATGCTAGTTTGCAGCAAAGGAGACACAGCAGCAAGTTAGCAGCTATGGGGCAAGCTGAACTGAATGCAAAGTATTTGCAGGACCCAGACTAAAGTAACCCAGCTGCAAGAGGTTATTGTATTAGTGAATGGGAGGCTGTCTATGACACATATTGGGAAAGGGATCAAAAGTCCTACTTGACAAACTATATCTTGAAGCTGTTTTGATGCCTCTATACCTTGCCACACCCATCCTCTTCATAATCTGGAACAAGGTTCTAAAGCTTGATTTGAATGCACAACAAGCATAAAAACAATATCAACCTATCCCTAGGTTTGGGAATCTTCCCTGGAGGGGGGGGGGGCGGAGGTTGAAAAAGGCAGTGGTAATGCTGCTCTTGAAAGAACCTTCGTTGGGTCTGACGGACACTTCCAACTACAACCCAATGTCCCACCTTCCATTCCTGGGTAAGGCAGTTCAGAGAGTGGCTGTGGAGGAGCTCCAGGCTTTCCTGGTGGATATACTGGTCTTGGGCCCATTTCAACCTGACCACAGGATGGAAAAGACTCAGATCATCCTCACAGATAATCTTTGGAGGCAACTGGGTCAGAACTACTGTTATTGCTCAATCTGACAACAGCATCTGACATGGTTGATCACAATCTTTTGACGCACAGCTTCACCAGTACTGAAATAAGTGAGATAACCACAGTCACTCAGGAGTACACTGAGATTCTTCTTAACACCTTCTGGGGAAAAGGAGAGAGTCTGGTGTACACAATTTTGTCTCTTGGAGAACTCCCAGTGCATGTCCAAAGGTAGAAACCATCTCAGAGACCTGAAGCGAAAGTCTAAGACAGAGCAAAACACCATCTTGAAGCAGTGAGGGCTTGGAAAGCCCCACGATCCTGATTTTCCATAAAATATGGAAATTTGGACAAAGAGGGACAATGGAATTTCAACACTCAAACATAAAAACAAAAAACTGCAAACGAAGTCTTTCATTCTGAACAGTAAGAGCTCTTTCCACGACTTCATCCTGTGCACCAAGCAATAACAGAGGTAGGAGAAAGAGACCTCTGAAAGGGAATGGTCCATTAAAGATGGGGTCCACAGTAAAGTTTAAGGGGAGAAAAACTACAAATAAGGAGGACAAGTATAGGAAAACTGAGCAGAAGAAAGAGGGCTGAGAAGGAGAGAAAATAAAAAATGGGGAAAAGGGACATGGTGGCTTAAGAAAGCGAAAAGATGAAGAGAGGGCTGAAAATAAACTAAGAGGAATCAGCAAAACACAGGAAGATAAAGAAGAGGGATGTCATTAGGGCACTTGAGAGTTCAAAGGACTTGGATAAGAAAAAACAATAACAAAAGGCTGTAAATGATAAAGGTATATGATGGAATTAAGTGAAGGAAACATTTAAGAAGAGTGAAAGATTAATGAGGAGAAGTGAAGTGGGAATGGTTGATGGAGGATGCTTATGGGATGGAAGTGAAAGAGATAAGAGCCAAAAAGGAGCAAAGAGAAAGAACAACAGGGAGAAACAGACATATATTATGCTAAACCAGTAAGCTGAAAGACATACTCTGAAAGAAAGAAGAAAAGCTCATACAGAGAAGGATAAATGGCAAACACAAGGAAAAGTAATACAAAGGTGAGCAACACAGTGGAAGAAAAGACCCCAGAGAAAATGATAGTAGAACCAAATCAGAAGTTAGAACAACTAATAAAGCTCACACTCAATTTTTCAACAAGAAAGAAAAGAACGCTTCAATAAACTAGATACCGAACTCCAAGAGATGAAAAAAGTACTGAGACAAATTAAAAAGATTGAGAGTTCAATAAAGCAAATAAATGGTGGACTTAAAAGGGCAAATGAAAAAGTAGAAATGTTAGAAGATAAACTGGAAATCTTTCAAAAACAAGAAGACAGCCATGCAACCAATATTACCCTATTAGAACTGAAGCAGAAATAGAATGCTTTGAGAATCAGAGGCCCTTTCCGCACGGGCAAAAAGCAACACCTTCAGCCCGGTTAAACCCCGTTTTGGCGGGGACCCTTTGCACAGGCGCTGCTGCCAAATTGATGCAGCGGCGCTCTGTTTCCGCCAAAACTCGGGGAGCGAGTTTTTCTGCAAATGCCGGCTTCTATCTGCTGCCATGCAAAATGCAGTGGGTGGAAGCCGGCGTATTCCCCTCCCCGGCCCCAAACGCCTCCTTATCTCCTGCTGGCTGCTGTCACTCTGAAGAGCCCACGGGACACGCCCCCCTGGCCTCCGTAGCTGCAGCCATCACTCTGGCCATGGGGGCATGTCCCCTGGCCTCCTCAGAGAGACAGCAGAGCGACGGCTGCCAGGAGGGAAGGGGGCTGTGCTCCAACAGCTGTGCAGCCCATGGGGCTGTTTGTGCGAGCAGCCCCAGAGCCTGCATTGGCATGATTAATGCCAATGCAGGCTCTCTCTCTTGGCTGTGCGGAAAGGGCTAGAGGCTTAAAGGGAAAAAATGGTTTTTTAAGAGCAAGAACAACACAAGCCCTAGCAAATGTTCCTGGAATAATTGCTGAAGAAGCAGAGGCAGTTTCCACATGGGCAGAATACAGCGACCAGGGACACTAAAAACAGTGTCCCTGGGAAGGGGTTTGCACGGTCACCGCTGCTGCATTGCAGTGGTGGTGGCCTCACAACCTCCAAGTGGCGCAAAGCCGCTGTTTCCGAACCTCGCTCCCTGGGGCGAGGTATTTTGGAAACAGCGGCTTCCAACCGCTGCCATGCGAACGGCAGTGGTTGGAAGGTGCCATCCCCCCTTCCCCAAACGCCTTCCCTTCCCTCCCACCTTCCGAAGCGTTGTCCAGGTCTGGGGACACCCCCCCACTGCCCTGCGACTCCAGAGCTGTCGCGCAGGGCAGGGGGGCGTGTCCCCTGGCCTGGGCGACGCGCCGGAAGGTCGGAGAGAAGGTAAGGCGTTCGGGCAATGGCGCAGCACCGTCTTCCCCGCCCCTACTGGGACCGTTCATGTGAACAGTCCCGGGGGTGTGTGTTGGCATTGTATACGCCAACACCCCCCCTGTTAAGTTGCATTTCAAGTCCTTATATTTACAGTCTACTGATAATGCCAAGTCCAATTCTTCTTTGGTGGTGGTTGGCTTTTGAAGACTTCAGAGGCTTGGTGAACAGGATTCAAGATGATGAAGGTCCCCAAAAGAACTGCCACCAACTATATACACAGAAAGCCCTGAAACAATAAATTGTAACATTTACAATACAGCAAAAATAAACAACTCCCTTCCCACTAGTCCCCAACAACTTTGCAGCTACCTTAAACAAGGTGTTAAGAGCTTATAAAAAATTAACTCAAGGTCCCAGCCTGGTAACCTTGCTTCCTCCAACTTCACCAGTTTTTGCAGCCTTCTGCTGCTTTGAGTCTCCACTCCTTTCTGGGTCAACCCATTCTGAACATAGGGGTTACATATACACTCAAGATTTGTGAAAGAAAAAAAGCGCCAAGGGACATTTTGATATACTTCTCAAGAAAAGTATTAAGGGATGAAATCCTTTGGCGTCATCCAGTTGAGCAATTAACCATAGAAAGGAACATAATGACTGTATTAGAGGAAACACCAATACATATCTTTAGGAAAAGAAAAGATTATGGTGTTTTGGTTGAAAGATAAACATTTGGGGGGGGCCAATTTGAAGGACTATCTTTCACATACAAGAAAATATAATCTAAATACAGTACACAAGGCACAAGACTTCTTGGCGAAGAACGGAAAAGAACTAAAAAATAACTGGTTATTAAATAGTAAGTGGTTAATTTTCTTTTGAATTATATTTGTCTAAATATAATTGCCTTATTTGCTGTTTCTGATTATTCTGATTTGTCTCAGTTATTTAACAATAGTAGACTATGAGTTGAAAGTGTTAACGTGCAATGAGAATGAAATAAATTTGGCCCAAGAAAGGAAAAAGGTATTTCATTATTTCAAACAGCTGAACATAATAGAACTTGTATCCAGGAAACACATATAAAAAGTGACTTTTTTAAAAAAAATGTGACAAATTGGGAACTTTAATGCATACAGCTATGTCAAAGAAAAAGAGGGGTATATCTCTGTATCTGAAAAAATGTTTAAGCCCAAAATTAATATTTGAAGATACAGGGGCAAGATTTCCTGAAGTAGAAATAACAATCCCAGAAGTTAAATTACTGGTGGTTGGAATTTATACACCCAATAACAATAAATCAAAATTAGACGATACATGTGAAAACTGGGTTATATTGGGAGATTTTAATGGAATTAGATAAGAAAGTAGAGAAAACTAAATGGAAAATCAAGCAAAACAAATTAGCTAAATCATTTACAAATGTAATGGAGAGACTTGACTTAAAGGGTGTATGGAGGGAATGAGAAGGGGTTTACTTTCTTTTCAAACAGATATAAGAGTTTCATAAGGATTGATATGATCTGGACATCGGGACATTTACGTACTCAAATGTACTCAAATGCATAAAATTAAGATTTTACCTAAGGTAATATCAGATTATAATCCAATTCAATGGGAAATAAAAGTTGGATGGGAACAACATAATTGGGGAATGAAGGAATGGCTGCTACAGAATGAAAAAGTAAAACAAATTGGTAAGAAAAACCAAACAGAATGTTTTGAAATAAACAAGAACTCAGGGAAGGACTCAGATATAGTATGGGATACAGGCAAAACATTCATGAGAGGAATACTTTTACAAGAAGAAAGAAATCTAAAAAGAAAGAAAATTGAAAAATGAAGACAGAGAAGAGATAGAAAAAAGAAATAGAGTTACAAAAGACACCAAATTATAAGAAAATAAAGCAAGCAATAACAGGTTTGAGAAAACAATAGAATTACAATGGACAACTGAAATGGCCACAAAACTGAAATATCTGAAACATTAGAAAACAAATCAGGGAAGTGGTTAGCTGCTAAGTTAGGGAAAGCAAAGGAGATAAAGATGATAACCAAAACTAAAGGTGAAAAAATGGAAACTACAGACAACACCCACTGTAGAAGAGTGGATAGAAAAAGTTTTGAATATAGCTGAACTACATGAGCTGACCTGTTTGTTTAAAGAAGATTCTTTGGAAAAGTTTAATGTGACTTAGCCTCCTTTCATGAATATGTATCAAAACAACTTAAAGTAAATTTGTTGGTGGTAGAGTTAGAAGAATAGGATCAAAAGAGCCTGTTAAGAATAAGAGAGTATGTTGACTAATCTATGTCAGTAAAGAAGTTATAAATTAAAGAACTCTTTGAAGAAAATTGTTATAGTTAGAAATTAAAAAAATGGTTAAAATGTACTGCAGGAAAATATATCGGATTTAGACTTGTACATTGGAGCTCAGGGATTGAAGTCAACAAAAACACACTGTTGTGTTTACTGTTTTTATATTGCAATTACTATTTAAGCAGGAATAGTGCAACATAATTATCAGTTAAATAGCATTTTGCAAAGTAAACTTGCCTCATTTGCTCTCAAAATAAATGAACATCAATTACAATACCATTTTATGGGAAGGGGGCAGAGAGTGAAAGATAACACAAAATGTAAATAATCTAGAATATTCCATAAATGTGTGAAGGAGAAGGGTGACCATTACAAACCTATCCCATTCAAACATGGCCTTTCAAAGTGGCCCTTATGAATATCTAGATGGTTCTGAGGCAAACTAATATTTAATTGTACCATAAGAACTGCAAGACACCCCTGCTTGGTCTTTTATTACAGAGAATTAGGTCCAGAAATTAATTAATTCTTTATTAATAGTCTGCCTTTCTTGTCCAGACTTCAATTTTTTGGCAAAATAAAAGAACAATGCAATATAGGAAAATAGTATACAATAAATGATGCAAAAACTGGCTTACAAAAATAAATGAAAATACAGCACGAACAAGATAATACTTACAATGAACCTATGAAATAAACTACAATCCTATTTCCATCATAAAGAACTCTCATGACCAATTCCATTTACTACCACCCTATTATTCTCAATCAGTGCCACCCTAATCATATAGCATGTTCTAAGTGGGAAAATGCTCTCTCTCCTAATCTATTCAGACTATTTAGCATTGTTAAACCCCTCTGTTGGCCAAATTATTTAGTTATATTAAGAACACTGGAGAATTATCTAGTGAATTTTGCACAGCATAAATATAATGGGCTAAGCACATTATAAAAACCATTTTTGGGAGGAACCTTGCCCAGCATTTTTCTCCAAAATGACTCAAGTTGGCCAATAAGCTCCCTCACTTCTGCTATGGAGACAGGTGGCCATGGGGCGGGGGGGTGTTTCTCTCAATTGATATATAATCACTTGCTTTTGAGGCAGCAGAGTTGTCTCTGAATAGCTCTATGAAATATTTGTACCACTTATCATAAGAGATTCTAGGCAGCTTTTGATTCTGTTTTTAGAGATCTTCTATGGAGGAAACTAAGGGTGTTGGATATGGACAAAAATGGCTCTCTCTGATAATGGCTCTCCACAGCAACATTTTTTGTCAAGTACATCAATAACAGGCTTGTCACCCCCAAGATCCCAATAGAAAGAGGGGTTAAACAGGGTGTGTATTGGCTCCCACACTATTTAACCTCTTTCTTAATGATCTGTCCCCTACCCTGCAAAAAGTAGACTCCCACTGTCCTACTATCAGGAACATGAGAGACCCTCTCTTACTCTACGCAGATGATATGATTTTGCCCTCTCGCACTAGAGTTGGTCTTAAGCGTCTTCTCTCATCCTGTGCTGAGTACTGCAACATCAACAACCTGACACTCAGTTATGCTAAGTCTAAGATCATGTCTTTTACTAGCACATGGCATCCTTCAAGATGGGTCCTCAATGGTGTGGACCTAGAACAGGTTAAGTTATTTAAATATCTGGGCCTAAATTACCATTTTAGAACAGGATGGTTTGCCCATAGGAATAAAGCCATAGTAACTAGTAAAACTACTGCAATGGCAATTCTACGCTTCTTTTACAGAAAAGGACACAAGTATCTCCTGGCAGCATTAAACTTTTAAAATGTCAAAGTGTGTCCACAACTTCTCTATGGCATTCCGCTCTGGATCCAGGTATGAAACCAAGACATTGAATGCATTCAGTCTAATTTCCTGTATAAAGCTTGCCTCATTCAGTGCCATGGGCTGCTCTTTGTCTGGAAACCGGACAGAAGCTACTTGAAACCACGGCTTGGTGCAACACCTTTAAAAACTAGACCTGCCTCTGTTTCACCTGTGAGAACAAGAGTCTTTCATACCAGGCCCTAACTATACTGTAATCCTCAGAATGGTGGACCATATTGAGGGACAACTAGAAAGATGGGACTTCTGGTAGACTCCTTAGTTATGCTGTCTTGTAATGAAGTGTTCAGCAGAATCAGAGACAGAGTCTAAGATTTAGAGTACCAGAGTCTGATTGATCTGGCTAGTAGTTTCTGCTCACCTTTGTATCTTGGCATTTCCTTGGGGAAAACAATCATATCAAATTATTTATATTTACTTCCTGATCCCAAACTGTGACGTGGATTCTCCTTGGCAAGATGTAACATCATGCCATCTTCTCTGAGAACTGGTAGAACTCTGAGAACTGATAGAGAGATGAAAATACTACGCCATGAAAGGCTTTGCATTTGTAACACGAGTCAGTTCATCATATCTTACACCAGTGGTGACGAACCTTTGGCACTCCAGATGTTATGGACTACAATTGTAGTCCATAGCATCTGGAGTGCCAAAGGTTCACCACCACGGTCCTACACCATTGTCCTTTATATAACGCAGCTAGCAGGAAGTTCCTGGCTCCTCTGTTGATTGACAACAGCATTCTCACAGAAAACCCTTTTCCTTCTGGACAAAGGCTCAAGAAAAGTCTTAGAATTGACTGCCAGGTTCCTTTGTATTGTAATTGCAAGGCGCTCTTAATGTATTTTTGAAACATTTTATTCAGTTTTTAAATCCTCATTTTAAAGGATTTTAAAAATATAGATCTCAATTTTGTTACATGTTAAGAACATAAGAACATAAGAAATGTTTTCATAAATTTATATTTTTAAAGCATGCATTATTGTTGCTATCTGAATGCCATTAAAGTTTTCAGTTCATATCCAAAATGACTTCAGCTGTTCTATTTCTCTCAACTCAGGTTTTTCAAAAATTGCTAAACTAGCAGTCTTTCCCCAAAAACCCAGCTTGAAGACGCTTCTACATGAATACAACAGGCAGGAGACTATTTTTCCCACCTGCTGGCTGATGTCCCCTCTCCCTTTCTCCCTTCCACTCTTTTACTTTCATTTCTGCTGATATTTGCCATTTCAGGGTGAATCTGTGTTGACAAGATTATTGATCAAATTATATAAGATGCAGAATTATTAATTTTGGACAGTATTACTCCTCTAATGAGTTTCTTAAAGCTCTTCTGGCATTTTTCAATGGCATGGCAACTACATTATTATGAGCAAGAACTGGATACATTCAGTGAAGTGCTCCAAAGTGCTACTATTGTATTGTTATAATGCAATAGTTAAGGTTATAAAACACAGTTGAGAATCAGTAACCTAAGAAACACAGCTTGTGAAGCACCATCCAGAAAATCTGAAAGGCCTGGATAAGAATACATTCTGCCTGTAAACTGGATAAGCCTGCTAAGGCAAGCCACTATGAAAGCCTCTGGTAGACCTTGTTCTGTTTATTCTGAATAAAGTTATACTTTTATTTGCTTATTTGCTCGGTGTACTCCTGAGTGACTGTGGCATTTTATATCAGGGACTGTGAAAGAGTTAATGCAAGATAGGGACAATAGTAGGGACACACAACTAGATAGGAAAGTCATTCAGCATAATCAGTTTCTCACAGATACTGCTTTCTCAAAGTAGATCTTATATAAAAAGTTATTTTACAGAACATACACAATGCCTTCAAATTTGCTTCCAAACAATACCAACAGCATGTCTGAATGGCAAGTAAATTACATTCCCAGTAGAACAGGGGTAGGGAACCTGCGGCTCTCCAGATGTTCAGGAACTACAATTCCCATCAGCCCCTACCAGCATGGCCAATTGGCCATGCTGGCAGAGGCTGATGGGAATTGTAGTTCCTGAACATCTGGAGAGCCGCAGGTTCCCTACCCCTGCAGTAGAAGAACATTTCTATGTACATTTGACCAGGCTGTAGCTGCAATTTAACTCATGTTGTCCTATAATTCTCTTTATGAGGATCATTTCATAAGCTTCACATGGATATTTCTGTACATATATGTATACAATTATTCCTGCTGGCATTTTATAGATACTAGTAGTTAATATTCTTCTCCAATGCTCAAAGGTTTTAGTAAAGTTTTAATCTTACTTTGTGAATTTTAATCTTACATTGAAATGTAAAATCAGCCAGTTGACTGCTTGGTTCAAAATTCATGTCTTCATGCAAACCATCCTGTGGCCTACATTTGCATTCCCAATGGAGAGCCAGTGTGGCATAGTTGTTAAGTGAAGGTGGACTCTAACCTAGCAAACTGTGGTTGATTCCCCACTCCTCCACATGAGTGGCAGACTCTAATCTGGTGAAGCAGGTTTGTTTTCCCTACTCCTGCACATGTAGCCTGCTGGGTGACTTTGGAGCAGTCGCAGTTCTATCAGAACTCTCTCAGCCCCACCTACCTCAAAGGGTGTCTGTTATGGAGAGAGGAAGGGAAAGGAGCCTGTAAGCTGTTTTGATACAGTTGAGGAAAGCAGGGTATAATTCAAACTCTTCTTCCTATCATTCTGACAAGTGCATACAGCTTGTCCTGTACTTAGGCCCTAAGATAATACTTTTGAGCTTCTTTATTCCCAGTTTCCAGCCCTACCTCCCCTTTTCCACAAACTTTTGTCTTCACTGTTCACTCACCATGTCGGATTATCTGCTTACTGTCTGCTTCTTCCTTTAGTTGTCTTTCCAGTTATACAACTTAGGTTTATACTAGGAGATCTGTGAACAATCCATCAGGGCTATGAAGGGAGTGGAGAGGAAGACTCCTAGGAGCTGTTAATTTGATCATATCAGTGGTCTTAGGGGAATGGATGCTTATCCATTTTGCTCAGGCTATTTTTTAAAAACCAAAATCCGTTAACCAGCTGGTTTCCTGCCAGCAGGGGCAAAAATGTGATCCTAGGGAAGCCCTCTCAGGTCTTTCTGCCAACACCCTCCTATTTGCTGACAGAACCTATGGAAAGGGTTTTCATTGCCAAAATTAGCTTTTTCATTTTTCTACACCAAACCTTCTCTTAGAATACCATATACCATGACATCAAAGAAGCTCAGCCCATGGCTTTGTGGAGTCAGATACAGGCAGGAGGTAGTTTAGTTTGTTCTTGATTATTTATACATATAAGAATTGAATTGATTACCTTTCCCAGAATAGCAAAACATCTTTCCTCTGAAGAGCCTAGACATGCATATTCACTTTTACTTTTTCCAGCCTAGGGTATTTTCCTTTTATATCAAGATTGCATTGCTAATTTCATATAAAAGCAATAGAAAGTATGAGAAAATGTATTCATTGGTAAAATATCAAATATATTAAGCCATTTAACTGTCGCCAACAGATTGAAATTATAAGGTAATAATGGGCATTCCTACCATCTCCCTGACCAATTTTTCAATTACTTCCACAGAAAATAATTCAATTTTTGTTATGAACATTTTTACACTTTGCATTCAACATTTTCCACTACATTTATCCACTTTTGAAGAAAGAGAAATGGTAATCTTTTTAAAGTGTCATAACTCAACCAAAAAGGAATTTTTCCTACAGCTTAGACAAGGTATCTAGATTACTCTTCATTCCAGGATCATCATACTACAGTTTGCTTGGGATAGATACTGTGGTATATTAATCATAGTGTATATGAGATACACAATATAACTGAATATCCCTTGTTGGACCAATATGAAATGGCAGAGAAATAATGCATGCACTGTGAAGGCACACAGATGCCTTTGGCAAAGCAAACCTTTAAAACGGATGTTTTGTTCTCTAGAGAACAAAAACGACAGCAGAATTTAGCCTTGAGTGTCATGTACTAACTATAGCCTGAAGCTTAGGTGACAGGGATTATTAAATATTAATGTATTAAAAGCAGTGCTGACAAGTTACAGCAGCACATAAAGAAGAAAGCAGTTGACTTGGCTGAACAAGACAGCTGTCATTCAACAGGAACTGCTTACAACTGAAACCACACAAATAGTCATATGGAGGCAACAAAACAACGACTCCATCATATTAACAAAATTGTTTATTGTCAGAATTCTCAAATGTTGTAAGCAATTGCCAAAAAGGCAGCACTGTGCCACTAAGTCCACAAAACAATCTTTTCTCAAGTGTTAACTAATGTATAGAAGTCGTGTTATCAGCCTTGTAAATTACAAGTTGCATTAGGAACCACATTGCCCCCCCAAAAAGTTTCACAAATCTTAGGAAGGAACTACAGGGAGGAATAATTCCCCATTAATAAATCAGGGGTGGTTGGCTCACAAGAACAAACCTTCTATGGAAGATGTGGAGAGCAATGTGGCCTAATAGGAGCAATGCCAGCATGGGTGGGGGCATTAAGAAGGCAGGAAAAGAAGATGCTTATTAAACACCTCTCTTCTGATTTGAGCTTAGATGTCAAAGCACAGAACTGTTGTGTTGCTCATGATTATAAACCACATTTAATCAATACCTCTTATTGAGTACTATAGCATTTGGGGGAGGTTAACATGCTGAATTCACTGCTTTCTGAGCATATTGATTACTGCTTCAGAAACTACTTTTAATGTGAATAGATTTTGCTTTCACTAAGACAGGGAAAAAACCTACTAGATAATAAAAAACTAGTAAATTTACATATGAGGAATGCAACAGTTTAGCATTTATATAGAATGTTTCAAACAGTCAAAGCACTTCACATGCATTCGTTCAGTGATCCTTACAACAATCTTGAGAGACAGGATAACATTATCATTTGAAAATGTTGAGTGGGGAACTAGCTAGTGAAATCATGGCTGAGATTGGAGTTGAAATCAGTTTAACGCAACATAGGCCGAATCCCCACTTGAAAATTGCAAGTGGATCCAAACCTGTTCTTTGCAAATCCGTGTCCTCTTCATCGCAGTTTCTCCCTCCCCACCGCAGTGAGCAGGCAGCAGACACACCCGGTTACAGAAATTGTAGCAATCCCCACAGCCATGTGACTGTGCTTCATTGGCCTAACCTGATTGGCTGGCATCCATTTGATTGGGTTGGACCTTTTAGCCAATGCGGAAATTTTACCCATTTTTACCTGTCAAAAAAACCGTGCGAACGATAAACTGCTACCTCTATGAATGTCTGTGTCACTTAATCTGTAACATCTAATTTCTGAACGTTTTACCGTTAAATCATTAAATCACTGAATCGGTGAATGGGGACCCGTTTTCTTCTTTTGTGCATGTGTGAAAACACGACCATTCCGTAAACTCGGAAGCAGACTGTGCATGCGTCACTGTAAGGGCGGTCGCGGAAAAGCAAAATCAAAACCGACCGAACGATGCGCGCACACCGCAACAGCGCCGGGAGCACTGATTGGCTGCACAAAATGTGCATCATGTTCTGGGGCGGGAAACAAGTCCAAGTTTCAAACCTTGTCCCTCCTCTCGGAACAGCTCTAAACCGTGCTAGTGGGGTCCGAACCACTTGCAACCAGGTTCTGCTGGGACACGTGTTAATGGGGAAACGAGCATCAGAAACAGTTTCTGCCACAGAAGCAATGGGGAGGACATCAATGAAACTGGGTTAGTAAGTGACCTGAAACCTGGCTAAGAAAGTAGTGGGAATTCGACCATAGGAGAACCCTGTAATGATGTAGAAAGTTGGAGCATGGTGGCATAGTCCACATTTTACCCATATATGTATATGAACAGTTCCTCATGCCGAAAAAAAGGTTGTTTCAGTGCATTCTTTACTTGTAGTGCATTCCGCCCCGCAGCAAAGGCCACCTCTTTATGAACTGTGATAATTTAGTAGAACTTAAGGTATGAATTGTTTATCAAAACCAGGCAACCAGTGGTACATCTGCATTGATAGAACGAAGTCAGAGCAGAATTCTGCTACCTTCCCATTCTTCAGCCAGTTCTCCAAGAATTAGCAACTCAGTGGCTTATACCCTGAGATGGAAAGAAATGGATTATACAATGGATTATACATGGGACACACAGGGGTGCCTGCTATCAGTGGCAAAGCTGCCAGGGGGCCGGGGGTGCGCGACGCACCGGGTGCACCATTTCTAGTCATGTGGGGGGGCAGAAAAATCCCCCTCCCCCTTCCCCCATGGCAGCCCCCCCTGCACCCCCCCCCTGCTGTGCACCACCCCACTTACTTTTAGGAATGGAGCAGGCCGGAAGCCTGCCGCCGTTCACTGCTGTGGTCTGAGTTCAGGAACTACATTTCCCAGGGGCTCTGGGAAATGTAGTTCCCACCAGGCCCTGACAGGCTGAAGCAGGCTTCTGTGCTCTTCTCTGGCCTGCTCCTTTCCTAAAAGTAAATGGGGGATGGGGAAGTGCTGCAAGGAGAGCACTATTGAGGCGAGAGGCTGCAGGGGAGCACAAGGGGCACCTTGGGGGTGGGGGGCACCGCGGGGGTGCAGGGGAGCAAACAGCCAGAGTGTGCAGAAGGTGCACTCTGGTCTAGCTACGCCTCTGCCTGCTATTCACTGGCGTAATGCCCATTGGGCAAGGTGGGCAGCTGCCCAGGGCATCACCTTGTGGGGGGCATCAAAATGCTGGGTCTCGTTTTGGGTATTTTAGTGGTTTCTCCATTTTCGGCCTGCAGGGGGTGCAGTTTTTAGGCTAGTGGCACCCAAATTTTTCAGCGTATCATCAAGAGACTGTCCTTATGCTACCCCCCAAGTTTGGTGAGGTTTGGTTCAGGGAGTCCAAAGTTATGGACTCCCAAAGGGGGTGACCCTATCCCTCATTGTTTCCAATGGGAGCTAATAGGAGATGGGGGCTACAGTTTTGAGGGTCCATAACTTTGGCCCCCCTGAACCAAACTGCACCAAACTTGGGGTGTATCATTAGAGCAGTCTCTGGATGAGACCCTGAAAGCCTTTGAGTTGTGCCTTCAGAAATGTGCCCCCCACAGCCTGCAACCCCCCATTGACAGCAATGCAGAAAACTCAAATGCAGAACAAAGATTCTTAGGCAAATTTCAAGATGTTCACCAGGGGTGCATTTTTTGGATAGTATCGGCACCAAAATTTCAGGGTATCATCTGCGGAGATGATGGCACCCCAAGTTTGGTGCAGTTTTGGTTCAGGGGGGCCAAAGTTATGGACCCTCAAAACTGTAGCCCCCATCTCCCTATTAGCTCCCATTGGAAACAATGGGGGGATAGAACTGCCCCAGGAGTCCATAACTTTGGACTCCTTGAACCAAACCTCACCAAGCATGGGGAGTAGCATAAGGACAGTCTCCCTGATGATATGCTGAAATTTTGGTGCTGATATGTCTGGGTAAAAGTGCACCCCTGCACGCAAGGCAACCAAATGTCCTGGTGCAAAAAAAATTTGAGTTTGTGGTGGAGTGGTCGCCCGTGGGAATGGGGCATCCAACCTCAGGTTTTACCCAGGGCTACAGTTTGCCCAGGGCTGCCTCGTTACACCCCTGCTGCTATTGCCAGTAATGTTGAGGACACGTGGTACACACTTGACTGAGGGATAAGGTGGGCAAAGGAGTCACTTGAATTCTAAGCCAATCCCTATTTATCTTCCTACACAAATGTAGCAATAAAATTAGAAGATTTTCTTTGAAGTTATATTGTCTCTGTGGCCGTTTCCGCGCAGCCAAGGCAGCGGCTTAAAGTAAGCCAGTGGAGCATCGGGAACTGCTCGCATGGATCCGTGTGGGCAGTCCCAACACCACTGCTGGCCACAGTAGGCGGCTGCTGGAGAACCACACCTCTGCTGTGTAAGCGACAAGGAACACCTTGCCAGCCTTCTATGTGCAGCAGAGATGGCTGGCTGCAAAGACCTTCCACGCCTACTTGCCCTCCGGACCCCCCAGAGTTGGGGCAGAAGGCAGCATGGGCATGTCTTTGCAGCCGTCCCAAGCTACACACAGAAGGAAAGGTAAGGTAAGTTCCTGTTGCACAGCACAGGGGCCAAAAGCGGCGCCATGAGTGAGGTTTAAAAGCGGCACCTTCATGCTGTTGAGTTGCAGCTGACTTATGACAAACCAGTAGGGTTTCAAGGCAAGTGACTAACATAAGTGGTTTGCCATTGCGTTCCTCTGCATAGTCACCAGGTATTCCTTGGTGGTATCCCATCCACATACTAATCATGGCAAACCTTGCTTACCTTCTGAGATCTGATGAGATCAGGTTAGCTAGGATCATCCAGGTCAGGGGAAAGTTATATTGGGGGCCTCATTTACCTCACTGTTTGTTTAAATTATTGATTTAAATTATATCTCTGTGTTCTTGTACGCTGCTTTTGACCCCCTCTAGGCAGAAGAGCAGAGTAATGAATCATTGAAGTAAATAATAAATAAGGATATGTGGTATCTTCCATCCAATCTATAACTGACTGTGTGACATTATGGAAGCAGCAAGAGAGAAGTGCATTCTGTGGTTTGGTTTTTTTAGGCAAGTTTCATATTATAAAAATGAAGATCAAACCAAAAACCAAGCAAAGCAACACAATATTTCTGTAAGATGTTTATATTTAGCACAGAGCCATGTTTTCTGAAATGTCATGGGAGTTATTTGTTTTTTGCATTACTTAACTCTGAGGTGACCTTATCCATAATAATACTGGTTAATAAAAGAAAAATGAGGATAAAGCCAGATGTTGTTGTCTAAGTGATTTGATACATGTATTTTTTATCCTAGAAGGCATTACTTTTTTATGTTCTTACTTGATCAGATAATAGATCTCAAATATAACTATTGTCGAGAAGAAAAGACAGAAGATAAAACAATGCTGGCAGAATGGCTAAATGGTTTGGGTAAGAATTCAGATCTAGAAAGAGTAAGTTTGCAAACATATCTTCTAATGACTGAGATCAACTGAAAGTCTAGACAACTCAGCGATGAGAGGTGAGAATGAGAGGCTTTTCCTAAAAATATGGAAAATCAGCTTTAGAACAAGTTTTCAAGACAGCATCAGCCATCAGATATATTATTTCTGACCTAAGGATATGTTTCATAGTATGATCTTTTTTTTAATTGGAAGGTGGCTTTTAGAAATTAAACAGTATCATGTTTTATCTAGTTTCACCAGGATAACAACCAGTTTTCATTTGCAATTCCCTTCAAGCATTTGAGAACATATTTTTCTGAATAGGTGGTGGATATTTTTTTCAACCTATGCAAGACCAGTTAATGTTATGATATTTCAAAATTAAAGAAAACTGATCCAGGTAAGTACTTAAAGCAGAGGTGGGATCCAACCAGTTCTCACCACTTCTCTAGAAGTGGTTACTAATTTTTTCTGAGTGCCGAGAAGGGGTTACTAAAGCAACCTCTCTGCCCAATAGGGACTGGAGGTGCGTGTGTGCGGCGGCGCCACTGTTTGAATCCCACCACCATCGGAACCTGTTATTAAAATTTTTGGATCCCACCACTGTCTTAAAGTGCAATCCAAAGGGGACATGTGGCTTGGGCCTCTGCCCTAATGTTACCTTGCTAATATGAAATGACAAAGAGAAAAAAATTAAATTACTTTCCAAAATAGAGGATGAAGGGGAAAAGAACGTAGCTGAAAGAGAGGCTGAGCAACCACATGGGAGCATGGGTAAGGGCCAGTGTTTGATGAGGTGGAGAAATAAAAACCACTTCAATAAGATCTTATGATCAAGCTGTCTTGGAAATATAGAAAAAACTTTGAGGTGTTATGTGGTTTCCGGGTTGTATGGCCGTGTTCTAGTAGCATTTTCTCCTGACATTTCGCCTGCATCAGTGGCTGGCATCTTCAGAGGATCTGATGGTAGTAAAGCAAGTGGAGTATATATACTTGTGGAACATCCAGGGTGGGAGAAAGAACCCTTTGCCTGTTAACAAGTGTAAAGGGTGCAATTAGCAAGCTTGATTTGCATGTGTTGGGTGGGATCATCCACCCATTTAGCATGTGAGTAACATGTGAAGATAGAATAATCAATTACATCTGCATTGTAGTAGCCTGGCTTTTGAAAAAAACTTTGCTGTAAAAAAACTTTGCTGTAAAAGTGCTCAGGGAAACAAAGGAGGAAAAATGAGGGGAAATGTTTCTGGAACCAAATGGAAGACAAATTGCAGAATTAAAAGAAAAATATGGAAAGGGTAGTGAAGTGTGTGCTGTGTTGAAATTGCTATTTAATTGGAAATCATGTTATACATTTTTAGTCTTCACAAATTATTACTGTGTGATGTTAAATAAAAAATTGTGCGAACCTTTGTGAAATTTTTCACCTGAGAAAAGAAGGCACGAGAATGAATTTACAAACTTGCATGGGAAGGAACAAGTAGCATGGCTTCTCTGGGATGTGTGATGAGCAATATTCCTACAGTTCAAAAACCTTTGCCTGCCTTGCACAGGATATCTATTCCTATCCTTGGTTAAGCCATATCTAAGCTGTTGGCCACATTTTTCCCCCTCTAACTCCTGGAGTCTCTAGGAATTTGCATACACAAACTGAGATCAAGGACTCACATCTAAGATGGACAAGGTGTATATGGTGGAGGGTAGTAACTTGGTTCCAAGGAATGAATCTCTAAGGCCCTTTCCGCACGGGCCAAAAATCGGACGTGACTGAGGGCTGATAAATGCCGCCCCCCAGGTCATTGCTTAGATAATGCAGGCAGCTGCTGCAACGAGCAGCGCCACCTGACGGCGACTACACTCCCCTCCCCAGGGAAGGTCAGGCGCTTCTAAAACAACAACTCCTTTAAAGGGTTGTTGTTATGAGGGAAAGCCTGCCTTCGGCGATGCGCAAAAGCAACTGCACCGGGCCAGGAGGCGCTATTTCCCCTTCCCTTTCACATTACCACCGTGTCGCCGTCCTGCTGGCCTCCTAAGTCCCACTTCCTCGGCTGTCCCTCCCACCCCTGGAGGTGGGAGGAGCAGCGTGGGTGGGCTGACTTCGAGGCTCCCGCAGGGACGGCATTCTGGCATCAAGAGCAGAGAGCAGCTTCCTTGGAAAGTGGAAAGGGAAGAGCCGCCTTACGCGGGAGCCTGCCGGGCCTGTTTGCCTCCAGAGGTCACCGGCCCGCATGCCTGCACATCGCGAAACGGGCCTCCGCCTCCACGCCGGCAGAATTCTTACCGGCGTGGAGGCGCCTCGATGGCCGTGCGGAAACGGCCTAACTTTTCCAGTTAAGTAGTGGGAATGCAGTTGGTTCCAGGAACTCCTCAGGGATTTCCTTCACAGTCAGTAGTATCAGAGCCTTTACTTTTCATTTTATCCTGATAGTTGCACTTTTTTGCTCCAAATTGTACAATCCCACAAAGGGCCTTCCAACAATAGTTCTAAGAATTCTCTCTCCTTTCTTTCCCTTTTGCTCCCCCCCCCCCCCGAAAAAGGCAATTCTTTCTTAGGGCAGAGTCAGTGGCTATTGGGAGATGGGAGTGTCCCAGCAGAACTACCATTACAGTAAGAATCTGTCCTGAAACTTCTGTTCTGAATAACATGGACTTCTATTTGCATCTGACTAACTGCAAAATAATGACACTGAATAGCTAAGGGCAATCCTTTTTATTTCTCTGCACTACATGCCAATTTGGAAAATATGCTGTACTGAAACATATTTTTCTTCTTTTCACATCTGTTCATATAAACTGCTACTTTAAACCCAGGCACAAACCAAAACAGAGTGCAGCCATATGAAAAATAACTGACTATACCACACTGTGTTCAATAAACTGGTAATAACTGTTATTTTTGTGTCACTCACCCAAGTCAAAACTAAATTAGGCTTAAATAGAAGGACAGAAGTTTCCTTTCTGTACCTACTTGCCTCTTACATATAAAAAAGTAAGTTGATTTTTAAAGTAACACAAGTAGCACAGCACGCTAATAACGTGTGTAACATGTTATTAATGAATCTGGTTTCCCCTGTTTGCCTTCACACTGGAGAGTTCACCCCTCCAGGAAGCAATCACAAACAATCCAGGTTGCTGTGGTTCCTTTGGAAAAGATCACTAGTTTAGTGATTTTTGTAAAACCTGGGTTGAGGGGAAAATAATGGATTGAAACCGTTTTGGGGAACAGCCCTGTGCAAAGTTCTTCCTCCAAACAAGATAAATAGTTTCCTCAGCCCATTTTATTTGGACTGTGCAGAAATCACCTTTCAGTAACTATTTAGAGAACTTTACTGACTCATCATTCCCCATGTGAATGGGTTGCTGGATGGGAGAGATGGCCATCACAAAGAACGTTCAAGCGTACCTTCCATAATAGCTCTAATGAATGTCAACCTATCTCTTTCTTACCTTTCCATTGTTTAAAGGCTTCTTTCAAGCTCTTAGTCTTGGGGAGATTTTTGAGAGACAGCATGATGTAGTGGTGCATATTCTAACCCGGAGAACCAGGTTTAATTCTCTACCCCTCCAGTTGAGTGGCAAACTCTAATTAGGTAAACAGGGTTTGTTTCCCCACTCCTCCACCTGAAGTCTGCTGGGACCATTTCCAGTTCTCTCAAAACTCTCTTAATCTCATTCCGCACATGCCGAATAATGCACTTTCAAACTGCTTTCAGTGCTCTTTGAAGCTGTGCAGAATGGCAAAATCCACTTGCAAACAGTTGTGAAAGTGGTTTGAAAACGCATTATTTTGCATGTGCGGAAGGGGCCTTAGCTCCACCTACACCATAAGGTGTCTTCTCTGGGGAGAGGAAGGGAATGTGATTGTAAGCCATTTTGAGACTACTTGAAAGCCGAGAAAAGCAGGGTATTAAAACCAACTCCTCCTCCTCATCTTTTGCTTGAAGATGAATTACATATTCCCTCTGGGGGAGGGCGGTATAAAAGTGGAATAAATAATAATAATAATAATAATATAGATGTTCAACTACTTCCTGGAAGAGGGGCCTTGCTGGTTTAATGGCTCAGATTCAGCAATGTGCAAGAAAAAGAATAAGCAGATTTCAAGCAGCTCCACTTGTGTGGAATCTTGCACAGCACCTGTTTTCTTTCTCTTTATATAGTGCCTAGAAATTGATTGCATGATACCTTGCAAATGGAAGAGAGAGTGGGGATACTATAAGCCCTAGCATAAACAGGAATTCTGTAATGGATCCACACAGATATATATTTTGCGGGGAGAGTTTGGTAGCATCCTCCTTGACGACAATGTCACGGTGACAACAACATGGAATGCAACTTTCCTGTGGAATATGATTGTAGGAGGACCAAGAAGGATACATGTTGCTCATTCATGCCTGGCTTGCAACAGGAAAAGCCTCCTGGAATAAGTCTCAGTGTGACTGTACCCTTACTCTCAAATATATGGAGTTTGTTTTTCTCTCTGAAAATCCTGCCAGCTGGTGGATAACAGAGCTAAAGAGTCTTTTTTGCATAATGTTCAGTGCTGTTTGCTTGATTTTTTGTATTCCTTTTAGTGATTCCTGGATTCCTGTGTTTGTCACCGTTTTCATAACAGGCAATTTAGCAGGCACTTAGTGGTAGGAGGGCTGTGGCTTCAATACACTAGTGGAAACCTGCTTGGTTGTTAGAGCCTCTCGGGTTGCGAGATGATACCATTGTTACAAAATAAAGCCACAGTCTCATGTGTTACCTGAATGAAGTCAAAGTGTTGGTGTAACCCCCATGCCCAGAATGGGTTGGCCCAGAAAGGGGTGGAGACTCAGAGCAGCAGAAAGGCTGCAGAGCTCTTTGGAGAAGACAAGGCTTCCAGACTCGGACCTTGGTTCTATAAGCCCTTAACACCTTGTTAGGGGGTTCTTTTTGTGGTTGTAATGGGTGAGAGTTCTCCTGGAAACCTTCATCATGTTGCATCCTGTTCATCAAGCCCTTGGAGTCTTCAGGAGCCAACCCACTTGCAAAGAAGAATTGGACTTGGCAGTATCAGTAGACTGTAACTAGAAGGACTTGAAATGCAACCTGAACAGGACCTTGAATTGTAATGTTAAATGTTGATGTTTAATGTTATTTGTAAAGAGAAGTAAACTGTTTTGTTTAAATTTGGTTCTTTGCAACTCCTTCCAAGTACTGCCCCACAGAACCCACAAGCTGAGGTTACATTGGCTCTGGGAAAACCAGTCTCAACTGCACATAAAATTTATACTTAGCTGTATTGTGTTTCTGACAGTTCATTTATTTCACTTACTGCAACAATTTAGAGGTACTCAAAATGACATAAGGGAAATCTTGGCCAGGCTGAAGCTTCTGGGTAATGTCCCCCACATAGTGGATCACATCCAGAGCCTTTTATTCTTTCATTTCTGACCTGGCCAAGAAAATCTATATGATTGTCATGAATGATGGATATAACTGGAATCTATAAGTCTCACTACAAGAAATTAAGCATATGGATTCTACGAATATAAAGTGCATATCTCTTGTGCCTGTTTCTGTAATTGCACTTGATATTTCTGAATATATTTCTGATTTTGTTTTGAACCTAAAACAAACACAACTTTCTTTTGTTAGATCCTTTGAATCTGTGGTATGTGTGACATATACAGAGACACACACAGAAAGAGAGAGAGAAAGCGAGATTTGGGTTATAAATTCTTAAAAGTGCCTATTGAATTTGACTTCCCCAAGGATATGCTACTTATTAGCTATTTATTCTGAATACTAATTAATTTTCAAATGAATAGTTCTTAAATTTGTCTTCAGAATCCAAAAAGCGTGACCTTGTTATTTCTGTTGGTGTTAATATGCAGTCATTTTAGGAATAATTTACAAATATTTATTAACGAGTTTAAGTTTTAATACTTTGTCCTTGGGACTTTGAATTCATTTGTAGCAATTGTAGCAATTTGTATATTTGGTTCCAGAAGCTTTGGCATTCTCCTGGACTTAATTAATGTGTTCTAATTGCTTTACAGAGGAATTCAATGCCAAGATTTTTCACTGAACAGAACAGACACTGCTGATTCGTGGTGGTGGTGGGGAAGAACCACAAAATTTAAGAATGTTCATTTGCTCTGTGGATACACCCTGTTCAAGTATTAGCACTTTTGACACAAGTGATTTCAATGAACAGGAGTAAAGAATGTGGGTATTTCAGTCAAAGAGACTTAGAGAAGAACTTGGTTGGAATGGCTCAATGTAAATGTCAAGCAGTATCATCCAAAGCGGCCCAATATCCTTTTAAGTCTATTGGACTTAAAAGGCTATAACTTTGCTTAGAATGACACTGTTAATTTTAGTGGAACCACACAAGTGGATGCTGTTTTGTGAATTATTCTTTATATTAAGGCTGGCAGACTTGAAGACTATTGCTGCAAAACTCTGCACATACTTTTGGTTTCCCCAGGACTTGTATCATCTGAGTGTCAATCTGCTATTTTCCCACTGGCGTTTGATGAAGTTACGTGCAAAAACATCTACCTCCTAGGCTTTTTTTTGGGGCAGGGTGTACTCCCTGCCTTTGAGGAGTATTTGCTCAACTACCTTCTGCCAACACAGACCAATCTTATAGGGATGGTAGAAGAGAAAGGAACAAGCCAATTATAAATTCATTTGATTAATCTGTGGGCGAAAGTGGAGGGGGGGAGTCAGGGAATGCATCTCAAATAATACATTTAATGCCAGTTCCGTTGTAAGAACAGTTACAATCAGTAACTGCAATTTTTGGCATCATCCATAATCTATATGGCATCAAAATAAAATAGCTTTGTAGCACATATTCTGGGCACCTGTTGATTTAAACATTGGAACTATATTGGATTCAGTCTTGCTAAAGTGGCTTCTGGATTAGAGGACCATTGGTTGTAAATATCTAGGTTAGTTATGTGGCTTTGTTATTTTATCCTCAGCTACTTTTTTATTTTACTTACCTACTTATTTTACTTTTCACAATTCACTTTAATTATATTTGTTGTGTTTGTGAATTTTGGAGCTTCATTTGAATCCAGTACTTTGGCTAAAGTTGACTACAGCTACCCAAGCAACTTGTTTCTGAAATAGGGTTGCCAATCTCCAAGTGACTGGGAATCTCCTGAGATTACAACTGATTTCCAGCTGACAGAGATCAGTTCACTTTGAGGAAATGCCTGCTTTGAAAGACTCTATGCCCGTGGTGGTGAACCTATGGTACCCCAGATGTTCATGGACTACAATTCCCATCAGCCCCTGCCAATTGGCCATGCTGGCATGGGGCTGATGGGAATTGTAGTCCATGAACATCTGGGGTGCCACAGGTTCGCCACCACTGCTCTATGCCATTATTTCCCAGTGAAGTCCTTTCCTACTCTAAACCCTGCTCTCCTCAGGCTCTGCGCTGAAAATCTCAAGGTATTTCCCAATTCAGAGTTGGCAACCCCACTCTGGAACTCCCCTTGTGCACAACTTTGCAGCGTTGATCTTTTATACAGGCCTCAGAGAGCTAGAGGCTTGCCTTGGTCCCTTTGTTTCTGGCTGGCTGGGTAGTTAATAGGGCTGGTGGCGGATACCCTGGACTATGTGGATTCACACCTCAGCTTCTAGTTTGTTTGCTTTGCCTGATAAGTTTTGCTCCCTGGCTAGGGAGCTTGTGACAGTAGAAATTCCTTCTTCTGTTGTGCGGTGATCCTGAGCCAAATCAGGCCCTATTGTGTGTTTACTCATGAATAGCCACTTGGTACTGCTGCAACTCTTTGGGTGAACTTGTGCAGATTGTAATATATAGCTAGGGTCCCAACAATACTAATATAAGTGCAAGATGAACTTGTGTACTGTTACCTTTTACCAAGAAGGTAGAAGTTGAGAATTGCAAATGAAGTTGCTGGTGATACTGATATGATCACTAATCTATACCTGCCCTATTTATATGCTGACATGAAGGAATAAGTAATGATCTTACAAGTGACGCTTATATGATCACTACATTTTCCTGCATGGCAGGGGGTTGGACTTGATGGCCCTTGTGATCTCTTCCAACTCTATGATTATACATAGTAGTGCTGGAAGACTTAAGGGATGTTTTTGTCCTCACCAGCATACTGTCATACTTTTAGCAGAGCTTTTGTGGGCTTTATTATCACTAATTGGCTATGCTGATCTTGTGTCTTTTAATGGTGACAGTTTTAAAGAACACTGATTATATTTTATGATGATTTTAACAAGCTGGTCTTGATGAAGCCTTTAAAGAAAAGTTAGGGATTGTTCATTGATAGATGACACTGTTTTTTAATTGTAACTATGATTTTACTATCTTTGTTCTTTACTTGTGTTAGCACACCCTGAGGGCCCATTATTTGGTTGGGAGGTTAAGCTATGAATGATGCAAATAAATACATAAATATCTGTTCAATATGTATGTTACAAGGCATCTGCTGCTGAAAATTATTCAGTTAACTCAGCAATCCTAGCATTCTTTCATACCATAGAAAACCCTCAGCCTCAAATTGGAAATGATGGGTTTGTTTTGCTTGTTTTGCTGAGGAAAGTGATTTAAGAAATGAAACAATGTCCTAACAAAGCATGTCTTGGACGACATTCATTATAATGAAATATTTCCAGGAGTCAATTGTTTAATAGCCTACCTTGAAGCTCACATTAATGTTTAAAAATGCTGCCAGCTTTGTTCTTAGGGGTTGGACTTAGATGCCAGTCCTTAGGATGAGCTGACTGTACACTATACATTTCAAATGGTGATAGTGGGTTGAAGAGGCTTACCTCATCACATGGTGCCTTGAGGGGTCCCAAGTGCTTATACAGGGATGATTGTTCTACTAGGCGGGGAGAATGGTTGGTGCCTTCCCATTCTACCTGCCACACCTCTATTAGCTACAATCGCTGTGGAAAGAGCATTAGCTGTTATCTATTTGAGAACCTCCATTTTCACTATTTCCACTTAGCTTTCATATCCTCCTGACTTAGAAAAAAGTCTCCCCACCCCCTTTGTCATTCCTGGCAATAGTTTGAAGCCAGTGTGGGACAGTGGTTAAGAGAGGTGGACTCTGATCTGGAGAACTAATTTTGATTCCCTATCCTCGACATGAGTGGTGAACTCTTATCCAGTGAACCAGGTTTGTTTTCCCACTACTCCATAAGAAGCCTGCTGGGTGATCTTGCCCTCATCACAGTTACCGTTGAACTCTCTCATCCCCACCAGCCTCACAATGTGCCTGTTGTGGGGAGGGTAAAGGTAGGCAATTCTAAGCTGATTTGAGCCTCCTTACAGGAGAGAAAAGAAGGGTACACAAACCGAATCTTCTTCTTTGTCATTTCTGATCTATGGCCCGTTCCACATGGGCCTCGCAAGCAGGGGTGCACTGGCATACTTGACACCTGTGAATGGCCCTGGTGCCCCAGAGGGCCACGTTCACGTGAGAATGCCAGCGAAGATCCCCTCTTACTTTGTCTCCCAGCCGCCGTCGCACTGGAGAGGCCAGGGGACACCCCCCCATGGCCATGGTGATGCCTCTGGGGTAGTAGGCCAGGAGACATGTCCCCTGGCCTTCACAGAGCACCAGCAGCTGGGACGAGGTAAGAGGCACTGGGTGGAAGTTGGCGTTTTCCAAAAGACTCGCTCAGCTAGCAAGTAAGGAAAATGCCATTGTGTGTGTGTGGGGGGGGGACGCCGCTGCTGCTGCACTACAGCAGCAGCAGTTATGTGAAGTTCCCCCCCACAACTGCGTTTTTATCAGCCCCACGCCGGTCTTTATGTCCCATGTGGAACAGGCCTGTGTGTGGTCACTTCCTAATGGTCTGATCATGGTTGAATGATACACTGTGGCTGTTTGAGAGTATTTACAATCTTGTGACTCCATTCAGTCAGGAAAATAAAACTGAGAATTGTTTTTTTCTCTATGGGAATTATTAGCTTCCTGTTCTACATGATTTAGTAGAACACATGGTGTCTGAACTATGGGACACACCGAATAGGACAGTGATGGCGAACCTTTTTGAGACCGAGCGCCCAAATTGCAACCCAAAACCCACTTATTTATCGCAAAGTGCCAACACGGCAATTTAACCTGAATACTGAGGTTTTCGTTTAGAAAAAACGGTTGGCTCCAAGGCACGTGTTACTCAGGAGTAAGCTTGGTGAAGCAACCGTGCAATGCTTCAAATGGGTGAATCACGATCCTAGGAGGGTTTACTCAGAAGCAAGCCCCATTGCCAGCAACCGAGCTTACTCCCAGGTAAAGGATCAAGCCCAGGCCAGCCTAGATGTGTGTGTGTGTGTGGGGGGGTGATTTTCCACCCCTCCCACATGATAAACTCTGTGCGTGAGTGCCCACAGAGAGGGCTCTGAGTGCCACCTCTGGCACTCGTGCCATAGGTTCGCTACCACTGGAATAGGATTTGAGTTTAAAATAGAATCTAAAATATATGACACTTTTTAAAATTACAAATGACAAGTGATATCTTGTCCATACTTCTGTATTCATTCATGTAGGAGAACATCCCATTTAACTACTGCAATGTACTCCCACATAGGTCTTCCCTCTAAGTCCATTCAGACACTCTAGCTGGTGCAGAACCTTGCTCCTCAGTTATAACTAAGAGCTAGACAAAGCATGCATATTGGTCCCATTTTCCAATCACTGTATTGGCTACCCCTCAATTACCAGATTCAATTTAAGGTATTGACCATTACATACAAAGCTCTTTGTGGCCTGGGTGCATAATATCTGTGGCACCACTTCTCCCCGAAAGCTCATATGGATAACTTCGCTAAAGAGCCAGGACTTCATCTGCAGACCCTGCCACCTCGTTCAAGTGGGTCAAATCAACAATTGCCATTAGGTGTGCATTCTCTGTTGTAGCTCCCCTTTAGGGAATGGCCTCCCTGATAAGGTTAGGAAGGCTCCCACTATCCTGGCTTTCCATAAACTATGCAAAACAGAATTATTCAGGAGTTAACACAGGTAATAGGGTTTCACAGTAATGAAATGTTCCAGAAGACACTTTGGTAAAATAATAGGGACTGTGGACTATGCTACTGCAGTATGTACTGTCTGTTGCTATAAGTACGATCTTAGAATGTAATTTCAGCATCATTTAACATGTCTTGATAATATTTCTGCTTGGTTTCTGCTATTCTGTTAGATTTCTGTTCATTTTCAGGCTTCTCCAATCCAAACTCTATTGAATGGTTATTGGATGTCACTTTCCTGTTAATTGTCTTGTGCTGTGTGATGAGTCTCTGACACAAAGAGAGAAAATAAATACAGCTTGCTGGATCAGGCCAGTGATTTCTCTAGTCCAACACACTGTTTCACGTGACACACTGCTTCATAAATTGAATAAGTCAATACCATTTGTTAACTTTGCTACTATATTAGTCAACCCAATTCCAGATCATTTAGGAAAAATATAAATAGCACCAATCCCAATACTGAGTCTATTCCTTATTTCCCTCCATTGCAAGAACTGTCCATTTATTCATACTCTCTGCTTCCTGTCATTTAAACAGTTTTTCACCTTCTTATCCCATGGCTGCTAAGCTTACTCAAGTGTCAAGTGTCATTTGAACAGTTGTAAGGTGCCTTGTCACAAGCCTTTTCAAAGTTCGAGTATATTATGTCCAACTTGATTGCCCTTATCCACATGCTTGTTAAGCATGTAAATTAGGGATTCATTGAATTGGAAGTTCCTTCATAGAAAGATTCCTCTACGTGGAAAAGCATATTTCATGGGGGGAAAGTCCAGTTTAGCAATCTTCTTGACAGCTAGTTTGCTATAGCCCTTTTTTTGCATGGAGAATTCAGTCATGTGAACCTCTACGTGCAGACTGCAGAAGTAGAGCAGGTTTCCTATTTCGGTGAGTTTAATCCCTAACGTGTTTCTTCAGAAATAAAGAGTTCGCCTCATTACAGACTTATCACTATAACTTTTCTTTGAAATCTAAAGCAGTTGAAAAAATGTAGAAGACTAATGCTAATGAGCTCAGTTTTGATGATAGTGCTAAAGATAGCACTGATACCTTGCTGATGAAGCAAAAATTCCTACACTCCCTTCAATACAAACTAGTTAATTAGGCATCTCATTTTCCTCCAGGCTATTCCCCAGCAAACAATTTGTTGTCTTCACTACTGGCAGCTGATATGCCTACTTTCTTTTGCAGAGTTCACAAACTTTTCTGTTCACTGTAATTAATAGGACTTGCAAAAAAAAATACCCATCACGAAATACATTCAAATGTAATTATAGTGAAGAATGTCACAAGTTTATAGATCTCATTATAATTCAATATTTCTGCACTATTTTATCTTATGTAATAAATATTTACACTTTTCAGATGTTACAGTAATGTGTACCAAGAGCTCAGCAGCCATGATTAATGGGAGCCTGTGCTCCTTGTGATCCTCTGGATTCATGAAGTCTCCATGTTCTTCAAATAGGGCAGTGCATATATTTACCATGCATGTACTGCATGCCCACATGAGCCTGAAAAGTTCAGTGATCATTTTGTGCATTTCAATGCAGTAAATGCTTGATAAATATATGGGTTGCCCCGCTCACAAAATATGGCAATCAAACATACTGAGAGGAATGTGGGGAGTGTGTATTCATATTACACTTGGTTGGTGAGTTCCTGGTTACATTAAATTGTTGTAATGTCAGAAAAGCCTGAACATCCCACACTTTTCATCTGCATGCATAGATGTGAATGGCATCACAAGAAAACCAAAAAGAAGATGTAATACTCTCTTCAGAGCACCATTTCATGAATTATTGGGAGAAAGTGCCCTGGAAGACCATAAACTTTTGATATTGAGTACCGGATTATCTAGTACTGGATTATCTTCAAGGTATTGGTTCTGACCTTTAAGGCCACGAGCTGTCTTGGACCCACATACCATAGGGACCACCTCTCCCCATACTGCCCTAGTAGGCCCTTCTGTTCTTTGGAGGGGAACCTTTTGGAAATCCCTGGCCCCAAAACTATCCGACTGGCCTTGGCAAGGGCCGGGGTCTTTTCGGTTCTGGCCCCTACCTGGTGAAATATTCTCCCAACTGAGATCAGGGCCCTGCGGGACTTGAGTAGTTTCCACAGGGCCTGTAAAATGGAGCTATTCTGCTGGGCTTTCCCTGATGGCCAGCTGGGCTAACATCTATTTTTTTACCTCCCAGGGAAGAGGAGAGGGATATATTAAGTGTGGGAGAGGGATATAATAAGTTCTGTAAATCCTTATCTGGAGTTAGGTCTTTAGTAATGATTATTTAACTGTATTGTCGAAGGTTTTCACGGCCGGAATCACTGGGGTGCTGGGTGGTTTCCGGGCTGTATGGCTGTGTTCTAGCAGCATTCTCTCCTGACGTTTCGCCTGCATCTGTGGCTGGCATCTTCAGAGGATCTGATTATTTAACTGTTTTTAAATATTTATATGGTTCTACTGTGTTTGTTTTAAAATGTTGTTGCTGCGCTGAGCCCCTTGGGGAAGGGTGGGGTAATTTTTTTTTAATCATGCAGTAGTTTAGAGCAATTTTCCTATTCAAACATAATGAAAAGGAGGTGAGTTAGTCTTCTGCGAAAAACCTCCCCCAAAACAGTTTTGCTTCAGGAGCTGCTAGCATGAAGTTTTAAGAAGGCATGAAGTCAACAAACCAAGCCAACAAACCAAACCAACAAACCACAGTTTACTGAGAAAAGAACCAGGGCCTCTTCTCTTGCCCTCCCCCTCCCCCTGCCTTATCTGACTTTCCTCATTAACCCGCAGGTGACTTCTGTCATACCAGCCATTGCCATTAATCAAGCCCCAGGTGTTTTCATTCCAATAAAGTAATCTTTGTTTTTTACAGGCGATGTTTCAACTGGTATTGTTGTTTAAGACTATAATGCAACACTTGCATACACCCATCTTTCTCTCCTGTAAGGAGACTCAAGGTGGTTTACAACTCCTTTCCCTTCCTCTCCCCACAACAGACACCTTGTGAAGTAGGTGGGGCTGAGAGAGTTCCAAAGAACCGTGACTAGCCCAAGGTCAGCCAGCAGGAATGTAGGTGTGCAGAAACACATCTGAGTCACCAGATAAACCTCAGCCACTCAGGTGGAGGAGTGGGGAATTAAACCTGGTTCTCCAGAATAGAATCCACCTGCTCTTAACCACTACACCATGCTTCATCATATTACTTTATGTTCCAGACAGTCACTCCCAGACGTACTGTTACTGCCTGCAAAAGTATGCTTTAGTACAGGGGTCCCCAAACTTTTTAAACAGGGGGCCAGTTCACTGTCCCTCAGACTGTTGGAGGGCCGGTCATCAAGTCTGACGAACGACACATGGAAGAAGCCATCTTTAGCGCAAACATCATCGACCAGGTGATTACGAGCTCCCAACAGGATGTGGATACCTCACGCAAGCGGCCGCAGGAAGACCTTCACCTCCAGAGTTGCGGGGCGCTGAGCTCCCCCGTTGCCTTCCTCCGTCGAGCCCACATCCGACACAGTTTAGAGCGGGGCAGGCCACACAGTTTAATCGGCGTTTGCCGAGAAACTATCCTTTGACAGTGACCCTGCGCCCCCGCCCCAGCCCTAAGGAATACAAACTCTAGCAAAGGCATCGGACTCGCGGATAATTGCCGAGAAACCGATTACTCCAAAACAGGCAAGTTCGACGACCGAACACATTTTCCTTAACGCGATTTAGTTTCGGATCTTCCCTTTCAGAGGCTGAACACATTCCTCGTTTCATGAATGCAACATCAACTAATGCGCCCTCCTCTTTATTGGCCAAGAAGAGCAGTTTATTATTTAAACCTGGTGAGAAATATATTTGGTCCCCCAACCGAAGAGATTGCTTCTGAAAGGTCTTGGATGGATGCCGTTTTGGAGAGTAGGTCAACACGTTGCCAAGAGACGCCGAACTTTTGGTACAACTTCACGGTTGTATTTGATTTGCTGTACCTCAAAAAAAGTGTTTTCACTGATGACGAACAGTGTTTTCGTAATAATAAATTTTTAAAAACGGAAAAAAAGAAAAGAAAAAAAAAAGACTGTTGGAGGGCCGGACTAAAAAAACCTATGAACAAATTCCTATGCACAAATGATTGTAAAATGCTTGATTTCACCTTTTAGCCTTTCTGTCATGGTCTATTTTTAGAACAGTGACCAAAGTATGTCAAGTACAGGGTGGGCTCCAAATATTGTTGGGGAGGCTGTGGAATACCTTCCCCTGTAAAAAAAAGCAGAACTTTCCCAATGAAGCATTACATCTAACCCAGGATCAGGTATCTTCCTGGGTTCTTTCCTCCCTAGCAGCCAGCAAGCGATTCGCCAGCCTGGCTGATGCCAATGGGAGTGGGGTGGAACAGAAAGCCTGAGAGCAACACATGGAGTAGCCGAGAGGGAAGGGCGGAGCAGGCGTTGCCACATGTAAGGTTTCCAACTCTGGGTCAGAAAATTCATGGAGATTTGGGGGTGCAATCTGAGAAAGGCAGGGTTTGGGGTGGGGAGCCCACCGTCCAAAGTAGCCATTTTCTCTAGGAATTGATCTCTGTCACCTGCAGGCCAGCTGTAATTCTGGGATATCTCCAGGCCTCCCCTAGAGGTTGGCTACTCTTACATAGAGGTAGTATCCACAAATATGTCTCCTGCCTGTGATCAGCAATGTTTAGAAAGCAGCAATTCCAGTCACAGAAAAAGAGAAGACCTGTGGGTATTGCCTTGTTGCATAGGCTGGTTGGGGAGAAAGGAGCCCAGGAGCCCAAGGGAGCCGATCTGGCAGACCCCGAAGGCCGCAGGTATATCCAGAGCTCTGTTTTCCCTCCAGCAGACCCAACAGTCAAAGCCACGGAGACCCGTTCGCCGCCTACCAGCCTATCCCACAGGGTGGGGGGTGGGGATCACCCTGTTTGCTTTCAGCTGGCCTTGTTGGCAAGGGCAGAGGTGGGTAGCCCCATTCTCGGGTTGGGGGGGGGCCTGAAGGCAGACAAGCGACTGCAAGCACAACAACCCAGTGGGAAACCCTCCTGCGCCTCCAGACCCGCACCCCACATCAACGGCCATTGGGGCTGGTTCCTCCTCTCCCTTGAGCCCCCACTGCACATGAATGGAGCCATTGCTGCCATGCCTGGTGGGCCGGATAAATGCCTTCAGAGGGCCACATTTGGCCCCCGGGCCGTAGTTTGGGGACCCCTGCTTTAGTACAAGCCATTCATTATATTGGTCCAATACAATCTCATCCAAACTGAACAGTGTTTTCTCAAAGTGATAAGAAAAAAAAATCATTTCTTCTTCCAGACTGGAAGATACAGGCTAGTGGTTTAAGAATGCAAGAAAAAATTATTTATACCCTTGTGCTATATTCAAAATCGTGGGCTTCTTGATTTGGTTTTAGTAGCAGGAGCTTGAAGCAAAGAGCAGGATATTTATTTTTCTGATTAATTCCCTTTAACAATATATCGTACTGGAGTATGTCACTTACTGTCAGTCCAAGCTAGCTAATATATATTTGAAAATTACTACTGTACATTTTGTGAAACCATTGTGTAGCACCTGAAGGTTTCCTTCTCAAGATTTCCACTGTTCTCAAATGCACTTTTGGGGTTAGAATAACTTTCATATAGTATAACTTATAGGAGAGCAACTCACAGAATTCTGTAAAGACAACAACTTGTTCAGTGCAAACACATGACTCAGGCAACCAAGCAGACAATAGCATGCATGGACATCACTGGATGGCCGATATAGAAATTAAATATATTACAAATTGGAAGCAGAATATGCAGAAGCTCTATTCTCTTTCCTAAAACAAGATCAGAAGCTGTTGGTGCTACAGACCATGAATTGTTAATATTGAAAATTAGAATAAAGCTGAAGAAAAATACCAAAACCAAAAAAGACAGTAAACATGCCTAAATCATTGAAAGAACATGTTAAGAACAGATTTGCATTACTAAGTTCACGTAACATGAACTAGAAGAACTGTGGTTTGAAATCAGAGATATTATCAAGGAAGAATGTGCAAAGGCTATTCTTATAGCCTAAAGAAATTAAAAGCGTTACTGGATGACTGATGAAATGCCTAAAATTGCTGAAGATAGAAAAGAAGTAAAAGTAAAAGATGACCGAAATAGAATCAGAAGTCAAAACGCAGTGTTCCAGTGATGTGCTTATAGAAACAACAAGAACTAATATAATAGCTAGTGTAAAGTAATAGAACAACAAAAAAGGAAGAACAAGAGACTTGTTCCACAAGATCAAAAAAAAGAGAGAAATTTAAAGCACAGTAAGACATGCTGAAAGATCAGCATAAAATTATTTTAACTGGACAAAATAAGGAAAAGATAGGAACAATATGACAGATTCCTTCCAAAAAGACTCTTTTGAACCTACAATTTTAGAAAATGAAGTGAAACTTTCACTGAGAGCAATTGGGAGAAACAAATCACAAGGAGTAGATGGAATATCAATAGAGCTACTTACACCACAGAAACAGAATCTATCAAAATCTTAACAAGAATATGCCACAAATATGGAAAACAAAACAATGGCCTACAGACTGGAAACATTCAATTTACATTCTAATTTTAAAAAGGACATCAAAGACTGTAGTAGCTATTGGAATCATATTAATAATACTATTAGTCTTGTGATTTTCCAAAAAGAGTACATGATCAGTAGCAAATTGCCACTTCAGGACTTTTTTGTATACCAGTGTCTAGTTGATGCAATATCTCTCTATTTCAAGAGACAAATTTAATCTTCTAGATGTCTAAATCTGAAGTCAAAAAATCCAAGCTGCTTCTTCTTTGCAGCAGCAACCTTTCCATTTCTACAGGTTCTGCACAGTCAAAAAAATAAATTCAAAGGAATCATGTTTGTTTTTAACAAATTGTTTAGTTCATGGTGTACTTGCTCTCGTCAATTTAACATTACTTTTAAATTCTGCTATTCATGTTCTTAAATGTCTTATTCTTCCAATAAAAGGTCATTGCAGGGGCACTAAAAATGTATTTTACCTGTGTAGCGCTGTATGTTGTGAAATTTTTTAGTATTTATTTTTTCTTATTTTAAAGGTTGATAAAAATTTTCTTGTTGTGCGTTAGTCTACAACAGTTACAATTTTCACAAGCAAAATGTAGCTGGGGAGGATTAGTGCCAGGGCTCTTTGATGACTAACACATTTTTGAATGTTGCTATGGACAAAATGTTCCCTCAGATTCTTAGTTCTCCTAAAAGCAATCATGGCTTTCTTATCACATAAAGAAAATTCTCTAGCCAATACTAATTTGTACAAATACTCTTTTTAATACACATATTTATAAGGAAAGCTACACATTATCTGATCACAAACAGTTTTTCCTTTGTGATTAATTTCTTCCTATCTGATTCCAAGGTTTTTAAATAACAGGACAGTAGTATGCTGTTTGGATAACCACAACTTGCTAAATTTTGTTTAAGAAATAATGGCACTAGAATCAACTGGGCCATAATTGCGACACGGGGCAGGGCACATGGTGAGCTCCAGAACGGTGAGCCAAGCTGTACCCGGCCTGATCATGTATGATGCATGAGGGAAGGGGTGGAACACGCTCCCTATATATTAGGCAGCATGCGGTTTCTCCAGGCTTCTTCGATGCCTGGAGCAAACTAATCCACCTTCCCTCCCTATTTGGGCAGGGTATTTGCTGCTCATATCATCACAGCCTTGGCGGTTTGGGCAGAGGAGCGCATCCTTATGGGGAGGCCAAGCTTGTGCACCAGACCTCCCCACTGTTGGGGGCCTCCATAAGAGGTTTGGGTTGGGGCGGGCTCATGGCGCATGCCACGGAGGCCTATGCGATCGAGCCCAACACCCCAGCAGGAAGGGGGCCACAGCGGGCGGGTGCCCAGGTGGCCCAGTACCTTCAGAGGAGCTCAGATGTGCTCCTCTTGCTTGCCCAGCTTCTGCCTCAATAAAGGGCTGTGGCCCATTTTAAGTCCAAGATGTGTCCTGTGGTTATTCACCAGATGGAATCTCTGCACATCTGGGCGCAATGGAAACCTCCCTTTTGAAATTGTAAATATTTGTGCATTTTTTTCTGAATTATAAGGATTGACTGAATCGTAAACTATTCCTCATATGTTAGCTGGGGGTAGCGTGACTGTCATATCTCAAAAGCAAGTTTTTAACTTGGGTGCTGTGTGGTTTCCAGGCTGTATGGCCGTGTTCTAGCAGCATTCTCTCCTGACGTTTCGCCTGCATCTGTGGCTGGCATCTTCAGAGGATCCAGCCACAGATGCAGGCGAAACGTCAGGAGATAATGCTGCTAGAACACGGCCATACAGCCCAGAAACCACACAGCACCCAAGTGATTCCGGCCGTGAAAGCCTTCGACAAGTTTTTAATTGTTGTATTTTTTCCTATAGAGACTTATGTAGAGTTGGATTTATTCAAGAATAAAATTATCTGTCTGCCTGAAAAAGACAAATAACATATTCAGATATACCTGAATATTCGGTGACACACTTCTCTCTGTGATACACCTGTAAAGATTCCAGCCACAGATGCAGGCGAAATGTTAGGAACAAGATCTACCAGCCCATGACCACACAGCCTGGAAAGCCCACAACAACCAGTTGAGTCTGGGTGTGAAAGCCTTCGACAATACATTATCCAAGTAAGTTTGTGATCCATTTTGAACAGTGCAACCCTATTACCTATGCAGAAAAGCCCTTAGGTTTGCAGTTTGCTGAAAGCCAGGCAAGTAGGAGCCTTTCTGACATCCTCAGACAGCCCATTCCACAAGATAGGAGCTACAAGGGAAAAAAATGGAAAAAGCACATGCAAAGCAGGTGTTGATTTTGCCCATTTTCAGACTGGCACCTGAAGAAGGTCCAACTTGTCACATACATAGAAAATAACCATTATAGTTGGAGAATATTGTTCCTGTTTTTCTGACTCTTCCCCTCTTGGGATAATAAACAGTTTGCCCTGGGTTTAGGAATCCCGATCATTACACTGCTGCCATGAGCAAAGCTATCATATGGTAGAGCTCAGAGGGAGAGGCAGTGTCACTAATATGATGGATCCAGATCCTAAAGTGCTTTGTATATGATGGTCCGTAACTTAAACTGAGCCTAGTAATTTATCGGCAGTCAGTCGCATGACTGCAAAATGGGAGCAATATGCATGCTCTGCCTAGCTCCTGGTGATAACAGAGAAGGAGGGTTCTCTGAGTTGATTTTGAGGGGAGACATATTATGGAGTGCAGCCAATGGACAGCCAATGGAGTAAGTGCTGAATGGTTGCAATATGCATGCTCTGACTAGCTCCTGATAGTTGAGTTGTTTTTGCTTCTCTCCTGAGGCCTTCTGTCCCAGTCAGGATGACATCTCCATCTCTTCAAAGATGTTTTTAATAATTCACAGTTGTTATAACTGTGAAAATTACAAGCTTTTTGAGGTTTCAATAATTACATTCTAAACTGAGTTGTCTTAAAATTATAGGCAAGTTGACTCGGTGGTCTATGTCTTTTGACATTTAACATTCTAAATTAGTAAATTATTAAACAATCAGTAACAAATTAGTAAGAACACTGTAATCTGTATAAATAATCAGGCTAAAAGCCTCCCCTATCCTTGAAACAGCAAATAACAGACATTTGGTTTGCAGCAAATATCACCTCTCGGGTCAGTTCATTCTATTACCTACATGATTTTAAACCCTCAGGCTTCAATCTACAGACTTTGAAGAGAAAAGGAAATTTGTTCCATATGACTGTGCCTTCCCCCCCCCCTTTTATAGTAGATCATTAGGGTTGACATTTGCCTACTGCCAACTGTGGTGCTCCCCTGGGGCAACAGAAAAAAATGGGGGTGCAAATCTTTATCTTCCAGTGCTGCAATGTCACTTCCAGTTACGTAATAAGAAGCAGTTAATATAAATAACCAAAAATGCCTACTCAGATGGATTTGACAAGAATGCTCACGATAAGCAAAAATGGAAGACAACAAAACAAGCAAGTCATTCAACATACATTCATAGTTTTGTGTAGTATACAGGTCTTGCTATCAAAATGGCCACACATGGATAAGGCATACTTGTAATATATACTGTACAGGTAGTGAAGATGGGAATGGGGGTATAGTGAAGTAAGAATGTAAAACTCCAAATTACATGTATTAGATCCTTTTATTAAAGGATCATACCACTTTCTGTTGGTTAAATGCTCTGTCAGCAGGGAGATGGCAAAGCAAGTTTCAGGAAAGTACCAGTATGCATTAGGCTTTCTTTAAAATATTTTAGGAGAGGAGATTCCATAATCTCTCTTTTTGTAGCTCTGAACTGTGCAGCATTTGAGACAAGGTTCTCCCAGTACTGAGGAAAATAGTACGATTTCTTCCTCAGTCTTTAGTGTAATGTTCTTATTGATAGAACTTAAAGTAGTTTATCCCCACAGTTGAACTTAATCCCAACAAAATGGAGGTATTACTAGTGATGAGAAGGTCTGACCTTGGGTTATCCCGTGTTCTGAATGGGATTGTATTTCCCCTAATGCAGCAGGTTCCTAGGTTGGGGATGCTCTTGGATTCAGGGCTGCTATTAGATAAAATGGTAGCAGCAATGGGCACCAGTTTTGGCTAGTGCTAGTTGTGGCCCTTCCTGGGCAGAAAAGATCATACTACTGTGGCATATACCCTAATAACATCCAGATTAGATTTCAGCAATGAGCTCTATATAGGAATTTCCTTCCTATATACTGTCCAGAAACTATGGTTAATATAAAATGCTGCAGCCAAAGTGTTGACTGGAGTGGGTTGCAAAGACAATATCACTCCAATCTTGTTCCATCGACACTGGCTTCCTGTTTGCTTCCATTCAAGATAATGGTGTTGACCATCAAAACCTATACATTGTGTGACCAATATACTTTAAGGACCACTTTTCCATATGAATCTATCCCATATGAACATATCCTAACCTCAGAAGTCCTACTTCATTGCCCCCATCATCTGAAGGTAAACAAGTTGTCACCTAAGAACAGGACACAGCAACAAAACTCCCTCCTCAGGGAGATCCATCTGTCTCCCTTGATAGTTGTCTTTTGCCAGCAGGTGAACTCTTTTGTGCACCCTAACCTCAATAACAATTATTGGCCCTACTTCTGGTGTTCATTGACTAAATTATTTTGTATTTATAAATGTCTTTAAAATTGTTCAGGTGTTATGGTTTGCTTATGCTTACCGCCTTGTGGACCTGATTGGAGAAAGGCAGCATAAAATTTGTTTAAAATAAATAAATAAATCCATATATTTGTATTAGGATGCTGAGTATAGAATAGGATGTTGTGGTTAGAAAAAAGTCTTGCCATCAGTACAACTGCACATGGGATTTGTGCTGTCATCTCTAAAAGTACTAGAGATATGCACATTTCATTTTAAACAGCAACGATATAAACTATTAATCAATTAAACATTAAGAAGCTCACAATCTATCTTTTCTGAGGTGGTATTTTCTGCACATTCCAGCTTCAAGACTAACAGAACAATCCAAAGGAGAGGGAATGAAAATGCTGTGGAGGCAGAATGAACACTGCACAGAGTAACTGCCCCCTGTGCCGACATAAGGGGCTTTTATGGTGGTGCTGGATCACATATGAAAGGGCTTGGGAGTGGTGAGAGAGTATAGTGCAAGGGTGACAGTGCAGCCATTATGGTGGTGCACCTCTGGTGCAGGGGCTTTGCACCAGCACCAAAGAGGGTGTTCTAGGGGAATGGCTGATGTTAGTTTATTCTCTGAGCCTTTTTGCATCAGGAATGCCCATTTTTTCCAAATTATGCCACCAAAAACCCACAGAGTTGCATCACTGCACTGCAAAAAAGATTCCCTCATAGGTTCAGCCTGTGCACATGGCCACACTTGGCTCTGGAAGCCAACCAAGTGGTTAGTAAATGAGGCAGTTGCAGTCCTGCCCCCTGAGCATCAGCCAGTAGTGTGGCTCCTCTCCCTTCATGCACACCTTTCTGGACAGACACACCTTTGACAAATCTGACAGCTACCAAATATGCACACTTTTTCTTTCAGACTTTATCATTCAGATTTTTCTGCTTTTTTCAGGTTTCTAGAAAGATGCGTTCTTGACTCCAGCATATGGATTTAAGTATCCATATAGTAGGTCATGTTGATCATTAAATTTTGTTCTTGCTGAATTTCATTCACCTGCTTTTGTTCAGATCTGACCTCAGAAAACATTCACTGGATATATGCTCAATGTCACAGAAGACCAAATTTTGTTGTGGAGGAAGGGGAGAGGATTTAGATGAATCACTGTCAATGTATTTGCTTGTGAATTGCAGGTTGGTTGGGTTTTTTTTTAAATCATCAGGTCACTAACTATCAGTGTAATCCTAAATAGAGTTACTATCAAAGTCTATGAATGTAAGGAAATAACTTTGCTTGAGGTTGCATTATTAAAGGACAAAAGCTTGGGGAAGTGTTGGGAAGATGGTGATGGGTATCATGCCATTTGGGAGCTACCATTCTTCATATCTTTACAACATATGCACAACTCCAGAAAACATTCCGCTTTTTCTTTTCTTAGGGAAGCATTCAGAGATGGCTCAAAATTTAGAAGTACTACATCAATGACATGGCCTACTGTAACTTAATGTTTTGCTTGTTATGTTGACTAATTTGCTATTTTTTAAGTGAATACTAATAGCTGATAGTAGCAATGGCTATATGCTGCTAATAAGAAATTGAAGCATTGTAGCCCTGCTGTGGGCAAGAGTGCTACAGATTACGATTAAATGAATGATTTTGACTTGAGTAGAAACAAAATTATACATATGAGTTGTTATTCCAAATGTACTTTCATTGTCAATAGCATTTGAGAGTTATTTATTGCAGTTCTGGTTGAGGAAATGTGTTTTGCTTCAATCTATCATAATTATGGAAATAAATATAACTCTGGCTATAAAGGATGCTGAAAAATATGTTAATAAGTCTCACTGAGAGAGCCAATGTGGTATCATTAAGGTTTCCAGTTTCATGCCTATGTAACCTCAGCTTGTGGGTTCTGTGGGGCAGTACTTGGAATGAGTTGCAACAACAATTTTTAAACAACAAAATGGTTTACTTTTCTTTACAATTAACACTTTTAATACATCAACATTTAACGTTACAATTCAAGGTCCTGTTCAGGGTGCATTTCAAGTCCTTCTATTTACAGTCTACTGATATTGCCAAGTCCAAATTCTTCTTTGCAAGTTGGCTGGCTCCTGAAGACTCCAAGGGCTTGATGAACAGGTTGCAACATGATGAAGGTCTCCAGGAGAACTCTCACCCATTACAACCACCAAAAGAAAACCCTGAAACAATAAACTCCAACATTTACAACATAGCAAAAACAACAACTACCTTCCCAGTAGTTCCCAACAATATTGCAATTACCTTAATAAGGTGTTAAGGGCTTATAGAAATCAAGGTCCAAGTCTGGTAGCCTTGTCTTCTGCAAAGAGCTCTTGCAGCCTTTCTGCTGCTCTGAGTCTCCACCCCCTTACTGGGCCAACCCATTCTGGGCCAACCCATTCTGGGCATGGGGGTTACACCTACAGTAGAAAAGTCGCCACTCCTACTATTCATTGCCTTCACTCACTAGACAGAATAGGGGGAGGAAAAAATTGGGGGGGGGGGCAACATTCCAGATGCAGTGACATCATGTCTGGTTGACCAGCCATGATACTCTAGGGATTTCCCATAATCTGTTCAGCCTTTACCATTGAGATCAAGGACATTTCTAGGAGGGGTCATGACATCTGCTTGGCATACAGAAGGTCTCAGATTCCCTGGCATCTCCAGTTTAAAAAAGGACCAGGCAGTAGGTGATGTGAAGGAGCTCTACATGAGATCCTGGAGAGCCGCTGCCATTCTGAGTAGACAGTACTGATCTTGGCTGACCAATCATCTGGTTTGGTACAAGGCACCATTATGTGCTCTCAGATATTCACCCAGCAGTGTCAGGTAGAAAGTGAGACCAGTCTGAAACATGACGAGAAACTCTGCTTGTGCTAGGAAAGTCCACTGAACTAACAGAAGTCATTTTGAATTCAAGCCAAAGATTATCTGCCTTATTTTTTAAAAGAAGCGTGGTAGCATTTGAATAAGCCAACTCTATAATCATTTTAATATTTATTATGAGACCACAATGTAATATATATATAATATGAATCTGAAAATAAATACAATGAATGGAAGGGGAAATTCAAATATTGAAAAGTGATTTGATTCTCTGGAGTGTCAAGATTTTTCACCAAGTGATGAATCTGGTGTCATGAAACAGTTGTTCCACACATTTCACCAAGTCATTGTGCCCATAACTTCTCTCATCTGCATCCACCTACCTCCTGTAGCTTACATTACAGAAACTGAGGCTCACTCAGGATAGCTAAATGGATCCTTCATGCTCAGAGGCAGTGTCTTTGAATATTAGGTGACTGGTTAAAACCCAAAAGGAATGCTGTTGCTTAATTTAACAGATGACACAAGCATCTCACGTGGAGGCCTAACTTGTGAAATTCTTCTCCCTCAAAAAAGGAGGCCTATATAGAGTGTCTGCATCTGGTAATATTTACGTATGTGTGTGGACTGAGCTGGAATTCAGTAATAGTTCCTATTCATTATATGAGGCCAATAATACTGACCTACCTGATTGGATGATTATATGAACTATGGAAGACTATGTGAAGCACTTAAATGTGCTGCTAAAATAATAATCAGTATTTACATCTATGATAGTTCTTATTTCAACCATGCTCTTAAAACTGAAGAGACTCTCATGAATGAATGATCTTACTTTGCTTTATTATATTTATACCACATCCATTGCCAGCTGAGGCTGGGCTCAGGGCTTCTTACAAGAATATTAAAGCACAAGAACAGTAAAACAATTAATATTAAAACCAAATATCTATGATGGCACTCTTTTCATTACAACCTGAGCCTAAAAATCCATCACACCCTCCCTCTTCACCGGTTATTTGAACGGGGGGATGAAGGGGTGCACAAGTGGAGATGAGCAATGTAAGGGAGATTGGCTTAACAGTGGGATTATATGAACCTGAGTGATCTCACTCTTTGGCCTCTTCCACACAGCAATGGGAGAGTGGGTTGCAGGCAGGATAAAGTAACCCACTCTCCTGCTGTCCCATTTGCATGCCTCCATGAAGGCAGCCAATGGAGCCCATGGAAGCAATGCAGGCTGCCGTCGTGCCTTTGCATAGAGGTGTGTCTTTTAAAAAACCTCACCTCCCATGCTGCTGCACAAGGAGGACCTTTAAAAACTGGAAAGCAATGTCTTCCTGAGGCAACTGTTCACTTGCGAGTGGCTGCAATCTGTGTTACAACTGAAGAATCACAGATAGTGAGATTCTTGAAAAACCCAGGTGTGTGTGTGTGTGGGGGGGGAAACCGCAGAGCTCATGCTAGCATGGACTCATGCTAGGAGCAGGATCCATGAGAAGTTCATCCCCTCATATGGGTTTTATCCTGTGGTAAGCCCAAGTTTATTGGCCTGTGCAGAAAGGGCCTCTCTCTTGCGGGCCCTGCAGAACCACAGGGCCCTGGTGTCAGCTGACAGAGTGTTTCCCCAGACTGAACCCAGGGCCTTTTCGGACCTTTTCAGCTCTGATTGAGACAAACCAACTGCCCTTGGGCCCAGGGATTAGCAGTAGATTGCTGTTGGAGGACCAAAGTGTGATTTGGGGAGATGCAGAAAGGAAAAGAGGTAGAAATTTCTTTTAATAAACTGCGAACTCTGGCATACTTTTTGTTTAATAAGGAGAAATCAATATAGATTGTTTGTTTACAGTGTTTTAATTGGAAGCAGGTTGAAAATGTATTCAGTTTTCAATTAATACTGACAATGCAATGCCTCATTGCTTCAAGCCATTCTCAGAATCATTTTCTGACACACAGATCCTCAGGAAACTGAACTCCCCAGAGTCATTCCTTTTCCTTTCTGCTGGGCTTGGCTCTGAATTTTGTCTAAAATGAATTTCGAGACAAATCTGGAGGGGCTTTCTTAGGCAAAACAGATGTTGAATTTTGAGGGCAGTTTGTAAAACAATTTCAATAAAATTAACAAAACTGTTACTCATTTCTACTTTTTAACACTTATTTTATTTCAAAGCACAAAGTCTTTGGGGCAATTTGTTTCTCAACACGCCCAATGGGAATTTCTCCAATCAATTCTTTATCAGCATCAGTGCACAGCATGGGTGTGTCCTGTCTGCTATTCTAAATCATCAGTAGAGGTCCTCCATCAGGTTTCACTGACAACCAATTGGAAGAAGGTCACCAACTCATAACAGCGGCATTTTCAGGGGGTTGCCATATTTGTGGATTAGCTTTCTACTGGTGCTTTCCTTGCTGTTGTTTCATTGGCAGGAAAATACTTCTTTTGCTTATAGAGAATAAGAAAAGTTTATACATCTGCTTTTCTCTTCATTTAAAGAATCTCAAAGTGGCTTACTATAGTTTTCCTTCTCCTCCCCACAACAAATAAATACCTTGTGGGATAAATGGGGCTGAAAGAGTTCTGAGAAAACCGTGACTAGTCCAAGCTCACACAGCAGTCTTCATATGTACAGAGTCAGACCTACATTTTCTGAAGGGTGACAAAAGTATAAAATGACACCCCAATAAGTTTTATAAATATCTTTATATATATGAACATAATCCACATATATAATCAGCAGCTCTTTTAAATCATACAGTAAATATGTTGACCATTATGAACTATTAAATTATTTTATGAACTTTTACATTATTTTATCTATCTATAATGTTTGAATATTCCCTCAACCCTTCTGCACACATAAAACCCAATCCAAGGAGGAAGTTTTTAGTCTTTTCCCAAACATTTTCTTAAACACAGCACATGTAATTTTGTCATGGCAAACTACCAAGCACACCTTATGCTCCTTTGCAGCTTAAAAAGAAAGGCTTTGTCTGGTAATTATGCTGCTAGAAGGTAAAATAACTAAAATGAAACTACTGTATTTTAGTCACTGGAAAAGACAATAAAGCTAAGAAATGTTGAAGACATTAGGAAAAGGGAAGATACCATGAGATGGTTTGACTCAATAAAGGAAGCAATAACTCTCAGTTTGCAAGTTGTAAGTAAGGCTGTTAATGAGAGGATGTTTTGGTAAGGCTGTTAATAAGTAAGTAAGGCTGTTAATGAGAGGATGTTTTGGAGGTAATTGGTCCATTCTGCACAGCGTAAATAAGACATCCAGTGGACACTAAAAAAAGGCTTCCTGGGAAGACACTCTGCACAGCTTTCTTCCCAGGATGTCCACAGGATGCCTTATTTCAGCTCAACGTGTCCCTTTTTAAAACCTTTTTTCCTTAAGGCACCTGCGAGATGTCCCCTGCCAGGCTGTGTGGAATGCAGAGCTCAGGAAGTGCCCAATTGTTTTGCTCTCTTGTCAGTTTCACCCCACTTGTGCCTGACATTTTGTGTGCTGGCGAAGGCATTCTCCCTACCTCCATTTGCTGAAGGTTGCCCCAAGATGTTTGCTCTGCAGGCTCCAATCCTGGAAACCATTTCAGCCTGAAAAGTACATAGTTGTACTCAGCTGGTCCTGCTGATTCCAGCAATATTTTCCTCTTTTTAAAAAATGTTGATGAGCTATCTTCGAAGATACACAGACATGCATTAGAGAATGCTCACTGCTGAACAAGACATTTCTCCTGGGCAACTGAACCTTCCCACCTCCTAATTGGGGGGAAAGGGCATGCACACTGTGAATGAGTCATCTCTTCTGTGCAATTGAGCCTCCTTCACTTCCTAGTAGTAGCCTAATTGGGAAAACAGTGTGAGTGCATACTGCAGAATGAGCCATTTATGCAGGGCAACAGATCCTCCCTCACCTTCTAGCAGTAAGACTAATTGGGGGGATGAGCATGGGTGCTGCAGCGCAAGCAATCTCTTACAGACAGTCGAGCCTCCCCCACCACTCACTGCCTCTTCCTCTCTGCCTACCACTCAGGGCACTTCCCCCCCACACTCCCCCAAGATCAGGCCCAGCATGTGTAGGAATGGGGAAACAAACCTGGTTCAACTGGTTCTGGTGGGTTTTCTGGGCTGTGTGACCATGGTCTGGTGGATTTTGTTCCTAACGGTCACACAGCCCGGAAAACCCACCAGAACCAGTTGAATCCGGCCGTGAAAGCCTTTGACAAACCTGGTTCAGCTCTCTTACCCACTACACCATGCTGTCTGCCTGTTGCTATTAATAGCCACAACTTGCTGCTCCTATTTTTATATTTGTATTAGTATTTTTAATGTTGTGGGCCAGTTCTGATACTCTTTAGAATATGAGATATACATGTTTGAAATTGTATACCATGCTAACCAAGCAGTGCAATGCAGTTGCTTCCTGTGCTTGTATGTCCTCACACACCCTGAATACTACCATCCTCCCTTCTTTTCTGCTCAGCAGGCAATTGTTTAAATAGATAGATCATTCACATATCTGAGGACCATTTTTGATGGTGGTAAATTTGACCATCAAACATATTCACAGCAAAATTTGCAGCATCCCTGCCAACTTAGATTGTTCACTCATGAAGTCACATCTTTGAACTGTCAAGGTCCCCATTTATGCTTACCAGTAGCTGTTCAAGTTCTTAGGTTTTTTTTAACTTCACCTACTAACTGACACTTTTAATTCAAGATTGGACCTGGGACCTTCCACATGCCAAACACATGTGCCATAAATGAGCTTCTCCCCTTCTGAAAAAGATGACAGCATCACACACGTATGTTTTCTTTTAACTAGGTGCCAAAATTTTAGTTTACCAAGGTAACTCATATTTGTCCCTGTTTTGTTCTGTAATTGGCAGGCAGTCCAGCAAAATGCAGACTTCACATAAATAGGGCAAACAGTTAAGCATTAAGTAGAAAGATCAGATCTAAAAACATAGCATACATGTTGTTGAAGGCTTTCACAGCTGGAATTAACTGGCTATTGTGGGCTTTCCAGGCTGTACGGCCATAATCTGGTAGTTTTAGCTCCTAATGTTTTGCCCACATCTATGACTGGCATCTTCTAAGGCAAATGTTTCTCCCAATGGCACAGTGTGCAGTGTACTGTAGCTGGGTATCTTTTTTTCTATTTCCCAGGTGGGAGGGAGAGAAGGTGCATGTGTCCAGGTAGAGTCCATTTGCACTTGCATTTGTATGTGTCTTGGGGGTTAGAATATGTGTGAGTCATCTCAGAAACCAGAGTGAGGTGAGGCAGTTGGGAGGGGGCAATGGGAAGGATCTTGTTGTATCTGATGGATACTTGAATGGTGTTTGGTCTTGGGGGTTTTTAGTACCAATAGCCAGGTTTTGTTAATATTCAGACTCTCCCTTTTTGTTGAATCTGCCCTGGTATTTATGAATTTCAGTGGCTTCCCTGTGTAATTTGACATAGTAACTGTCAGAGTTTTTGAAAATTTCTAAGTCATCAGATAAGATCCTATGCCCTAACCCAAGCCAGAGATAGACTTCATACTTCAATAAGGTGACAATTTTCATGGCAGGCTGTGCTGAGATCCACTCAGACTCCCAACTCAGCAAACACTTCTGCTGGTCTTGCCTATCACAGCCTGAACAGCTGAATGTGCAGAGAAGTGCCAAGCTTCATCCTCTTTTTTACCACATTCAGAAGATGCTGATCAGTGCCAAGTGTGTTCCTTCAAAGCACACCCTGCTGCAAGGCATTTGATGGCCCCATGCTCCAGCATCATACTAGATGTCTCAGAGTGCTTGCTGATTAGCCCTATCTATCCTGAGCAACCCATCCCATTCATGGTAACTAGTTGTGTAATGTGTCCTAACCAATTTTACAGTTAGGCCTATTTAATGGGGGAGGATGCCCTGCCCATAGAGACCTCGTGAAGCAGTAAAAAAAAGGGCTTTGCATTTAACCAATTTGTCAGTACCCCCAAAAACTTCTCGTTAATCCTGTTTTCCCCAGAGAGAGGATGGCTGGATCAGCTGCAGCAAAAAATGCTGCAGGTAAGAGGGTGTAACTGAATAAAGCATCCTGCCTTCTACTCTTGATTGACTGGCCAGATTTCCAGAGAATCAATCATATCTCAAGTCTCATTTGAAGTTAATAGGGATCAAGGCAAACTGATCCCCAGCATAATCTACTGTGAATGTCTCTTCTTAAGAGAATGTCTCTTCTTAAGAGCATTCATTTGAAGTGAGGGAGAAACCTGCTTATCACTACAGCTTCTGTAATATCATGTCCATATGATCTCTCATCCTAATGGCATAATATTTTTGAAGCTTGATGGAGTCAAATATCTCCTCCCTAGATCTCCCTGTTTGTAGATGGGTGCCCTTACTGAACACGGGCTCTGTCAGAGATTTGTCACAAGTTTTCACAACTGTGACTCTTAAAACTCACTGCTGTCTTTAACAATAACATGAAGAAGCTGTTCTCTTTTCTCGGTATTTTGTCTAAAAGATGCATTGCTGTGGCTAGATAATTATGTACAGAGAACATCCTGGTAGATATATTGAATGGCAGACGTTCAGACATACATGCAAATTAAGCAGAACATTTACCCTTCCATAATTTCTTCCTAAATTATGATGTAAGACTTTCAAAGCACTAGTCTATACATTTATCATTTGATCAGCTCTGATATATGGTCTGGAAGCAAAATGCTAAGTGAGCAAGTAAAACCACAGCTGCTAAAGAATAACAATAAATACTTAGAAGAGTCTCTTGCCTATGCATGGTGCGTATCACACATAGTATCTCATTTATTTTCTAGAAACCAAGACTTAATACGAGAAAACTAAATAGTAGGTAAAACATGACTACAAAAAAATATGGGAAACATTTTTATTTGCTTTAAGACTGACAGGTGGCGGTATTCTTTATTTTATTTCTTGTATTATGTCTTGGTAGGAAACCAGCTAGGGAAGCAATAGGCCCGTTAGAAGGAACAAAAGATGTGCTAAAAGATGACAGGGAGATTGCAGAGAAGCTGACTGAATTCTTTGCATCTGTCTTCACCCAAGAGGAGGTGAGGAAAATTCCTGCACCTGAACCAAGCTTCTTAGGAGGTGAATCCGTGGAACTAGCGAAGATAGTGGTAGACAAGGAAGAAGTTCTGGCAGCCGTTCATAAATGCTACCAAATCCCCTGGCCCAGATTGCATTCACCCAAGAGTTCTTAAAGAGCTCAAGCATGAAATTGCTGATCTTCTTACTTTAATATGCAACTTATCCCTGAAATCTGCCTCCATCCCTGAAGACTGGAAGATGGCCAATGTCACATCAATCTTTAAGAAAGGATCTGGGGGGATCCAGGAAATTACAGGCCAGTCAGTTTGACACCTGTTCCTGGTAAATTAGTAGAATCTATCATTGAAGATAACATTATAAAACATGTGGAAAAGCAAGACCTGCTGAGAAAGAGTCAGCATGGCTTTTGCAGAGGCAAGTCCTCCCGTACAAACTTACTAGAATTATTTGAAGGTGTAAACAGGCATGTTGATAAGGGCGGACCAGTGCACATTGTCTACTTGGATTTCCAAAAGGCTTTTGACAAGGTTCCTCACCATAGACTATTGAGAAAACTCAGCAATCAAGGAATAAGAGGGGAAGTCCTCCTATGGATTAAAAACTGGTTGAGAAACAAGAAACAAAGGGTGGGTGTAAATGGGAAGTTCTCACAATGGAGAGATGTAAGGAGTGGTGTCCCCCAAGGATCCGTTTTGGGACCAGTGCTCTTTAACCTATTCATAAATGACCTGGAAGTAGGGATGGGTAGCGTGGTGGCCAAGTTTGCGGATGATACCAAATTATGAAGGGTGGTGAGAACTGCAAAGGATTGCGAAGAGCTGCAAGCGGACCTTTATAAATTAGGTGAGTGGGCTAAGAAATGGCAAATGCAGTTCAATGTAGCAAAATGTAAAGTGATGCACATAGGGGCAAAAAATCCAAACTTCACATACACGCTACAGGGGTCAGTGCTATCAGTCACAGAGCAGGAAAGGGATTTGGTCTGTTTGGTAGATAATTTACATGTTGTGTGAGTGTCCCTAGTTTTAAGGGGTTATTTTAATGTTATTTTATATTAATAATTTATTATTTTAACTGAAAGTCTTTTTCAGCTGAACTCTGAATAGGCAGCATAAAAATCTGAATGATGAATGGACAGATTCCCACCCACTTTTTATCTTCTTCAGGCAGGGGACCATTCACTGACTTGACCTCACAGTTTTTCCCTGCCTTTTCCCCTTCAGGGATGGAGGTGCTTCAGAAAATGGTAACATTCGGTTGAAAGCATTTCCCCTCAGCCCTGTGACACACCCAGTGTTGGTTGGCCATTGACTTTATTTCTTTCCAGGAAAATCCCACAGTAAGGTATTCTAAAATAAATAATTGAGGCAGATTCAAAACTTAAACAGTTTAAAGATTTATTAACAGATAGAGGAGATGTGAAAGGAAGGAATAATAACTTGGAGATGGATTTTGATGAGGCAAATAAGGCAGAAGCAGGGTATATATATTCACTATACACAAAAGGTTGGCACAGAGGTTCAGAGGTTTTGTTTCTCAGAATTTGCTCAGTTTCAGTTCAGCTTAGATATTGTAATTTATTAGATATTTCACAGATGGTACAGTTCCCTTAACTTTTCAGATAGTATTGATGATTGGCCTCTTCACATACAAGGTTTTAACACTGCCTTGGTACTTATACACAGTAGCCTCACACAGCTCTCACCATTAGGAGAAACCCTCAAAATAAAATATTAACTATCTACTGAGATAAAAACAAAGCAAATTTCAATACCCAGACCCACTGGTATACAGGAATCCTTCTCTCACTAAAAGATATTCCTTTCCTAGTTTATCTTGGAGCTCCAATAAACTCTTCCACCAGTATACTTTGTCTGTGTATATATTTACTTTCACCCAGCACTCAGGTTGATAACAGCAGCCATCCTACACTTTGACTGACTGCTTCCCTCAGAGATGTTTAGTTTTTCACACACAGTTAAAGACAGCAATTAACAGTAGGAATGCTCAAGACCAAAAAGCCTCACAGATTCTTCTGACAGGGAGTTAACCTCCTCCCCCCCCTTTGCATCATACAGTTATTTGACCAATCAGAGTGGAGGAGGCCACAGCCGATCAGGTGGCTCCCCTGTTCCTAGGACTTTCTGCCTCACTCTGACTGTAAACAATAAATATTTTTAGACAAAACTTAATTTTTAAAAATCATATATCCTTGCAGTCTGCCACAGATGGATGGATGGATGGATGGATGGATGGATGGATGGATGGATGGATGGATGGATGGATGGATGGATGGATGGATGGATGGATGGATGGATGGATGGATGGATGGATGGATGGATGGATGGATGGATGGATGGATTGATTAGTGATGCTGTCGGAAGACTCATTACAAATCAAACAGAGCACACCACAGAGTTCATTGGGAAACTGAAGAAGAAGAAGAAGAAGAAGAAGAAGAAGAAGAAGAAGAAGAAGAAGAAGAAGAGGAGGAGGAGGAGGAGGAGGAGGAGGAGGAGGAGGAGGAGGAGGAGCAGGAGCAGGAGCAGGAGCAGGAGCAGGAGCAGGAGCAGGAGCAGGAGCAGGAGCAGGAGCAGGAGCAGGAGGAGGAGGAGGAGGAGGAGGAGGAGCAGGAGGAGCAGGAGCAGGAGGAGTTTGGATTTATATCCCCCCTTTTTCTCCTGCAGGAGACTCAAAGGGGCTGACAATCTCCTTGCCCTTCTCCCCTCACAACAAACACCCTGTGAGGTAGGTGGGGCTGAGAGAGCTCCGAGAAGCTGTGACTAGCCCAAGGTCACCCAGCTGGCGTGTGTGGGAGTGTACAGGCTAATCTGAATTTCCCAGATAAGCCTCCACAGCTCAGGTGGCAGAGCTGGGAATCAAACCCGGTTCCTCCAGATTAGATACACGAGCTCTTAACCTCCTACGCCACTGCTGCGTAAGATGACAGTGAGAGCAACAAAGAAACCCCCTTTCCCCCTTCTGTTAACCACGACATTTTTAGAATCTCATCCAGCTACATTATTTAGGTTAGTATGCAGTCCTGTGACTCCCAAAATAGCATTTGTGGAGCAAAGTAATCCAGCCATTACTTGGAATGTTTCATAAAGATTCTTTGGTGATAAAATGTCTCTGGTTGGGTTTGACTTGTATTCCAGTTTGAATTAGGAATTCTTGAACATCCAGTTGGCTCGCATCCATTCTGCTCACCAGCCACAAAGCAGGTAAGCAGTTTTTCATCATGCAGTTTGGATGTTCATAAGCAGCTCAAACCTATTTACTTTTCTGTTACTCAGACTATATGGTACAGTACAATCAGCAGTATCTCATGCATGTACATTGTCTTCACACAGCCCAGTTTGTCCCCCTGTGACCTGTTGCCACTGGGTATTTCAACAACAACCTTTATTAGGCATTTAAAATAGGCTCTAGAGTGTTACCAGACATTTATGAAGTACAAAAGAGTACATTAAAAATGCAGACAAAAAGACTGTATACAGCAGTATATATTACTTAGAAAGTTCTGTCACTTGCCAAAGAAATGTTGCTACTTTTCCCAAGAGCATGACATCTATATTGTTTAACAGAAGCTCCACAACAGAACTGTCAGAGTCTCTTTCAGATTTGTCTAGGACCCTTGTGATAATACATCTCTGTTGTGGTTCAGTTAATAATTCAAGATATTTGGCTATGTGTCCCTGTTCCGGTATTATTTCGACAGAGAAGGGTGAGCATGATTTATTTGCTTGCCTCAACAGGATATAGTATTCTTGTTCAAAAAGTCAGCTTTTTAAGGTTTGGAAAATCTCTCTGGGTGACAGCATACAAAGATCTTCAAGTAATAAACCTATTGAGTAAATTTTTCATTTGAGAAGTTGATACCATTCGGAGGCAAATAGGTCTGTGCGTGCAGTATATGTTAAACTGCGCACATCAGAGTTAAAACATAATTTGATCCAATACTTGAATGTATTCAGCCATGCTCTTGTTTCAAGTAGGTTCTGACCAGTTTCTAAGCACTGGGTATTGCTCCACAGGCAATGGTTTAATTAAAGAAATAAACCAGTTACAGCACAATCCTGATGGGGGAATGCTACGGAGGCTGAGAAGGGCACCAGGCTGGAAGGTGAAGGTGGCACCAGGCTCCCCCAAAGGGGATTTGGCCAGTGTGGAAAGGAGGGAAATTAAAAAACCCTCCTGCTGCCTGAATCATCCCATTGGGAAACAGGTTTATGCTACACTTTCATGTGGCAGAAGCTTGTCGGCTCAGAGGGCAGTGTTCTCTGGGAACATCCATGGCCCACCTACCACCTGTGCTGGCATCTGGTCAGGTGCCAGTGCAGCTCCCTGGTGGCACCCACTTCCAGGTTTGGCCACTTGGAGTTGTGTTGTGCCCAGATGCTGGTGTGTTTGGTCTCTCCACCAATATATGCTCCTCATGCCATTGGAGGGGACAAATGTGCTAGTGGGGTCCTTTGCCATTACCTAATGCCATTATGCTCCCCCCCATCTGGATTGGGCCATTAGTTATTTATAAACACTAAAAATCTTGGTTGTTGTGGGTTTTCCAGGCTGTGTGGTCATTGTCTGGTAGATCTTATTCCTAACTTTTCACCTGCATCTGTGGCTGGCATCTTCAGAGGTGTATCATAGAGGGAAATCTGTTACTGTGTCCAATGTGTAAGGAGTTGTGTGAAGGAGAGAGAACTCAGGTTCTTCCTTCATCAACTGTTTCTTGTTTCATTTGTCTGAATTATTGATTTATTTTGAAATTCAAGTGCCTTCAAAGACTCAAGGCCATATGAAAAGACCTACAGCTTCAGAGAGAAACTGCAATAATGGACATGTTTGCTATTTCCCCCCTTCTTTATGTTCATGATACAATTTTTTTAAAAAAGGTTTTACTGAAGAACAATTTGTACAGACTGTTTATTTCTTTCATCAAAGTCACGTTAGAGAAAATTCACAATTGTTGTAAAACATTTGAACAGGAAAGCACTGAACTATAGCTGAATTGAGCAGTCACCCTTGCTGCTCAATCATTTCTCTAAATAAACTCCAAAGCATTGCATGTCTTATAGCTGTATTTTTTATTTATTATATGTATATATTGCTTTTCCCTTGTGGGCTAAGGGTAGCTTCCAACATTTAAAATACAATCAAAACATAAAACCATGAATAACAACAATTGAGACCCAGATGGTGAATAAAATCAGGTTCTTCCCTCTGTGATACATCTCTGAAGATGCCAGCCACAGATGCAGGTGAAACATTAGGAACAAGATCCACCAGACCACGGCCACACAGCCTGGAAAACCCACAAGAACCAGCAAAATCAGGTTCCATTATAATAGCACAATTTAATAACTCTGCCAATATAAACAACTAGCAGGCCCGGCCACGCTTTGCTATGGCTTTGTGTGGTGAACTCGGAGGGGAAGGGAGGAGGAAGGGGAGAGGCGTTACGGCTGTTTCTTACCGGGTGCCTGGGAATGCTCCTCGTTCTTCTTCCTGTGTGGGCGAGTCTGGCAGCCTTCAGTTTAGGCTGGTATGTATGCGCATGCCACAGCGAAGGTGGGCAAGCCCCCCAGCACAGTGACCCCTGATTGGTCCACTATGGGTTTTGCAGAAACGTGCAGTTTACCGGGTTCAGGTATGGACTTTCGGCGATTTGAAGGTCTGATTACCTGCCCGCAATGGAGAGGGACGTCGTGGGAAAATTTGGTAGCATTTGGTCCAGGCGTTTCCGCGTTAGGGCATGAGGAACAAACACATGGTTAGCTTTTTATATATATAGATAGAGGAGAGGAGATGAGGGAGGCCATTCAGATGGTACAACTGTAGCTGTCTCAATCATAAGCCTGGTGGAACAGCTTTGTCTTACAGGGCCTCTAGAATTTTATCAGGTCCCACAGGCTCTTGCTAAATAAAGAACTCCATGAGGTTTAGGCCAGCTAAAGTATGTCCATAATATCAGAAAAAAATCATATTTGCCTTCTTCTTTAATAAGTATCTTCAAATCTAATGCTTCTTATTGCCTGCTCCACTATTCCCTACTGATAATGTGTTCAATTGCATACATTAGTATGGGTTAATACTATTCCATGAGGGCTGCAATGTTGTTGCCAGCAAGCCAACACAAGGACCAAATTAAAACCAACATCCATTGTAGAATAGTGTGGAGAGAAGGCACTAACAAACTTCTTAGAAGAATGGCAAAGTATTTCTAAATGGTGGTAAATATGGTTGTTGGAAGGAGTGTGCATCATTTTTTCCTGGTATTTTTCAGGTTTGGGTTTAATAGACCTGGAAATTTTTTAAAAACCTGAAAAAACCTGAAATCCCATAGCGCTCTCTCTCTCTCTCTCTCTCTCTCTCTCTCTCTCTCTCTCTCTCTCTCTGTATGTGTGTAGGGGGGAACCTTTTTTTAGATATTCAAGGTTTCAGGTCTGTTAACCCCAAACCTGAAAAATGCTAGCCACCTCTAACCCCATATAGACTTTAGAGGTGCCATGGGGCATAGCTGATTGCTGGGCCCAGCTGATCCAAGACCAGCATTCAACTCTGCATTGCTTCTGAGACCCATATGAATTTTGGAAGCAGCAGGTGGCATAGAGCTAAGTGCTCTGGGTGTGGAAGAGGCAGGGAAGGGGAGAGAGGCTTTTAAAAATAGCAGTGAGGCTGAAGTAGCCTGAATAATGCTTTTAAAAATCAGCATTTTTTGGAATCCGCTTTTCAGATTTTGGGAAGGTGGGTTGATTTTGCTGAATGCACAGCCCTAGTTATCAGTTTTGGGTTGTAAAATACCTTGAGAATTTGGGGGTGGAACCTGTTGTTTTGGAGAGGGAGGGACCTCAGCAGGTTACAAAGCCATAGAGTCTATAGTCCAAAGAAGCCATTTTCTCTGGGAGAACTGATCTCTGTCATATAGAGATCAATTATAAAAATGGGAGATTGCCAGGCTCCACCTGGAGGTTGGCAGCCCTTGTGATAATGGGGAAATTAGGTGAGAGGCACAAAGTAATTATTACACCTCTCATTTCCTGAGCACAGGAACATTTTTGAAGGCTAGCTCCTGTCTGCCATCTACTTTATATTATGTGATGTTTGCTCAGAAGGACAATGACATGAGAAAAAATTGTGGAATTTTTAAAATAAGGTTTACATGAGAACACAATTAGTTACTAATTTAGTTTGCCTAACCTTTTAAAAAAAACCAGATTTGCCTAACCTTTTAAAAAAGAGGATGAATATGTAGAACAATTCTGGATTGCCTTCAAGTTTATTAGTCTCAGAACTTCTCTGAGGTAGCTTTTAATGCTCATGAAATATACAGTGAACAGATCAGATTTCATATTGGCATAAAACTTAGAGCCACCTCTTTTATGTCCAGCTATACAGAAGTCCCTGAGAATGCAAAGAAAACCTTTCTTATTTCATACTAATTCAAAAGTACCATTTACTTCTCCTTTCTATTACATTAATTTTAACCTGTTTTTGGATGGACATGGATCCTTTGTATGTAAGGTGAACTATTTTATGAACACCCAGGACATATCAAAGAACTACTAAACAAAATTTGCTGTCCCCATTTTTTTAAATTTCTTTTTTTGTCAAATGTCCTGTGTTCAAAAACATGATAAAAATAGGCTCTGTCTGATTCAGTGCTCTAAAATAATGTATCAAATATTGCCATTAAAAGAAAATATGGCTTTCTTTTTCATTGTCACAACATTTTAATATTAGAGATGCTTATGCCAGCAGACGAATTCATTAGGAATATCATAATTAATTATGGTAATCTAAAAAACAGGCTTTTTAAAAAGAAACAATGATAATTGAGAGTAAGCAGGCATGGAAAATATGACAGAATGAAACACAATAAGACAAAGATTTGCATGAAATTGGTTTGGCATGCCTATGAAAACAGAAAATCTCATTCTATTTAACACAATAGTTAACCTTAGAATAGAGTGTTGAGACCTACTGAAACTTTTCTTTCTTCTTTTTATTACATTTCATTCATTAAGAATTGCAAAAGCAAAAAATATCGATAATGATCCAGAACCTCATGTAGTAAGGCTGCCATGGCCTCAAAAATCCAAACTCTTGGGCAGGGTTTGGTGATGCCATGATGCAAGTACTCGAAATCTCATATTTGAGTAACAATCCTAATAGCCATACTTCCACATTCTGCAAGTGTTCATACCAGTTGGTGTCTGCAAATGTGTGTAAATACAACCTTGGAAGAGATGAACTATTCTCCATACAATAATATCACACTGAAATTAGCTATGTGCTAAATATCAAATGTAATTGAGCTGTGTGAGATCATTGCTTCCTAATATTGATATGTGCATCCAGTAGTTACAGCAAGCAGACATGTATTAAAAGTGTGTGAGCTAGGTTGCAGCCCTGTGACATCTGCTCAACACCGGCCCCTTCCACACACGCAAAATAATGCGTTTTCAAACGACTTTCACAACTGTTTGCAAGTGGATTTTGCCATTCTGCACAGCTTCAAAGAGCATTGAAAGCAGTTTGAAAGTGCATTATTCGGCATGTGCGGAATGAGCCCCTGAGATCCAAACAAAGAATGAGTTCCCAAATGAGACTGAAGACCTCAGAACTCTATTCAAAATGCTACCAACCATCAGATGTAGGAACACCACCTCCACCACCAACAACAAAAAGCTTGGGTATAAAAAGAAATCTTAGGAAACATAGAGATGTACATTAAAAAGAGGTTTAAATACTTTGAATAGGTTTTGAAGGCGCTGTTTAGTACATGAGTGACTGTAGCATATCAAAGAATCCGTGTGGGTTGGGTTCTGACTGTGTTGAGATAAAGGTGGAATATATAAATGCTCTCAACAAATCAATAACAATGCAATCCTTTGCATGGCTTTTTAGAAAAAAATACCATTGAGTTCTATGGGGTTCACACCTTGGCCTTCTTGAGATGGCAGCACTAAGATACAGCTGTTGACTGGCTGCTCTACTAAGGCTTGTGAGTGTGAAACCATCATTTTGATGTCCTAACAACACCAGGGAAAAGTTGGGGATGGTGGCAGGTAAGGGGTGGTGGCTGGTGGAAAAATGTCTGGAGCTGTCACAGGCTTGCTTGTTCAAAGTTCCTTAGAACATCAGTCTATTATATTCAATTAATCTCTCTGTTTTGTGGATACTTCCAAGGCTAGTTTCCTTGGATTAGCTATGGCTCTTGATTCCTGACCTGAAACCTCCAAAACTAAAACATGCATGGTGGAAATAATATACTATATAATGCCAGGTCAGCAATTTATTGTTGTTACAGGGGTCTACAATGCAAACGTGGAAGTCTCTCACTTGTTACAGTTCATTCCTCACAATGGTCTCTTTGCACATGCACTGTTATATACTCAGAACTACTCCACTGTCTTCAGTTCCATCACACTCACTGGGTTTGATCGATAAGATGCTCTTCCCCTTGTGGGCTCAGGGAGCATTCTAAGTATTCTAGCTTAAAACTTTTGTAGCCCTTTTGGGGTGTAAAGGCTTTTTGGAGAACTTTAGAAAAGTTATAAACATGAACATCTGGCTCCTTAAGTCAACTGACTGCTCTGCCACAGTTATATTAAAATTGATGCCATTTTTCTTGGGTAATGTGGAGAGGAGAAAAAGAGATTGCATCAGTTCTTGCCACACTGCAAGAGAATTTAAATCCATGACCTTATGGTGTTTAGTTTAACGGGGACAGGAGATGAATATTTTATCCACTGTTTTCCAAACAGGAAGGAACCCATAGATGTTAGGCAGCTCATCTGCGGTTAAAACAGAAGAATGTGGGAGTATTCATTTTGAGCCTTGCACCTGGAATCTCACAGAGCCAGATGGGATTCTTTTCATCCTGGGTTTACTGGCCCTTGTGAATTGCAGCACAGACATTCCAGCCGCCTGTTTGGCAGAGAAGCTCAATGGTGCCAGTTTCACAGATATCTGTGTAGCATTATAATGACATCTTGGAAATACAGATGGAATATTGATGCTGCACATTTGTTTGTGTGGGCTAAATGATCATCTAATATATCTGCCAGGAATTCAACTTCCTGAGGTTAATATTTGATACAGATTTTTTCTTCACAAAACAAATCCACAAGGTACTCCCCTGGGGGGGGGGAAAGTCTGCTGAATCAGCTTCCATTATTGTGTCCTTACAAGTGTGACAAGAGATGCATCCCACTTCTGAGATATTCTTTTCAGATATTCTGCTCTACTAGACGTATCATCAATTATCTGAATAATTGATCTTATGAAAGAATACAATATTACTGGAAGCAAAATTTAGATTAAATGAAGTTGTGTACATTTGGAACATTTGAGCAAGGATATGGCAAACTTACTGAAATTGCCAGGTTTTTGTTGTTGTTGTTGAACAGAGGCATGATATATAGCTTGGCACAGTGACTTATAATTTTTGGTTTCCTCAGTACAGCACTTAAGATTACTTTGTTCTGTTTAGCTTAGATGTTAGTTTCATAGATGGTTCACAGTTTGTATGGTTCCATTGCTTAGATGTTTTGGTTTATGGCTATTCACCTATAGGGTCCTAACACTGACTTGGTACTTTTTCACTGTACCCTCACACAGCCCTCACAGTTAGATAAAACCCTCAAAAACAAAACATAAACTCTCTAAACTTAAAGCACATCCCTATACCCAGACCCACTGGTACATTAGAACTCTTTTCTCTTTAGAAGCAGTTCCTATCCTGGTTTATAAAGCCTTCAACTTGGCTCTTCAATAAACCTATCCCACCAGTACACAGTGTCTGTATATGGTTGCTTTCACACAGCACTCAGGCTATTAACAATAATTCCTGTCACACACTTTGACAGAACTATCCTCTCAGAGATGGTTAGTTTTCACTAAGTAAAACAGACAGTTCTTAACAGCAAGAGTGATTCTGATCTAAAGCTTCACAGAATGCAAGGAGTTTAACCTCTCCCTCTCTGCGTCCTGCAGTTACTTGCCCAAACAGAGTGCAGGAGGCCATAGCCAATTAGGTGGCTCTGTTACCAGATTGACCCATGGTGGGTTGGGGGAGCCATGTTTTCAGCTCTACCCTTCTTGCCAATCCTTGAGATGCCTAGCAGTGTAGTGCCAAGATGGGGATCCCATTCTCTGCATTGGCTAGTGTACCCACAAGGACAGAAATCTTGTCTGCTCTTGCCTTCACCCATATCTGCCTGCTGTTCTCTTCATAAAGGGATTAAAACAAAGACAATACTTTGGCCGTGGAAATCCATTTCCCACCTCCAGCCCTGGACTATCTGCCTCACTAAGACAAAGAACTTGCTAATGTGATTGCTCCAAATGTTCCTGCCAGCTCAACTCTAATCTAAATTGTTCTATAGCTGTAATTTAATCAGCCACCTTCCCCTTTTTTGAGCACTTCCAGCTTAGCCACTTAAGCCAAGTGCTCAACCCATTAGACTAATGTTCCGATACTTTAGTTTTATGTCACTTTCTTGTCTCTCCCTGTAAAGGCGAGGTTCCCCTTTGTCTTGGGAGATTAAGAGTCTTTTTACATCACCAAAGAGCTCAATCTTCCCTATGAAATAGTCCCTATCCCAGCACTCAGTGCTCAGTATTTCTGAATTAGCCTATAGTTTGGTTGTGTTGCATGCCATCTGTTTTCTCCCCCCATCCTTGGAGCCCAGGTGGGCCTGGATTCTGCTTCTTGGACCCAAAGTCACTTCAGGATCTGGTACAGCATTACCCCTAAAAATTCCCCAGTTCCCTTCATCTGCCTAAAAAAATCTAACCCTTCGACACTGCTTACATTCCAGGACTGTGTGTGTGTTCTGCTGCCTTGATTATTGTGTGCTTCAACTTTTATTATTTTCCTTTAATAAAATTGTTAAACTTTATTCACTCTCCTGTGGATTTCTTGCTTAATGCAATTCTTTGTAAAAGTTGGCAACCCAGAATCTGAGTTTGCCCCATTACTTGCTAAGCCAAAGGTCTGCTCTTCCTAGTTCCCCAACTCTAAGAGGGACAAACTCCCCCACCCCATTTTGGGTGACAGGTCTCCTTTTCCTAGGCCTTTCTGTGCCTCACTTTAAGGTAAACAATATTTTCCTTTGACAAGACTGGACTTTAAAAATACACATTTCTCTGCAGTCTGTCACAGTGTGTAGGCTCAGATCTGACATTGAAACAAATATGCCCACAATTCTGCTCCTTCCACTCCCCCCTACAAGTCACCCAACATGGTTCTGGAGGGTTACCCCCAGCTAAAAGTTGTTCATAGGGCTTCTGTGAAGATAAAAATGTGGTTCGTGTGTATTTGAACTCATTGAAAGGAAAGGGATGAAACAAATCAAATTTATTTATTTATTTATTTATTTATTTATTTATTTATTTATTTATTTATTTATTTATTATATTTATATACCGCCCTCCTGACAGGTTTTCTGTTAGCATGCAATGATGGCATTTCCTTTGACCTGTGCCTGTTTGTACCTATTACATTTTTATCCTGCCCTTCAACCAACAGCCCCTAACAGCACACCCAGTTCTTCCTTTCTCATTTTATTATAACAAGTTTTGAGGTAAAGTATGCTGAAAAAGGAGGAATGGATAAATGTCACCCAATGGAAAAGTGAAGACACTTGGAATATATCACATGTGCTCCTCAAGAATACCATATATACATAATGTTATAAACAGATATGCCTATGTACTAGACACTCAGACTGCAAATAGCTTTCTTGAAAAAAGTTAAAAGTTATCTGTATTAACTTTTGCTTCAGTTATTATGACATATAAAACAATGAATATTTGTATTTTATGCTGCTGTTGAATACAAGTTTAAATCTGGTTTACAATGCTTTTCACTATTTTACAGTTCTGCTGCTGAATCTGGTTAAATCTAACTAAGAATCTTTTTACTGGACACACTGAAATTTTCCTCGCCCACCTGTAACAGAAATTATGACCAGCACATTCAGCAGTTTAAAGTTTTCTCAGAATGCAGCTGCAGCCGTTAGATTTCCTCCTCTCATAAAGCTGTCTGAGGTCCAGAAACCTTGTCAAAAAGAAGACATCACAAGTTTATGGGTGAACTGTAAGCACTAATCTCAGCCTCAAATTTGCTGCAATCACCCACCAGTTTGGTTCCCACATTCCTTCAGCTTATTTTCATGTTTTAAATATATGAATATCATACCAAAGTTTTAGATTATAGAAAAGTTGGTAACAATGAAAAGTGTTTAAAGAGCTGAAGAACGTTTAAGTTGGCTCAGTGTGCAACTGGTGTGATACAGTGGCTAGAGTATCAGACTAGGACTTGGGACAACTGGGTTCAAATACCCTGGTCTGCCATGAAAGTTTGCTGGGGAGAGATGCCAGACGAGTACTGGCTACTGAGAGGAGGCTCAGAAAGGTGAAAAAAAAGCATACTGCCATTGCTCTTGAGGAATTCTAGAGTGTTGCCCCAAATGACGACATCACTTCGATGTTTGTGCTGGAAGCAATTGTCACATCATCTAAATGACAACATTTTCCTCCCATTTTCCACCTGCTACCCTACCAATTGACAGCAGGGGCCAGACACTACAGTACGAAAACCTGGCATCCCTGTGCCCATTAACTTTGAACCCATCAATCTGTCTCAGCCTGATGATGTGTCTCAGCCTGTCTCAGCCTGATGATGTGACAAGGTTGTTGTGAGGATAAGGTGGAGGAATGGGGAAACAATGTGATAAACTTCTTTGTTACCTCATGGGCGAGAAAAGTGAGATAAGTGAGATATATTTTCTTTTAAAATCCTGAGGCCTGTGAAACCTACACTGTGCACTGTGCAGGGTAGGGGACCCAGCTCCTGGCAACCCAGAGATCTGCGGGTGAAGCCTGGGGAAGATGGATGTGAGGAGAGGAAAGACCTAGGTGGAATATGTTATAGACCCTACCCTCCAGAACAGCCATTGTCTCTAGGAGAACTGATCTCTGTAGTCTGAAGATTAGTGGTAGTTTCTGGAGACCCCAGGCCCCTCCTAAAAGTTGGTAACTCTGTATGCATCTGCAGCATGCACATGTCAGCCAGGGTGAAGTTTTGCCCGGCTTCGCCCTGCATCACTTTGGGATAAAGAAATACAACCTGTTCACTGACCTTTTCTACAGCAGAATATTAATGCTATCCATATCCCTGATGAGCTGCCAAAAATTCTTGATCTGTATTGGCTCTTCTTAACCATGTTGATCTTGGGCAGTTGGGTCATTTCAGTGAAACTGTGCAAGACTTTAAGTTTTCTGATGACTACTCTTTAAATGGCAACATTTTATTTTCCTGTATCTTAGGGAATTGAGTCAGCTAGATTTTCAAAAGATTTTAATAAACTGAAATCCAATTTGTGCAGAATGTTAGGGTTCATTCCTTAAAACTACCTACCTGTACCTAGAATAATAGTAGTCATAATACTCTCAGCAGACACATGAAGTCTGAATAGATTTCAAAGCCCCTGCCATAGGAAATGAAATTTTAAAAATGCGTAAAAGGACATACTGAAAATTAAGATTTCCCTCCAGACTCTGTTCCAAATTCTATTGCCCAAAAACAATTATTGGATTCTGTCCAGCCATTTGGTTTGCTCTGTATTAATACATAATTAAAAGCAAGAAAGTAATTACAGATGCAAAATAAGATGATAAATAACACTGCTGCTAATTTGAAGCGTAATATAATGAAATGGCAATTTCCTTCAAAATAAGTCCACTTGCCAGTACTTTAAAATTGGTTTTATTTGTGGCAAGAAAAATGGGGAACTGACTAGAAAATGACTGCGGTTAATTAGCAGAGCACACGCTTTGCACATGTCCCAGGTTTATTTAGTTGACGAATCTAGTTAAAAGAATCTTTGTGATCAGGAGTTGAGAAACCTGCCTGGAGAGCTTCTGCCAAAGTAGACATTTCTGACCTAAGAAGACTGATGGTCTTACTTGCTGAGAAGCAGCTTTATATGTAATAATACAGATAGTTTTGTATGGTTAAGAGAACAAAAGGCTTGCTCTTCCTTTCTTTTTCCCCAAACAAAGTCTATTGTCAGTGTGTTCTTTGTCTAAGGCACAGTCTTCAAAAGCCCAGGCTCAGATTTTCAATGGGAGAACACCTTCCAGAAAAGAGGGGTGGAGGTTCTATCATCCTAGCCTTGCAGCAAGGATGTAAAACTGAAATATTCTGGGCAGACTGAGAGGACATACCTTGCTAGAGGGCCATAAAGTGTTTTAGAGGGGTTTGTTAATGTGGATATGTTAATGTTTTTTAAATGTGTAGCTTTAAAGCTGTATTGTTTTTGTTTCTGTTACTGAACATAGTTTTATTGGTTGTGGTGGGTTTTCTGGGCGGTGTGGCCGTGGTCTAGTGGATCTTGTTCCTAACATTTCGCCTGCATCTGTGGCTGGCATCTTCAGACCACGGCCACACACCCCGGAAAACCCACCACAACCAGTTGAATCTGGCCGTGAAAGCCTTCAGCAATAGTTTTATTGATCTCTATATTATTATAATAACTTGTCTTTGAGTACTGGGTTGCTCAGAAGAAAAGCAAGGATAGGGGAGGAGACATTTGGTCACAGGTCAAGGGCTGTCAGCTGGCTCTCATTGCTAGTTTTTATAGCAGATATCTGAACTTCATCTACTCATTAACCAACACAATACATGTTTTTAATTAGTGATCTGCACTGTGACAATAAAGATAGGTTAGCAGAGATGAGCATAAGCCGAAATCTTGTCTCCTATGCATCCAGCATACTGCTCTTCATGGCACAAAACTATCCAACGTAAGTACAAAATGGCAGCCTGCTTGTGTTGTCCAATTAAATTAAATTTAAATTAAATTTAAAAAATTAAATCTACAAAAAAATTTCTGTTTCCTAGTCATACAGTGATACAGACCTGTTATCCATTTGAAAGAATTCTCTGGGCATTCTGATCCAGGAAGTAGTCCACACATACGATAAGGCTTCCTGTCAACCTGATCTTCCGTTTTGCTGAAATATTAAATGGGAGTTAATGGGGGAAATCATTTCTGTTTTCTTATCATGGATTGATCATTAGTTTAGGGGGCAAGTCCTAGATGATGTAAATGTGGATGATTTAGAAGCTGCTGGGATTTATTAGACATTTTGAAGTAAAATTGATTTTGGTACTAATAATGTAGGAGAATAGTCTGAGAATGTTAACAAAGAGTTATAGTTTAGTCACAGTTGCTTGGATGCATTTCAGTTACAGTGTTCTGTGTTCGGGTACTGTGAGTTTGGGAAAGTGCTTCTAGTATGTACAGTATATACAGTATGTATGTACAGGCAGAAGATTGCTTAGAGAGATCCAAAGAGTAGTGAATGCTTCCTTGAAGAGCAGAGACCTCTCTAGAAGACTTTTTTTACAGCTCAGCTGTATCCTAGGCATATGGTTGCCATCACTTGATCCCAGGTGGATAGGCCATGGGTTAATCTCTGTCCCTTGTCTTCCAAAAAATTGCAGGCTTAAATATGACTACTTTAATTCCAATATTAAAAATGAATCTGACCTTTTTTTTTTCAAATGATGCCAACATATTGCCTTCTTAGGAGGCAAGTCATAATCAGGGCACCCTCTTTTCTTCCCCTCATGCCACAAATAGATTGACTTGTAAAAAGAAAGAGAGAGCTCTGAAGGAATAATACATTACAGATCCATGGATCAAGGAGAAGATTACTGTGCCAAACATTCCAGAAAGTGGAAGCTGCTGATGTTGCCCTGAAAACAAACAGGGGAGTCTTTCACAAACATGTATAACAAAAGTTCCAGGAACCGTGCTGCATATTACAACCCCAGATCTATTTAGTATGCAGTTCAGTGCATTATTCTTTTGTCTCATTTATCTAACTAAAATGTCTCTCAGTTCATATCATAGCCACACTCATCATACTTAACAGCTTTCATGATTAGTTCATCATTAGCAAGCTTTCCATCATAGGCTTCCTTTTGTTCACTGTGTGGCTCCCATTTATTCAAAGGAATCAGCCATCATTTGTTGCAATAAATACCATTAATTTTTATAGATTAGCTTTCAACTTAATGAAACATATACTCAGGAATAATAAGTGGACAGTAATTGGGGCCAAAGATGGAGCATACCATTTCATTTATATTGCAAAGCTATGGATCCCTGCATACTACATTTTGGGGTTATAATTCATAACAATACCAATGCAGTTTTTTTCTGTTTTCTGAAAAGAAATGCCATACCTCAAAGCAAAAGCTGATTTAATTGTCATGGGGAATACTGTGTAATATTTGATTATATTTAAGTGAATCTGCAGTTCCCTTAGCTGGCTACATCAAATCCACCATTTTAAGTGATTTACTGAAAAGAGAACTCTCCCTTCTTTCTCCTTCCTGTATGCATTAACTCTATTAAATAATGTTCTTCCATAGTTTCCATTTATGTATATGTGCAGAGCCAAGCATGCCCATAATATGCGTGTCATTTTTTCGGCCCTGCCCTACCCTGTGGTTGCTATTGTCCACTCCCATACATGTTTATTTGTAAATCCCATTGAATTCAATAAGGTTGCCTACAGCTTTCATTGTTTGGTTACTTGTCTGACTCTAAAAAACATCAAGGTGATTTATACACCAGTATACAAAATAACAGGATTAGGGGGGGAAACGCTAAAATAAGAAATGGCAATATATTTTATACTCTTTTCAATTGCTGGAAAAAGCAATGAGTTTACTGAATAGTAACGTTGTTCAGAGACCACCTAGAAGGCAGGAATTTCATGATTGTGATGCCACCACCAAGCAGCTATGCTCAGAACAAGATCTGATATTTTTAAAAGATGGAGTCTCAAGAAAGATTTATCCCTCTCATCTGTACCATTTAGAGTTGCCAACTCTGGGTTGAGAATTTCCTGGAGATGTGGGGGGAAGGTTCCAGGGACAGTGACGTTTGAAGAGGAGATGGATCTCAGTAGAGTAAAATGGCAGAGAACCCAATCTCCAAAGCAACCATTTTCTTCAGGGTAACTGACCTCTGTCATCTGGAGATTAGTTACCATTCTGGGAGATCTTCATCCCATCCCCCAGGAGAATGACGACCCTAGCACAACTCAACTGTGAGGCAATATGCATCAAACTGATAAGAACCATGACTGTTTTTTTCTATTTTGGCTTCCTCTTGTGTAAGGAAGCTGGTAGTAAATATTCTCTTATTTATTATTTGATGTATTTTAATGAGTTTATTACTGTTGTAAGTCTCTTAGAGACTCTTCAGAGATTGGAAAGTGGGTGAAAGTATTTGAATGATTAAATAAAACTTTAAAACCAAACTATATGTCAAATTAATCATTGAAAATATTATTGTTATAGGCTACAGATATAATTGTTTATAGGGTATAATTAATGGTGTATCTTGCGGATTCAGTCACCACTTGGATTTCTCACATGGGAGGCGTGTTTCATTTGCCCATTCCCCCTTCACCAGCCTCCACCTGCCCATCCCCCACCTTGGGCTGCTTCCACAGTGCCCACTCAGCACCTGCTTCTTCTCCCCATCCACCAGCCCTCCTCTTCCCAGCAGCCTCCGGAGTGTGCAAGGGCCTTCTCTATTCTGTTCCCCAAGTAAAACAATCTTTGGTGCCCTGTACTTGGCCAGAACAATGTGGGAGATTCACAAGCAAGGTGTAATGGTTAAAAAAAAGGTTTATTGCTTAGAAGAATTGAGACCCTAACTCCTCCCAGGGTCTGACTAAGATAAGGTACTTGCTTGAATGGAACAACTTGAAGCTTGAGACTTTTATTCTTTCTTGACTTCTTCCAAGAAAGTCCACGTTCCTAGGTATCCTTTATCTGGATTCTGTTTTCTGTTAACACCTTAACTTTATGCTCTCTAGACTCTATACACCATAGACGTAACAAATATTGCAGCCTTCCAACTCCCTTGGCACCTTAGACTGACTGAGCTAAACAGAGGCATTGCTAGGTAATAAAAGGAAGACTGCCTCTAGTGAGATTTCTTAAAGGGACAGGGTCTAACTAAAATTCCTTCCCTTAGAACACCATATAAGGAACCAAACCCATATTAGCTATAGGGAAACTGATGCTTAATAAGAAAATAATAAGAGCTTCTCTGGAGGCATGACATTCTGGCTTCCTCTGCTTTGAGCCATGATGCCCACCTGGCAATCATTTCTTCTCCCCACCCATTAGTCCACTTCTTCCCAGTAGCCTGCAGAGTGTGCAAGGGTCTTCCACCCAATTCTGTCTCGCCCACCTGGAACCCAATTGTTTTCCCTACCTGCTGCACCAGCCCGCCATCCTGGCAGCAGAGAATCACTACTGCAGCCAGTTTCTGAAATCAGAGGCTATGAATAGGCAAGGGAAACCATATAATCATAAAATAATAAAGTAGAAGATTATGAATATATTTGTAATATGGGCAACATCTAGTGGACCCATTAATTCTCTTCCCCATAAAATGGAAGTCCACACTTAGTTAAGTGAATACCCAAAATATTTTCCAGCTTAATATAATATTTTAATAGTCTCAGATGCACCCTAATAGAGATTGATGGCAAACGGAGGGCCTTTCCCCACTTACCTTAACCCCCCCTATGCTGCGCACTGCTCTCAGCGCGCGGCATCCCTGGCGGACGCCCGGGCGTCACAAGGCACCATTTAAAAGAGAACCAGGGATGCCGCGCATTGAGTGGGCGCGACAGTGGCAGCATCGGGGCAGATGCGCTGTCGTTGCCCCTGTCGTGGGGAGTGCAGGGGGACCCCGCGCTACTTTCGGAGAGTAGCGCGGGGCTTAAGGTAAGTGGGGAAAGGTCCCTACTTCTATCTTGAAATGGCCAGGGGGGATTCCTTGTGGGAGACCAAGAATTTTTCTTATAAAGATGTTTTGAATTATCTCCAACTTATTCAGGATCTTCCTGTCCCAAGACATGACTTGCAATAATGAGTTTTATGGACAGAAACGTACCAGCTGGATATTATGTAAAAAAATATGGTAAGAAAAGTTTAGCACTGGAATTGGCTGCCTAGGAAGGTGATGAGGTCCCTTTCACTGGCAGCCTTTAAGCAGTGGCTGGACAAATACTTGTCAGGGATGCTTTAGGCTGATCCTGCAGTGGGCAGGAAGTTGGACAAGATAGCCCGTATGACCCATTTGTTTCACAATGAGGTTTTCCCACAATTTTTTTAAAAATTTAAACAGGGATCCTGCTGCTCTGAAGTGACCCCAGCTGAGCAGCCATTTTATCTTCCTACTGCATCTTTGGTCTTTCTGTGCAACTTCTCTCTTGGGTGGTTGTCTACTGCCTTTGTAGTCTAGAATTACTTTGCTAGACTATAAATCTCATGTCAGTTTTAAAGGTTTATTGCTCAAAAGAGAGACAAAAAGCATTTAATATTTTTTTTTAAAAAAGAAAGATCTTCAGATTGCTCTGAAATGCTGGCCCAGAGAGTTATAGGAACTGCTTTTGTTTGTTTGGGTGGGTGGGGTGGGGAGAGAAGTTAGAAAACCCAAAGAAAGCAAAACACATGCTGATTCTTTTCACTTTAATTGTGAAGGGTTGGTGGAGAGTTGTGCTTTATCAGGTTTTTGAAACAGTGGAGATTCTCTAATCAGAGAGAGCTATGTGTTTTGAAGAGGGGGAAAAGTGTATGTAACCAAGAATCCAATCCAAAGGGAATTTACACTCAGGCCCCTTCCGCACACGCAAAATAATGCGTTTTCAAACCACTTTCACAACTGTTTGCAAGTGGATTTTGCCATTCCGCACAGCTTCAAAGAGCACTGAAAGCAGTTTGAAAGTGCATTATTCTGCATGTGCGGAATGAGCCTCAGTGTGAAGGAGACCACAAGTGCATAAATGGTCTGTCATTCTACAATTGGACCTGGTTTTGCACCAGGAGCCACCATGTAATTGGTCGCAGCCTGCAGCCACCAAGCAGCTCAGATAGGTTTTCTCTATAGAGAGGTGGCTGGAGGCAGAGGAGGAGGAAGGAAGAAAAATTGAAGATTGGTTACTTGTAGGTGGAAAGATACTAAAGGTAGTTACTGGTAGGTGGAAAGATAGAAGGAAATAGAAAAAGGGAGGGGCTGGTGGGTTTCCAGGGAATGTAAATATTGGAGGAGGGGATATAAAAGAAAATGTTATGCCCCAAAAAATCTTTGAGGGTCTCCTGCTTCTATTTTATGTGTGTCTAGACTACATATCAATACAAAATTATTTCCAGCAAAATTATTTCCAGCAAAATTATTTCCAGCAAAAAACCAAGAAAGTTTTCCTGAATTTTCATAGTGCAGAATTGGTGCTCTTCATTTTAAATGCAGTTCAATGAAGGTTATTTCCTCCCTACCAACTTTTATTAGAAATCTGGGATGTGTAAAGAAATGATTTGATTTTTAGGTCTATGTTGGAACTGCAAAAAAAATTATCCTTATAATTTTGGGTTTCATTCCAACTGTTGCAGAATGAGGGAGAGGGACTATGAATTTACAGAGGATGAATCAAAATGAAAATTGTTGAGCAAATCTTTCCAAGCTTGGAAACTGCTCCCATGGTAAGCCCTGATAAGATTGCTTTGTTTGTAGATCCTAAGATCATCTACAAATACATTAGGCTTCTTGGTTTGCCAAGGTGTCAGCAGTGATAACGTAACACTTTAGCAAATTTTTGAAGGATCTGTAATAGAATTAACAATAAACAAGTGCATGGATGTAGATATCACCAGTCATCTTTCAGCCTCTATTGACAGCTCTTTCCCCTCTAGACTGACGCTTCACTGGATGATTGATACATTTCTCTCAAAGTAATGTTTCATGTGTCTTTAAATTTTTCTGTAACTGACACCATCAGCTACATTTTTCCACACTAAAGGATTGCCAACATCTTCCAGAAAGTGCAGTCTGGGATTTGGGGGCTTCAATTGCTGCCCTGGAGTGGGGGAGGAATTGAGGGTCAGCCTCTGCACCAGCCACATGATGACTGGAAGGGCAGGGTTGCTACAGGCCTGGCTGGCACTAGCGGCTGAGGTGGCTGTGGTGTGGACTTGCAGTGGGCCAGGTAAGGCGGGCTTCTGCCTCTTCGGCCCCCATGTTCCACCAGCTCTTTGTCAACATTCCTCCCTCTGGCTTCTTCTTCAAGCCATGTGCCTGGTTCGTCAACTCCAACAAGTAGCAGTAGGCTTTAGGACTACGGAATGGCTTGGGTGTCTCCACGGGCCATTGGAAGCCTTCAGAAGGAGCATGTTCCTGGCCTCTTGGGGAGGGACTTATTCATTTTGGGGAGGAACAGCCTGTGTGTCAGCACTCCCCATTTGGGGGGGCATGGGGGGCCTTAGGGTGGGGTGGAATGAGCCTCAGTGCCACATTCCCAGGCAGGAACCGTGGGTGACTTACATCCCCAGTCAACAAGGGGAGTTTCATTTAGCACCTGCACCCTGATGGCTCCCACTGTCTTGCTGTTCCTGTTTTCCCAGCACTCAGGCCTGGGGGAAGGGTATCACTGGGGGCAGCACTGGTCAGATCTATCCCCTGTGCTGTGCCTCTGCTTCCTTAGTCAGCAAAACCAACAAACAGGCTCTGGCCAGTTTCCTTTCACAAAACTGGTAGTTCTGTGTCTTACTATGGGCCCTTGGCCAAGTTCTCCTTTCCTCAGGCAGCAATTTTAACTCCAGGGAGATCATTTCTCCTGAATGAAATGATTGCTTTGGAAAATGGACTCTGTGGCATTACACCCTGCTAAGATCTCTCAAACTCCAAATTCCCTAGGCTCCTTCCCCCAAATCTCCAGGAATTTCCCAACCCACCACCATCTTCCTGGTTCTTTGCATTAATTTTGCAATCCAAAACTGGCTTACATTCTGTTCTTGCTTCAAGAGCATGGAAACTCCTATGGACAATTTTTCTTTCCAGCCTAACAGCCCAGTTCTACCTTTTTCCCTTATCAGAGGCAGAAGTTTTCTATTGTGTGAGATTTTGTTCTTCTGTTCTTTCACTGTTTTTCACAGGTCATAAGAATAGACGATTCACCATCCAGTCCTTAGTTGAGGTGCTCAGATGTCTTCAGTATTATTTAAACTGGCCAGTAATTTGTGGGAGGACCAAAAGTGGTAGTGAAAGTGGAGAGAGGGACCTTGTAGTGATCTGAGTAAATGCATGGAAGGGCAAAAAGTAGAAGATGTCTACTTCCGGTTGTCAGAAGCTTTCAAGAACAACTATCAAAATACATCAACTTCTGACTACAGCAGGAATCCTTTTTATTATTATCTTTATTCTCTAATCTCAGTAATTACCCTGCTCTGTGTTTGCATAAGGTATGGTTTCAGTGGTCCTGTGCTATATTCTAGTCCAACATGGGCCTATCATTAAGAAACCTCAAGGACTGAGAAACTTTCCATACCACAGAAGGGGACAAAACAGCCCTATATATACTTTTGTTTTCTATAGTCCCATGATTACCATAGATATCATTTTGATCCTCCTCCTCCTCCTCCTCCTCCTCATCATCATCATCATCATCACCATCATCATTTTGAGGATACCATCCTCAAAAAGAAGAAACTAATTTAATTTGTTGGGATGGTGGTCTAGTCTGTGCTGGCCAACTGTCACCTTTTGCTGCTGTCCTGTAGGCCAAAGGCATAGAACATGTGGCTAGCTCTGGCATAGCTTGACTGGACCATTTCCAGCAGGACTGCTTTTCTCTTTCCAAGAGGAATATATGTGGAAAGTATGTCATAATAGAAAAGCTGAATGGATTTGCAGAATCTTATTGTTCCTTGTAATGGATACTTGGGGTGGGGGGTGGGGGGATCTATGTTGATTTCTCATTCTGGATGCTTCCTGTTCACATTTCCACACATATTCTTTTGTGAAAGAAACAATATTTTCAACACAGTCACACCAGCAGTTTCTATATACCATCTGTTCCTTTAGCTCCTCTCTGCCAGTTATCACAGAAAGACATCAACAGGGAAGAGCTAATGATGGGGGAAATGGTGGCTTGAAGCCAGTGACCCAAGATGTGTCACCAACTTTGGCATGCTTTAGAAAACATATGAACATTTCCTGCTTTTGTAGATATGCAATGAGGAAAAGCCATTTTGCTGTAAAAGACTGCCAAAGTAGCTTTTGTCCAGACTTGTTTACTGAAACAAAAACAGAATACTGACGCTGGAATCCCTTCAAAAGAGGCTTACTTCCATAATTCAAATTCTTGCAGTATCCACTACAGTTGCAAACCAGTAGAGCAAGATGTGCCATAATGAACAAAGCTTGCCAGTCTCAAAAACTGTGGGTTTGTTTCCTTTAAAAAACCTCTCAAATTAAAAAATCTATCAAGATATTATTTTTTAATGGCATGATTCAACCAGAGTTGAACCTTTTGGGATCACACAGATTCTGATGCTCTTCAAACTGAACAGAACTTAAGAGTACTTAACTTTGGTGAGAGCAAGCCAAGTACGGCAGATTAAAAACATAAATAAATATTTTTAAAAGATTATGTAGGAGAATGATCTAAATGTTTGATGATGATAAAACAGAAAGGTGGTGAGGAATAGGAAAAAGAGAAGTAATAGGATTATGAACATAACTGTTGTTTTAGTACAAGGTGATCACTACGGGGAAACCTAATGGATTTTGATCTAAGAAGTTTTTGAGCTGGGATTTGAAGGGAGAGAGTTTGTAATAAAATGGCAATGGATCTCCACTGACAACTCATTTTTCCCTCATATTTTTGTGGAACAAATGTGGAACAAATGTTCCCTTCAGTGTTTAGCTGGTGTTCAGAGGCTAAATCTCCCTCTGCAGGTAGTTCTAGCAACTGTGAAACAGATTTTTTTTCCTGATTGAATGGCTATGGGGGAAATTTGTCTGCCTGGAAGCAACAGTTAGTGTAGACTGTTTGTTGTGGGTTTTCTGGGATCCATGGCTGTGGTCTGGTAGATTTTGTTCCTAATGTTTTGCCTGCATTTGTGGCAGGCATCTTCAGAGGTGTATCACAGAGGGAAGTCTGTTACACACTGTGTCCAGTGTAGAGTGGGACTTGCTAAAAATCAGTGCAGAATGGCATATAGAAAGAGAAAAATAGAAGAGTCTGGAAACGGAAGGTATTCCAACTGGTAGAAGGGAGAGGCTTTCACAGGAATAAATATAGGAGTGAAAAGACTGAAATGTAGGAGTTTGCCAACTGATCCACAGATCTCTGCTAATATTCCTTTTGTTTTTGCCTTTCTCCCTTCACTATGACCCAGGGTTGACCTCCATAGGGCCCTTGTATACATAGGTCCCTGTATACAATTCTCCTATCACTAATATTGCTGGTGCTCTCCCCTTTTTTGCTTGCTGTCATGCCACTTATGACATCATTCTCATAGAACATTTCTACTAACATTTGGTGTACCATCTCCAAGTATGAATTGCACACTGTGGAAATCATCATAATTGTTTCGTGACTAAATGGAGCATAGATTTGGTAAAGTACGGTATTTTCACTGTCTGCCATATAAATAAAAAAGAAGAGAAGCAATTTTATGTTTCATCACCTGTCACTGAATATGAAAGAAGAGCTTATTAAAGTTTTTCTTATCATAAGCAGGACTTCAAAATTACATAATTTATAAAAACTAGTGCTGGGAGCTAATTAAATCCACCCACAACCAGTCCAGCAAATTCAAGGCTGGGAAAGTAGAAACAAATTACTGAGCAAGCACATTATCCTATTCGTGACCATCAGATGTACTCTTCAATTCACTGTGCCCAGTGGTGTGTAAGCCAAACCTTTGGCTTGGTTTGGCTTGGAATTCCCTTGGTAATTATGAGATTTGGCTGTTCAGAAGATTGTTCTGTTCTGAGAGTTCTCACCTATTATGTAATGTTGGTACATGTGTATTGATATCATTACATTCCTTGTATTGCCTCTTGGGAACCGTAGTTCTCAGCACTGGATTAGAAATTTGGCTCCCCTATGCCTGCACACATATCTGTGAATATAAAGCTGTAAATCTGTATTGGATACAAGAATCAATTTTTTTGTGAAAAACAGTTTAGAGCAGCGATGGCGAACCTTTTCGAGACTGAGTGCCCAAATTGCAACCCAAAACTCACTTATTTATAGCAAAGTGCCAACATGGCAATTTAACCTGAATACTGAGGTTTTAGTTTAGAAAAAATGGTTGGCTCCGAGGCGTGTGTTACTCAGGAGTAAGCTTGGTGGTAGTCAGTGGCTTTGCTTTGGAGCAACCGTGCAACTCTTCCAATGGGTGAATCATGACCCTAGGAGGGTTTACTCAGAAGCAAGCCCCATTGCCAGCAATCAAGCTTACTCCCAGGTAAAGGATCACACTTTAGCTCTTTGCATGAAAATCAGTGGGTTTTAACAGCGCTTAACAGGGTTACCTACACTGCTTCCCCAAAACTAGGTCTTAGGTTAATGCTAATAATCGAGACCAGTGGCCCAGGCCAGCCTAGATGTGAGGGGGCACTCTATGCATGCCCACAGAAAGGGCTCTGAGTGCCACCTCTGGCACCCGTGCCATAGGTTCGCCACCACTGGTTTAGAGTATGGACCCATAAGGAGTCAATATCCACAAAACAAAGGCAGTTTGGAAGAGTAGCCTACTTATGAAATTCAGCAATAGTTCCCCCGCTTTTCTGGGCACACATAGTGCCCTTCAGATCCATTTCCTGAGGGAAAGAAAACCCCCAGGAAGAAAAGTATGGGGACATTTCAAACTCTCATAAGAGTGGGGAAGGGAGAAATCTCTTTCCATAAGCCTTGCACTCATGTAAATGCTAGTAAGAATCACACAGCCAGAATCACACAGACTAACTTTTTACACTGTGGCAGACAACGTAGGTGTAAAAAAATTGTTATAAAGCTGAACGTTATGAGTGGAACATATACTGGTATTCCTATGGAATTTTAAATTTAAGCAATATCACCAGTACACTGATAATTTGTTGGCTTTTTTATGCCTGGTTTTACTGCAGGCAAGTTCCGTTCCGTAATGTACATCCACCCCATCCCCCCCCCAAATTGGTATGGTTTTTACTCAGTGAAATTGGACATAAGTGTGTTCCTAAAAATAAAGTGGATTGACATCACTTATTGGATTGACATCACAGTGCAGACAAAGGGGTTGAGTATTTGGCTTATTATGCTGCACTTTCACTTGAATGCATTCCCTGTATTTTCTAAATGTAGTATCTGTCCAGAGGCATCAGATTTATTATTTACATATTTATCTCTCCACTCGGTCACGCTACCTGCTTTATCAGGTTGCTAAAGGCAAGCCTCTGTGCCTCCTTTACCATGGCTTCTTCCATGGGTTTCCCTGCCAGATGCCTCCCTGCCCATTCTGTCTATAAAACTCATTCTCCTATCTGCATGAAATTTGGCAGGAAGGATCCCTTGGGGAAGAAGGACAATCCCGGAGAATTTCATCATAATTACATGGGGAAATGAATTCATGATAGAAATGTATTTCCCATTGAAAACAATAGAGGTAGAAAACAAAGAAAATAACCACAATTAATGGTAGCTTTAATAATGAATAAGACAGTATAATCTGTTTTTTCACAGAAGTCCAAGAACAAAATAAACAATGAACAAAGAACAAAATGAAAGGGGCTTTTGAACACATCTCTAAATAATGAAGGGTACTTGGCAGGTCCTTGAGCAACTTTGCCAGGGCTGCAAAGTAGCCTGACTTCTTCAGAAACAACAAAACATCACAATAGCAAGATATAATTGAAAAGTGGATCTGGTAGCTTTTTAAAAGGTAAGCAATACGCAGCTGGATGGCCCTGAGCCTAGGCTAGCATATGGTGCTGAGTAGTTGCAAATACAAACACATCTCTCTCAAGAGGCAGTAGAAATATAAATTGTACATGCACAAATATATCATGGTACCCACGGTCAATGAATGCAAGGAATGAAAACAATTTCATTTGATGCACAGAAGTCCTTGGAAAAGTTGAAAGTGGCTCTATGGATATGAATTTATGTTTGCTACCTGATCCTACGCAGAATTATTCAGATGTCAGTTGGACATACTTATTAAAAAACATGACATTTACAAAATCACCCTTTAAAAATAATTATTGACAGGGGCAGGGCAGACCCAATGCACGCTGCCAGGCTTGCCAGCTATGCACTGGGAAATTCCTGGGGATTTAGGACAAGACTTGGAATGAGGAGGGTCTTCAGCAAATGCCATACAGCCCACCCTCCAAAGAACACATTTGCTCCTGAGGAACTGATCTCTCATTTGGAGATGAGCTGTAATTATAGGAGATCTCCAGACCCTACCTCGGGACTTGCGAGCCTCCATGCTAGAGTCTCTGTATTAGGGTTTGAGACCTGCCAGGAATCATGACTAGTGGGATAAACAGTTGTAAAATGTCACCCATCCAACTAACAACTCTCCTCCAGGATTGGAAGAGACTGGACTGGAGCAAGGCACTTTCACCATCTCTGTTTGTTTCTTTTACACTGGTTCTTTACTGCTGTCTGCATTCTGGAGCAATGAACAAAGCCCATTTTCATAACATTTCTGGCTAGGGAATGTGTGTGTGTGCATGTGCTTAAATTTACAAAGTAATATTTTTATACATGCTTAGGGAAGTCACCGCAGTATGCAGTAACCTCTGACTAGTCTGTGATCTAAATGTGCTTTTTAGAAGGAACAATGTGAGACCCTGAGAGGAGCAACGCTTCTTCTAAGATTATGCATCCCATATTATGGTTTCTGTAAGTACTCGCATAAAAATTAGGGTGTTTTTTTTAAAGCCACCTGTTTCAGCATTAATTTTACCAGAAATAAGTAGAACAATCACCACCTCAAACAAGAGTTCAAATCAGAACATCAGTGTGAAGAAAGGCATCCCTCCCCAAAAGAACAACTATTTAGCAAAACTCTGTGCATTGTGCAATTTGCAGAACTCTGTGCATTGAAAACTCTGTGCACTGCAAGTAAGTACACATCATGCATTGTAGCAAACCTGGCCTCTACCAGGAAGAAAAATCTGAACACTAAAAAGTATTAAATGAAACCCGGTTGCATAGCATAGGTTCATGAACTATGTATTTGATAGGTAAACATTCACAAAGAATGAAAGCCCAGAGTATTTTATTTCTTGAAATTTTTTTCCCTTCAGCAATGTTTGTTTTCACTTTCTGACCTTACAAGACAATATGTACCCTCAGCAGGCATATTTTGCATTTAGATTAATCTCTCGGTACAGCCTTGCAGACTGAGTAAAGCACATGCAGGTTTGAACCTGACTCTTACATTAATTTAACTAATGAAGTTGGTCTGGTCTTCAAAACAATGCCTCACAATGCTTCTAGGGCACAGGGCAGTGGTGGGATTGAAATAATTTAACAACCAGTTCCAGTGGTGGGATTCAAATAATTTAACAACTGGTTGTTTACAAGCACCATTTTAACAACCGGTTCTGCCGAAGTGGTGTGAACCTGCTGAATCCCACCTCTGGCACAGGGTTATTACTTTTAAAAGCTGTTAACACTTTCTCCAGAAATCTTAACAATTGTAGCTGCTGCCTTGCATAGCCTAGATTTGGATCCACATTCTGTAGACACATATTCTTGCTTCAGACACATAGCATACTTTGTTGTTGTTTTGTATTGTTATCAGCATTAATACTGCTGTTGGTTTTACAATTCTAGCCTGAGGACTGTATGAGGTTTGTTAACACTCTATGATGTGGGATTTTATGCACCTTTAAGCTTTTGAGTTTATTGGCTGGCTTTTTACTGGTTGTTAATTGGGAATTTTTTTTATCTTTTTTGTTGTAAGCTGCTTCAAGCAGGTGTCTGGAGATGGTTCATATAAATGTTTTCAATAAATACTCAGTGGTAGCAATCCCCTGTGTGAGTGTGTGTTTTGTCATCTAGTTACAACTGACTTATGGCAACCCCATGGGGTTTTTAAGGCAAGCGACATTCAGAAACAGTTTGCCATTGCCTGCCTCTGCATCATGCCCCTGGTATTGCTTGAAGGTCTTCCATCCAAATACTTGCCAGGAAAGAGACTGGCACATAGCAGAGTGAGGATTCAAACCTGGGTTTCCAGATCCTAGTCTGACACCTGAACCACTAAACCATACTTTGACCATCACTTCCTGGGCAATCCAAAGGAAGGAAGAGTTAAGCCACAATGGAAGAAGCGTGACCCCTGCACTGGTGTAATTGCCCCCTTGCTCCTCCCAAACTGACACAGGGACAATTACATTGGCAGCAGGGTCCCGGGTGGCTCTGTGGTGGCAGAATACAGACATTTGCCTCTATTTTGCCAGTCCGCTGCTGTAGGAGACTGTTATGTTCCTGGGGGCAGGGCCAACTTTAATCAATTTCCAGAACCTTTCAGCCCTGGAATGCCCCCTTTTCTGGGCATAATGCCACCAAAAAGGGTGGCATAAACCATGGCCCTGAATAGGGCTTTTCATGACCAACAGGGGTTTTCCTTGGTTTCCCTGGTGGCCATGCTGCTGAATGCCTCTTTGGAGGCAATGCAGCTTCACTGTTTCCATCCACCTACCCACTTTGGATTGGGCTGTTGGTCACAGCAAAGTTTTTGACTGTGTGGATCATGAAAAGCTATGATTGGTTTTAAAAGAAATGGATGTGACACAACATCGGATTATTGTGATGTGCAGCCTCAAGAAGACAAGAAGCTTCTGTAAAAACAGAATACAGAGAAGCATAATGGTTTCCAACTGGCAAGTGTCAGACAAAGATGTATGTTATCTCCCTGTCTGTTTAACCTGAATGTAGAACATATAATGCAATTGTATGTTCTATGAGTATCTGGAAGCAGAGAAGTCTCTGGAAGCAGCAGAAAGCAGTAGCAGTGGAGAAGAAGAGTGGGACAGAAAGGGCTAAGTGAGCTCTGGTTTTCTTTTTGGAGGGCTTTTCTCAAAGCTACTACTCCACCTTCCTTCTGTGGTTGGTGTCATGAGCCAGCCCCTGGGTACTTACCAGGACACAGAGGACTGAGGCAGAACCAGAGGCATAGCTGAGCTACTGTGCTCGGTGCGCAGTCTATATTTTCTGCCCCCCATGCCCCCTTCTGCAGTGCCCCCCTCCCCGCTGCCCTCTGCCCCCCTCACCACGGTGCCCCCTCCCCCCTTCCCACACTTACCTTAGTTCCTTTCCTTTTCCTATAACTTTTTCAGGCTGAAAAAAGGCCTATTCACAGTTCAGGCTGAAAAAAGGCCTATTCACAGTTCAGGCTTAAAAACGGCCTGATGGGCACTTGTGAGCCCCAAGGTCTCCTGGGAACTGGCATGCAAGGGAAGGGAAGGGAAGGGTGTGAGGGGTGGCATGCAAGGGAGGGAAGGGAAGGGGAGGAGGTGGCTTCACTTTGCCTGCTGCCTGCCTTGACCTATTGGACTGTGACCTGACCATGCTTGTGCTTGCTGCCCACTTTGCCCTGCAGGGTCAGATCTGGCCATGCCCCTGCCTGCTGGCAACACAGTTATCAGCATGCCTTTCTAATTCTAGTTCTTGTTCTGGTCTGGCTTCAAGAGCATTGATAAGACACAATATGAAGACTACATAACACTAATCCAGCTACATTATTGTCCTTAATTTCTTCCCCAACACCTCTAAGCTGTTCAACAATTTCCAGCTTGCATAGCAGATACAATTTGCTGTTTAAATTTTCACACTCATAATTGTTGTAATGCCTTTCATATAACTTCTGCAGTTTCTTTTTTTCCAATGTCAATGAACTGATCATCTTCTACACAAGCAGACTGATAACTTCTTTTGATCTTCTGTTCCTTTTATCCCAGTTTTCAAGACTGTCTGCTGGTTTGTCTGTGCTGATTACTTCCCAGAGGTCATCATTTGACAGAAGCATTTCCATTCTGAATTACTAGAGTTTGCAGTTTCCACTGTTAAACTTTACTATTGTCAGTCTAAGATCTGGGCTACTAGCTATTTCTTTGAAGCCTTTTCTCTGTTTAGTGGCTGCTTGACACTTTTACTCATTAGATCTTCACTTCTGCAAAAAAAATTGATCATGGAGGGAGAACTGGATGGTAACATCTTTTTATGAATGGTTGCTTTTTTCTTCCTTTTGCAGGTACTAGAAAAATGGGACGGTCAGAGACCCAAGCCCTAGGGTACGAGCAAGAGGCAGGTTTAAGCCACTGTGGGTCCCACTGAGAAGAAAAGAGGGATACCAATATGTAAAAAATAAACAAACTCACTAATTTTATCCAGGGTGCATTATTCCTGATCTGGATAGCCCCAGCCTAACCTGTTCTTGTCAGAGCTTAAAAGCTAAGCACGGTCAACCCTGCTGAGTATCTGGATAGGTGACCTCCAAGGAACATCAAGGTTGTGATACAGAGGCAGGAAATGGCAAACCACCTCCAAACATCTCTATGAAAACCCTATGGGGTTGCCATAAGTCAGCTGTAACTTGGCAACACCAAAAAAAGCTATATTATCTTGTTGTCAATAATTAATTATTAGATATAATTAAATTAACCAGTATCAGTTATCAGAATTGGCCAGTGGTGAATTATCAAGAATTAGCCAATGGGGCAAAATTTTATTTGATAAAATTTCCTCTTTATGCATAGCCATGTACAAATTTCATGGATGCTAGTGATACCTTTTCATGTGATATAACAGTCATATCTATCTTGTTTTTACTTATTATGATTAAATATATTGCAAGAATTTTCATCCATATGAAAATTATAACAAATTATAATTTTTTCCATTGTAATACTGCCTTTACTCCAAGAAGTTCAGCACAATATGCATGGTTCTCCTTTCTTCCATTTTATTCTCACAAAAATCATGTGAACTACTCAGCAAGTTTCATAAGTGAAAATTTGAATCTGGATATCTTAATATTGGTCTGACATTCAAACCATCATATCACACGGTTTCTTCATTCAGTATCCTTGAGAAAAATGGCACTGCCTAACCAGTGGTGAGAGCTTTCAAATCCCATTGATTTAAATGGAAGAAATTTACTTTCATATTCAACATTCCATATAAATAAATTGAACTCAAAAGTGCTCAATATCACTTGGATTCTGGACATATTTTAGGAGCTCTTTTTATTTTTGTTTGACATTAAAATATCTGCTTTGGGATAAAAAGTAATGAGATTACCTTGAATCGCCTTGAACCATGAAGAAAGGAGGGATATCGATGTTTTAATAGATAAAATTAGCAAATTTTAATGTAGAAATTATACAGCCATCCATATAACTATTGATCAACAGGCAGATCTGTTTTCAGCTTGACAGCTGGTAACTATAGCAACTTGCACACATTCAGGGCCTGAATTCAACAACAGGATCTTCTTCCCAAAGGAAGTATGATAGAAAACTTGTCACATAATAAGGGCAGCGGCAGTGGCGGGGGGGGGGGGGGGGTGGTGGTGGTTAGGGTTAATTGTGACCTTAAAAGAGAAAAAATATCTAGTGACAAAATCCTGTTCACTTTTGAAATCTCACCGAACAGTTTATTAAAGAGGCTTGCCAGTACTTGAAATGAAAAATTGTGGCACATGAGAACAGAGAAAGGAGCAGGTCAAGTAGTAGAATAAGAGACAAACCACCAGGTGCAGAGGTTTTTTGGCAGGCCTTAAAGTACAAAAATTGATTCACATAGGTGCACAAGCTGGAGAAGGGAGCAGGGACATAGGTATAGATTTTTATGGGGGTTGGGGGTGGGGCCATGCCCCCCAAGCCCCACCCCCGGCCTCAGTGCTTATAAAAGCAGACTCCTATGCCCTGCCTGCCCCTCCCCCCCACCGGCTGGCCTCCCAGCCGACAGCCAGCAGTCCCTTCTGCCCTCCCCTCCGGGCAGAGGCGTAGCTAGGGAAAATGGAGCCCGGTTTTTTGCTCCCCCATGGGTGACCACTGTGATGCTGGAATACACCCCAAAACAGCATCACTTTCAATGGTGAAGTTTGGTTCAGGGGGTCCAAAATTATGGACCCTCAAATGTGTAGCCCCCATCTCCTATTAGCTCCCATTGGAAACAATGGGGGATGGGGCACCTTCTTTGGGAGCCCGTAACTTTGGACCCCCTTGACCAAACTTCACCAAACTTGGCTGGTATCAGCAGGATAGTCTCCTGAAGATATCCTGAAGTTTAGGTCTTTCTAGCCTAGAAACTTTTGTGGCAGTGACAATGGGAGGGGGAACTGTGTCCAGGCCATGAGCTGCTCGTGCACCCCCTCCCGCCTCCGTTCTCCCCGCCCTGTCCCCGAAACACCCCGGCATGCCCCACCCTCGCCAAGCCACTCTGGATGTCCCCATTGCCACTGTGTTTCTGTTTTGTGGATACAGGGAGGAGCTACAGTGAGGAAAAGGGGAATTGGGCAAATGTACTAGCAGAAGCAGCACATCAGATGAAAGCTGCCACTAGCACAGAGGGGAGGTGGCAACTGCATCTGATCCCTCTTTCTTACTCCACCCTATGGCTTTGGGGACTGATAGGGTAAGGAGGAGGTCTGCTTCCCTGCTCTCCCTGCACTCTCAGTAAACCCAGTCCTCTGACTATTATTGTTATTCTCCTCCTCAGGGCAAAAAAGAAGTTAAAATAGATTAGAAGAGAAACAGTCCTTAGAAGAAACTTACACACTCTGTAAATGACAAATATTCTCATTCGCCAGTTTTGACAAGCAAGCACCACTCTCAATGGCAAAATAAATATTAACAAAATGAAAAGGAAAGGATATGTTGATTAAAACATTAATCAATATAAGGAGAATGTCATGAGTAAAATAATAGTTTGAGTTACTGTCGACACTGCACATAGTACCAAGAATTTTTAGTATATTGTATTATTTCAAATTGTTTTATAAGAGTTGTTATGTTATCTACTGTGATTCACAGTGACTTACAAAGCTGCTATGTTTTATAAAATCAATGAAAAACAAATATGCATAGCTTTTGAATCACCTGTTGAACTGGTGCGAAAGGACTGGTTATGATTTATTTGCTAATTTCATTAGCTAACTTGAAATTTGAGGCATCGTGGCAAAACCATGCTTCTGAATTTTTGTTGTTTTTTGGAAATCATTATATTTCATGAAGCTTTTTCTTGATTGAGAATTGTCTCATATATTTAAAATTCTCTTGCTTCATTTTAAATCCACCAGCTGCAGTTTGTAGTGGTGTGCATTTAGCTGCTACATATTCAGTTGACTTTACTGACCAACAACTAAGGGGGACATCATAGTGGTTTGTAAAATTATACTGTGTGGGATGGATGGAGAATTTTTTCTCCCTCTTCCATAATACTAGAACTTGGAGGCATCCAATTAAATCAGCTTGGGCAATCAATTCAAAATGGACAAAAGGAAGGAAATAATTCCTAATGGAATGAGTAAATATATTAAGTTGGAATTCAATGAAATAGTGGGATTCACTGCCAATGGATGTAGTGGTGGTTGCAAATATGAATGGCTTTAAAAGGGTGCTAGATTCATGGAGGTCTACTGGCAGCTACAAACCACAGTGACTAAGGAACCTCTACATTCAAAGGCAGTAAAACCCAAAATGCCAGTGCCAAGAAGAAGACATACTGAAACCAAATGGTGCCTGGAGGCAAAAACTCCTCCAGGCGCCCCCCCCCCACCTGCGGAACCCCCTTACTCATTAGTAACCATGGCTTGCTCACAAGTAAGCACCATTTACTCGCGAGTAAGCCACACTTACTCACGAATTGGGCTCCAGCCCCTCTTCACTGCCTAGTAGCTGGGGTGCGAGTTTCCCTCGTGCCCGGCTTCTAGGCAGGAAGGAGGAGCTGTGGCAGGGGCTCCCAGTCCTGCCCTCCCCAGCCAGGGAAGGCAGAACTGGGAGACCTGGCAGCCTGCTCAGCTTTGCACCTTCTGGCTCAGCTTTGCACCTCCTTCCCTCCGCAACCAGGGAAGGCAGGGCTGGGAGTTCCTTTGGTGGCTCCGTTTGGTCACATGAGGGGGCCATCTGGCACCCCCACATGACCAAAATGTGTGCACCCAGGGACATAGGGTATCCCATGTCCCTAGGGCAGTGGTGGCGAACCTATGGCACTCCAGATGTTCATGGACTACAATTCCCATCAGCCCCTGCCAATTGGCCATGCTGGCAGGGGCTGATTGGAATTGTAGTCCATGAACATCTGGAGTGCCATAGGTTCGCCACCACTGCCCTAGGGCCATACACCACTGCCAGCAAGTGACATCAGGAGAAGGCATTGTGCTCTATGCTCTGTGTGTTTGTCCACCAGGGAAACTGTATACTATGGGGTGTTAGATTAGACAGAGTCCATCTACTCCACCCTTTAATATTTAATTTATTTTGACCATGGATTTCTTCTATTATCTTAACCTTTCCCCAGAAAATCAAGACCTGCAACAATGATCACAACTGGACTCTATCTTCAATGCAGATGCCACAAAATGTCAAAACAGTTAAACTGAAGATCAGACAGGGAATCATGGCCATCACTAGAACTGTCTTTCACTATGGTCTGTGTGCAATCCTGCAGTACAAAAATTGATTTAGGTATAGGATATAATTCTTTTCCTCACGGAATTCTTCCAGCGAACTCATGTTAATCTAGATACAAATAGTTTATTGGATGCTTTAGGATAGCAGAGCAAATATTTTGTAGCTACAACAAATGCAACAACCCTTCCCCCAAGAACCTTGATCAAATTTCTCATTCATTCCTCATACCTGAAGAGTTGCCCTGTATTAATTAAAAAGAAAACACTTATCAGTCCTATGCTGTATGCTTCTACTGTTTCATGTATGGTATGGCTTTCAGCCATTTACTGCATAGCAAGGTCTTCCTTCTCTGCAACATGTCCAATCCCATAACCAATACCTTTCCATACAGAGATGGTAATGTTCCTGCTGTGAGATCTGGAGAAAAACTGGCCACTAGATCTCACAAATTGTGTAGCATGAGGTAACCTCTGTGCTTTGAATGACAGACCAACAATATAGTTGACAGAACTGCAGGTTGCTTAAGAAGGGTCAGTTCTGCACAACTTAATAATATTGGGTTACATTTGGTATTTTAAAAATCCGGGTCTATTTTATCCGGTTTCTTCCTTTGCATGGGTATCCATTTCCATAAAGGAGTTTAGACTGGGAGGAAATACTCCTATTTCTTTCGCATGAGCCCTGCTTTTTTTGTTTTTACAATGCAGATGCAGCACATGTGTTTGAACATCCCCCCATGTGTTGCATTCTGATTGGCTCTTCCCCCACCAAAGATAATGCTTATGATTGTTGGATCCACAACAACTGCAGGAAAACCAAGCAGGACACACACACACCCTTTTCTCTAACTTTGGAAAGGATCCAGTGCAGTGAGCAACATCAAGCACATTGAGCTATACAAAGTAGCAACTTTTGACCAATACTGGGCACAGCACTATGGCCCATCCGCATTTAGAGGTGTGCAAGGAACCACAACCCCCCCCCCCCTGGAAATACCAAATAACATTTGACTGGACTTTGGAGTTGTCACAGGGTGAGAGCATCCTGCCAGGCAGGCACTTTCCCCCACCCTCCCAAGACTCTGTTGGGAACGTGAGCCCGGAGCTATGGGGCTGGGTTCTCCAGGCTGTGGTTCAGCTAGCAAGAGCAAACGGGAGCAAGGTGAGTTCTCATGTTTTCCCACATGGGCTCGCTTGCCTGGCTCCTGGAAGAGCTGTCAAAGGGCAGAAAAAATTCTTGGAAAACGTTTTGGAAAGGGCAAGCTGCAACTCAGCAGAAATGAAACTGACATGAGGTAAGGTGGGGAGATCAGGAAGCAGGGTGGGAAAAATAAATCGGTTTTGCTCCTGTGGCATTTGCACAGAAGTGGATTCAATGCAGGATTTTGGGAAAAGATCGTGATTTTAGCAGTTTTTGAAGAGCCCAGGATGAGGGAAATATTGTGGGACAAACCCGTTTTAGGATCGGGAACCATGTAAACTTCTTGGCCAAACAAGGATATTTTCCTTGCTCAACCTGGGATATTTGGACCATGCGGAAGCAATCAAAGAAAACCTCCAGGACTCTGTAGTGTTCTGTTCAATTCCTATGGATTTCCCCTCCACAAAGGGCTGTTGTTATTTTGCTTTAAATACCAAAACATATTATGTAGAAACATGTTTAAAAGAAGTACACAAAATCCTACCATTGCCCAGTATTTTGGCTTCTTCTAAATGGAGAACAGTGCACTAATTAACAAGAGATACAAGTTCCAATTGTATTTCAGGCTACTCTTTTGCCATTGATCAACAAGTGTCCACCACAAGCATCTGTCAGCTGGGTTTTAAGTGCATGTCAAGTATGTCCCCACGAAATAGCCCTCCAGCTTTTTGCAAAGCAGAATAATCTCAGCAGTGCTTTATTTATTTACTGTAAAAGTTTCTGTCCGCCTTCTGAAAAGCTCATGCAGAAACTTTATTTATGTCTCCAAGTTCCACATTATACAAAAGTTGTCCTTGGTTATCTATCATAAATATCTGTATCTAGTGAGAATGGCTCATGTGGATCAATATAAAAGCAAATTTCAGACTATCATGGGTGGTCACACAGAAGAATGAAGAAAGATACATTCCTACTCCTGTTCTTTAAATGTTATTTGATGCAGTGTACACCATTTGTTATGATAGAGGTATCATGGTTATTTTGGCCTAGATTTGGTTTCTATGTATACAGATTTGATGTGCATGGATAAGCATAATATACTTCAAATGAAGACAAAGTGAAACTCACAGATGCAAAGCGATCCATCCTAGCTTTCTGTCTTTGCAGTTAAATTTCAGACCATTATGGCAGCCATTGAATACTGGCTCAGCTTTCAGATTCCCCATGCTTCAGGCAAGCTATCTGCTTTTTAATTTTGTCAAGTACTATATAGATATTATAAAGTGCAGAAAAAATTATTTGGTACAGAGTGGGGAAATTGATACATTATGGTATGCACACCAGCCATTCAACCATTTTCTGTAGCAAATGTCTAACACTGATCTGTTCAGGGTTTAGCACTGGAAAGAAAAGGTACATTTAGATTCATTGTGCTCCAAAAGTGCCCCTCCAAAGCTGCCTTTTTGCTCTACAAATATTATTTATTCTAGTGATATCTATTTGTCTATAAAGTAATCAAAATCTTAACTAAAAATTATCAACATTATTTCATGGTAATGTTAACATAATTATAAAATAGCATAGTTCTGCAAAATTATATAAACTAAAAATGAACAGCAGCTGATGAAATTCAGAAATCCTTGGATCTGACATTATTATGATTCATGGCTGTACAGATTAAAGTCCCAATCAGAAAAAGGGAAGAATTAGCAGATTACGTTTTATTGCCAAGGGAAGTCAGTTTTAGAAATGACATAAATTGTGAAATGCTGTATAATCTGAGGACCTTTTCATACTTTTCTGCTAAAGTATGAACCCTAAGTGGCCAGTGCTATCATTTATTCTTGTATTCTAAACAACTGAAATAAACAGAGCAATTTTTCATTCATTTGAAAATGTATGCACATCCCTACAACACTTCCCTTTTCTATAGACATTGCTTATTATCATTCAGCAAAAGTTAGTTCTGAAAATCGTAGATTCCACCCATCTGTTTCCATGCGTGGCATGCATTCTGCTTTTGCAAGGACATTTCTGACATCTCATCCACAGTGCATGGAAGACTAGCGTCAGATATTTTAGTTTTTCAAAATCATTAAAAATTCAAGGATTCAAAGCTTTTAGCCTTTATTTTCCATATTAGGCTATGAAAAATAACAGATGGGGAGAAATAAGGGAAGACAAGAAATAAAATATAGAGGCTCCCAAAGGGGCCCTTAAATACCTAGAGCCTTTATTACCACCTGTGGCAAAAATGCAGACAGATGCTCAAGGGTATTCAACCCTAAAAATAGCTTGTGAAGGGTGGAGGAAGACTGCAACCCCACCTGGAACAGTGATTAAAATGGTTAATCTGTTCGTGATGTAAATCATGATCTTGCAAGTTGCTATGCTCTTCATGAATCGTTAAACAATTTCCCTTCACCTCCAAGTGTCTTTAGAAGTATGCAGGGATCCACACCTCTAAAAAACAGAGTCAGCAAGGCTTGTACCTGATACCTTTAACTGAATACAAACCATTTGAACTGCAACAAAATTCTTCAGGCATAGGGAGTGAAAGCAAAGACTATTTATAAATATGGGAATAAAATGCATTATGATGTTTCTAAATGAATATTAGCCTGGCATAGTTGAATGTGCTTTGACTTAGATAGTCCAGGCAAGCCTAAGCAGATCTCTGAAGTTAAGCAGGGTTGGCCCTGGTCAATACTTTGACGGACACTGCCAAGAAATACCATGGTCGCTACACAGAGGAAGGCAATGGCAAACCACCTCTATAAGTCTCTTGCCTTGAAAACCCTACTGGGTTGCCATCTGTGACTTGAAGGTACTTCATACACATCTGTGACTTGAAGGTACTTCACACTCATGCTACGTCGATACATTATAACTTCCTAGGCCCCTGGGAGAGGCTCAAATTGTGATGAAAGGCCAATAACCAGCTAAAGAACTGGCAGCTGTGAAATCGACATCTTAGGATATAAAAACAACATTTCAGTCATGACAGCCTCATTTATAGAGGCATATCTTTATATATAAAAAGCTAACAGTAACTTTGTTAGTCACGGCCTAATGCCGAAACGGCTGGACGGATCGCCCCCAAATTTTCACATGACGTTCCTCCCTGTTCTGGGCAGGGAATTGGACCTTCAAATCGCTGAAAGTTCATACCTGAGCCAGGTAAAATGTCTTTTTCCTGGAACACCAGCCCATGAAGCTGGCTGTGTTTAACTGTCACCCTTAGAATGTTCGTGCAGCATGTCTGTCTGTGGGCTGAGGGCTTGGTATGAGGGCTTAGAATGTTCGTGCAGATGGGCAGAGATGAGCAGTGAAAACAGTAAATAGGTAATACTGTTAGGTAATACAAGTGGAAGTGAAACATGTACACTCTTTGCCATGTGAGACGTCAGGTGGGGTTTCCTCCCTCACACGCAGGTAACTTTCACTCTCTGTGCCTCACCCACTGCTACCACACAATACACATCCAGCTCATCCTCACACACCTCACTCTGCCCTCCCTCACATCCAACCACCATTTACCCACTTCCTCATCCATATTCGCCACAGCTCTCTTTTAGTAAAAGAGAGCTGGAGTTTGCCTTTTTCTTCTAAGAAAATCCGCGGGGTGGGGGGGCGAACCAACACTACTGGCTCCGCTTCTTTTGCACATGGCCCTTTAAGAACCCAGAGAGCTGGCCTCGATCTGAGTGCCTCACCACCCTGCCTCTGCTGCCTGACTGGGATAGCCTCCTTGCCCCAGTTCTGCCTTACCCAAGCCAGGACTGTGCATGTCAACCAGCCTCATGGACAGCGGGATTCGCACTCTGGACAGTTCCATTGTGGAATGGAAAGGATTACATTATACTAAAAAAACAAGACACCACCATATAACAATGTGAATTGAAAAGGGAAAGAGGGATTCCATTTGACCATGCTGCGGATCATTGGGCCTGCATGGACATCTGTGTGGGTTGCGGACTGTGATGAGAAGGACAATTGCCACAGCAACGCGTGGCCGGGCCCCGCTAGTTTATAATATATGTTTATAGTACACTACATAATACGCTATATATATAATGCATTTCAATGAGACTAATGTGCCTGAAGTCTGCCAGTTAATTCCTTAAAGTTAGGTTTGATTTTCCCATTCCTACATCATTTTCTGGCCCTTTGAAAGATCATTCCATTGCAGAGGAACTGGTAGTGTGGCTGGAAGTGGATCAAGGGGATGAAATCAATCCCTCTTCTTTTTGGAACTGCACTTGTTTTCACCTCCTTGTCCTTCCTCTTTCCTGATCTTTCCTGACTCTTTCCTGTGTTGTTATTGCTTGCAACATTCAGAATGATCTTTCTGAGGATCAAAGGTGTCTGCAGGAACAGAGACAAATGAAGGAAACTCTTGTGGTTCATAATGGCTGGATACATAAGGCCTGGTCTCCACATGCATCAGGATGAGATGGTAATGAAGTTGCAAGTGCTAAGACTGTACTACATCAGACTGCAAGGGAGGTGTTGAATTTTTCGAAACATTCGCCTACAACTACATCAACTCTGTCAGAAGAACACTTAGCACTATGTAGAAATAGGTTGGCTATAACACTTCTTCCTAATGTACTTTTTTATTTTTAACTTCCTGGGAGTTTTTAGCATGAGGGTGCAATAAAAACGTTATGCCCCTCCCCTCCCATCTATAGCGTGAAATGATATTAGAGTTGCCAGCTCCAGTTTGGGAAATTGCAAGTGGTTTAGAAGAAGAGGCTGAGGGAGGTTAGAGTTTGGGGAGGGGAGAGACCTTGCAGAGGATGTGATCTCTGTGGTATGTCATTGAATTCACTCCTCTGAAGCAGTCACTATTCTGCTGCACATGTAGACCAGGTCTTGAGTAGCAGGTTTTGGAGAAAAACATTTTCTGCCTAAATTCCTGAAGAATTTCTGCCAGTCAGAGCAGACAATCATAAGCTAAGTGGTCTAATGGACACACTCCACAGGAAGCAGCTTTATCATCTGCAGCACTCTCAAACATTATAATACTACTTGAATTCACCATAATACACATTGTTAATTGATTTAATCTTGGTAAAGGATGTTTGTTTTCCATTCATCTGACTTCATTTGCAAATTTTGTGCTAGTTAAAAATTCAAACGCCTAATCTAGTGTACAAATGGTAACACTTGTATCATATAACTCCTTCAATTTCCCATTTCCTTTTGACTGGATGAATAAGCTTATGGACATTCCTGTTGTTTTGCACATTCGAAATTTTTTAGCAGTCAGCCACAAGTTCCAGTAGTGACCTTGACCCTGAGGTGAATTCAGCAGGAAGTGTTTACAAGTACAAGACTGTTTTAAAAACTTCAAATAAATGGTGGTTAAAGTCTTAATGTGAAGATTTTGTTCAGCTCTTGGCATCTTGCAGTAATAAAAGTATCTTCTCATTAGGGCAGCTGTTTTCTAAACTTCCTTTATCAGTATATTACATTCTGAGAATTATTGGCTGACCTTTAACTCTACATTATGTGAATGTGAGAACCAGTGGTGGAGCTACGAGGGAATGGGGGGCGCAGTGCCCCCAGTCCCTCCCCCTTCCTCCCCACAGTGCCCCCACCCCCTTCCCACACTTACCTTAGTTCCTTTCCTTTTCCTAGAACTTTTTCATGCTGAAAAAAGGCCTGTTCATAGAACAGGCTAAAAATGGCTTGAGGAACTACAGTTTCCAGGAGACCTTGGGGCTCACAAGGTCTCCTGGGAAGTATAGTTCCCATCAGCCTGTTTTTCGGCCTGAAAAAGTTCTAGGAAAAGGAAAGGAACTAAGGTAAGTGTGGGAAGCGGGGGTGCCGCAGGCAGGGTGCTGCAGGGGGTGGGGGTGGGGTGGAGGGGGAGTGGGGCACCGCACAGGGGGCCATGGGGGGAAATATAGACCATGCACTGGGTGCAGTTTGGCCCAGCTACACCTCTGGTGAGAACCAATGAGAACAGTATTTTGAAACATGCGCTTAAAGATATAATTCAATTGACAAAAGCTCATACTGGTAGAGAGAGACTTTGGTATCTTCACCACAATAACTGTTTCCTTTTATGCCTCTAACTGCTTTTAAGGGTAAGGCCAAACTTCACCGAATGTGGAATATTTCTGACTAGATCCCTTTCTTTCATTAAATGCCTTTGTGGGAAGTTGTGAATTCAGATCAGCAGATGGGGAGAATGTACTCCATGTACTTTCTCAAGTCAGAATTTCCCCTACAATGCAGCTTGCTGCATAAAGAGAGGAAATTCAGGTAACCATCAGGGAATCCAAAGTTAGAGAAACAATGTGCCAGGTTGTGTATATATACTTCAATGCATGTGAATGAATCTGTGATGCTATATTTTATTCCTATTTTGATCACTGGTTGTCATTATGCCCTTTGATTAGTCACAATTTTTAGTCTAAATACCTGTATGTAATTCAAGTCTGTGTAGTAATTTAATGTGTTCAAAGCTGTCAATAGATAAATAGCATGTGTAATCAATTCAATTTAACCTTTAATGGCATATAAGCATGTGTAATCACTTCACTGGATCATGGCTATTGGTGGATCCAAGATTCTAACATTTATGTAAACATAAACCCCATAGCATTCAAACTAATAGTTAAGTTGTAACCTTGCCCAACTTCCTGTGTTTTGTGCTCATTACATGGAAATATGCTCCATGAAAATTAATATATAAGATTATATTGTTAATTTCTATTCCCCATCTGTAAAACAGCTATAGGTGATATCAGCTTATTTTTTATAGGATTTATTAACTTACTTAAATGGAGTTTATTTTATACTGTAGTCCCCAGCTAGTATATAGTATCTAACATAAATAAAGGCACTAGAATCAACTAGGCTGTAATTGCGACAGGGGGCAAGACACATGGTGAGCTCTGGAACAATAAGCATGCATGCCCTGGGCCGGGTGTGTGGCCGAGCTACACCCGGCCTGATCATGTGATGCGCATGAGTTCGAAGTGGTGGAGCACGCTCCCTATATATTAGGCAACACGCGGTTGCTCCGGCCTTCTTCGATGCCTGGAGCAAACTGACCCACACTCCCGGTTGGTGCCGGGGTCAGCCAGGGGTGCTGACCGGCTGCTCGGCTGCTAGGATGCTGACCGGCTGCTCCTCTTGCTTGCCCAGCTTCTGTCTCAATAAAAAGGGCTGCGGCCCTTTTTTAATTCCAAGACATGTCCTATGGTTATTCACCAGATGGAACCTCTGCACATCTGGGTGCAAATCAAAAATATAACACCATGAAGATATGAAGATGACAGAGATCATAATTCTTAAATTTAAGTACATTGATTGGAAGGGATGGTTTCAGTCAAAGGGCATTTAACTATTTTCCCCATGCTATTCTATGTCTGCATAAAGACCATAGGGGAGTCATACATGGATATGGAGAAGCTGCCATCAATATGCTGATGATATCCTGCTCTATATCACTTTCTCTAAATTAGCTGGTGACACTGTAAAGATTCTGAACCATTGCCTGACTACTGTAATTAAATGGCCAAGGGTGAAGAAGATGAAACTGAATTTTGAAAAGACAAAAGCAATACTGATTGGGAATGAGGTTTTGAAGGATGTTTTGCTTCCAACCTTTGATGGGGTTTATCTGATGCTCACTGACTTGGATAAGGGTCTAGGGGTTACTACTGGCAAACAACCTAAATTGCCAAAAAGGCTTCCTTTCAGCTAGACGTAGAGCTGAAAATGGCCCCTCAACTTGATTTACCTGATCTGGCCACATGGATCTGTGCTACATTGAGGCTAGATCAGGGGTCTGCAACCTGTGGCTCTCCAGATGTTCATGGACTACAAATCCCATTAGCCCCTGCCAGCATGGCCAATTGGCTGATGGGATTTGTAGTCCATGAACATCTGGAGAGCCACAGGTTGCAGACCCATGGGCTAGACTATTGTAATGCACTCTACATGAATCTGTCCTTAAAGACAATGAAAGAATTCCATATGGTACAGAATGCTGCATCATGGCTACCAGTGGGCACAAAGTGGAACATCTGTTGTTACCAGCCATAATTGAGGTGGGATGTAAAGGCCTGTTTTTAGGAAGCAGTGTCCCTACCTGTCCTCTCTTCCCTAAAGGGAGCCCTAGCAGTATAGACCAAAGACGGAAGCCATCTGTTGTATTGGCTCAGTGGTACCAATAGGAAAAAGATCTGCCTGGGCAAATTTCCCTTTCAGTCATTAAAATACCTAACAACCAGCTACACCTTTCCTAAAACAATCAGGAAAGTCAAAGCCTAAGCTGGGAAACAATCCCCACCTTGGGACTGCAGCACATCTATCTCCAATGTTCAAAGCATGTGCTAACTAAATGCAATCAAGGGTCCTTCTAGCTATTTTTCAGCTCACTTATTCCTATCTTCCTTTTCCTGATTAACATCTGGAGAAGACCACCTTCATTTGAATCAGAAAAGCTCTGGAGTTGTGATTTCGTCAACCCACCCTAAAATTTAATCATTTATGGATACTCCCCAGGCTTGAGTCACCAAGCTAAGTGTCCACCTCATCTTTGTCCAGGAAAATTAATCTCTCTTAACATTGCTACAGAGCCAAACCTTCCTATAAATTAACTGCTCACCTTGCAGTCAGTGTCCAGTGTGTCTGTTATACTGTTTTCACCCTGTCTCTTTGGAGCTCAGTGCAGGCATTAAACTCTTCCTCTTCTAAATAATGAATGAATGAATGGTTTATTACAGCCACAAGGTAATTATCACTTTCCCACACAAAAACTATTCCAGACCAATCCCTTCAACTCTATCCATATCCTAGAACTGTGTGAATTCTCCCTGGGTTTGCATTTACTATTTGTATATCAATACATTTATTATTTTTACTTTTCCAAATAAAATTGTTAAAGTTTTACTTCTGACTCCTGCAGATTTCTGAGGAGGAAAACCTACAATAAATGGAGGTGGTAAAGATCTCATGGTTGCCCCTTCTCGCAAACAATATCTATCCTACTAATTTCCCACTTCAAAAGGGAGTGACCCTATCATTTCAGGCAAAACTACCCTGTTTCTCCAAATATAAGACATCCCCTGAAAATAAGACATAGTAGAGGTTTTGCTGAAGTGCGAAATATAAGGCATCCCCTGAAAGTAAGACATAGCAAAGTTTTTGTTTGAAAGCATGCCTGACGAACAGAACACAGAAAAATAAGACATCCCCTGAAAATAAGACATAGCGCATCTTTGGGAGCAAAAATTAATATAAGACACTGTCTTATTTTCGGGGAAGCACAGTATGCTACACCCATTCTGCAGAATCTGCATAGGCTATTGATCAGTTACTCAGTTCAATTCAAGGTTCTGGTTATCACCTTCAAAGTCCATCATGAGTGACTGTTCTGCTATATACCACTGTGACAACTTTACTCATCTGAACGAAGCCTTCTGAAGTGTGACAAAGGTGCTGTGAGACTAGAAACTGACCATTTAAAACTGGCTTGCATTCCCCACAATATCCTCCTTAGCATTTGCAGTAGAACTTTTCATATGTGCTTCCTTTCAGAGCTCAGTCCCCAGGGCCTGTCTCACCTTTTCTGTGTGAGTCCCTTCCTTTTAGTGAGCAGTGCCATCTTTCCTTGCCCTTTCCAAGGCTTTTCCAGCTGTAACTGGCATCTGTTCAACAGCCAACAACTCAAAGCTGTTTCCTTCATCCCATGTGTTTCTTTTCTCCACTAGCCATGTCATGCCCCCAGAGACATCTTCACTATTTTCCTTATTTAAACCTCAGTTGTACCCTTAGTTAGAATGGGTTTAGTTGCTTTATGTACAGTATTCTGTGGGAGAGAACCTTAGTTAGACCTTGTCCCTTTAGGAAGCCCTCTAGAGGCAAAGCACTATAGCATTCTTATTGGTTAGCAGTTCCTGCTTTACAGTTTGTTTTAGTTCAGGTGTCTGGGAAAGCCTGGATACAGCAATATCTCAGACATTTAAGGTGTAAAAGACCCATGATATTTTAAGTAATCCAGTTTCAACAGAATTGCAAGGAAACAGAGTCCACGCAGAGGACACTAGGGGAACTCAGAAGAAGAAGCAAGCAGCACAGACTTTCTTAGAAGCAGTTAAGGAAAGAAGATGCCAGCCACAGATGCAGGCGAAACGTCAGGAGAGAATGCTGCTAGAACACGGCCATACAGCCCGGAAACCACACAGCACCCAAGTTAAGGAAAGAGTTGGTGTCTGCAAATTCTTCAAACCATCTCCAAATGTTTCCAGTATTGCAAGTAATATTTTATTAGGTAGACTTCATGGACACCTGATTTTTAGTTTGGGGAACAGAACAAGCCATGTGCAGGTTCCTGAGTGTCTTTAGCAATTGTCTTCACCATCTCCCTCATCTGTTCATTATCTTTTTTAAAATGTGCAGCTCACCCATGCAGGTTCATCCCCCCCTGCCCATGTCTCCGACTCCTCCCTGTTGCAGACTGCCTGACTTGTCTTCCTGGTACTGGATCCATTCCAATCTAGCTTTCATGCTGGTCATGAGACGGAGACCATGCTGGTCGCCATCATGGATGAGCTCTGGTTATAATTGGACCAAGTTGGGTTAGCGCTGATGGTATTATTAGGTCTCACCACAGCTTTTGACATGGCCGATTATGATCTTTCAACCCATTGCCTCATCAATGATGGGATTCGGGGTACAGCCTTGAACTGGGAAAAGCAGGTATCACATAGGAAGGGGGTGTCCTGGCAACACCCACTTAATCTCTCTGATGTTGTTTAACATCTATATGCAACCCCTGGCATAACTGGTCCGGAGCTTTGGGCTGGGTTGTCACCAATATGTTGATGACACTCAACTTGTTCTGTTGATGGCGGGCTAGCCAGCCACCACCCTAGATGTTCTGACACAGTGTCTGGTGTCCTTTGCTAGATAGTTGAAGAAGAGTAGGTTGAGGTTAAATTCATCGAAGATGAAGGTCCTGTGGCTGGGCCAGAGGGAGATGGTGGAAGATTTTCAACTACCTCATTTTGATGGAGTAACTTCACAAACTGCATCTTCCATTAAAAGCCTGGGTGTGACTCTGGAATCCTCCTTATCAATGGAGGCCCAGGTCACACAAGGCAAGAGTAGCGTTCTTCCATCTTTTCCAGGGCAGGCAGTTGGCCCCTTACCTCTCCTGTGCTGATCTAGACACAGTTATCCATGCAACGTTCACCTCCAGGCTAGACTACTGTAACTCACTGTATGCTGGTCTACACTTCAGACTGATCCAGAAGTTAAAACTGCTTCAACACGCAGCAGGCAGGTTCCTCACTGGAGTGCCAGTGAGGGAGCATATTGCTTCTATCTGACATTGGCTGCATTGGTTGCCGGTCAAATTCCGGGTCATGTTCAAGGTGTTCTGACTTCCAACGCCTTGAGTGGTCTGGTGCTTTGTTTTGTTAGGCTCCTACGATCTCTAGCTGAGCAGCTCTATAACTTATTTTTAAGAAAACTATTCTCTGGAATACTTTTTTACAGGTGAAAATAACATTATGTATCACAAATAGATTAAAAGTACAATTGCTACTCCCTGCAGAGAATGTGTCATCAGATGTAGCAGACACTGATGATTTCTGATCCTCAGTCCCTGATGTAAAAGACACATTAAGAGTCAACACTTCAGATGTCACTTGCAATGACTAAAACAAATTTTTCCCAAGCTAGGAGCAACATAACAGCTTCTGATCAAGAAAAATTTACCTTATTCAAAAACCCAATTGAAGATGTTTTTCAAAATCCCAGAAACATGACAGCAAAGAAAATATTAGGATCAACGTTGTTCTATAATAGAGAGTGAGTGGGCAATGTGTCAGACCATAACAACATAAGAGCTTCTCAGCACTAATATTCAGAGGGTAACTGCTTCTGAACATGGTGGTTCCATTTAGTTATCATAGCTGTGATGGTTATGATTGTCAAGGAATTGAGACAGGGTAGTACTGTCTGTTGAGTTGAGTTTTAGGGGCAAACTGATATTTGTCTGTGAAATGACTTCAGGGAAACCAAAATGAGAGCCAGCATAGTGCTTAAAGCCTTGGATTTGCCAAAGGGACACCTACATTCACATCCCCATTCAGTCATAAATCTCATTTATTGCTACTGAGGTTGTTCCTCTCAGCCCAGACCATCTCACAGTTACTGAAAGCATAGAATGAGACAATCCACATGTATGCCAATCTGAGGTACTTGGTGAATGGGTGCAACGCAATTGCAATACTAAATGTGTGTGCCAGTCATCTAAATGCTCTGTGCATATGCTTACCAGGCATAGTTTTTCGTAGTAGGAGGAAATGATGTAGAAGACATAGTAACATCACTTTCAGTCACTGTGTCTGTAATGCTGAAGAAATTACCCCAATTTCTATGGTCTTCATCATAAAGATTGAGGGAAATTCTAGAGAGATGTTTGTGTAGAGCAGGAGGACAGTGACCACTTCCAGATGATCTGGAAGTAAAAATGCCATGCCAGTGATGTTCCCGTTTCCATGCTCCACCCCTCAAAAGTTCTCAGGACTTGCCAGAACAGGCAAGCCTATCTGTACATGACACATTGTATTGTCGAAGGCTTTCATGGCCGGATTCAACTGGTTCTGGTGGGTTTTCCGGGCTGTGTGGTCATGGTTTGGTGGATCTTGTTCCTAACGTTTCGACTGCATCTGTGGCTGGCATCTTCAGAGGTGTATCACAGAGGAAAGTCTGTTACACACTGTGTCCAAAGAGAAGGGAATGTTTAGTAGGGTATATATTGTCCATGTCCCAGGGTGGGGAACCAATCAGTAAGTGTTTGGGTGGAACTTGCTATGCAAAGATGTGGTTGATAGTATTGTATTGCGGGTGGGGCTTATCAGTCCAGGGAGTGATTCACCTTTTCATGCCCTGTAGCAGCAGCAGTATTGGTGAATGCAAATCCTGTGTTTGGGTGGAGTCCATTGTTCATGAACTTAGCATGCCCTTGGGGTTTGCTTTTGGTGCTTTTAAGTACTGGTAGCCAATCTTTGTTAATTCTCAGAGTCTCTTCTTTCCTATTGAAGTTGTCTTGGTGTTTGTGAATTTCAATGGCCTCCCTGTACAGTCTGATAAAGTAACCTTCTTAATTGTCCAGAATTTCAGTGTTTTCAAATAAAATGTTATGTCCAGTTTTGTTTAAGACATGTTCTGCAACCTCAGATTTTTCAGGATGGTTAAGTCAACAGTGTCTTTCGTGCTCCTTAATACGAGTCTGAATGCTGCATTTTGTGGTTCTTATGTAGACCTTTCCACAGCTGTAGGGTATGTGATAGACTCCTGCAGAAGTGGGGGGGGGTCTCTCTTGTCCTTTGCTGAGCGTAGCATCTGCTGTATTTTCCTGGTAGGTTTGAAGATGGTTTGTAGGTTATGTTTCTTCACTAGTTTCCCTATTTGATCAGTGATTCCCTTGATGTATGGTAGAAATATTTTTCCTGTGGTGGGCTGTTTCTCCTCAGTCCTCTGGGTTTCTCTTGGCCTTAAAGCTCTTTTGGTTTCTGTTGTGGAGTAACCATTAGCCTGCAGAGGCCAGTCTAGATGACTGATTTCATCAGGGAGGAGGTGAGGTTCACAAATGATTATGCCCCTTTTCTGTTGTGGATGGTGATTTGAGTTTTTATGTAGATACTGGCCTGTGTGTGTCAGTTTTCTGTATACTGTGTGGCCCAATAGGTGGTTGGGTCTGCGAAACACCAAGACATCTAAAAAAGGCAGTTTTCCTTCTTTTTCAGTTTCCATGGTAAATTGGATGTTTGGGTGGATGCTGTTAAGGCGGTCCAGAAAGTTCAGCAGTTCCTCCTCACCGTGGCTCCAGATCGTAAAAGCGTCGACCACAAATTGGAACCAAGTTGAGTATAAATATTTTAAATATATTCCTGAAAGCCAGTGGTGCAGGGTGGTTATAATATTTGGAATCCTTATTTATTGGGCTTGATACTAAACCTCCGTTTGGAAGCATCATTAGAAAGACATTTTTACCAATAATCATTTGATTCTCTGCTAGACGAAGGATGAGAAAGATCAAGAGAAAAGATTTTTGCAAATCAATTTCTGTTGCTTTATTGGTAGAAATATAGATAGCTGTCAATTTGTCTGGATGCAGAAAAGAGATCACATAGTCTAGAAAACCCCTATCTGTGCTCTGCAGATGTTATGATTTATAAAGATATTTACAAAGCAGCAATGGCAACCTAACTCCTCTAGCTAGTCTAAACATGTAGGTGGCAGACAGGGGAGGTAAACCTGATAGACATAAAACAACGTATCTCCACACCAAAGACGTGGCTAATGAAGCTTGTAATGGAAATAATTTGATTTTTTAAATAGTTAAATATCTTCCAATTCCAAACCCTTCTCATCAAGTCCCTTTATTATGCATATTATTTTTCCAATGGTTTAAACAGCTCAAGTTCTGATTCCTGTCATGCCTTCATAATGAAAGTAAATTGAAAGGATGGGGGATGCCAATTCCAGCATTCTGTCAAATGTTTGTGAAGGAATCAAACTGCAAAGCTGCCATTTGCTTTAGCATGGAGATATCTTTAAAAAAGACTTTTTGCCCTTCAAAATTTTTCTGAAGACCACAACCACAGATGGTTTTTAAAAGGCTGGAAGATAGGACCATTAATGGCTACTGGCCATGATGACTAAAGGGAGCCTCCACATCAAGAGGCAGTAAACTTTGGAATACCAGTGTAAGAAGCTACATCAGGAAAAGGTCTCAGCCTATGCCAAGTCTTTTGGTCCTTCAGGGAAAGTCACTGGCTTTTTTGTTAAATGGGTTGCTGAGTGGATGGACCTCTGGCACAATCCATCAGGGCACCTCTTATGTTCAGTTCTGAAATCATTGGGTGCCCCCATATTAAGGCAACATAACTCCCTGTAAGTTGAAAAAAGATGTGTTAGCTATAACAAAGCACAGTGTATGCATAAAACATGTTGCTTCCTTAACCATTGTTTAGTAATTAGAAGCATTCAAAGAATCATATGTGTCTCTTCTTCCTTCCCATTCTCTCTTCCATCCATGATTGGCCTTTTCCTGCTTTTTCAGTTTTGGAGATATAACTATGGCTATCCTTGTATCTGCACATACTGTTATTGACATTAAACCACACTAAAAACTATGGCTGTGGTCTGGGCTAGTTGTGGCTAGAAGAAAAGAGTGGTGTTATAGTTACCTCCAAGATGGAAAATGATGACCATGAGTGAGAAAGGCATTACTGATGTCTCAGCTGGGCAGCATATCTCCTGCACTGGGCTTTGGGAATGATCAGCTTTAAATAGCTATAGAAGACTTTCTGGTCCACTGTAGAAGACCTTTATGCTGATTGCTACAAATGTTTAAGGTTGAAAGCTACTTCCAAGTGATTTTATGATCTGTAATTAACTTGCTCAAGAACAGAATGTCTGCTTCGAAAACAACTGTTCTCTGTTTAGATTGCAATTAATTTAAAGAACACCATACAGCTACAGCTAAAAAGAAAGGCACTCAGAGACAGCTACTGTAATTGTTACAGATTACTCTAATTACATTATGCAAAAAATAGCCTCTTCCCCACCCACATGTCTTCCCTTTCTTGCTCCCCCTTCCCTCCATATATGTTACAAAAAATATATTCAAGTACTAAGATATTTAGGGGGCGGAATTAAAAGCCTACTCTTGTTTTGCATCCCTGAGATGCTATGCATTTCTTACATTAAGCAGATTTGAATAAAAGGCATTAGGAATTTTCTTCTTTTTAAAGCATACAAGACAAATCAAGTATATTTACTTTGTTGCCCCTAAATACAGTAAACAATACACATTTCTATAAATCTGTCTTTACACGTTTGATAGTTTATTTTGTAATGAAATCTGATAATGCCATTTTTTTAGTTGACTTGCCAGCTGTCTACATATGTATAACTGCAGTGGCTCACTGTAAACAAGTGGAGCCAAATCATTCTTCTGTAATGCCTGTCAATTTCAATTCAGATGTATTATTAATACAGAAACAAATCTGCCCTCATGGGTCCTCCACAAAACCCTTCTTTGCCAATTTTGATATTACCTGTTGAATATTTGATATCTGATATTCAGCAATGGTAATTGACATGCAAATGTATTCAACATTTTACATTTGGAATTGACCAGACAATGCATTGAATAGTTCACCTTCAGTGTTTGATTGCCTATAATTGATAATTAGTATAAGTGACAGAGAAAAGAGAGAAGGATTTTGAGGATCGTCTCCAACATGATTCCTCACCCCCTATTCTCCAGTACTCTAGCCTCCAGTTCATCTTTGCTAAAGTCTGACTAAGATAATTTTTGCTGTTCCAAGGCTACTTCTTTCTGTTATCCTCAGGAAATGAATATTGTTTCCTGTCCTTGACTGACAACAGTGTTCAATTTAGGGGGCAATTGTGCAAATTGACCCTTTTTCACTCTCGTCAAGCTGTCCACTACCACAAATTCGGAGCATCTTCAGGAAAGGGAACTGGGACATGCCTAAGATTCCTAGTATTTGGGCAACCTATTATCAAAGATCATTGAAAGGTACTGTCCTAAGTTTGCTGTTAAGTCCCAGTACAGTGTGCTGGGTTTGCGTCACAGGAATGGATGGCAGTCAGTCACTTATATGGCAAAAAGTCTAAGTGTACTTTTGAAGACCTTGTAGACTTAGAGGCTGAAGTTGCTCCCTGCATGCTGTGTCCCAGCCATTATGAATCAAGACTATTCCAACTGGAATAATCAGTATTTATCAATAGTTTTTTTTATTAGTCTACATAAATCTTAGGTAGACACTTTTCTTACATCACCTCAGTGAATCTATTATCACTGCTAGTGATGCTGACCACTGATTCTGTGGGCCTCATAACTCAAAAGATTGCTAAGTACAATGTCCAAGTCAGAAGACAATCATGACAAGAAAATGTTCTCATATTGTTCTTTCTATGCAGGCCATTCCACAATATCTGTTCTACTGATAAAATGGTCATTTACTTTACTGACATTTTCCATGATTTTCAGTAGTAACAAAAAGAGAGTAACAATTTAATCAACCTGATTCAATGAAGCAAACAAATTGCTTAAGTGATACAGAATTAGTCTGAAGAAAAGAATCTCCCTCAAACTCTTATGCTTTTGTTGCTAGACAGTGATCTCTGTTTACAGCATTCATAAAGCTTTTCCATGCCTTACATAGCACTTCAGGTACACTAGTATTTGGCATGCTAAACATGTGAAGATGAATGGAGAAATGTGCAAACCCCACCCTCCACAAGTTAGTGACATGAAGTAGAGATATGTTGAGGTAATGCAAATAGTCATAGTTCCTGTGTGCATGCTCACTGCATGTTCGGACATTTAAGCCTTCCTTTTAACACACCTGTATATACTCGTGTATAAGTCAACCCGCATTTAAGTCAAGGCACCTAATTTTACCACAAAAAACTGGGAAAACTTATTGACTCGTGTATAAGTCGAGGGTGGGAAATGCAGCAGCTACTGGTAAATTTCAAAAATAAAAATAGCTAAATGGAAAAGGAGTTCAAGTCTTTGCCAGTGTGATCCCACCATGTGACCCTTAACATTCACCAGACTTACAACAAAAGAAACTTTAAATCTGTTTTCTGTTTCATAAACAATAGTGTCCAGTATAACAATGAAATATGGCAAACCAATACAGAAACAATAATCAACATATAATAGTTCTGGCCTGCTATGCAAAACAGACTAGCAGGGTCTCTCAGTCCTTTACAGTTCTCTCTAGCTGTATACAGGCCTGAACTCTGTGAAGTTGACTGGCTCCAGCTACAGGCAGCACCCATTATAACATTTTATAACAGAAAACCAAAATACAAAATAATAGTCAATCAATATAAACACAATATCCCATTCTCAACAATTAATACAAACATTATCATACCTGAAATAGAAGTTCTGAGCAGTTCTGAGAAAATGGAGCCTTTTCTTCCTTATGAGGAAAATCTGAGCTCTTTAGCTCCCCCTAATGGCACATACAGCACATACAGCAAATACCGTATAATACAGTATAAGACTCGCATATAAGTTGAGGGAGGCTTTTTCAGCATTAAAAATGTGCTGAAAAAGTCGACTTATACACGAGTATATACAGTACTTCCTCATACTTTTTACATACTTTCTCATACTTGCTGAGCTCCTCAGATAGGCTTTTCCTTGTGGTGCCTAGACAGAGGACTGTCCATTTGGCAACATTCAGGTTCCAAGCTGTTTATATTGCAACACCAGCCCTTTTGCCCTGACCTGTGTGGTTCAAGTTAGCTTGTTCTCATCAAATCTCAGAAGCTAAGCAAGGTTGGCCCTGGTTAGTACTTGGCTGGGATCCCATCAAGGGAGTTCAGGATCTCTATGCAGAGGCCGGCAACAGCAAACTACCTCTGAATATCTTGTGTCTTGAAAACCCTATGTGGTCACTTAGGGGCATACCTGCCAGAGGGACATGGGATGTCCCATGTCCCCGGGCACCACACATCTGCAAAATTACCCCCCGCACAATGAAGCCATCCATGGACCCGCTGGCCCATCCCTACAAGAGGAAGTGGCCCAGCAGGGAGGACGAGGTGGTAGGCCACCACCAGAGGCATAGCTACCATGGGGACATCCAGGGGACAAATGTCCTGGACACCCACCATTGGAGGCACAGAAAAATTTGGGCTCATTTCTAACTTGTTTTGGTATTTTTCGTGTTTTTACATTGTTGACCAACAGGGAGCGCAGTTTTTGCGCTAGTGGCACCAACATTTCAGGCTATCGTCAGGTGACACTTCTAATGATACCAGCTAGGTTTGGTGAAGTTTGGTTCAGGGTTCCAAAGTTTGGTTCCAAAGTTATGGACCCCCAAAGGGGGTGCCCCCATCCCCCATTGTTTCCAATGGGAGCTAATAGTAGATGGGGCTACCATTTTGAGGGTCCATAACTTTGGACCCCTAAACCAAACTTCACTAAACCTAGGTGGTATCATCATGATAGTCTCCTGCTGATACCACCCAGGTTTGGAGAAGGTTGGTTCAGGGGATCCAAAGTTATGGACCCCCAAAAGGGGTGCCCCATCCCCCATTGTTTCCAATGGGAGCTAATAGTAGATGGGGCTACCCTTTTGATGTTCTATAATTTTGGACCCCCGGAACCAAACTTTACTAAACCTGAGCGGTATCATCATGATAGTCTCCTGAAGATAGCCTAAATTTTTGGTACTGTTAGCTTAAACATTGCTCCCCTGACAGGCACCCTCAAATTTTCCCCAGCTTCTCTCTTTAAATCCACTCCCTTTGAAGTGGATTTAAAGGGAGAATCTGGGCTCCCTAGATTAAAAAACATTGAAAGTATGGTTGAAGGCTTTCACGATCAGATTCAACTGTTAGTTGTGGGGTTTACAGTCTGTGTGGCTGTGGTCTGGTAGATCTTGTTCCTAACATTTCGCTTGCATCTGTGGCTGGCATCTTCAAAGGTGTATCACAGAGAGAAGTCTGTTATAACAGAAGTCTGGACACAGTTTATAACAGACTACTCTCTGTGATACACCTCTGAAGATGCCAGCCACAGACGTAGGCGAAACATTAGGAACAAGATCTACCAGACCAGGGCCATGCAGTCTGGAAAACCCACAACAACCAATGTTGAAAGTGATGCTGTTTGGGGGGTGGGTGGGGAATCTACCCTGAAACAGCATTACTTTCAATGTTGTTTAAACGAGGGATTCCAGATTCTCCCTTCAAGGTGAATCTGGGCTCCCTAGTTTAAACAATATTGAAAGTGATCCTGATTTGGGATAGATTCTCCCTTTAACAGGGATTTAAAAGGAAAATCTGTGCTCCCTAGTTTAAACAACATTGAAAATTATGCTTTTCCAGGGTAGACCCCCCCCCCTCGAACAGCATATCTTTCAATGTTGTTTAAACTAGGGAGCTCAGAGTATCTCTCTAAGGTGGATTTAAAAGGAGAATCTGGGCTCTCTAGTTTAAACAACATTAAAAGGGATGCTATTTCAGGGTGGATTTCCCCCCTTCAAAAATAGCATCACTTTCAATGTTGTTTAAACTAGGAAGACCTAGGTGTGTTCAGATTTGTGTGTCGGGGCATATTCTACAATGTCATGGTGACTTTGAGATGACATGGTGCAAAAAAGTTGTTTGGTCATGGTGGGGGAGGGTGGCTGCCCATATGGGGAGGGGGCGCAAAACTCAGATTTTGCCCCGGGATCCATTTTCCCCAGCTACGCCTCTGGCTGCCACTGATGGAAGTTGAACCAGGGCTGGGGGGCAGCAGCAACCAGTGGGCCTCCAGCAGGCTTGCCATGCCCCACCACCTGCTGCTGCCCCTTTGCTCAACCTCCATCAGTGGTGACCTGCCATCTCCCTGCCTTGTCTTCCATGACTTGCCCTGCAAGAGGAAGAGGCCCTGCAGGGAAGACTAGGCAGGGAGGTGGTGGGCTGCTACTGCTGGAGGTGGAGCTGGAGCTGGGGGTCAGCAGCAGAGGTCTCATAGCTACTCCTGCTGCTTTGCCCTGGTGAGGAGGCTGGTGAGCGGGGAGGGCGCCCTGGCTGGGCCCACAGGAGAGGGGTGCCATTTTTGTTCTTTCCCCTGGGTACCATTTAGTTCAGATATGCCACTGAAGTCGCTGTAAGTTGACTGTGACTTGATGGCACTTTCCACCACCACCAGCTCCCTGGAATGGCTTATGAGAGTGGGTGGGGAGGGCGCCTTTGCTTCCTACATTCAGAAAGAGATGTAAAATGATTCTATTTCAAGAGCATTTAATGGAGGAAGAATTGTTTTCACAGATACGACTGTGATATTTTTATCTTGTTTTTATATTATGGGTGGATTGTTTTATGCTTTGTTACCTTGTTGTTGCTTTGTTAGCCCTCTTGACTCAAAGGAGATAATATAGGGATATAACTATATTAAATAAATAATAGCCACACCTTATGTAGCTGTTGTGGCAAATATTAGTGGAGGTATATCTATCTGAAGCACCTATTCAACCCATAGGAGTCCTAGCAGCACTAGAAGCCATTAAAGAACTCTGTTGATGTCATTAATATTTTAGATCATATTCAGTGTGTTCAATAGCATTAACATTCCCAGTAATATCAAAATGTACTGTTTCATTCTTTCACATACCAGACTAGAAGATCTCCAGGGAGCATCTCTGGTGCCATAAGAAATGATTTAGTTTATGATTCATAAAGTGGTGCTTATCCCTCTGAACTGGTGTTACATTAGGGGATGCAGCTGTTAGAAATTGTATCTTGGGTTGCATGGCATATAGTCACATAGGATTAGATCACATTTCTCATTTGCGTTTTTTGCAACTGCTTCCTTCTTTATTGCATTGTAAAACATGTTTATATTTTTGTGGATTTTTAAAAAGATTACATCTCAAGTGAAATAATGTTAACAGTTTATCATAAATTAGTAAAAAAAGTTAATTTTCCCGTTGACTTATGATTAGCAAAATACCTGTCAATTTAATGAGCTGTTTTGAGAATGTCATGTTCCTCAGGAGAATTTAGTTTGTCCCTTGCAGATGGTGGCAGCAATATTGCACCTGTCAGCCAACAGACAGCAGAAGCAATAAACAGAAGAACATAAGAAAAACCATGTTGGATCAGACCAAGGCCCATCAAGTCCAGCAGTCTGTTTACACATTGGCCAACCAGGTGTTTCTAGGAAGCCCAAAAACAAGCAGTTGCCTTTCTTTCCATTGAGTTCTCTACTATAGGATAGATACAGTGATGGAAATAAAGCCAACACAATTCTGTCTTTGCTCCGAGATCTGTTAGATGGCAAAGCCCAATGTGAGGAAGAAAGTCCACAGTAAGGCCAGTGGTTTTCACTGAATAAAAGTGTTAAGTGTTAAAGGGGCTCCTGAAATCCAAACCAAAACTCAAAACTCAGGGCAGAAGGCAGAGAAACCCATTAGATAGAAAGATGGGATTTTAGGAAGTGAGAAAGAAAATGGTCAAGCAAAGAAGAGTAGTCTGAAGATTTTGAACCAGCAGCCCATCAGTTGAATCTGAGACTTTTGGAGGCAATGCTTGCTTGTATTTTCCAGCTGAATTGCTGAATAGTTCAGGCAGCTAATCACAAGCATAAGGTGATTTCAAGGTATTATAAACAAAACAGGGGCAAGAAAGGCATTAACCTGTTAAATATCGATGGTGTAATTGGAATATTTCAGCACCATGATGAACATCTAGGCTTTCTAAAATACTTCTAAATAGAATGTTTTGCTCTCCCATTTTGCTTCTATGGTGTTGATAATTATTTTCAACCCATTGCTGCTCAGTATCCTATTATATTAAAGGTTAGCCATAGTGGCAATGACTCACTTCCAGCCATTTTCATGCATGACTCATTTCCAGCCAATCACCATGCACACAAGGCTTGTGGGCAGGTCTTACACAGAAAAGGTAAAAAAAATACAAACAGAACTGTGGAAAGTGGCATTTACTCTCTCGCGTGCTCACCATCCTCCTCCACTGCTAAATAATTACAGTCACTATACCATCTACAGGTGCCTGAGGAAGAGCAGGCACAGATACTGGAAGCTCCCCATGGGAGGGCTGTGACTGCTGACCCCTGCAATGGCATCATTAACTATTCTGTGGTGATACAGGCATTCAGGAAGAGGAGGAGGAGGGGAGGGAGCTGCTGATCCAGAGCCAAGGAAGGAGGAAAGGCGGGAGGGGTTGGCCCCCTCAGTAGGTGTCATTAACCCACTAACAGTTTTCTAGAACCCATTATATTTATTTGTGCAATGGGGTTTATGGCTACTAGTTCAGTATATTCTGCCTCAACAGAACACAGCATATCCATTGTTCTTGCTCCTGCAGCAAAACCTGGTCTGACCAGGGACAAAGGTACAGATTTTTTATGGGGGGGGGGGTCAGGGGCGGGGCAATGCCCCCACCCCTGTGGGCATGGTAATGCCTCACCAAGCCCCGCTCCATGGCCTCAGTGCTTATCAGGGGCGTACCTAGGCAAACTTGAGCCCTGGGCAAAACCTGAGTTTGATGCCCCCCCACGGGTGGCCCCCCCAATGACCAAACAATAATTTTTTCCACCAGGTCGTTTCAAAGTCACCATCACATTATAGAACATCCCCCAACTCACAAATCTGAACATAGCAATGGGCCATGCCACACAGCCGAAATAATATTTGGAAAACATTTTCAAAATGCTTTCAAAATGTTTTATTACTGCTATGAAAACATTTTATGGTGTTGTATCCAGTCCCCCCAATTGGGGGAAACAGCATCACTTTCAATGTTATTTAAACTGGGGGGCTCAGACTCTCCCTTTAAGGTGGATTTAAAAGGAGAATCTGGGCTCCCTGGTTTAAACAAGTGATGCTCGAATCCACCCCCAAACAGCATCATTTTAAATGGTGTTTAAACTGGGGACCTCAGATTCTCCCTTGAAATCCATGCTGAAGGGGGTAGATTTAACAACAACAACAACAACAACAACAACAACAACAACAACAACAACAACAACAACCTTTATTAGGCACTGAGAGAATAAAAGAAAGAAAGAAAACAAGCATTGGTGGGAAGGGAGTGAATTTAAAAAGAGAATCTGGGGAAATTTAGGGGGTGCCTGTTGTCAGGGGTGCAATTATTAAGATAGCAGCACCAAAATTTCAGAGTGTCTTCGTGAGACCCTACTGATGATACCACCCAGATTTGGTGAAGTTTGGTTCAGGGGGTCCAAAGTTATGGACCCTCAAAGGTGTAGCCCCCATCTCCTATTAGCTCCCATTGGAAACAATGGGGGATGGGGGCACTCCCTTTGGGAGTCCATAGCTTTGGACCCCCCAGACCAAACTTCACAAAACCTGTGTGGTATTAGCACGAGACTCTCCTGATGATACCACCCAGGTTTGGCGAAGTTTGGTTCATGGGGGCCAAAGTTATGGACCCTCAAATGTGTAGCCCCCATCTCCTATTAGCTCCCATTGGAAACAATCGGGATGAGAGCACTCCCTTTGGAGTCCATAACTTTGGGCCCCCTGAACCAAACCTCACCAAACCTGGCTGGTATCATTTGAAGAGTCTCCAACAAATCTCCCAACAAATACTAGAATCAGGAGCTTGCAAAGACTACAACTGACTTTTAATCTGTTTATCTGGATAATATTTTATTATCTGCTAAAATTAGCATTGAGAGTAGACTGAAAGGAGCAGGTGAGAAAGAAGGAAAGAGGTTAAAATTTGATCCCAATCACATAAAATATTCCTCTGACCTTCAGGCCTTTATTTCAAAGGCATCAACCTATCCTGTCAGTGTGCATATTCCTGATGAGTTATGTTTCAATCACATATCTGTCTCAACTTAATATTTAAAGGCAATCCCTCAGCTATAAGTGGAGGTTGTAAGTGTGCACAAGTGATTGATTGGCAAAGTACAAATGAGTCTAGCAAAGGGAAAAAAGAGTTATCATACCCGTTAAGTTAATGGGATAAATGTTGGACCTGTGTTAGGCACCAACAGGCATACAGTCTGGAAGAAATAAAGGAAATTTCAGCAACCTAACAAATTGTGTGATAAAAGCCACTTCAATATGCCATAAATTGCCCCTGCCTACACTATATACCTATGCCATTCTATCATAATTTGGCTTCTTCCAAAGGATTCTAGAAACTGTACACTTGTGAAGGGGCTGAGAATCCTCTGCTATGCCCCTCACAGAACTACACTTTCTTCTATGAGGGAATCATGATTAAACTGATTTTCTTGACATAGTAACATGAATCCATTCTGCACAGCACAAAAAAGAAATCTGTGGGACATTTTCACTCTGCACAACCAAAATAAGATGTCCAGGGGATGTCATAAAAAAGAGGAAACTTTTGGGTGCTTTCCAGAACAAACAAACAAAAAGGAAAACTATATATTGTCGGAATTGGCAGGTCTGAGTACAACTATGTACTTTTTGGGCTGACAAGGTGCCCAGGATTGGATCCCGCAGAGCAAATGTCCCGGGTCAAGCTTCAGAAAATAGCGACGGAGAATCGCTTCAGCTACACACAAAATGTCAGGCACAAGATGAGGGTGAAACTGACCAGACAGCAAAACGGTTGGGTGGGAAACAAGCTACTTCCTGAGCTCTACATTCTGCACAGCCAGGCAGGAGACATCTTGCAGGTGGATTAGGGTAAAAAGTTACACTTTGAAGCATTTTTTTTAAAAAGACATCTTGAGCAGAAATACAGCATCCTAAGAACATCTTTGGGAAAAATTTGTGTGAAGTGCCTTCCCAGGTCACCTTTTTTGCATCCTCAGGACATCTTATTTCAGTTGTGCAGAACGGACCTTGGTTTTGTTGTCTGTTTGTGACATTTTGCACATGGAAGCTGAAACAGAAACCTATAGTCTCTCTTTGCCACCAGTCCAATTTTCTTTGTTTAATATATTAGCCTTCTCCATCAGTGAAATCCACTTTTGGTGGTGCCTCATAAATATTTTATCTTCTATGAAGTCTGAATAAAGTCCAGATCAGTTGCCATGTGAGTTTCATTTGAGACTCCTAAGACAAAGTGTTTTGAAAATAAGAAATTACATTTTGAGAAAACCATCTCTAGCTTGAATTCTATAGCCCTGGGCATTATATAAAAATACTTCTATTAGCATATGAATGCTCCACAGATGGTTTTCCTTGGAATCTGTTCAAAATACTAAAGGCAAAATAATACCTCCCCCATTTTTAAAAGAATCACACTAAAGAACACATTTTTTAAAAAAATCAATAATAGTACCCACTGACTAGAATTTCCTTCTTCTATGTAATTCTTAACTTTAGGTATAGTTCAAAGAAACTTTTTAAGAACCAGTCTGGTTTAGTGGTCAAGAGTGGGGGACTGTAATCTGGATAACCAGGTTTGATTCCCCACTCTTTCACATGAGTGATGGACTCTTATCTGATGAGCTGAATTTGTTTCACTGCACAAGGGGTTTGTAAGCCACCTTGAGTCTCCTTGCAGGAGAGAAAGGTGTGGTATAAATCCAAAATATTCTTCTTAATAGTGAGTATCCAGGAGCCAAAAATACAACCCCGAAATGGAACGTAACAACTCTTGGCCAACTTCAGGTCTCTTTATTTGCATCTTGTCCTGTCTAATTTGCCTTCAGCCCTATGTTGGACTTCCAACTGATGAAAAACCACTGTCATCACCAGCTTCTTGTTTACAACAGTGTTGCAAAAAAGATAATAGTAGCCATACAAAAAATTCACATGGAAAGGCATTCTGGGGAGGTTGTACGGGGAACAAGAGATGGAAAAGTCCCATATCATAATAAGGGACAGAGCCTCAAGCCAAGGTCAGCAACATTTTATCTCAGAAACCTGATGCACAAACCTACTAATAGTGAGTCTGTATGCATCCCAAGGCCACATTACACTTTATAAACTTCAACTGCTGATGCTCCCTGCCTGTACTCCTTTCCTAGCAACATATAACACAAACACAACAGCTCATGTGATATTATAATAGTACACATCTTCCCATCCTATGTCTGCATTAGTATATGTGGAACTGAGTGAATTAAGAAAGCAGATGGGGGAAGGGGTAAACTCAGGGACACAGGGGAAGATAGTGAGAGAAAGGGAGTGGGAGAATGGCTACAAAAAGTGACACAACTATTGTTGCAAACCTCCAGTTGGATGGCCGTTTCTGCACGGTCTAAATAACCTGGGTTGAGCAAAAGAAATACCCTGTTGTGTACAAGAATTTTGCATGGTTCCCGGTTCTCAAGTGGGCTTGCCCTGCGATATTTCCCTTTTCCCGGGGTATTCAAAAACCACCAAATTGGCAATTCTTTTCCAAACTCAAAGGTTGAGCCTGCTACCATGCAACCACCATAGGAGCAGAACCAGTTTATTTTTCCTGCCCCCCCCCCCCGATCTTCCTACCTAACATTCATTCAAACTGCCACTCAAAAACAATAGCCAATCAGAACGGAGGACAACGGGCATGCTCAGATATGCTTGCAATGTGAATACTGAAGTCCCGGGCTTGTGCAAAAGAAATTGGAGTATTTCCTCCCAGTCTTCACTGGATTCCTTCACAAAATGGGCAGCCATGCAAAGGGAGAAACCAGGATAAAAGACTCGGGTCGTAACAAACCGGTTGTAACCAGGTATGATTGTGCTGTGTGGAAATGGCAGATACCTCCTATAATGTTGACTGATCTTTTGTTCCCCTGGACAAAATGGTTGGTTTGAAACATGGGCTGCATGGTATTATATCCTCCCCTCCTCAAAACCACTCTTCCAGGCTCCACTCCCAAATCAACTGGAATTTCCAAGCTTGGAGTTGGCAACCCTAGACTCAGCAGAGAAGTGTGCACACACAGAAAGAGTTATGAAGCCTGAAGCAGATTTGTTAATTAAGACTTTTCTGTATTACTCCTTCCTGATTGTGATTTACTGCATTACTTGAAATGTGGTGCCAAAAGTTTAGCAGCAGAACCTAGCTAAGCTGTGTATCAGGAACAGAAATGGATTTTTGCAACATTGGATAAGTCCTGAAGCACCAAGCACACTTTGGACTTTACTGCACTTTACTTCCCCAAGCACGGAAACACTGGAACAAACTGAATATGGATCTTGTCTTAGAGAAAGAGAAAGAAAAGCAAAAGCAAAAGGTAAAGCTGCTATACTACTTCGTGGAGAGAAAGAAAGAAAGGTATGCATGTCTCTTGTCCTTGACACTGTTTTTATCCTGGACCAGTTGCTAAGTCACTAGCTGAATACTGGATACACAGACTGAATGAAGCTGTGAAACACTATAATTTCTTTATGAAGCAGCAGGGTGCTGAAGAGGGGCTGGATGCTTACGTGACTGCATTAAGAACTCTAGCAGCAACCTGCAATTTTGGGGTGATTGTAGACTCTCTCATCAAAAACAAAATTCTGTATGGAACAAGAGATCAGACACTCTGAATGACTTGTGCAAGAAGCAGACTTAACATTGACATTTAGTGGAAATTGCGAGGGCATCAGACATTTCTAAAGAGATAATCATAATGTTAACAGGCCCACCAGAGATGTATGTATGGGCTGCACCCTGACAGTTAGGGCAGAACCATAAACAAGAAAGGAAGTTTAGTCTTTGTTCTGTTTGCAAATAACACTCCACATTGATGACCCTTGTCAATAGACAGCAGCTTGTCTAAGAAATGTAATTCCCAGGCTGGGGATAGGTGGAGAAGCACAGCAGCTCACTTTTACATGTTAAATTTGGCTTTCAGCTTGTTCTACATTATGTACAACTTTTGTTACTAAGGCTCTTCATTAACCTTAGTTGGATCTTTTTCTTAAAATTACTCATTATGGTTTGGGACACTGGGGGAAAGGAAGGGATATTTCAGAATTATACAATGTTTTGCTTAAAATATTGGATCAGTAAGATGAAAAACTGGTTCTATGAATGTTTGTATGTGTGTTTGCATACTTTAACATATATTTACAAACCATTTACAAACCAAATGTACCAAACCAATTTTTAGTGTACAAGATTTGCCAAAAGAACTTGTAAAGCCTTTCATAACATTATGAATGTTAACTTGGAATTTTAAAAAAAATAATCAATTAATTACTAAAAAAGAATCCTAATTTCTGTTCCCTCCTGTGTTATGCTGTAAATGGGTCTCAACATAAATTATGGATTTGGTCTTATGCTGGCAACTGCAAAATGTGCTGCACTACTCTTGTTTTATTAATATTGATATTTTCAGGAGCTCCCTATTTGCTCCTGTACTTACATAATCATTATTTATACCACAGTGCATGGATGTACTTTAAAGTTGCCAGATTTCCAGCCTAGTGTAAGCAGTATAAAATATTTAAGACAGGACAATGGCTTTAGTTTTGCTAGCAGGAACTCCACTTGTGTACCTCTATTAAGATACTATTTGCCTCAACATACTGTTTTGGCTTTCTTAATTGTCCCAAACATTTGTAAATTGTTTATGTGGTTTGGGATGGTCATACACACTTGAACACAGCTTACAGGATTTAGAAGAAGTTATCAAATCTCCATTTTGACTTTTAAAAATTGGGAACCCCCTAAGCCAGTGGTGGCGAACCTATGGCACGGGTGGCAGAGGTGGCACTCAGAGCCCTCTCTGTGGGCACGCGCAAACAGAGTGCCCCCCATACACATATCTAGGCTGGCCTGGGTCGTTGGGCTCGATTATTAACATTAAACCTAAGACCTAGTTTTGGGGAAGTAGTGTAGGTAACCCTGTTAAGTGCTGTTAAACTAAAGCGTGATCCTTTACCTGGAAGTAAGCTCAGTTGCTGGCAATGGGGCTTGCTTCTGAGTAAACCCTCTTAGGGTCATGATTCACCCGTTGGAAGAGTTGCACGGTTGCTTCAAAGCAAAGCCATCGACTACCACCAAACTTACTCCTGAGTAACGCACGCCTCGAAGCCAACCGTTTTTTCTAAACGAAAACCTCAGTATTCAGGTTAAATTGCCGTGTTGGCACTTTGCGACAAATAAGTGGGTTTTGGGTTGCAATTTGGGCACTTGGTCTCGAAAAGGTTCACCATCACTGCCCTAAGCCCTCATCTTTGTTTTTGCTGGCATATGCCATTTCAAAGAGTGCACCTCAAGCTGAATTTGCTCATGAAGGTTTCCAGCCTCTACAATACAATAGACCTTTATTGGCATAAGATACAAAAGCGTGAGTATAGACCATCACTAAATTTAAAAGAGTTGTACATGGCGTCTATGAGTAGTTTTACATTCTAAAATCACACTTCATTTATAAAAATAACATAGATTAAAAATTTTTGTCCATTCCATTGTACACGGGATTGTGAACAGGTATAGTAAAACTACACTTAAAAGACAGGATTAAGATATTCGTTATTCATAGTCTATTTACTAAAAAGGTATAGCCTTCCCCAAGATCTATAAATTGTATATACTAATTAATACTATAAATTAATTAAATTTCCATAAAATGCAATAAATAACAGTGAGCTCCTTATAAACACCTTCTAAAATACCCCAGGAGTATCAGAGATATGGAGTATTTCACATTTAAATAGTTTTGTACTTGCCTATTTTACATACCTCTTAAGGACATGACTTGCAGCAAATAATTGGCTATTCTCCCAAGTATAGAAGGATTGTTACTGTTTAACAATTTAGAATAGAATCTTTATTGGCCAAGTGTGATTGGACACACAAGGAATTTGTCTCCGGTGCATATGCTCTCAGTGTACATAAAAGAAAATACATTTGTCAAGAATCATAAGGTACAGCACTTAATGATTGTCATATAGGTCTAGTAAGCAATCAGGAAACAATCAATATTAATAAAAACATAAAATGTAAAATCATAAAATAAAATGAAATGTCAGCACAGGCTATAGTCATACAGTCATAATTGGGAGGAGATGGGTAATAGGAATGATGAAAAAAAGAAGTAGTGCAATAATTATATAATAAATATATAATAAATAGTTTGGCTTATTATCGAGAGAATTATTTGTTTAACAGAGTGATGGCATTAGGGGAAAAACTGTTCTTATGTCCTAGTTGTCTTGGTGTGCAGTGCTCTGTAGCGGCGTTTAGAGGGGAAGAATTGAAACAGTTTATGTCCAGGATGCGAGGGGTCAGTAAATATTTTCACAGCCCTTTTTTTGACCCGTGCAGTATATAGGTCCTCAATGGAAGGCAGGTTAGCAGCAATTGTTTTTTCTGCAGTTCTGATTATTCTCTGAAGTCTGTGTCGATCTTGTTGGGTTGCAGAACCAAAACACACAGTTATAGAGGTGCAGATGACAGACTCAATGATTCCTCTGTAGAACTGTATCAGCAGCTCCTTGGGCAGTTTGAGCTTCCTGAGTTGGCGCAGAAAGAACATTCTTTGTTGTGCTTTTTTGATGACATTTTTGATATTAGGTGACCATTTTAGGTCATGAGATATGATGGAGCCTAGAAATTTAAAGGTCTCTACTGTTGATACTGTGTTGTCTAGTATTGTGAGAGGAGGTAGGATGGGAGGGTTTCTCCTGAAATCTACCACCATTTCTACGGTTTTAAGTGTGTTCAGTTCTAGATTGTTCCAGTGGCACCACGAGGCTAGTTGGTCAACCTCCCGTCTGTAAATTTTGGGATTGATATTTTGGGGGGCACATTTCCCACTATCGGTAGTACTAAAGCTTCCCTCTGGGGATTATATTTTGGGCAATAACATAAAATGTGGTCCAATGTTTCAACCATGGTGGGACAGAAAGGGCATAGTCTATATGTGATAGAGGCCGCTTCTCAATCCGGCCTTGCAAAAGGGCAGGGGAAAAAACATTGCATCTGGCTCGAGTCAGTACCCAGCGTTGTTTAGAATCTGGGATTTGTAATAAGTATTTGGCCATCGTGCCAGGCTCAGGGTTTATACCAAAGTACAATGGGGAGCATGTTGTTGTTGCACGATTGATTAGATGTTGATACTCCTGATCATATAGTCTAAGTTTAATTAGGCTATATATTTGTTGGGGGTCCTTCAATACCAACTCCTCTAATGAGAAACCCAATGAATTGAGTTTACCATTGATTATATTCCATCACTCTAAGCTTTGGACCTCAACTAAGGCCCTATGCAGTAGGCTTCCGTGTTGTAGCAGAAAACATATCTTTATCCAAAACTTAAAGGTAAGTAGCCAAGCCCTGGTAGTTAATAGGTGCATGCCCGCTTCTAAGCATAGCACCCCATAAGGCACACAATGTGGGACTCCAAATATTTTGTAGAGAAATGCTGATTGTACCTTTTTAACCGCATTGGACCAAACGGTAATCCAGATCGGAACCCCGTAAAGGAGTTGTTGCAAGACTTTGGCCTGGAAGACCTTTAAATTCCAGCCTCTAAACAATACAGTATGAGGACTCTATCAGCTACCATTCAAACTCAAGTGTCAGGAAAATATTTGTGTTGTCTGTATATGACTTGCATAGTTGACTCACACTGGTCGCTGGTACTATAGGGCTGCAACTCAAGATGACAGAACACGAAACTTCCATACAAAGAGCACATATATCAAGAACATCTCAGAAAATCTGAACAATATTCTGGGGAGACCATTCTGTTCCCTTCTTCTGAAGTTGAGAGTCTCTGCCCCCAGATACCCAGGCATATGGGTGATGATTCCTCCTGAGCAGTATCTTCCCACTATGTCTTGTTTTACTTGGTATGTGCCTTCATGTGTTGGGGGTATTATAGGGAAAGGATGATTATGTATTTTTGAAAGCGTTAGGTGGGGAGGGTTTTTAAAGCAGATTTTATGACAAGTATACAAGATTTGCCAAATGACCGTTTTAAGTGTTTTATAACTGCACCCCACCCAAGGATGTCAGTGATGAGCAGGAAATAAAAGTACAGGTAATTTTTTTTAAAAAAATAGGCACATTTTAAGGCCCTCTGTTTTTAAAATGGGCTTTTGAACCAAATGGGTTCCTGGACCTCAATTCAGTACACGCTGGTCTTTTGAGATTTTGATTGCCACTTTTAGTTTGTGCTAGTTTAGTTTGCACTGCCATTTTATTGTTATACTTTTAAAATTGTTTTTACTGTATTTTGTGAGCATGTAAGAAGAGCTTTATTTGATCACATATCTAAGCCAGCATCCCGTTTCATACTGTGGCCAACAAATAGGACACAGAGAGTAAGGTCTTCCCCAATGTTGCACCTTAGCAATAGTATTCAGAGATTTACTGCCTCTAGATGCCTACTAGGCACTGAGGAACCTCTGAATCTGTCTAATCCCCCTTTGTAGCCTTTTGGGCTAGTGGCCATTACTACATCCACTGGGAATAAATTCCACATGTTAAAGACTCTTAAGTAAAGAATGACTTCCTTTTGTCTATTGTGGAACTTCCTTTTGTCTATCCTATTAAGTAAAGAATGACTTTGTTATGTCTATCCCATCAACTACATTGGGTGCCTAAGTTCTCATGTTATGCAAAATGGAGAAAAAGCTCTCTGAATTCATATTTTCAGGTCCATGCATAATGTTATGAATGTATATCATGTGAGTTTTCTTGGACATCACCACATTTGTTATTTGTCATGATGTTTACATTCTACCTTTCTTTGCAAATAAGGAGTATCAAAGTTGCTGACATTTAGCATGATCCTAAAACAGGCCTAGTTCAAGTATCAGTTGAAGTAAACAGCAGAATAACAACCAAACAGCTTATGTTCTGAACCTCAGAAGACATGCCATAGAAACAGCTTCCTCCTTCAAAAGTCATTCCAAACAATATTACCTTGTGGCATTTAAGTGTGTTAAAATCCTATTAATCTCCTCTGGGAGGTTATTCCACAGGGAAAGATCCATGGTTGAAGTATACCCAGAGATCATTCCCATGACAAAGCGTCTACCCAATTCCAGGTTCGTGAATTTACATAGACATAAATATTCCAAAAGTTATCATTTTCTTTGTGAGGGCAACTTGGAATGCATTTTGATGAATGGTAATTGTCCTATGTTTCATCCTCTTTTTTGGTAAATGAATTTGGGATTCCCCCCCCCCCCCCCCCCAGAACCCTGTGCTTTTTTCTGCTTTAGTCCCACTGATAGGATAATATTGGGAGTATTTGGTTAAAGTCTGTCTTCTAGACCATTCTTTTATATATTTAAAATATACAAATGATTTCTCCATAAACAGATGGGAGCTCTCCTACACAACTAATTTCCCCGAACACAAAAATAAAAAGCACCTGGTGTTTATTCCTAGGATTTTATACACATAGTTTGAGTCACATCTGGTGACTTGATTAAATGGCATAACTTCTTTTAAGGCCAATAATCACTTAACATGTTCTCTCTGTTATGTGGATCTGCTCATCTTCACATGGTGAAATCTTTTTATAAATTCTTTTCCACATGAGATATCTGTTATTGTATCGGAAATTAGATGCACCCGAATAACCGGGGGCAGCCATTGCTGCCGGGGTGAGCAACGCAGCAAAATAAGGGGCTTGCATGGCCTGGTGGCATGCTGCAGAACCGGGTGCAATGATTGGCTCCCAGCCGAAAAGGCGGGAGGAGCCAGGGTATATTAAGACGCCTTATAAGGGGCTTGCATGGCCTGGTGGCATGCTGCAGAACCGGGTGCAATGATTGGCTCCCAGCCGAAAAGGCGGGAGGAGCCAGGGTATATTAAGACGCCTCTCCCAGTCCGCGCCCTTCCCGGCGGCGAGACCCAGCAAGGCGTGGTGGTGTTGTTTGGTGTCTCGTGTAAGGCCTGGAAGGAAACTGGTTGCGGCCTCTTAGCTTGCCTCTCTTTTCTCCTTCTACCTTGCTCTTCTGCACTTCTTCGTTTCCAACTTTCATTTCTTCTTTCCTCCCTTCTGCAGTGGCGACTGGTCTAGCAGCTTGCTATGGGGCCGAAGCGGGCCAAGAGCAAAGCCCCCCGCGAGGGGGCCGGCACTGCTCCGGGCAGAGCCAGAGCCCTCCATAACAGGGTCGCGGGCTCAGGCCGGCCCAAGAACATCGGAGGGCCTGGTGGTCGGAAAATGTCCCGGAGCAGCTGGCCGAGGCGGCAGCGGTCTTTGACTTGTCCCCCATCGGCCGGGGCAGGCCAGCTGGCCCACCGGAGCAGTCACTCCCCGGAGGGGGAGGTCCTCCCATCCGGTCCCGGAGCGCGCCGACCCGGCCTCCCTCCTGGCCTGAGCTTGCCCAGCGAACCAGGCCCCGATCCTGTCCTAGTCCGCAACTTGGCGGATCACGGCTCCTGCACCTTTCCCGGGATTTCGGCAGAGCGGCCGGCAAATCCGACACCCGTGTCGAAGACAGGGGAGTAGATTACCAGCGTCGGCGGCTGCCGGCGCTGACCCCGGTGAAACAGCGTGAGCCAGCGGCGGAGGAGATCCAGCTTTCGCCACCCGGTCAGTAGCGTCCGCGTCGGTGGAGCGCATCCGTCGGCCCATCTGAGCGGGAGGGCAGGAGGAAGAAGCGGTCGTCGAGGCGTTCCCATTCCTCCAGGAGGTCCCCCAGCTCTTCATGCGTCGGGTGAGTCTGCCGAAGGGCGATGATCGCGCCAGGCTTAAGCGGGGAGTTTTGGTACCATGGTGAAAAGGTGCCCGCTCTCTCCGCTTTGGATTACAAAGCGCCAGGCGTTTGTAAGAGGCGGGGAGGCGCCATCCCCCGGCCCGGTAGGGCGACAGCGGCAACCCTCCCGGGTCCACATCTCCCCAGGAAGCTCAGGGAGCCGGCGCTGGATGGGTACTTCGTTGATATCTTTAAGTTCCCTCTGGCGGGAAGGGGAACATGAAAGCATGTCGGGTGGGAAGGCCGACAGAAAGCGGAGGGACCCAGTGGCAGCCGAGCGGAATTTCAACAACTGGCTGCAGGGTTTCCCGGAATTTTGGCCCCTCGCCGGGGCCGCTTACCTCTTGCGGGAATGGCACTTGGTGGCCCATATAGGCGCGCCGTGCTGCGGGCTCGGGAGCTGGCCCGGCGAACCAGCGGCCATATGGCGCCTACGAGGCCATTAAGCAAGAGCGCTTCCACACAAGAGCCGGTTCTGCGGGGATCTCATTCACGACCAAACCTGGATGAGTAGAGTGGTCCAGCCAACCATGAAGGGGGCCGCGGAGCCCATCCGTCCCCAGATAAACCTAGCAGACCTTACCCGGGGTGAGCCGAGGCGAAAGAGGCTTTGTTGGGAATTCAACAGAGGCTCTTGCCAGCGTCCGAAGTGCAAATCACGAGCATGTTTGCTCCAACTGTTCTGACAGTCCTCACCGGCAGAGTGGGCTGCCCCAAGCCGGCCGGGCGCTCTCCCGCTTCGGCAGGCCCGGTCCCCCGGCGCCGGGCCCTCCCAAAAAGAACCCGGTGGCCAGAACTGGCGCTCCTGCCCCCATAAAACACTGAAACCTTCAGCTCAGCTGCAGTCTTTGGCTCCCACTCCCATCCAAGTTGGGGGTGCTGTTGGAATAACAGCATTATCCTGACAGGCGTGCTGTGCGCATGCTGGGGAGAAGGCTTCTCCGTGGGTTTCAAAGTTCCCTACCGAGGCCCGCGGAGGGCCTACCAGGCAAGCAACTTGAAGTCAGTTCGTGATCTCCCTGGCGTGGTGGCTGATAAGCTTGGAAAGAGATCAGGGCCGGTCGCGTACTGGCCCTTACAGTCTCCCGCCTCTCCCCAACCTCAGGGGTCTCCCCCGGTGGTGTAGTGCCTAAGAAGACCCCGGGGGAGTTTGCGTTTAATTCAACACCTTTCCCACCACCGGGGCAATTCAGTCAATCATTCATAGAGCCGAGGTCTGCGCGGTCGCGGTATGCCACCTTGGGCCGAAGGCCATCGTTTCCATCAGGCAGAAGCGGGCCCGGGTTATCTGCTTGCAAAATGTGACATCCAGTCTGCCTTCCGGATATTGCCCATTTCCCCCCTCGATTTCGAGCTGCTGGGCATCCATTTCCAAGGCAATTAGATGCGTGGACAAGGCCGTGCCCATGGGCTGTTCTTTTTTAAGCCTGTGCTGCTTTTGAAACTTTCAGCACTTTCCTCGAATGGGCTTTCAGGCAGAGGGTGCCCTCCGGACTGGTGACCCATTATTTAGATGACTTCCTGTTCATTGGCAGGCGGGCGGCACCAGGGAATGTGAATTAAGCCCTGCAGGCTTTCCAGGCCCTGGCACGCCCGAGCTGGGGGTGCCTTTGGCTCCCAACAAGGCGGAGGGGCCTTCCACTGCCCTCAACTATCTGGGCATTCACCTGGACCGCGGTTCTGGTTACTTCATCTCTCCCTGCAGACAAGCTCATGGCCCTTACCGCCCTGCTCCAATCTGTCCTCCTCCTCGCGAGAAAATGCAGAGATCACGGCAGTGCAATGATCCTTGCCAGGCCACCTCAATTTTAAGCCTGCAGAATTGGTGGCGCCAGGCAGGGCTTTCTGCTTTCAGCGGCTGGCGAGGTCTTTCATCTGGCTGCAAGTCCCCTGACCATCACATCCAGGGTATCTACCGGGCCCTGAAAGAAGATCTGCAAGAGTCTGGTTGTCCAGCTTCATCCGAGGCTTCAAGCGGCATTTCCCTATGGCAGAAGCGCCTCTGGAACCCGGCCTGGAGCTGCAGGTGCACTCCTGGCAGCATCTGGGGCGCTTTGGCTTTGGTGTGTATTATTTCCAGGGTCAGTGGGCACAGGGGCCTCTGGCCTCAGCCTGTAGCACTCACAGGGGGTCACCAGGGATCTCACCTTTCTGGAGCTGTTTCCCTATCTTGGTGGCGAGGTACATATCTATGGCACGACCTCTGGCTTAATAGGAGGGTACTTGCTTCTGAGTGCGACAACCAGGCTGTGGTGCCGACGTGGTGAATAGGCAGTTGAGCAAATTAGAAGCGACGCGGGTCATGCGTTTGGTTACGCAATTTGGTGCTCCACATGTCTCACTTTTAACATTTTCTTTCCAAAGCTGCTTTTTGTTCCAGGTTTACAAAATGAGATTGCTGGCCTTGCCTTGTCTACGCAAGCCAGCAGGTGGATCATTTCCGGCGCCCTGGCCCCCGGAGGCAAGAAGCTGTTCCCGGCGACAGTGCCCGGCGTCCCCTCTGGAACCTTGGCGGTGAGGCGTCAACACAGGTGTTTTGAACTTCGTTGGCACCCGGCCCACTTGGCGCAGAGCAGTACAACTGGAGAGCCGTGCTTGCTGACTTCCGGAGGCTGCACACTTGGCGTCCAAGGGGCGCCCACATCTGTGGCGGGGTGGACACAGGCCTCCTGCTTGAGTATTTGGTACATCTCCATGGGCGAGAGGGATGCACCCACGCTCCATGGGGGGTGCAACTTTGGCGGGCATCGCCTTCTATTGCAGGATTTCGGGCTTCCTTGGCGTGACCAATTCGATTTGTAGTTAAGCCGGCTGGTGGCCAGGCCCCATTTAGTGGTGGAGTGGAGCCCCAGGCAGAGGGACCTAGGCGCCCTGTTACCAGGGGGGGGTGTTAAGGAGCAGTCACCAGGGAGCTCACGCGGCAGATTGTGTGCGCGTCCGCGTTATGGCGCTTGCTTTTCACAGCCGCTTTCCACCTGGCCCACCACAGGGGCTTTCAGGCCCTGAGGAAGCTGGTCACCCCCGATCCAGGGACCCGGCCGTCCTCCACCCGGCTCCAAAGGGAGCACCTCGTCTTGTCCCGGGAACATGAGGGTCTACGCGTGGCACCCATTCCAAGACTGACCAGGAGGGAGCCCGCACGGCGCCCTGGGTCACTCATGCCAGTCTTGCCGGGCGGCGCTTCATCTGCCCCCTCGCCTCCCCTCATTTGCTTGGCTCCGGCATAGGCCCACGGTTGGGCGGTATGCTCCTGTGGTGCATGAGGACGGGTCCCCCCTCCGCACCAGGTTCCAGGAGGCTTGCAGTGTTCGGGCATGTTTGGCCCGGGCTGGGTTACCAAACCGCCCGAGGAGGGATTCGGCCTGCATTCGCTTTCGGATAGGGGGAGCCACCACGACCGCCCAGCTCAGGAGGGGCAGGGCCCAGGAGGACTATCCGCCGCCGGCGCTGGGCAGGTGGCGGTCGGGGGCTTTTCGGGCATACATTCGCCCACATCCTGACTTGTTGATTCCTTTCGCCGAGGTGCCTCCAGGGGCGCGCGCCAGAGCTGTCTATCGGCAGGTGTGGGTCATGGGGCACAGCCTCGTCAACAGAAGTCGGGGACTACGCCTACTGTAATTCCGACTGGGGCGGCATCTCGGACTCGGGGCATACGTGGAATTGCCTGGATGGGGCGAAGGCAGAGCATGCTTTGGCATGAGCTGGAGCCCAAGATCATAGAAGTACATTTTTCAACTGGCCACGCCCGGATCTCCGTTGATTTATCCACCTGGGGAGGAGGATCTCCCAGCCAGGTCGTTGGCCTTGACACGCCCGTTGTCGCGGTGGCCACCACTCTCAGGAGCTTTGCCAGGCAGCCGGATACCTGCGCGCTGGCTTTGGTATGGTCGAGATGCTGCAAGCGGGTCCCACTGGAGTGGAGCTGTGGATCCCACTGCCGTGGACAGGAGCCTGCAGAAAAAAAAAGTTAACAAAGGCGGCCGCCAAGGTGGTGCTCTCCCCAGGGGGAGCGATTGGCCCGGACCACGGAGCAATCACCGGGACAATAAGGAGCCTCTTTGGCCAGGCAGGATGAAATCCGCCTGTCCCAGTGGGGCATGGACTTGTGGCTCCAGTCGGTCGACATACCCTCCTCGCTGGAGTTCGATCTGGACAGGCTCCAGGCTTGAGGAGCTTAGGCGGGGAGCTGCGAGAGGGTAGCTTCGTGGCGGGTTTGCAGCGGTTATTCGCACATCTGGGGAGAGAGCGAGCCTTCCGGCGGGGGCTCCCAGGCTTGTGCCCTGCCCGGAAGGGCGGGGGGTGGGGGCGGGCAGGCTGGCAGGCCGGCAGGGCGGGCCGCTACCCGACACCCAGGGGAAGTGGGGTTGGAGTCGGGCGATGAGGCGGCCGAGGGAGCTTAGCCGGTGCCCGACACCCCATGCAAGCGGGGAGGAGGACGGGGCGTTAAGCGACAGCAGGGCTTAGCGGTGCCGATCTCCTCAGCATGGGCGGGAAGGGTGGAAGCAAGCAGGAGTGTTATCTCTGGGGCTTCCCTTCCCGCCAGTTTCCCAATGGAGATTGGGATGTGATGTGCGACCCGTTTGCCGCCCAGCTCTCATGTATATAGTTCATGTTGTTATGTGATTGATTATTAATAAACGGGCTGTGGCCCATTCCTTTCCAGCCTGTCATTGTTGTGTGTTTATTGAGCGAAGTAAGTCTCACCATCTGCAGCAAATATCCACAAATCTCTGTCCACCCTGAGGGACCTAAAGCAGGTGAAGCATTTGGGGAAGGGAAGACTGCTTGAATGGCTTGACAACACAGGAAAGATGGAAAATGGTGAGTGTAAAAGAACACACTGGATATTCTTAGCAACCCCCCCCCCCACACACACACACACACCTCAATAATACATGGGAAGTCCCCAAATTATTGGGAAATCATGTCATTGTTGGAATAACTTCTGCCTCAAAGTTTTGATAAGAATGGGCTAATCAAGGTTCTGCTATGATAATGCCTTTCATTCAGTTATTGGATTGTCATGTGACCAATATGTTTTGAAGTGATAAACTACAAACATGTTTAGTGCATAAGTGTAAGTAATACTGAGAATAATAGATGCGCAAAAAGCAGCTCAGAACAAAAAGTGGATAACTTCAGCCTGATGTACTCTAGAACTCCGAATTCAAGAGAGGTCAATCAGATAATGGCACCATTTTAAGAGTCCCACAGAGAATGTCATGTTCCATTTGGAGATAAGCTATATTACCTAAGAGACAAATACTGTTTGGTTAACCAAACTATAAAATTTTCTAAGAACTGGTGGGAAGATCAGTTTCTGTATAATAGTTATTGGTCAACAATAAAATAGGGAAGGATTTGGAGTATATGACAGTCTTGTTAAAAAGTGCATGTGTGTTGTGAACCACAAACGTGCTTTGAGAAATGAGGATATTACATCTAATGCCCTTGTTTTGTTTCACAATGTTTTCCACCCTGTGTAAAAAATACCAAGGGCAGAATATCAATAGTCAAAAGTCTTCCCAGTTTAACTTGTGACTGTTGATTGGGAAAAGTCTACTTGCAATCAGTAGCATAGCTGCTGTGGGGACATGTGCCCCGGGTGCACGCCAATTAATCATGTGGGGAGTGCAAAATGGCCTCCCACATCACGTGACTATGCCACTGAGTGTGGGAGCAGGGAGCAGTGCTACCACAGCTGGAGAGCTCCAACTGCAGCCGCACTGCTTCCCACTCCTAGTGGAGGCTGGAGCACCCATCCCTCTCTGAGAGGGAGGGGATCTCCAGCCTCAGTGCTTTTTTTAAAACTGAGGGAGACCACCAAGCCCCGCCTCCTCCTGCCTCCAAAGCCGGAGCTTTTGAAAGCACAGAGGCATAAGTACCCCTGAGCCCTGTCGCATGGAGATCAGGGGTATGGCCCCCTTCTTTAAGCAGGCGCAGTCCTGCTTTGGACTATCTTTTCCAGTTATGGTGATCATTTCAACAACATACCCATGAGCCTTTGCTAAATATGCAAATTACCACAAGCCTTCACCTCCATGCTTTTGAAAGCCGGTGTGCGCCCAGAGCCCCACCCCTGCCTCAGTGTCAGCCATATATGTTATGTGTAGGTTAAGGGAGGCTATGATAGCTATGTTTAAATATTTGAAGGGATGCCATGTTGAAGAAGTTGTTCCCTGCTGTCTCAGAGACTAGGACTCAGAGTAATGGATTCAAGGTGCAGGAAAAAAGATTCCACTTAAACATTAGGGAGAACTTCCTGATCGTCGGGGCTGTTCAACAGTGGAATTCACTGCCTCAGAGAGTTGTGGGGTCTCCTTCTTTGGAAGTTTTTAAACAGAGGCTCGATGAACATATGTCGGGAGTGCTTTGATCATGTGTTCCTGCATTGCAGGGGGTTGGACTTGATGGCCCTTGTAGTCTCTTCCAACTCTATGATTCAATGATATCCCTTCAAATATCTAAGCTTGGCTTTCATGTCACCTCTTAACCTTCTCTTCACCAAACTAAACACACCCAGCTCCCACAGTCTCTCCTCGTAGGGCAGGGATTCCAGACCATTTACCATTTTGGTTTCCCTCCTTTGGACCCTCTGGATTTGGGTAGCTCTAGATGATCTCAGCTCTAAATGCATTGTATCTGGTATGAAACTATGCATATAAGAAATAACACATTACCAATGTGTGAACATAACATTTAGAACAGAGGCAAGGCACATAAGGCTGACAAACAGCCTGACAAACAATGTTACTTGGCTTGCATTTCTAGACATTCCGATGAAAAGCACGCTGCTCACTGAATAACGTCTCTGAGCTTTACATTTCAAGCCCTAAATTTCGAAGTGCTAGCTGAACAATGGCCCAATCATAGCCTTTTATACTACCTAGCGAAGTCAACAAGAATAAACAATTGTTTGTTCTTGTTGACTTTGCTAGGAAGTATAAAAAGGTATGATTGGGCTATTGTATAAACAATTGTTTATTCTTCCCATGTTATGCATGTTTTTGATTTCTCTTTTTTTGGTACTTCTCTCAGATTGCTGCCTGAAGAATCTTTTTAAAGTCAAGTGTTTTCTTCAAATGTCATGGATGCAAATGGACTTTAAGTGGAATAACTCAGATTGCACTGTTAGTTTTGTATAGCTCTTTTAAAAATGCCTCGTCTATTTTCGTTTGAACCGGCTTCCCAGCATAATACTTTCTTCATCTTGAAGCTGACTTCCCCTCCCACATTTGCTGCTCACCTGAATCAACCAATTAAATCATTTCTGGAAAAGATTCATCTTCACTATTTTTTCACTGCCATCTCCCTCTGAGTAATCAGTGGGGAAAGGAAGATTCTGTTAATTCAGGTGGCAGAAAAAATGTTTTCAAGATAGCTGCAAAAGATTATCTGAAAGACAACAAACTCTCCTCTGTCAATATACTGTGTCTCCAACAAACTCTCCCTCTCTCAATGTTTTGCAGGAAGTAGTGATTACTGTTAAAACAGCAAACCAGAGTTAAAGGGTTATTTATACTATGTACAGCTGTATTATAATCTTATTAAGATACAGATTTTATGGACTGCAGCAATGGAAAACAAAACAAAATAATAAAACACAACAGGACATGTTTCACTGTTCCATTAATGTCTGTCTTGGATAGTTAAAAACATGAAGTCTCAGCAATTTTGGTGTGTTTACTTTTTCACTAATAATAACCTGGCACAGTTTACCATGACAGCTTCTTTCCTTGGGAACTTTATTTTCTTAAGTACAATCTTCCTTTAAGCCCTGCTCAATACAATTGCACAGAAGAGGAGCTTTCTGTTAGTGTCACTGAACTGGCTTTCATAGGTCTCCTCTGGAATCTTAGAGAGCTCTTTTCTTCCCACCCATGGAATACAGATTCATTCAAAGGTTCACACTGCATCAGTGGTAGCCATTGAGATGGGTGTCCCAAGGAAACATTGATCCCTTTTGATTGCAAACCAGGCACATGGGATTCATTCAGGTTCACACAGAAGAGGCAGGTATCCATTTATTAGCAAGGAGATACCAGGATGGGAGCAACTGATTTCAGGAAAAGGAAGTCAGTGTAGCCAAAAATTCTAATGACTAGACAGATCTAAGAAGCAAGAACTTGACCCTATGAGACTAAACCAACACAAACATCAGGAAGGGAGGCAAACTGTTTCACTGTAATGTATACAATACATGCATTACACTGATGACTTGCATGCATTAGCATTACATTGATATCTGCACAGTGTATGACTGTGTCTCTAGTTCTGCCCTCCAATTATCCTTTCTACAGGGAAGCAGGCAAATATTAAATGACATCAGCCAGTGAGAGGCTGTGGAAACTCAAGGAATGAGGGAGGGGAATACAGTGTCACTTCAGACAGGGCTTAGGGAAGTAATAGACTAGAGAAAGAGGAAAAAACTACCAGGAGAATAGTTAGGTAGTTAGATTTCACCCAGTGAAGAAAAATAACTCCATTATATAAAAACATGATGAATATAAGAACATCATGAACAGGAATGAGCCAATAAACGTTGTTTAACAATTGTTAAACTCAATTGCTCAGATTCCAGAGCAAACTTTCGAGTCATAGAATAAGAGGAAAAATTCTCTTACATGTTGGAAACTAGCTAAACAATAGGAAGCAAAGAGTAGGAATCAACAGTTCATGCAGTGGAGGGGTGAGCAGTAAGGTCCCTCAGGGATCTTTACTGGGACCAATGCTCTTCAATTTGTTCATATATTAGCTGGACTTAGGGGACAGTAGTGAGATGGCCAGGTTTGGAGATGACACCAAATCAGTTTGTGTAGTTAAGGCAAAAATAGATTGTGAAGAGCTCCAAAAAGAGCTCTTCAAACTGGGGGAATTAGCATTAAATGCCAAATTAGATTTAATGTAAGAAAGAACATCTGCACCTTGCCCGCAGCCACCGTTGCGGGAGGGAGGGGGCCAACTAGGGCCGTCTGCCTGGTTTTGGGCAGGCGGCAGGGTTTCCCCGGACCGTCCACATGTGTGGGGGCCTGAGCGACCTCAGGGCTCACTCTGTGCGTGCGCAGTAGCCAGGCCTCAAAACCCGATCCATGCATGTGCAGAGGCCCCGTTGCCTTCAGGCCTGGCTTCGCGCATGTTCAAAGGCCGGGGCCTGATTGGATGACATGCTCTCACGTGGCATGCGAGAGCACATTGTAAGAGTGGACGGGGCCCACTCTGCCTCTGACTACCGGATATTGCCCACCCACCCATTCCCTTTAATTCAGTTTTTGTTAAGTGTTATATCGTTTGTCATAGCTGTTTGCGGGTTGTGCATGGGGATGATCCACTGAAAGGGGGAGTTGAGGGAGCTCCCCTGTTAGTACACCTCGTTAAGAGGTAGGGGTGGAGCAAGCCAATGGTTGGGAGGCCCACAGGGGGATAAGGTGCTTGCGCCCCTGGCGTGGGTTGGAGGGGGCCCCAGTCATGGCCATTTCGTCGGTCTGGGTATGCCTCACTCTAACTCTTCGCTAAGGTTCAGATTCCTCCAGCAGGTGGGCTGGAGGAACCGGTTGACTCTGGGGGACAGTACTGTAAGGGCATACCAACCCCTCAGACCACAGGCATGCTGCACGAACATTCTAAGGGTGACTGTTAACCCCCCCCCCCCACGTCGCGCCATCGTGCTTTCCTGTACCCTCTGTCAATAAAATTCTATGACTATAACTTATTTTCTTACCCACACAAGAGTTGTCTGGTGTTTTATTGTAATGGTGGGGGGTTCAGGTAACCAGAGTGATGGGCCACACCTCTTCCCGCAAAGTGTAAAGTAATACATATTGGGGAAAATAATCCCAATTTCACATGTACACTGAAGGAATTTGAGTAGTAAAAACAGAGAAAGAAAGGGACTTTGGGTTGTAGTGGATAGCTCAATGAAAATGTTGGCCCAATGAGCAGCTGATGTGAAAAAGCTGAATTCCATGCTGGCCAGAATTGGAACAGGAATCTATATATATAAAAAGCTAACAGTGACTTTGTTACTCATGCCCTAACGCGGAAATGGATGAACGGATTGCCCACAAATTTTCACATGACATCCCTCCCTGTTGCAGGCAGGTAATCAGACCTTCAGATCACAAAAAGTCCATACTTGAGCCAGGTAAAATGTCTTTTTCCTGGCACATCAGGCCATGAAGCTGGCTGTGTTTAACAGTCACCCTTAGAATGTTCATGCAGCATGTCTGTGGTCTGAGGGGTTGGTATGCCCTTAGAATGTTCGCGCAGATGGGCAGAGATGAGCAGTGAAAACAGTAAATAGGTAATACTGTTAGGTAATACGAGTGGAAGTGAAACACATACACACTTTGCCATGTGAGATGTCAGGTGGGGTTCCCCCCCTCACACCCAGGTAACTTTCACTCTCTGTGCCTCACCCACTGCTACCACGCAACACACATACTCTCATACACATCCAGCTCATCCTCACACACCTCACTCTGCCCTCCCTCACATCCAACCACCCCTTACCCATTTCCTCACCCATATTCGCCACAGCTCTTTTTTACTAAAAGCGAGCTGGAGTTTGTATTTTTCTTCTAAGAAAATCCGCCCTGACAGGGCATCCCCTGACAGGGGTGGGGGCGAACCAACACTACTGGCTCCGCTTCTTTTGCACATGGCCCTTTAAGAACCCAGGAAGCTGGCCTCGATCTGAGCACCTCACAACCCTGCCTCTGCTGCCTGACTGGGATAGCCTCCTTGCCCCAGTTCTGCCTTACCCAAGCCAGGACTGTGTGTGTCAACCAGCCTCATGGACAGCAGGATTCGCACTCTGGACAGTTCCGTTGTGGAACGGAAAGGGTTATGTTATACTAAAAAAAAGACACCACCATATAACAATATGAATTGAAAAGGAAAGAGGGATTTAATTTGACCACCCCAAAAGGCTATGCTGCGGATCATTGGACCTGCATGGACATCTGTGTGGGTTGCAGACTGCGATGAGAAGGACAATTCCCACAGCAACACGTGGCCGAACCCCGCTAGTAGAGAATAAAACTGCTGGAGCCCCATGGTGCAGAGTGGTAAGCTGCAGTGCTGCAGTCAAAATTTGCTGAGTTCTATCTTGACAGAAGTTGGTTTAAAGTGTCTGACTCAAGGTTGACTCAGTCCTCCATCCTCCAAGGTCAGTAAAGCAAGTGTCCAGCTTGCTGGAAGTAAAGTGTAGATGACTGAGAAAGGGTATAAACAGTCTGCCTAGTAAATGTAATGATGTGATGTCACCCCATGGGTCAGTGATGATCTGGTGATTGCAGAGTGAACTACTTTTACCTTTATCATCATACAATTTTATCAATTTACCTTTTTTAAAATCATTTTCCTGATTCAAATCTATACCACTCATGTAATATTGTGTACAGTTCTGGTCACTGCACCTGAAAGGATATTGTAGAGCCTGAAAAGGTGCAGAAAATAGAAACTAAGATGATCAAGAGACTAAAACAGCTGTCCCTTGAGGATTAGTTAAAATGGTTAATGCTGCTTAGCCTATAAAAAAGGCAAATAAGGGGAGACATGATAGAGATTTATAAAATGATACATGTGTGGAGAGCATGGACAAAGAGAATCCTGTCCCACTATACTAGAACCTGGAGTCATCCACTGAAACTGAAGGGTGGGAGATTCAGAACAGACAAAATGAAGTATTTCTTCATACAACATAAGGTTAATTTGTGGAACCCACTGCCACAGGCTGTGATCCTGGCTGCCAACTTGGAAGACTTTGAAAGAGTAGTGGACAGATTCATGGGTGACAGGGCTATCAATGGCTACTAACCATGAACATCTACTCCCTCCAATACCAGAGGTAGTATGCCCAGTGACGTAGGTATAGATTTGTTATGGGGGTGTGTGGAGAAATTGCTTGTATCACTTTAATTTTCTCCAACCTGTAGCTGCTTCAGCTAAAAGTTATACCCAGCTGTAGACTGTGCTCTTTGTAATTAGGACTCTAACCATCTCGTTAAGCATTTACACCTGTTAGTAACAGTGACTTTTTGCCAAGCTAAGATTCAGCAAATTACCATGAGGGTATTTTGGGTCTGTTTATACCACCTGACCAGTAGTTTGTGTATAACTGCCTTTCAACACTATTATTATCTATCTCTCTTTCTTTATCTTTGTCTTTACCTTCACTGCTGTTAATCTGTTTTGATATTCTGCCTGTTATCTTAAGTATTTCAAGTCGTTAAACTCTGCCAGTTAATTTTATCAGTTATATTTCTTGTTTTCTTCTGCTTGCATTTGCTGTAAGGAAAGCTACGCTACCAAATGTTTTAAACTGTTATTTTTATATTCCTTATGCATTTTCAGTTGTTTCATTGATTGAGCAGGAGCAGCTCTCAATAAACCTTAAAATATATTTTACTTAAAGTTTTTTGTTTCTGAATTCTTGCGTGTATCAACAAAATCCCAACCCACGTTTTTAAAGAGGTAGCAGTAAGCCTCTCTTTCATTATGGGGGGGGTCGGGGTGAGTCCATGCCCCACCCACCCCTGGGGGCATGGCCATGCCTCCCCAAGCCCCGCACCCAGCCTCAGTGCTTATAAAAGCAGCTCTCCGAGGCCAAGGACAGCAGACTCCTCTGCCCCACCCACTTGCCTGCCCCCACCGGCTAGACTCCCAGTTGGCAGCCAGCAGGCCAGCAGTCCCGTCTGCTCTCCCCTCCAGGCAGAGGCATAACTGGGGAAAATGGAGCCTGGGGCAAAATCTGAGTTTTGCACACACCCCATGTGCAGCCACTGTGATGCTGGAATCCATCCCCAAATAGCATCACTTTCAATGGTGTTTCAACTAGGGAGCCCAGATTCTCCTTTTAAATCCACCTTAAATGGAGAAACGGGGGTCCCCAGTTAAAACAACATTGAAAGTGATGCTGTTTTGGGGTGGATTATCCCCCACCCTAAAACAGCATCACTTTCAATGTTTAAACTGGGGACCTCAGATTCTCCCTTTAAATTTATGCCGAAGGGGGTGGATTTAAAAGTAGAATCTGGGGAAATTGGGGGGGGGGGTGCCTGCTGTCAGGGGTACAACTGTTAATCTAGCAGCACCAAACTTTCAGGGTATCTTTCGGAGACTCTCCTGATGATACCACCCAAGTTTGGTGAAGTTTGGTTCAGGGGGTCCAAAGTTAGGAACCCTCAAAGGTGTAGCCCAATTAGCTCCCATTGGAAACAATGGGGGATAGGGGCACCCCCTTTGGGAGTCCATAACTTTTGACTCCCTGAACCAAACGCCACCAAACCTGGGTGATATCAAAAGGAGACTATTCTGATGATACCACCTTGTTTTAGTGAAGTTTGTTTCAGGGGGTCCAAAGTTATGGACCCTTAAAAGTGTAGCCCCCATCTCCTATTAGCTCCCTTTGGAAACAATGGGGGGTAATGGGGGATGAGGCACCCTTTTGGCAGTCCATAACTTTGGACCCCCTGAACCAAACCTCACCAAACCTGGGTGGAATCATCAGAAGAGTCTCCCAACAAATCCCTGAAATGTTGGTACTGTTAGCCTAAAAACTGTGCCCCTGTAGGCCAAAAACTGAAAAAAACACTAAAAAATACCAAAACCCCACAAACATGGGGTGGAGCTTCAGACATGTAATGTGGGGGGTCTGAACCCCCCTTACCTACGTCCTTGAGTATGCCTCCTTAAATCAGTTTCTGGGTAGCACAGGGAGGATAACACTGTTGCAGTCTTCCCATCTGGTGGCTTCCTAGAGATAGCTAGTTGGCTCTGTGTAAATAGAATACTGGACTTGATGGGTATTTGATCTGATCCATACATCTCTTTTTATGTTCTTATATTGATAGTATAGAGCTCAGGCTGTTACCCAAACTGGACTCAGAGAAGGGGAAAGTAGCTTTAAAGGAGTTCCAGAAAGGAATAATATGAGACCTTGTAGCCTCTGTATCCCCTTCGGGGATAGGCGGCCTATAAGTTTAATAAAATAAATAAATAAATAAATAAATAAATAAATAAATAAATAAATATCTCAGTAGGGGAAACCCAAATTAAAATATTAGGGAAAAGAGTGAGAGCCCTGAGGTGTTGCATGGTTTCCAGGCTATATGGCCCTGTTCCAGTAGCATTTTCTTCTGAGGTGTTGCCTGCATCTGTAGCTGGCATCTTCAGAGGATCCAGCTTCACTTCACTTCTAAAACTGGAAATAACAGATATAAGTGACAGGAGGTACTGTTCAGTGCAGTCACTAGCTTTTCCCAAAGAAACATCACTGAAGTACCCCCAGGGTAAACCAATAAATCACAAACTACCATAGTCTGTAGTACCAAAAACTTTGTGGCTGTTCCTAATGCACTGAAGCTGAACCACGCTTTGCTTGCCATTTTATGAGTCATGAATGTCAGCCAGCACAATGACCACTATGGCTTGATTGCAATGCACAGAGACTCTGTTTTAAATTCCAGTAAGGATAGGGAGGGGACAAGAAAACATCAGTGTCCTTGGCTATTTTGAAGATTAAATTACAAAAGAAAGTTTTTTGAGAACAGAATTACACTCACAAGAACATTGCACTGACACTTAAATGGCAGCCATGTGTTGCATTGTCCCCTGTCATTACACACAGTACATCATATTTTGTATCCTGATGTATCTGATGTTATCCATTCAGTCGTTCTCGACCCTTGGTGACCCGATATGCAAGCTCTTCCCCCTCATTTTTCGATTAAGTACTGCTTCCTTCAGCTGGTTGATGCTCATGCCTGTATCAGCTTTTATGGTATCTAGCCATCGTATTCTTTGGCGTCCAGTTCTTCTCCCGCCACTGACAAGTCCAAGCATCATAGATTTTTCTAGTGAATTTGATCGCATCACATGACCACAGTATGTAAGTCTGAGCCTGATTATTTTCCCTTCTAGTGATGTATCTGGTTTTATGCGGCTCAAGACTTCTGCATTTGTCATCCTAGCTGTCCATGCAGTAGTTTTCACCAACACCACAACTCGAAAGCATCTCTTCTTCTTCTGTCGGCTTTCTTTATAGTCCTGCTTTCACACCCATACATGGTTATGGGGAAGATGATGGTTTGGACTAGCTTGTGCTTGGTTTTGATGCTGATGTCTCTGCTTCTCCAAATTTTATCCATGCTCAGCATTGCGCTACGTCCTAATGCTATTCTTCGCTTTATCTCAGGAGTTACTTCTCCATTACAGTCAATTTTTGATCCTAGAAAGATGAAGTCCTGGACACACTCAATGTCCTCATTGTCAATGCTAATTTGGGCCTGATCTATGCTAGCTGTCGTCATGATGTTTGTTTTCTTCATATTGAGATAGAGACCCATTTTTTATTCTGATGTATAGAAGCTGTATATTTACATGATGAAGTGAGGATATGGAGAGCATAATTATATTATGATGTAGATAAATTGTACTACACCTTGGAGGAAGAGAAAAAATTGGCACAAGACTACCATTTTTGTGAGGAGCTCTATGTTTCCTGCAATATCTTTGGTTAAGTGCTTCTGTTATCTTTGATATCTCATTATAACAATGTTACTTACACAGATCAATGTTACTTACACAGATTACATAGGTCTACTTACTGTTTATAATGCTGCCTTGAGTCCAAGAGATAAAGCAGGTGCAGTACAGAATTGTATTGCATAACCAAATAACCACAGTCCCTTAGCATGTAGACCCATAATGCAACTAGAAGAAAAGTGAGAGATTCCTGATTAGATCATCTAATACCTTTTGTTAACTGACTGAGTCATGGTGGGAAAGGGTCGGAGCTCTGTTTTAAAAACAGTGTCTCTACCTATCCTGCCAATCCTTGGGATGCCTAGCAGTGCAGTACCAAAACAGGGACCCAATTCTGTGCGTTGGCTAGTGTACCCTCAAGGATTCAAAAAAATCCAGTCTGAACTTGCCCTCACCCACATCTGCCTTGCAAAGCTGCTAATTCCTAAAGGGATTCCTAAATTCCTAAAGAGATTAAGATAACACAATATCTCTTCCTGGGAAGCTGTCGCTTCCCATCTCCAGCCCTGGACTGTACACCCCATGAAGACAAAGGACTTAATGTATTTTCCTGAAGTGGTCCTACCAGTGTTGGATTAACCCAATACTTCTTCCTCTGACTAATCTCTCTCTAACAATCACCTCATTTTTATTGTCATTGTTATTTCATCAGTGTCCCCCACATTCAGGCATTTTCAAGATTGGCCCAGCAAGCTAATGCCTCAACCATTAGATTAATGATTCAAGACCTAAGGTTGATGTCTGTCTCTTGTCTTTCTCAGGAAATGCAAGACTTTTCTTGTCCTGGGAGCTTAAGGGCCACTCTGCATAACTCTGAGGGTCCCTTTTTCCCTATAAGAAGCCACCTCTCCCAGTGGCTATTGTTCAATATCTCTGGACACCTCTCTATCTGTTGATATTGTCTCACAATGCATTTTTTTCTAAGTGCGGGTCACTCGGGTGTGTTCCGCTCCAAGATCAGATGACTATAAGCCTTACTCACCAATTCCCTTAATCTATTCCAAGCCTTTTCATTCAGTACTGCTCATATCTTAGGACTGTGTATATGTGTTCTGCTGCTTTGATTATTGTGTGCTTGTAAACCCCATTATCCCTTAATAAAATTTGTTAAATTTTATTTGCTCTCCTGCAGATTTTCTTGCAAAAGCTGGCCTTGGTATACATAGGAAACAAAGATCTCGAGCTTGCCTGACCTTTTGCTAAGCCAAATAGTCGGCTATCTCGAATTCTTCCCCCTAAAATGGACAGACTCCCACAATGTTGGGTAACACTTTATTTTTTTAAAAAAAACAGTCAATGTGTGGTGCTGCAGCAGAAGGGATTCTGCTTTCCTGAAACCTCATTTCTCAAAAGAAATATTGGTCTGTCTCTGTCTCTCTCTTTCTCACACACACACACAGTCTAGTAAGGAGGAAAGGTGGGCAATGGGTTGGATCAAACCCGCTTTTCAGCTAGTGAGAAGGGAAGAAGAGGACCTCTTTGGTCATTAAAAGGGATTGTAATGGGATTCATATGTAAAAGCCTTGAATGACAGGGGCTATAGTCAGGAAGACCATTGGGAAACACTGAATGAAACAGCTGTCTGGATCCAGATCATAGCCTTTTACCATGGTTAATATTATTAGTGGGCAGGAGTATTTCTAGTCATGAAATAGTAAGGAGAGGCTAATCCTCTATGGTCCATCACCATGGCTAACCATTGCTGTTTTAAAATCAAATTAAGAACACTGTAAGATCCAGTTATAGATCTTTCACATTTTGGCTAGCTGCATATCATCCAGATGGCCAGAAAAGCAGGTGCTCTTAAGAAATATGTGCATTTGGTCTTCAATGGGTGTGTGTGTGTGTGTGTGTGTGTGTGTGTGTGCAATGTTTCTTGCCCTCCCTAAATGGAACTTGGAGTGCTTATTATGATCATGGTGAGTCTTACTATACATGAAATGCACCTGTAGATTAAAAACAGTGCATGTCAGATATATATTTGTATACTATCTCTTTTCACTTGATTACAGGCTCATGATGCAGCTGATCTTATTTAGGAAAAGTACATTCTCAAAGCACTATTCTAGGGAATTTGAGAGACAGCCATGTCCTAGCAAGCCTGTTTGTCAAAGTGAAAATGCTTGACTTATTAAGCAAGATGATTACAGAAGAGTCAAACTGTGACAGTTCTTGTTAGACTGAGCAGATGGTACATTTGTCAGCAAGAAGCAGAATGGAGCTTGCAACATAAACCTCACACAGCTCACATGTTGGCTTGTGTTGACACTTGGCAGTAATTTGCCAATGAGTCCAATGGTAAGCAAAAAAGTGCACATGATTCACCTTGTCATCAAATCCATTATTTTCAAACTCATTAAATCTGAAATGTGTGGGGTTTATTGCTGGAATTGCTGACAACACAGCACTGTGTGCCTCACTGTGTGATAGTTGTTTTGTTCTATTTTTCATTTTTCTTGCTGATGAATTCATTGATACCTTGTAATTATTAATGCTATAATAATAGTCTTTTCCACAATGGATGGATAAAAGCAAAAATCTTAACTAATGCATTAAATCAAAGGCTTGAAGAATTAGACTCATGGATTTGCTTTTTTAAAAGTTGCATGTCAGGAATTCAGTGATTACAGTAAGTTATTCTTAGATGTTTTCATTGATATGTAGGTTGCACATTGTTGCACATTGTCCAACAGCTGGCAGGAAGGTGATGAGCCCAAACCTATGAATCAAATTTAGCTAAGGCTGCACAAGCAGTAATTTATAAGGTAAAAAAAACCTTCATCATATATATGTAAAATGGTGAAAGGATAGCCCACTAGGCAGTATACCTTAAACTACTATGCAACAGTCATAACAAGTTTTGCATCTAGGAACTCTTAAATGGATAGTCAGTGATCCTTGGCATGGTATTCAAGGGTACAGTGGTACCTATCAATTTGTTTTCTGCCAAACATTTAGCATTTCTCCATTTCACTGAAACTGGGAGTAGAAGAGCTCAAGAGGCATCATCTTTATGTTTGCAGCTGCCACCATTATACTTTGCTTCAAATCTCCTAACATTTTATTATCATTCTCAGCTCTCTATGGCAGTCATTTTGTGATAAGTCCCATCCTTCATGAAAGCCATTTTGTGATGGTGCCCACTACCTCTTCTCAGATTCTGTAAGCACACCTGCACCCGTGGATGATGGAAGATCTGGGATCAGATCACTAGCACGGGATTTGGTTTTGCAAACACCAGTTGCAAAAGACCTCAATTTAGATTGATAGATGGAAAAATCCATTAATTCTTTTGCCTGAGTCCCCTCTTCACTCAAATGGCACCTTAAACTAGATGAAACATACAGGTGCTACACAGGTAATCTGAATAGAGTCCAGTGAAGTTGTTACATTCTCAGATCCTTAGAAATGTATTTTTTGGCATTTCTTTTCTCTGCTATGGGTGCATGTGGACATAAGATATTGAATCAGACTGGTCAATATTGTCTAAGACTGGCAGCAGCTCTCTGGGGTTTCAGGCAGAGGTCTGACAGCTATATCACCTACTGCCTGGCTGGAGATGCTGGGGATTGAACCTGGAACTTTCTGTATGCCAAGCAAGTGTGCTAACACTGAGCCACAGCCCCTCCCCATGTCTGCTTAGGATTCTGGCTAGCTATAGTGGCTCTGAATCAACAATATGTTGATGTTTGTGATTTAGAACAGAGCTACCTGTTGCTTATAATCTGGGCCTGAGAATTGAAATGCAATATAATGATCATTATAGTTGAAATGCATGAGATGGTAGTGCATTGTTAGTACTGTGTTCTAGAATGAACAAGGGAATGTGGCTCAATGATTGAACAATGAATGAATGTCCAGATCCCTCTACTTAAAGGGATTCAGCAGGATCAAGAAGGAACTTGGCCTGAGACTTTGGAGAGTTTGCTGGCAGTTGGAGTACACAGGAAAAGCTAGTAGTTAAGAACATCTACTGTTAGATGTCTGTCGATGGAGACAACTTCACATGTTCAACAAGAGCTTGTATTATATGAACCCATGGAGGATGTTTACATCCAGTTATTAAATCTTTATTAAATACTATCAGTTTCAGAGGAAGCTGTGATGCTTTGTAGTAGAACAGCTGGATTTGAGTCCAGTAGCACCTTAAAGACCAATAAGATTTTAGAGGAATAAGCTTTTGATATTCAAACTTTCATCAGATACGACAAAGCTCCCTTTGTTAAGTATCTAATGAAGGAAGCTTTGACTCTTGAAAGTTCATAACCCATGCACCAGTGCTGGCAGGACAGAAATGGCCGCTTCTGCTATTATCAGGCACTCTGCTCAATCTATGTAAACTATTGAAACCATTTGATAAATATTGTGTGAAAGCTTATACTCCTAAAATCTTGTTGGTCTCTAAGGTGCTATTGCATTTGAATCTAGTTTCACTAAAAAGGTTATGATAGTCCCCTGCACTATGGAAAGTCAACCAGAAAAAGCTCATTTAATGCTGATTGCCTGTGGACATAAGCAGCCACACTGAGCTAAAGAACACACATGAAAGCAAATATGTCTTTTCACTTACATTCTACAGCGGTTGATGAAGTGCAAGCAGAAAACTATTAATGGTCATGTCAGCTGAGCAGAGAGGAAGGGAAATTCCTCCAGGATCTGAATGTTATAGGCAGCCAAGTCAGAGCACATATCAGACAACACTTCTTAGTCCATTGCTAGTGAATGACCAGTGACTCTCTTATGTCATGTTGTACTGATCACTGTCTGATGCTGGGCACTAGTACATTTGCTCAATGCTGTCAGTGGAATCCAGCCAGCTTTTTCACAGTCTTGCCCTATTCTCCTTCTTGCTACAGCTGCTGTCCCACATACAGGTCCCAGGATCCAAAACACAGCATTTTGGGGTGATCCAAAGGATAAGAACCTATGAGTCTTGTTGGATCAGACCAGCGGTCCTTCTAGTTCAGCCTTCTGTTTCAAATAGCTACTATCCAGTTGCCCTGGAGGAATAACAAAAACAACGTGGAGTTCAAGGACTTCCCTTTTTGTTGCCTCTGTCCCCATAGGACACAGAATTTTCTTCTCTCACAGTCATTGTGGTGACTAATCCCTATCACTCTCTTGGGCGCTTTCTGCACTGCGGAAAGGGTGCTCCCCCACCAGCAGGAATTCTGTTGGTGGAGTGGTGGGGGCCGATCGCACCGGAGCGTGCGAGCGGCCCCTGCAGAAGCCAGCGCGGGAGAGGCGGCTCTGCATGGGAGAGGCGGCTCCATCCCTCTCCCACTCACCTCGCCGCCTTCGTCGCCCTGCTGGCCTCCTAAGACCCGCACACGCTGCCCTCCGACCTCCAGGGAGAGGGACGGAGAAAACAGCACATTCCTGGCGGTGCCATTTGCACCGCGCCGCCGGGAACGCGCTGTTTACCAAAAACCTCCCTCCAGGCTTGCCTTTTGTTGGCATATAGAGAATCAAGACAAAGATCCAGAACAGAGCTAGGCAAACAATGACAGAAATATACAGTATTAAGTGAGAGTAGTCCCTGATGTACATTGTGATCTCTAATGTTTATAACACTGTCTGGCTCTTAGGCTGAAACAATGCTGATCACCTAAGTCCTAGAAATCATCTTTTAGTGGTCATAGCCTAACATCTGGTTAACATTACAAGCATCATCTATTAGAATTCATCTGCCACATATTTCATTGCAACCTGATGGTTTATGAAATGAGAACACAAGGTGACTAGCAAGGGGTTGAAGTAATTCTGAAGCACTGGCAAATGGGTTGCACCTTTATAGTTTTGAATTTGTGGAAAGTATATTTGTGGAAATATAGTTTTGAATTTATTTTATTATTTACAAAATTTATATCACATATCTCTACTCTTACAAGAACCACCAATGCAGCTGACAATTTTTTTAAAAGTCATAAAATTACATTATAAAACCATTAAAATAAACTCCCTCGCAAACATATCCCATTAAAACAGCTTTTAAAAGAGTTAAAAGCAGAGCTAAAACACACATTAAAACAGATGATTGGAGTCCTCCAGCACATTCCATTTGGGAGACAATACATCTACACTCTTGAGGGAAAATACAAGCTTTTATTAAAATTCATTAACTCTGAGAAGTAATGTCCCAGTGCTAGAGAGGGCATGGTTCTCTGCTCCCTTTATCTACCTTAAATAATCACTAGTGCCTGTAGATATCATAGACCCTGAGGAATTTTTAAATGCCATAACCACACTTTCATATTTCTGTGATTTACAACCATAACAGAGGTTCCCCATTGTTTTCTTAGTGTTCCCTGGTGTCCACTAAGCATAACTAGCATAGGGGGAAATTGGGTCCTTGAATGCACTTTGTGATAAAGGCATCTTTGGATAAGCACACACAAAGATTCACTAATGTGAACAAGAAGATACTCATGTGAACAAGAAGACTCTCTAAAAGTATATGATTTTAATATCACATCAGAGAACCTTGCATTACCTGGATTCTGTAGTGATAGTTCAGCTATCTCACATTACAGATGGGTATTAGAAAATCTCAGTAACTCACAGTGACACTTTTCAGCAATGCCCTAACTGTGAAAATGTATATCCATGTACCTTAGGAAAAATACTTCCCCAGTGTGCAATGTTACTAAGGAGAGCCATGGGGTTTCCTTTGCCACAGTTCCTAAATCCTAAATCATGGCTATGACAGTTCTTAATATCTCCCAATATCTGTGTTCTCACAGACATGGAAAGGGTGTGTGGAAAACTATTAATATTAGCAGCTTTCTCATTTGGAAGTCCAGTGGATTGGGATTTGACCTGATGAGCAGTTTAAGAAGAAGGGACCCTGACTCTCAGGAAATCTGGTCTAATATTTTGCAATCCTATCTTTTTTAAAGTATGTTTTCCACCCACAATTAGGGAAGATTAGCTAAAATTCATCATTCTATTCACTGGCTAATTTGTGTTGCTCCACAATGTGCACATCATAGCAGTTAATTCTGTCAGTATGACTTAATTTCCTCTTCTTAACTTTTATTTTGTTCTGTAGTGGCAAGCAAATGACAAGCAGAAATACATTCCCTTTATATTGTATTCCCTTAAAGTGATTTTAGCTTCATTCATCTATGCCACCACACCAATCATTTTGGTTTTATCAGTTCAATTGTTTTTTCTTTCTCTTGTTATAAATGTTATTAACACTGCAAAGAACTTCATCTCTTTTGAATGGTGCATAACTGTGCCCTGAGAAATGAATAAAATAGCTTAAACAGTTAAAAAATATGTAAAACAGGTACACCAGTGACCCTGAGATAAAATCTGTAGCTTTGCTCTAGCACATGTACGCATAGCTGCAAGGTTGCCCATCTGGAGAACAAGCAAAATTGTACACAGGGATGCTAGAATCCTTTCCCCATGTGAATGTTCATCTTACTTTCTGTTGACCAGTGATGATCAAGCAGTTAATGAATTAATGGGCTTTCGGTTGTTTGAAACCTGCTCACATCTCATTACAATAAAAGTCTAAATGCAGCCATCAGAAACAGACTTCCAGATGAGCAGCTGTAAACTAGGTTTGTCAGATCTTCCAGCTTGAACAGGAGGAGACTGCTCCGGTTCTCCATAACCCAATCTCTTGCTTCTGCATGGGAAGAAAGAGAGCGCTTCTCTTCTTCCTGTTTCAAATTATGGGCCAGATCTATAAACAAAGATAAACATGCTCTTTCTACTCTCTTTTGCAACATCATAAAGTAGCTATTTGGTGTGTTTGCGGGGGTGGCGGAGATAGTTAGAATTAGACTCCCGGGTGACTCTCCAATCAGGTATGAGTTGGCTTTAGACCAACTGGCAGTGACAAACTTGTTTAGCAACTGTTCAAGTAGCTCATTGCTATCCAAACATATCCCTGATCAGTTTGCAGTCTGATCATGAGTGTCAAACAGGGTAAGTTTGACTGTTGAACAGGTTTACTGAGAAATATATGGGAGACATTCAGTTATAATACTAATCAGGTTTTGTGGGGGAGAAGGACAGAACAGTAGGAAGTAACTATATCATCCCTTGTTTTGATTAGAACATTTTTGGGGTTTTTTTCTAATCAGAATAAATGTCTATGAAACTAGGAAAGCTAGACTGAACCATATGTGCCATACACTTGTGTACTCACCCACTTTCGGAAATGTTTCCATCACCACCACCCCCAGCTGAACTGAGACGTTGTTTATCACATAGCCTCACTTGCTCTTGTTTGTTGCACTTATATCTTCTCCAATCTCTTCTGATTTTTAGATTAGTATAGCTCTGGAAGGGAAATAAAATTGAGCTACCTTCAAAAATCAGAACGATATGTTACCTAGCCCATTTTCAGATGGAACTGCATGAACAGAACCACCCAATACTGGAGACATTCAGACAGGACCCCCAGAATGTGTCATTGTATTTTGAGTGGTTTCTAAGCAGTCAGCTTGACCTGAATTGCTTTAGTGCCACATAAAAGCAACCTGGTTTTATTTGAGAGCCAGGACACACACACTCACAGGCCAGTAAACATCAAAATTAATTTATTTCCTTTCTTTCCCCAATGAGACATGAATCCACCTTGTTAGTGAGCAACCTTTGCTGCATGGATATTACATAGCTACAGGACAAAACATCTTCAGCTCTTGGAAATAGTATCTAATTTACAAAATGAGTAGAACTGTGGCACAGACTTCCTGATTTCTTGATATAATATCATAGATCTGAGAGGGACCACAGAAATAATCTAGCCCAATCTTTTGCTTTTTGCAGTAAATCCAAAGCCCAAAACTACAAAGTTGGAAAGGGTCATGTAGGCTTCATTTCTGCTTGACAACAGCCCTAAAAATGGTTGATAATAAATGGAAGTTAAAGCATGATACATATTCTAAGATCTGCATGGGGCAGGCAGTGGCCACTGATGAAAGAATGACACAGAATGTCCTGTTCCACTGACAAATTTGCTTTGAGTGAGCAGAAAATATCATCTAAATCCATCCCAATAGATACTTCTGTGCTTAGCTGTAAACTATTTATTAGCCTAAGAATCTATTGGATCCAGGGAAAATGTTTAAAGTTTTATCAGTCCAGCCTCATTTGGAGACAAGTACTCTTCTGAATGCTGCAGATGGATGTAGCAGAACTGAGATCAGTCTGTAACTCAGCAAACTGCTGTAAAGTTGCTACACAGCAATGTCTGCACATGAGTAGGACTCAGCAGTTACATCTAAGGACAATAGCTGACCTCCAGAAATATCTAGCAACCAGGACCAAGGGGCACAAGGAGACTTTCTCACGAAGCAGAAAATCTTCAGCTAACAGCAAGGGCAGAAACTAAGACAGGGTGGAGGGGGATATTGAACACTCTTTTTCTGTTTTTAGGTGTTTACTTGATGCTTCTGCTCCATCTGTTCCATCTTTGCCATCCTTCTTTCAGTCTCCCCTTGACCTATGGTATTGGGCTATGTCAGGGGTCTGCAACCAATTGGCCATGCTGGCAGGGGATGATGGGAATTGTAGTCCATGAACATCTGGAAACCCACAGGTTGCAGACCCCTGGGCTATGTCATCCTTACAAGTTGCAAAGGAGGACACATGTGATGGATTTCAGGATTTTGCTAAAGTATAACTAACCAGAGAGAGAGAGAGAGAGAGAGAGAGAGAGAGAGAGAGAGAGAGAGAGAGAGAGAGAGAGAGAGAGAGAGATCATCACTTCTAATTGGCTGGAGGACAGAGTTCCAGTTAATCAGTGGGTGCTTAATTTCAACAGAAAAGACAGTTGAAAGAGAGTTGTGGAGATGCAGAGGCTAAGTGAACAATTCCGTTCTCTTGACTAAAAGTGTTGCTTTCTGAGTGGATTGTCAGACAGACATGGCTGGTCTGATCTGTGTTTCCTTGTCACAGTTAAACATAGACATACAAGGGGATATTGATTATCTGAGGGAAAGATATGTTGAAGGGGAAAGGCAGTGAGGCTTCTAATTCAGTTAATACCCAAAGAGGGAAGTAATTCTTCTTAGGAATAGAAGGGAGAATCCTGATCATAATCTGTGTGAACAAGGAATAATCATATGGTAGATTGACCTTGGTGTGGTGTTAGGTAAAACTGGCCAATTCTGCACAACACAAATAAAACATTTTCAGGATGAAAATAAAAGCATTTGGGGGTGGAATTATGCACTGTAGCCCACCCAACCTTTTGAATATATTTTATTTGTGCTCAAAATAGGTTTTTCTGAAATTTCTAAATTTGCTATCTCTTTTCCTGAAAATGTTTTCAAAAAATTTCCCTCCCATGTTTAAAGCTTCCACTTTAATTTTTTCTGCAGCTTGCGTCTGCCATTTTCTGCCACTTCAGGGATTCTCCATGCCACCTGCCATTTGTTAATGTGTTTCCCATGAATGTTTCCTCTGCTTGAATCATAGCCACTTGCCATTTCAGTGTTTAAAGTACATGAATAATGTTAGTTTTGCCTACATGCACTTTTCATTTCCATCCCTTTTTTTGTTTTCAATGAGCTGTCTTTGAAGCTATAAAGACTCAATTTGAGAATCAGCAATATACTCAGATTTTGAGTCTTTGTAGCTTTGAGAACAGCTCACTGTAAGAAAAGGAAAACCAGCTCATTCACTTGATGGGCAGGCAAAACTAACTTTATTCATGTACTTTAAACACTGAAATGGTGGGTAGCTGTGAGGCAAGCAGAGGAAATGTTCATGGAAAACCCATTCAGCAAATGGTAGGCAGCAGAGCAGCAGAAAAAAGAACTGTTTTCAACTGAAACATATTAATGTTCCGCGCTATGTAGACAAAAAAAGCCAAAAATGCTTCTTTTTTAAATGTGCAAAAAAAGCCTCTGCTAGCATATACTCTCAAGCTATCCAAAGGTAAAGGAATTCTGATAACTCTAATGTCAGGAGGTGCACAGATATAACTGGAATTATAAATTCCTAAGGAAAACTGTTAATATTTAAAGCTTTTTTGTAAATTAAGTTACTTGTAACCTCTTACAAGGGACTAAGAAAAATGTCCAAATCTTGTAATAATGTCTAAACTGAAACAGCAACATCATTCTGTAAATAACTGTCTGATTTTGAAATTCACCTGTTTTCTCTTCATGGCAACACCAAACAACTTAGTTTTAATAATTTTTTCTAGTTTCTTTTTAAAACTGTTCAAAAGCCTCTGGTGCCAAATCATTTCTGACTAGGAATAGAGTGTAGAAATACAGAGTGGAATAGAGTGTGGAAATACAGTGATACTCTACAGCTTACTGGGAAGGTCCTTAGAAATAGTGGGGAAAGCCCAAGTTGTTGAATATTTATTTATTTATTTATTTATTTATTTATTTATTTATTTATTTATTTATTTATTTATTTATTATTAATCTTATATACCGCCCTACCCCCAAAGGGCTCTGGGTGCTGTACAACATAATATAAAACAATGAAACAGATGGAGCACATAAATAAAATACAAATTATGAATAAACAATGTAGGCTCCAATAACCATAACACTAGCCCATTAGAATGCAGCATTCCGTACAAAAATATCAGCGTCCAGCATTTAAAACTCACAATAAAAACCCTCCTAGAAAAAGAGGAGAAATTGTGGGTCCCATTGATGTGAGGACCCAAGATGTAAAGAGACCAGACAGAAGAGGGGGGGGGTACAATCAGAAGCCACCCCCCCAAGGCCTGGTGGAACAACTCAGACTTACATTTTTATTTAAAGGTGGGAAAGTATTTGTATTCCTATATATGATCACTTACACACTACACTCATAAAATAAGAGCTGCTTAGTTCCTGAAAGGACAGAATTTTTGGAGGGAAATAATTCCTCAGTGTGTCTGAAAGCGTAGGGTCATCACAATATGGCTTCCACATTCTTATATTCTTGATAGTCTACTGCCCTGGGTATAGTGAAATAATTGTCTCTGTGTTTGAAAAATAATATACATCCCACCAGGATATGGAGATCAGACTCTTGTTAATGGAACTCCACAAAAAAGAACATTGAGTCTGTTTTTATTTTCTTCGTAGGCTTGTTACAATGATTACTTAGAATTGCCTTCTGGACACAGAAGTTAAAGGATCATTCAATAAAAAGGAAAATGGGATTCCTGTTCCCCTGTTGTGCAGAAAAGTCTGGCAGATAATATTTGTCAAGCTAGAAGGATCATATTAAAAAAAATCAGTGCACAATTCATGTTTTCCATATGACAGTTGATGATTCAGGATTCATGTCCTTTTTCACATCTGGTCATTGCAGTGGCATACCACTAATGGGGACATGGGGTATCTCATGTCCCCAGCACATGCCATTTCATCATGTGGGGGGTGCCAGGCACACCCTCACATAACGAAATGGTGTGTGCTGCGGCTGCCCGCCGCCAAGCCCCACCCTTCCGCAGTCTCCCTGCTGGCTCCCTGGCTCTGGTAAAGGGGGTAAAAGGGGGCATGGGGTGCTGGGCGGGGGGGGCATGAGGAGGAGGTCATGCCCCAAGGTTCAATTTAGCCCAGGTATGGCACTGGGTCATTGGAGATGTTTTCATAGCATAATCTGCAAATGGTTCACAAGACCACAGCCACACAGCCCAGAAAACTCACAACCAAAAAAAAACACCCTTCCTCACAGTAGGTATGAAATGTTTGGAGGTGAGTGTGGACAAACATTGAGGCAAAGGGGGGGATTAAAAATGTTCTGGAAACATTACAAGTGGCTTGTGCAGAAAAGGCCTATACTCCAATAGGTCCAAATAACTTTGGCAGGGTTCTAAGGCTCTGGCATGTAGGAACATTGGGAGGTCTGCTCTATGGCCCTTTCCGCACTGCGGAAAGGGCGCTTCCCCACCGGCAGGAATTCTGCCAGTGGGGAAGCAGGGGCCGTTCACACGAGAGCGTGCGAGCGGCCCCTAAAGAGGCCGGCGCAAGAGAGGCGGCTCCGCCAAGACGAAGAACCACCTCTTCCCCGTCCCTCTCCCACTCCTAACCTCGTCAGCTCACGCCTCTGCTGGTTTCCATAGATTCCTCGCCCACACTGCCCTCCGACCTCCAGGGGTCGGAGGACAGCGAGGGAGGGTCTACGGAGGCCAGCAGGGGGATGGAGGTGACGAGGTGAGTGGGGGAGGGTCGGGGAAAACAGCGCGATCTCTCGGCGGTGCCGCTTGCAGCTGAATAACGCCAGAAAGTTGTTCCAAAACCTCCATCCAGGAGGAAGGGTTTTGGAGGCTGACCTGACGCTGCCCTGGGGGGAGGGGAGGGGAGCCAGGCCGGCGCTGCTGCATTTTCGCAGCGCCGCCTAAAGTCGCGAAGCGTGCTCCCCTGGGGACGGCGTTCATGCTTTGCCGCGGTCGGCCCAGTGGCTGCCGCTTATGGCCCACGTCGCGTAGGAAAGGGCCTATGTTTCATTATAATTGGGAAGACCGCAGTGTTGGAGGAAATGCCTCTAGAAGAAGAAGAAGAGCTGGATTTATATTCCACTTTTCTCTACCTCAAGGAGTCTCAAAGAGGCTTACAACTCCTTCCCTTCCTTCCCCACAACAGATACTTTGTGAAATATTTGAGGTTGATTAAGTTCTGAGAGAACTGTGACTAGGCCAAGGTCAAGCAGCACCCTTCATGTGTAAAAGTGGGGAAACAAATCCAGTTCATCAGATTAGAGTCCACCAGTTTTCCAGATCATAGTACACAGCTCTTAACTATTATATCACACTGGGTCTCAGGTACTTCTCATTTCCATAATTGGGCGGGAGAAGTTCCAGAGTAGCCTTATTAGGTTATTTTTTGTTTTGGAGCAAGAGACCTAAAAAACAACAAATACTCCATTGATAATATATCATTGAGAGTTGAAACCCAGAAGAAGAAACAGATTTTCAGTAGGTAGCTTCAGACTGACAGAAATATCTGTAGTTGCCTCCCAAATCTCTTTCTCATGTGGAATCTTCTTGACAGTCTTTTAAATTAACCCCAAAATGTGTACTACAGCTTCACAAGCTTTGGGAGATCCAGGATCAGATCACCCAATATTTTTATTTAAAAACCAGAGAGTGCAATTTGGATAGGGGATGCACTGTGGGAAGATTGTATCATAGAAATAAATAAATATTGACCACTCCAGGAGATTTGTATTGGAAAACTGGTGAAAGGTTTAGGCATGTAATTCCTGATCAAAAGCACAAACGCAAGGCTGCTTTTGTTACTTTAAAACTATGTCAAGAGATGGCTCAACTAAATCAGGAGATGTGATTATGGATTTCCCCCTGCCCTTCAGAAATTATTTTTTAAAGACTTCAGTACAGACACCCCACAATCAAACCCCTTCCACAATGGATCCTAACTCACTATCAGAATGACCAAAGTGACTTATTGCCTTGCTAAGCAGTCATTGGTTAGGAGGCCTCCCGCATAGTTATAACAGTACAGCTGTTTCAAGACCTGGAATTGCAGGTTGAATTAGTGCAGTCTATTATTGGGCAAAAGATAGATCAGGTGATCATCGTCACCCATGACTTTAAATCATTCTGAATCACTGCAAAACAAATGCTTTTTTCAACTGAAGGTTCAGTTTAACCAGAGGCACAAGTAACCAGTTTATGCACTATATGTCAGAAGATGTATTCCTCTAGGTTGGTTAACCACACTAATGCACTGTTATGTCTCTAGGCAGAATACAAATATGGTGCGTTTACAGAGAGTGCTGAAGAGAGATGTAGGTCAAGGCATTTAAAGTGTCGAAGTAGCTACTGAAATGGCACCAAGACACAGAAATGACTTGGCAATTCTTGCATAATTATCTTTAGACTACTAACAGGGCTGTGCTATTTTTCAGACTGAGGGAATACCAGTGATTTCCCATTAAGATTAAGGCAATTTGTGCTGATGTTAAAGATAAGCTGTGGGGATTTTTTTTTTTGCAACCCATGAACCTTGTAATGTAGAATGTTGTTTTTGGCAGCAGCAGCAGATCCATCTTCCTTTGCCTGTATAAATTGCATGCAGTTTACCATATTCCTTCCCTTATCAGTTTGTCATCATGACCACTAATCTAGCACAAGCAACAAGGAATTCCCTGTTGTCTTCTTGAAGCTGTCATTAAGCACAGAAGGAGGTTATGAAACTTGATGGTGTTTTCACTGTCTGCAAGAGTTACCATTTTTCTTCCTTCTTCAGCATTGGTACACATAAACTCCCTTCAGTTCATGGTTAACCTGGAAGACCAGGGGCTAAAAATTGGTAGCATAAAATCTGCCTAAAATGTAATATCGAAAGAGCTTCCTCTCACACAGTTTGTTTTGCCTTTTAAATAAAATACTTTTGCAGTTGTTTCCTCAATATGTTCAGGTTTGGCTTACAAGGAAATGAGATTCATAAATATGAAGCAGCTACTGAGAATGCCTGTCCTGCAGCCAGGGCCACTTGACATCCACCATGGGCCCCCAGAAAAAAATGTAATCTGGAACCACCCATATGATTGTTTTCAATGGGAGCTATAAAAGATGGGGACTACACCTTTGAGGGTCCATAACTTTGGACCCCCTGAATCATACTTCCCAAACCTGGGTGGTATCATTAGGAAAGTCTCCTAAAGATACCCTGAAAGTTTGGTGTTGCTGTCTTAACGATTGCACCCCTGACAGCAGGCACCCTCCAAGTTTCTCCAGATTCTCCTTTTAAATCCACCTCCTTCGACATGGATTTAAAGGGAGAATCTGAGGTCCCCAGTTTAAACATTGGATAATCCACCCCAAAACAGCATTACTTTCAATGTTGTTTTAACTGGGGACCCCAGATTCTCCATTTAAGATGGATTTAAAAGGAGAATTTTGGCTCTTTAGTTTAAACACAATTGAAAGTGATGCAGTTTGGATGTGGATTCCAGCATCACAGTAGCCATCCGGGGGGGGGGGGGTTTCGCAAAACTCAGATTTTGCACTGGGTTCCATTTTCCCTAGCTACTCCTCTGCCCAGAGGGGAGGGCAGAAGGGGCTGCTGGCTGCTGGCTGGGAGTCCAGCTGGTGGGGGATGGGGGAGGGCAGGGCAGGGCAGGGCAGGGCAGGGGAGTCTGCTGTTCCCGGCCTTGGCGAGCTGCTTTTATAAGTACTGTGGCCGGGGCGGGGCTTGAAGAGGCATGGCCACGCCCTCAGAGGCAGGTGGGGACGTGGCCCCGTCTCCCGAACTCCCCCATAAAAATGTATACCTACGTCCCTGCCCCCACCTAAGCAAATGTAAAATTAGAAAGTAAAGAAGGAAGAGAACTGGCTACAGGAAGAGCTGGCAGCAAGCTTCTTTTTTAAAAAAAGCCTACATAAGAACAGGATCTATTCTCTAGGATTGGATCTCCAGGGGCAGGAAGGATTCTGTTCTTCCCAATGGCACCCACAAGTATACCTGTGAGAATGAGCTGGAACAGTAGGCTGCTTATCCATGAATCATTGAGATTTCAAACTCGTTTGGAGATGGTGATGGTGTTAACAAGTTAACGCTCACATCTCACAATAGTTGCCCCAATCAGGGGGATAGTTACGAAGTAACTGCTTCCCCTCCCCAGTTCTCCCATCCTCTACAGCTCTTCCGCTGCCTAGTCCAGCTGTAAAGTTTATCTGGCCATCTCCTTTAAGACACTTTCCTGGAGATGGATCTGTCCTTGTGGACAGGGTCATTATTCCCATTGGCCTAACTACCTGTGCCTTTCTAAAGTAATGCCTATAATGGCCCCAAATGCTAACCACCCTAATCCAAATTGGGAGTGAGACATATCCACTTAATGGACATCCTCTGTGGCCTTGGACTTCAGGGACAAGGCAGCCAGTCCCTCCAATCTGGGGACTGCCCTTTGCTGACCCCTAAGCCTCCTGAGCCACAATATCTCTTCAGGCTCTTCTACAAACTGTGGGAATATTGGCTTGCCAACTCTTCCTAATTTCAAAAAATTGTTCCTTCTCTATATAATTGAGGAATACACATAGAAATGAAGAGATCACAGAGATTCACCATATGTGAAAACATATTTCAAGATTGCTGCAATCTAATAAAGAAGAAGAAGAGTTTGGATTTATATCCCCCCTTTCTCTCCTGCAGGAGACTCAAAGGGGCTTACAATCTCCTTTCCCTTCCCCCCTCACAACAAACACCCTGTGAGGTAGGTGGGGCTGAGAGAGCTCCGAGAAGCTGTGACTAGCCCAAGGTCACCCAGGTGGCATGTGTGGGAGTGTACAGGCTAATCTGAATTCCCCAGATAAGCCTCCACAGCTCAGGTGGTGGAGCTGGGAACCAAACCTGGTTCCTCCAGATTAGATACACCAGCTCTTAACCTCCTACACCACTGCTGCTCCTGTCAGTGTTCAGACATGTGAAATATGTCATATTTTTAATAGTCCCACAATGTACTCGTTAACTGGATGTGACGATCTTCCTGAGGAAATGTATAGCATGTGAATTGGGAATGTCGTTCAAGTGAAAGCAACATCAGTCCCTCCTTCAGTGATAGTTGTTGGCCTAGCCTTCAGGAAGAGATTACGCAAGAAATGTGCAATACACTTCTATTAGCTGAGTACTCAGCTCTCTCCCCAGTAGCCCCTGCAACATTCAAATTTGGGCTCTAAACATCTCTGGACATTTTGCTTGTAATAAGTATTAAGCTCTTTGAACTTTAGCACTCATATTTTGAAACAGCTTTTGCATATCTTTAATATTAGGACTTTAACTGTCATATAATGAAAAAAAAATAAATTGCCTGAGAATACTATTGTGATCCAGAGTAAATTTGACCAAACTAGATTTTGATACAGTTCAGAAGCTGTTTTGTGAGCAGGTTGGACAGGCAATGCCAAATGATAATAAATAATGTAAAAGTGAATTGAAAAGTGGTTTTACAAAAATCAATCCAGTTCAAATGAATTATTTCCTGCTGAAAATTCAATAACAGGAAATCAGGTTTTTTTAAAAGAATAGCCTCTGCTTTTGTATTAACTTTTGAAAGTAGCAGTGAAGAACAAACCTAAATATGTCATTACCCAACAAATAGCAGTTAGAGGGGAGTGCATTAGAGGGGTCATGCTGTGGCAGTGGCAGAAAGATATATCATTCTATAAGGTAGAAATTAATTGGGTTGGTTCGTGTTGAGTGGGAGCAGATTGATTCAGTTTAAAGAGGGCTTGAGATACATTTGCAGAGCTCTTAAAACCTCTTGGCATTGCAGTATGTTAAATATGTTTTGAGGTAGCTTATTATAAATTGAAAGCTATCTGCAACCATTTGTTAGCATAATTATGACATATGTGGAATACCACAGGTGTTTATAATTTATGGTAGAATTGTATAGCTGTGAAGTAGTGGAAATTCTGATATGAAGAGTAGCTATAAGACCATCACTAGTGGGGCAACAGACTCACACATATTGTCATATTCCATACAGGTTTGGTCAAACTAAAAATCAAAATGAAATTAACAGTTTCCTTACATGCTACAAAGTATCACTTTTTGTGACTTAAACTTAATATTCAGGAACTTCTCTGATGAGTCTGGTGGCCCAAACTACACATGATTGCATTCACAAGTCCAATCTATGGACACCAATGCCATTTTTAAAGAAATGTTAACTGTTTAAAGCTGTTTAATACTGTTAGCTGTTTAAAAATTGCCCAACAGGGGACTGTTTCAGCATTTGATAAGTTGCAGGCAGGACAAGATCACCTGTTGCCTCTGCATTCTGGTTGGGCACTTGCAGCAATTTTTAGACAGCTATATTTTCCTCTAAAATGGCATTAGGCAGCCACAGGACCTGTGGCCATTGTAACATGGTGTTTGGCTCTGAAATGAGATTCCTGACAAGAAAAAGAATCCAAAGACCAGTCTGAGTACTATATAAACTTTTGATTCATACAGTTAAAAATGTGTAACATCTGTTCATCTGAAATAAAGTTTCAAAAGTCCCCAAAAGATCTGGTTACTACAGCAAAGTTTCTAGGTTTTAGTTCTAGATTTCTAACAAGCTTTATTTTCACCCCAAAGTGGTCAGGTGTACTCAGCAACAAGGTAATTCTCACATAGTAACACAGTTATGGAAAAGGGTGACCTAATACATGGTACATACATGACAAATCCAGCATGGCAGCTTAATTTTGAGATGTGTAAACTTTTTCACTGGTGTGCATTTTGGGAACACTTAATGTGTATATATATATATATCTAGATTGAGAGACTATGCATTGATTGACAATAGTTTTGTATTTCTTTTGTTTCTAAAATATGCCCTTAGCTATTAGGAGTGTTCTGCATGTGAATGCATATACCCACACATACACACACACACCCAACTTGCACTTCTTTGTTTACTTTTATTTATTTTATTCCGTTGTGTGCTGCTCTTCCCCTCATGGTCTCAGGGCGGCTTCCAACATACAAAAAGACAACAAGATAATAAATTAAATGTCAATTTCATTGGTGGTTGCTAAAACATCTAACCATAAATACACTACAAATTCAGCACTTAATAACATCCCAACCATGCAGGAAAAAAAAAAGTGGGAAAGGTAGGAGAGCAGGAGGCCTTTTAGATGGTAAAGGGCCATAGTTGCCTCATAGTTGCCTCAGCCTTGTAGACCAACGCTGTCTTACAGGCCTGCAGAACTGCTGTGACTTCTCTGCAAGAATTTTGTAATAGGCAGAAACTCCAGGGAAGAGGCTACCAACAATCATATAAATTAGAGCAATATAATATAGCGTCTGTTCAGTTGTTGCCATCTAGCGGTCTAGTTTGATCATTGCTGGACAAGTTGAAGTATGGGGTGGGGTGGTATTCCTGCTTTGGGGTTGCTCTAAAATGGAGGCCTGGCTGAAGCTTTATGATTTGCATCAGCAATCAATGAAGTTATACTGGTACTTCCTTTGTTGGATGATTTGGACTTCCTACATTACATAGTAGTCCTAGTTCTCCATCCTTGTGGAATACAGGTCGTAGCAGCTAGTGCGACAATGTTATATAGTGTTATTTTGTTGTAATAGTAGCTACTGCAACTGTGTAATTCCTCGGCACTATTTTTTTTCTTAATGACAATTTATTTGCACTTCGAGAAAAAGTTCCCTGAAGCTTCACATTTAAAATCTCATGATTATTCCTTAGACATTCATGCTTCTGGGGTTAGTTGAATCATGCTTAATGAACTCTTTCCTTAATAATGCTGTTTGTAGATTCAGTAATGGAGAATTTTGAAATGTACATCAATAACTTGTTCAAGAAAACCTTTCAAATCTGTATTCTAAAAGATACTGGTAATAGTATGTCAGAACCTGATATTTACCTAACACTTCACAAAACACGGCAAAATAGTATAGTTCGATAGTGACCCTTAGTGGTTGAAATTTTTATCTCAACACTCTGTTCAAAAAACCTTAATAACTTTCTTTTCTAAATGCTAAATTGTTTTAAATCCATATTTTTAAAAAGAAAAAAGGCTTCTTGATTTGACCAGTTTTGGATTTCTGACCCGGTGAAGTTTTCCACAATAGCTTAATAAGTTTGTAGAAGATGTTATCTATGCCAAGTTATATTCAAAATATAGTTGCTTCTGGGTATGCTTGTCTTCCAATCATTAGGTATCATACAAAGACAGACTGGTCACTTCTTTTGCTTCTCTGCTCCAACAGTTCATTTTACACCTTGAAAACTGTTATGTACACAGCACCAGGTGTGACATTCAGGCAGGGGTGCACCACCCACAGGGACATATGGGATCAATCTCCCCCCACCCCCAGCCTGAGCTGCATTTGCCACCTGCTGGCTGGCTTGGCTTTCCTTTGTGGCCCCATTGCCTGTGAAGGGGAGCCCAAGCCCGGCACCAATGGGGAGCACGAAGGGACAAACCACCTGAGGTGTGCCTGCCTGCTGCCTGTCGGCTGGCTTGGCTTTCTTTCACAGCCACAACAGGGAGTGCAAAGGGACAAACTGCTGGCTGCTCAGTTTCCATGCAGGTGCCTTCTGCCAGCAGAGAGAGGGGACCGGAGCCAGTGCGGGTCTTCCAGAAGTGCCATCGACCCAGCCCACCATGGGCCCCTCCTTGCCACCGTGAACAAGCCAGGAGATGGCTGCTTGTAAGTCTGGAGAGCTGGCAGCCCCAGGGGTAAACAGCAGAATCCATCCTGGTAACTGCAGCCAGCCCACAGGTGAGCCACATAGAGAGGAGTAGAACAAGGCCTCTGCATAGCGTCTGTTCAGTAGCTCAATGTTTTCCGCCCCCCCCATGGACAACTGCCCTCCCCCCCACAACCAAACAACTTTTTTTGCACCTGGTCTTGAAGTCAGTGTATGGACTGACTTCCCGGGGGCAAGGAGGAGGGGTGTGGGGTCAATTTTCCACCTCCCACATGACTAAATGGCCGCAATCCGGGGATATTTGACCCCATATGTCTACTTGGGTGGTACGCCCCTGCAGGTGAGTGGCACCTGAGTCAAATATCCCCCAGCCCCCCAAGATATGTTCCTGGTGGTAGTAGCAGGGACACCTTAATGTTGTACTGTGATGAGTCTAGTACAGCATTCAAATATCTCCCTCATCCACCCTAAAGGTGTATAAAGCCAAATCATGTTTGTTTGTTTTTTTTATTTGGGCTTGTCAAATCACCAAACCGGTGGGTTGAAAAATTCCTGGAGATTTGAAGGTTAAAAAGTAGGGTTCGGGGAGAAGCAGGACCCCAGTGGGATATAATCAGAGGTGGGATCCAGCAGGTTCTCACAGGTTCCCGAGAGTAGGTTACTAATTATTTGTGTGTGCCGAGAGGGGGTTACTAATTGGTGATTTTGCCACGTGGATTTTGCCTTTTAGTTAACTCCTCTTCTCTCAGCAGTAGCGCGCAGAACTTGAAGCAGTCTAGCAGGAGGTACACCGGCGTGCGTGGCAGCCTGCGCCTGCGTGCATTCGTTTCCCGCCCAAGGACTGGCACAGCGGCTGTGTCCTTGCCACAGCCCCACCCAGGAGTGCCCACCCCAGAATGCCTGGCCACACCCCCAACATGCCCCGCCCAGCCCCATTGGCGCTATGCCACAGTTTGAATCCCACCACCATGGGAACCTGTTACTAAAATTTTTGGATCCCACCACTGGATATAATGCAATAGTTCACCTTTCAAAGCAGCCATTTTCTTCAGGTAAACTGACCCCTGTAATCTGGAGATCAGTTGTAATGCTGGGACAGCTCCAGGCCCAACATGGAAGTTAACAACCTATTTCATTATTGTCATCATGATACCTAATTTATCTCTTTAGGTTATCAGAAAAGAATATAACTATTTTAAAAATTAAATATTTTAAACTTTATTTTAATCAACTAAGGTCTGCTCTTGCTATGTTAGCTCTTTAAAAAAGACTTCTCATCAAGGTATTAGTTTACCCCACGTCATTTTCTCTTTGCACGTTGTTCTATGAGAAGGTTTAGAATTTAGGGATCAAGGAGCAAAAGGCCATAAAGCATGGACAGTGGGTAAAGGGACTCCTGTATTACCTACTACAAGAGCACCCCCTCAGTCAGCTTGGCCTTCAGCAGGGGAGAAAGGTTAACTGAGGAAACTGCTGGTTTATTTTCAAGTATGTGATGGGCCAAACCAGGAAGAAATTGCATATTAGAATTTCCCTTTTAGAAGATATTATAAATTAATAGTTTGTCAAGCTGTTGATTGAGCTGTGGTTAAGATATTGTTTAAAACCCTTTCACTTGAGTAAATCTAGTTTACAGCAGGAGAGAGCTTGACTGAGAGAACTGCTAATTTATTTGCAGGCTAAGGTTGCCATCAGTGAGTTGGGAAATTCCTGAAATTTTCAGGCAAAATCCACAGGGCCTGTAAGAAGTGGTGCGTCCCCAGCAACCTTCGGCCGAGGATTGGGCTGTAAGAATTTGAAAGATTTCATTGGTCATTATGCTGTTTCTAATTTTTTTCTCATCGGGCAGCTTTTGTGCAGAATCCCAGGAATGTTACAAGCAAAAAAATCAAGTATCATTTCAAAAGTAGTGGCAAAAGGACATATACAGATCTGACACCTCAGTAGGACAATATTTTAGAATGGCAACAAAGAAACAAAACTGGAAGCATCTACAAAAAGTTCATTGGCTGTCTGTGGAGCATACACAAAGCAGTACCTTAAGCTTTGCAAAGAACTTTGAGAACTGCCCATGACTTTAGGAGAGCACCATGAGAATACATGCATACATTCCCATTAAATATCAATATATTGTGCTTAATTCACTGCCAAATTATTCTGTTTGTACAAATAGCAGCAATTTGACATCAATATTCCATGCATGGTCACTTCCTGGAAAAGAAACATTTCTCCTTAAGCTGAACATTAAATACATGATGCCATTTTCTTAATATGTCAACGGCTATTTTTGGATTTTAAAAATGTCCCATTATCTAAATTTGTGACTCACAGGTTTTTTTTCACCCTTCCATTAAACCTTTATTTAATTTCTAAATAATTTTTTTATTGGGCAATAAAAATCTATAACTGCAGTTATAGTATAGAAACTAAATGGTTCTGGGGATTTCTTACATGATATACAACTTTACAAATGTGAAGTGAGTTGAAAGTGACCACAGAATTATAAAAGCTTAAACCTTATATCAGTCATTCAGCAAACTGCATTGGTTTTCTTTGTGTTAACCTCTTTGATACTGTGGTATATTTTCCCCTCCCACACAGAGAAAATGGTTGTTGTGGAACTGTGTCAATTTACCGTGCTATGGAACCTGGGAAATGAAACTCAAAAGGAAAAAAAAATATGGGAGAGCTGAACTTTGGGTCTTGAGAGGAAGAGAGTACCTAGCATTTCATTTTTTAAAAGCAACACAGGGAAAGGTTAATGCAATAGCAGGGATTTTAGAAGAAGGGGGAGTTACCGGTAGTTTTACTGACACTCAAACATTTAACTAGATAACTACTCCCTGTTGAGTGACACAGAAGAGAACTCAGGCTCTAAAGTAATTTTTTAAATAAATCTTTTAAGGATACAGAAATGAGTCAAGGCATCAGGAAGAAAAATTGTGTTATATTAATGATGCCACAGATGCTATCCTATAGGTGACTTTGACTCATCACCACAGGCCAGAGCACATTTATACATTCTAGTTTTATTGCTGAGAAAGTGGAGTTTCTTGTAAGTAAAGTGCTCCATTGTGCAAACACTTTTGGATTCTTGCAGCAACAGAATGCTCCTACAATAAAATAATTTTGGATCCTCCTCTTCTACTTCACAGTATTTTTCTGCTAAAAGCTTAATCTGTAAAAGGTTTAAGAAAATACATTAATACAATCAAAAAAGAAGAGTTTGGATTTATATCCCCCCTTTCTCTCCTGCAGGAGACTCAAAGGGGCTTACAATCTCCTTGCCCTTCCCCCCTCACAACAAACACCCTGTGAGGTAGGTGGGGCTGAGAGAGCTCCGAGAAGCTGTGACTAGCCCAAGGTCACCCAGCTGGCATGTGTGGGAGTGTACAGGCTAATCTGAATTCCCCAGATAAGCCTCCACAGCTCAGGTGGCAGAGCGGAGAATCAAACCCTGTTCCTCCAGATTAGATACACGAGCTCTTAACCTCCTATGCCACTGGAGTAAGGAGTCTCAAGGCAGCTTATAAACTCCTTTTCCTCCCTTTACCCACAACCCTGTGTGGTGGATGGAGCTGAGAGTGTTCCTAAGAACTGTGACTAGCAGTCCAAGGTCACCCAGAAGGAATGTAGGAGTGGGGAAAAAAACCCAGTTCACCAGATAAAAGTCTGCCGCTCCTGTGGAGGAGTGGAGAAATCAAATCCAGTTCGTCAGATTAGAATCCATCCGCTCTTAACTAGTCACCATGCTGGCTAAAAAAAAAAAAAGCCAAATCTCTGACAATACACTATAGATTCTCCAAATCATGATCATAGGGGTTACTTTAGAACTTAGGTAGTTGCATCAAACATACACAGGGTTATGAATGGCACGCACACAATTTCTGTGTTTTTTTTGGGTTTTATGTGGGTGTGCTTGTGTGTTTACTTGCAGCTGAATAATGAAACCCATGAAATTCTAAGGTCAATTAGATAATGGCTGCCATACGGTACTGGGGCTAATTGCAAAATGTGGGAAATTGCAAAGCAAGCATCCGCCTGTTATTTAGTCATCTTTTTCTGAGTTCTGCTGCTCCAATGAGATGGAGGAAAGCCAAGACTGGCTCTTTACAGAAGAGAAGCTTTGGGAAGATGCAAATGGGCATTAGGAAACCCATTAGTGGGTGCCATGTTGGGCATCACTGGTTTGATGCATTGTTTTGTTTTGATGATGCTGAGGGCTTATCTGATTATTTAACATCTAATATTACCTTTGTGTAACTCACATTGCTTCTGGAAGCTAACAAGTTATTGCACTAATAATCACAATTATTGCTACACATTTGTTGAGGGATTGCTAGCATTTCAGTTCATTGTCATTTATTTCATGAGTTAATGAAAGATTCTTTTTTCCCCTCTGGGTTCTTTTATTTTAACAAAACCAGTCAGTTGTAACAGTTTGGTAATTTAATAATAATACTTTTGAGTGCTTGAAGTGTTTCATACATATTACTTTGTTTCTCATGCTTCAAACCCTCAACAAAAAGGGTGAAATGCAGCTTGGTGAAATGCAGCAATTAAAGAGGAATGTAGGCGGTAGATGTGTTGAATGAACAACCGGGCTAGTTTGGGAGCTGAAGGTATGGTGGTGCAAGGAATGAAATGCGCCTGTTTGGAGAAGAGATCCACCACCACCCACAAAACAGTGTTCCCGTGACTGTTCGGCAAGTCAGTGATAAAATCCATTGAAATAACCTGCCAGGGTCGGGAGGCAACGGGGATAGGTTTCAGTAACCCATGAGGCTTTCCTCGGTATTGACTTGGCCTCCGCACATATGGAACACCCTTTAATGTAAGACTCAACGTCCTTGCGCATAGAGCGCCACCAAAACTGGCGGCGGGCGAGATGAAGGGTTTTCACAAACCCGAAGTGCCCAGCCTGACGAGCATCATGGCATGCTTGAAGAACCTGCTTTCGGAGGGGAGTAGGAACGTACCAACACCCCCCCCTTTTTTTTCCAGACACCATCCTCCGCCTGTGTAGCTGTGCATCTTTTTTTTCCTCTGTTGGCAGTTCATGTAATCCCGCCTTGAGTTCTTGAAGCTGAAGGGGGAGACGATGGCTGGATGGGCGAAGTGAGGGGTGACGAGAGGATTGTGAGCGGGTGATTGCGCCAATCCTAGCTGGGAGGGAGAGAGACCCGGTGCGTGGAATATCCTGTAGGGATACGTCTTCCTCCCCGGGGAGGCGTGGACAATGCACCAGCCAGCTCGGCTGCTTTTACCGGGGAAAAAATGGACCGTAGCGGTAAAAGCGAGAGAAAAAAACTGTTCAACGTGAATTGTTTAGCCGATACTTTTGAGGGGTGTGGAAAGCGCAGCCAAATTTTTATGATCCGACCCGACTTGAGGCGGGTGCTTGGCTCCTTCTAACCAATGGCTTAAGCGCTCAACGCTAAGTTTGATGGCAGCGGTTTCCTTATTCCCGACAGTCCAGTTTTAGTTCGGAACCAGAAAATTCTTTCGGATAAATAAGCACACGGTACCAAATTTTATTGTCTTTATTTTTTTTCTGTAAGAGGGCAGCGCCCAGCGCCTTGTCCTGCCAATCCAATGGAACGACAGAAAGGCAGCTCAGGGTCGGGATGTGTCAGAATTGCCTAAGCAGCTGCTTTTCAGCTGCTGGAACGCTTAATTGGCATTCCTGGGCGGTAATAGAGGAGGGGGGCCCCGGGTTTGGCCAGCTTGGGCATCCTTTCCTTTAGTGCGTAAAAGATCAGTGTGAGCGGTAAGGCAAGTTTGGCAAAATGGGGAATGAAGTCACGACAAAAGTTAGCAAAGCCTAAGAAAGATTTGCAATTCCCTTCTATTGGTGGGGGCAGGCCAGTCAACCACTGCGGGCCACTTTAGCCGGGTCCATTTCTAGACCGTCAGAGGATATTCGCAGCCCAGGTGAAGCCTGTTATGGATAGTTTGGTGAAAACAGCATTTTGACAACTTGGCAAAGAGGGAGTTATCTGGCAACGCTTGTAAAACCTCCCGGACTAAAAGCCTCATGCTCTTCCAGAAACTGTGAGTAAATCAAAACATCATCCAAATATACGACTACTCCCTTGTACAATAAATCATGGGCTTCATTATGAGGGCCATGAAAGCCCCTTAGCCCCAGCTAATCCAAAGGGCATTATTAAGTATTCATATTGGCCCTAATTTTGTATTAAATGCTGTTAAATGTTCAGACCCCTTCACGATGCGGACACGGTGATAATAAGCTTCCCGCGAATCCAATTTTGGTAAAAATCCGGCCTTTGCCTAGGGTATCCAAGAGGTCCTTTTATTAAGGGGAAAGGATATTTGTTGGAGATGGAAACAGCATTTAGTCCACGATAATCAGTACAAAGTCTTAACGAACCTGGCCCTTTTCTTAACAAATAAAACAGGGGCCGCATGGGTGCTCTTTGTGGCTCACCGTGATGAATCCGCGGGCCAAATTTTTATCTAAGAAGGCGCGGAGCTCCTTTTCCTCGGTGGGACTCATACGATAGATCCTACCCTTAGGTAATTGGGCTCCGGGTTGTAGCAGGATCTTGCAATCGGTATCTCTATGGGGGGGAAGCTGATCGCACTCCTGTTCCTGGAAAACTCTAGATAGGTCTTGATACGCCTTGGGGATTTCTACAGCAAGGGGAGCCGACAGTACATTGAAAGCTGTAGCGATGGTTGCTTCCCCCTCCCCTACCGATGGATCTTCCCCCCCATCCATGTGATCTCCGCAGGGGGGATCTGAGAATTGAAGGATTCGTTCCTTCCAAACGAAGGTTGGTTCGTGTAAAAGTAGCCATGGCATACCTAAAACAATGGAGTGCTTTGCAACTGGAGCAAGAATGAAACTAATCTTTTCCCAATGATCGTTGCAACGGAGAAGTACCGGTTGGGTTTTGAACCGGGCCGGACCCTCACCACCCAGTGGGCTACCGTCCATTTGGGTGAAAGGAATGGGCTTCACCAAGGGAACTCGGTCTAAACCGAGTTCCTCGGCCACTTGCGGTTTCATAAGACAGTGGGAGCAACCTGAGTCCACAAGTGCAGAGGCCAAAATGCGCGTATGTTTACTGGGGTTGGCTAAGGAAGTCAAAATAGTAATGGGCGCGCTGCCTTCACTCACCGGATCAGGAGAAGGATTAAGATCCACGGGTGCCGCTGAAAGACTAAGCGCAGTTTCTTCCTCTTCGACATCCTCATCAAAAGTAGCTTTGGACGATCCTTGAGTTGGCAGGCTGGATTTGCGTGGAGGCTTGGCAGACGGAGTGCGGGCCCCCGGGAGGGGAGGCTTCTGCTTCTTCGGGCAGTTGGCAGCCAGGTGGCCAGGACCTCCGCAATAGAGGCACAATCCCAAACGGCGACGGCATTCCGACGTGGTCTCGGCCGCTACGGCCGGGCTTGGTTTTCTAGCGGCCGGCGCCGGCATGTTGGCTGGTTTCGGGCGTGGGCGGCCCCCAGCGCGGGCATAGGCAAGACGGGCAGCAACCTGCGAGCCGAGCTCGATCCAATCCGCAAGCGTTTGCGGGATCCGAATAAGGATCACTGTTTCACGAAGTTTAATATCCATTGCTTCGAAAAAATACTCGCATTTCATGCGCTCGGGCCAGTCCGGTGGAAGTTTACTGGCCGCTGCGCGGAATTCACGGGCAAAATCAGCAAAGGAGCGGTTGCCCTGTTGGATGGTTTTTACTGTACGGATGGCATCGTTTTCAGCATTGGGATCTTGGAATCGAATGCGCAACGCTTGGAGGAAGCCCGCTACCGTGCGGGTATCGTCCCCCTGCAATTCATAAAGAGAAACAAACCACTCAGCGGCTACCCCATCCAACACCGACCCAATGTCTCGTATTTTTTCGCGTTCAGAACGATATAGATCATGAAATTCTTGCATATGAGCATCGAGTTGCAGAATAAAGTAAGGAAGTTTGGACGCGGTACCATCAAAACGAGCTGGGATGGGGGGGTCTGTAGAACCCTCTTTCAATCGCTCTAGGTGCGTGTTGGGGTTGCTGCTGCATGTAACCTGGTTGTTGTACTGGATAGGGTAGGGGCGCTGGAGGAGCAGGGGGTTGAGGAGGTGCCCCAGGTTGAAAAGCTGGAACCGGGCCGCGAGGCGCCGCGCCTCCGGCAGGAGGGAGGGCCGCCGGTGCGGGGGTGAAGGTGTAGGCACCAACTGGGGCTCTAACCAACGTCTCACGTTGCCGTCGTAGAGTTTGCTCCCGTTCAGCCAATTCCCTTTCCTTGCGTGTTAAGGCATCTTGGTGCGCGTGCAAAGCTGCCCTCTCTCGATCCAATTTAGCTCTTTCGTCTCGTTGAACGGCTAAAGTCAGTTCATTCTGGGTTTGGATGGCTTTGATGTTGTCGCGCTGGCGCTGTAAATCCAGTTTGGACTGATCCAGCACTTTGTCATGAATCGTTAGATTCTGTTGATACTGTTGACGCAACGCTTCTCTTTCACGGTCCAACTCCATTTGGATTTCCTTGCGTTGCTTTTCACGGTCCCGTTGCAGACTTTCACGGTCCCGTTGCAGATTTTCGCGCTCCTCCTCCCACAGTTCGCGCTCGCGCTCCCAGGCAAGTTTGGCGTCCCGCAGCATGGCCACCGCATTGTCCCAATTTTCTTTCGAGGGCATGGGTAACGATTCGGGATCGGGATCCAGTTCCTCCTCTGATGGTTTTTCCTCCACGCCTCCAACTGCTCCAAGGATTTCACCCATTCGCTCGTTCGCTCCCGGGTTTGGTACTGCCGAGGTGGTGTGGAACCCTCTTCCGATCATCGATCCAACCCTCGTCATCGTCCCTGCTTCTGCTGTAACTTTGGGACGAGCTCCGGTGCTATGCCACTGCTGATCTCTGGGAATGTCCTCGAAGTATTTGTCCAGGAACCTTTCAATGGATTCTTGGGTGTCAGCATGAATGGTAGATAATCCAAACTCCTCAGGGACTGGCTGCATCTGGGGTTTGTAATCCACACGTTGCCGGGTGGAAATGAACCGGTCAACAGGCGCTCGATCCATAGATAGCGCCCCAAAAGTCTCATGCATCTCCACACGATCTGAACCATGTCGATCGTCCCAAGGGAAGAGAGGCAGACTCGAACTGGACCGAGGTCGGGAGAGAGGCACCAGCGAAACCGGATCATCCCCCGGATCCTCGGAGTCTGGAAGGGAAGGCTCGAAACCCTCTATGGGGGCTATCGTGCCTTCCACATGGTCAAGAGTACTCAATCTCTGCATGTTAGAACACCAGAGATCCAAACACAGTCAAGAGAAAAAATGAGTTAGATTCCTGCCATAATGTAAGGAATTCCAAAGAGCAGAAATAAAAAGGCTTTTGATTATAAGTCCGTTTATTCAGACATCCTGGAAAGCACACACACACAACATGGCAGGAATGAGCAACCCCGCTCAATCAACAGGTTATAATGCTGACTAACCCATCCCCCCTGCCCCGTTCTCATGAGAACGGAATTCTACTATGCAAAAGCGAGATAAGCATTCTCACAAGGTTGGTGCAGGTCCTGGCCGGACGCCCGGCCAAAAGAATCTCCGTCAAGGTCAGGTTAGGCTGTAAGGGAAACAAGAACGACTGAGATCCTTACACATAAAGTTCAAAGCCTTTCCCCAAAATTGCTTCCTGGAACTGATATTCAAAGATTTACTGTCTCAGAATGTGGAGGTTCTGTCAGCTGTCACGGCTGGTGGCCACTGATGGACCTATCCTCCCTGAATCTATCTAGCCCCACTGGCATAATGCCCATTGGGCAAGGTGGGCAGCTGCCCAGGGCATCACCTTGTGAGGGGCATCAAAATGCTGGGTTCGTTTTTGGGTATTTTAGTGGTTTTCAATTTTTGGCCTGCAGGGGGTGCAGTTTTTTGGCTAGCAGCACCAAAATTTCAGCGTATCATCAGGAGACTGTCCTTATGCTACCCCCCAAGTTTGGTGAGGTTTGGTTCAGGGAGTTCAAAGTTATGGACTCCCAAAGGACCCACAAATTTCGCCAGTTTTGAATATTTATGCACGCCTGAAGGTTTTAGTGACAAATAAACCCAAGCTCCAACACGTAAGGGGAATTCCTGAGCCGTGTTTATTCGTTCTAAAACTTTTGGGCTTCTTGAGCTCGCTTTGCTGGTAGACTGAACTGGACTTCCAGCCTTCAGCTAGTGACAAATCCATTGATTGAATTCTGGTGGTTGAATAATTCACGCAGCTGGGGCAGGGAAGGATCGAGACTACTAATGGGGTTTCTGCGACTGCTATGAATTACGTATATTGCGGGTGTTAATACCTGCTGGCGTAGCACCACACCAGTTGTCCCGACGGTAGCCGGATAACAACGTAAAGATTGCTCTAGTGTTCTGTTCGTCCGCTCACTCTTTGTCTGGGCCACTTGAACGTGGTAGGGCGGCGACCGCTGTGGTTCCCAACAACTCCAGTAAAGCTTCCGTACCGAGAAACAAATTGAGGGCCACGATCCGATACCACCTTCCTCAGGAGAGGAATGTATGGTAGATAAAGAAATGAACAACCGGCTAGTTTGGGAGAGCTGAAGGTATGGTGCAAGGAATGAAATGCTTCTGTTTGGAAGTAGGATCCACCACCACCCACAACACAGTGTTCCCGGACTGTTCGGCAAGTCAGTGATAAACGCATTGAAATAACCTGCCAGGGTCGGGAGGGAACGGGGATAGGTGTCAGTAACCCATGAGGCTTCCCCGGCATTGACTTGGCCTCCATTATTGCTGGAACACCCTTTAATGTAAGACTCAACGCCCTACATAGAGCGCCACCAAATCTCGGCGCGGCGATGAAGTGCTTTCTACGTCCGGCGCTCCAGCCTGACGCAGCATCATGGCATGCTTGAAGAACTGCTTTCGGAGGGGAGTAGAATACCAACACCCCCCCTTTTCCAGACACCATCCTCTGCCGAAGGTGCATCTTTTTTCCTCTGTTGGCAGCTCGCTAATCCCGCCTCCTTGAGCTCTTGAAGAAAGGGGAGACGGCTGATGGGCGAGGGGAGGACGAGGAGGATTGTGAGCTGGTGACAGCCGCAATCCCAGCTGGAGGGAGAGAAGCGCAGGAATATCCCGTAGGGATGCTGGCCTTCCGGGAGTATGGACAATGTATCAGCCAGCTTATTGCTTTTACCGGGGAAAAATGGGCCGTAAAGGAAAAGCAAGAGAAAATCAGCCCCAACGTAATTGTTTAGCGACATTTTGAGGTGCGGAAAGCAGCCAAATTTCTTTATGATCCCAACCAGATTCTAGAAGGTGCTGGTCTTCTAACCAATGGTATTTCGCGCTCAACGAAGTTTGATGGCAGCGTTTCTTTATTCAAGCAGTCCAGTTTAGTTCGAACCAGAAATTTTTTGGATAAACAGCACGACAAAAACAAATTTATTGTCTTTATTTTTTCTGAGGTAAGTTTCAGCTTTGTCCTGCTAATTCACGCGAACGCATGGAAAGGAAGCTCAGTGTCGGATGTGTCAGAATTGGCTCAGTTGTGAAAGTTGTTTTCTTAGCTGCTGGAACGCTTAATTGGCATTCCTACTCAGGGAGGGGGCCCCGGCTTGGCCGCTAGCCCTTTCCTTAGTGCGCGAAAAGATCAGCGTGAGCGTAAGGCAAGTTTGGCAAAATAAAATGGTAGTCAATGAGAAGTTAGCAAAAAAGCCAAAAGATTGCAATTCCCTTCTATTGGTGGGGCAGGCCAGTCAACCACTGGCCACTTTAGCCGGGTCCATTTCTAGACCGTCAGAGGATATTCGATAGCCCAGGTAGTCTATGGAGGTTTGGTGAAAACAGCATTTTGACAACTTGGCAAAGAGGGAGTTATCAAGTAAACGTTGTAAAACTTCCCGGACTAAAGCCTCATGCTCTTCCAGGGTCTGTGAGTAAATCAAAACATCATCCAAATATACGACTACTCCCTTGTACAATAAATCATGTAATACTTCGTTTATGAGGGCCATGAAAGCCCCTGGGGCCCCAGCTAATCCAAAGGGCATTATTAAGTATTCATATTGCCCGAATTTTGTATTAAATGCTGTTAAATGTTCGTACCCCTCCGCGATGCGGACACGATAATAAGCTTCCCGCAAATCCAATTTGGTAAAAATCCGGCCTTTGCCTAGGGCATCCAAGAGGTCCTTTATTAAGGGGAAAGGATATTTGTTGGAGATGGAAACAGCATTTAGTCCATGATAATCAGTACAAAGTCTTAACGAACCGTCCTTTTTCTTAACAAATAAAACAGGGGCGGCATGGGTGTGTTTTGTGGCTCGCCGTATGAATCCGCGGGCTAAATTTTTATCTAAGAAGGCGCGGAGCTCCTTTTCCTCGGTGGGACTCATACGATAGATCCTACCCTTAGGTAATTGGGCTCCGGGTTGTAGCAGGATCTTGCAATCGGTATCTCTATGGGGGGGGAAGCTGATCGCACTCCTGTTCCTGGAAAACTCTAGATAGGTCTTGATACGCCTTGGGGATTTCTACAGCAAGGGGAGCCGACAGTACATTGAAAGCTGTAGCGATGGTTGCTTCCCCCTCCCCTACCGATGGATCTTCCCCCCCATCCATGTGATCTCCGCAGGGGGGATCTGAGAATTGAAGGATTCGTTCCTTCCAAACGAAGGTTGGTTCGTGTAAAAGTAGCCATGGCATACCTAAAACAATGGAGTGCTTTGCAACTGGAGCAAGAATGAAACTAATCTTTTCCCAATGATCGTTGCAACGGAGAAGTACCGGTTGGGTTTTGAACCGGGCCGGACCCTCACCACCCAGTGGGCTACCGTCCATTTGGGTGAAAGGAATGGGCTTCACCAAGGGAACTCGGTCTAAACCGAGTTCCTCGGCCACTTGCGGTTTCATAAGACAGTGGGAGCAACCTGAGTCCACAAGTGCAGAGGCCAAAATGCGCGTATGTTTACTGGGGTTGGCTAAGGAAGTCAAAATAGTAATGGGCGCGCTGCCTTCACTCACCGGATCAGGAGAAGGATTAAGATCCACGGGTGCCGCTGAAAGACTAAGCGCAGTTTCTTCCTCTTCGACATCCTCATCAAAAGTAGCTTTGGACGATCCTTGAGTTGGCAGGCTGGATTTGCGTGGAGGCTTGGCAGACGGAGTGCGGGCCCCCGGGAGGGGAGGCTTCTGCTTCTTCGGGCAGTTGGCAGCCAGGTGGCCAGGACCTCCGCAATAGAGGCACAATCCCAAACGGCGATGGCGTTCCGACGTGGTCTCGGCCGCTACGGCCGGGCTTGGTTTTCTAGCGGCCGGCGCCGGCATGTTGGCTGGTTTCGGGCGTGGGCGGCCCCCAGCGCGGGCATAGGCAAGACGGGCAGCAACCTGCGAGCCGAGCTCGATCCAATCCGCAAGCGTTTGCGGGATCCGAATAAGGATCACTGTTTCACGAAGTTTAATATCCATTGCTTCGAAAAAATACTCGCATTTCATGCGCTCGGGCCAGTCCGGTGGAAGTTTACTGGCCGCTGCGCGGAATTCACGGGCAAAATCAGCAAAGGAGCGGTTGCCCTGTTGGATGGTTTTTACTGTACGGATGGCATCGTTTTCAGCATTGGGATCTTGGAATCGAATGCGCAACGCTTGGAGGAAGCCCGCTACCGTGCGGGTATCGTCCCCCTGCAATTCATAAAGAGAAACAAACCACTCAGCGGGTACCCCATCCAACACCGACCCAATGTCTCGTATTTTTTCGCGTTCAGAACGATATAGATCATGAAATTCTTGCATATGAGCATCGAGTTGCAGAATAAAGTAAGGAAGTTTGGACGCGGTACCATCAAAACGAGCTGGGATGGGGGGTCTGTAGAATCCTCTTTCAATCGCTCTAGGTGCGTGTTGGGGTTGCTGCTGCATGTAACCTGGTTGTTGTACTGGATAGGGTAGGGGCGCTGGAGGAGCAGGGGGTTGAGGAGGTGCCCCAGGTTGAAAAGCTGGAACCGGGCCGCGAGGCGCCGCGCCTCCGGCAGGAGGGAGGGCCGCCGGTGCGGGGGTGAAGGTGTAGGCACCAACTGGGGCTCTAACCAACGTCTCACGTTGCCGTCGTAGAGTTTGCTCCCGTTCAGCCAATTCCCTTTCCTTGCGTGTTAAGGCATCTTGGTGCGCGTGCAAAGCTGCCCTCTCTCGATCCAATTTAGCTCTTTCGTCTCGTTGAACGGCTAAAGTCAGTTCATTCTGGGTTTGGATGGCTTTGATGTTGTCGCGCTGGCGCTGTAAATCCAGTTTGGACTGATCCAGCACTTTGTCATGAATCGTTAGATTCTGTTGATACTGTTGACGCAACGCTTCTCTTTCACGGTCCAACTCCATTTGGTTTTCCTTGCGTTGCTTTTCACGGTCCCGTTGCAGACTTTCACGGTCCCGTTGCAGATTTTCGCGCTCCTCCTCCCACAGTTCGCGCTCGCGCTCCCAGGCAAGTTTGGCGTCCCGCAGCATGGCCACCGCATTGTCCCAATTTTCTTTCGAGGGCATGGGTAACGATTCGGGATCGGGATCCAGTTCCTCCTCTGATGGTTTTTCCTCCACGCCTCCAACTGCTCCAAGGATTTCACCCATTCGCTCGTTCGCTCCCGGGTTTGGTACTGCCGAGGTGGTGTGGAACCCTCTTCCGATCATCGATCCAACCCTCGTCATCGTCCCTGCTTCTGCTGTAACTTTGGGACGAGCTCCGGTGCTATGCCACTGCTGATCTCTGGGAATGTCCTCGAAGTATTTGTCCAGGAACCTTTCAATGGATTCTTGGGTGTCAGCATGAATGGTAGATAATCCAAACTCCTCAGGGACTGGCTGCATCTGGGGTTTGTAATCCACACGTTGCCGGGTGGAAATGAACCGGTCAACAGGCGCTCGATCCATAGATAGCGCCCCAAAAGTCTCATGCATCTCCACACGATCTGAACCATGTCGATCGTCCCAAGGGAAGAGAGGCAGACTCGAACTGGACCGAGGTCGGGAGAGAGGCACCAGCGAAACCGGATCATCCCCCGGATCCTCGGAGTCTGGAAGGGAAGGCTCGAAACCCTCTATGGGGGCTATCGTGCCTTCCACATGGTCAAGAGTACTCAATCTCTGCATGTTAGAACACCAGAGATCCAAACACAGTCAAGAGAAAAAATGAGAGATTCCTGCCATAATGTAAGGAATTCCAAAGAGCAGAAATAAAAAGGCTTTTGATTATAAGTCCGTTTATTCAGACATCCTGGAAAGCACACACACACAACATGGCAGGAATGAGCAACCCCGCTCAATCAACAGGTTATAATGCTGACTAACCCATCCCCCCTGCCCCGTTCTCATGAGAACGGAATTCTACTATGCAAAAGCGAGATAAGCATTCTCACAAGGTTGGTGCAGGTCCTGGCCGGACGCCCGGCCAAAAGAATCTCCGTCAAGGTCAGGTTAGGCTGTAAGGGAAACAAGAACGACTGAGATCCTTACACATAAAGTTCAAAGCCTTTCCCCAAAATTGCTTCCTGGAACTGATATTCAAAGATTTACTGTCTCAGAATGTGGAGGTTCTGTCAGCTGTCACGGCTGGTGGCCACTGATGGACCTATCCTCCCTGAATCTATCTAGCCCCACTGGCATAATGCCCATTGGGCAAGGTGGGCAGCTGCCCAGGGCATCACCTTGTGAGGGGCATCAAAATGCTGGGTTCGTTTTTGGGTATTTTAGTGGTTTTCAATTTTTGGCCTGCAGGGGGTGCAGTTTTTTGGCTAGCAGCACCAAAATTTCAGCGTATCATCAGGAGACTGTCCTTATGCTACCCCCCAAGTTTGGTGAGGTTTGGTTCAGGGAGTTCAAAGTTATGGACTCCCAAAGGGGGTGCCCCTATCCCCTATTGTTTCCAATGGGAGCTAATAGGAGATGGGGGCTACAGTTTTGAGGGTCCATAACTTTGGCCCCCCTGAACCAAACTGCATCAAACCTGGGGGTATCATTAGGGCAGTCTCCTGATGAGACCCTGAAAGTTTTGAGACTGTGCCCTCAGAAATGTGCCCCCCCCCCCAGCCTGCAACCCCCATTGACAGCAATGCAGAAAACTCAATACAGAACAAAGATTCTTGGGCAAATTTCGGGATGTTCTTGCAGGGAGGGCATTCTTGGACGTATCAGCACCAAAATTTCAGGGTATCATCTGGAGACTGTCATGATGGCACCCCCAAGGTTTGGTGCAGTTTGGTTCAGGGGGTCCAAAGTTATGGACCTTCAAAAGGGCAGCCCCATCTCCTTAGCAAAGAATGTGGGATGGGGTACCCCATTTGAGGGTCCATAACTTTGGACCCCCTGAACCAAACTGCACCAAACTTGGGGGGTCCCATCAGGACAGTTTCCAGATGATACCCTGACATTTTGGTGCTGATACATCCAAAAATGCACCCCCTTCAGGAACATCCTAGAAATTTGCCCAAGAATCTTAGTTCTGCATTGAGTTTTCTGTATTGCTGTCAATGGGGGTTGCAGGTTGGGGGGGGCACATTTCTGAAGGCACAGTCTCAAAACTTTCAGGGTCTCATCAGGAGACTGCCCTGATGATACCCCCCAGGTTTGATGCAGTTTGGTTCAGGGGGGCCAAAGTTATGGACCCTCAAAACTGTAGCCCCCATCTCCTATTAGCTCCCATTGGAAACAATGGGGGATAGGGGCACCCCCTTTGGGAGTCCATAACTCACCAAACTTGGGGAGTAGCATAAGGACAGTCTCCTGATGATATGCTGAAATGTTGGTGCTGATATGTCTAAAAGTGCACCCCCTGCAGGCACCAATGTCCTGGTGCAAAAACAAAATTTGGTTGTGGTGGAGTGGCCGCCCATGGGGGGGGGCATACAACTCAGGTTTTGCCCAGGGCTACAGTTTGCCCAGGGCTGCCTCGTTACGCCCCTGTCTAGCCCCCTTTTAAATTTGTAAAATTAAATTACCCAGGGTGGCAGAAGCTGGAATTAGGCTTGCTAGCTGATGGCTGGCACTCTGCAGGAGATGAGGTATGTTGTTTGCACCAGCGTTGCACCTAATGTGATGTAATTTCCAGGGAAAACTGGAAGTGATGTTATGTTGCTTTAGGAATTGTTGGAAACTTTTATGATTTTGTGGCAGCTCCACTCTTCAAGAGGAAGGAATGCAGCAAGAACAGAGGAAACTCTGTAAGCTATGAACAGCTTGCTGTGCTAGTTTTAGAGAATTGAGGCGGGGTTCTGGATGCAGATGGTGGCAGCATGGGTAAGAAGAGGGGGATGGCAACAGGTACTGGGGCCTGAAATGGCAAAACACCTTGAGCCTTCGCTGTTCACCCTAGCATGTATGAAAAAGGGAAACTTCACCAGCTAGCCTTAATAAATTATTGTATCAGCCAAAGTAAGACAATTCTGCACTGAATCAGAATCCTCAAGAATTCTGAAACTGAATTGCTTTGCTAGTTATTTAAATTATAGAACTTCTCCTTCAGTGTCATATCGGAATTTACTGAAATGAAAAATAATATTGTCCTATTTTCCAAACATGTGCTTGTGTTTTCAAGTTCTAGAAACGTAAACAGGATAGACTTGGTTAGATGCTGTACGTTTTAATTTACGATCATCTCAGTAAACAAAATGCCAACAGAAGACAAATGGATATGTTCCAAATTCAGTGCCACAAGCACTAAATATGAATATGTCATGATGTACTACAAATTTTATTTGTAGTCAAGAGGGATCAGTTTTTCTCCCCAAGATCTATGATGAACATCCTCAATCAAGGTATAAGAGGCTAGGCAACAGTGAAAGACAAAACAATGGGAAAGAAATTTTATCATAGACCAATCAACGTAAACATTCACTCTCCAGTCCCTCAATCATTTCTTTAATGTACACCTAAAACAATATGAATATTGAAATTATGGATGTTCAAACACCTCCTAGCTCAGTCAAGAACAGGGAGCCAGTCCAGTTCAGATGCCCATGAATCATAAAATAATTGAGCTGAAAGGCATCATACAGGCCATCTAGTCCAACCCCTAGTTCAGTACAAGATCTGTCTAGAGCATCCCTGATAAGCTCTTATCCAGATGCTGCTTGAAGACTGTCAGTGAAGGAGAGTTCACCACTTCCCTAGGCAGCCAATTCCACTTTTGAACTACAGTATTTTTCCTCTCGTAATATCTAGTCAGTACCTTTTCACCCATAATGTAAACCCATTATTGTGAGTCCTATCCTCAGCTGCCAACAGGAACAGCTCCCGGCCTTCTTGTAAGCAACAGCCCTTCCAATACTTAAAGAGAACAATCATGTCTTCTTCTCCAGACTCCAGGCTTTCCTCATAGGAGTTGGCATCTAGTCCCCTGATCATTCTCGCTGCTCTCTTCTGCATCCATTCCAGTCTGTCCACATCCTTTTTAAAGTGAAGTCTCCATTTTAAATAGATACAGACAGAATAAAAAAGAATAAAAGAAAAGAAATTAGAAATGATATAATAAGCAGTGAACTATAGATGATGTTATGAACAGTAAATGGTAATATAATAATGGACACTAAATCATCATGATTATCATAATGATCTTAACAGAAATAATAAGATACCCTATAGAATACTTAATAAACCTAATACTCATGTTAAACAGTATTGTACAGTAAATTATAATGAAATAGAATAGATAAAAAAAGAAACTTGCAGTAGCAATTGTTATTATTAATTTTTAAAAATACTTCCCAAATATTGAATTAAAGTAATCTATTATGATAATACATTTAAATGTTCCCCTCTTTTGCCACATTTTGATATGACTAATCAACAATGTTATTAATAATTCATATATATTCTTCTCTACTTATTTTTTTAAAGTAATACAAATAATATGGTTTCCATATATCTTTAAATTATTTAATTGGTCTTTTGTTCACATAGTTTATTAATTTTGCCATCACTGCTATGATGGACTGCAGAGGAAAAGTTAATTTAAAAGGTCTGTCAGAGGCATTATTGTTTATATTCAGAGTGAGGCAAAGACAACCTTAGGAACAGGAGAAGTCACCTGACTGGTTGTGGCTCCTGGACTCTGATTGGCTAAAAACTTTATGATACACGGAGAAAGGAGGATATCGCCCTGTGAAGAATAATTTGAGAGGCTTTTGGATCTGAATGTCTAGGATAGGGGTAGGGAACCTGCGGCTCGAGAGCCGCATGCGGCTCTTCTGCCCTTGCACTGTGGCTCCACAAGCCGAGCCGCCAGCCCCATCCTTGCCCGCCCTGCAGGCAGCAGGGCGGGCGCACCAACTGCCCATGGTCAGATGGGCCGCGCCGCGGGCTTTCCCTCTCGCCTGCCCTGTTGGAGCGGGGCGGGAGCTTTCCCGGCGGCCGGCGAGGCCGAGCCGCCGGCTTCATCCTTGCCCGCCCTGCAGGCAGCAGGGTGGGCGCATACATGTGCTTCTCAGAATGAGCGGAGTAAAAGGTAAAAAAAAACCCTATATATATAGTGTTATCTTTATTTTAAATGTCAAAAATTATTTACGGCTCCAACTGTTTTCTTTTCCCGTGGAAAACGGGTCCAAATGGCTCTTTGAGTGTTAAAGGTTCCCTACCCCTGGTCTAGGAGTTAAGAGCTAACTACCTTAGCTGTGCTCAATCATCTCTGCGGAGAGTAGTTCATTCAGTGTGTGTGACTGGTTCAACTGATAACAGCCTGTGAGCTCTGTGAAAGCAGTAATATACATACTAAGAGAACTGGTTGTGGTGCTCATTGAAAGGCCACGCTGAAGGACCATATACATAAACCAATGAGAAATATATCTTCCAGTGAGGGAAGCATTCCTGGGTACCAGTTGGTCTGGTATACTGGATTTTTGCTTTGTTTTTCCTCAAAAGAGAGTGATTTATGTATTGTTAAAGGCTTTCACGGCCGGATTCAACCGGTTGTTGTGGGTTTTCCAGGCTGTGTGGCCATAGTCTGGTAGATCTTGTTCCTAACGTTTCACCTGCATCTGTGGCTGGCATCTTCAGAGGTGTATCACAGAGATAAGTCTGTTACTTCTCTCTGTGATACACCTCTGAAGATGCCAGCCACAGGTGCAGCCCGGAAAACCCAAAACAACCAGAGTGATTTATATTTATTTTGGAGTTTCTAAATGGGAAGGTTGAGTGAGGGTTCTCTGACTAAATACCAAGCCTGTGCTAGACCCTGTGTGTGGGAACAATCCATTATCTAGCACATCTTAAGTAACTGTACTATCTATGAAACTGAATAAAATCTAAGCTGAGAACTGAAACTAAACAAACTTATTAAGCCTGTGCTGAAAACAAAATATGAATCTCTGTGCCAAAGCTCTAGTTTTGTAAACATGTTTATTCTGCCTTATTCATTCCTTCCCTCCAAGTTATTTATCTCCCTTTCCCATCTTCTCTCTGTTAAATAAATCTTTGATTCTGTTTTAGTTTTAAAATTTCCCTCACTATTATTTTTTGTGTCTTAATAAGGGGTTTGCCTAGAAAGATTATAACAATGGGCACCCTTCACCTTCTGGGATAGTTACAGGGCTGAGGAACAGTGCTTTTCTTCACAAAAGCTACCATTTTCTGAAGCACCTCAGACCCTGAAGGAAAAGAGTCAGGAAAAATCTAACAAGATAGGTGAGTGGTTTCCCTACCTGAAGAAGTCAAGAAGGTGAGGGAGTCTGTTGCAATTGCATATTCAGTCAGTTTACTTTCTCGGTCTTCCCAAGATGGACATTCCCCTACTTTCCATTTTGATGCGAACATTCCTCTATCATACATCCAAACAGTTCTTCCAAAATTTTCGATTTTTTTGGCTCAACAGCATACTTTTGGCTTGCATAATTAATTCAGTTTTCAGAATTTTAAAAATTTCAGTGTGTATTTTTTTCCAAGTTTTGTCTATTTTAAATGTCAACCCCTTATGATAAAAGGTACCCTCTACTTCTTTGCATTTCTGACATTCTCCTTTATAGTTCTTCTCCATCTTCTCCATATCCTTTGGAGTAATATATAAAAGATCTAATAACAATTTTCTCTTAATGTTTGGCTGGCTATGAATTTCATATCTTATGTTCATAGGGTTTCCCATTGCTGAAATCCCAAAAAGTTTTTATCCATCTTATCTTACATGTTTTAACTTGTCCTGTTTTAAATTCAGCCCATTCCCTTATGTCCCTGTTTTAAATTCAGACCATTCCCTCTTCCCGTATGAATGTCCTTTTAAAATGTTGCACCTAACTGAAACTAATTGAAAATTCAATTAATTGAAAATATAATAGCCATTGTACTTTTTTGCCTTCATCCTTCACATTCAGCCAGCATGTTGTAGTGGTTAAGAGCAAGTGAACTTTAATCTGGAGAACGACCCATTGGATACTCACCGTGAAGGGGTCTTCTCCTTGGTGGTCGCAGGCCATCTGGTTGGGTTGTTCGCTGCCCTGCGGCGAGTAGGCAGGAAAAGGCTCTTTGGTGACTTCCTGTCAGGTGTCCGTGGTGGTGCCGCCCCAGTATCTGACTAGCCGAGAGTAACAGTACACGGCAAACGTAACAAAAGTACAATATACAACACCACGGTCCAACATACCATGAAGGAAACGAATAATCCTATTTAAAAGGGGACCAAAGAGCCCAACAAAGAACAGGCTGAACTGTAAACGATAAAACACTGTAAAGCTGGATATTTAGAGAACACATTATCCGTCAGCAAAAAACCGGGTGGGCCCAGATGGCCTGCGACCACCAAGGAGAAGACCCCTTCACGGTGAGTAGCCAATGGGTGATTCTTCTGGTGGTGGCAGGCCATCTGGTTGGGAACTTCCCAAGCAGTGCCCTGAGAAAAAGAGAGGGTTCGGTTACTCCCCGATAATGTGCTCCAGAATGGGCCTCCCAAAGGAAGCCTGCCGCGGCATCAATGGATGCCAGTCTATAATGTTTAACAAATGAAGAGGGTGGAGCCAAATTGAAACGCCCTACAAATCTGTTCAAAGGGAATGCGTTTGGGAGAGCTGCATTGGCGTACGTGCTCCTGGTGGAGTGGGCTGTAACTCCGGTTGGGATGGGAGATACAACTTATGGGCCTCAAGGATGCAGGCCTTAATAGTAGAGCTGATAGAAGCAGCCGCCATAGGTTCGCCCAATCTGGGCGGGCTGATGTTAGCAAGCAGAGCCTCCGATTTGCGGAGTTTGTTTAGTACGTATCAGAAAGGTCTTGAGAGAACGCCTCACATCCAGGTGATGCCAACGGTGCTCTCTGGGGTGTGTGGGATTCAAACAATTTTTTTTATTTTTTTTATTTTTTTTATTTTTTTTATTTTTTTATTTTTTGTCAGAACCACCTCCTGCTGCAAATGGAATTTAGATGCCACTTTAGGTCTAAAGCAGGGGAAAAAGCATAAATTTGGATTAGTTGACATGGCTCTAATCTCTAATACCCTTCCAGCAGAGGTTATGGCTACCAGGAACAGAAGCTTCATCACAATGACATCATGTATGGGTCGCACAGGTTTAAAGAAGGAGGGTTTGGTAGGTGAGTCCCTAGCACCCCATGGAGACGCCATGGGTAAGGAAGCGATGCTGTACTGGCAGGACTGAGAAACCCCTTTGAGAATTTTTAAAGGTGTCTGGGTGCCTGTTGATAGGAATACCCTTCGACCCAGGTAGAACAGTTGCAATGGCAGCTACCACAGCGCCTAGGGAGGAACTGCTCAACCCTGACTCAAACCCGTTCTGCAGGAATTCCAATATGTACAGCAGGGAAGCTAACTCAGGGACCCTTCTTTTTCTACGGCACCACTGCACATAAGCCTTCCAGGAGGAGTCATAAATTCTTAACGGTCTCCGCTCAAGCGCCAGGCGGCTAGTCTGAGCCAGCCTGGGCCGGGATGTAGTAGGGGGCCCTGGGAGAGCAGGTCTGGCAGTTGTGGTAGAACCAACGGTGGTGTGACAGATAGCTGTTTTAGTACTGAGTACCAGGACCTCCTGGGCCAGTTCGAAGCCCCCAGTATGATTTCCCTCCGTTCCGACTGCACACGGTGGAGTAGTCTGTGGCGAAAAGCTTGGATCGGGGGAAAAACATAGAAGAACCCCTGCGGCCAGGGAGCTGGTATGGAGTGCATCGGTCGCTGTCGTCTGTGAATGGTGGTATCTGGTGAAGAATAAGCTGATCTGAGCATTGAGGAGTGATGCAAAGAGGTCGATGCATTAAGCCATCCCGAATTAGTTCCTGAGTGGTCTGGAAAACTGCTGGGTTCAGCTTCCACTTGGAGCTGGAGGGCGTAGTCCGGCTGAGCCAGTCGGCTTCTGTGTTTAGTGAGCCTCGAATGTGTTCGGCTGCGCTTGGGGATGCAAGATTCTGTTCCGCCCATGAGATCTGCGCCAAAGCTTCTCTGTGTAGGGCAGGCGACCTGGAGCCTCCCTGATGATTGACATGGCACTTCGCCGAGATGTTGTTGGCGTGAAGCACTACGTGCTTCTGCAGAATAAGTTGCTTGAATGATTACAGGGCCCATCATATTGCTCTGACCTACTAGAATGTTGATCCCGAGGAAGCTGAGCCTGCGCCCGGATCAGGAGCCCTGAAGGAAGCCAGGTGGTGGCTCAGTTTAGCACCCAACCCGGACAGACTAGCATCCACAAGGATATGGATCTGTTGCGAGAAGGGGTGAAAAAACATACCTTGTAGGAGGTTGTGGTGGGTGGTCCACCATTTTAGACTGAGGCGGACTGCTGTGGGGAGGCTCAATGATGGAATCTGTCTTCAGAGATGATTTGCTTTGCATAAGGCCGTAGAAGGGCATGTAGAGGCCTGGCGTGGGCTCAACCCCACTGTATGAGGTCCATTGTGGACAGCAAAAGACTAACAAGCTGGCAAGATGTAGTAAGTTGGAAGGTTTTGCCCGCAAGGGGCGAAGACTGGCCTCTTGGATTTTCTGGACCTTTACCCGAGGTACAAAGGGAATTTACAAATGGGCCGGTGTCTATCAATGCCCCTAAGTGTCCCATCTGTTCGGAAGGGGCCAAGGAACTCTTGCTCTCGCGATGACCAATCCGATAAGACCAGGTGGACCCTTTCCACGTCTCTGACCGCCTGTATTTCCGATCAAGATCTGATGAGAAGATTACGTCGAGAGATCTGAATAGATATGCATCCCTTGACTGCGGAACAGGGAAATTGCGTTAACCAAGACTTCTACGTGAAAACTCAGGGAGATGTCGCCATGTCGGCCGGCAGAGCTATATTACTGAAAATGGAGGTCTGCTATGGCCGGACCGAGGAAGCGATGACGAGCCGGAGTGTATGGGTACATGGAGATGTGCCTCCTAGTCCAGAACCAAGGAGGTGATCATGTCCCCTCTCCTGATAGCCGCAACCACCGTGGATCTGATGGTTTCCATGTCTGAGAGAGGAAACCTGAATTTATAGCATAGATGACATGTCTTAGCTGAGGATGCGCCCTGACATCCCCATTCTTTTTGGGGACAGTGAAAAGGTGGAAACACACTCCCATCCCTTGCTGATATTTTGAATTTACCCGGTTCCTATGGCTCTGATGGTAAGAAGTAGCTGTTTGACAGCCAGCTTTGAGTCTGTTGGCTCACGTCTTCCTTGCCTGTCAGGGCTGAAGGAAAGGAGCCGAGCGTGACTGGAACCCTGGCGTAGTCACGCATGCTTGTTGACATTGTGTCAGAGGCATCGGTCCAAAATGGGTTACGCTCTAGTTGGAGCTCGCGAAAATCGTGTATCTGATGTAGAAGGGCGACTGAAGACTGCCAGCTAGTCTGCTTATATTCCCGTGATTGGTGGAAGGGGCCACGCAATGATTTGAGGGCAGGTTTTGCAGAAAACCTGGGCCTGTCTCAGACGGACCCGTGGCATAAGCTTAGTATGGTCCTTGGTCTCCACCAGGGTCTTATTTAACTCTGACCCAAATAGGGTCCCTCTCTCAAAAATCAAAACTAGCCACAGCGCTGTCTTAGATAGGGTGTCCGGCCTGCCAGGGCTTAAGCCAAGAACAATCTACGTGAGACTGATGCCGAACCTTGGGTCTAGAGGGAGACTAAGATTGCATCTAGGGTTGGCATCAGCTGGGAAGGAGGTGGCCATGACTACCCCTCTCCACCCCCTCTCTAATGCCTTGGCACTTTCGAGGGTGGAATGATGCTCTGAAGGCGCTGGAGCCAAAGAATGGGAGCTGTGGGGGCGGTGGCTGCCAGAACCAAGATTTTTTTGCTGCCATGGCCGCACCATCATGAACTCTGTAGGAGACCATGTTCCTTGCTTACGATCAATGGGGTCGCTAACATCCAGCTCCTCCGTCCCGGGAAACTGAACCCCCTGAATGCAGTGAGGAGATACGGGACCCGTCAACTAGAGGGGTTCTAATCATTCTCAAAAATTAATGGTTCGGAGACTGGGTAAAGCTACTTGTAGACTGGAGGAAACCTTCTGTTTGAAGCGGGGGTGACCCATTCTTTTTTCTGAACTGTGGGCAAAAGACTCTGGGAGGCGGGGGAAAAATGAGTAGCCCTGATCCTCTAAGAAAAGATGTAGGAGATCCCTTTAGGGGCAGCCCTCAATGGGCTTGGACATGGCAGGAGCATTGGGATAAGCCAGCCTCCTCAGAGACCCTCAGTTCCAAAGCCGACATTGTTTTTGGCTAAAAGAATTGGATAATTGTTCCACCCGTAATTAATCTGTGGCTCTGGTCTGCCTGAACGGGTAGTGAAGACTCTCCCTCAGAAAGGCGTCTGAGTCCAGGTCTGCCTCCCCTTCACTCCAAGTACTTGCATGTAATCAAAGCAATCTGATTCTCCTGCGGGACCTGGAAGGGGATCTCGCGTCTATGTCTGAGGGGAGGAACGAGCATTTAAATGTCTACTAGCCGTCTGGTCTATGGAGCCCTGTAGTAAGGAGACCAGTTGCTGCGGGGAGAAGGCGCTCCAGTCAGAAGGCAGAGCTACTCCCAAAGGCCGCCTCCCCCGTCATAGCACCCGCGCTGACTGACCTGCAGCGAAGTTCCCTCAGGCGGCTCTAGCAAGAGCGGGGGGGGTGCCAGAGAAAAGGCTCGTGAAGCAGCAGACATCAAAGGCGTGAGGAGGCAGAAGCTCGATGCCCTGGAAGCCGCCTGAGCGGTCGCCGCATGACGATCTGTCTCCTGTCCTTGGTCAGCGGTCGATCCGGCCAGCGCTTCCCCGTCCTTGTGAAGGGCCCACCGAGGTCTGTAGCGTCTTCCCGTCGCAGCGGGCCTGGGAAGTCTTGGCGAGCCCGCTGCCCAGCCCCACGGCTGTTGCGCAGCTCCCTGAAGAGTCTCCTCACTATCAGCCCAGCGGCTGTGTGTGGGAGACTGTTGGGTCCGAGAAGAGTCTCCTCACTATCAGCCCAGCGGCTGTGTGTGGGAGACTGGACCTAGTGGTTTCTACCGCGATCGGTAGAAGGACTCTCTTGGTGGAGAAAATGGCGCCGACGCCATAGCTCTTCCTTCCTCAAGCCAAGAAAAAAAGAAGGCGGGAACACAAGGGAAGGAGAGAGCTCAGTCAGCACGCAGACAAAAGGAGTGGAAAAACGATCAAACGTACACTGCACACAAGGGAATCACAAAAAACAACAACACAAGGAAGAAAAGGTAGCTTTGTGAAATCCAGCCTAGGAGCCTGTGGATAGTTCTGCCTACTCTGACCGAGGCAGGAAGATACTGGGGCGGCACCACCACGGACACCTGACAGGAAGTCACCAAAGAGCCTTTTCCTGCCTACTCGCCGCAGGGCAGCGAACAACCCAACCAGATGGCCTGCTACCACCAGGGAGAACCAGGTTTGATTCCTACTCCTCCACATGAGTGGCAGACTTATCTGGTGAACAGATTTGTTTCCCTGCTCCTATGCATGAAGCCTGCTGGGTAACTTTGTGCTAGTCACATTCTTTGGAACTCTCTCAGCCCTAACTACCTCACAGGGTGCCTGTTGTGGGGAGAGGAATGGGAGGAGTTTGAATCTCCTTACAGGAGACAAAGGCAAGGCATATGTGACGAATGCATTTATCCTGCATTCAGATTACAGGGTGGACCTGCCCCTGAAAGAGTTAAGCCCTGGCCAGCCCTGATTGGCCAGAGGAAAATAGGCAGATACTATAAATACTGTCAGCGAGAGTGCTGAAGGGTTCTTCTTTTTTGGCCTTTTGACTTTTTTTGGCTCTGTATGAGCTTGTGTGCCCTCGGGTACTTTTTGTAGCAGAGTGAGGAGAATCCAACCAGATCTCTCACTGCTGTGGTAGTAATAGCTGAGGAAGCTATTAAACCAACTAAAACCCTGAGATTTGGAGGAGAGTGTCTGCCCTCAGGTGTTTGGTTTTGTGTTTGTGAGGGAAACCTCTAAAAGTCTATAGGTCTGTCCTCCAATAAAGTGAGCACCAGTCTTGGGAGGCCCAGTTCCTGTGGCAGAGAAGCCAGATTTTGGGAGTGTGGGAGAGGGAGGCTGTTATGCCTGAATCCCACTGGGCGTAGACTGGGTGTTTTATTTTGTGGTGAGGAACAGTGGAATGAAAACTTTATTTTTGAAGAGTGTAAAACCTCTACAGTAACATCTTTAAGGAAACATCTTGTATGAAACAGCTTTTTATGAAGTAAAATCATAAGCAAAGTGACACCTGCGAGTGGTCAAATACATTGTGTAACTTAAGTGAAGTGCCTGGAACCATTAAGCTTTAAACAAACTTTCTCTGCAACTAATATGCTTAAAACCTCTCAAACTGCCTGAGAAGCCTTTGTGAAGCCAGAAATAAAAGTTTTGAGTTTTTGTTCAGTTAAACACAGTTCCAGTTTATTTAATTTTCTGTCTGTGTCTGTGTGTTCCCCAGCAAAGGGTGGTGACAGTTTATGTAGTCGTGCCCGCAGGGTCGTCGTAATAATGAGACGAGACGCGGAGATACCATCTGGTGGAGAGAGCCAGCAGCATGGAGCGCGGGATCCCATGCCGTGGATCCGGCTACTCTGCCTTGTGCTAGGCTCGGGCTCCTTTTATTAGGGTTTACAAGAGGGGGGGCTACGTGGGCGGACCGGGAGGCAGGAGAGCGGGAGATCATCATGTGATGCATGATCTCATCAGGCTGTTACGTGCAGGAGGAAGCGTCCGTGTCTGGGTCTAATCCACACCTGGGGGCAAGGGCTCCATTGTCCCTTTGTCTGGGACACCTGGTGGCTGTGAGCCAGGTAGTTCATGACCTGTGACTCACCGGGGGGTGGGGGATGGGGGAGCGGGTGTGACCAGAAGGCCGTAGTTGGGCCGGCATGCCAAGCACTCTGCCTACGGTTCTGCTGGGTCAGCGGCTCATCCCTACAGTTTAAAATCAGTTTTTTTTGTGGGCTTTAATTTATATTGGTGGCAGCGAAGAACAAAACAACTGAAATAATAGGAAGGGTTCTCTGAAACCAACTACCAGGGATCCTTCCTATATAGTGCCTTTGCGTTATAGCATACATCTAAACTCTCCTTCTACTCTTCTTCTTTTGCAAAGACTTAATTTCTCCTTGAGAGTTTATCATATCTCCATAACATATCTTTATATGTTATTAAGTCATTAATTTTCCTTAAATGCTTATCATAGTATGCCGCCATGGGAGACATTAATGGGGATGCTGGAAGACTTATTCTTCTCTTATTTTTATTGGTGGAATTATTCCTAAATTCTAAATAGTCCATCTCTGATTATAGGGCTCATATTTTGCATTGTGTTTTTTAATTAATTTTTACCCCATAGGTAATTATGTAGATCTTTTTTCAAAATCTGCTGTTTCTAATTTTGTTGCTGTTTATAATGTAGCTTAATGTTTGGTACAGCTAGTCTACCTCTTTTTTTTTTTTGGTAAACTTTAAATCTAATTCTTGGCTTTTTGCCATTCCATAGAAATTATTTATTTGTTTCTTCCATTCTTTGAGAGTTTTTTTCTGTATATAAATTGAAAACTTGAAATAAAAAAAATTACTTTGGCAATACATTCATTTCATTTAAAAAATTCTTCCTAGCCATGAGATTTTTTGCTTAAACCATTTTTGCTGGCCCTCCTGCATCTTCATGCAACTTGCTTTGTAATTAACTTTGAACAAGTGAATTATTTTGTCTGGTCAAGATTATTCCCAAATATTTAATTATAATTAACATTACTACACGTCCTGTAATCATTCTGATATGTTCTTCTTCCTGCTTCATTGACAAAATTAAAATTATTCTTGTTTTTTCCTATAGATTTTATAGCCTGAAAAAGATCCAATTTTTTCAATTTGTTCTATTATATACTACATTGACAAATGGGAATTTGTGATTGTCAGCACCACATCATAAGGATAGCTCTTCATTTTGAATTCTTCTCCATCCACTTTCAGTCCTTTAATTCTAGGCTCAGTGTATCAGTGCAAGGAAGACTCTAGGGACCAACTTAGAGGTTTTTGATAAATTGTATTCATACTGAACTTGGGTTTCCCACAATCACATAGCAACTGCGGGGAATTATTTTTAAAAATAATGGAGAACCGAAATAGGCTTGGAATGCTACCATGGGAAGAGGAAGGCACCTTCCTTTCCCCCCACGCTGGTTTCCCACTCGAATACAATGCTAGGATGGGGTTTTCCCTGTTTTTGCTGTATAACATGGAGCATTCTGTCTGCAAGGAGCAGCACAAATGAATCCTGACCTCACAGGAATGTAGGCTGGGAAACCAAATAGGTCTCTGTGGGGAGGGGAAGACTGGAGGAAAGTGTAAAGGCAGAGGCGTAGATAGGGAAAATGGAGCCCGGGGCAAAATCGGAGTTTTCTGCCTCCCCCCGTATGGGTGGCCGCCCTCCCCTGCACAACCAAACAATTTTTTTTTCACCAGGTCATCTCAAAGTCACCATCACATTATAGAACATGCCCCAACTCACAAATCTGAACACAGCAATGGTCCATGCCACACAGCAGAAATAAAATTTTGACATTTTCAAAATGCTTTCAAAATGTTTTAACAACTGTTATAACGCTTTAAAGTGTTTTAAGTGTCATATGACTTAAAATGCTTTCAAAATGTTTTATTACTGCTGTGAAAATGTTTTATGGTGTTATATCCAGCACCCCCAATTGCCTCCCCCCCCCCCCAGCATTGGAAACACAGCACAAAGCCAGGAAGGAAAGGAGGGAGGGAGGCAGGGTAAGGACTGGGACAAATTTCAAGTCATGTTTTTCACAGTAGTTGCACACATTGAATTTTACTACTGACAATATAAGGCACTTACTAACTTGATCCTGCTTAGCTTTGGAAATCTGATGAGATCAGGCTAGCCAGTGTCTGTACAACAGAGAGGATTTGTGCCTGAGACTCTCAGAATCTAGTCTAACATTCAAACCACTCTGACCCACTACATAGAGCAATTATCAGTTACTGAGACAGGGTTGTTTTTCTTTAACAGCTACATGACAGATTGAAAAGCAACTGGCTTTCTTCCTGGGATGCAGTGGTTTAGCTCCCCAGATTTTCTGGTAGGCATCTGTTAACTAGGGGGAAAGAAAAGGGCACATCTGAGAGGGTTGCTGTTCAAAGCACTTTAGAACTTTAAAAAAATTGCAATATAATGTAAGTCAACGATTCAGTTAAGGTAGACCCACACATTCCTATTATTATTTTAAAAATCAGTGTTTTGACTTTCTGTTCCATTTAGCTGCATCAATCAAGATTTGTCATTATAAACAGGGAGGCAGGAAATCTTCCATCCAAAATGACTTCAGGATCTCAGCTCCCAAGGCGGCAGCAGCAGCTCATGCCTTGGATTGCCAACAAACTGGAGAGGGGGAGAAAAAAGAGACCTGTCCCTTTAACACAGGCTTCATGAGTTCAAATTGGCAGGTGAAGCATTCCACTGCAGGAAGGAAAATAACTTCCCAGCAAGCCACAGTTAAAAGGGAAGGACACAGTTTTGCTGGGCTAGGGGGCAAGCTGGAGGCATCACATCTTTCCTTCTCCCTCCCCACAAATGATAAGAGCCCCCCCCCCCCCCCAAGACTCAGACTCATACAAACAAGTCGCGTCAGCCAGGCTGGGTGCATGTTTGCCTTTCCAGGGATCAGACTATTCACTGACACCTGGCAGTTCCACGGGGGCATACTCAACAGTTTGTGGAGCTCTGCAGAGCCACATGGCACTTGGTTTTTCTTTCCCATAAGCAAAACCATATGGAAGATTGCCAGCAGGTTGGCTCAGCCTCTGCCATTGCCTCCCAGTCCCAGCACCAGGCCCCACCCAGTGCCTTTCATCCCTGCCGGCAGGGAGGTGTGGAACCATAAGCAGTGGGGGAGGGGGCGCTGGCAGGGAATCCCCATCTGCGCCCAGCTATCATGCCTTCCTCTGGGTGGCCCCACTTTTCTTTGGGGATACCCGGCTGGGTCGCCATTTGTGCCTTGCCACCCCGTCCATTGGTGTGCTGCTGCTCCCAGCTTGCAAAAGGGGTGGCGATTTTCCGCCCCCCCCCCATGACTGAACAGCGGCCACCCAGGGCATTTGTCCCCAGGCTGCCCCATGGAAGTTTCGCCTCTGAGTAAAAGTGATGAAGCCATTGCTTGTTAGTGCAAACCAGAATTTTAATGATAATCTGTGATCTAAATGCCAGTTTTAAAAATTCACCACAGTTAGCATACAAAAGCAAGCCTTGGTATAAGTACATATGGGAGGCCTTGTTTTCATTTGGAAATTGTTGTGTATTTGCATATTTGCATATTTAGTATAGCATGTAAAATGTTGAACAGATTTGGTAGGCAGAGCATAATTTAATAATAAATCCAGATAGAAATGAAGTAATGAAGAACACTATATTTGTACAGACTGAGGAGGAATAGATGTTTCTGTGATATACAAATGGTGAAAATGGACTACCCCTGAGAGCAGGTTCATGGCTGTAAAAATATGTGGGAATCAGCTAAGGTTGCCAAAACTTCAAGTTTTGGTTTATACTTTTTTTTAATGATAGCATCGATTTATCACAACTTCAATTAGACAACAGATTATGTAACAGTTAGCAATAAGTACATTTCAGATTGGGGTAAATACATATTACTTAAGGATCTGTAGTCCTGTTTGATGCATGCTTGGTGGTATGGAGGAGGCAGTCTTGAAAATGCATGGTTATGAGATTGTTCTCAGAAATTGCCATTACTATTCCAGGCCAAGATTTCCATCTAGTGGACAAGTGTTAAAATAGCACTACCTGTGCAACAAAGCACTAAGCTTTGCTATATCTCTTTCTGGAAGATAACTCGCTTTGTACTTTATAGCTTCACACTGATGGGCTATTTGGCTCAGAAATATCTTGATGTTTCATCAACCATTTATATTTTAGCCCCAACAGAGCTTCATAGAATTCCAGAAGATCTATGGAGCAGCTGACTTACCAAAATGATCAAAAAAGGGGATGCAGGGAGAAATATTTACTGCATTCTTCAACTTTGGTTAATATTCCTCTGTGCTTCTTACTTAGGATGTCCTTTGATGGAGAAAGAAAACAAGACACTCACCCTGACATAAATATTAAAACTAATCATGTTAAGTCTAAGTCTACTATGTCCCTTTCTAAATCCAGCTTGTTCTGAGTTCCAAAAATCTGAGGAATCTACCCAGTCAATCAGTTTGTTAAACAAATAGTCTGTGCATAATTTAGAGGAACAGTTAAGGAGACTAACTGGGCCATAACTGGCTGGATCCTCACTATTGCCTTTAAAAAAAAATAAGAATAATTATACTTCGTTTCCAACTGAATAGTCTGTTGCTGTGATAAAGATGGGTTGCCAAGTTGTAATAGAATGAGTTGGATGCTCCTGTTAGGGTTATCAAACTTCACATGCAGCCTGGAGTTCTCCTGGAATTACAGTTGATATCTAAACAATCTCCCTGGAGGAAATTTTGAAGGGTGGACATTATGACATCATAACCCTAATGAGTTCCCTTCCTATGTACTGCCCCCAAATCTCCAAGAATTTCAATTTCCCAAGCTGGATTGGCAATTCTAAATCCTGTACTTACATAAAATCAAGAAATTTTGTTCCTGCTCTCTTTAGAAATCTGATGTGAGGTTAGTGTTGCTACCTTTCAAGACTGTTTGTTCCAAAACTGTTCAGCATCTATATATGTAAGTAAACAGATGTTTTGAAGCTAATAACAGTTGGAATGCTAAGGACACTTTCCTGGGAGCAAGTTCCATTTAATATACTTAAGTAGGTTTCCAAGTAGATATGTATGTTTTAATACATGTTTCTATAATAAAGTTGAGCTCATTTCAGTTAAATCATAATTGAAATTATTTAAATAGAATTGCCAACTATGTTTTAGGGAATTCCTGGAAATTTCAGGGTGGAGTTTAGGGTGGGAAGGTCCCAAAGTCTGCCCCCCCGCCAGCTGCCATTTCCTCTAGGGATACTGATCTATACTGATGATGATGTTATCCATTCAGTCATTCTTGACCCTTGGCAACCCGATATGCAAGCTCTTTCCACATTTTTCAATTAAGTACTGCTTCCTTCAGCTGGTTGATGTTCATGCCTGTATCAGCTTTTATGGTATCTAGCCATCGTATTCTTTGACGTCCAGGTCTTCTCCCGTCACTGACAAGTTCGTGCATCATAGATTTTTCTAGCGAATTTGCTAGCATCACATGACCACAGTATGTAAGTCTGAGCCTGGTTATTTTCCCTTCTAGTGATGTGTCTGGTTTCATGCGGCTCAAGACTTCTGCATTAGTCACTCTAGCTGTCCATGGTATACGCAGTAGCTTTCTCCAACACCACAACTCAAACGCATCTATTCTTCTTCTGTCAGCTTTCTTTGTAGTCCAGCTTTCACATCCATACATGGCTATGGGGAAGATGATGGCTTGGACTAGCCTGTGCTTGGTTTTGATGCTGATGTCTCTGCTTTTTCAAATTTTATCCATGCTCGGCATTGCGCTAAGTCCTAATGCTATTCTCTGCTTTATCTCAGGGTTTACTTCTCCATTACAGTCAATTTTTGAGCCCAGGAAGATGAAGTCTTGGACGCACTCAATGACCTCATTGTTAATGCTAATTTGGGCCCGATCTATGCTAGCTGTCGTCATGATATTTGTCTTCTACATATTGAGATGGGGCTCCATTTTTTCGCTTTCAGCTTTGATCTTCACTATCAACTGTTTCAGATCGTTGTCGGTCTCTGTAAGCAGTGTTGTGTCATCTGCATAACAAAGATTGTTGATGTTTCTGCTGCCAATTTTCACTCCTGTTTTTGAGTCTTCTAGCTCCGATTTTCGCATGATCACTTCAGCATAGAGTTTGAACAAGAAGGGTGAGAGAATGCAGCCCTGTCAGACACCTTTGCCTATTCGGAACCAGTCTGTGTCCCCATGTGCTGTTCTCACTGTGGCTTCCTGGTTGGTGTAGAGCGACTGTATCAGCTTGATTAGATGTGGCGACACACCTAGCTCTTGCAGGGCTTGCCATAGCTTATCATGCTCAACACAATCAAAGGCCTTGCGGTATTCAATGAAGCACATGCAGATGTTCTTCTGGTATTCTCGAGCTTTCTCCATGATCCATCGCAAGTTTGCAATCTGATCGTGGGTGCCGCGACCATATCAAAAGCCTGCTTGTACATCAGGGAGTTGGGCTTCAACTATTGGTCTTAGCCTTTCTTGTATTATCTTGAGAAGGATCTTGCTTGCATGTGGGATGGGGGCTATTGTGTGATAATTGGAACAAACGCGGTAATCACCTTCCTTTGGTAAAGGGATGAAGACTGATCTTTTCCAGTCCTGACCTATACTAATCAGTTGTAATTCCATGAGAACTCCAGGTCACACCTGAAAGACAGTATTGTAAACCTAAGGACTTGATAATTAACCTTGGGGGGGGGGGGGAGTTGGATCTACATGGATCTTCATGGGTTCTCCACTTTTTAAAAGAGAACTCCACCAAAACCAGTATCAAATCACATGTGGAAGCCAGGACTATGGACTAGACTATGGAAAACATGGAACAGCACAAAAATGTGGATCCAAGGCAAGAATCCACATGAATTCATATAATTTTTACACTGAAATGAAGTAAAACCACCATCATACTATAGACCATATCTTAGTCTATAGACAGCCCCACAGAGATCATGCACCCATGGCTTTGCATCATAGTGGCACAAAAACATGGTTGCAAAGCATGGATCTCCACGATTTTGCACTAGGTCACTCTGAAATCACCAACAGAGCACATATCATGTCCATATCCCAAGATATGACTACAAAAGCCAAATATCCATCATATTGTGGCAACACCATGGCCCAAAACTGTTGTTACAAAACATAGGTCCTCATGATTTTTATAGTAGATCACCCTGAAATCATCACCAGAGCAAATATAATGTTTGTAGCCATAGATCTGACTACAAAAATCATGGATCTGATGCTTTACAGCACTACAATTATGCAAAAACATGGCCCAAAATATGAATTCTAGGAATTTTTGTTTCAGATCATACCAAATTTACCATTAAATCACACATCATGCTTATAGCCACAGATTGCACCACAAAATCATGCATCCATGACTCTGTGGTGCCGCCACATCACAAAACTATAGTTCGGTAGCACAGATCCTCATGGGTCCTGAGGGTTTTAGCATTATGTTGCCCCAAACCTTATCATGAAATCACATATCATGTCTAGAACCACAGACTGCACCAGACAAATCACCAAGCCACAGCTTCTGGGCAACATATTGGTGCAAAAACAAGGTTTCAAATACTCGTGGGTCCTCAGTATTCTTACCTCAGCTTGCCTCAAAATCACCACTAAGTCACAAAGCATGTCTGTAGCTACAGATTTCACCACAAAAAAAAGCATGGATCCACAGTTTCATGGCACCACCACATCACAAAAACACAGTTCTGAACCATGGACCTTCATAGATCCTCAGGATGTTTGCATTATGCCACCCTAACTCAGCATCAGATCACATATCATGTCCATCGCCACAGATTGCACTACAGAAATCATGGATCCACTGCTTTGTGGTGCCTGCAGTGTGCAAAAACACAGTTTCAAAGCGTAGATCCTCCTGGATCCCTAGGACTGGGTCATCCCAAACTCACCATCAAAGCACGTATGTTGATAGCCAAAGATTACATTTAAAAATAGCAGATCAGCTGGTTTTTCTGCTGTCCTGGCACTAAAATGTGGTTTCAAAGCACAGATCCCCATGTATACTCTGGATTTCTACTTTCAGTCATCTCCGGATCATTACTCAATCTCATATTATGGCCAGAGCCACATTTTGAACTCTAGAAATCTCCGAATCCACATCTTGGTGGCTCCACCATGGTGCAGATGTGTGGTTCCAAACAACCAGTCCTCAGAAACTGTGCACTGGGTCATCCCAAACTCACCACCAAATTATATAGCATGTTCATAGTCACAGATTTTAGCACAAAAATCATGGATGATGGATCCACTGCTTTGTGGTGTTGCCATGGTGCAAATCCACAGTTTCAAAGCATAGATGCTCAGGATATTAGCCCAGACTCACCATTAATCTCACTGATCATCTCCACACCAACAGAGTATAACATAGAAATCATGATTCCACGAATGTGATTTCTCATTCTAATACAGTGAGCAGGCTAATGCAGAACCAGGGGCGTACCTAGGCAAACTTGAGCCCTGGGCAAAACCTGAGTTTGATGCCCCCCCACGGGTGGCCCCCCCAATGACCAAACAATAATTTTTTCCACCAGGTCGTTTCAAAGTCACCATCACATTATAGAACATCCCCCAACTCACAAATCTGAACATAGCAATGGGCCATGCCACACAGCCGAAATAATATTTGGAAAACATTTTCAAAATGCTTTCAAAATGTTTTATTACTGCTATGAAAACATTTTATGGTGTTTGTATCCAGTCCCCCCAATGGGGGGAAACAGCATCACTTTCAAGGTTATTTAAACTGGGGGGGCTCAGACACCCCCTTTAAGGTGGATTTAAAAGGAGAATCTGGGCTCCCTGGTTTAAACAAGTGATGCTCGAATCCACCCCCAAACAGCATCATTTTAAATGGTGTTTAAACTGGGGACCTCAGATTCTCCCTTGAAATCCATGCTGAAGGGGGTAGATTTAACAACAACAACAACAACAACAACAACAACAACAACAACAACAACAACCACAACCTTTGTATTAGGCACTGAGAGGAATAAAAGAAAGAAAGAAAACAAGCATTGGTGGGAAGGGAGTGAATTTAAAAAAAGAATCTGGGGAAATTTAGGGGTTGCCTGTTGTGTCAGGGGGTGCAATTATTAAGATAGCAGCACCAAAATTTCAGAGTGTCTTCGTGAGACCCTACTGATGATACCACCCAGATTTGGTGAAGTTTGGTTCAGGGGGTCCAAAGTTATGGACCCTCAAAGGTGTAGCCCCCATCTCCTATTAGCTCCCATTGGAAACAATGGGGGATGGGGGCACTCCCTTTGGGAGTCCATAACTTTGGACTCCCTAAACCAAACCTCACCAAACCTGGGTGACATCATCAGGAGAGTCTCCCAAAAAATCCCTGAAATTTTGGTGCTGCTAGCCTAAAATCTGCGCCCCCTGCAGGCCAAAAACGGAAAAACACTGAAAATACAAAATCCCTCACAAACCTGCAATTTTGTCGCCCACCACAAGGTGGCGCCCAGGGCAGCTGCCCACTTTGCCCAATGGGAGGTACGCCTCTGCGCAGAACCATTTTGTGTAGGTTTTTGGGGGATCCTTCCAGGTTTTTGTGCCATGATGTTACCACAAAATCATGAATCCACGATTTTTGTGGTACAAACTGTGCCAATGGACATGATATGTGATTTGGTAGTGAGTTTAGGGTGACCAAACATAAAAATCTTGAGCCATGGTCCAGAATCATGTTTTTATGCCATAAAGTTGCCACAAAGTGTGGACCTGTCATTTTTGAGGGGCAAGCTGTGCCCCTGGATATGATAGGTGATCTGGTGGTGAGTTATGTGTGACCTAGTGCAAAAGTCACGAGGATCTGTGCTTTGCAACCATGTTTTTGCGCACCACAAAACATGGATGAGTGACTTTTGTGGTGCTGCCAATAGACTAAGACATGGTCAACAGCACATGTGTCAAACTCAGGGCCTGTGGGCCACATCCAGCCCTTCATACAATTCTAACTGGCCCGTGTAACACACACTTAAAATCCCATTGTCTGGCCCCAGTCCCAGAAGCCGGATTGGTGGGTGTGCTCAGCAGCCTGAAGTGAGCAGTTTAGCATTTGAAACGCATATTTGCATGCAAAATTTGCAATCCTTTGCAAGCAACACTCACTCCTCCCCAAATGTGCAGACCCAAAAGGGAGAGGAAAGTCATGTCCTCCCATTGCAAACACACGCCCCCAGGCCCGGCTCTTTTGAATCTAATCCTTGCAAAAAAGGGGGTCGTCTGCCCTGAGTTACAGTTCTCCAAGCCAAACGAAGGGTGAGCCCTCCTCCCCCCCGCCCCGCCCAAAACTGGCAAACTCCCGCCTCTGAATGGGTTTTTTTGCCCCACTCCGGCTGAGTTTCCAGGTGCTTTGCATGATTTTTTGGCAAGAGCCGCCCAATCTCTTGGTCATGTGTTGGGTAAGGCAACCGAGCAGGAGGGACGGATGGGAGGTCCAGATTCAGCTCTGCACCAGGGGAGTCCTGCTCTGACTTCTGTGCATACCTGCAGGATAGGCTGTTATGTGGGATGAACAGAAGCTGCTGCAAAATGAGGAAGGAAGGCTCCTGGCTTACCTTGCAAGGCTATTGCAAGGTGGGAAATAGCATTGCCAGCTCCTGATTGGACGTTCCTGGAGATATGAGGTGGAGCATGGGGAGGAACTTTAGCAGCCACTATCTGGTGTAGCCCCCCCACTCCTCCTTGGGGAAATGTATCTGTCTTGCCTGGAGATCAGTTGTAATTCTGGAAGATCTCATCTGCCAAAAGAAGCAGCAGGCGGCTACCTTCTCCATGGGGCAGAGGGGGTTTGTATGCCCGTGCTGCTGGCTTGCACAGCGCGAGAGCCGGCAACACTAGGCAGGCTGCTGCCGCCACCACCGCCTGCCCAATGGAGCAGGCGGCAACCTTCTCCGTGGGGCAGTGGGGGTTTGCATGCCTGGCGCTGCTGGCTTGCACGGCATGAGAGCCGGCAGCACCAGGTAGGCCTCTCTGCCCAACGGAGCAGGCGCCTACCTTCTCTGTGGAGCAGAGGGGGTTTGTATGCCTGTGCTGCTGGCTCGCGCAGTGTGAGAGCTGGCAGCACAAGGCAGGCTGCCGCCATCTCCTCTCTGCCCAATGGAGTAGGCGGCTACCTTCTCCATGCGGCAGTGGGGGTTTGTACACTGGCGCTACTGGCTTGCACTGCACGAGAGCCGGCAGCACCAGGTAGGCTACCACCCCCTCTCTGCCCAATGGAGTAGGCGGCTACCATCTCCATGGGGCAGAGGGGCTTTGCATGCCCGGGGCTGCTGGCTTGTGCAGTGTGAGAGCCGGCAACACTAGGCAGGCTGCCGCCGCCGCCATCTCCTCTCTGCCCAAATGAGCAGGCAGCTGCCTTCTCCATGTGGCAGTGGGGGGGTTGCATGCCTGGCGCTGCCGGCTTGCACGGCACGAGAGGTGGCAGCACCAGGCAGGCTGCCGTCCCCTCTCTGCCCAACAGAACAGGCAGCTACTTTCTCCATGGGGCAGAGGGGGGTTTGCGTGCCTGGTGCTGCTGGCTCGCACAGCATGTGAGTGGGTGCACACAGCATGAGAGCTAGTGTGAGCAACGCTGAAGAACTGGAAATTATGCTTTAAAGAAATACAATATAAGGATATCAATATAGTAGCATTACTTATATAGATCTCTCCCTCTGCTCTTAGGTTAGAAGTTGTTAAGCTTTACATTCCTTAGTTAATTACCTAGCCAAGCAGCCCCTCAGTATACAGTGCTAATTTACTGTTAGATATTAGGGGAAGATAAACCGCTTTCCAATATGGCAGAGATAGCCATAAACAAACCCTTGAATGTCTAAACACTCCCGTCCTTGCCTTCCTGGCCTCTCAGGAACTTGATGACCTTACTGTTGTTACAAGAAGTACCATAAACAAGGTGATAGCCGGAGCAGCCAGGATGCAATAGATAACTGTTCTCACATTCACTTGGTTTAGAAATGCGCTGCTTGGGAACTTGTACCAAATGTTTGACGTGGGATAATTTGTTGCAACCCTAAATCTTTTGCAATGTATGTGACTCTGCTTTGATGTACCCTAAAGAGACCCTTTAAAACCCCGGACCTTTCGCCAGTTCGGGGCAGCTCTCATTTTAGGTGGGACCTGTGCTGGCTTAGAAATAAACTCTGCTTTTATTCTGAGTAAGACTTTTGTCTGTGATTGGGAACCTTTGCCTCTCTTTCTTCCCTCTGGCTTGAGGGGAGAAGAGTTCCCTTGCCCCTTGGCCTAGGTGGCTGTAACGGAAACTCTAGATAGAGAGGCAGCTCTATTATAATAATAATAATAATAATTCTAATCTGAATCTTGCCAACACTGGCAGCACCAAACAGGCCGCCGCCACTCCCCCCTCTGCCCAACGGAGCAGGCAGCTACCTTCTCCATGGGGCAGAGGAAGTTTGTATGCCTGGTGCTGCTGGCTCATGCAGTGCGAGAGCTGGCAGCACTAGGGAGGCTGCTGCCGCCGCTGCCGCCTCTGTGCCTAATGGAGCAGGTCGGAGCAGGTCGTTGTGGGGCAAAGGGGTTTTTCATGCCTGGTGACCTGGCAGCATGAGGCAGGCCACCGTCACCATCCCCTCCCTACCCAACAGAGCAGGTGGCTGCCTTCTCCATGGGGCAGAGGGGGTTTTCATGCCTGACAATAAATATTTATCCTGTTTGGCATTTGACCTAAAGCGTCTTTTGAGTTTTGGCCCCCTGTGCGATTGAGTTTGACACCCCTGGTCAACAGCATCATAGTGATTTTATCTTGTTTCAATGTTAAAACCATATGAATTCATGAGGATCCGTTTAAAATCATCTGGAATTGACTTTTACCCAGTCCCTTAACCTCACTGGATTCAGTGGGACCTACTTCCAAGTACACACAATACATAGGATCGGCTAGTTGTCACAAAATATACCCGTACCACAAACGCACATATAGGACTCGCCAATGTTCCTACAGGAGTTCAGGACGCATCACCTGAACAACTCCTCCTACTCTTGCTCACGTGCCCTTTGTATTTCGTTCTTTGATCCCGCGAAGCTGCGGCGAGCGTCGGCATTTTGTCCCTTGCGGAATTCCCTCCTTCAGGTGCCTGCCCGTTGCTATGGCATTTTTCTGCCATAGAGAGCAGCAACGTTCGGGGCTAGACAGTGTCGAAGGCCGTCGTAGCGAAATTGGAGTCGCGGCCTTGCTAGGCCTTCTAATGAGAGACTGAGTGAGATAGGCGAGGCCACTAAGCTCGTTCGTTGCTCGTTGTAGGGAGCTGCGAGGCCTCGCTGGACGCTTTTTTTCCTCCCCCGGCCCTGCCGCCGCCGCCTCCTGCCGCCGCTTCCCTCAGTTCCGAGACGGAGGCGGCGGGGGGCAGCAGTGGCGGTCGGTCGTGCTCGGAGCAGGAGGCGCCGCTGGGAAAGATGGCGGGGAACGGCGCGGGCTTTGCTGGTGCGGGGAGCGGGGAGATCATCCAGCTCAATGTCGGGGGCACCAGGTGAGCCTGCAGTGGTGGTGGTAGCATGTATTGGTGTGTGTGTGTGTGTGTGTGTGTGTGTGTGTGTGTGTGTGTGTGGAGTCCTGGCCGGGGAAGGGGGATTGGGCTTACTTCAGAAAGGAAACTCCTTTGACCGACATTAAAATGAACGGGCAGGGGGACTTTCTGCCGATTGAAACTGAGTTTTCAGCCGTGCTGTTTGCTGAATTAAAGGCGGGAAAAAGGACTCGCTTTAGAAATAATCAATTTCATGGCTTTATCCATTTAACTCCAGCAATAGGTGGGGTCATTTTTCAGAAACCAGTAATTTTTTCTCACGTATAGACATTCGGCTTCAGTTCTTCTAAAGCAGGGACCCGTTGTTGCTGTGGACCATTTATGTGAATTCGGGATCCCCGTAAACGTGTACGCAAAGGGTGTGAATAAAAATCTACCCTTAACATGTCCTTAGTACCTTGGCAATACAGTGGGATGGTTTAGGGCTCAGCAGGTGCAACTAAAGCAGTTCTGAGCGTGCAGCCAATAAACCATAGAAGCTAAAAAGCCAGTATGATATAATAGTGTGTTGGATCTGGGTTCAAATAATCGCTCTAAAATTAGGGTTGCAAAATATCTGGAGATTTGGAAGGGGGGGGGCCTGAAGAGAGCAGGACTTGGGGAGAGGATAGACTACAGTGGGATATAAGTATAATATCATAGAGTCCACCTTCCGAAATAGCTGGAGATCTCCAGCCAGCCCTTGGAGGTTGTCAACCCGGTCTGCAACAAAAGCTTGCTACGTGATTGGGTCAGTCACACACCTACCTCACAGAGTAATTGTGAGGATAAAAAGGGGGAGAGGAGAATTATGTATGTACACTGATCTGGGTCCCCAGTGTGGGAAAGAATGGGTATAAAAAGTAAGTAATTATATATAAAATTCCAGTGCTGAAAAATAACTGGAAATATGCTGTCATGAGACAACCTGTATTGTGTAGATGACGAAAAATGCAGGATTTGTTAAAAATTTGTTACTTTCCTATTTTTTAAATTGGCAAGTATATTTTAAAAACTCTTAACATGTACAAACAACATGTATGTATGTTCCTTTAAAAGACATTTAAGTCAGACCTTAATCTTACAGATTGCTGCATCAGCCTATTTTAAGACTGTTTCTGCTTATATAAGTACATTGTTTGTACTTGATCAGAGACTTGTATGTATTATACTTTAATATTAATGTCTGAATGTAAGATCAAATTGGGAAAAAATCACAGTTACAAGGTTGGAAGGACACTTTTGAGCAAGCTAGGAATTGAACCTTCTGTGTACAAGACCAAAGAGAGGAAGAATCTTACAAAGCATGTAACAGATTATGTCTTGCTTACTTTCAGAAATGTTATATAGTAGGATTGTTATGGTTATCCAAGAACTCTGGCTTTTAGGGATTTTCCAGTCAGCAAGGGACCCTGCCCATGTTACTGGCAATAGCTAATTTAGTAACTTTGTTGAGGTTTTTAGTATATGGTCAGGACTGAATAAATCTCAGATCATTAACCTCTAAACAATTTCTGTACTGTAGGGGCACTTTCTTTTTGCATATCTCTTGTTATATGATTGGACAGATAATGAATTCTTGCCTGGTAAGTCTCCCTACACAAAATTGTAACAGTATATTTAAAAGGCCAATAATGCATTTGCAAACGGAATTACATAATTCTGTGCCCATTGATTTCAGTGGACCTAGAAGGATGTTCAGGATTGCACTGCAGGTGTTTTAAATACTTTAGATATATTCTCTGAGTCAATCTAATATCATTTAGACATATACCGTTTCCAGAATCTTTAAAGCCATGAAAAAGGTTGTGCCATTTTTTTAAAGAGTAGGACCTCCAAGGAAAGGTAAAACTGTTTTATTAAATCGAAATAAAATAGAAATAAAAGATGTGGATATTAATTGGAAACACAATTTCAAATATAGCACTACATTATTATGGCATTGAAACTTATTTTAATATAAGAATGTAAATGGAGGTTGAAAGTAACTCACAGCAGTAAAAACAGCAAAGACAGCAATCAGGGAAAATCGTTGAAGTATGACTATTTAACGGAACATGGCTAGGTATATAACATATAAAAATACCTTAATGGTTCTGTAAAAAAATCAGCTTTGGTAAAAACAGAAAGCAATGGAGAGAGAATCCCACAGATGTGTCATGCTGGGAAACGGTCCTCTGAAGAGAATAACAATTTTGATTGTATATTGCTGTGTCCAAAGAGACTCCATTTTGTTTTTTGGAAGAGTTTATACAAAATCTTATTTGTTTTTCACACAGCCTAGTTGCAGGTGTTTGTAGATAGAGATAGGCTGGACTATCAAGGTCAGATTTCTCATTACAAGCATGGAGTCATCTCCAATTATTTTCAGCTGGATTCAACTGGTCAGCAATAGCTGTAATTGAAAATTTAAAAAGGGCAGGGTGACTTGCTCATCTTCCAGAGTGTTCTCACCTACTGGATATTTAATTGGTTAATTGGCAATTCTTTGGTGTAGCCTGTTTATGCCATAAATCAATCTCATCAGTATTAGCAGCCATCTTTTCTTTGTCTTTGGTCTTTTTCACCTCTACTTTGTCTGAAGAGCTTCGCCTACGCACCATTTTCTAGCCAGTATTTCTTTTAGTACTAAGCGTACTGTTTTTTGAGTGCTTGCATATGCACCTTATGATTTTATATTCATTGCGTATTTCTTAAAGTGATTATTTCCCAGCCTTCTTTTTAAATACAAATATTTAAAATTCACTTTGTGTTTCTAAGTACTGGTTCAGAACCCAGGACTTGACATTGCTACCACTTTGACAAACTGGCACCTCACCCTCTTGAAGATGAGAGAATGTACAAGAGCGTCTTTGATATAAAGTAAAACTGGTTGCCAGGACTGTAGGGGACAGGCAGCCCTTAAGATACCTTGGTCCCAGACTTGACAGTAGAGCTTCTTAAACCCTGGAAAGATAAAGTTTCCTCTCCCCATATTGCCCCGGTAGGCCCCTCCGCTCCTCGGAGGAGGACCTACTCGTGATCCCTGGCCCAAAAATGATCAGGCTGGCCTCGACGAGGGGCAAGGCCTTTTCAGCCCTGGCCCCCATCTGGTGGTACAGGCTCCCCAGGGATATCAGGGCCTTGTGGGACTTACAGAATTTCCGCAGGGCCTGCAAGACGGACCTGTTCCGCCAGGCGTTTGGCCAGCCTGGTTAAAAATACATCTACCATGTCATCTGGCCTCCCGTGGGCACAAGGGGGGAGGGGGGTAGCCAGACGCCATCCAGATTTTTAAATGGGTTCTGTTTTTATGTAATTGGTATTTAAATTATGTTTTAATGTATGTTTTAACCTTGTTGTGAACTGCCCTGAGCCTTCAGGGGGAGGGCGGTATATAAAATTAATAATAAATAAATAAATAAATAAAATTATCTTTAATGGCTTAGTTTTTAAAACGATTACAGACATTTCAGCTCTAGTACCCTTTTTTAAATTGTAGGAAAATAAGATAAAAATAAGTCGTAAACATTGTGTAAACAAGAAGACTTTAATTGTCCCATTTTAGATGGCTCATGTTGCAAATATTGTGTAGAAACAGGACAGAAAAATCTGCAGCGACTTTAGGAAGTATTGTATGCACCACGAACATGTTCCTTTTTTACGCTGCGTTCATTTCTGTGGAGAAAAAATTATCTGCCTCTTGCCTGGGAATATTGAAGGTAGCTGAAAGAACAAGGGGTTGAATCTTTGTGTGTGTTTCTATAGTGTGTACTTAATATTATTGCATAGATGTTATGTTTGAGGGAGTAAAGGTAGGCAAAACTGAAGATATTGGTCTATAAGAGACAATATTTTATAAAGGCTTTTTCAGTTTTCCCCAAGCCTACAATTTTTCCACTGGAAATTTTTTGAAAGCCCCCCTCAATTTGTTCTTTTAGCCTGGGCCTTTATAGATCTAGTACTGGCTCCATTTTGCAGTGCTGGGATTGCACAGGTATGTTTATATATACCGGTAGGTGTATATGTGTGAGGATTTACAAATGGTAGCAGACCAAATCCTAACTTACCCCAGGCTTGTCAGAGTGTGGGAGCTAAGCAAGTTTGGCCCTGGTTAGTACTTAGATGGCAAGGAATTCTGGGATTACTATGTGAAGGAAGGGCGATGGCAAAGCACCTCATCACTTGCCTGGAACACCCTGAGGATGGGGTCATCATGCAATTTGCCAGCAGGTTCTTCTTTAAAAAAAAAACAATGACTTGTCTAAGGCTTTATGCAGGTTTCTGACTGAGGAAGGGATTTTAAAAAAATCTTTCAGTGCATATTCTTAACTGTTAGGCCTATCTTAGCTCTCAAGAAGACAAAATGGGTACAAGTATGTTTTTACACTGATTTCCAACTGAGTGGTGGGGACTGAAAAATCAGATAATGATTAAAAACCCATTCAGATGTTTGTATGGCATCTATGGGATAAGATCTGTGAATTTTTCACAAGGTAAAATGGTGAACTGCTAATATGGCACATGTTATATCCATTCTATGGTAGGTACTTGGCAGCATAGATGTCTAAAAGTACTGTACTCTCTCTTTCTTTGCTTTGAGCATAGCTATGATGGAACCGAGAACAGGATGATAAACATGTTAGGTGACTTACAAAGTTGTCTAGTTATAAGATATTTTTATATTAATCTGGAAAACAGTGTTGCTGCTTTTCAGACTGCTCCCTAGAGATCTTATAGTACAATGGATAGAAATGTGGCTAAACGGGTGATGGGGGGGAGGGGGGTAAGCAAAATGTTAGAATTGACAAGGAAGCCTGTTTACTGTTGGTACTCCTTTGGTGTGTTCAAGCCAGAGCAGAAGGGAACTGAAGATCTTAAAACTTTGTAAATTTTGTGCAGGTACATTTTCACATGTGTCTGACATTTTGCACTTTGCTTGGCTTTCAGTGCATCCGCATAAATCACTAGGTTAAAAATTGTCATTTTAGATTAGATTAGATATTTAATTTATATACCGCCCTCCCCCGGAGGGCTCAGGGCGGTGCACAGCATAATAAATGAACAATACGTGATAATACAACAGGAAGTAAGCAAAACAACAATATCAATTATACAAGCCCCACATGAACCAACAGTTCAATAAATACTTAATCATTATATATCAGGTTAACAACTTAGAACAATTAATAGCTTATAACAACATCTGCAAACAGCATAATAATAACAAAATACAAACATAATAGCATAATATGCCATGACAACATGACAATAATACAATAGCAATGTTAATATAATATCCTAGCAGCCTATTTTGGAGATCATTTGCCAATTCTGCAGCAATGGTTTCAGTATTTTCTTTTTGCAGCCAGAAGGCTGGATTTTCTTGTATTAAAGTTGAAAATAGCAGAATTTCATAAGCTGAATTGTACTTTTACTGCTGGTGTTGGTTCATAATATAACTGACTGGGGACTGAAGGGTCAGACTGGGTTGCAGTCTCTGTAAATCTGTGTAAACCTTTGCGCAGGTCACTAGCTGTGACTTTGATGGGATTTGTCCATGGTTATGTATGCCCTGATCACATCCAACTTAAATTACTGTAATGTTCTCTGGGTGAGACTCCTTATGAAGGCAGTTTGGAAGCTTTATTTAGGACAAAGTGGCATTGAGATTGTTGACTGACCCGAATTACAGAGTATGTATTCTCACCAATTTTAAAAGGGTTATGTGAGCTGTCTCTCTCTGAGCCTAATTCAAAGTGCTAAATGGCTTGTGGTCAGATGGAGTCTGCTTGCTCCAATATGAGCTTACCTGTTGTCTGAGGTCATATTTGGAAACCCTGTACTGTGTGCTGCCTTTTTCTGAAATGTGGTGGGTGGCCCCAAGAAAGACTCTCTCTATTACAGTGCTTTGATTATGGAACATGCTCCCCATATCTATTTTTACCCTTGATACAGGGTCAAAACTCATTTGTGAGGTGTAAAGTTTTCAGATGCTAATTTAGCCAGTTATAGAAATTGCTTACAAATCTCTGAAAAGGTGTCTCTGTTTGGCAAAATATTTTAATTATTTTAAATGTTTGCAGAATTAATGGATTTCATCATGGAAGAGGTTTCACTTTGGATATGCTGTCTTTTCTCCCCTGTGGGTTGGAATTCTCTTTTGAGAATTTGATGAGATTCAGGTCACTGACATAAAAAAGAATTTTTCTTCAGTACTATATACATATCATTTCCCCTTTTTAAAAGTTATTAAACATCCAAAGCATAACAGTTGTACTGAATATGAAAAACTAATCCCTATATTTATAGTAGTATTGCTTGAATAGTACAGTTACTCTCATAATACAATTTTGCTATAACATTTAATGTGGTATATAGTTGCTTATTAAGCAGAATGTTCATGGTGGAACTTTGTCTCAGATGAAGCAGCCTCAATCTCTGGCAGTCAGTTAAAAGCACTATTAGTGGCTGGTGTGAAAGACTTCTACCTGCAGCTCTGGAGAGCCACTGCCAGTCAAACAATGCAGATTTTGATGGATCAGGTGTCTGATTCAGTATATGGCAGCTTCTGTGGGCTAGATAGTATGGTAAAAAGGAAATTAAGATAGTCCCCTATGCATGAACCAGGTCAGTACTGACTCAGGGAGTGATAGCACATCACAATGACGTTTACTAGGCAGACTGTGTTTACGGGGTGGTTTACATGGCCTTCCCCAGTCATCTACACTATACCCTAGGCAAGCTGGGTACTCATTTTACCAACTTTGGAAGGATAGAAGGCTGAGTCAACCTTGAACCAACTGTCTGAACATGACCTCCGTTGGGATTGAACTCAGGTCATAAGCAGAGCTTTGGCTACAATACTGCAGCTCACAATTCTGTGCCATGGGGTTTCCTGGATAGTATGATGCCTTTATACAATTCTGTATTACTTGCACTCCTGGATAAGTTCTCAGTTGCTGTTTACTGTGGGATAAATGGCAACATAACAATTAGTTTCTATATGTTTATACAATGCTCAGAGTTTATGGTTGTTCATAGTCTAGTTTTACATTAATGTTATTTCAAGAAAAGAGGTTTGTAATAACAGGTGTTTAATTGGTAAATGAACAACATCATAATCACTGATGTACTGTTAAAAATAATTGACACAATTATCATCCTTGCTATGCCATAATTCTAGTTATGGACATGTGAGGATATAGCATTTTTTAAATAAACTGAACATGGTGTCCCACTTATTGGTAAGCCAAAAATTGTCCACAGAGAGTAGACCCTTGTTAGCCTTGAAGGTTCAGAGCAGCTTAGCTTTCTTATAGATGTTAGTTTGTTGTTAATATAATATAAATTTCAGATTGTAAACTCTTGCTACTCCACAGTCTCCATTCACTTTTTTGGAGTTTGTGTAGGAATTCTGCAGGATCTTGTTAGCCAAAACATGCGATTAAGCTGGAGAAAAAATATGCAGGTATGAAGAGCAAATGTTGCTTTTCTGAGAAATTTCAGTTTATTACATCTCTATGTTCAGAGCCTTTTCTTTTTTTCTAGCAGCTGGGCCTAGCAATAACCACCTGGTGACTTGATACTACTTGACTTGAAGGACTCCACCAGCCTTGGCAGTTTCCCACTGTTCAACAGCCACCCTATGAAAGCCAAAGGGTTTCAGGATAGGGTCTGGGGAACACAAGTTCAAATTTCTGTCTTGCTGTGGAAGTTCACTGGGTGATTATGGATCAGTTACAAAATGTAACAAATGGGGGCAATGTGTATACCAGGAATATAAAATGAGACACTATGCCCACTGGCAACAATGGTATTACAAAGGAGATAAAGTGCAGTGCAATTTTATAGTGACAGGTGCTCTAATATCCCCATTAGGTGTCATGTCAATACAGCACTGTTAATTCAGCTATAGACTGTTGAGGAGGTAGTGCAGGAGTAACACCAGAATGATGTGAGTTTTCTTAATTGTTTTTGGGTTCTGTGTAGATGTTTTGTAGTACTTTAAACATCTTTTGTTATACTTAAACATTTACATTCATACTTATTATATTTAAACTATTCATAGACTTCATAAGTTATAAGCAGGAATTACAGTCTACCACTGAGGAAGTCTTTGCAAAAACACGACTTATAAACCGTGGACTGCATTTTGGTTGGTGCCAGAAAAACAACCTGGTGGCTGAAGCCATGAAAACAGACTATTCATGACTCATGTAGTGAGCCAATTAAGTGCTGCAGGTTTTGTTTAGACTAAAAAACGGTTGTTATCTTTACACTGCTTATACTCCTTTTTAGGAATTACCATCTCTAAAAGTCAGGAGATATCCCATTTGTTAGCTAAATTATATCTCTTTCTGGTAGGTACAAGGCCACCATGTTCTTGTAATGTTTGTGTAATGTTTTTGATACGTGTAACACACGTTTATATTAGAGCGCCTATTACAAAATGTTAACAAATGTGGGCAATGTGTATACCAGGAATATAAAAAGACACTTTGCCCACTGGGTATATTAGAGCACCTGTCACTATTAGAATTGCACTGCACTTTATCTCTTTTGTAATACCATTGTTGCCAGTGGGCATAGTGTTTCATTTTATATTCCTGATTATGGACCAGTCACATACTTTCAGCCTAATTTACCTCACAGAGTTGTGCAGATAAGGAGGAAGATTGAAGAGTAATGTAAGCTACTTTGATCCCCATTGTGGATGAAAGTGGTGTAAAACCCATACCCTATGTAATTTGCTAAGCATCTACCAATCACTGCCTTCTGATTAACCATCCACCAGTTGTTTCATAGAACTCAGTTCTGTGCACCCATTGTTACGAGGGCTGTCCCTCGCATTCCAGCCACTCCCCCGCCTGCCTTCCCCCAACTTAGCAGCAAGCCCAGCCAGAGCACTGGAAAGCTGCCCTTCTTGGTGGGCCCGCTACCTCTCTCCCCACTGCGACCACCCTTCTGCTGTTCCCCTGCCCACCCTCAAACCACTCCATCCCCACTGAGCAATGGCGCCTTGCCGCCCACTGCTCCACCGGACCCAAGATTACTCTCCCCATTTTCCCCACCCCCAAAAACTGACACTGCCCATCAGAGTGGCACCTTCTTGCTATCTGCTACTCCACTGGCCCTGATACCATCCTCCCGGGTCCCCCAGCTGCCCTCCCCTCTGCCCTAAAACCCAACCCTGGCCTGGCAGAGAAGGCACACCAAGCTGCCCTCCCACCAGGCATTTCACCTACCTCTCATTCCCTCAGACACCCTTCCCTGCACCAAAAACCCACCTGGCCTTGCTGTGTGGGGCCCTGACCTCCTCCCACCACAGCAACCCACCTGTGAGGCCTGATGTGGCAGCACAGGTAGCAGTAGCAGCAGAGTGGCGGTGGAGTTCCAGAGCAATCCTGAAGTGAGTGCAGTGGGGTGGCTGGAGAAGTGCCAGGAGAAGCACCAGGGGTGGCGAAGGCAGGCAGTTAGGAAAACCTGCCACTAGCCTGCCCTGTCCCCTGCCTGTACTCTTCCACCCCCTTGTATACAGCCCATTTCATTGCAGAATGAAATGGGCTTTACTGCTAGTGAAATAAATAAATAATTATAACTAAACATGGGAGGCAGATAAAGGTAGGTTGGTGAATGGCTGAGAACAAGAGAATGAGACAGGTGAAAGGGGAGGATATAGGGGTTGACAGGAGGAGGGGAAATGAAATAACGTGGGTAGCAGGAATACAGGGCAATACGTGGTATCTTCCCCAAGTCCTTGAGGGTTCCCTACCATGCAAGTAGACTAGCCAGCAGCACACAACTGGGCAACAGTTTTCCTTGATAGAGACTGCCAGGGGTGGAAGAGCTTAAAGATACAAGGCCAGAAAAGGGTAGGTTAGTTGTTGCATGGGAAGAACGTACAGTTGCCAACTCCAGGTTAGGCAATTCCTGGAGATTGGTTGCAGGGGGTGGGGTAGAGCCTGGGAAGGGTGGAATTTGAGGAGGGGAAGGACCTCATAGGGGTATAATTGAATATACTCCATCCTCAGAAACAGCCATTTCCTCTATGGGCACCAGAATTGCCAACTTCCAGGTGGGAACTGGAGATCATCTGGAATTACAACATTTCCAGTTGACAGAAATCAATTCTGCTGGAAGAAGCCGGATTTAACAAAGAACTATGGAATAAGAGAATAAGAAGAATGAATCTCCTGCTGCTTGCATAAAATAATCAATAGAAAAGGGGGGAGGGGGGAGAAAATGGAAAAATGTATAGATGAAATGAAGATATTGATTGTAACAAATGTATGAATATTCTATACAATAAAAATTATTTTTTAAAAAAGAAATCAATTCTGCTGGAACAAATGGTGTTTTGAAAGGTGAACTCTGTGGCGTTATGCCCTGCTGATGAGACTTCCTTCTACAAACCTCCGTCCCCCTGGCTCTACCCCCAAATCACCAGGAATTTCTGATCCTGGAGCTGGCAGCCCTATGGAGAAACTAATCATGGAGGTTGGGTAATCTGTTGTAATTCCAGGTGATCTCCAGGCTCTGCCTGGAGGTTGACAACCATAGAAGGAGAGATGGAAGCAGAGAAAAGTGAGTGTCTATGGGGCTTTCAGGAAAGGTAAAAAGGAAATAGAGGGGGAGAGGGGAATGAGATGTACATGCAAGCCCTTTCAGGTTCCCTGTGATGTAACCTGGATATGATCAGCATGAATTGTCATTACTAGATTACATTTTTTGACATAAGACTCTATGTGCCTTGTGGCAAAACGGGCTTACTTTGCCTGGCAGGCCCTATTCTGCTCTGTGCAGTCTCCCAGGGGTTGCCAACATTTCCTGGGGAAGGCTACCTTTCTCTCTGGGTAAACCTCTGCCACCACCTGATTAGTTGATGACTGCACGCTGGGGAAGATCAGGAGTCCCCAGCTTCCTTTCCAACCGTGAAGCCTCAGCTTGGTCCCCCTCTCTGGGTTCCACAGGGTAAATTGGAGACCCTGGAGGAAAAGCAGCTTAGCCTTCCTCTCTCTCCTCCTACTTAGATAGCGCCAAGACAGTGCAGCATTTGTGGTACAGAAAACTGTTCTCCACATCTAAGGTTTAAAAAGCATTTATTAAAAATAAAAGTCACAAGTATCTTTTAACACTGCACCAGATTGAGCAAGGGTTTCCAAAGCAAAGGCGATATAAACGCAAATCCCCTGCCCGTATCTCTTAACATACCCTAGCTAGGAGTTGTTGAACATAGGGTAAGCATGTAAAACTTAGAAGGTTTCAATTCTCAAAGAGTTCACATTACCTGACTGAGCTCATGGTCCAAAAATGGCTGCTGCTTTCACAGCCCAGGCAAGAGGTCTGCTCCCCAGCAGAAGGAAAGAGAAGAGACCTCACCCCTCCCCCACCCGGCAATTTATCAGATCCCAGACCCCACCCTCCTTTGACCTGGCCAGGCTGGATCAAGATATCTTTTCCCCCTAGGTCAGAAAGCACTTCCTGATGTTTCTCTGGAATTTCTAAGTCCTCCAAATTTATCATACCTGATGGGAAGAGTGGAGAAAAAACAGAAAGGGGGGGGGGGAGCCATTTCTCCACATGCCCCTGTAAAGGTCAGAGCCTCCAGATCAAGAATTCAGCAGCAGCCCCAATCTGTGAACCTGTTCCTTTATGAGGATTTCAACCCCTTCAGGATAGAATGACTCCTCAAATACTTTTGTCATTGGCCAATAGCTCCTCAGCCATATCTGGTTTGAGCTTCAGTTTATTGGCCTTCCGCCACCCCACCGAATTTTACTGGATAATTTATGTTAAAGACATTTCAATAATGATAACAAAGTATAAGATTTTTAGAATTACCCAAATGTCTGAGTCTGGTTCAGCTAAAGATAGTCCAAGGTTCCATTTAAAATAAAGAACTTGCTTTGTTTCACTGCTCTCAGTGGATATCTCAATGATCTTTAGTGGAACTGGGCCCTTGACGATTGTTTTCCTTAGTAAGTTAGTTTGTTTGTTTGTTTAGAAGACAGTCTTTAGAAGACAGTCTTGTCTTTAAAGGCTTCCCTGTTATTATTTAATCTGCTCTGTAGCTTGACTTCAGAGAGGAACTTTGAATAAACAGCTTGGATATGGCAGCTTTCAGATATAGATTAAATACTATATTGGTTCATTGTAATTTTGTTTTTAAGTTTGAGTTTCCTTAGCCACAAAAGAAACTACTTTCTAAAATATTTCTGCAGATTGTGTTTTTTCCCCAAAGGCTGATGGAAAAGAACTATATAACTGCAATATTTCACTTCTAATTTTTGTCTTCTAGATTCAGCACTTCAAGACAAACACTAATGTGGATTCCGGATTCCTTTTTCTCCAGGTATTTTGTTGCTGAAACTCTTGCATTTTAGTTCAGCAATAAGTGTTAAGAGAAATTACTTCTGTGTGACCTTCAAATAAGTGCATTTTATTGTTTTTTGGTAACTATACTGAGAGAATGGAGGAGTACGTCCGTGGGAGGGGAGATGATAAACTACTGAAAGCTTTTGTTTGTCATCAGCAGACAGTTCCAAGCATTCTAGCTTCTTTCTCATGAATTCTTGTTAAAATTATCTGGTCTCGGCAACTTAGATGATTTAGTTTTAAACTATTAGCTTTGTGTTCCAGCGGTGTGTTTTTCATAGTTTCTTTACCAAAATAAAAGGTGGGAGAGGAACTTCCCCAGCTTTTCAATCCTGTATACATTCTTGTTGGAATTTACTGCTTTTTATTTGTAAAAGGTGATCTAGTGGTTCTGTTGCAATCTTCCATATGTTTACTGTTCTGACAAAATAGTTGTCATATTGTTAACAGTACCTAGTTCCCAGTTTTTATTTTAGGCCTTGAAAGTGTCTTACTTTGTTGTTCTTACTCTGTTCTGTGTTCTTCTTGAAACATTTGAGTTATGGCCTGTGCTACTAGGAGGCAGCATCAGAGGAAGGCAAAGGGTTACGGCTCAGTAGCAGATCATCTGTTTGGCATACAGAACTGCTCAGGTTCAATCCCGGGCATCTCCAGTTTAAAACTGCCAGGTTGTAGGTAATGTTAAAGACTTCTGCCAATGACTCTAGAGAACTCCTGTCACTCAGACTAGATAGTACAGTCTTTGATAGGCCTGTGGTCTGATTTAATTTGGATGTAAGGAAAATAATATTATTTTAAAAGAAAGGAATGCTATGGTAGCTTTTATTAGGTTGGGGTGGACTTGGCTTTATGGCTATGTTTTGAATGATATGTTGATTATGTATATGAGGAAAGACAGGTATAAAAGCTTAAACAAAATATATGAGATGGGGAAAGACCTCTGTTTTCATTTTACGGCTTGTGTTCATGTGTGTGAAAGGTGGGGTAAGATGGTATTTAGCAATGTTCGCTGATTAATTAATTAATTTGGGGTCAGTAAAATTAATCTGGGGTCAGTAAAAAATCAGTTTAGACCTACAGGTTGTTTCAGTTAATAATGTTCTCAAGCCTGGTTTGGCAAAATTTAGCAAATCCTGTGTTTGAGGATAGACTTACAGTAGAGAATCATACACAGCAGAGAATGTTAATTTTATTTTCCCATACCGGCTAATACCCTGCACAGGTTTTATGAGGAAAACTGCAAGGTTTGGAATCTTGTAATTCTTTCACATCTTGTAGTTTCCACCCCCTTTTCAAGATAAGCTTTCACTTATTTTTGTTGTTTTTCAGTTTGTTAAGTGGAAGAATTTCCACACTGAAAGATGAAACTGGTGCTGTGAGTAATTTGCTTTAATTCCTTGGGATATTAATATTGGATTTAATATATGTATATAGAGTATGCAAATATACAAGATTTAGGATTTCTAAACAATTGAAGCAAGCATGACAGTAATATGTAATATCTGTACCTAGTTTCAGGTATTAGCTTGTTTTTTATAGTTTAGCCAATTATAAGACTATGAGAATATTTATTTATTAATGTTATTTATAGTCCACCTTTCTCCTTGAGACTCAAGATGGATTACACTTTATAAGTCAATGCAGTCAGTAGAATGAGACTTCTAATAATCAATGTTAAAATATCAAAGTGGAAGTTTAAAGCCAAGTAAAATCTGGAACAAAGATGAATCAAAGCACAAACCTTAACTTGGCATATTAAACGATGCAGAAATATTACATAATAGTTAATGTATATTGTGACATGTAGTATAGTCTGTTTCTGTTTATTAAGACATTCTTTTTGAGTTGTTCGTTATAATGTCAACCTGAATAATTCAGTTTTGTGTAATTTGCAAAATGCCCGGAGAGTGGGAGCCTTCCAGACCTATTCAGGCTGGTCATTCCATAAGGTGGGGGCCAAAACAGAATGCACAGGAATGGCCATCTTATGGGATGTTTGTGAAAGCCTATGACGTGCCAGTGAAGGCTGCAAAGTAGAGATTCTGTGCATCCTGCATTGTGACTGCAAGCTCTCACTTAGCACAGTTATTCAGTGTGGTTCGTTCTTTGACTTCCCTGCTGACTGGATCTAAAATGGATGATTTGGCACCTGTCTGTGAGACTTTTGCAAGCTTTTTTGCGGACAAAGTTTTTTTGCTCCACCGTGACCTCCCACTGCCCATTGAAACAGTAAGAGAATGGGAGACCCCTTGGCCATCTTCTGGTCCTGTATTGGGCCACTTCAATTTGCTCTCCCCATCTGAAGTTGACAGAGTGCTTGCATCTGTAAGATCTACCACTTGCTCTCAGGACCCATGTCTTTCCTGGCTGGTGAAAAACTTTAAAAATGCAAGAAGGGACTGTTTTGTGTAATTTGCAAAATGTCCAGAGAGTGGGAGTGTGTAGTATGTACTGTCACAATGTTTTGAGTGGGTTCGCTTTAATTAGATTATTAGGGTTGAGCATTACTGAATATATTCGGTAAAATTCAGATTCAGCTTTATTCAAATAGAAAATATTTGGATAAAGCGGAATCAGCTGGATCCGTATTTGGTATACACGAATATATTTGGATCCGTCTATTTGTATTAATTTTTAAGCTGTTTTTTGCTTTTTTGGCCTGTAGGGGGCACTTTTTTAAAGCTAGCAGCATCAAAATTTCAGGGTATCTTCAGGAGACTCTCCTGATGGTACCCCCCAGGTTTGATGCAGTTTGGTTCAGGGGGGTCCAATTTTATGAACCCCCAAAGAGGGTGCCCCATCCCCCATTGTTTCCAATGGGAGTTAGGAGGAGATGTGGGCTACCCTTTGAGGGTCCATAAAATTGCACCCCTGAACCAACTTCACCAAACTTGGGTGGTATCATCAGGAGAGTCTCCTGAAGATACCAGGCAATTTTAGTTCTGCTGGCTTAAAAAATGCGTCCCTGACAGCACCCCAAGGTTTCTTTCTTTAAACATTGTTTAAAGGGAGTTAAAAAAACCTAATCCACTCCTCCCCCCCAGGATTCTCTCCCTTTCGAGTCTTCCTCTTTCTTTCTCCCAAGGGCTTCTCTTGTTGGAGGGGAGCCTTGGCAATTCTCTCCCTTTCCAATCTTCATCTCTTTCTCCCAAGGGCTTCTCTCCCTTCAGCATGGCACGCAAGGAAGAGAAGCACTTGGGAGAAAGAGAGAGGAAGATTGGAAAGAGAAACACCAAGCCTTCCTTGTTTGAAGGAAAAATAACTAAAGAATCCATCCCCCTTTAAACGATCCTTGAATTCTGGCCGAATCCCGAATGCAATACAAGCCAATCAAAATTCTTTGTATTCAGATCAGCTCGTATTCAGGATTGTCGTATTCGGGCTGAATATGGCCCGAATCAGTCCTTATTCGGACATATTCAGCAGTTCGGGCCACCTGAATCGCTAAGTCTGTACATTATCTTGTGTTGTGTTATTTTATAACATATACATGACACAATAGTGCCCAAATTAAGTCTTTATATTTCTTTATATTTCCTGTTGGTTTCAGTGGGAATATGTGATTAAATCAAAGCCATTAAAGTCAACATAACTTTTAAAAAGTTCCTCATACCCAGATTCTAAAACTTATAAACAAAATTAATAAATGGAATATCCTTTGTTTGTAGATATTTATTGACAGAGATCCTGCAGCATTTGCACCTATTTTAAATTTCCTTCGAACTAAGGAACTAGACTTGCGGTAAGGAATTCTACTTTAATTCTCAATACCTTAAAAACACAAGGAGACACTGGTTACAAAACACTATTAAAACATCATTAAAAATAATTTCAAACATCCCTTCTTTTTGGGGATGTTAGAAATAGATGTGTATAAATGATAGAATCATTCACTCGTTAGCAGTAGATTTTTGCAAAACTTCTGGTTGAGTGGTGATCCTGTTGGTTCTCATAGTTTCTGTCTGGTCTTCCTTAAGCATTTGCAAAAAGATTTTCACATTCTCATGTATGAGATCTTCAATATCTCAAAGGCTGTAGTCTGGAAGCCTTGGAGATGAGAGCTATACAGCGTGTCTTAATTTCAATAGAGCTTAGGAATGCATAGCTCAGCACTCCTTCAGATTGCACAGTATTTATTCCAGGTATCTGAGAGAGACATGCTTGTTTGTGTGCCTAACTCTGGGTGGGTATTAAACTGGCCTGTTACTATCTTACTGTGTGTCCAAAAAGCTTCTCTTAGTTCTGTGATTTGCACTGACTCACAAGAGCTGCAATTAAAGTTATTAATGATAATTCTTCCTCTCAAAGAATACAGGTTTCAGTTGAGTGTCTCAGACTTTGCATTAAGTTTCTGCTTAACAGTGGTGTGAGAAATGGATTTCATTTATCTGTCAAAATCATTTGTTAACCTGAAAAAAACTTCAAAAGATGTGACTGCTTGTGTTTTATACTTTTAGGTTTTGTTCTATAAAACATAAGTGTGGTGTTCAGTTTTCTACCTTTTTTTTCTTGGCAGAGGTGTAAGCATTAATGTACTGAGGCATGAAGCAGAGTTTTATGGAATCACGCCTTTAGGTAAATATAACCCCACTGGTGTGAATTTGGTGATTAGTTTTATGGCCCTGTTTGTGAGCCAGCTGGCAGAATGGTATAGAATCACAAAGATTTTTGGATCCCTCACAGAGAACTCTGTTGTTTCTAAGTTGGCATTTAAAATCTAGAATTGTTCTTGTAAAAAACTACTAAAGAAATCCCTGATTTATTTTTCATATGTATAGTTAGTACTCAGTGCGTAACTCTTTATTTTCCAGTAAGAAGATTGCTTTTGTGTGAAGAGCTGGAACGCTCATCATGTGGAAGTGTCCTTTTCCATGGATATCTCCCACCTCCAGGTATTAGTATCTACTATTTTCTCTTGCTAACCTCAGCAAGAAAAAACTCTTGTGTGCCTTTCTGTGTCCAGAATCATGAGAGACATTTTATCTTCTTGTGGTTGGTCAAAATAAGTTTTCACAACTCTTCCATTGGATTTTTGCTATTTGTAAAGACTGTAAGGACTTGCATGGTTTCATAATGGTTGGTTACTAATTTCAGCGATAAAGCTTCAAGTCCATATCAGGTTTTTACTTCAGTGTCTGTCTGCTCTTTCTCAGGCAGATTTCAGAGTCCTTCTCCAGCTGTTGTAATGCCTATACTTCTATTACCATATATAATCATGTATGTCGATCCTCATATAAGTCGAGGCACCTAATTTTACCACAAAAAACTGGGAAAACTTATTGACTCGCATATAAGTCGAGGGTGGAAAATGCAGCAGCTACTGGTAAATTTCAAAAATAAAAATAGATACCAATAAAATTAGATTGAGGCATCAGTAGGTTAAATGTTTTGGAATATTAATTTCAAAAAAACCCCGTAAACTAGCTCTGTAAGTGGAAAAGAGGGTCAACAAAACAATATGGTCTCAACAATAACTTTAAAAGTACAAAAACCTTAGCTCAACCAGCAACCAAGCTAAAACACAAGAGTTAAAATAATTCAAAACTGGATTTTTGGTCAGGGGAAGAATGTTTATGTTAGCAGCACCAACATTTCAGAGTATCTTTAGGAGACCCTCCTGATGATACCACCCAGGTTTGGTGAAGTTTTGTTCAAAATGTAGCCCCATCTACTATTAGCTCCCATTAGAAACAATGGGGGATGGGGCACCCCCTTTGGGGGTCTATAACTTTGGACCCCCTGAACCAAACTTTACCAAACTTAGGTGGTATCATCAGGAGAGTCTCTTGAAAAATCCCTGAAATTTTGGTGCCGCTAGTCTAAAAACTGCGCCCCCTGGTGGCCGACAAATAAAAGCCCTAAAAGATTTTTTAAAATACACCTCACTGGCGTATAAGTCGAGGGGGGCTTTTTCAGCACAAAAATTTTGCTGAAAAATTCAACTTATATGCAAGTATATACGGTATAAGCATTCTTATCAGAATTTTGGTCTGGTATAGAAATCAGCAGATCCTTTCAAGAGGGACATAATATTGGAATAGTTGCAGTAGTCTGAAGACTGAAATTCTGCTTTGAAATTCAGGCTTCAAACTAAGTTGTGGACATTCCTGTAATTTCTGCTGCAGGTGATGATGTATTGTCTTTCTCAGTTTACAGAGAGCTAATAAAGTAAATAAACTAAGGGGCTGTGGAAAGTGCAGTATCATGATATTTCCACTGAAAGTTTTGGTAACTATAAAAGGGCTCAGTCTCAAGGCTTCCATATTTTGTTGTAGTGCTGGTACTTTCACTAAAGTCATTGCAACCTATAAGCTGAAGACTTCTGTTTGGCATTGATTATTTTGGTGTTTATAAGTCATTGTTCAGTACAATTGTAAATCAGAGTGGGGATTAATATTTCAATGAACATTCACATTTACTAGCACTGAATGCATGGTTGTCTTCATTGAAGCTAAATAGAAAAAACCTGGATATATATATCTCCTTTTTGTTTTAGGCATTCCAAGTCGTAAGATCAGCAGTTCTGCAGGGGCATCTGCTGATAATAGAATACCTCAGACCAGTCCTGACAGTGAAGCCCGAGGAGTCAGTATACAGCCCTCACTTGCTGGTACTGGAGAGGATACGGTCAGGCTAGGTGAGAAAAGAACAATTTGTTTAATCAGACTTGAGTATCATTGAGAAAGCTGGACTGTGGATACTCTGGATAAAGTAAAGTTAATGTTTTTATAGAACATTACACTTGCATCTAAAAATTCAAAATCAGATATCAATGCAATGCATGAAAAAGTATACCATTGTGACTTGTTTAGGATTTAGTGAAAGTATTTGTTTTTGCATGACTGTTCAGTACAGACTGAAGAATGGTACACACAATATATAAGCTACGTGTATATACAGTCGCAGCTTGATTGTGTGGTGGTTTTGAGGAGAGACCTGCTTAGACTGAAGGGAGAGGGTCTCCACTGTGGCTCTAAAATCCCTGCTGCAAGAAAGTTACCCACTGCTTTTTCTGAGCCTCCTTTATATAGTCTTCAGCCAGTGTCTTTTTGAGATGGCTTTGTCCTTTACAACCGTCTCCTGCAGATGGCTGCCAGCACCTCCACTGTATTGGCGCAGTACTGGCTGGTCCATACTGACAGGTGCTGTATGCTTTTTTCCCAGCCATTAGATACAATCATGTGGTAACGTTACTTGCCAGAATTCAGTCCCTGTCCCATTAGTGCCTTTGAAAATGATGTAATTAGCTTTGCTTCTGCTGGTCATGGGGAGAGAGAAGAGAAGTAATATTTCCATCATTCAGCCATGGTTTGGTTACAAATGGATCATAGAATCATAGAGTTGGAAGAGACCCCAAGGGCCATAAAGTCCAACTCCCTGCAATGCATGAACACGCAATCAAAGCACTCCCGACATACGTTCATCCAGCTTCTGTTTAAAAACCTCCAAAGAAGTAGACTCCACAACTCTCCGAGGCAGTGAATTCCACTGTTGAACAACCCTGACAGTCAGGATTATGCAAATGTGTATGCTTTCCTTCCCCTATGTCCATTCTTCCCCAGCCATGGTTTGCTGTTATGTTTGTCCTAATATTAACCATGGCTACAACTAACCAGGATTTGCACTATGCTTTTGTAAACAGTGCCAGATCCTATTTGTCCACCATTCCCCAAAATAAAGATGCAAGAAAATTGAGTTCAGCTAGAACAGGGGTAGGGAACCTGCGGCTCGAGAGCCGCATGCGGCTCTTCTGCCCTTGCACTGTGGCTCCACGAGCCGAGCCACCGGCCCCATCCTTGCCTGCTCTGCAGGCAGCTGGGCGGGCACACCAACTGCCCCCACGGGTTATGGCTTTTCCGCCACAAGGGCTGGCTTCTCTCCTCACTCTGCCCCTGCTGGAGCTGGGCAGGTGCTTTCCTCGGGCGGTTGGCGCAGGCCAAGCCACCTGGTTTCATCCTTGCTCTCGCCCTGCAGGCAGCTGGGCATGGAACACCAACTGCCCACGGCCATTGTCAAGGCTAGCTGCTGGTTTCTTCTCTCACCTGCCCCATGCTGATGGGTAGGTGCTTTTCCCGCTGCCATGATGGAGGCCAAGCCACCGACTTCATCCTTGCCTGCCCTGCAGGCAGCAGGGCGGCCGCATCCATGCGCTTCTCAGAATGAGCGGAGTAAAATGTAAAAAAACCCCTGTATATATAGTGTTATCTTTATTTTAAATGTCAAAAATTATTTGCGGCTCCAAGTGTTTTCTTTTCCTGTGGAAAACGGGTCCAAATGGCTCTTTGAGTGTTAAAGGTTCCCTACCCCTGAGCTAGAATTTATTTATTAAAAGCTGATCTGAGCCTTATTAAAGTCCTGCTATCACGGGAACTTTGTCTTGCACTGAATCAGTCTGTTGGTTCATCAAAGTCATTACTGTCTACTCAGACTGGCAGTGGCTCTTCAGGGTCTCGGGCAGAGGTTTTGCACATACACTGGCCTGATTCTTTAACTGGAAATAGTGGGGATTGAACCTGAGACCTTCTACATTCCGAGCAGATGCTTTACCACTGAGCCACAACCCCTCCCCTTTATTTATTGAACTCCAGAGGCATTCCATAATTATGGGCAATCCCACCCTGGCTTCAAGAATGGAGCAGCCTTATAGTGCCTGTAGTTCTTCCAATCTTGCATCCCAAAGCTATATCAGCTATATTTAACTGCAATCACCACCCTACTGGAAAACACAAGGGATCAAACTGGTGAAGCTCCAGCCCAGAGTGAGCCTCTTTGCAACCCCTAACTGTAGAGTGGCACATCTCCTGAAAAATAAAATAGTGATAGAGAGAATTAGTGAGTTCAAGAGGGAACCCACAAGGACTAGTGGAAAGCATATAATTCCCCCCTCCACTATTTCTTCTTTCCCTTCTTTGAAACCCCTTGTATCCTCTCTCCTTTTCCTGCTTCCTATTCTCCTTCTAGGATTGCCAACCTCCAGATTGGGGTTGGAGATCTCCTAGAATCACAACATATCTCCTGGTTACAGAGATCAGTTCACTGAGGTTGCCAACTCCAGATTAGGAAATTCCTGGAGATTTGGGGGTGGAGCCTTGGGAGGGTGATCTTTGGGAAGGGCAGTGCCGTAGAGTCCACCCTCCAAAACAGCCATTTGCTCCAGGAGAACTGGAAGCAGTTGTAGTTCCAGATGATCTCCAGCCCCCACTAGGAGGTTAGCGATCCTCGTTTCCGTGAATGAAACAGTTATGCTGGAGGGTGGACTATATGACATTATATATCCCACCCTCCAACCCCTGAATCTCCAGGATTTTTCCAACCTGGAGTTGGCAACATTGTTTCCTTCCCACCTGACAGCCAACTTCTGCCCCTCCCCCAGCAACTTCCATATCCTCTCCCCTTCCTCATCTTCTCAGCCATTCACCAGCCTACCGTTTATCTGCTTATAATCAACTGTATTTACCATTTATGCACTTCATTTATGCCCCACCTTTCTCCACAGTGGGGACCAAAGCAGCTTATATTATTCTTCTCTCCTTTTTACCAGCACAACAACCCTGTGAGATAGGCTGAAAGTATGTATCTGGCATAAAATCACCCAGTGAGCTTCTATAGCAAGATAGGGATTCAAACCTGGTTCTCCCAGACCTTACTCTGAGGTTCTAACTATTACACCTCATTGGTTTTCATAGGGTAGCTGCTGTTGAACAGTAGCAAGCAGCCAGACCTCGTTGTGTCAATTAAGTCAAGTTGTATCAAATCATTTTGTGGTTGCTGCCAAACCCAGGTCTGGCCCCATTGAGTCTTCCCTCAAAGGCCAGAACAGCCCTAAAAAGGGCCCTCCCCCCTGCCATTTACTCACAGAAACTGAAGCCTGGCAACAGCCAGTGAGATAATCTGTTTTTTAAAACTACAGACAATCCTGTTATCATTTTGAAGTTTTAAAAATAAACCAATTTTTTAAAAAGAGTTCACATTTTTCTGAAATCGTGGGGCATTTTTCAGGTTTGTAAAAAAAAATCTGTCTTGTCCATTCACAGCTAGTCTTTGGATTTAAGTATCTTCATATTTGTCCAACTTCACTATTACAATATGAGATTACTGTTCATTCTTTTTATTTACTTCTGCTGTATATTTTTAATTTTTTGTTGTTTTTTAAGGGTTTCCTGTGGATCCACGGAAAGTTTTGATAGTAGCTGGTCATCACAACTGGATTGTAGCTGCATATGCACATTTTGCAGTTTGTTATAGGTAGGAAAAAGATGGGTAAGACCATGTTTCAGTTCAACTGTTAAAAAATTATTTGTAACTTGCTGTTTGGGGTAGGATTTGTTAGATCAACTCTCATAATTTCTTTCCTTGAACAATGCAGAGGTGTGTATATATATCACAACATCTCTCTCTCTCTCTCTCTATATATATATATATATATATACACACACACACACACTTACCCTAAGTCACACTTCCAAATTTTTTTTTCAAAGAAGGTGAGATCCTGAGAGTGTTAGTGTCAGGATTACTTCATTCAGAGTGGATTGCCATGGTTAGAACCATAATGGTGGTACTGCATATCAAACAGGCTCTGGTTGCAGCAGAAGGAGCTGATTCCACGAATCTAGGAGTAGATACCACTGCCAAATAATCAAATGTTGTAGACCTGTTAATCGTTGTAAAAGCAGCCATTCTGGGGAAGATGTGCCATTTAGCCTACCACTCTGATGCAAACTGTATGTTTGTACATTAAACAGTAAACAGTTAGAAGGAGATTACAGTTGACAGACAGCTTAGTTCAAATGACCTGCTCCATGATTTTCACACAAGAGTGCCTGTATAGCTTTGTTATTTCAAGCCACTCGTCTCTCTTGGAAACTACAAATATATTTAGATTTGGTGTGCCACATTCCTCTCCTCTACATTTTAGTGGCTTTTTAAGCAAGTTGACATAGCACCTAGTTTTTGACTATCTGTATACTCAATGATTTGACAAATCATTTACATTTTTATGGCTGTGATAAGAGCCCTAACATGGAATAATTCTTACTACCATGTTCAAAGTGAGATGTTTGCTAGCACTTCTAAGAGTCTTTCTGTGTTTTTTAGACACCTGAGGAATGTTCAGTCTCAGTATTTACTTAAGTTAATTTTTTGTTTGGAAGTCTTGTTCCATAATACCCCCTGCGATACACAGCTGTAGTTAGGAAATAGAAATGTGTTGAGATATATTTTGACTTCATATATGTTTTTGATCTCTTGGAAACATGATCTTCAAGAATTGGCTCTGGTGAGTTTTCCAGGCTGTGTGGCCGTGATCTGGTGGATCTTGTTCCTAATGTTTCGCCTGCTTCTGTGGCTGGCATCTTCAGAGGTGTATCACAGAGAAAAGTCTGTCTCACACTGTGTCTAAGTGAGAAGGGAAAGCTTAGTGTGGTATATTGTCCATGTCCCAGGGTGGGGAACCAATCATTAAGTGTCTAAATCTTAGCATTCAGACCCGTATTAGAGATCACCAAAGACACTGTCAGCTTAACCATTCTGAAAAATCTGCAGTTGCAGAACATGTGTTAAACAAAACTGTACATAACATTTATTTGAGGACACTGAAACTCTGGACAATTCAGAAGCTTACTATGTCAGACTGCACAGGGAGGCCATTGAAATTTACAAACACCAAAACAGCTTCCATAAGAAAAAAGATACCTTAAAAATTAGCAAAGCGTGGCTCCCAGTACTTAAAAAACAGACTGATAAACCCACCCGCAATACAATGCACTCAACCACACCTTTGCATAGCAAGTTCCACCCAAACACTTGATTGGTTTCCCACCCTGGGACATGGACAATATACCACACTAAACTTTCCCTTCTCACTTAGACACAGTGTGAAACAGACGTTTCTCTGTGATACACCTCTGAAGATGCCAGCCACAGATGCAGGTGAAACGTTAGGAACAAGATCCACCAGACCACCGCCACACAGCCTGGAAAACCCACCAGAACCAGTTGAATCAGGCTGTGAAAGCTTTCGACAATACATTCTTCAAGAATTATTTGAAATCTAATTTGGGGGTGGGTGGGTGATTCCTTTAGGGTATGATGACTCCCGTGAATTCTTTTGAAATAATTTCATGCTCCCTAGAGATTAGTATAATTTAACTTCTTCTTAATTTTGGACATATCACCAGATTCGTTTTCAGAAACTTCAGTTTATATTTAAAATATTTCTCTTTCTCTCAGAATCAAAGAATCCTCTGGATGGCAACAGGTGTTTACAAGTCCATATTTAGATTGGACTATTGAGCGTGTGGCTCTAAATGCCAAGGTTGTTGGTGGCCCCCATGGAGACAAAGATAAAATGGTTGCTGTTGCCTCTGAGAGCAGCATCATCCTGTGGAGCATTCAAGATGGTGGCAGTGGTAGTGAAATAGGTGTGTTGGTTTTGTCATTTCACTGTTTCCAAAGTTTGTGCATGTGTTTACCTACAAAACCCACCAAATGTGAATGAGTTTAATGTACACTGAACATTTATTTATCCCAATGGCTTTATTTCTAACCATTAGCTATAGGGCAAAAAGTTTCTTAAGAAGAAAGAGGATACATTATTAAAAAATCTGGTTGCCTTAATGGATGTATGTTGGTATATGTTGCTTATTGAAGTATTCTTGAAGGCCTGTTGTGATAATGAGTAGAAAGCAATTCCATTTGTGCCTGACTTACTTCAGCTTCATATGTGAGTCTGACTATGGGAATTAGAGATGACAGTTTGAAATGACTGCCAGCTTGTCTTGTTCTTACTAAAAGCTGCATTTCTCAAGGTCTCCTTTTGATAACCTTCAAAAAATACAATTTGGGCAATGCTTTGCCACTAATAATCTTTTGAGAAGATATTAGCAGAGATGCCCAGTGTTGGCCATCAGACAACTTCAGAGCCAAAGGCTTCACGTTACCAGAAGGGGAATAAATATGAAAAAAGGCCTTCAGAAAAGCCAGCCACTCCACAGTGGAGTCCTGATTGATAGCTTGTCCTGCTTATTAAAATGCATGACTTTTCCAAATATCAGTTGCAGCCTCTGAGTGTGGGAGGAAGAGAGAATGAATCGAGGAATCTGTTGAGTTCCAAAAGTACCATTTAAGTAGTGGTGTAACAGTAATGACAAATTGTTTCCTTTGGCAATTAAGAGCTGTCATGATACATTTAAGTTACTCATGAACTTAGATGTGTACATTTTTATGAAACTACTTATATGAAAAGAGAGAGACAGAGTTGGGAAGAGGTTAGTTTCCTATCTTCAAGTAGTTTAAGCCCCAGAAAGAATCAACATTTGAGTAGGCAAAATAAAGTTTAGAACAATGAATATTCAGTTGACTTAATTCAAATATAATAGGAAATTGCTATGGGCCACAAATGAAAAATGAAGAGTAAACACTTCGGTATCTTTCTTTACTGTGTCTATGGACTACATCTGTACAGTGATAGAAGATTACTTTATTTTCAAACCCAATTGCTGTTTTGCAGCAATAGCAGGAAGAAAGTGGCTTTTCAAAGGAATTATACTCCATCGATGCTGATAGTAGTATAGAGCATGGAAGGGAATTATGAGTTAGAGATATGCAAGTGCCCTGTTTGTTCTGTAGTTTGAATTGGAAGGGCTTCCAGTGTTCTCATTCTTTCTTACCTGTTAAAATAGAAAGCTGAAGTAACAACAAAGTATATTCTGCTGTTTGTAGCTTCTACCAATTGCATTGTGTTTGCATAATACATATCACTTCTAGTCAACAAGAGTTTTAATCCCAGTCAACCAGACAGGTGTTTTTTGACTGACATCCTAAGGATCCTTGCAATTGATGGCAACTGAAAATGGAAAAAATCATCTAAATAGGAACTCTCTGATTCCTTGGCATAGAACCTATAGGCATATAGTAGAAAACTAAAGACCCCCAATTTGTGTGTGTGTGAAAGGGTGGGGGGACGACAGGCAAGAATTTTAAACTCCTTTTCTTGGGGAGGGTTAGATCCTTGCTTTCTAGGACTTCACTTTAAATTATTTTAAATGTCAGATATCTTTCTAAAACAGATATAACCTAGTGGGTAAAGTTTGGAAAATGATTAAAAAACAATGCATTCATAAAATGAACAGGATTGTGTTATGAAGTAAAACTATTCTTTGTGTCCTTTTAATAGGAGGGATATATGGAAATAAACGTTACCCAAGTGATTTCATTCAATTCATTTAGTGATCTAATAAAGGATGACTCTTCTCTTTCAGAGAACCTTACAGGCCACTCTTGCAAAGGCTATTATTAGCAGCCCTGCCTTGGGATAGGGAGGTAGCACTTTGTTCAGGTCCTGTAAAAGAAACGATTTGTTGTTACAAATGCTCTTCAGAACCTGACAACACCATCCATGGAAAATTGCAAGGGCTGGCATCTCCATGATAGAGCTCTCCCAGAGGCTGTTTTCCTTTCAATATTACTTACATAAGATACCAGTACTGGATTGCTGCTATAAGCAATACTTTACTGAGAAGGCCCCTTAAGACAAAAACCTGTCATTACTTATACCATCGTCTTCCCTGTGGACGGGCATCAACATTGTTGAGCCTAAGCAGGAGTGACACTTTAAATTCCTTCAGACTATTCATGCTGTCTTCCTTGATTTCCCTGAACCTCATCCTCCTCTAGAGTAATCAATTCTAGTTGTTTCTCTGTTTTTATTATTGCCTGCTTTTATGTGCCGCACTGTTGCATATATTTGCTGTCACAAATGGTCATATGCCCTGAAAAAATTATTTGGCATTGTAATTAAATCACTTTATGCAGTCAGCTTATTGGTTGCCAACAGAAAACATAACAGGTCAAAATAATATCTTGCTTCTTGGTGTTTCAATTTACCTTTGTAAAATTTAGGTATTGTAAATGGAAGTGTTTTGGTTGAGCTTTAGATAGAAAAGTATTGATATAATTGCATTTATATAATGGCTTCATAATAACATTAGAATATGAACCACATTAATAGAAGACACTTCATATAACAGCATACAGTGGCACCTCAAAAATCGCTGATAATCCGTCCGGAGATTATCGGCGATTTTCAAAAACGGCGTATTTAGAGGTACGACGTCTGTGCATGCGCAAACGCCGTTTGCACATGTGCAATGGCGTTTCCGTACCCTCGGTGGTCGCCGAAAATCGAGGTGGCCGACGTTTTTAGAGGGCGGAAATCGGCGCCTGGCAATCGTCGATTTCTGAAATCGTCGATTTTCAAGGTACCACTGTATTTGTAACTTCTCTGCTGTGCTCTGCAGTACTGTAAACTTATTATTCCTTATCTAATAGATGTATCTGGCAAGCTTTCCATCAAGTTACCTCTAAGCAAATAAACTTGGAAAAGTAAAAGGTCTTTTCAGTCTTGACATATTGTGTTTGACTCTTTATGCGGTTTTTATTCATTCTTAATATTAACAATGAACAAACGAACCTTCACATGTACCAGCATTCATAGATAATTTGTCATTAATAAATGCAGGTATGTTTACATTAATCTATTTATAGTAAGTTATCTGTTCTCAGAATCTGCTTAAAGGTCCTAAAAATTAGGTCAATCCAGTCTTTGAACTACAGCTGTTTACATGTCAGAATTCTTCATGGTAAATCAAAACAAACAGTAGCTATTGTAATTGCCACAATTCACTTTTATCCTATAGATCATCTGTATAAGGAGACTAATAACATGTCTTTCCTGCTCTCTCCCAGCAGTCCCCTGAGATCTCCCAAACACTGAAAGATTTTAGGAACTTCTTGAGAAAAAAAGTCATATGGCTCAGGTGGCACCAGTGAGGAGAGGAGCCAAGTGAAATTACCTTCCCCTTTCTCTTCCATTTCCTCAAACACTGTTTGTGCAGGAGTGGTGTTAGCATTGTTAGTGCTCCTTTCTGCAACTCTGCCACCATCCTGGACTGCATGGCCTCTTGTCTACCAGATGCCATGACCTCTGTTAACATTTTTAGTGAAGGAGCAAGCAGGAAAGAATACTGACTGCCTGAGTCCTTATGCATTTGTTCCATAAGATTTGACATTATTAAGGAAGAATCAAAAATATTTATACTTGAATGGTGATGTCACACGCTTAATATGGGCTCCTACGTTCATGTGTTTAACACTAACATACGTTAGATGACCACTAACATGTTTTCAACTACTCTGTGCTTAAACAGATATGGTTTAATTCTTTTTAGTGCTAGTAGCCATATGTGTAAATTCAGTAGTGGGTAACATGCATTAACAGGAGACATGCAGCATTCATCTTCTTCTGCCACTTGTAGCCTTAGCACAGACTGGAGGACTCCACTGTATTCCATTGCCCAACCTAGGGGATGACATTGCTCCATCTCACTTCAGTCAGTTTTGCATTTTCTAGGGAATTAGTGCTGTGTGTTCTGGATATTATACAAGCAGGAATGGAAAAGCTCCTGTTTATATTCTGCAGAAATTTATTGGTGCCTTTATTTTTTCTTGTTATTTTGAAAGCAGTCTTTTAATGGACTCTGGCTTGTTTTGATAGGAATATTCAGCCTCGGGGTGCCTGTGGATGCCCTCTTCTTCATTGGCAACCAGTTGGTGGCTACTAGTCATACAGGAAAGGTGGGAGTATGGAATGCTGTGACCCAGCACTGGCAGGTATGTTAAATGCTTACCATGACACGTTTTATGAAGATACAAACAGATATTGGGTGATACGTTTATATTGTGGTAGTTCATTTTGAAGTTTTTCGTTATTGAACAAGTCTGATTTGCGTTGACTTTTAAAGTTTGCCTTGACTGTTAGTTTAAAATTATTACACTGATGTATTTGCTTATCTGATTAATCTTACAAATACTTTGGACCAAAGAACTTTGTTGTAATAATGTGATATTTGAAAATTCTGCTCTGTAGTCAAAGGCCTTTCAAAATGTACATCATGCCTCAGATATCTATTTTATATTTTATTCACAAATGCCCTGTGATTTTATGTTTTATGCATTCTGACAACGGAAATAGAGATTCTTGGATTCCAGACAAGACTGGGGGAAGAGCTGGGCATTCATGCAAGAAACAAACCTTGTAACACAGCCAGATGAATGTCTCTGTGGCACAATGTAAATACACTGTGCAATGAAATCCAAGAGGCTGCCTCGCAAATCTCAAGAGGCAGAAGTGACCTAAGGCTGACTCCTGTGGCTGCCACAGTGCTGGTTGAATAAATCCTGATTTTACCCATAAGTGACAGTCATGCCAATGAGTAGCATGGGAAGAATGCAAACAGCCAAGTGGTGTAACAGTTACTTGATTATGCAGTAAAAGCTGACCTGGTATATTTGACTGTAAGGGGAAAAAGAACAAACTGCAAACTCTTTAAAAGCTGAACTAACCAAAGAATTAGGCTACATCAGGGGTAGGGAACCTGCGGCTCTCCAGATGTTCAGGAACTACAATTCCCATCAGCCCCTACCAGCATGGCCAATTGGCCATGCTGGTAGGGGCTGATGGGAATTGTAGTTCCTGAACATCTGGAGAGCCGCAGGTTCCCTACCCCTGGGCTACATCATCAAAAATGAAATTATCTGCTTGTGTTTTTTAGTATTTAGTATTTATTTAGGAAGTATTTAGTATTTATTTAGTAAGTATTTAGTAAGTACTTAGTACTTACTGAGGAGAACTTGGGATTTGTACCAAAAAAAATTTCCCTCTGTCTCAGTGAGAGATAAAGAGGAAAGCAGGCCATAATGAACTGCTTTTGTATTTGTCCTTCTGGAAAACCCATGTGGATATGAGACATCAGACATGGATGGTCATTGCATATATAATGTGATGGGAAGAACAAGAGATGGTCACCTGTGACATTTCTAGAATGGTGAGCGTCTGAACCAGGCTGAAGTCATAATATTTATGAAATGCGTAGTGTTGTGCTTAATTTCTCAGTAAATCTTTCAACACTCTCCCACTATACACCTCTGCCATTATGTAATTCAGAAGATACTTGAATAAAAACTGAGGAAAAAATGGTTGCTTGAGAGAAAACATTCTGTCTTCTACCATTTCTCTTTCATTGGTCCATGTCATCATTTGGGACCTACCATATATACTTGTGTATAAGTCGACCCACATATAAGTTGAGGCACTTAATTTTACCACAAAAAACTGGGAAAACTTATTGACTTGCATATAAGTCGAGGGCGGGAAATGCAGCAGCTACTGGTAAATTTCAAAAATAAAAATAGATACCAATAAAATTACATTAATTGAGGCATTAGTAGGTTAAATGTTTTTGAATATTTATTTCAAAGAAAAACAGTAAACTAGCTCTGTAAGTGGAAAAGAGGGTCAACAAAAACAATATGGTCTCAACAATAACTTTAAAAGTACAAAAACCTTAGCTCAACCAGCAACCAAGCTAAAACACAAGAGTTAAAATCCTTCAAAACTGGATTTTTGGTCAGGGGAGGAATGTTTATGTTAGCAGTACCAACATTTCAGACTATCTTTAGGAGACCCTCCTGATGATACCACCCAGGTTTGGTGAAGTTTGGTTCAGGGGGTCCAAAATTATGGACCTTCAAAATGTAGCGCCATCTACTATTAGCTCCCATTGGAAACAATGGGGGATGGGGCACCCCCTTTGGGGATCCATAACTTTGGACCCCCTAAACCAAACATCACCAAACCTGTCTGGTTTCAGCAAGAGAGCTTCATCTTCCAGTTTCTTAATGGTTTAATTGCTAAAAGTTATAATTTGACAGTTTTGCTATATAAATTGTCCTCTCTGTGACCCAAGAGAGATCATTATGTAGTTTATCTAAATCTTTATAAGGGAATTATAACCAGTGCTTAACTTGTATACTCTGGTATCCTCACCATTAGGTTTGAGTTGGTCGCTTCTCATCATCAGGCAAAGTCACAGTGTCACAGGATAAAATAATGCTCTTGCAAGCAGATGGTTTGGCCCTAAAAGTTAGTAATATGGAACAATTTTTGCATATTTTAAGTAGTTTAGAATTTGAGAGCTGACAAGTTGCATAATGTGCTGGAATATTTTAATATTATGTCTCATCCTCCCTCGGGGTGTATAAAATGCACTGGATACTTGGCAAGGATTCTATAGTTCGTTGTAAATTGAATAAACCAAATCAAGTCAGAAATTGTGACCTTTGCAGTAGGTGATCCCTTAATGAGCGATACAGATTTGTCTTTAAGATTATATGGAGGATAATCTATATTATAAAATGTCACATTCAGAATGATTTTTCCTCGGAACCAGAATCTTCTCTCACACAAGTACTCAGAATCTTCTCTTACACAAGTTGTTCTGAGGCATAGCAAACATTCTGGGAATTCTCAATTTAACATTTGTGTGGTGAACACTAGCGTGTGTAGGGGACAGGGAACCCCAGACTTTAAAAATACTTTGCATGTCAGCCTTTTGTCTGGAAAAAATTGCCAATTGCTGAATTATGAAGTCAGCAAGAATGTATTTGTGCTTTGTTTTTTGCATAGAAAACTTTAGTTTAAGCTGAAAAATCATTGTACAGCTTAACATCCAATTGTTTTCTGTTGAGTTCAATAAATAAAAATATATTGAATTCTCTTTTTTTTTTGGAATCCTGTTGTCAAAGCTTTATGTCTAATTTTGAGATACTCATGAAATAGTAACAGTAATAAATTTTCTAAATACTTTAATTCTTTGACTACCTAGTTGGGTCTTTGTGAATCACAGAATGGGAGAAAAGGAACTTCTTGATGATACTTGAATCCTTTTTTTATTGTGATCAGCCAAATAGAGTTCCTTCAGAAGTATTTACAGGTTGATTCTTTAAAGAATGAAAAGTTAAGAATAAATTTTGCCCTACTTGCCATAAAACTCCAAGGCACCCTTGAATGTGAGTTGCACTATTCTGGAACATCTGGCACACTCTTAAAGGCCATTTCTTTCTCCATGTTTTTAACTATTGGTTCTGTTGCTGCTTGTAACTGACTCTCATAACTGTATAACATCAAATTTGTCAGCTATAATTGATGTACACTCTGAGCTACGGCAATAGTGGATTCTTTGAGAGCAGCAGTGGCGTAGGAGGTTAAGAGCTCGTGTATCTAATCTGGAGGAACCAGGTTTGATTCCAGCTCTGCCGCCTGAGCTGTGGAGGCTTATCTGGGGAATTCAGATTAGCCTGTACACTCCCACATACGCCAGCTGGGTGACCTTGGGCTAGTCACAGCTTCTTGGAGCTCTCTCAGCCCCACCTACCTCACAGGGTGTTTGTTGTGAGGGGGGAAGGGCAAGGAGATTGTAAGCCCCTTTGAGTCTCCTGCAGGAGAGAAAGGGGGGATATAAATCCAAACTCTTCTCTTCTTCTTTGTTTTAAAGCATGGGATAACAGTGTTGCCCACACTAATTTAATTCATGTACTTAATTCATGTATTGGGCCACGGGGAGTGACCAGTGGACTTTAGCCTGCCTATTCTGGACGGTGAGGCATTGCACTTGGCCTCATCCGTCAAAAGCCTGGGCGTCATCCTGGACCCAGCACTATCGTCTAGGCCCGGGTAGCCTTTCATCACCTGCATCAGGCACGACAATTGGCCCCATACCTCTCCCGTACAGTCTTAGCCACAGTCAATCATGCAACAGTCACCTCCGGGCTTGACTACTGTAACTCGCTGTATGCTGGCCTGCCGTTGACTGTGATCCAGAAGCTAAAACTCAGGCAACACGTGGCAACCAGAATCCTTAAGGGGGTGTCTAGCCGGGACCAGATCACTCCGGTCCTGTACCATTTTCATTGGCTGCCGATCAAGTTCCATGTCATATTCAAGGTGCTGGTTTTAACCTTTAAGGCTATAAGCAGCCTTGGTCCTACATACTTGAGGGACTGCATCTCCCCACATTTCCCCGTTAAGACCTTCCGATCCTTGGAGGAGTTCCTATTAGAGGTCCCTGGCCTGAAACATGTCCCGCTGGCCTCTACTAGGGCCAGGACCTTCACAGTCCTGGCCCCCCTATGGTGGAACAAGCTCCCTAAAGAGACTAGGGCCCTCGAGACTTGATGAGCTTTCACAGGGCCTTCAAAACAGACCTGTTCTGCCAGGCATTTGGCCAGCTGGGCTGAAATATGTTCTTCCAGTGGGCTCAGGGGTGGGGGGATGGTGGAGAGTTTTTATTGCCACCTGTGTCTTAGTTTTAATATTGTATGGTAGGTTTTAATTACTGTTATATTTTAATGTTGTACGTCGCCCTGAGCCTTTCGGGGGAGGGTGACTAATAAATTGAAAAATAAAAATTCAATAATTTTTGTGCAATGGAATCTGTGTGGTAAAATCCAGTTCTTACAGTCTGAAGATGTCTAGAGAATAAGTCCAGTTTGCAGCCTTTAGCTACAGTGCTTACTGTGTTCAGAAGGGCATAGAGGGGAGAGGAGCAGAAGACTCTGGGCAATGTTGTCTAGCACTGATCAGCTCGGCAGCTCACGTGCTGCTTTGTGTGGCTTTCCTCCAATTTGACTAGCTGTATGGTAGGGGGTCTAGAGCTAGCAGACCTGATGATCAGGGTCTAATTTGGTCTTCTCTGCATGTTTAAAAAGAACAGAGCTGGGATGTGTGTGCTCTCTACTGTAGTTGTCCCCCTTATCCAATCCTGTTCTGTACCAAGACATGAGGAGCCCATCATCATCAAATTGTGGCCAGATTTTTCCCATTCCAGTGTGTTTCTGTTGTTGTTCTCTTCCTTCCTTCCTTCCTTCCTTCCTTCCTTCCTTCCTTCCTTCCTTCCTTCCTTCCTTCCTTCCTTCCTTCCTTCCTTCCTTCCTTCCTTCCTTCCTTCCTTCCTTCCTTCCTTCCTTCCTTCCTTTCTTCCTTCCTTCCTTCCTTCCTTCCTTCCTTCCTTCCTTCCTTCCTTCCTTCCTTCCTTCCTTCCTTCCTTCCTTCCTTCCTTCCTTCCTTCCTTCCTTCCTTCCTTCCTTCCTTCCTTTCTTTCTTTCTTTCTTTCTTTCTTTCTTTCTTTCTTTCTTTCTTTCTTTCTTTCTTTCTTTCTTCAGGCTCATCCCTGCTTCAGATCCAAGTTGTTTTCAGGAGGTGATAAACAGATTCACAAATAAGAGTTGTCTTGTTTGTGAATTGCTCTGATTTAATTCTGGTAAAGTTATATTACTGGGAACAATTAGAAAATATACTGTCAGATTCTACCATATATTATGTTAGCCCTACTAAAATTGCAGTGCTTTGAGAATATTAAAAAATGAAGTGGGAACAATGGAAGTTTAAATTTAATGTTTAAATTTAATTTGTTTTAGGTTCAAGATGTTGTCCCCATCACCAGTTATGATACTGCTGGATCTTTCTTACTATTAGGCTGCAATAATGGCTCCATTTATTACATAGGTAAGGCAGGCATACTGTATTCAGTATTGGTGTCATGTCACTTTAACAAAAATCCTGACAAAAAAGGTCATAACAGATATGAGAAAGTATGATCTGAATTCCCTGTTTGCCAGTTTTAAAATAATGAATACATTTATTTTACAGATATGCAGAAATTTCCATTGAGAATGAAGGATAATGACCTTCTGGTGACAGAACTTTACCATGATCCTTCCAATGACGCTATAACAGCCCTTAGTGTTTACCTCACACCCAAAACAAGTTCGTACCATTTTCACGTCTTGGTTTATCTTTAGATAAATTAAAACTGTTTTCGTATTAATAGTCTACCCTACAGTCTGTGGTTACAATGGGTAAACCTTAATTTTTTTTTCTGTTTGGGGGTCTGTATTACCAACAGCATTGGAGAATGCTTGGGGATGGGTGGATGAAAATGTATTTATTAATTTATTTTCAAGAGTTGTAATTTATGACCCTTCTTACCACGAAAGGTCCTGCATCACTGGTCATGACGCAAGGGAGTCCTCACCGTTGTTGCTGGAAAGCATGAGGAGTCCTGTGAAATCAGCATGTTGCAAGGCTTAGTAGCATTTAGCCATGGGGGTTAAGAGGGGAGGAAAAACTTATCTCCCTACCCATAAAATCACAAAAGGTACATGATCAGTCAGACCACTGATCCATCACACAGTGAAGAGCGAGTTGCCCTCGAGGGAAGTAGGACATAGAGGCCAAGGCCTCCCCTGATGATGCTTCTGAGCTCTGTTCCCAGCTACCACAGCAGGCCACATATTAAAATCTGAATCAGAAGAAGGGGGATACTTAGTATTTATTTACAGGCACAGACCAATACCATTAAATAAAACAAAGTATTTTCCTGTTATTTTATTTCAAATTTTTCTTTTATTACTCTAAATATTTTTATAGCAAGTTTATAATTTTACTTGCAGCAAAGTCCATTGCGGGGGAGATGCAATTGGCTCTAGGAAAGCGTGAAAGAGGAAGCATCTCTGCCTGCAATTGACTTTGATGGGGCTATTGTGGCCTCCACCCCATCCTTGCTTGCAGCGCAACACTTGCCTGGGTGTGGGTCTGAGGCTTGGGGGTGGGAGTGGTTGGAGATTGTGGCTGGGGTAGGGTGGAAAGTGAGGTGGAGGGTGAAGTGGCTTGGGGTGGGAGGAAGGTGGCAAGTTGAGGGTTAGGGTGGAGGAGGATGGAACGGAGTGCCTTGGGGTGGTGGGAGGGTTGAAAAGGGAGGCTTGGGGTAGCAGATTGGGAGAGGGTGGAATGGGAGGCTTCGGGGGGAGGTGGGAAAGGTGAGATTTCTGGTGGGGCAGGATGGCAAGGTGAGGCTTGGGGTGGGGGGAGGTTGAAAGGTAAGGCTTGAAGTGGGGGAGGGAGGGGTGGAAGGTGAGGCTAAGTGGGGGAAGGATGGTAGGAGAGTATGAGGGTGGGGAGGGTTGGCAAAGTGAGGCTTGGTATGGGAGAGGGTTAGAAGGTGAGGCTTGGGGCAGGGAAAGTTGTACAATGTGGCTAGCGGGCCCAGGCTTGGCTGTAGGGGTGGGGAAACTTGGGCAGGCTCACAGAGCTGCTCTGCAGACTTGGGGGTAAGGGACAGGCAGAGGGCTTCTGGGGTGCCGCTGCTCTGCAGGCAGAGAAGACATTGAATGTCCCCACCAGGAGCCCTCTACCAATGGAAGAGGAGTACTCACTTAAGTCCTGCTCCCCCATTGGTGGCGGGTTCGTCGTCGGGACATTTGATTTCTTAGCGCTTTATTATTTAGGATTGTTTTTATTGTTCCCTGTGGATTCTTTCCATTTTATTATTTATGTATTGGTCTGTGACAGTAAATAAATTAAGTAAAATAAAATAAATAAAATCAGAAAAAGTAGCAATGGCATAATGGTTTCTTGTAATGTAAGTTGCTGCGCTTTATATTATAAGTTTCAGCAATGTTACTAGTCAGTCTAAAGGTTAGTTGCCTATATTCTACTGCCATATCAAACTTATACCAATTTACGAGAAGCTGATTGTGATTTTTATAATTTGTATTTGGAAATCTGTCTGGCTCAAATACAGAAATTCAAACACCTTGTCACAAAGTTTTGTACTTTCAACTTTATTCTTGAACTTCTTGTTTAGAAGCTGACAGCACACTGGTGTTTATTGCCTGTTCGCATACAGATGCTGTGCTTAGTAATGTCATGTTTGCCATTTTCTAGTATAGCATAGACCAAACCACATAGAAGAGAGCCCGTGTTGTGTTTATAGCACAAATGTATTATCACTTGTCAATGTATGCTTGACAGTATCTGTTCACAGGAAGAGAAAATATCTATTTCTTCACTGAAATTTATTAGGCATGTTGTCTTCAGAAATATACCCTTCAGAAATACACCATATTGAAGATGCTTTAAAAATGTAAAGTGTGAATGCCACAACTTGGCATTTTAAAATTTGTATATTTGATAGAAACTCATTGGAGTGCCAGGGCAGGTTTCTTGATGGCAAACCCTTATTTAGTATGGAGCTCATGATATGGCCAAACGATTTGGTGTTTTGAAGGACTTACAGCCCAATCCAGAGTGGGGAGACCAAAGGGAGTTATGGAGGCAGCGTAGCACTCCACAGCACTTACTCTGGTGGAGGGGCAAATCTGCTGGCAAGCAGCAGCTGCAGACTTTTGGAACATGACTGAGTGCTGTGTCAGCACCGCCACCAACCCCTCCCAGATAGCAGGGGCATTCCGGAGGTGGAGCCAGGGGTATTTTCCATCACAGGTTCCAACCCAGCTTTGCCTCCAGATGTGCTGTGGCCCCAGGCTCCAATGTACACCACCTATTCCATGGAGCTCTACGGAGGGCTTTCCTGGAACAGAGATATTTTTCTTTTTTGCTTCCTTGCACTGGCAAAAAGCCTTCCAGTTGCGGCAGGGCAGCAGCCTTGCACCCCCCCCCCCCGCCCAGGCTTTTGGATTGGGCTGCCCATTTAGGCATGTACAGCATTTCCTGCAACAAGATAGTTACAATACACTTTTGTTAGACTGTTATTTTCTAAGTGAATTTTGCTTAATATTAATTCCAACTTTTCTGCAGGGACGAGGGTTTTCTGTTTATAAAATTATTGTTGCAGTACAATAAAAGGCATATGGTTACCATATAATTATTAACCAAAAAGCAAGTACATTTCTAAAGAATGCATAGCAGATGGGTTCATTTTTACTGTGTTCCTGATTTCACGGCTCCATGTGGGTGATGAGAGATTGTGTATTAAAGAATTATTTTTGTGTCTTGTTGTAGGTGTAAGTGGTAATTGGATTGAGATTGCATATGGCACAAGCTCTGGAGCTGTGCGTGTGATTGTGCAGCACCCAGAAACAGTTGGGTCAGGCCCTCAGCTTTTTCAGACTTTTACAGTTCACCGAAGCCCTGTTACAAAGATCATGTTGTCTGAGAAACATTTGGTGTCAGGTAATCTTGTTTGCCATAAATGAGCGACTTCCTGATTTGTCCTGTATGCTTGCTCACGCACCCACTCATGCATGCCATGGGGAAAGAGAGCTACTTTAATCATGAATAAAAAGCCAGCTCCCTGTTTACATTGTGTGGTATGCTCAATTTCAAATGGCGAAACCAAGCAAAACACAAAGGTGAAGGGAATAAAATTGTAGGGATTGTATAGTAGGGTAAGACTTGGTCTGTTGTCAACAATTAGTGGTGGGATAGCATATTCTTCTCTACCACAGAGCAATTTTAATATTTAAATGCTTTCATGTTTGCCACTGTGGAGACACTGTTTGGGTATAGAGATGGCTGAAAAAAGTTTTAAATAAATTGTATTTTATTCTGCTAAGTCTAGAGTGAGAAATTGCACAGATATATGAAGCCATCTCCCATTCAAACCCTTACAAAGGTGTGGGTGTCTATATAGGCGCCTTTTCACACCAGTTCTAGTATTTGGGGGGTTGCAGGTATGAGCAAGAATAGTATCACTAGTAGAGGTTTAGGCTTTGAATAAGGCTAATAATGTAACATTTGTGCCCTCCCCCCACCTTTGCATTCTTTCTAGTTTGTGCTGATAACAATCATGTTCGGACATGGACAGTGACTCGTTTCAGAGGAATGATTTCAACACAGCCGGGATCCACTCCCTTGGCATCATTCAAAATTTTATCTTTGGAGGAAACAGAGAGCCATGGCAGCTACTCTTCAGGAAATGACATAGGTAGGGGGGAAAAATCCAGTACAACTGGGTTGATACTCTATTCTGTGAGCCTATGATTTTTTGTGGCTTGGGGTGTGCTACAGCTGGGTAGTGCGGTTTAGCATAGTTTGGAGAACTACTCCATCCCAAGATTACCTTAGTACCTACGATGCTACTTTATGGTTTATTTTTTGGTTAAATTATTTCTGATAACGAGGATTTTTATCCATCTTGCAAAGAAAAATTCTAGATCCCTTTGCCAGTCACAGTAAGATATCCTGATATCTTAATGAAATAGCGTACATATCTAAATCTGAGGATCTTGGCAGTGTTTTTAGTAAAGGAAAAAAGGCAGAGTGAGAGTATTTGCTAGTGAAAGGAAAGGACAGAGAAGATGAAGTGGTGAAGCAGAAAGAAGAAGCAAGCTTTGAGGCCCATGTGTTACCCAAAGTGGTGGAAAGTCTCTCCCTTTTAGAATGGGGAACTAGCAGGAGCAAAAGGCTGTGCAACATGAGACTTTGATTGTCTATGTTTGTGAGAATCAGCTTTGCAAAAAACTCACAGAAGAGCGAATAAAGTTTAACAGTTTTTATTAAGGGATAATGGGGGTACACAAGCACTCAATAAAAGCAGCAGAACACACACAGTCCTAGGATATAAGCAGTTGTGAGGGGATAGGTCTGGAATTGATAAGGAATATATGGGAAGCGGCAATAAAAGTTATAGCCACCTGATCTTGGAGCGGAATGGTCTGATGAACAGAGTGACCTGTGTTTCGCTGTAGATGAACAGCACTGTGGAACAGTAGTATCACAGGCAGAGAGATGTCCAGAGATACTGAACACTGGCTATTGGGAGAGTGGGCTTGTTGAAGGGAAAAATGGACCCTCAGGATTATGCAGAGTGATCCTTAAATCTCCCTAGACAAAGAGATTTCCTGCCTTTCCTGGGAAGGACAAGAGACAGGCATCAACCTTGATACTTCGGTCATTGGTCTAATAGGTTGAGACATCAGCCTGAGGTTCCAGGCTTGGGAGTATCTCCAAGGGGGAAGTTTGCTAATGAAATTACGTATGTGAAACAATGACAGTCCAAAATAAGGTGGTAGTTGAAGGTATTAGTCAGAGGAAGGAACATTAGTAGGTACAACACTGGGCAGTTAAGCATATTAACACATCCATTGTCTTCACCGGGGTGTATGGTCCAGGGCTTGAATCTCTCTCCAGGGCAAGGTCTTTGTGCTGGCTTAATCCTGTCAGGAAGGGTATGAGAGAAGTAGCTTTGGAGGGAGACAAGTCCAGTCATAATCCTTGGGTTCACTGAGCCAATGCAAGGAATTGGCATTTTGGCATTGCACTTCTAGGCACCCCCAAGGACTGACTGAGGTGGTAGAGATGCCACTGTAATCCAAACAGGATCTCCTTAGTCAACCATAGGTTGGTTGGTCTGGTAACACTTGCTGCAGTGAGATCATGATGGGTGAACTCTGAAATGTCTTGCTGCAGCCTCAGTGCCTCCATTATGTGGTCTGCTGGTAGATATAGTCACCAGCTGTTGCTCTAAGAGATCATCATCCTTTAGAGGTTTCCCATTATGCATTTAAAAATGGTGTCTATTCTTTTTTGGAGGTTGAAATTAGATTTGCAAATATGATATAAAATAGAAACAATACTTATTTATATCTTCTGTGTCACAGGAGGCTCGAGACTATTTTAAAATGGTTGTCACCAGCCCTCTGTCGTATAACTCCAACTACTAATTGCTACCTGGAAAAAGCAATCTGGTGGGGTAGCTCAAACTGGAGTATATGTTTTGTCACTAGACTTCTGTTTCATTTTCAAAAGATGTCCAGGGTTTTGACTGCACAGAACTCCAAAAATATAATGTAATATTTGATGTGCTGGTTTATCTGTTTCAAGATGTCTGTGAGCCTTTTCTTCTGGATTACAGGGCCGTTTGGTGAGCGTGATGATCAACAAGTATTCATCCAAAAAGTTGTTCCCATTACAAATAAATTGTTTGTGAGACTGTCTTCTACTGGGAAAAGGTAATTAAAGTATAGTACTTTATTTTAAGGAGGACTGTACTTAACCAGTGCAGGCTCTTGAGATAGTTTAAAAATGCCAAGTTCTGTACTCAAAATGCCTCTGACATCAGACTGATGAGTGAAAGGACATCATTCTACAATTGGTGTCAGATAGTCTTTTATTCCTCAGTGGCCTGATCAAGTTGCCCATTGTTTATATTCAGTAGTTAAACTATATCCAGGATCAGTTTGGTACTAAAACTAGTGTTAGATGGTCAAGCAAAAAAATATTCTTGTGCTGGTGAAGTTGATTGACTGGAATCTAGTAGTCTGACACTGTCATCCTTGAATTAGAGGATGGCAAATGAAATATCTGTATGAAGTGTGAATTTTATTGTAGCAGATAAAAAATATGGGTGTTTGCATCCCTGCACTAGACTCATGCTACTCTTTTCTTGCATCAGACCAGGTTCCTTGCTTAATGGAGGTAAGATCTGCTGGAGCAAAAAAGATGATGGGGTTACTCACAGGTGTGCTAGAGTAGCTGGCCTTTTGTCCAAGATTGTGCCATTGTAGAGTAACTGTTCTTGGAAGCTTGTGCCTACAGTACATGCCTGCCCTATCCTGATGTTGCTGACAGTCTTTGGAAAAGGAAGGGTAGACCCAAAGTGTATACTATAGAGCTTGTGGAGTAAGGAGTGTTCTGCTTTACTCAGTGAATATATAGTTAACCCATTTCCAGCACCCTGTAGCAACTCTGTAGTGGAGGTATATGCCCTACACAAACTGGCAATAAATCCATGGCCCCCTTGCCCATCTCCCTGACTCAGTGTGAATAGAAGATAGACTGAAGCAACAGGTTGGTGACTAGAAGGGAGGGGTATGCACACACTGCTCAGCTTTGGCTGCATCTCCCGCAAACTTGGAATTGATCACGTATGTATCAGTGGTGTCTTCAGTGAGCATGTTTGAGAATTGGTATGGAATATGTGAGTGCACTGGGAGATCTAAATGTTGGTTTCCAAACTGTGCCAAAAACTCTTGTGAGTAGTGGTCAGAATGATGTACTGGATAAGATTTTGGCCTTCAGGATTTTCTCCCCGTTGCAGTAGTTGATTATATCTCCATAAAATGTCTAGTGACTTTATACACAAAGTCTTTTCACAAATCTGTACAAAAAGAATTATATCTGCTCTGAGTATTGTTAATAATATCTGGATTTAGAGATGCTCCTTGAACTCAGGAGTTTGCATATTGTTTCCTGAATGTCTGCACCATCTCATAACTGCCCTTCAACCATTAGTTTCTTGGGTGAGAGGATAAATGGAGTGAGGAAAGTGTTGTGGCATTCAGCATTTTGGAGCAGATGCATATGATTCTATGTGCCATTTTACAATTGTTTTGCCTATCACTAAAATGGATTTACTGTGCTGTAGGAATGTTTCAGATGATGAAAATGTTTAAGTGATGAGGAACCGGGATACAAGGATATAGAAGGACAAAAATTCAATTTGTGTCTTGGCTTGTATAGTAACAGTAAAATGTGTATTTTACAACCCCAGTTTACCTACAAGCAGGATTGCTTTTAACTTTCACTTTTTTTAATAGGCATTTAATTATATCTCTTATTTTAGAGCTCTCTTCTGTTCCTCCCATATGCTTGTGTGTATTGCTACCTTTCATTAAAAAAATGATATGTTGCCTGGCTGTTTAAAACTAAATGAAATACAAAGATGTGGAAACAGCAGCTAAAGTGTTCTTGAAAGCCCTGGATAGCAGTTAAAGAAAATAGCACTGTTCTAAAGTTGAATCTGCTAGTGCAATTGTGACCGTTGATAGAGATTCACCGGCACACCGTATCTGTGGCACATGGCCTATCATTTCTTATTGCTTAATCTTGTAATGAATAAAACTCTTAAAGAGAATCAATCTTCTTTGCATCAATGTACAATCATAAGCAAGTGTTAAAGAAATTAATCAGCAGTACATTTTTGGAGCACCTAGATTATCCCTTTGACAGCTTGTTTGTTTTTAAGCAAATAACATTAGAAGCTTGTAATATGGTTGGAGGCCAAATTATCGTCCCAATAAATGTTATAAATCACTGTGATTTAATGTGCATGTACAGGAAGAAACTGCCACATGTTTATTAAAATTGGTGTCGTATTAGGGTAAATTTTAACGTAATAACTCAAAGCCTGTTCAACTTTGACCTTTTTCTGTTCTCAATCTCTCTGATTACTGCAGGCATCATCTAATCAACCTATGCCTCCTACATGTTCATTAAAATCTGCCTTCACCTGCACATACACATTTGTTCTGAGAAATAATTGCATTGGTGATCAGTTCCCACGGTGGCACTTTGCTTTGGGCACGTTCGGAAGTTGCACATCCTTCCTTAAGCAATTACTCCTGAACTTCTGTGGGACTGTCTACTCTTTTTCGTGCGGAGAAGGTTTCTATTACTAAGCGGCAGTACTGCTAGACCGAGCCACACCAGCATGCTCATTGGTGTTTTGGAGTTAGTTCCAATATTTTTGAGAGCAAATGTTTCAGAAGAACCCTTTTGATGACCACAGAGTACTTCCATTGTTTTTAGGAGAGGGAAGTGTAGTTCTGTAAACAAAATGTCAGCTCCAAAGTGAAATGGATTCTGTCTTGCCAGTTTCTTTTCTTGTCATGGTTTTTGAGGAATGGAACAAGTTTTAGGATTATATCCGTTCAAAATATAACAGCATTTTTTTTAAAAAAAATGTTCTGGATCATGATGCTGAAGAAATTATGGCTGAAGTCCACGTGGAAGGCTCTGGCAGAGGGAGCTCCCAGAACAACGTGGGCTCCTTTTCTTTCCATAACTGTCACCAGGCTGCTGTTCTAGTTGTCTGCTAGACAATTAAAATATGCACCTTTTCTCTGTGAGGATAACTGACAAAAATGAATCTGCTACAGAATCTGAATAGAGGAAAAAAGTGTTGGGCATTTTTCTGCTGTTTTCATTAGATGAAGGTTATAAGAGATTATGTCAGAGACCTGCTTTTGATAGTTACAGGATTGTTATCTGCAGGAGGGAGCTCGAGGGTTTATTGCTACAACTTTTAGTAATTTTTAAGCTTGCACTTGAAATTAAACTGTCTTTAAGTCTTAGGAACAGTATATGGCGAAACCTGTTTGTTTGTAAATTGGTTGACTAATGTGCCATTTCCTCTCTTTCCCCCACCCCTCACTTTTTGCAGGATCTGTGAAATTCAAGCAGTTGACTGCACTACAATTTCATCCTTCACAGTACGAGAATGTGAGGGATCCAGCAGGATGGGTTCAAGGCCACGGCGCTACCTCTTCACCGGACATGTAAATGGCAGCATTCAAATGTGGGACTTGACCACCGCAATGGATATGGTTAATAAAAGTGAAGAAAAAGGTAGATACCCTTGAAGTAGACACCAGGCTGTATTCTCCAGCTTAAGTGGCTCTTCTGTTGAAGGAAGGATTTAAACTTTGCTTAGTGGAGAGGTAGGGTACAGGCCACTTAATGCAGAAATAATCCATTTAAAAAAGACATTCCTGGGAGATGTGTATCTAGTCACAAACTATTCTGTAGGGTTCTGTGTTCAGATTTCTTTGTCCAGTTTTGTCTTGTTGTTTAATGTACCCCTACACTGGAAGAGACTGGGATGGCTAGCATTAAATGATGACTCCAGCTTTCTACTACCAAAGCAGCTTCAAACATCTGGCTTTACCTGCTGTCGTCATGAACAAGATGGTGGTGTTGAAGGACTGTTACACTGGCCACATATCATTGTTAAGAGTAAATTATATAGGGCCTGGTCACTGATTCCTCTCTCTCTTCCCTTCCTCTCACCTCCAAGATGTGGGAGGTCCTACAGAAGAAGAATTGCTTAAGCTTCTGGATCAGTGTGACCTGAGTACATCTCGCTGTGCAACTCCTAACATCAGTCCAGCCACTTCAGTGATGCAGCAAAGCCGCCTGCGTGAATCAAGTTCCAGGTAAGTCTGGAAACACTGTGTGCGTGAGTATCTTCGAGCTCGTGGGGGCAATTTTTCCTTCCAATGGAACTGAATTTCCAGCTGTGGAAAGTCCCAATTGAAATAGCATGTTTATACGTGTGTGTACTGATGAGCCAATCACCTTCAGTATGTTCAGCTGCCAAGAACAGGCAGGCTGCAAGTCAAAGGTGTTCAGGAGCTTATTGTTTTGTAAGTTGGTCAAAATGGGAGCATCCAATGAACTCAAGATTTTTTAAAATTAAAGGCTAGTACCGTAGTGGCAAACCTATGGCACTCCAGATGTTCATGGAGAACAATTCCCATCAGAGGCTGATGGGAATTGTAGTCCGGGAGTTATAGTCCATGAACATCTGGAGTGCCATAGGTTTGCCACCACTGGGCTAGTACATTCCAGCATTAGTACAAAATAGAGATCTGTGACACAGCTTGCTAGATACATCAGATAGCCATCAATTGCTAGTCTCTAGATATGAAACACAGGATGGCAGAAGTTTACTTTGTGATGTCTAGTAGAAGTACACATTTCATCTGTTTATTTAACTTCTATGCATAAAATGTTTTCAGCCTCCAGTTGCAGCACCGTGAAACGATTCAGGAAACTGCCACGTATGGCTCCATACGGCCGTATAGGGAGAGTCCTTTATTAGCCAGAGCACGGCGGACAGAGAGTTTTCACAGTTACAGAGAGATTCAGACTTTTAATTTGAACAGAAATATGGTTGACAAGGCTGTACCTCAGAACGGCAGCCAGAGTCCCGTACAGACAGAGGTGAAAAAGTCAGGTGAAAACATTGCTGAAAAAAAGACTTCAGCCTCAGCAGTTGAGGTCAAGGCTGCCCGAGCATCAGAAGGTGGAACTGAATTTCAGAAAGTGCCTGAAAACATGTTGGAGTTGAAGAAAAGAGGAACTGATGAAGAAAATGAAGCCAAAACAGACAACAAAAAGAAAAGTGGATTTGAAGGAGGAGGGTTCTTGGGAAGGAAGAAAGCACCTCATTTGGTGTCTTCACCAAGTATCGGGGAAAGTGGGGCTGAGGCACCAAGTGCAGTATCACCATCACCTACAAAGACAGTGATTTCACCACGTCATAAGAAAAGTGACTCTTCCTGTCAGGATTATTCCTTGTAAGAGTACTGATGAATATTTATACCTAAGAGATGCATCAGAAGTTTTAACACTAAACTGGATGGAATGTTTACATTTACACATTTGTGGGCGGTCAGTCTGGTGGTCTAATTGATGTATTTGAAGTGGAATATCACTGTACATGAGAACACATCAGTCGACAGAAAGAACTTGGCTTCAAGCACAACCAACGGAAGCATTTTTAAAATGTTCTAAATTGACATTCATTTCGTATGATACTAATATGAAGTCTAATTCTGGTACATATCCTTGATTTTAAGCCTTGTTTAATGCAGACTGGCATGCAGTTCACTTCCATTTATGTTGTGTGACTTTTCTATTGTATGTAATTTTGTTTCCTGTTCTGGGACCTGTTGCCTAATATGCTACATGTTAAAATGTCTGTTGCCTATCTATTCATCTTCAGTCACCTCATCCCACAATTTTCATAGTTTATTATTGGGAATAATAATCGAATGAAGCAGGCACAGCTGCTTTATCTAATGTTTGTCTCTTCTGTGAATGACCCTATTTTGTACTCATATTCATGAACCCTGCATACATTTATCTTCATATGGTGCAATTTTGTTAACTTAATTCTACTGCAATTCTAAATGTCTGGTTACTGATGCTGTAAAAACATTATTTTGCATATATTTGTCTTGATATTAAAGTGCAAAGAATTTATTACCTCTGTGTTCTTGTTTCATTTAAACCACTAGCAAGTGTAATCCTGAATTCCACGAACACCCTCTGAGAACCTGCCTCCAAGATGATCTCACGTTCATGACTGTCTTGCATTTTCAATGCCAACTAGGTCAGAAGATTGAGCTGTAAACCTTCACTTAGGTAAAGGGGCTATTGTGCAGCAATACTGCTTTGATTTGAAGCCTGCCCACACATCTGCACCGTATCGTGGACCACCTTGGGCAGGGTGGATGTGGCAGTGTAGTAATTTAAAATGAGTATTTCTCCTAAAGTGTGATAAATTAGAAGGTTATTGGCCCCAAATTTGCCCAGTGGTAGTAAAGTGACTGGAGAAAAGCCTCTGCTACTGGATTGGGGAAGCATGGAAAAGTCTTAAACTCGTCAGGTGGTAAGGCACAGAAAGTCCCAAAGAACTTAGTATGAGAATGTACCAAAGTCACCTTTTAGTCGAGTGGGGAGCAGATCTGTGCAGCCACTACTGTGTTTGGGGAGGGGGGCACAGAAAGGCACCACACATACCTTCATATGTCTCAAGAGAGCAAGGAGAGGCTGCGATCCGACCCTCATCCAACATTTATATGATGATATAAGAAATGGTGAAACAGGAGATGCATTCCTATTAGAACCAGTGTTGCTAATGTCCCTTTTAGACTTTTCACTAAGCAGTTTTCAGGAACCTTGTTATAAGAGGTATTACAATAACATCAGGTTCCAGTTCTACCCTCTCAGCTTCTGTTCAACCACTACTAATACGCAGAGATGTTTATGATAGGTTTTCAGAAACTCAGACCACTGTTTACCTAACCGAAGCCATCCTCACTAAACAGCTTGGCAATGTTTATGGTCTACGTATTTATGTAAAAATACAATTATATAAAAATACAACTATTCCATGAAACAAAGTTAAATATTTTATTAATCAAGATGAGATCCTACAAATGAACTCTAGATTACATTTATGTGAAATAGAACATATTTTAAGTATTCTAATTGTCATGGTCTTGATGTATGATAGGTAAGAAAAATAATACTTGAACATTTTCAGTCCCAAATTAACACTCTGACACCTAATTCTTTGTTGTTCCACCAATACATCACACATACCACAAAGGTAGAATTCTAGTCTAAATACATAAAATTACAGTCCATTAACCATCTAATCAGAATACTTGTATAGGCCTCTGTGACAATCAACTGAAGCGCAGTTTAAATAGAAATCAATGCACTTCCCCTGTGCCTATTAACAGCTCAGGTTTGTATAGTGGCTTTATTTTTAGCAGCACATGATACTTCATACTGGATTTTACCTCTAGTAGCAATTACTGAGTGCTTGGCTTGAAATGGCAATAGGCTATCATAAAAACCTTCAAACCTTTCTTGCAGCATTACTGCATTTGGGGCATAGCTGTGTTACAGCTAAAAAGCTGGTGGCTGTTTTTGCATAAGTGACTGTGGTTCTCCCCGCCCTTCCTTGTAAAGTGGTATCTTGAAACTTTAACTGTGTTATACTGAGCTAATAAAGAATCAGTAGAACAGGGACAATATAAATGCAGCCCATGTATAATTGCATCTTGTGTCCAGAAAAGCAATATGTCCACCTGCTATAGGTAATCAAATAAGACCAATCAAGCAAATACAATTTTTCATAGCTGGCTCATAGTGATGCATGATGCTCAGACATTAACAGCTGGTGAAAGACTCAGGGTTAGATCCTAAGCACTGTGACCATTCTAAGTTCTGTGAGTCACAGAACAGAATTTTCTTAACTCATGTGCATTACAAAATCCTGTTCTTGGTCATCAGTAATTTCTTAAGGACAATGTGTAGCTGAGGGGTGGCAGTGGAACAGGCAATGAGAAATCTTGAGTGAGTGGAAGGGCTGCTTCTGGAAGCAAAACAAGACATAATTTTTTTTAAAAAAATTGTAGCATAACTACTATCAATAAAGTCTTGCTGGGGTAATAATGGATTTTAAATGGCCTAAATTATAAATAAAATTTAAAAAGTTGCAGCAAATCAGTGCAATCTCTGACATTCTTGCTAGCCAAATCATAGAGCGACCAGATATTGTAGGTTTTCCCGGCTGTGTGGGTGTGGTCTAGTAGTTTTACTCACTGCGACATATCTCTGAAGATTCCAGCCATAGATGCAGGTGAAATGTTAGAGCAAAAATTAATAGGCTTTGGCTACACAGCCTTGAAAACCCACAACAACCAGTTGATTCCAGTCATGAAAGCCTTTGTCAACACTTAGGGTGACCATTAATGATTCAAGTAAGAACACACATGATTCTTCCATACGTGTACAACTATCCCTTTCCTGCTCATGCTGCTGGGTTCTTTATTTTTCCCTTTCTTCAAAGTGTACTAAATTGTCTGCCACTGTGATTTACCTAATAATACTCTTGTGAAACTACCATTTGCTTAAGATAGTGGCTGTCCTAAGTCACCTCAAAAGCTTCAAGACTGACTGAGGATTTAAACTGAGGTCTTGGTCTTTCTTGACCATTCCATTTCCATGGCTTTCTACACCAACATTTAATATGTTGAATCAGGACCCCTTCCTATCTTGAATACCTGTTGGTTCCTGGTAAGTCTTGTAAATGGAACTGACATGTTGATGCCTAACTTTAATATTGTACAATCAACATTTCCTACTGTAAAAAGAATTTAGTAAGGGTATACAGCTATACAAATTTCTTCTATAAAAGACCTACAATAAAATGAAGTGTTATTCCATTACAAATGTTACTATACAATATTTACAATCACAAACAAGGAAGTGAAAGAAAAAAATGTAGTGTGCTGCTCCTGTGACAAATTGATAACACTGCTGAAGCTGCAATAGGCACATGTTGCATCCCAATGGATTAACAAGGCAAATGTATTCAGTTGGAATTGGAGACTAACGGTATCTATATTCTTTTGCCTGTAGATTTGAAGCTGTCACTCACAAGTGTGTGTCAGTAAATGTTGTATGTTCCTTTGTGACTGTACTGAAGCCTTTAATAGCGCTCACAAGATCTTCATCATCCACATACTAAAAAAAAGTTATATGAAGGTTAAACAAGATGAAAGTTTTACATCCTAGTTAGAAGACTGTTAATTTCCTTCCTCTACCCCCCCCCCACACACACAGACACACACACACACACACACACACAACTGTTAAAAGTGTGTTGAGCATGGTATGAACTTCAGGAGAAGGAGGAAACAGACCAGATAGAGTTGGAGGGGAAAGTGATGTGGCATCTGACCAGAAATAGAATTTACTTACCATGCCACTGTCATGTCCATGGATAATGGTATCCCAAACAGAATCTTCTATTAAAGACTTCTTGTCATAGACATCAATAAGCTGGCTGACACTTCGATGCAAGGAGCCCTGGGAGTAAGTGCGATTTATCTGGCTTTGGCTTGGTACCCGAGGAACTGAAGCACTTTGATTGCTACGAGTGCTCATCGGAGAGGCTAGTCCTGGAATTTTGGTATCTGCCAGCCCCTAAGAATACAGAAACAGCACAGATGTTCTCTTAGGGAACTCTGCCTAAAGAGACGGTCATTAAATTGCAGATTTAGTTAAGAAACTATTCCTTCAATGCAAAACATCCTTGGCTGTTGACCAGATGAGAGTTAATTTCACAATGTAGCAGTAGCCTATTTTAATAGCAGAGTTTAAGACCAATAACAATAGCATTAAACACACATGGTAGGGATCATTAACACCTTTTCCAGCTATTGCTCCCTGTGGGAACCATGGCCTTCACAAGGTGATCTCCTGTTAAGCATGCAATCTGTGCATGTCCCAGCATAGTTGCCATTCCATTCCAATAACATTCCTTTTTTTTTGTGAAACACCTTCAAGGTGAATAGAATCATTGATTCATTATGAACTACTGGGCTTTTTTCCCCTGCCAACATATTATAGGTGCAAATAACAATAGGTATGTGACTCACCTCTACTTTGTGACTGGATCACACTGCATTTCTAGAATAGTGTGTTATACTGCTCTGGGGAAAATGCACACATGCTACCACCATAGCAAAACTGAGTGATCAGGCTCCAGTAGTGTTTATGCAGATAGTCCCAATTGTTTTCTTCAGGAGGACAGTAAAGCCAGAAACAATTGGAAGTGAGCTAAATTTTAGATATATATCTGAATGAAGTTGATAGCTTTTTGGCTGCAAGTTTCCATTTAAATACATTGTCGGTTCACACCCCAAAGTGAGAAAGGCCACAGCTCAGTGGTGCAGAAACATCCATGTTCAGTGTCTGGGATCCCCAGGTAAAAGGTTATTAAATCACAAGGGGGAAAAAGGTTTTTCCTCATATCCTGGAGGAAGCAGACCTTATGGAATGGATGGGCTAATGCTCTGACATACATATTCAGCTTCAAACACACACACACACACATTTCTACAGATCAATACTGTGCTGCGGGGTCAATCTGTGTGTAGCATGTAGCACAAATTAACCTTCTAAGATGCCTGTTTATAAATTGCAAAGTGTGCTAATGTAAGTTACATAGTGACTGGACTGCTTCTAGAATGTTGCATGGCTGCTACAACTAAGACAGAATTGGCTTCGGGGCTAGTGCCCAGATCATGATTGTTTTCAGGGGTGGAAGAGGGAGTATAAAAAAGGGATGGGAGCTAACCTTCACACTTTATGGCTTCATTGCCAGGACTTGATTGTGATTTTAGTTTTCTAAGGATTTGTGACCAAGTCCTGCTGTTGCCTGGCCACGTACTATGTCCTAGGAGGGCCTCATTTATAATTTAATGGGATCCATGTTCCTAAGACATCTGACACCTACCCAGATTTTACAGTTTTTTCCAATGAAACCCAATTAGTCTTGTTTACTCTTGAGTGCCATACAATAATATAGAAATGAAAGGCAGTTTTGTCTGCCTAGCTGCCTAAGCAACAAAATGTGGAAGGATATGCACTCATTTAGAAACACAACCTTTCAGGGTGTATTGCAATGAAGTATGTATTACGGAGAAGGCTGTCATGCAAACACACTCCAGCAGCATGCAATTGTTGATTTAGCCACACTGCTGTAGCTACCTCAAAGTGCATTGTATAGCGTTTGAGTGTAACACTATTTGATGCTTCAGACGTATCAGCAATCGTCTCAAACTGAGATTAAAAAGGGAAGAAAGGTGTTAATGACACTTCTAAATAACTTGGGTGCTAAGACAAATAGTTCTGCTGTATGGCTAGGTTGCAATGAAATGTCAGCACTGAGTGGATCAGAGCACTGTCTCTAAGGATACCTATGAAGCTCCAGTATCTTCAGATAAAGTGATGTTGATCAGCAGTGACTGAGAATGGCCCCATTATATAGAGTTAGAGAAATGGAAAGGTGTCCCCAGCATGAGCTTATGGCAACTGAAAGCCAATTTGTTGTTCTCAGAAGCAAGTTTCTGTTGCATTTGTATGGGACTGCAGAGGCTGTGTGTTCCAAATTCAAGCAAGTAATTGAGTTAGCTGTAAAACCTGCACTTACAATTATCTGTTACTGTATGCTGTGTGACCTTGAAAGCAATAATAAAACACAGACGACTCCTTCCATCTATTGCAGAGAGAGCTGTTGTCTAAGCGGTTCAGAGTATATCTTCCTCAAATGTTTATGCAGACATATGCATTGCAAAGGCTTACCTTATCGGAGCTCCATGATACTTGTGAAGACGAGATGACAGGGACTTGTAAAAGAGTAGCAATAGGAGGCTGAGGGCAGGGATTATCAGAGAAAGAGGGTTTCTGCATTTTTTAAACATCATAGGTGCCAGAAAGAAGGAAACACAAGACAAGGGAGAAGGCAAGGAGTTAAAACACAGGAGACAAAAAAGAGACAGTTAACCTTCCAAAAAGGAGAAGCAAAACTACAAATTCTGCTTTTTTAAATTTAAATTTTTGTCAACCATCGACAATCATAGCAGAAATAAAGTTGCAATGTGTCGTCTTAGTTCAAAAGCATAAGCAAATTCACTGTTTGAAGAAAAAGTATTGTAAATGTCAAAAAAGGACGTATTAGTCTCTCCAAGATACCATTTCCTTTCAAAGGTGGGGGAGAGGAGAAAGGTAATACTGTAATACTCTTCTGAAATGAAGGAGAAAGTGGTCTTAGAGCTGACCTTCCAGTTCAGCTGCTGTTGACAGTTGGGAACATATTTGCAGGTTTTCACTGTTTCTCAGTGCCATTCCCCCAACCCCCTCCCTCTTTCTGCATCATTAGCTGTCAGGGCCATTTAATCTGATTGGCTGTGGCAACCTATGTCATGTTGTATACAGGCATCCTTGATGTCATTAGCAAAAATCATGAGCCTCACTGCACCCAATCAGATTCAGCTGCATGATGGACAAATGAGGATGAGGAGTGTGAGGGCAATTGAAAACAAGAAAAATGGCTCCAAAAAGCAGCAGCCTCTGCTGGGAACAAAAGAATGCTGAGCCAAATCTACATCAAATCTACACAGGCCTTCCCTTGCGTTTGATCCGGAAGCTGAAACTGGTCCAACATGCGGCGGCTCGCCTGCTCACAGGGAGTGCCTTCCAAGACCATATTCAACCTGTGTTGCACCGGCTGCATTGGCTCCCAGTCGAATTCCAAATCATCTTCAAGGTGTGGGTGCTCACCTTCAAGGCCTTACGCGGTCTGGGACCCTCGTACCTTCAGGAGCGCATTACCCCATATGTCCCAGTCCGACCTCTGCGTTCGGCAGAGGCCAATTTACTGGTGGTCCCTGGCCCCTCAATGATGCGGCTGGCCTCCACTCGGGCCAGGGCCTTTACGGCTCTGGCACCGGCCCGGCGGAACACTCTCCCGCCAGCTGTCCAGGCCCTGCAGGACTTGGGTGATTTCTGCAGGGCCTGTAAGACTGAGTTGTTCCACTGGGCTTTTGGAGAAACCAGCCGCTGAGTGTGCCCCCCCCCCCCCCCGGTTTCATATGGGTCTTTGTTCCATGTGAGTCCCTAATATCAACGGGTGTTATCATCTCCCCCTCTCTCCTCTTTCCCTGGGAGGGATTTAGTTTATGGTTAAGCACTGGCTTTCGTGGAATGCCTAGGTTAGGAAATATTCGCTGTTTTAAAATGATATTTATGATAACTATATTCTAATGATTTTATGTATACCGTATTGTCGAAGGCTTTCCTTTTATGTATACCGTTTTTATGTTGCACACCGCCCAGAGCCCTCTGGGGATGGGGCGGTATATCAAATCAAAATAAATAAATAAAATGTACGGTACATACTAAGAATTTTTTTGTAATTAGTTTGGTTTTGAAAATATACCAATGTGAAAGTCATATTTGCTCATATCATTATCAGCTGGTGCAAAAGGCAGGAGGGGCAACTCTACCTGAATCCCCTCCTCACTGCAGACCCCATCCTGCATGGCTATTTGCCTCCATGGATTTCACAGACTTCAGCACAGGGTTTTGTATGGTCACAAGGGGCCTCTCATTCCTCTTGCACCAGCAGAAAATCTGATAGATCCAGCCAATTGAAATTAGTGAATACTGGCTATGACTCTGTCATTGTTATCCCTATAAAAGAGAGGAAAGGCCTGTAATTTAGAAGAAGAGGAAGAGGAAAAGGAGTTTGGATTTATACCCCACCTATCTCTCCTATAAGAAGACTCAAGGTGACTTACAAGCTCCTTTCCCTTCCTCTCTCCACAACAGACACCTTGTGAGATAGGTGGGGCTAAGAGAATTCTGAAGAACTGTGACTAGCCCAAGGTCATCCACTGGGAATGTAGGAGGGCAGAAACACATCGGGTTCACCAGATAAGCCCCTGCCACTCAGGTGGAGGAGTGGGGAATCAAACCCGGTTCTCCAGATTAGAATCCACCTGCTCTTAACCACTGCACCACACTGGCTTTATATGCAGAGACACCCGCCCCTTTCTAACAGTTGTGCTTTTTCTGCATATTATGGTATTCATAAATGATGTGGAAAGTATTCTTAAACAGTAGTCCTTGTTTTGCTGACAGTCCACCCTGAATGAGAATTTCTCCTAAATTCCTAACTAGACAGATTGGATTGTGCTTTACCATGACATGGATAGCGATAACTGATGTTCTTAAGCACATCAACTATCCTTCATAAGATGGACTTATCCATAAGATTCTTGTCATAATGATGGCTAGATTGCACATTGTATATAAAAACTATGCATGCACAGAATCACTTAAAATGATGTTTCTCAAATTGCCATTCTTGCCAAAGGCCCATATTGGTTTTGCTGAGGGTTTAGGTTTTGAAGAAATGTTTGAGAGGGTAGTGAGAAAACTGGGATTAAAATTGCAAGGCTTAAGTCATTTTTTCAGGTTTTCATGTTCCAACTAACTGTCAAAACAATGCTGTAAAGGCAAATAGACATGTTGGATATTATAAGGGGTTGTAGAAAGGTGAACATTTTGCCCAAAGTGACATAGAATAAACCACTGCCCAAAAAACCACACCAAATTCTTAAATATAAGATAATGCAAAAATTAGGGTCCAACATAAGCAGTTGAACAGCACTTAAATGTAGTTGGAAAGGTCATGAAAAGAACAGAAGCAGAAGTTATCAATTTAAAAGTTTAAGAATAAAAAGACTGCAACTTGGTGCCAAAAAGGGATAATGTAGGTACTTCTTGGAAGTGTCCCAGAAGTGTATTCCACTGGAAAAGTGTGTTCCATAAACTGTGTGTCATCACCTAAATGGGTTACCACCTATCTAATCTTATAAGTAGAAGGCATCCAGGACGCAGCCTCTAATGCACATTTCTTCCTTGATTGCTTGGCTCTAAGCTTTGAAGCCCTTATGTCCAAGATATCCTGCAGATGTAGACTTAACTGAGGTGGTCCTTCAGCTTTCAGCCATCTGCTGGAAGGAGCTATCTAACATTCCTCAACAATGGCAGGAATGCTAAGGCACTCAAAAGAGTCTATTTTTGCAAATGCTATTTGTCTTGCAGGGAAAAAAATATTGTCAGAATTTGGAATTGAGATGCAGTTGAGTTACCTGCAGTAACTGAACCTCTATTTCACCTACTAGTGCTCAGCTAAATGAGATCATGAGCAAATGTCCTTTAGATTTTTTTTTTAAAAAAACTGACATTAAATAGGCTGGGCAAAAGCCTAATGTAGATTGGGACCCTGGTAATGGGAAGGAGGCATTAGTCAGTTTTTGATAAAAGTGCTGCTACTTACTCCAGTAAGGAAACTGTATGGGTGCCATACAGGGGGGGAAGGGTTAAAGCTCATCCCTCCACCCCACACCCTGCCACAGGGCTTTTGATCAACCTTTAGTGATGGAATGCCAAAGATAAAAGTTTTCCTTTCCATTTGGTACTTCTCACATATTTTATCCCACAACAATATTTAGTAATAAACATGGTTAATTTATCACTGGCAGCATCTTTTAAGGTCCAAGTGACAATTCCTATAACCTTTGTGGCAAACCAAGCTATTTTTAAAGCTCACTGTGCACTTTCAGAAACCTAAATAAAACTGGTTAAACAGGCCCTAATTTTGCCTTTACAATCAACATGGAGTTGCCATAGAAATGTTGCTGAGAGCAGCATCCCCCAAGCTCCTGAGGTCATTCCTGAAATGCAGACATCTTCCTTTAAGGCACCCGCTTGGCCCCCTAATGCGGTAATGCTTGAGGAGTAGCCATGACAATGACAGGTCCTTAAGGGTCTACATAAAAATTCAAATTGTCGGCTTGCTACACTCTTAAAAAATGTTTTAAACAAAGGATTAAACTGTGAAATGACAGAAACATTCAAGCATGATGTTCATTCTGAACGAAGAAACCCCCACAGCACATGTGGAAGCTGAAGAATGGCTAGCTATATAATTCTACAAAGTTCCCTTTAGAAAGGCCCAAAGCACAGATAAAAAGTGCTGCTTTTCTTCTCAGTTTCATAACTTTGCCAAGTTTCACATCATTGTGAGGAAGCTTCTCTTTACTTACTAGCTTTATTTAATATTTTATTTATTTATTTAAAATATTTTGTAGACTGCCGTTCAATCAGAGTTCTTCATACAGTTCACAGCACAGTAAATAGTTTAAGTATGACAGACAGCATGGTTACAATCTCAAGCTTAGGAGAGACCTTGATTCAACTCTCTACTCTGCTATGGAAGCATTTGGGATCACCTTGTTAACCTATATCACAGAGTTGTGTGAGGATAAAATGGAGAAGGGGAGAAGTCACTTTGGGTCCCCAACTGAGGAGAAAAGTGGGGTATATATGAAGAAAACACAAATATTTTAAAATAGATCAGAACCAATAACATTTTGATAATATCACAACCTCACAAACTGCTAAATAATAAATTGTTAAAAGCAGCAATGAAGACTCGAGATTTAAAAGCCAGTCAAAATCTATTAAACATTAAACAATTAAAAATGCTAAATACTATCTAGTGTGGAAGAGAAAAAAAACATTTTCACAAAAATGATGTTCAATCTGATTAAACACTTCTAAACACTTTGGTTTTCTTTGGTAAGAATTAAGGTAAAACAAAATATTACATTCCACCTGACGCTGTCACCCAAAATGGCAGCCTAGTGTCGAGTTTAAGTATGTTGACAAGCTTACAGCATTTGCTGCCCCTGCTCTATGTCACTGGTTGGTGCAGATGTAGACACACACAGTATGGCTTCATGCACCTAGTTCTAAACAGGACAAGAGGAACTCAGCCACCTTGAGCCTAGCCTTGCCTGGGAAAGGGCGAGGTACTACATTGCACCGTACATCAACTATTAAAATCAATGGGATGTAAAAATGCATCATGGTCTTATTTCATTTGTAAATGGTTGACTGAGGCATTTTCTGGCGGACATAATATCCTGGGGGGAAACCGGGATGATACATACTGGGATGTTTGTATCTTGGTTTCTCCCTTCACACAGCTGCCTGTCCGTGGAGGAGCCAAGCTGAGAACTGGATGAAATACTCCATTTTTGTTTTGCATGAGTATTCACATTGCAAGAGTCCTGCATTCTGATTGACTGTTGTTTTTGAGTAGCAGCTGCAAGCATCTATCAGCATGCTTGATATCCTGAACTCTGATCGGCTGTTGTTTTTGAATGGCTGCTTGAACAAATGTCAGTCGGGAAGATCAGGAGGCTGGACGGTAAAAATAAACCAGCTGTGCTCCTGATTGATTTTTGCATGGTAGCGGGCTCTAGCAGGCTCACTTCGGGATTCTTAAAAAGAACCTACAATTTGGTGATTTTTGAAAATCCTGGGATAAGGGAAATATCATGGGGAAGCCCCAATTTAGGACCAGAAGCCGTGAGAAAATCATCTACAAACCAGTATATTTCACCTTCCCATCCCAGGATATTTGGACTGTGGGGAAAAGGCCTGATAGAGAGGACTGGTTAATACTGTTTAAAATCCTTGACAAAATGCCTACATATATAAGAATGTGGTCATGTGGAAAAAGAACCAGGTCTCACACTTACAACCCAATCCAGGTGCTGGGGGGAGGGGGAGTTCTGTGATGGCTGGAGATGGTGCAGCAAACAGCGGGGTAAACAACTCTGCTTCTGCCCAAAAAACGCCACTGAAAAATTGATTTACGCCATGTGTTTTTATGGCGTACGTTACTACTGCTAAGAATGCCCCAACCCACCCCTAGCCACAGTGGCATCCTCCTTTATGCTGACGCTGTTCTGGGAGGGGATGCCTTTTCCAGGTCAGGTGCCATGCCCCCCCCCCCCCACTACCCTGTTTGCTCTGCCGCTTGTGTAGGTGCCACTTACACTGGTGGGGTGGGCAACCATGGCGTGAGCCTATGCTGCTCCCATAGCCCATTCTGCCCCCCCCCCATCTGAATTGGGCTGTGAATTCCATCACCACTATAATTCTAGGCTGAATTTTTTTCCATACATGCTGCTGAGACACCAGAGAACGTACAATCTACACTTTTCTACCTATTTCAATTTTCTAGAAGCTTGCATCAGTGAGCACATACACACAATCATATATTTGTGTGCAGATGCATATGCATACATATATACATGGGGAATTTGTTTACGGCTATTCCCTCCAGAAAAAAAGCATAATCTGTGCATTTTACCATATGTGTTTCTCCGTGTGAGTAGACGGCCATCGGTGACATCCTCTTTTGAAGTGGAACTAAAGGAGGTCTTTCCCTTGCATATGGCTGCTTACTTATTTTTCTTCGCAGAATCACAGACAGAATAACTGCCAGAAGGATCAAGCTCAGGATGGACATAAGTGCCACAAACCAGAGCTCTCTGTAAAATGCTGCCTGCTTTTTCTCTGCCTCCTCCTTTTCTCCAGGGGTTGTTAACACAGGACCTGTGAAATCCAGAGTGGGGGGAGTTACTTTAGAAAGCAAATGTTCTATGAAGCATTTACTCCCATTATTTCATTGTCTGTTTGATGTTAAGAAGCTGCTGGTGGCAGGTTGCTATCACTTTGTGCTAATCTGCACTTATATTCCGAGTACTTCTGTGGTTCAATGTGGGATGGAATATAAAGCTTACTGCATTCTGGATACTGTTCTTGGAAGTACTGGCATGAACGCTTGGCATAGAATCACCACAGCAACGGCATCTATCAGAAAAGGGTAGGCATGAAGAGTCTTGAAGGGTGGATGTGGAATTGGAAGGAGAATCATGAAAGTACCTTGAGCAGCTGAAACAATTATCTCGATCTTATAAAGAAAGCTGTATATACATTGCAAAAAGCTTACTTGTGCTGAGAAAGGAGCAGCCAGAACTTACCACAGCTGCTATTGCTGCTGGGGAAAGGCTGGCGTTGCTGGCTCCCTCCCCCTTTCCAGTTTCGTGGTGGGGGCATCAGGAGCCCATTGTCAGGATGGGCCCCCTGGCAGGGTGTATCTCCCCCCTCCCAGCCTTCTAGGAAACAAAAGTTAAAATGCGTACACAGCTCTCTGAGGTGTGGCCAGGTCCCTGTCTTTTGTAATGGTAACTCTGTATTTGAATGGTGGTATTCTTCCCTTTGTTATATTACTGTAATTGCGGCTCTTGGGCCCGGCAAGGGGCTGGCCAAGGGCAGCAAGGATTTACGGCCTGGTTCTTTCTTTATTCCTCAGAAATCGTCTATCTCTCGCATGCTTCAGTTCTCAATAAAGTCTTACGTTTTTAGAAGAAAAACTACAGCGCACTTTATTTTGGAACTGTGGTCTCACACCCATGTGGGTATGCGTGCTTCAGTGCTGCCCATTGGCCACGTCTGGCTGTCAGCACGCTATGTACTGAAGTCAGCAGGCCTGCCTGCACCCCCGCTTTATAAGGTGGGGCCGGGCATGGTGAGGCCCTCTTGCCTTGTCACGCTAAAGTGATCCTGCAACCCCCTCCTTCCTTTTGGATTATGGGTAGGGAGTACTGTGCCAGGGATTTCAAGGCTCCACCAGTCTGTGGCCCACAGGAGTATTTGGCAAATATAATCCCTTGTGGTTGGTGGCCTTAGATTTCATGCATTTTGCTTAAAAAACAAACAAAATTACTTCTCTTTGGAGCTGAGTACTTTGTGGTGTGCTTACTGGAACTCAGAGGGAACCATCAGCTCCCCTAGCTGTTGTAGCATGGCGCCTAAAGCAAAAGCCCGGGGGACTAAGTCCCTCAATTCTGCTGTGGGAAAAGCAGCAAAAAAAGGGCATGGGACAAGCAAATCAACAAAAGCAGCAGTCACTCGGCTAGTAGCAGGCCCACCCCTGACCCCCAGGTGCCCCAAAGGGAACCATCAGCTCCTGGTGATGCCCCAGCCAGGGTTCCCTCGAGCGCTTGCAATTTGGGGGATGGGAGGATCAGGGCCACCCCATATGTCCCCGTGGCCGCTCCACCCCATCCTAATCTATTCCAACATGGTTCTTAGAAACCAATATTTGACAGGAAATCCATACACAACAATGAGGACATGTCTTTAAGCACTTACTGAGTCCTGTAGCTGTGTTGTACTTGATCACCGGTGTTATGGCACTTCCTTCATCAGTGGTGCATGATACCTGAAATAAATAGTCTGGAAAAAACCCTGCATAATTAAACTAAGCAAATGAAATGACACACAAAAATCAAATTATTTTATTCTTATATTTATATTCCTTATTTTCTATATCACTACCAATATTTTTCATTAAACACCTGTCTTAAAACTGGAGTTCTTATCCACCACCCATGGAAGAGGCTACATGAACAGGAAGTGTCCAGCTTGGTCAACAGAACTTTCCTTCTTTTTCATCCCTAGCTGGCTTTCTGTTGCCCAAATGCACCAACAAATGACTATTATTTCCAATGGTAGACCCATATGTACCTCTTGATAGGTGCCATTTCTCTTCTGGAACATAAGTATCTTATGCACACTGCACTTAAGAGGAAAGAGGTAGATGGAAGCTAATTCTGGAAGTAAATGTGGGCATTCTATTCAAATGACTGCAGGGTATGTGTCTCTGGGTGTGGTTAAGGGTCAGCTAGGGAGAGGAGGGGAGAAAAAAGAGTTACACTCTCTGTGCTAATCCCATCATGCACACACAGCTGTATTAGTGGGGAGATGGAATGGAATTTATCCTTGGCTTATACGCAGTTGTTTTTGCCAGATCATACAAAGACGTGGACACTAGCCCCACTGAACTTATCAGAAGGAAGCTTGCAAGCATGTGGACTATATTCCCGCAGAACCTTCTTTTGACCAACTTCCTGTGAAGAACAGATCTGACCTCTGGAAGACTACAAACATGAGTTTTGGTGTCAAACTGAGGTCTTGCCAGCTATTTATAGATGCATGGCATGCAGCTTTAAATCTGGTGGATGAATATCAGAAGTGTTTAACTATGAGAGCAAAAACTGATTATTCCTTGTCTTATAAGCACTTCTTGTGAAGTAATCCTGCACTGCCAATTTCCAGCTCAAAATATAAACAGTAAACACCACCACCCCACCAAGAAGTAGCTATATACAGGCGTGAAATCATGATCAGGCATATAATGTACATCATTGTATATACAGATTGTGACTGTGGTAAAGATTCATACAATGGAACCAAGCTGTACTAATAACATTATATGCATGATCCCCATGTACTATTTTATAATTTCAAGGGGTGATTGATCTATTATGATGCTGCAGTCAAAAAAATCTTAAACATAAGCATACTATTGCTCTAATGCATTGCTTACAAAAACTGGTTGTTAAAAGATCTGTGAATGAAACAGTAACCGATCATATGCTATGCCCCCACTAGATACTGACCATCTCTGTAAGTTTGAAAGTTAGGAGATTGCTATGTTTCCAGTGCAGTTTTAAGTACTTTAAAGGTCACTGACATAGAAGGGTATTATTTAGGATTTTACTGTAAAGGTCTTCCCAGAATATATTCCAAGGACACAAATTTGAGAGAGATTTTTTTTTTATGCATGAAACATAATATAAAAAGGGAGCCAAGTAATATACTCTTAAGATAGTAGCATTAACAAACAATGTAGTAGGCAACATTGAAGGCTGAAGGCTGGTGATCCAGAACCTCCAAATGGATGTTCTCATTCTGTTGCACACAAAGGTATTGCAAACAAAGACAGGGTCTGAAGTTTAATTTCTCAGGTCCAAAAAAATGTGCTCTGATGCCTCTATCTGATTCAAACAAATTCATAAACCATGACAAAATGTCTAGTTTATCCCTCCCCCCCAATATCATATAATAAACCATATTACAGCAATAGATTAGGAATGGGGGTGAGGTTTATCACCAGTGATAGTGCAACATCACTTCCCAGATAATCCAGAAGTGATGTTGCACCTGTATGGTAAATTTAGACTGGAGTTTGTGGTGAATCCTAGAAGACTGATGTCACTTCTGGGGAAATTCTGGAAATAATGCCAGTTCTCTCTAGGAGTTGCTGAAAGTGATTCCTAGACAACTGTGACATCAGTTCTAGGCTTTCTGGGAAATAACATCACATTGTTGCCAATGGCAAGTTTTTTTTTCTTTCTCCAGTCAACTGCTGCAGGCAAGGGCAACTGGAGACAGGAAATCTCACAGCCACAGTGCGTACAGGGCAGCCCTACAGAATAACATTATTGCAGCTGGACCCTCCCTGAACCTGCAAGCCATCTCTACCACCTCCCCACAACGCTAAGATGCTGCACAAGGGCATGTGCACAGCCTCTTCATACATTACAGACCACACAGTTTGGGTCTGGGGTTCTCATACTTAATGTCACATTACATGTGGCATACAGGTTCCCCTAAATTCCTGTGCATGAAGTGTCCAGTTTGGATAAGGACTACAGAACCCCCCACAGAAAATGAGAATGTGATCAAACTTCCTACTAGCAATGGTCTGTTAGCATCCTGAATGTTGCACACTATTCCTTATCATCTCCTCTCCAGTGTTTTTTTCCAAATTTCTTTAATATACAAAATCCACACTGTTCCCATTATTCCAAGCATTGGAATAGGGATAGAAATACCATATTTAATTAGCAGAGCACTTTGTTACACATAGAATTCCTCCAGATGTTGCATGGCAGTGTATTAATTGCTGGACTGGTTTTGTAAAATACTAATAAGATGAGATAGATAACAGAAATTCTATCATAAAAGACAACTGTGAAATCCAAACTGACTTTTGTCAGATGTCCTTGGCAAATACAGCCAGGTGTCAAAGCCACTGTAGATGCGCTGACCTCCCTCCATTAGCACATATTCCTTTAGCTGTCCATTCAGAAGAAAGGTGTGACTCCAGTCAATGTAGATTGTGGATAAATTGCTGACAACTGTAAATGGAGCTTTGTACTGGGGTGCTGGCAAAAAAAAGGAGGGAGGCACTGAGTTACTTTATAAATTGAAAAAAGCCTCTTTAACTTCAAGAGGTTAATACATCAATATAAACACTAAAGCCATTTTCTGCCTCAGTACAGTATGGAAAAACTTGATATCTCAGTAAAGAAATTAGTATCACAGTAAAGAAATGATTAGTATCTCAGTAAAGAAATGATTTCTCTTGATCTGGACTGCTGCAACAGGTCAGAAAAAATAAACATTAATATATTATTGAGCATTTTTACCTTCAGTCATAGAATCATAGAGTTGGAAGGAATCACATTTGTGGGAATGAATATATATATAATACACACACACATACACTCACAGGGAAGCTATTGTTTCATATTGAACCAATAATTAGTATAATTACTGGAATATCTCTTCAGGACTTACTGGAATATCTCTTCAAACTATACTTCTTAGAGAACGAATTGTGGTTTTTTGGAACCCATTCATTTTTTGTTTTTCCACACAAAGCATTATTTTCAAAGACACTTTAAAAAATTGGAACAAAAAGCAGGCACCTCATACAATATAATTCAGTGTCAGATAATCAATCAATAGTATAATGCATTAGTACATAATCAAACACTGGCCCTCAAATGGAATGCTAGATGAAAGTCACTTTATGGATATGGGGGAGGTATGCTTATTTGCCATGATTTTGACTCTGCCCTAAAGCAAAGAAAGCTTGTAAGACAGTGACTTTTCATTTTTAATTACTTGTTTCAGAATCTAGCAAGGAAGATAAAACAAAAACCAGTGTGCCTGCACAACAGATTTGAAGAGCTGATGGAGTTAACAAGCTGAATAAATTAATGCAGTAATTAACTAACTAGACTTTATAATCAGTGTGACCTGTAATGATGGCTCCTAGGAGGCCAGCCTTTCATTGCAAAGCCGTTGTGGTAACGCTGCAGAAAAGTCAGCTTTTCAGATCACTAATTTTAGTAACTTTTACTGTGAAGCTATAATTGAAAATAGGAATCGTATAAAGAAACAATGTCCACCTGTATAATCTAACCCAAATAAAATACAGCTTTTGCCAGAAATGGTCATCAATGGCAAAATAGCCAATATAACCATAGTGTGGTTAATTTGGCCTTAATTCTGTGCTTAACCAGAGCTTTATCCTAGAATGATCAGTAAATGTTTCTTTGGGAATGGGTAAATTGCTACAGTTTAACCTATATCAGCTGTCATGGGAGGTCTAGAGGTTCCCTCTGGTGTAGTGTGATTGGTGGAAAGCCAGGCAAGGGCCTTCTCAGCTGCTGCCCTGTGCTATAGAATTCCTCCCCCAAGATGTACATTTGGCACTGTGGAGACAGGCCAGAATGTGTATAAATTTGTATTTAATCAAGAAATATGGAAATCCAAATGAACCAAAGATTGCAATGAATCAAAATGGGAGCTTCTGTATAGTGACCAGAAGCCTGCATTTTGCAGTAGGTCAAAGGAATGTTACCAGCTTGTCAGTGACTATGCAGACAAGCAAGATAACATCTTTAGTATCTTGTCACTGAGGGCCAACGTGACAGCAGAAATATGCAATTTATAACTTTGGTTTTTGGGTTAGAAATCAATGTGATTAGTTAAATGAATAAGTGTTTTTCTATATAGTTAAATGAACACAGAAATGATAATGAGAGATTCACATGTATTAGTATTTCACTATAATTCTATTGTGTTGGAATCAGTGTATGTATAATCTTTTAAATGTGTTAACATTTCAAACTGAGGAGAAAGGGAAATTTTATGATTAAAAGTATGTAGAGTCAGAATGCTGCATTGCTTGAAGGGGATATCTCTCTCTGGGAGAAAGCTAAGAAGAATAGGTTTTTCTTGGAGACAGCAAGCTAGTTTTATGGCAGCCCTTTGCATATGCATAGAGGGCATGACCTAACAGCGTTTGAGTAACAGAAGGAATGTAGAATAAGAGGCTGTCTTACTGTGACCAGGAGACAGATCTGACCAATGAGATTTTTAAGGTACATGCTTGTAGCATGTGAAAGGGGTATGGATTAATACGTAACTCTCATGATGATGATTGTGTGACGTCTGTATTCTGTAACTATAAAGACTGGGGTCTTTTGTATCAAGGGTGTGTCTCTCTCTCGAGCCACCCGGGAGAGTCAACCTTCTGTAACTTTCTAAATTCTGTGTCTATAAAATTGGGTCCTTTGTATGAAGTGTGGATTTGAAGTGTGTCCTCTTACCCTTAAGAGGACACCCTGGTCAGATACTTATGCTGTCCAGTAAACTTATCTTCTGTTTCAAAATTGCTTCTTGGGTGTTTTTCTAACTTAGTCTTAAACTAATTCAGCTGTATAGGACCAGAAACGCAGTCCTGGCCCCACAGCACCATTGCTATTGGGCTTCAGGTGTAGGCATCAGGAAATTAATTAATGCATCTGAAAGTTTCTGATCAAAACAATGTGGTTCAAACAAAACAAGAAAAGGGACATTCCATAGGAAATGTGCTGATAGACATTCCTACAGACTTGGCTACTAGCATGAGTCAGAGCTTTGAGATTAAGTACAAGGTTATGGAAGTATTGTGGGGGAATGAGATGGATAGACTTCAGTAGCATGTGTCTTTTAGTGTTCATTTGATTCCAGTTTGATTTGGAAAGTCCATCAACCTCTGGATGAGGAGTCCACTTAAATTTAGCCTGGGATAAATTATCTAATTATATAATGGGTGCCTAAGCCAAATGAAAAGTGGCTTGATAATTGATTATTCATTTCTTATGCTTGTCTCTACAACTCACCCTCTTTTTTGGTAACCAAACTAATCCATTCTGAAGAACTGCTGCCAACTGAATTGTAGGACACAACTCTCAGGTAGTATGTTGTGTAAGGTTGTAGATCACTCACAATGGAATTCTGGCCATTTCCTGTGTACTTCACTTCAATAGGACCAGGTTTACAATTCCTTTCTGTTTGCTGTAAATGGGGAGGGCAGGATATATACATGTGGAGTTCATACCTGGAAGAAAAGATGGAAGTTTTCTGACAAACAGCCGATAAGTACAAATTATTTTGTTACTAAGTTGGATCTTTACCTCCATTTTAATTGCTGCAGTTTTCTAAAATCCTCATTTATCATTGTAGTTCTATGCCCACAAACAATTACCTTTACTAGCAATGGGCAAAGAAACAAGTTTTCCATTCAGGCCTTGTATAATTTTAATAACTTGAACTTGATACTTTAATATCAGAGGCCCTTTCCGCACAGGCCTCTGGGCGCCCTCACGCCGGCAAGAATTCTGCCGGCGTGGGGGTGGAGGCCGTTCGCACGCAAGCGAGTGAGCGGCCCCAGCAGAGGCCGGCGCAGGAGAGGCGGCTCCGCATGGAGCCGCCTCTTCCCTGTCCCTCTCTTACTTGCCTTGTCCCCGTCGTCGCCCTGCTGTCTTCCTAAGCCCCGCCCACGCTGCCCTCCGACCTCCAGGGGTTGGAGGACAGCGTGGGCTGGGCTTAGGAAGACAGCAGGGCGACGACGGGGACAAGGCAAGTAAGAGAGGGAAGGGGGAAACAGCGTGTTCCTGGCGGTGCCGTTCGCACCGTGCCGCAGGGAACACGCTGTTTTCTCAAAAACACCCCTTTAAAGGGGTGTTTTTTAGGACAGCCTGACGCCGCCCTGAGGGAGGGGAAGGGGAGCCAGGTCGGCGCTGCTGCGTTTCAGCAGTGCTGCCTGTGCGAACGGTGGCCTGGGGGCGGCGTTTTACCGTCCCCAGGCCGCCATTTTTGGCCCGTGCGGAAACGGCCAGAGTTAAAGCAAGCATATTAAAGAACAGACCTAATAATCACCTCTAATAGATTTAATGAGAAATTCATTTCTGAGTGTAAACCCCTTGCTCAAGGGATCCGTTCCTTCCAAATTTTAAGCAGATAACAGATAGCATTTCTGTTTTATAAGCTATTAATTTTTTCACTTGTAGATTGGGCACAAGGAACCCTGAACTGGTATAGATTCCCTTTCTTCCCCTGATGCAGGATCCTAGGAATTTTTTTAAGCAAGCAGATAATGGGAGTAAACCATTTCTCCCTCTCATATCTTGCCATTCTATATTCTGCTTATTTCTGCATTGTCCTTTTCCCCCAATTAACTTCTGGCCATGGATCCCAATAAGAGAAGTACAGCAAGATGACAGTTTAAATTTAGCAACTTAAAACAAATCTCATAAAACAACTGTATATTAAATAGAACTGATCCATTTCAAATCTGGTTAGATATATCCTGATTAGGACATTCTGGTTAGGATATATTTTATTTTTGATTTAGTACCACCATTCTTAGTAATTCTTCTAATATTACCTTCTAACAATGCCATTGGGTTCCTGTGGTGCATCCCATTTAAAAGAAGCATTCCTTGAGGTCACACTATGCACTTTGGGAGGCGGCTGTAGTGAAGGTGGAGCTGGCTGAGTGGTGAGTTCTGCCACAGGTCCTTTGCTGCAGCAATTGAAACAGGTGCAGGCCTCTACTCCAACAGAATATGTAGTAAATGGCTTAAGTCCGTGGATTGTTTGCTGGGTGGCAGTCCCTTCAGACATCTGATAAGAAAGAACACAGCACATCATGTTGGGAATAGAAAGGTAGCATAATGAAGCATTCTCTAGGCCTAGGATCCTTAGTTGGATAAACTGTGCTAAGGTAGTCTACCATTTTCAGTTAATGTCCACTTAAGTGGATTGAGCAACCTTCAACACAAGAAAGCATGTTTTAAAATATTTCTTTGGGAGGGAAAACCTCTCCCCATTTAATGAAATGTACAAAAAATCTGCACAGAGAGCATAACACAGTCACTATAGAAAATCCTGTTCAGTCTTGCTGGCATTAATTATCAGCTACATAGAATCTCATACTGAACTTTTGTAGAATAGTCAAAACAAAAATCTTTGATCATAGTAGGTAGTTACCATCCATTCAAAAATAGTGATTACCTCATCCTTTCCTCATGCTACAAACTACCTTCTTTGATATATTAATTCAACACCACTGGAGAAAGAAGAAAGTTTTGTTTAGATTATGCAACAGCAAAAACTCCTAGATTTTAATAGATTTAATTGTGTTGTATTGTGCCATAGAGTCCCTTCCCACTTATGGAAACTCTATGAATTTAAGACCTCCAAAATGTCCATTTGTTAACAGCCTTGATCAGGTCTTGCAAGTGGAGGGCCCTGGCTTTCTTTGTTAAATCAACCCATCTCATGTTGGGTCTTCCTCTTTTCCTGATGCCTTAAAATTTTCCTAGCATTATTTTCCTATCATTGATTCTTGTCTTCTCATAATGTGACCAAAGAATGATAGCCTCGGTTTAGTCATTCGTACTTCTAGGGTCAGTTCAGGCTTGATTTGATCTAGAACCTACTTATTTGTCTTTTGGCAGTCTACAGTATTTGTAAAGCTTATCTCAAATATCACAATTCAAAGGAGTCAACTTCCTGTCAGCTTTCTTCACTGCACAACATTGACAGCTATCATAGTAACAGGAAATACAGCAGTATAAATTATCTTGATCTTGGTCACCAGTGACACATTCTTACACTCAAGAATGTTGTCTAGCTGCTTTATAGCTGCCCTTCCCAGTGTCAGTCTCAGTGCAATCTTCCCAGTGCAATCTTCCCAGTCCCAGTGCAATCTTCCTTTTAGTTGATGATGGAGCCAAGAAATAGGAAATCTTGAACAATTTCAGTTTCTTTATTGCCAGTCTTAAAGTAGTCATCCCTTTTGTCTTCTTGATGTTCAGCTGTAATCCTGCTTTGGCATGTTATGCTTTAACCTGCAGCAATAATCATTTCAAGTCTTCACTATTTTCGGGCGGTAATGTGGGATCATCTGCATATCTGAAACTGTTGATGTTCCATCCACCAATTTTTACTCCACCTTCATCTAAATCTAATCCAGTTTTCTTTATGATATGTTCTGATACAGATTGAAGAGCTACGTCTAACATCCTTGTCTAACATTTTTGCCCATTAGAAACTATTCTGTTTCTCCACACTCTATCCTAATAATAGCCTCTGGCCCAGCGTACAGATTGAGCATCAAAACAATCAGATGTTATGGCACACCCATTTCCTTTAAAACTAGCCATAGCTTTTCATGATCCACACAGTAAAAAGCTTTGCTTTAATCTATGGAGCTGATTCTCTTCAAAAAATTTCTCATATGCTCTAGTAACCAATGTAAATTGGCAATATGATATCCAGTGCCTCTTTCTTTTTTGAATTCAACTTGAACATCTGGAAATTCTCATTCCATATGTAGTAACAGTCTTTGTTGTAAGATTTTGACCATCATCTTACCTTCATGAGAAATTAATGTGATGGTCCAATAGTTGCTGCAGTTTTTGATATCTCTTTATTTTGGAACTGGAATGTATATTGAGAGTTTCCAGTCTAAGGGCTACTGTGGTCCTATAATTTAAGTGTGTTCCTATATACAAATTTAAGACGTTGGTACCATGATGGGTTCTGACACAGGCATCTCCTCACAGATAATAAAATCGCCAGCTCCTTAACTGTTATAACTTCATTTTTATTCTGAGTACACCACTGGCCAAAACAATGAAAATCAGAAGCCACACTGTAAACAGCACATGAAGGCTAATAATATTCTGTGATAGATGCTTCGGAACAGTCTTGATTTTGACTCTAGTTTGTTTACTGATGTTAATAAAACACATTTTATCTTATGATGGTCTTTGAATTTTCTACAAAGGGAGAATAAACAGAAAAATGATTCCAGTGAAGCACTGACTATTTTAATAACAGAAATATGAGTAAACCAGTAAAATTAAACTTTGCTCCATTTCGCTATGATTTATTAACGCTTTGGAGGATTCCTCTATAATTCATTTTTACTAAATATGGTAATTGCCCATTTTTTGTTAGAAAAGGATTAAATAGTAAATAGTATTTTATTTATTTTTAATACATTTATTAAAATATTATTTTATACATTTTTATCTATACCTGAATAGAGAAAATAATGTTATTTCTGTTAATAGCAGAAATAAAGACAGTGGTGGGATTCAAATAATTTACCAACTGGTTCTGGTGGTGGGATTCAAATAATTTACCAACTGGTTCTGGTGGTGGAATTCAAATAATTTAACAACTGGTTGTTTACAAGCACCATTTTAATAACCGGTTCTGCCGAAGTGGTGTGAACCTGCAGAATCCCACCACTGACGATATACCATTAACTGTGACAACTTACAAAGAGAACCTTAAGGTTGTTCTAAAGGGAGTACTATGCCCTCATCTTAAAGGGTAATTTTAATCTAATCTTCATGTTCCAATAAGAGCTTGATCTCCATGTATTTGATAGATTGACCTAAAAGGAATAGCCGTAAGTGAATAGAAAAGGTGATTAGAAAAATTCTTGCTTTTTCCCCATTTCCAAGCCAAAGAGTCTGGAAAATGTGGATCTAGCAGAATCTTTGCTATGTGTTTTGAGTAAATAGTCTGCACAATATTATAATAGCATTAATTCTCAAAGATTTCATTATTTTTAAATAGGATCATTCTACGCTATCAAAGTCCTTTGCAGCATCTAACAATAGTGACAGAGTTAACTGTTGCAAAAATTGTTCTACTATTGTTCCAGAATTCTTCCCCTTCATTGTACCACCTCACTCTTTGAAGTGTGCAGAATGCTTCTTTGGTTTGCTTCCAGTATGGTTTCATGAAATCAGGCAACCCAAATGTGCTCTGTGGGGGAGATGTGGGGTTTTCCCCCCAGACAATAGCTATGCGAGGATAATAGACCCCTATGTAAATCATCAGTTGTGCTGGGCTACCTGAAGGAAGTATCTGATTTTGAAGAATATTTTTGCATCCGAATGACTGAATTTGACAATTTTTATAGACATTTTTCATCCGAAACTAAAAAAAAAAACTTTTAAAACATTTTTCATCCAGGCCTTATGCTGCTACACCATGAACCTAGTAAATTTGCCTTTCTGCATTCTTTTCCAGTCTCACACCATTCCTATGATAACACAAAAGTTCTGTGTCATCAGTATATCATACATTATGTGAATTCATTAAGAACATCAAGAATGCTGAACAACTACACCCACTTATTACATGTGCTAATGTGTGTAACATGTGAACTATAATTGAAAATGACTTAAGAAAATATTTTGAAAGAATAATACTAAATCAAAAATTTAATTGGGTCAAAGACAAATTGATGATGTATATTTTATTCATTTATTCACGTAAAACATTTATATGCTGCCTTTCCACCCAGAGTTCCCAAGGCTGCAATCAAGGCATTAATACCTTTTTAAAAATTAAAACTGCATGTAAAATACAGCCATAAAAATGAAACAATACAAAACATATAGACCTAAAACACACACAGACACACAATACTCACCACCACATCATTCCCTTTAGTATTTTTGGAAAATAGTCTGTAGAGACTGACTATTCCATTTGGCTTAAGTGGAGGGCTGATGTTCACCACAGCTAAAGTTGAAGCCACTGTACCAAACTGAGGTGCATGAAGGCCTTGAGGAGGGGCTGGGCCTGTCTTGCATCGGGTCCAACTGCTAGCAGCCCGGCCCACAGAGTTAACTGACCAAACCTGAAAATGCAAATAAAAAGCTGGGAAATTATCAGAAAGTCCTAAATGGTCTATAGGAAAGATTTACATATTTGCATAATTTCTAACTAACATAGTGGCATCGTTTTCCTCCGAGACAGAACTGGTGTGTTCATCTTAATATTTTCACAACATTCTAACATGCAACAGTTAAGGGGCATATTGAAGTGGATTAGGCTATTCAATTAGAATGAGTCAAAGCTCTGAAAATGGTGGGTCAAGACTGACATATACCTATGAAATGCCATGGAAGAACTTTTTATATTTACATGGCCATTCAAAGGGTGGCTGTTTGATTTTATGGTGAGAGCTTTAAAGCCATAATAAATAGTGCAGAAGGCTAACAACAGGACTGAAATAAAGGAAGAAAAACCATATGCATACTGGACACCAATTTCCCCCTTGACCTTCTCCACTTCTGGAATCTTTAATTAACAAATATCGCTTGAAACCTTTCATCCTCAGAAGATACTATACAGCAGGCAGACTGCATCTTAGTTAGGCCAAGGAACTTAATTAAACCTTCAGGTGAAATCAGATAACTGTTGTCTCATGATAAGGTAGCCAGGTAACTGTGTATCATGTCTACCTGAAGGCTCAACTTGTGACTCACGAGGTCTCCTTAAATCTAACCACACAGAGTAACCAAAAGAACAGATAATAATCATATAAGACAACCAAATAGCCTTCCTGAGTTAATCATCAAAGATTGGAAAATATTCTATCACACATTAGAATAACCACCAGACCAGTTCCTCATAAGGTAACTCTTGACTATTTTCTGTTGGTATTTTTGCAAGTGTCTGTCACAAACTCAGACATGAAAGGATTAACTGTGTGCATGCAAACTAGTTACTGAGGTCACAGTTTATGATCAGTATATTGATTAAGACATAGGTTAGTTTGCCCAGCATTGCTAACATGCCACTGGTCGAGTAGACAGAAAGTTATACAGTAAAGTATGGCTGTTTCTGCACGGGCAGAAAACAGCGCCCTAGGAACGGTAAAAACACCATCCCTGTGGTGCTGTTCGCACAGCTGGTGTGAAAATGCTGCTTTTGAACCTCGCTCAACGAGTAAGGTTTTTCAAAAGCGGTGCCTTCCACCCGCTGCCGTGTGAATGGCAGTGGGTGGAAGGTGGCATTTTCCCCGCACTCGCCCCAAACGCCTCCTCACCTCCTCTTGCGTTTTGTCCCTCTGTGGAGGCCAGGGAACACACCTCCTGGCCTCCATCCCTGCAGCAATCGCACTGGCCATGGGGCGTGTCCCCTGGCCTCCACAGAGCGATAGAAGCCAGGAGACGGTAAGGAGGCTTTTGGAGGACTGTGCGGCCATGAGCAGCTGCGCAGCTGTGCAGAAGCAGCCTATGTTTCTTTGTTTGACCACATGAGATCTAGTCATTTATTTAAAACAGCAACTGTGTATTGGTCTCTTTAATGCTACTCTGCTAATATATTCAACTTATGCCAACATTTTCTAGCATTAAGAGTAATACAAATTGGCAATGGATATACTACAATGACCTTGAGCCTAAAGCTCCAAAAAAGAAGACTGATAATGTCAGGCTGTAAACGTCTTGTATTAGAACAGAAAACAAAATGTTTTTATCACTGTAGAAACATTACATCTGGAGTGCCAAAGGTTCGCCACCACTGCTCTAGGTAGAGAAGGGCTACAGGAAGCCAGGGGGAGGGGGATGTCGGGGCATCGGGAGGGGGGGCGTGGTCTTTGGGCTCCTTCCGTGCCCACGTCCACGATGATATGGGCAAAGCAGAGGGAGCCCAAAGATGATTAGTTGTGCCCAGAGGCAGATACGCCTCTGGCTTTCATTACTGAATGCAACATTGTTTTCAAAGGGAGTCTGTGTGTGAATGGAATTCATGCAATTGATCATCTAGTAACATTAACTTATTACTGAATTAAAAAAAACATTCTCTTGAAAAGAGCACCTATGTTAGCATCTCTTCATATTGGTTCTGCCAGCATGCTCATATTGTTATATCATTACAAACAGGTGTGGGGTTCAGTTCTAGGAATCCATGATACAGCTGCTAGAACTGGGCCTGATTAAAAGCTGCTAATCTCTGTGAACTGTGCCCACTGATTTTGTTTTTGTCAGCTTCCCAAAACCAGGTGATCTGCAGACTATAGAAAACTCAGCACTTATTAAAACACAGCCTCCAACAAATCTGCATGAAAATTAAATTTCACTTTCATCAAGGAGGGAATAAACATATGGAAGGATGTATAATCTTATTTATCAGATACCATTTGTATAATTAAACACGAATAGCATAAAAGGTTGACTGAGGTCATCATTTGCATGAGTAAGTAATTTGTAGAGTGTCAGGTACAATAGATGGAGTAGATGGATGTGTGATAGTATAGGGTTAAATTAGACTCAATAATAGTGAAATACACAGTGATCAATCAGAATGATAGATCTAAATGGCAATACAAGAGGACTGTCTGTGTGATTTTTCATATTACGTATGCCTTAGTAAGCTTTCATGTTGAAAAGTTCTCACTGCAGTAAAAAATTCTCTTCGGTGATCTTTTCCACTTTTGGGTAAGGCAAAACTTCACCATTCACTTAACAGTGTAAAAAAGCCATAGACTTCTATTCTTCTGTATCATGAATACTTAAGCTGAGCTGCAGAAGTATACAGCAGTTGCAGGAGACACCATGATCCATCTGTTCCCAGATTCCGCTTCAACCCCAGAATCAAAGCTGACTGCATCACTAGGCCCCTTCTACACATGCAGAATAATGCACTTTCAGTGTACGTTGCAGCTGGATTTTACTGGGAAGAATTGCAAAATCCACCTGCAAACAATTGTGAAAGTGGATTGAAAGTGCATTGTTCTGCATGTGTGCAAGGGGCCTAAGGCAAAGACAGCAGCAGTTGGAAAAAATCTGGTGGCGTAATGTCACTAATCTATGTAAAGTATCCCTAATGTGCCTCACAAAGCCCAACAAGCCAATTGCCAGAAGAAAACATCCTATATCAGTGAAGTCTTTGTTTTAAACAAAAGTACAGCAATTTAACAGCACTTGTTCATTTCAGGGACCATGTTTGCTTTATGAATTGCATTTTTTGAAGATAAATGTGAATCACTCCTGCAAAGACTGAAAGTAAAGGATCTGAACCAATCAGATATGCATTAATCCTTTGCGAATGTTTTTTTCATGCTCCAATCATGCTCCATTCTCAATCATGCTCAAATGTTAAGGGTGCTTCTGCACAACTGATTCCCCCAAGTGAGGATTACACTAAGTAAGAAATAGAGTACAAGTCGGCAGGGGCATATCTGCAACAGGGACATGGGGGGTCAATTGACTCCTGGTGCCAGCCATTGCATCATGTGGGGGGGGCGCGCAAAACCACTCTCCACACCTCTCCTGAGAAAAGGCGCCCCCACCAGGGCCGGAAGCCTACTGCGGGCCCATCGGGCACCCCTCGGCCCAGCCCCGCCAGGCTGCCGGGGACTGCTGCCACCCTTCTCAGCTGGCTGAAGGAACAGCCTGGTGAGGCCAGACCTGGCGGGGCTAAACCAAGAGATGCCTGGTGCCTGGCAGGTCTGTGGCAGCCCCCCCCCCGGCCTGGCCCCACCAGGCTGCCCAGGTTATTGGCCTTCTCCACATCTAATTCTGAGTATGCCCCCTGCCTATGTGAACTTAAATCCACAGATGGGGAACATATTCATTCCAACAGGTTTTTTCTGCAGACTTAGTGGACCTCCTAAGTCTGCAGAAAAAAATGAAACTTAAAAAAATAGGGGGGCTAAATCCACCCAAACAACACAAAGCATTCTGTACACATTCACAGAGAATGTTCCTACTGTTGGCAGCTGCCAGGATCCCTGCAGGCCAGAGGTAGCCGCTTCAGACCAGCTGAGGCTCTGACAGATATATAGAGAGGTGTGGGAGGTGACTTTCTTGATTTGCTGAGATCGGAAGAGAAGGGGGGGGATCTCAGCAGGTTCAACAAAGGGTGGACGGGATTCCCCCTACAACTTTTGAAGGCACCCTCTTGTTATTTTATCATTTTAATTGTTCAAATATTTTTTATGTTTGCCCCCTTGGGGACCCTGATTAGGTGGAAAGGCAGCATAAAAATGTTTTAAATAAACACATGCATATGCCTCATAACTACTGTTTCCTATTGTGGGGAAATGTGAGCTAAGGATACCATACACTGATCTGTGTAGAAGTTGATGGTTCTACATGCTGATGGCATTCTGGTGCATTTGAGCTCTGTGACTTATGCTGGCACAGAAAAGGGCAGGCTATAAATCAAATAAACAAACAAATAAATAACATTTACACAAGCAACCCTTTATAGAGTGGAAGTTTCACAATCTATATTTACCTGAACAGCAGTGCTGAACACAATGTATAAATGCAGAATGGAAAAAACGAGTTCAAAGACAGTCCAAATGAGTCAAGTTTTACCAATAGGAACTGTGCATACATACCAAAGGGCAATTACATGGACTAAAATACATTTACATTTGCACTGAAAATGGTACAGGTTGGATGCAATTTAAAGTAAGAGGTACATGAACTGAGAACTATGTGATCATGTTTATTTTGGACTCTGAAGACACATGCAGTCATTGAGCTACTGAAAAAGCTAACATCAACTCTCGTTGAATTTTAATACTATATCCATGGACAATGCATAAACATTTCATTTGAGAATCTTAAACTATCCTTCAAGTGATGGATTCAAAGGGAAAATGGGAACAAAAAGTACTTATGCCTTGAAATCATAGACTATTATTGTCTCCTCCATAATTTAGGCTTACATCATACTGCACGGACCCCAAACTCAGAGCCCTGCCAAAATCTCTATCATCATTAGAAGGTGCACAAGCTTAAGAAAGCCATAAGAAGACTCCAGATTCATCTACCCAAGCAGTAATTCTGATGTCTTGGTCTTCATTTTCTTGGCCTGTTGCCCAGAGAGCACTTTGAAAGAAGAAAAGGCTCCGTGGAATCCATTTATTTAGAGAGCTACGGAATTCTAGGCAAAGCAGAAGAAACTCATTTGGGTGGCTGTAAAATGCCCCTTTATAGAACTCCAGTCCTACAGACAATTATGTCACAAACTTACTAGCAGCCAGAGGTTCCTGCTTGAGAGCAGCAGGGAAGGCAGGGTTGGCTGCTGAGCAAGCAACATGTTGCCCTGCAGACAAACCATGGGAGTAGGCCGGATCAGGGGATTGCCATGGTGTCAGCAGCAGGACAGGGCCACGGGATTCAGTGCAAGGTAATAGAGTTTGTGCAATTCTGACCCTTCTTTCTGGTTCAGGAGCCATGTTTTCTGCTTTTGCTGCTTCTTCATTCACTCATTGTTGGAAGCTCTGGGGATCTTCAGCAGGCATCAGACAACATCAAGTAGACTCAATAACCTGCTGAGGATGTTGGAGATTTTAGTAAAGCATCTGTGAGCTTCGGGAGACTTTGGGAGCTTCTGGACAGCATTGGGCTACTTTGGAAGGAGGTGGAGAGTGATAGCAGGCTTTGGTCAACCTTAACACCTTCCAGAAGGCATCGGGTAGCGTTTGAACGAGACAGAGAGTGGCAGCAAGCTTCAGATAGATTGGGACCTTTTGACTGCTATCAGGTGGGGGTGATCGGAAAGTGGTGGCTAGCATGGATTGCAGTGACCAGATCTCTGCTTGCTGGAGCCATGTGGAGCAGCTCCTTTGGATCATGTGACACCTGGCACTCCTCAGCTGGATGGATCCCCCCCCACCTGATGCATGGAGCTCTGGTCAGTTTCACAGTTGTTCCTGCCATTTTGTGTGCTGCTGCAGAGATTCTCCATGCCTCTGCCATTTGGTGAAGGTTTTTCTAATCATCACTGCCATATACATATGGCAATGCTGTTTTGGTATGACGATCAAGCTGTTGTCACGGTCATAAACAGGGAGATCTCTCGCTCTGAGAGGATCATACAGCTGGTGTGGAAATTGGTGGTCACTTGCTCAGTTGCTGACTCCTCATTTGCAACAATATATATTCCAGACACTGATAATGGCATCATGGACACACTGTCTCGCTTCCAGAAGAAGAGATTTTGATCATTGGTGCCCAGAATGAACAATACTTGGATCCTTTCCCACTGGAACTCTGGAGCCTTGGCAATAAATCATAACTCAGGGGTTTTCACAACCTTGGCCCTGTCCACACAACAGGCCTGCAAGTGGGCCATTTCTTCCTTTTTAATCTTTGTGGCTGCATCAGGATCCTCTGTCCCCAGCCTGCTCAAGAGGGTCTGCTACTGTGCAACCTGGCTCAATTACAGGTGATTGTGTTACAGGCCATAGCCATTAGATATGACAGAAGAACAATCCCTAAATAGTAATTCCTTTAGTGTCACTCTTCCAACAGTTTGCAGATTGTAGTCCAGTGAATGTACATGTATCTTTACTATACTGAACCTAGGAGATGGAGAAGAATGGATGGGGGCAGATGTCTTATCTTCCACTGCATCCATGGATTCAATGGTAACATGCATGTGCTTTGCAACCCTCATCAAGACTTCCTGGAACAATCCTAAATTTATCATATCTGTTTGTCTAGAGTAGTGGTTCTCAACCTGGGGGTTAAATGACCCTTTCACAGGGGTCGCCTAAGACTCTCTGCATCAGTGTTCTCCATCTGTAAAATGGATAAATGTTGGGGTTGGGGGTCACCACAACATGAGGAACTGTATTAAAGGGTCGCGGCATTAGGAAGGTTGAGAACCACTGGTCTAGAGACTTCTTAGGGTATGAATATTGCTAAAAAGGAACAGGGATAGCAACTATAACTTACAGTGAAGAGTAACAAAAGCCCATACCACATGCAAACTGCAGCCCAACTTTCTTTTAGTGATCATACCACTCTATGCAATAAAAGCATAGATGGAGTTAGAATAGACCGGCCATTTTTTGTTGGTTCCAAGCCTGAGCAGAGTCTTTAGATCAAGGTGCCAAACCAGGACAAACTTAAATTGTCAGACAATCCAACCTGGTATGTAGATGTATGTAGATGTATACATAATAACGTCTAACAGTGCAGTTTCCATAACTGCTTTCCTTCAACGTGTAGCTATAAAAAATAAGGAGTTTGGAATTTAAAGATTACCAGAGTTTCAGACAACACTTGTGCCTTTTAGTATTCTTTCGCATCAATAATGAAGATGAGATGCAAACGCATTTAACTCCAAAAGGCAGACAATTTAATAATTTGTTTCCTATGGGTACATAATGAGATAGTTAAACCATTCCCAGGAGAGAGATAAGCGGATATTAAAAGGTCTTTCCAATACCTATAATGGCTAAGGGCAACAGCTAATTCAATAGATTCAATAAAAAATCACTACTTCTTTCAGTGCTTCTGATTTATTACTTTGGCTATTGTTAGCCATCACTCATTTTAGTTTGGTTTTCACTGCTCATAAATTATGCCTTATAAATAAAAAGATACAATCATATCAATTTGTCCACAGCTCTGAGGTATATTTTACCATGGTACTCACACTAATGTCTTTTTAAAAGGTAGGATTCTTATTTGAATATGTCAGAATCACGACCTAACCAAGGAGTCTTAAGTAGTGCATGGGGGAGGGAGTGGGGAGTGCTTGGGTTTAAGAAATAAACATAAATTTGCAAATCATTTATGTGTTATACAGAGAGATTTAGAAAGGTGAGAATTTGGTCAGCAATAGATTACCTTTTAACTGTGTTGTGTATTAAAGATTTTGAAGCAGCTTGAGATCAGTTTCCTATTATTCCCAGAGGCTGGGAATAATACCCTGAGTAGCTTAGAGATAGAGGGAACCTTGTCACACCCCTGGCCAGGGATTTTACAATGAGAACTGAGGATGCCTGCTCTAATGAGGGACAATGAGAATGCCCTAGGTGTTGCTGCCTTTGGCTTTGGCTACTACAGTTGAGCAGAGCAAATGGTGGGAAGAGAAACTTCCCATCAATGGAACTGGAACACACACGCCACAGCAACATGGTGCCAATGCCTGTTCTTGAGCAGCAATTCCTGCACTTCACATTATCCTGCAAAGCAAACAGATCAATTTGTGGTTTTCCCCAAAGATGGATCAGCTCCCTGACATAGGATCAGATTAGGGACCAATCCTGGTAGGCCAGGTAACCCTGATTCAGAGTGTCAGACATAATCCAGATACTGGCAATGTGAATGGTCAACAGAAAGAGCCCCTGTTGTACCATCCACTGTCAGATACATGCCAACTTGGGGCACAAACATGTGGAGGCTGCCTATTGATATTGGATCCAGATAGTTCTCCTGGGCTGATTTTTCATGGTGAAATTGTACCGTTGTTAGCACAGGGAATACTTTTCAGCAGCTGGGAATTCTTCTCGGCTCCCAGTGCTGTAGTGTGTCTGCCACATTGTTGTCCTGGCGGCGCCCCATCAGGAAAACAGTAGGAGTGTAATCTTGATGCCCTTTGTTCAGCAGAGAGCTACCTGATCACCCCTTTAGAGAGCAAAGAATGAACCTCCTACAACAGCAGCAGAGGTGGGTGACAGACAGCATACTGCAACTCAGAGAAAACTGGCAAGAAAGACAATTCCAAATGGTAGCCCAGCTTTACCATCCTCAAAACTCCATTGTTGTCAGTAATGGCTACTCAAGATGAAACAAGTTGGGGCAGTCAATTAAAAAGAAACAAACATGAAGTAAAGAGGGAGGAGTCTTTCCCCTGGGTTGAATCCCAGGAATAGACGTCCCTCACTTCTTCCTCTTTTGGGAAGGGGTAAATATTTGGCACAGGGCTGTTGGGAGGCAGAGCAGTTTTGATTCTGCAAAGCAGTAGAACACAAGGCGAGGGAAACTGTCAGTTATTAAAGGAATGACGAGAGAAATATCTCCACTGGTTCTTCGGTGAGTGGTTTGAGATATTCAAGCACTATGATATGGATGTCCATATCTGTCCAGAGTTTGTCGAGCTGACAGAATATCCAGTGACGTTAATGTGTGCTTGCCGAAGCCTAACCCTTTCAAGTGGAGTCTCCTGGCCAAGTGTTTTAGGCTTGACTGGTAATGAGCCAGTACAGGAGGCATACCATTTACAGGCAAATTGAGTAACGACACATGTGCCATAAAGGTAGCCACCATTGTTTCAAGGAAGCAAATGAAGAAAACCTATGCCCAAATAGGTCAAAAATCCTTTCTTCCTTATCCTGAGGAGAAGACATGCTTACATTGTCATTATGGGATGGGACAGCAGACACAATCATATAGCTTAGTTGAGGAAAGGAATCCACAGCCTTCCTTCTGAACCCTATACAGGCTTTCCAATCTATCATTAGGTGAAGGCCTAGTAATGAGATTATACCAATCCGATCTCATCAAGGACAGGGGAGATGTGGCAATAGACACCAGATTATTGTCAACACCCAAAGGCAGCTGACGCCCCGGTGAGGCAGATTAGATTTAGAAGAGCAGAGCCTGGCCATCTGGACCAAGCACCCTGAGAAGAGACACTTATTATTCAAGGGTGAAGATGTGAGTGGTCCTGAAGAGCACCCATCAGAGTTTCTGTGTCAGTCAGAGGATCTCTAGACTGACCCAATAGACTGTCCAATGGGATTGGCTATGATGAGCCTTGGCACTGATGAGATCTGCTCTGACAAGCCTTGGTGCCAAATAGATCAGCTCTGACAAGTCTTAGCATCAAGTGGTTCAGCTCCAACAAGCTTTGCCACTGAGTGGGATGGCTGCAATGAGCACTTGGTTCTGAGTTTTGAAGCCAAGTGGTTTGGCTCCGATGAGCCTTGGTGCCAAGCAGTTTGGCTCTGAGGAGCTTTGGTGCCAAGCAGTTCAGCTCCAACAATCCTTGGCACTGAGCAGTTCAGCTCCAATGAGCCTTGGCACTGAGCGGTTCAGTGCTGATGAGCCTTGGGGTTGGTTCTGAATGGTTCTGATGGAAGTCACCACAGGCAGTGGGTCCAGAGGTCAATGTGATCTTGACAGTGCTTGGCAACTCGAATGATTTGTGGCAGCCAATTGCCTGGTCAGGGGAGACAACCACCTTTTAAGAAGAATGGCCTTTTAATGATTTTTCACCATTCTTTGCCTTAGGATCTTTCCATTGAGGGGGTTCCAAAACAGCCTGGGACAAAGCTCCTGTGAGGAGGGACAGAAATGGAGGCTGGGAAATGAACCCTTTTCTCCCTTGCTCTGAAGCACACAAAAGGAGTCAGAGACTTATCTTATAGGACCACTTCAAGGCCCCATTCTGCTTAGCCTTGCGTAGAGAGAGGCACAGGCCTTGCCAAAGAAGTCGTGAAAAGGGCAGAGCCCTTAACTTCCATGGTGAAAGGGAAAGGTGCTCAATTTTGGAAAAAAATATCTCACAGAGTCTGAGGCCTGATGCAAGCTGAAGAAAATCAGCAGAGCTAAAGAGAGAATTTCTAGAAAAGGCAAAACCCTTCACTACCATCACGGCAGAAGAGAAAAAAAACCCTCACAATTTTCACAAAGATTACCACACAGGACCTGAGGCCTAGAAGGAGGTAAAAAATTCAGCAGACCTGAACTTTTTAAAAAGGGGCAGAGCCCTTCTCAACTTCCATCAGAAGAGAAAAAACTCACAATTTTGATGAAGAACTGCCCCACAGGGCCTGAGGTTTGGTGTGAGGCAAGGAATCAGCAGAGTTGAAGTAAGTACTTCTTTATTCCAAATTGAAGAACGGAAGGAATAGCATTACTCCCTCTCCCATCACATGACCATTTGGGCAGAAATCTTTCTTCCCAAAGGGAGGTGTGGGAGAGCAAGTGCTCTCCAGGACAAGAATTAGGGATTGCTAATCTAACAAAATAAATAGCCTATCAAAATTTCTAGATCCCCCATTAACCAGTAAAATGAACTTTTGCTAAAATTCCTACAAGGAAATGAAAGGTATCCAACATTTCTGACCTCAGTTGAACTGTTAATGTCAAACCCATGAAGTTGGACTTTTGATGACTGACAGCATTTTTAAAGTGTTATGAAGAGCCGGCCGGTAGTGCCTTAATTTTAGCTTCATTCAGCTGAAGGAAATCTAGTTGCATTTAAAATTTTATGGCCAGCAAACAAGCCTCCAAGAGAGAGGAAGCAGAATCAATATTGTACTTAAGTGAAATATAAATCTGGGTTTCATCAGCATAATAGAAAAAAATCAATCTCTACACTTATGAATAACATGTCTCACAGGCAACATATAAATTGTCAACATTGGTGGGATATGAATACATCCCTGAGGGATGCCACAAGTTACATCAATGGGAGAGGAACAGACACACACACACACACACACACATATACTTTAACAAAATAGATGGCTAAGAAGGAACAAACCTGTCCCAGTCCTGTCAGATTGAGACAAGCTTGCCCAATTTCAGAGTGAAACTCAATAATTAATTAATTAACTAATTAAGCACAGGTAGTGAAAAACTTATGGCAAATCCAATCACACATGGCTTACCCAGAGGCTTATTGTGCGGCAGAGATGACAGCAGAGCAGCTTTACTTCGCTACCATCACAACATCCGCACAGTTTCATCCATTATACCTTTTTCTGGGTGGGTAAACAACTTGCATAATTTGCCTTCTGTTCTTTGGAATGGTTGAAACCTTCTGCAGGTCTCGATGTCCATTTTTTTCTTTTTGTGCTGAGATTCATTTACATCTACTGCAACTGGTCTATAATTGTTTGCTGTTAGCAGTAAAGCCCATTATATGAACAAATACAACAGGTTCTAGAAAACTGTTAGTGGGTTAACAGTACCCACCAAGGGGGCCAACCCCTCCTGCCTTTTCTCCCCACTTAGCCCCACAATTTGCCACAGATAAGGAAAACCTAACCTAAATATGCAATAGGAAAAAAGCTTACTTATAGATTCTCCCTTCCCCCTGCAACATAGGCAAGCTCCCCTGACTTTGCATAGGGACTTTCTTTTCTCAGATCCCCTCCACACACCCTTTCAGGCTCCCTTTAATTTTGCAACTGGGCTCTTCAGGCTCAGATGTGGCTTGACAGAGCTTGTCCCATGTTCTCAGGCATGAAGTTCTTCAAAGTTCACCACAGGGCCTAGTCCAGATAGGGAGAAACACACTGTGAGGGGAGGAGGGGATTATTGCTTCCTCCTGCACTTTCCTCCCTTTTCAAGTTTTGCTGCCATCAAAGAAGAACTGGCCTTGGGTTGGGCAGCTGGGCAGGGGACAGGAAAGGACAGCCAACTGCTATGCAAGCCCCACCCCCAAACCATGAGTGTGTGGCAATTGACTGGAGGTGGAATGCACTTGCAGCAGCATTTCCTGCAGTGGCAGTCTTGCCCCTCAGGAAGAAGCAGGAATCTGGGCCTTCCCAGATGGCCGAGGACTACACTTCCCAACTATCCTCACTTTTCCAGGTTCATCATCAGGAACCTACTCAGTTATACAGTAAGATTGCAGAGGGGAAAGATCCTGTTACCAAAAACAAACCCTAAACCTGTGTGAGCACTTTTCTTTTGCTTCCACTATGCATGTGAGAGGTATAATCCAGAAAGGGAACAATCACCTGCTCCCATGCTGGAGACTCCCCAAGGAAACAGCTATCCACTAAGATATAAGGCAGATGTGCAAAGATGATACTGATATCCAGTGGATTTTTCCTTTTGCAAACCACTCTGGCAAAATAACATTCATAACTTGTTCTGTGCTGGAACCTATCCTTTGGCACAGCTTAATTCCAGAAGGGAATTTTCAAGATTTTTTTTTTCATTTTTGTTCTCCATTGTGGATTTTTACAAAGCAGCTATGCACCAAAGAAAGATCCAAACTGGGTTCCTAATATGAGAGGCTCTGGATAAAGGGAATACCGTGACACACAGCTGGAGACCAAACTGCCCTCCTTAGCCAGAAAGGCTGAGCCCTGTTCACGAGTTAAAGTGAACATATGGACAATCAGTGTGCAATGTACACTATATTTGCTTTTATATATGAATCGAGTAATTCTCACGTTACATTTCATACATATACATCTGAACTCATGATTAGAATCCCAGTTTTATTCAGCTACTGGTTCCTGGTCTCATTTGTAAAGTAAATGCACATTGGCTCTCTGTTACAAACAGGTGCACATATTTATATACAGGTTCTATATGTGTTCACTTTAACATGTGACCTGGGTTATTGGCACATGACAGAAAAGCTATGTGGAGACTCAACAGGAAGTCTGCTAAAGCAGTAGCTAGGAGTCCCATAATAAGAGGGATGGGACCAGGGCTTCCTGATCCCACCTGGAGTTTGTTTCTTTGTTTGGGAGTAATTGGACAGAAACAGAATATTTATGTAAATCTAAATGTGCATTGATGGCTCATTTAAATTTCCTCGCAGCAAGTCCACCATTTTCATGTTTCAGTCTTTATGCATGCTCATGCTGTAATAAATATGTTTGTCTAGAGTTCTATGGGCATCTTCTATATTTGAGGCTTATTGCTGGCTCATGGCCAACAGTGATAGGCTGTCCTTTGAAAAAAGGAAAGAAAACATCTTTCCTTCCCCCTCCTCCTAATCTCAGACATCAAACATCTGGTCAGCAAAGACGATTACACTGCTTCTGAAATATATTAAGTACCTGATTTCAAGTACAAATGCTTACTTCAACAATAATGCATCAGATAGCTTTCTGAAAAGATTTTGGAAAGAATCCTAGTAATTACCTCATTGCTTCACTGAAGTTTAAGGAAAATTACATCATCAGAAAAGACTAGGAAATCAAACATCCAGAAAGTCATCATCAGTAATGGAAAATGCCAGACGTTTCCTTCAGAGTAAGGTGCATGGAGTTGCATGCCTTTCAATATTACATCCAGGTTTATTGGGAAAGAGATTCCTCCCTAACAGGGACCCCTGTATTTGCATACCACAAAGGACTCTCTGACCCAGCTGCCAGAGGCCGAGATAAAATAATCCATTTTGCTATCAAACTAGGGTCCAACTGGCAGGAAAATGCTCCCTCTGGAGGAACGGCTCACCTATTCAAATGCACCTAAGAACACCTTGATTAAAGGCCTATTGCCTTCAGTTCACAGGAGCCCTCCCACACATGAGACTGATTATCTCAGGTTTGTTGGTTCATAACCTAAGGCAAGAGACTTCTCTCATCCAGCTGTTCCTACCAATTCAGCCCTGAAACTAGGGAAATATCATCACAGGGCTACTTAGACTTTGTTGAATAGCAGGAGCTGCTCCCCAGTCCTGATAACTTTATCATGCCATAATGTAAGGGTCTGTTACTCCAGTCAATAATTGAGACTCAGAGCTGGGGGCTCAGGCTTTCCAGCTAGCATACATCTCCAGTTTTCCCGCTTATAATATTCCCCCCCACACACACACACACACCTGTTCCCACAATAGGCAGCATAAGAAAAGACAGTGTTAAGATAGTATTGTTATGTGTTTCCAAACTCAAAGACAGCAATAGGACTAACTCCAAGCCCCAGGGAGGGGGAGGAGCGGGGACGCATAGTGTTCTAGTTACAAGAAGCAAATGAAACAAGATGGCCCATTATCACACAGATAACAGCAAGTTCAGATGCAACCTTGGCACCAGCCCGGCTAGCAGGAGCCCGGCCTGAAACATCTAAGATACCGTGCTTTCTACCTCTTGAGTTTAGTGCCTGACACTCTTGACCTAATCCCACTATGAATCCCAACCTCATTCTTCCCAAAACCCTTTAAAAGGCAATCTCAAGCTTCTCCAACTCTGTCACTGGTCTTGTACCCAAGCCTATTTCACATCTTCATGGCTGGCCTGTTTTCTGATATTCACCCTTTTGCCGAATCACTTTTGCCTCACTTCGGATTCCCAACTCTTTAGTTGGTTTTGGATTTTTCTTTTGTACCGGACAAGCTTTCCACTTCTTCTGACTCAGATCACAGCTCCATAGACTCTTCATTTGGGGCGAAGGGAAGGTACATTTTCATCATTTATTTCCCCTTAGATTCTGTCCCAATCACAAAAAGAATTGGTAGCATTGCTCATTATTTCATTGCTATGTTATTTCATGTTTTTGCTTTCCTTTGTCTTTCAGCTTTCCATCCTTGTATCTTGATAGGGCAATAAATATTATTTCTTTTTTAGATTTACTCTCCATCTCCTTTCCCTTTTGTAATTAGAGTTCAGTGCTAAATTGGGACCCAGTTACAAACCAGTTTTTAGAGGGTATCGATTTTGGTTTGCAGCAGAAAAACTAGATTTGTGTCTAGAAGCACGTTAGAGGCCAACAAGAGCTTAGGGTCTAAACTTCCAAGAGTCAAAGCTTCCTTTATGTCTGATGAAGCAAGCTTTGACTCTTAAAAGCTTATATTCTGAAACTCTTGTTGGTCTTTAAGGTACTGCTGGACTCGACTTTAAAAGATATACAACAGATTGTTTGACCTGAAAAAGTTGCCCTGGGGCAGGGTCCAACCCAACACATGAAAAGGACTTTTCCCAGGTTATGGTACCAGCATGCAAACCTGTTTGAATCATAGATTCACAAGTTACAGTGAACACACATACATCCTGTTCACAAGTTACAGTGAATACACATGCATTCTGCATGTACATATGTACATCTGTCAGCAAGAAGGCTTTTGCACATTTACTTTCCAAATGAAACTGGGACCCTGTACCTGAATAAATGTGTAGTTTCAATCACACATTCATCTGTTCATGCCTTGAATATAACAGGTGAATAACTCAACACACGCATTAAGAAAAATAAAGTTTATACTGTACACAGATTGTATGTACATTCACTGCAATTTGTGATCAAGGTTTCAGAGGCAAGAATGAGATTCACTGAGACTTGTGTTTTTGAAGATAAAATACTGAAGTAATTTCTGAAGAGAAAGAATCATTGCAATTTCTTCCTCAATATTCGTGACATGCCTAAGAACCATGGTGAAACTATATTGCTCAGGCAACACAACAGATACCTGAAATAGCTCTATGGGGCCCTGATAGTTACACACAACTGATAGTTACACACAGTGGGAACAATATTGTGGTCTATCTATACACAGTGTGAAATAAAGTTATAGCTACAAAAAACAAAGGAACAGAGCTATTCAGCGTCAAGCCCATGGGAATTTGTTAGCTTTGGTATGGGACAGAACAAGTGTATGTAAACATTTAAATTTCCTTGGTTTAGTCAAACAATTGATGATGAGTATATTTCTTGTATAACACTGTGGCCAATTTTTTGTCTATCTAGAATAAGTATTTTGTAGAGGCAACAACACTATTTATAACATTACCCATTACAGGATGAACTTCTCTTCTGAAATGCCCAAGAATTTTCATTTTATGTGAAATTTTTCATTATTTACTAGCTCAGTTTCATACCTGATATTCATACTCTGTGAAAGGCAAGAGCTTGGCATCTTTGAAGGAAGTGGATGAACCATTGTACACAAGCACCAAGTCTACATTTAGGTTGCTGGGTGTTTGCTGTCTTCGGTAAAGCTCATAATACAAGATCCTTCCATTTGGCTTCTTTGGGTCTGTCCATGCCACGGAAAGAACGCACTGGAATCCATCACGGTTTGATTGTACTTCTATTAGAGGGGCTGGCTGGATTTCAGGGGGTGCTTCCAGAGTCTCTATAGAAGCCCATTCACTGGAAGTGCAACCCAGGAGTGTGCAAGCTTGGACTTGGACTTCATATCTTTAGAAATACAAATCAAAAACCAGTTAGTAGAAAATATATTTGTGTGTATATATATATATATATGTTACATTAAAAGATTTTTAAAATATGGTTTACAAAGGTTTATAAAGTTGTGAATTTCCTACGTTGTGTACAGGCAGTTGGACTAGATCCGGAGGTTCCGTCCAGCTCTATGTTTCTATGTTTTTCTAAAATTATTCCAAACTGGGGAGGTTATCAGAAATGTTTTTGCTATGTTTCAATTTGGACCAAAAAACCCAAAACCCACTACCAAAATCAAGTGCTTTCTTTCAGAATGAATGTAGACAATGATTCTGGTCTTTGTACTTTTTCACATTTGTGAGGCTATTGTGAGGCCAGGATATGTATTATGTGTCCACCCTGAGGTCCCTCCCTGTGCGGGCCCTTCCTGATGCATTCTGAACCAATTGGAGTTTCTAGAGCAACCAAAATGGTAGTTCTGTGTAGAGAGAGTCTAGTCCCGAGGTAACTGTTGCATGGATCACTAGGCTAGATTGGCCTAGGATATGTGGGGGGGGGGGGCAACTGCTTCACCTGGTGAAGATGGGAAAATGGTGTGTGAGTTGTATGTGCCATTTGAGCCTCAATCATCAAGGAGGAGTGAAGAAGCTCACCTAAACTCCTGATGGTCAAAACCGTAGTCAACTGAATGCAGTCTGCCCAACATGCACTCCCAGCTCCCCCCCCCCATCTAGCCACATGACCTTTGTCTTCATTGGATTTAATTTCAACTGGCTCTCTTTTTATCAATTGCATCACAGCCTCAAAGCAGCTGGCCAAAACATCTGGGGTGGTATCTGGATGACTTTCTATCATCAGATACAACTGGGTGTCATCTATATATTGGTGACTGGTATCTTGGTCCAAACCTCCTGATCAACCTGACAAGAGGGTGCATATAGATATTAAATAAGATTGGTGAAAGAATTGCCCCTTGTGGGACTCTGCACATCAATGGCAGAGGTACTCTCACCATGATGAATGTAGCCACTACAAGACTGTCCCCTTTATTCCTTCATCAGCAAGGCAGCTGATCAGGATGTCAGTTAACCAAGTCAAACACCACTGTCAGATCTAATAATACCAGCAGCACTTGGCCCAGGTGTCTCCAAACTCCAACTGTGAGGATGGTCAAAGCTGTCTCCACCCTGAGGCCAGGGCAGAAGCTCGATTGGAAATGTTCCAAGGCTGATGTTTCCTCCAGAAATTGGCCAGCAGCAGGGACGTAGGTGGGTTCGGGGGGAGGGGCTATGCCCCCACCTGCCCCTGGGGGCATAGCCATGCCTTCCCAAGCCCCCCCCCCAGTGCTTATAAAAGCCTCAGTGCTTATAAAAGCAGCTCTCAGAGGCCAGGAAGCTGGCAGTTCCTTCTGCTCTCCCTACCAGGTAGAGGCGTATTAGGGAAAATGGAGCCTAGTGCAAAATCTGAGTTTTGTGCTCCCCCCACCATGGGTGGCCGTTGTGATGCTGGAATCCACCCCCAAACAGCATCATTTTCAATGGTGTTTAAACTAGGGAGCCCAGATTCTCCTTTTAAACCCACCTTAAAGGGAGAATCTGGGGTCCCCAGTTAAAACAACATTGAAAGTGATGCTGTTTTGGGGTGGATTATCCCCCACCCTGAAACAGCATCAGTTTCAATGTTTAAACTGGGGACCTCAGATTCTCTCTTTAAATCCATGCCAAAGGGGGTGGATTTAAAAGGAGAATCTAATGGGGGTGCTGTCAGGGGTGCAATTGTTAAGCTATCAGCACCAAACTTTCAGGGTATCTTTAGGAGACTCTCCTGATGATACCACCCAGGTTTGGTGAAGTTTGGTTCAGGGGGTCCAAAATTATGGACCCTCAAAGGTGTAGCCCCATCTCCTATTAGCTCCCATTGGAAACAATGGGGGATGGGGGCAACCCCCTTGGGAGTCAATTACTTTGGACCGTCTGAACCAAACCTCACCAAGGTATCATCAGGAGAGTCTCCCAACAAATCCCTGAAATGCTGGTGCTGCTAGCCTAAAAACCGCTCCCCCTACAGGCCAAAAACGGAAAAAACACTAAAAATACAAAAAAACCCCACAAACGGGGGGTGGAGCTTTGGACATGTAATGGGGGTTTAAACCCGGGAACCCCCCCCCCCATCTACGTCCTTGGCCAGCAGGCAGGTCAGTTACGCCTGGAACCACTGCATTATACTGTGCTAAGACTCTAACAGCTGTAGCCAATAAAGGCTAATTCATCTCAACATTGTCTCTGTTGTATGTTCACCTCAACACTTCCCCTACAATATGTTGCGACAACTGTGAGAGGGAGGGAGAGTAGCTATCTCATATTATTTATTTATTTATTTATTTTTATAAAAATGTTTTCTTGCCTATGTATTACCTTAAGCTGTTATTAAATAAACAATTTTTAAAAAATTGTATTAAAGCATATCTTAAAAGATAGAAACTGTGGTTCTTCTCCTTTTGTTTCTTTTTGGACTAAATTCATTCCTCGGAATTATCTATTGCCTATTCTGAGTGCTAACAAAATAAAGAGAAGAGTTTTGTTTATTGTTTACAGGATTTTTCCTAAAGATACAAAAAAAGGGCATCTTCACTGAAATGCTATTTTGGATGATCCAGTTTTAACCACATTATTCCCATATTTATGCTTCCACATCAGGCCCCTTCTCTTTTTAGTGCAATCCTAAACAGACTTACACTCTTTTAAAGCGCGTATAATACTTTTGGGAATTGACCCACCAAATATTTCAGTCTGTCAGAGCACAGAAATATCTTATTGACTATTGCTTTTGTCCCATGGTAGACACTAACCAGATTAATTTAGGATAGTCACTGAAGTATACATTCACAACTTACCTGTGACAGGGTTTTAGTTCTGATGCCGTGTAAGACCTTCTCTTAAAGGAAACATGAGATGAGTCCATATGAACAATTTTTTTTGCCAGTTCCAAAGGATCCCGAATGGTGATTGTATAATTGCTTATATCACCATTGACTTTTGATGGAGGATCCCAGGTAACTAAAATTAACCCTGAGGACCATGCTTGCAATCTAGGAGGCAACATTCCAGATGGTGCAGAGGGATTGGTTCTAATTTTGGCTATTGGGCTGGTTACACCACCTTGACTGTTGTTTGCAGTAACAGTATAGCTATATTCTACTCCTGGTGTTAGCATGAAATCATGATAACGTGTATCCAGACCAGAATAAACCAGTATGTCATTTCTCCTCAGTTCATAACTTTGGATTTTACCATTTGGATTGGCAGGAGCCTTCCATGTGACTTCTATTGACTCTGAACCTGTCACTAGCAACTTGGGGGCTTCCAGATTAAGTGGTAGGCTCTCCATTGTCCATACAGACTGAGGTTCACTAGCTGTGCAGCCTTGGCTAGTACAAGCAACCAGTATGCTCTCATATTTTGTGTAAGGCTGTAGATTCAACACTGTCCTGAATAAACTCTTCCCAACATAGATCTCATCATCATTTAATTTTAAGATGTATTTGGTAATTTCACCATTTTTAATTTGAGGGGGTGACCAGGACATGTTAATTTGTGTGGCACTAATATCTTCCGGACAGGGAGGGTCTACAAATACTGGAGCTGCTTCTAGAGTTTGTATGCTTGTTGAGTCACTGTTGGAACAGCCTCCCATGGTACAAGCAGTTACTGCATAGTGGTAGACTGAATATGGCAGTAACTCTTCATCAGTGTAATTGAAAACAGTGGCATCAAAGCTAAAAGGATAGGGAACATCATTTCTCTGGAGTCTATATGACTGCAGTATACCATTGGGCTGTTCTGGAGCAGACCACAAAATCAACATTTTGTCAGGGCTTGCAGGTATATGTTGCAAGACTGGTGCAGCCAAACCCTTTGGGGCAGCTTGACTGGTCTTTGTGGCTGACCATGAGCTATCTGTATAGCCTGCTGAATTCCAGGCACGTATTTTATATTCATATCTAGTCCATGGCTGCAAATGCTGAATGTTATACACAAATGAATCACTCCCTGTGTTATATTCTGTGAAAACAATTTTCTCTTCTCCTATTGTTGCATTGTTCCCTGAAGCATCTTCTTTGATGCGTCTGTGAATAACTTCATAGCGTATTATTTTCCCGTTTGAATTAATTGGTTTAGACCAGCTTAGTTCAATGCTGGTTGCGTTAACTGACTGGATTATAGGTGCCATCTGAGATGCAGGAGGGGCTTCATCTGTCCAAACTGGCTGGGGTGAAGAGCGAGTACAGCCAGCTTCAGTGCAAGCCTCGAGGACTAGAGTGTACAGAGTGAATGGCTCAAGGCGTCGGAAGAGGAACTGACGAGACAAACCGCTGTATTCGAGGTTGTCATCGCTGAAAATACTGTAGGTCTGAAAGGGGAAAAAAACAGATACTGGTAGAATTTGTACCTTGCTTGTGCAACAGTAACAGCCCAGACATAAAGGTTAGCCTATCATCAAGCCAAATGCAATTTGCCAGCCCACCAGAAGTTAGGTAAACACCCTGTTTTTGTTGGTTAATGGGAACTAAAAAACTAGTTGCTTATCAAGTGGTGATACAGCCTACATTTGGTTCAATTGTTCCATGCTGTCTTGAATACTGGCATTCATTTTTTTTCCGTAATCATCTCTGCACTCACAAGAAATGATAAAATAGTGTTTTGAATTTAAAAAAGAGAATCAAAGGTCTCATTGATTCCACACATGGGGAAAGTTCAGTGTGATGAAATAAAAGCTGGTTTGAAAATCCAGGTTGCAGAGCCATGCAGCCATGAAATTCAGCTGGTAAAGAGGTGGCAAATTAGATAGTTAATAGATGCAAAACCCTAGGAACTGGCAACTTTCTGAGCAATCCTGAGGGAGGGGGATCAAAAAGGCTCAAGAGGCATTGTAACACCCGCATCACCATAAACGGCAGTCAGGGCAAGCATGAAATTGTGCCCCAAGGAGCATAAAAATGTGCCACCCCCAAAAGTATACAATTGCACCCCCTCCCTCCCACAGCCCTACCTGCCTCCATCCTTACTCAGTGCTTCTGAGGCTCTAGGTCCCTTCTGCAGTTATCTTAACACAGGTTCAATGAATAAAAATTTATCATGTGCCTGCTTTGTTTAAGGGTCTCTCTTAGATCCCTCTCTCACAAGGGAGCAGAGGAATGTACTGGAGGCTTTGGTCTGTCAGTGCTACTGTGCCTGGGCACCTGCTGCCCTGTAGCGGGTGTTAATTTTTTGCTCTTTTAACTAATGAACACAGATCTTGCAGCAGGGCTCCAAGGCAAAGCTCTTTGGAAATTTCTGTGCCACCTCATAGCCACCACCCCAAGAGCCTGGACCCCTGCTGCTCCAAGGTTGGCTTGGGGCAGGTCCCATTTGGTGATTCCTGGGCATGTTTCTGCATGAGGGAAAGAAGGCAGATCTCTCTCTCTCTCTCTCTCTCTCTCTCTCTCTCTCTCTCATTGTTTTGGAAAACTCAGTTATTATCTCTCTTCTCCCCCCCCCCCCACACACACTTTATCTCTCCCAGAAAAAGTAAGCTATTGAACAGATGAGCCTGGGAATGGGGGAGAAAAGAGCAGAGGGAATGGGAAAAAGCAGAAAGAGGCAGCCAAGGTGAGGAAAATATGGTGGGCAGGCACAAAGCAGTAGAAACTCTCAATCACCGCTTGTGGATGCCCTTTGTGCCAAGATGGCAAGGATTCCTGCAGGTAGACTGGGTGGGTGTCCCAGAAGGGCTACACAAGAGAAGAGCTGGCAGGTGAAGGCTCTCCAGGTAGGGAGGCTGGCTGGCTGACAGACTGTGCCCACTTGGCCCATCTAATGGTTTTTATGCAATGCAGCTGGGGAAAGTCTCTGCTGAGCTGGGGCAGGATCTGAATCCCCTCGCACAGGTGGCAGTAAGTGCACTGTGCACAAAGAGGCTGAGTGTGGGCCAGCCTGCCAGAGGCTTCCTCCCTCACAAAGGGCCCCCCAGGCAACACCAGTGAAGTGGTACCCAGGGCACAAACCCTGGCCTGTCCCGCTCTAGATACATGCTTGGCTGTACAGTATATTGTTCAGGCCACACCTGGTGTACTGTGTGCAGTTCAGAAGGCTTCACTACAAAAAAGAATGTGGACAGAATGGAGCAGTTGCAGAGGAGCGTGACAAAGATCATCAGAGGCCTAGAAACCAAGATCTATGAGGAAAGGCTAAGGAACTTGGGAACATTTATTCTGGAGAAGAGGAGGATGAGAGGGATATGAGTTCTCTCTTTAAGTATTTGAAAGGCTTTCGCTTTGAGGAGGGTGGGGAGCTTGCAATAATAGGTTTAAATTACAGATGGAATGGGTATTAACTGAGTTGTAAGATACATATATTTATTAGTATGTAGTGTTCAACAGTGGAATCAGCTACCAAGGGATGTGATGAGCTCCACTTCACTGCTACTTTTTAAACAGCAAACAGTTGTCTGGAATGCTCTATGCTGATTCTGCATTGAGCAGGGGGTTTAACTAGATGATCTGTATAACCCCTTCCAACTCTATGGCCCCTTCCACACACGCAAAATAATGCGTTTTCAAACCACTTTCACAACTGTTTGCAAGTGGATTTTGCCATTCTGCACAGCTTCAAAGAGCACTGAAAGCAGTTTGAAAGTGCATTATTCTGCATGTGCGGAATGAGCCATAATATGATTCTGTTCCATGATTTTGACATGATGATGGTGTGGAAACTCTTGATCTTGTTATGTGGGAGATACAATGCAAGTTATATTGTAGTACACTTCTAGAAGTGAAGTGACAGCCATTGATTGGTTGAATTGGCGTGAAGTTTCAGTTCTTCAGGGTATAAAACAATTTGCAGTATTAGTTTTGTGACAGAAGAAAATTCTCTCACTAGGAGTAAAACCTCACATGTCATAGAAAAGGATTGTCAAAAGGTCCTCAGAGATAGTGAAGCTATGAATCAAACCAGATGGGAAAAATCCTTCTGTATTCATTCATATATGTGCCTGTTCATATGCAAAACCAGGGTGGGAGCTGTTATTGTTTTCACACAAAACAGAGGCAATGCTCTGTTGTTCCAATACAGGAAGTAGGCGGGGATAAAAGAAAAACGCTACAAGAAACAGATTACATCAATCCAAGGCAGGAGAGAAGACTTGTACTTGACTTCTTAAAAAAAAAGATTCAGCTCCTACTTTACTTATGAATAGAAAATATGTGCATGCTTCCATCCTACCTAATTTTTCCTTAGTAAATTAGTTGATAGCAAATGCCAAAGATTGAGAATAGTTAAATTGATGTATAATTCTGAACAAACCCCCTAGTGTTCAGATGAAACACAATGTGGCCAAGTACTGTCTAGGGCCGTGGTGGCGAACCTTTGGCACTCCAGATGTTATGGACTACAATTCCCATCAGCCCCTTCCAACATGGCCAATTCGCCATGCTGGAAGGGGCTGATGGGAATTGTAGTCTAACATCTGGAGTGCCAAAGGTTCGCCACCACTGGTCTAGGGTGATGTATCTGCAAATGTGTGTGTGTGTGGGGGGGGGGGTCCACAATTGCAGAAAAATCTTAATATTAGCAAAAAAGAGGGGCAAGGAAGTTGATTTATTTATTAGATTTATACCCTGCTCCTCCCTGACCAAAGTTGGGCTCGGGGAGCTTACCATTACAAAAAATATCAACAGTTAAAATACACAAATTAATTTAAAACAAAATTCAAATTTTCCTGTGTGATGCTATAAATGCTATTAAAATTCTAAGGCCAGGGTGATGATCCATGGTGGGACATGATGGAATTGCAAGATAGTGGATACATATTCTGAACAGCATTTTTTGTGAAGATTAATAAACCTACTCTCATACAGGAGACGATTATACAACCTTATTTTGATTGATCTTCCCTGATGAAGACAGAAAAGGAGAAAATCAGAGTCCCGTTGGAAGAGACTTGGACTTTATTCTAGCTAGGAACTGAAATTTCCATTAATGAAATATATTTATTTGTAGCATTTAAGCATTGCTTTATTTTCTGTATGATTGTTACATGAAACTTTGCTATATATTACAGTGATATTGTATTGTATTATTCCATTTGTACACCGCCCTCCCCTGAAGGGCTGTAATTAATACCACAGATTTTTGTATTACAATTTTTGAATTGTTTGCCTTTTACATAATACTCTGTGATCCTTTTATTTTGTAATAGTAGTCTTTATTGAACTGGTATGAAGTTAATAATTTATACATATAAAGAGTTTTTTGGTAATAGATGCTCTAGGGCCAGGGATCTCCAGCATGTTGTTCCCAGCAGAGTGTGACACCCTCTGGGAGTTATATTGGGAGAGATAGTCCCATAGATAGGATGGTCCAAGACAGTTCAGGCTTTAAAAGTTATCACCAAAATGTTTATTCAATATAAAATACTTTAAATGCTAAGATTTTGAAAGACCACCTCATGAGATCTTGGCAGTAATTTTGGATTGTTTTGCAACCATAAATAATATCACTGACTGGTTGCTAAGCACCTTAAATGGATGCTGAGATCTTGTGTGGTAGTCTCATGATGAGATGTCATTGGTCAATTAAACTATGAAGCTGACTGATATGAGGAAAGAAAGTGCTGGCAGGCATGAAGTCCATGTGGCAACGATCAGGGACCCCAGCAAGAAAGGAAAGAAAATGTAGTTAAATAGCAGGGAACAGGGACTAGAATGGGAAATTGTGAGCCTGTGGGTCAAGGCCACCGTTCATACACAAGTCTGCTTCAAAGGGGGATGTGGGCATGGCTTGGTATCCAAGAGCTTCTCCTGTCATGCCGATCCCATTGGTAGGCTATTAACTACAATTAGAAAAGAACCTCCACATTCCATCAAAGATAGAAACAACTGAGGCCAAGGTACATGGCTTAATCTCTGGTGTGTGAGTCCTGCCATCCTGTCTTTGACTCCATGCTCCAGCATTCCTTCCTGTATACCCCAAGACTGCTCTTCCAGAGCTACCGCACCAGATAAATAGCTGGTTATGACAAATAAATGGTCTTTGTGTGTGCTGTGCATTTCGCATGTCTGACGTCTTATAGTGAGTATGAGAGAGACCCATGCCTATCCCGGAGATCCTGCCAATACGGCCAATTGTACATACCTCTGATGTGCTCTTGTTTACCAGTATGTTACATCAAATCCTTATACAGATTTCAAAAGAATATTAAGAACAATCAGATTGATGACTTTGTACTAAGTGTTTTATCAATATTTAGCTCCCCACCCATTTCTTTCCACTTTAATTAATTTGGATTACCTTAATTATACCATTGGGCTTAGAAGGTTCTTCCCATTTAAGTAACAGCGCCCTGCCATTCTCTTTCTTTTCCACAGTAAAGTTGCCCAAGGCACTTGGGGAGGCTTCCAGAGTGCGCATTGAAGTCCAGGGACTCGAAACTTGTCCAGCATTGTTGACAGCAACAATATGAATGTGGTAGGTTGTAAATGGCTTCAAACCAAATAAGTGAGTTTGATGCACTGTTCCCTGCAGCAGAAATATATGGAATTTTCTTTAACTCTTGTTTAAAATACATATATAACTCTTTAACTCTTTAACTCTTGTTTAAAATACATATATATCTATATATATAAACGCGAAATACCACTGACTGACTCACTGACTCATCAACAGAACTCAAAAACCACCGAAGCCACACACATGAAATTTGGCACACCTGTTACTTATGTACTCCAGATGCTCACTAAGAAAGGATTTCCCAAAATATTCACTTCCACTCGATTTATTACCTATTTACTGTTTTAACTGCTCATCTCTGGCATCTGCGTGAACATTCTAAGGGCTAACCAATCCCTCAGTCCACAGACAGGCTGCACAAACATTCTAAGGGTGACAGTTACACACCAGCAGCTTCATGTCCTTCACCAACTGCACTCTACCACCACCCTCCACAACGCATGTGACCCTATTTGAAAACAAACCCATCAGTCCACAGACAGTCTGTGAGGAAATATGCTTCATGTCACCCCAAAGTTCACAAACAGGCTGCAAAAAAGTATGCTGAATGTCACCCCAAAGTTAACAGACAGGCTGTGAAAAAGTACTCTTCCACCCTCACGTTAACAACACCGCTACAGTCAAATACTATCAAAACAGATTACAAACCACACTATCACCTTGGACTACTAAACATTTGTTGGGTTTTGCATATGGATATCAGATTGCTTACTGTGGAGACAAGTTTATTGATCTCGGCCTCTGATCACCCTGTGCTTGGTGTCATGCTCTGAAGTGGTGGGATGAGTCCCCGGGAATGTGCTGCAGTGGCAGTACAGTCCAGCTTCTTGCCCTTCAACCCTACCCTGAACCTCTTCACAGACTTTTCGCTCATCAGCATCCAATGGAAGAACACTTCCTTTCTGCATCCCGAAAATACAATGGCTGCTTCCACATGACATCTTTTAGAGCCCACCAGGTGAAAGAGAGCAATAACACATTGCATTGGAAGACAACTACAGGAAGCTGCTGCAAAATATGCAAAAACAAACCCATCAGTCCACAGACAGGCTGTGAGGAAATATGCTGCATGTCATCCCAAAGTTCACAAACAGGCTGTAAAGAAGTATGCTGAATGTCACCCCAACATTCATAGAGAGCCTGTGATGAAGTATGTGTAGCGAAGCATGGGTGCCCTGCTAGTGTGTGTGTGTGTGTGTGTGTGTGTGTGTGTGTGTCGGTCTATCCTCTCTCTATATCTATATCTATATCTATATCTATATCTATATCTATCTATCTATATAATTTTTTTGCTCATGGCATAATCAATTGCACATATAAGGTTGGATCCAGAGTAACATTTCTGATGGCCAAGGATTTTTACCCACAGAGTACAATTTTCCTGTGTCCCCTCCACCCACAACAGTCTAACATATCTCCACAAATTCTGTTACTGGAGGGGAGAGGATCCTCAGGAACACATTTCAGGCTAATGTGGGAAAAGGTCGGCAGGAAAATTACATTCCATTGGTGGAAGTGTTTGTAGCTGTGAAAATGCCTAGTCCAGATTCCGGTCATAGTCTGCTTTCTCATGGGGCTTCTAGTGGTCTCTCATCAGTGTTGCTGCTGTGGATATTGCTTAGCTTCAGCAATGTTACAATGCTGGATATTTCCATATCATTCTCTTCTCTTTTATTTCCATATCATTCTCTTCTCTTTTAGTAAAACACAGGAATTACCATGGGTTGGTTCATTCAGTCTATTTGAAAGCTTTACATTGCCAAGCGAGCAGTGATAATGCTTTCTTCAAACAAACAAACATTTGGATGGGGAAAATGCTAACAAGTTCAATCAACCTATGGTGACCCTGCAGGGTTTTCAAGTCAAGAGATCAACAGAGGGGGTTTGCTATTGCCTGCTTCTGCATTGTAACCCTGCACTTTCTTGGTGGTCTCCTGTCCAAGTACCAGTCATCCAGGTCAGGGCAATCAAACATTTATGAGGAACTTTAAAAAGGTAGTGTAAAATCTCTTTTTAGGATACCATTATATTTCTTCATCCAAATTAAAATCTTTCTTGTTACCACAAATCATGCCAATGGAATGACTTCATTGTACGAGCCTGTTTGAATACCATGGACTGATGTCAAACACTGAGCAAGCCTCCAAAATTTAGGGGGGAAAACCCTTTTGAAAATTTGCATAAAATGATGTAGAAATCAAAAGGAGCTGAAATGGGAAGGTTTTTGCTCATGGCATAACCTGCCAGTCTAATGCCTAACTTGCAAGCATACACAGCAGGACTTTTTCTATCCCAAAGGAAGGAAGGAAGGAAGGAAGGAAGGAAGGAAGGAAGGAAGGAAGGAAGGAAGGAAGGAAGGAAGGAAGGAAGGAAGGAAGGAAGGAAGGAAGGAAGGAAGGAAGGAAGGAAGGAAGGAAGGAAGGAAGGAAGGAAAATGTCATCATTAAGTCTCATATACCAACTACTTCATATGCCAGCTACAAAACTTAGTTTCCAACACACAACAGTTTCCTAAAGCACAAAATGTATCCAGTCACAAGCTGCATTCTGGTTATGTGACCTTTTTGGACATATCTCATCCTTTGTGCTGTCATGTGGTCCATAAATTTAGGGCTATTTGGCAACTTTATTAAATTAAACAGTCTCAGTTCATCAGCCCTGTCCACCCCCCCAATAGTCTGACTAGTCATTTAAACAAACACTGTTGGACTAGGGCTTTTCTTTTTCTATATTTAATTCAGTCTCTTCTAAGGAACAAAGAAGTCAGGAGCCAGGAGTCAGTTTTGCACTAAGTAACCAAAACATCAGAACTTTTAAGCATTTAAATATCTGTTAAGGTCCTAGACTCATAAACATTTTTGAACAGGGAAAAAAAAACAATCATTTCTTTTTTAAAATATTAAAAGTTAGATGATAAATATTTAAATAGTTATTTCCCCACAACAATGAGTTTTCCTTTTAGACAAATATAGTGCTGCATTTGAATGTCCATTCTGAATATTAAAACTCAACATGTCTCTACTACAGATTATAAATATACTTTTCAATGACAATTATTCCCACCCTCCCCTGTTGAACAGGGCAAACACTGGTGAGATTAATAATGAAAAGCTGGGGGGAAATATAGCTATTTGTGAAGAATTTCCAGCCATCCATACTAACAAAAACCTGAGTTTACCCCACTCAGCACTTGTACAAAGCACTTTATTATCAGACTACTACAGAATGTAATCAATATGGAATTGTATTAAAGCTTATTATTTACCGCTGTACTACTGTTTGGGGTCCTAATTGACCCCAGTGGCTTTTTAATGTAAGTTCACATGAATAAAAAGTTTGCACTCACATAGAAAGTTCCCACCATGGAATAATCAACCACTTTTAAAAGTAGAAAATATGGAGTAGTAAGATGGGAAAAACGTTTTACCCATCTCACCCATTAAAAAAAACTTTGGCAAAAACATAGTAGGCTTGGTGTAGAAATCACCTCAAACACATTTTTAAGTTGATTATTTTTCAATGTTTAGTATATATTTTGTCGTAAGAAATGTGGAAAGCATATAGGAAAGCATAAAGAAAAAGGTATGTATTTAATAATGGCTCAATTACAGTATACCTCAGTATGGAGAATCTTGTTCAACCCCTAGATGGCAATACTATCAAACAGTTTTTGTACCATGAGTACTTAATGATTAACAGCCGGCATTCAGTCATCCAACATACTCAAGGCAGCCATTAAAAAAATAACAAAAATGATTTCATTATAGATTCTTTTAATAAACATTTATGGCTTAGATCCTTGAAAGTGGAAGCATTCAAATTGCCATAGCTAAAGGGAACCTGTACAGCCCAATGCAAAATTATGGACTGTGGATTAACGTACAAAGCTCAAACTGAAGTTCATGCTTGGCATAAAAATCTGGCATCAGGAATTACACAAAATACGATTAAAATTAGCTTTGCTGCTTGATGCGGTCTGTATTAACTGGTTTTTTTTATGAAGACAGACATCTATTAGGTTTCAACAACCAAACTTTTAAAAGCCTGCAATTTATATCCTAATGTTCAGTAGTGGAGATGAGGGTGGATGTTCACATTGAAATGACTGCTTCCAGTCTATTACACAGAGCTTTGGAGAAGGAGACAAACACAGGATTATATGCATCAGATGTAAAAAAAACTGTAACATCCTCAACTGTATCTGCTTGAGTGTATAGACGGAACAATCAAGAGCAATGTTTCAGAAGATCTGAGGCTACAAAATGAATTCTCTTATTTCCTGCTGCTAAGAACAGTTAGATTTTTTACCTCACCTTTTCTCTACCATAAGTAATCTCAGTTCGTCTTACAATCACAATCCCTTCCTCTCTCCACAGCAGACACTTTGTGAGGCAAGTGAGGCTGAGAGAGTTCTTAAAGAACTGTGACTGGCTCAGTGTCACCCAGCAGGCTTCATGTGAACCTGGTTCTCCAGATTAGAGTCAATTTCTGTGAAACCACTACACCACCCTGGTTCCCCAAGAAGATTGCACTGCTTGGTCCAATGATTATCTATGGAAGTCATAACTAACTGTAAGAGCATTTATTAGCTAGCCATGTCTCTGGACCCCCCTGAAAAGGCAGGGATGGTTTAAAAGGAAGATCCCAACAATTAGTTTAGAGGTAGAATATAGCACCATCTCTTCTTCAGTTCTCCATGTTCCACACCTTCACTTAGTCCAACCAGGGGCGTAACGAGGCAGCCCTGGGCAAACTGTAGCCCTGGGCAAAACCTGAGTTGGATGCTCCCCCCCCCCACATGGGCGGCCACTCCACCACAACCAAATTTTGTTTTTGCACCAGGACATTGGTGCCTGCAGGGGGTGCACTTTTAGACATATCAGCACCAACATTTCAGCATATCATCAGGAGACTGTCCTTATGCTACTCCCCAAGTTTGGTGAGTTATGGACTCCCAAAGGGGGTGCCCCTATCCCCCATTGTTTCCAATGGGAGCTAATAGGAGATGGGGGCTACAGTTTTGAGGGTCCATAACTTTGCCCCCCCTGAACCAAACTGCATCAAACCTGGGGGGTATCATCAGGGCAGTCTCCTGATGAGACCCTGAAAGTTTTGAGACTGTGCCTTCAGAAATGTGCCCCCCCAACCTGCAACCCCCATTGACAGCAATACAGAAAACTCAATGCAGAACAAAGATTCTTGAGCAAATTTCTAGGATGTTCCTGAAGGGGGCGCATTTTTTGATGTATCAGCACCAAAATGTCAGGGTATCATCTGGAAACTGTCCTGATGGGACCCCCCCAAGTTTGGTGCAGTTTGGTTTAGGGGGTCCAAAGTTATGGACCCTCAAATGGGGTACCCCATCCCACATTCTTTGCTAAGGAGATGGGGCTGCCCTTTTGAAGGTCCATAACTTTGGACCCCCTGAACCAAACTGCACCAAACCTTGGGGGTGCCATCATGACAGTCTCCAGATGATACCCTGAAATTTTGGTGCTGATACGTCCAAGAATGCCCTCCCTGCAAGAACATCCCGAAATCTGCCCAAGAATCTTTGTTCTGTATTGAGTTTTCTGCATTGCTGTCAATGGGGGTTGCAGGCTGGGGGGGCACATTTCTGAGGGCACAGTCTCAAAACTTTCAGGGTCTCATCAGGAGACTGCCCTAATGATACTCCCCAGGTTTGATGCAGTTTGGTTCAGGGGGGCCAAAGTTATGGACCCTCAAAACTGTAGCCCCCATCTCCTATTAGCTCCCATTGGAAACAATGGGGGATAGGGGCACCCCCTTTGGGAGTCCATAGCTTTGGACTCCCTGAACCAAACCTCACCAAACTTGGGGGGTAGCATAAGGACAGTCTCCTGATGATAGCCTAAAACTGCTCCCCCTGCAGGCCAAAAATGGAAAACCACTAAAATATCCAAAAACGAACCCAGCATTTTGATGCCCCCCACAAGGTGATGCCCTGGGCAGCTGCCCACCTTGCCCAATGGGCATTACGCCAGTGAGTCCAACAGCTGCAACTGCATGTGGTTTCTTATTAACACCCATCCTTTGTTCTCTCTTCTTCACATTACATTGGCTGCCAAGTCTTGTGATAATGCTTTGTTTTCCTGTCAATGCTTGGCTCAAGACTTTCCTTCGACTGAATATATGCATTCTCCTCAGCATCTTGTAAACACCACATTTTTTGCTTCAAATGGGGGCACTTCAAGTGTTTCATGTCTATGGGAATTGTTGCCCTTAGTGGGTAATGTTGGACATTTTGCCAAATCTGGGAGCAGATTTTTGCCAAAGCTGCTGGCTTTTTACATATCTGTGCATTCTTGTGGAAGCCCATGGAACTCCACACACAGAGAAAACAAAGTTGCCCTCACCTGTAGTTCATTGGCTCTCTTCTGTGCAGGCATGCATGGGACTGTGTAGGCCCAGGCTGGCCATGGAGAACTGGCTAGAACAGGGGTAGGGAACCTGCGGCTCTCCAGATGTTCAGGAACTACAATTCCCATCAGCCCCTACCAGCATGGCCAATTGGCCATGCTGACAGAGGCTGATGGGAATTTCAGTTCCTGAACGTCTGGAGAGCCGCAGGTTCCCTACCCCTGGGCTAGAAGCTTCAGAGCACTAGGAACACTCCCCCTTCCCTCTGTGTGGAGCTGAGGGCAGGCTTGTTTCCACCCAAACAACCATGTGATGGAGGCAGGGAGAGCTCAGTTCTCTTTTTCACCACAGTGGAAACAAACAGCAGACCACAGCAGAAAAAGGAGGGAGGGATGTGTGCCTGCTCAGAAGACACTCAATTAACAACAGTTTCAGGTAAGTGCAACTCTGTTTTCATCATTGTATCTTCAGTGCAGTCCCACATGGGAGAGTAGCAAGCTCACTTACCATGGAGGTCAGTGTGGGCTTGTCAATTAAACAATTATTGTAAAACTGCTTTTCCAGCAGCTGAATCTCCCATGGAATCTGCATTAATGGAGTCAAGTTGGAGAAAAGGAGTAGACCAGGTAACCACTTTGCAGATGTTCTGGAGATCAACCCTGGCAAGGAAAAAAGCTGAAGAGGCTTGGGCCCTGGTGGAGTGGGACTTATCATAGAGTGGACAGTCAAGTCTAGCACAGGCATAGGCCAAACGAATAGCAGAAACTACCCATCTTGAAATGGTCTGAGAAGAAGCAGCTTTACCCCTTTTAGGTCCTCCAAAACAAATGAATTTTTGTCCTGCCTAAACAAACTTGTACAGTCTAAATAAAAAAGAACTGCCCTCCTTACACTAAGTGAGTGAAATAATTGTTCAGATGATAACTGGGGGTGTGGGGAAAAACAAGTAATATAATGTCCTAGGACACATGGAACTGGACACTGCTCTGGACCTAAATTCAAAGCTAGGATGTAGCACCAATTTATCGGGGTGGAACTTGGTGAAAGGGTAATCAACCCATAAAGCTGACAACTTGTCCATTCTCCTGGCCAAGGTGATAGCAATCAAGAAAGAGACCCTGTAAGATAAAAAAGACAATTCAGATTTTACCAGTGGCTCAAAGGGTTTATGCGTAATGTGTGATAATACCAAAGACAAACTCCAAACAGGAAGATGAGGCTTTAACACATTAAAAAGGTTAGCCAAACACCTCAAAAATCTCTTTGACCCAGGACTGAAAACACAGTGAGGATGAACATGAAAAGCAGGAATGGCAGCCAGAGAGTCTTTAACAGAACTAGTGGCTAGATCCTTCTGTTTTGACCATAACAAAAAGCAAAAAAAAATCATGTGAGCAACAAGTGATAAGAGATAGACCTTTGGATTGAATCCACTGTACAAAACATTTCCACTTGGCAGTATAAGACTTGTGTGTGGATGGTTTGTGTAACACTATTTCTACTTCTGTGACATTATCTAGAACTTGACCTAAGATTGGATTAACTATACTGTTAGCTGTAGGGAAAGGACATTGTGATGGAGAAGGGACCCTATTGTAATAATCTTTTATTTTATTGGAAGGACTCTGAAAGTTCCCTGAGAAAATGTGAGCAGAGTGGGAAACCAATATCTTTTTGGCCAATGAGGTAAGACTCCCTGCTGATCAGAGGCCATTTTAGCTATGGTTTGTGGAGCAGAAGAAAGAGGGAAGACATAGAAAAAGCATGTGACCATCAGAATTGGAAGGCAACTCCCAGTTGTCCATCCCTGCACTGTAACAGAATAGGGAGCATTTCGTCTTGGAACTGGTGGCAAATAGGTCAACGTAAGAGAATCCCCATTCCCTGAAAATGGAGAGTAAACAGCGTAGCTTGATAGAACACTAATGATTTGACATAGCCTGTCTGCTCAGGAAATCTGCAGTAATATCATCTTCTCCTGCCATGTGGATGTCTTAACAGGAAATTTTTGTATTCAGTGGTCCATTGTCACAGTTGGGGAAACCACAGCACAGAGGGACATGAAACCCATTCACCCCTTGCTTATTGATACTAAAACAGCTGCCATGCTGTTTGTTGCAATGAGTAGATGTTTGCTAAGGCTTGGTGATTCAGATATCCGAATCACCTAAAATGGCCGAACTGCAGTCTATTAAAAAATATTTGGGCCATATTCGGCCCAAATACAATATGCCCAAATACAAGCTGATCTGAATAGAAAGTATTTGAATCAGCTTGTATGAATTCGGGATTCGGCAGCACGCAAGCAGCTGTAAAGGAAAAAAAACAGAGACCCCCCGCGGAAATGGTTGGCGGCAATAGGCTTCATTTAAAGAAACATAAAATTTAAAAACACAGGACCCCCCCCCCCCCCCGAATTTGGCAGGAAGCTACTTTGTTTTACAAACGAAAAAACCCCAGAGAATTCTCCCCCATGTGGCAGCGGGGGGAAGTGGCTTTGTTAAAAATCAACAACATCAAAAAAACACCAGAGGAAGCCCCCCCCCCAATTTGGCAGCAAGCGGCTTTGTTTTAAACAAGAGCAGGGAAAATGTTTTGCCAGGGCAGAGAATACAGGAGGAGGGTAAAGGTTTAAACTGGCAAATGAATTGTCAGCGTAACGACTCAACACTGCTTCTTGGTTAATCAGGTAAGGTTTTTATTCCCTGGGATTTGGGTTGCCTTGACTGCCTGCCTGGCCCAAGAATATGAATTGCAGGGGTGCTGGCTTCAACAGCCTTGAAACAGTTCAAGGCAGTCTTGAAATTGTCCTCCCTCTATCTGATGACTGGTCATTGAGAGCCTGCCTTCATGGGACATGCCAGCCCTGCAGAGGAGACCTGCCTGTAGAGGAAACGACACCTAAGGGTTTGATTTTAGTTTAAACCAAGTGTTACTTTAAAAAAACCCATTTGCTTTTACTAACAGGTAAAAGTGTATAGCTTTCCTGTTGCTATTAGGAATTGGGGGAGGGGTGTTGGGGTGGGGGTTAAGGCCACAAAGGTCCAGGTTTTTTAGAGTGTAACTTGTGATGTGTCGAGTTGTTCTACTGTGGTAAAATGGATTCTATTGCTAGCAGCATTTTCAGTGTTTCACTACAGGTGTCTGGATTTTTGTGTGTGTGCATTTGTGTGTTGGGAGGGAAGAGTTGGCCCATGGCCCAGTGCTACTCATGCCTGCATTATTGAAGCAAAAAAATGATTTTTCCTGGTGTTACTGTTATTGTTGTTAAATTGCTCTCATTCCAAACTGTTTATAGAAGATGAGTTGGGATTTATACCCTGTTTTTCTTTACCTTTAAGGAATCTCAAAGCAGCTTACAAACTCCTTCCCTTCCTCTCCCCACGACAAACACCTTGTGAACAAGGTGGGGTTGAGAGAGTTCTGAGACAACTGTGACTAGCCCCAGTTCACCCAGCAGGAATGTATAATTTATCTTGTAGTATTATATTTTCCTTAGAAGTACTTTTTCTGTTTGTGGTTTCTTTCTGTTTGTTTTCCTGGTTGGTCTTGCTGTTTAGAGGGGCTTTTTTTGGGGGGGGGGCTGTGTTTATGTTGCTGTGGTGTAGTGCTGCGGATAGTTTGGTAGGAGACTCAGGACTGGCAAATGTGCCCCTTGGCTTGATGTGCATAGTTCATTAAGTGTTGTTGTTGGACAGTGGCTTCATTTTAAGAGGTGGGGGTTCTGTAGAAGGCATTAGGGAAGGGATAGCGCGTGCCACCACTGTTTTTCTGAAGGGATAAATTCCGTTTCCCCCCCTCCATTTCCCTCCTCACTTCAAGCCGGCCCGGCCTCCCCAGCAAACTTGGGCAAAGCGGTGAACTCCATTTGAAGCAGTGGGAGATGTGAGATGGGGTGAAGCTTGTTGTTATGCCCAGCTGGCTCTGTGGTAGAGATTTCAATGGGGGACTTTGGTGGAGGTCTTGCTGTGGTTATAGGGGCACTTATTTCCCACAGGGCTGCTGAAAGGAACCAGCCAACTTTGCTGAAGTTTGCTTGGGAGGGGCACCCAATTGAAGGTGAAGCTGGCGGTGCCCACTGCCCACAGAACAAGTGCCCAGCCATCCAAATTTCAGCAAAGTTGGCTGGTTCCTTTCAGGAGACTCATCAGCAGCCCTGTGGGAAATAGGTGCCCCTACCCACAGCAAGACCCCCACCAGAACCCCCAATAAAATCTCCAGCACAGAGCCAGCTGGGCATAACAGCAAACCCCGTTGAAGTCTGTGGTGGGAAAAAATTAACTTTCCCCACCATAGAACTTGCTGAAGAGCTGGCAGATTCTATGCTCTGAAGTGACTCTATTGTAGCCAATGGGGAATTTCTAGGGGGGTGGTCTGTGGGGTGCACATTTATAAAGCTAGTGGCACCAAAAATTCAGGGTATCTTCTGGAGACTATCCTGATGATACTACCCATGTTTGGTTCAGGGGGTCTAAAGTTATGGACCCTCAAAGGGGTAGACCCCATCTACTGTTAAGCTCCCATTGGAAACAATGCGGGATGGGGCACCACCTTTGGGGGTCCATACATTTGGACCCCCTGAACCAAACATCACCAAACTCAGGTGGCATTATCAGGAGAGTCTCTGAAAGATACCCTGAAATTTTGGCACTGTTAGCTTTAAACATGCACCTCCTGCAGGCTGAACCCCCTCAAAACCAAAACATTTTAAAAAATCAGATCTGAATTATTCAGGCATACATATAATTTTATGCCCGAATAAGCCTGAATCCTAATTTTACCGAATATTTTTGGTATTGCTCAACCCTAAATTGTTTTCCCATGCAGTGATTGAAAAAGATTGAAGACTATAACTTATCTTCCAGACTTCTAAAACATTTACATGCAACCTAGATTCAGGTTTTGCCAATGCTCCCAAGCTTGTAATGAATGAGAGGATGCCCACTGATCTATTAAGGAGGTATCCATGAAAATGGAAAGATCATGAGGAGAGGTACCTCTCTAAGTAAATTGTCTTCATCGCTGAAGAGGTCTCAGAACCTGTTGAGGCATTGAACATCTACACCCCTGAGGATCTATATTGGTCCTAAACATTCTAAAGAACAAATTCTGTAAACATCTCATGTTCAATCTGGCACAGGGTACCACTGCGATAGTTGAAACCATCAACCCTAAGAGTTTTTGGATGCACATGGCCCTTTAGAATCTTTGTTTTGTAAAGGCAGGGGCCAAAGTCTGAATGGCCCCGGGCACACTGAAATAGTAAGCATACCTTAAAGGAAATGGTATCTAAAAGTACCCCAATGAACTTTATCATGTGGGTAATCAAGACTTTCCCAGATTAGTCATTAAACTTAAATTGGTTAACATTTGGGAAACCAATAACAGGTCATTTTCCAGAGATTTCCGGGAAGAAGCCACAAACAGTCAATCTATCAGACTGGGGTACACAGCACAGCCCCTAAATGTTAAATGCAACCACAGCTGACATGCATGTGGCAAAAATACAAGGAGCTGTAGCTGAAGGGTAATACATCATGAAAATAATCAGACAGTGGCTGTATTTATTTCTCCAAGACAGAGGGTTTCAATTAGTGAGAAAATGTTTGCCCATCAGGAATTGGCATGCGGTGTCCTGCAAGGGGCAATTCTCTCAACGTTATTATTAAGCATCTACATGCACCGTTTTGCCGGACTGATCTGGAGGTCCAGTTGTATCTGAAGATAGGCAATCAACCAGATTTTATTATACGTATTTTTAGAATTGTTTTTAAATATGTTAAATGCCACCCTGAGCCTGATTCCAGTTGGGGAGGGCAAGATACAAATTAAATAAATAATAGTGCCCCAGTTGCATTGGCCAATTGCCTGGAGGCTGTGATTCAACGGATGAAAGAGAGCCAGTTGGAATCACATGCAGTGGCTTGGCTGAAACAGGTGTGGGGGGGGGGGTAGTTGCCAGCTGCTGTCTCTTGATGGGGTGCATCTAGTTGCTGCATCATCCATCAGGATTCCTGGCATGCACTTAGATACCTTCCTATCAAAGGAGCCTAGGTGAATAATGTCACACACATGGTGTTTTTCCATCCTCACTAAGCTAGACAACTGACCCCCTACCTGTCCCAAGCTGACTTGGTCACAATGATCCATGCAACAGTCACCTCCAGGTTGGCTTATTGCACCTCACTCTATGCAGGGTTAGCCTTGGGCTTCCTACAGAAACTACAGCTGGTACAGAATGCAGCAATGGGGCTTCTCACAGGAGCCTTGTGGTGGATGAATACACAACCAGTGCTCTGCCAGCTGCACTGGCTCCAGGTGATGTACTTATGTACAAAACGCAAAACGGTCTGGGACCAACATACCTGCAGGACTCATTGTGTCCCTCAAAGGACAATGTAATCATCCAGTGAAAATCTGCTTGTGGTCCCTAGCCCAAGAGAAGTCCAGCTGGCCTCAACCAGGGTCAGGACTTTTTCAGCCCTGGCCCCAGACTAGTAGAATGTTCTGTCCAATGAGACCAGGGCCCTCTGGGATTCAATGCAATTCCACAGGGCCTGTTAAGACAGGGCTGTTCCACCAGGCATATGGTTGAGGCAGCAACAGTTGCCATCTTGGCCTCCCCACCCCATTCCTCTATCTTTTCATCCCCATTTATTTAAAAAAATGTCCGTTTATGCTTTTTAAAGATCTAGTGGGGCTCAACAATACGGCTAATTCGCCATCTTGGTTTGTAGACAGAAGTATAGTTTTAATAGTTTTAACTGTTTTTAGATGTTATCATTGTATTGATATCTAATGTTGGAAAATGCCCCAAGCAGTTGTCTAGCAATTTTGTAAAAAAATAAAAATAATCCCAGTAGTTGCCTCTGTATTCAAACCTATGTCAAGGGTCAACAAGGGAAGGTTGTCTGAAAGACAAAATTCTAAATTTGGGACACTAGGTATTTGTTGAGGAGCCTGAGGTCTAATATTGGCCTCTTACCACCACCGATTTTATAAATGAGAAAGTACCTGGAGTAAAACCCGTTTCCAGAAAAAGGTGGACTAAGCTGAGAAATGTCCCCTTTTTGCAGCAGCATCAAAACCCCAGCTATGAGCAAAGGTGAGAAACAATGAGAAAGAGGTGATGAAGATTTACAAATAGGGATAGTTTTAAAGTGTAAATGGTAACCAAACTTTATTATAGAAAAAAAACCAAGCATCTTCAGTGATTTGTGCCCACTAGTCAGCAAACAGTAACATCCTGTTAAGGAAATGGTCCTCAATACCATCTAGTCATGGCACCTGTTTTCCCCTAGAAGCAGGGATGTAGGTATAGATTTTTTATGAGGGGGTTTGGGGTGGGGGCCACACCCCCACCTGCCCCTAGGGCATGGCCTCGCCTCCCCAAGCCCCGCCCCCGGCCTAGTGTTTATAAAAGCAGCTCTCCGAGGTCGGGAATGGCAGACTCCCCTGCCCTGCCCCGCTGCCCCTTCCCTCTGGGCAGAGGCATAGAGGGAAAATGGAGCCTGGTGCAAAATCTGAGTTTTGCCCCCCCCCCCCCCCAGGCAGTCGCTGTGATGCTGGAATCCACCCCAAACAGCATCACTTTCAATGGTGTTTAAACTAGAGCCCAAATTCTCCTTTTAAATCCACCTTAAAGGGAGAATCTGGGGTCCCTAGTTAAACAACATTGAAAGTGATGCTGTTTGGGGGTGGATTATCCCCCACCCTGAAACAGCATCACTTTCAATACGGCGTAGTGGTTAAGAGAAGGTGCATTCTAATCTGGAAGAACCGGGTTTGATTCCCTGCTCTGCCACTTGAGCTGTGGAGGCTTATCTGGGGAATTCAGATTCGCCTGTGCTCTCCCACACACGCCAGCTGGGTGATCTTGGGCTAGTCACAGCTTTTTGGAGCTCTCTCAGCCCCACCCACCTCACAGGGTGTTTTTTGTGAGGGGGGAAGGGCAAGGAGATTATAAACCCCTTTGAGTCTCCTACAAGAGAGAAAGGGGGGATATAAATCCAAACTCTTCTTCTTCTTCTAAACTGAGGACCTCAGATTCTCCCTTTAAATCCATGCCGAAGGGGGTGGATTTAAAAGGAGAATCTGGGGAAATTTGGGGGGTGCCTGCTGTCAGGGGTGCAATTGTTAAGCTAGAAGCACCAAACTTTTAGGGTATCTTTAGGAGTCTCTCCTAATGATACCACCCAGGTTTTGTCAAGTTTGGTTCAGGGGGTCCAAAGTTATGGACCCTCAAAGGTGTAGCCCCCATCTCCTATTAGTTCCCATTGGAAACAATGGGGGATGGGGCACCCCTTTTGGGAGTCCATAGATTTGGACTCCCTGGACCAAACTTCACAAAACCTGGGTGGTATCAATAAGAGACTCTCCTGATAATATATCCCAGGTTTGGTAAAATTTGGTTCAGGGGGTCCAAAGTTATGGACCCTCAAAAGTGTAGCCCCCATCTTCTATTAGCTCCCATTGAAAATAATGGAGGATGGGGGCACCCCCTTTGGGAGTCCATAACTTTGGGTCCCCTGAACCAAACCTCACTAAACTCTGCTAGTATCATCAGAAGAGTCCCCCAAACAATCCCTGAAAGTTTGGTGCTGCTAACCGAAACAATGCGCCCCCTGCAGGCCAAAACCCAAAAAAGCACTAACATGTTTTAAAAACCCACAAACGGAGGGGCGGAGCTTCGGACATGAATGGGGACGTTCAAACCCAAGAACCCCCCCTTACCTACATCCATGCCTGGAAGGCAGATCTCTGGAGGACTGCCCCCCTATCTACCCTTCAACCTATTTATTTTTATTTATTTATTATTTCATTTTTATACCGCCCTCCCTATGTTGGGAGCAACTCCCTTACTGCTGGGAAACATATTGGGATCTGAACCCCTGGAGATTATGAGATTGCTAGTAATTATAGGTCTTACAGGAAAAATAGTATCCTACCACATTAATGAAGTTGGAATCTCTAAGGCCAAGGGCACCTGAAGAATATACTTTTCTCCCTAAGGTATCTAATTTCCTCCCCTCCTTATCCATCAGACAGAAATGGGACCCAGAGATGGGAGCACCTAAGTAACCATTGGATTAGACATGGGGTGATGAAAGAGAAATTCATATTCTTCATGTTTAATTTTATATAGGGTTTTCACTTTTTAAAGTGGAATCTTGACTGGAAGGTGATCTAATACACATGCCCTCAACTAGTTCTCAAATACTCTTGATTAAATGCAGGACAATTGGCCCTGCGTTGGTACTGTGTAACACACTCATTGTTGGATCCAGCTGACTTTGAAAGACCATGAGATGATGTGTGACGTGGCAGAGCCATGTCTAATCAGCCTATGGAGCATATACATCTCTGAACAACAAGTGCATGAAGATTGACAAGGATGAGACAGGAAAGTCTGAGGTGGGAAGCATGAGTGAGGATCAAATCTTGATCTTTTTTTCTGATCCAGAGGAGGTAAGAGAACTTCAAAGACACCCTCTAAGGAAGGGAAGAAGAGGGCATCGGATGACAGATGAACTCAGGACTTTTTCTGACAGCAGACTCGATCTCTGGAAATGATGACATTCAAAGTTGAGGAAAGCTTTGACATTGAGAGGCATCCAGACTCTGACATTGACTGTGCCAAGGGCTCCATCTAGGCAGGGGCACTGACAGACAATGTTGGGAAAACTTTCAGTCCTGAACAGAAGAGTCTTGGAGTCAAGGAGATGATGGTGCTCAATGTCACGAGGAGGCAGCTGGATGATGAACCAAGGAAGCAGACTTTGGATGGGTCAGTGACAAGCCTCAGCTTCAAGGAGATAATGGCTTAGACTGAGAGGTATTTTTATCTTCTTTGTAGCCTTTTTAACAGGGGGCTTGCAAGTTGCTGGTCTGACTGCCAAAGCCAAATCATAAATTGGAGCAGATGGAGTCATGTGGACTAAGAAGACTGTATAAGCCCTCTTAAAAGACTTCTCCATGGGAGAACTCACCAAAGTGAGAGATTTTTCCCAAATGCCTAGAGGCATGTTCACATCTGGCCTTTGGATTAAAAAGGTGGCAAGAGACATAAGTCTCACCAAGGTAGAAAAGCATTTATTATGCTCATCATTCTGAGCTATCTTCATTCCACATTTCTTGAATAATACCATTTTGACAAAGGACATGAAAATAAAAGAAAAACTCTGAGGTAAATGAAGTGCTCAGCTGAAGTTGCTACTCTCTCCATGGCAGCAAAGAGAGAACTGAGGTAGGAGCACTCTTCCCCCTCTTTCATGTGGCTGTTTGGGTAGAAACTAGCCTGCCATCATTTCCAGACTGAGGGGAGCAGGAGTACTCCAAGCACTCTGAAACTTCTAGAAGACTTCTAGTCAGTTCTCTGCGGTTTGCACCTAAATCTGTAACTTAACCTATCTCTTAGGCTTAATGCAGCATTACTCACTATCATACATGTGAAGGACTAATTATTCCAATGAATGAAGAAAATACAACATAATGTCCTTTTTCTTTCTCTTGTCCCTTGAGTGAATACATCCATAACCCCCATCCCCAAGACAACTCAAGTTATAGCATCTTATTATTGTACTTATGCATCATATTAATAAGGATGAAAAAACATATTATTCAAGTACATTTTTAATTTTTGATATTAAAAAACCCAAAGATGAATAACTGGCACTATGTTCTTTGTAACCCACCACTACAGAAAGAAGAGTGAGGGTAAAACTGTTTCATATTTTCAGACTACATACTTCTTTTCCATCCATCCACTTCAATTAATGAAGATGAGTTGCTTAAACTTTGGAAACAATTAACGACTCCTTTTTAGAGAAGGTGCAAAGGACAAGCATCCCAGAAGACTGCAAACCTTTCAGTGCTGCTCATGGATATGGTCAAAACTACCCAACTCTGACAAGTTTATATCTTTTCCTGTTATTGTCTTTGACTACTTGAAGTGCCCCAGTGGTGGAAAGAGGGTCAAGAGGTTTGTGTAGGTTGAAAAGGATCAAAAATTAGCATTGATTTGTGGTTGTCAATAACACTCCAGCTGGGTAGACTCCCTGTGCAAATGTTTAAACAGCACAAAGCTACACAAATGTGTCATCTTTGAATCTATTGATCTGGTGATCCAGCAGTTTCCAGGATTGTCACTCTTGGCTTTGCATTCTGCTTATAAGATATCCCACAATGCTCTGGTGTTTCCTTCCTGAATGCAGGAAAGGATCTGAATAATATTAGCTGTATTAGAAGAGTTGTTCTGGCATCTGATGGACAGGTAATATGGCTATTTATCACTTCTTTGAGAGTAATCACCAGGATACAGCTCCATTAATCAGAGACATTAAGAGTGCTTCCAATGCTCCAGAAGAACATTCATTTTATTTATTTATTTGAATCTTATCTTCCATTTTAGCAGAGATTATGTTTAAGACTGGGGTGGAAGATGTTCATATGTTCACTCATGGAGAATTGTGTGGAATATGAACATATATGAAGCTGAATAAACAAAGTCAGGTCCTGGTTTCATCAAGTTCAGTGTTGTTTATTCCAACAACAACTGGCCATGCTCTCTGGTAGAGGGTGGCCTTTCCATGGAATCCTTTAACTGGAGATTGAGCCTGCATATTGAGGCATGTCATCTGAACCATAGACCCCCTCAAAGCCATGCCCTCATCTCACCATTACATCATTACATGATGCTTTTTCACTTGTTTCCCAATCTTTTCTGACACCACACAGCAGCTGCAGGGAAATGCTTCTTTTTAACAAAAAAAAGAGGGAAGGAAGGAAGGGCTCCTGCTTGGCTTCCAAGCAGTTTTCTCAAATTAAAACTGCACCAAGGGGGAATTATTTTACCAGTTGTGCTGTTCCATGAACACAAATAGTTTATGCAGAACAGCAAAACTGGTGAAATAACTGGCTGCAGGGAACATAGGAAAACAAGAGAAAAAAGTAACATACAGTTTAGCTCTCACTGTCTGTAGGAGACATATGCAATGTGGGCACTCTGCAAGTACATTGGGAATGAGTGTACTGAGCCCCCCCCCCCCCAACAAATCCCAACACTGAGGCCCCTTCCGCACACACAAAATAATGCGTTTTCAAACCGCTTTCACAACTGTTTGCAAGTGGATTTTGCTATTCCGCACAGCTTCAAAGAGCACTGAAAGCAGTTTGAAAGTGCATTATTCTGCCATAGATTCAAATTTGGATCTTTAAGTTCTTATAAACAAATTCTTTAATATCAGTCTAAGGACCAGAGGATATCCACATAGCTGGCTTCTACATACTGAAGCGCAGTCCTTGGAGCTTTGGTATACACCCTGTAACAAGGATGATTTGGTTTGGCAGAAACATTGTTAAACTCCTGGATGAATGATGTCTCTGTCAGACACACATCTGCTGCATCACCTCTTACCTGTCACTGCCCTTTCCACAAAAATTAAAACAGACAACAAGGCACCAGAATAACTGTGAAAACGAAAGGCTTTTGGCAATTCCTGAATGTCAGAATCAACTGTGTTTTGATCTAGTTGGCACACTTATTACAAACTGGCATTGTTCAGGTTTGATATTGGTTATTAGATTTCCAGTGGCACATCTCTAATTTACATCTGCAGTTAGGATATGCACTTAGATCCAAAATGTGCTCCCCCCCCCCCCATTAGTATTTTTCAGGGATATTCAGATCTGACTACACATTGGAGACTCTCTACCAAAGCGAGTAAATCAAATCCCAAATGTATCTGGATGTATTCAGATATATTCAGGTATATCCGCAGCCAACAATTTAAACTTTAAATTTCTCCAAAGCAGCTTTTTTAACCCCTTTTCATCTTTCCCAGGCAACAGGAGGGTAGGGGAAAGGAGGCCAATGTTACAGGCAACTGGGATTGAACTTTAGGGAGAACCAATATTAATGTATGTGTTTGTGAGCATCTGTGTCAGTGACTTACAGGTCAGCCTGGCTGTCTCTGGCTATTTTGGGATTCTGTGGATTTCCATTCTTTTGGGCTTGCAAAAATACCACTATTTGTTTAAGTTTGTTCTTCTGGGTTTCCTGGTTCAGCATTGGTTCTTTGGGCTTGTTGGTTCTGTTAGCTTTCAGAAGATTTTGTCCAGCGGTTGCTTTCATTGCTCTTAAGTGTTTGACTACTGTTTGCCCAGGAGAAAGCTTGGATTTTTTTCTCTACGGGGATCAATGGAAAATGGATTGGGGGGAGGAGGTACCTTCTTCAGAAGTCCATGGTTTAGCTTCTTGGTCCAATTCAACTGACATTTGGGGAGTTCTTAAAGGATAGGCACCAGCAGCACTACTACCATGTCGATACCATTAGCTTACAAAACAGTCTCTCCAATCCTCCAGAATATTTCCCATAGGGAATAATGGAGCCGAATAATACTGCAATCCCTCAAAAAAACCCAAAAAACAACAACCCCCCCCCCCTTGAATATCAAGCTGGTTTTTGTAACATGGATAGCTAGGAATGCCAGTATTTTTGTTTCCTGATATCCATATTATTTTTAAAAAACATTTTTTCCCAAGGAGCACATCCCAATCTCCAGACTGCAATAACTTTGCCCCTGGTTTGTAGGAGAATGAATGTAGAAATCAGCATTTGAGTGCACTGGGGTAGGCATGTATCACACGTACAACACACATATACATAGCATGTGTTACACTATTTACTTATTTAATTTACATCCTGTCCCCTCTCCCCACAGGGGTCTCAGAGTGGCTTACAACATTTAAAAACACTGAACTTCTTTTGTTGCCATTGCACAGAGCAGATGGTGATCCCTATGGCCTTGGTTCAGAGATTATTTTTTAGCAGGAAACCATACTATGAATTGAACAAGGTTTGGCAGTGGCAAATCTGGCTCAATCCTCATTCCTTTATGAACCAAAGTCCGAGATACAGCCAAAGAATTCTTCAAACAGTAGTGGCTTTGGCAAAGCCATTCACTATATTATGGACCTTAGCTGGCCACCAAGACATGATCAAAAGCTTTTCTCAGTCACTCTCACACATAGGCACAAAGGCTTTAAATACATACAGTGGATTCATGGATAGAAGCAACCAGGACTGAAACCTCTATATTTTTGCCAATGTCCATGTTTTCAGGTGATGCACAGATATTGGGGATGGGCACAGTGGGTATGATTCTGCTGCTCCTCCTATGCATTACTGTAAGCATAATTGCCACAAGACAGGGAACTTTGTCCAAGTGAACTGCAATACAAGCCATAGTGAAAGGAAATTGCTTAGCAGCTTGGAAAAATTAGGGGGAGAAATGTAGTCAAAATCTTGGTATTCGTGTTGGGGAGGAGGAAGTTCAAAAACTCTTTGCTTCTATTTTGACTCGCACAGGGAAAACTGGCCATAATGGGAGCTCTCTCCACACAACGTATTTCTTTGGTCCTCTAGCCAAACTACCAAGGAGGTAAGGGAAACCTCATCAGTGCCCCCTCCAGTCACCCTTGCTATTGTCTTCCTAAGTGCCAAAGCTCTGCCAGCATTGCTGACAGCATTGATATGCCAACTGTGGACAATGAGGCAGCATGAATAAAAATTATGTTCTTGTTGTCTGCTTTCTAGTTAAGGCATTCTCAGGAAATGTAAGGAACTCTTAAGAAAACTTCAGCAAAGTTTTTATATTTGGCTCATTTTAGATTGCAAAATGCTGTAAAACCCCTGTGATCCTAAGGGATAAAGACAGAATGAAAACAAAAATGAGCAAACAAATAAAAGCACTGTGGGCACCAGGGACCAGTTGTAACTAAGCAGCAGCATGGACTTGAACTCCATTAGACTTTCCTTGGGGAGATTTGGTAGATGGATTTTTACCACACCTAGGGCTTTAACTTGATTGCCATATTTGGGAAAGAGTCTCTCCTTTTCCAGGTCAGACTGGCCATTACTCTCAGGAGAGGGTTACTTTTTTGTACAGCACATGAAGGGCTTCAATTAATTGCTGATTCACATGTGAATGGTATAGATCACTTGATTATTCAGTGTTTGATGTCCTGATTAATTCTAAGTTTATCTGATAGAATGTTGGCCCTTTTCACCATCTGAATGCACAACTCTTTTAAAATGCAAAAATTATTTAAAGACTCTGTTCTTTAAATGTTATTGTGACAGATTTTAACAAACAACAACTGGAACTTGAGAATAACAATTTCCTTCTTTCTCCCTAACATATAAACACGACACCAAAGCTGTTTAACATAGGTGCAGCAAAATTTCCATTCATTTCAGGGAGTCTTCCATAAAAGCTCCATATAGGTCTTTTGAAATTATCAGAGGATATATGCTCTTTGCAGAGACAGGAGTGCTGGTGGACTGTACCCTACATCACTTAAAAGCGACTGGGTTTGTATTTGATCACAGTCTAAAAGGAGACACTACTTAGTGTGACTGTAAATTGTTTTCTTTCTTGGCACCCCCCTGACAAATGGGAATTTGCTAGAGTCCAAATAAGAGTTCCTTGCTTTAACTTGAAAACAAAGGCACACAAAAGAAGTCAGTGGCTATATTCTACAAGTAAGTGCATTTAGCACATTGCATTCAGATACTATGTTGCCTTTGTAGGTGGCAGGAGGCTTTTAAATAACCAACAACCTTGCTGGCTAAGCATTACGGAAATGTCTTCTTTCATGCCAGTGTCTGATTAGTTTGTTGCAATATGAGAACAAAATAACTCCCCTTCCCATATAATAATACACTTCTTGTTAAAAACTCTTTCCTCTAAAAAGATAGTTTCCAATTTTTATACAATGAACATAAGTCCATGGAATTTTCCTGTACTGATTCATTTCCACACTAAGTGTCTGAATGTGGTTTAGTCTTGACCTCACGAAAAAAAATTAAAAGAAAGATGGTTTTGGAGTGAACATACAAAGGTGCTAATATCCAGACAAATCACTGGCTCTTCTAGCTCAGTACTTACTCTCAATGGCAACAGCCCACCAGTGTCTCAGGCAGGGAAAGGACTTTTCCTGTATCTCAAAGGTCGATTCCCCATGGTCAATTAATCATGTGATACTTACATGAAATATCAAGCAAGAACTCCCCACCACTTAAGAGCCGAACACGGATTCATCCCCGGTTCTGGCACACGCTCCTCCCCTTATCCTGCATTTTTTCAGAACCTGCATTGAACTGCATCTTTTTTCCCAATCATGCTCCAGAGCCGGATCGGTGGGGAGAAACAGGGGACAGACATGACTTATTCTTCCTGCCCTTCGAACCTTCCAGCCAATCAGAGTGCAGTAGGCTGTGTGCAGAGCACGCACAGCCTTTTTTTGTGCTGCGCTGGGCATGGCTATGGGTATAATGATTTTGATACATTGTTTATGCGTGGCTCCGTTCGAACATAAAAACAAAAAGAATAACATGAATTTTCAATCAGGGGTAGAGTAGTGTTCCCAGTCCAGCACAATAGCCAATCAGAAGGTGGGGAAATTCTGCCTACACATTTATGTAGTAATGTAGCTGCATGAACAATTTTTTAAAAGAAAAGTTCCCACCCCAACACAATACAACAGCCAATCAGGACGAGAAAGAACAGACCCGCCAAGCAGATCACGTTGCTTGAATCCGTAGACACATGCTGCAGTGGGGAGGGAGAAACCTCTATGAAAAGGTGTTGTTTCCTTTGAAACCTGGTTATATCTGGCTTTAATTTTTCAGTGGGGAAATGGCTGAAGTCTTTGAGATTCCAGGGGCTAATCTGGAACTTTCTACATTCAAAGCATGTGCTGTACCACTGACTCACAACTCCTCCTTAGAGATTGGTCTGTGAACATGCCTTAGGAGGGGTAAACAGTTCTGAGCGAAACACACAATATATTAAATGACTATCCTAAGTACTGATGCTGCTTGCACAAACAAACAAACAAACAAGCAGGAGACTGAACCATGCTAAAATTGGTACCCATAATCTGTCAGCAGGAGTGATTCTGGGTTGTATAAGCAGAGGCCTAGTATCTTCACCCAAACACTATTGCAGGTAGATGTATGGCCCTTCCTGGTCAGCTACCCTTTCCAAAATAACACATCAACACAATTTTTTGTGTATAAGAAACTGGCCATAGCCAAATAACTTTATTCACAGAAAGCATAGGATGGCACAGCACAGGGGGTGATCCAAGCATCTGGGCAGCATTAGTGCTGTCCCCCAGAGCAAACCAATTCCTCAGCCCAGCTGCTGGAGAAATAAACCAAGCAAAAGATTGGAGTGAGACAAAGACCAGACCGGCAAAGTGCCCATGACTGGAGGCCCCATCCAACTCACGCTACGGGCGCAAGCTTCTTAGCCCCCTGCAGGGTGTTCCTACCGAGAGCTTGCTACACCTCCACCTCCTAATGAGGTGTGCTAAACAGGGGAGCTCCCCCTACAAGCGGATCATCTCCCATGCGCAACCCGCCAATGGCTATGACAAGACCATCATTTAAACATTCAAAATAACAGGGATAGGGTGGGCGGGAAAACGTGTCGCTTCGGCTCCGAATGGGGCCGGTCCACAAGGCAGGGCTTTAAATAAGCCCTAGCCCAGCCCCCATACCAATGGCGTGCTCTTGTACTTCGCGAGAGCACGCCAACCCCCATTCATGTCAACCTTGCCCTTCTCTGGGCAAGATGACTTCCTGGCGGCTGACATGCGCATGATGGGCCGCAACATCGACTCTTCGACCCGGCACCAAACAGATGGCTTCTCTGCCGGGCCTCCCCTCCTGCAATGGCGGCTGCGCTTTAATGCTCTTTCTTAATATGCATTGCAGTAGCAGATTGCGTGTTTAGAAACCTGCCCATGTGAGTACAGTGTAGAAAGACAGCTGTATGTAGTATTTCACTGGGATTATTACAAAATTTATTTTTAGGAGAGTCTTTCATTTCTTTTCCCTAATCTAAGGTCCCCTTACGCTCCCACTTGGTTATATTAATTTTTTTACTAACAATATGACATCAACAATTGTAAACCATCCTGAGCAGCCCCTGAGGAGACAGCACAGAAATATTCTAAATAAATATTGCCCAACAACCTTCAGAAAATTCTGGGTTTTAGGAAAATGAACAGTTGGATTTTTAAAAAAAATCTAGTTGAGAATGCCACAGAATGGTGGTGATCCTCCAGCTTTAATTTGGTGTTTGATTAACTTTTGTTGGGGACATATCATGAACTAATTAAGATCTGACAAAAATCATATCCAATCTTTAATGAGTTAATATAATATGACTTCAACATTTAGTGACGATCTGGGAACATTTGGATCTAATGGTTAATGCTACTCACTGTAGTTGTTCAGGCAGTAGGAAATACAGGGAAAGGTAGGAAATGACTTAGCAGATATATGCCAGGAACATATACCCAACCAGAACAGTTTGACAACAATTCTATAACATTTCTTCCCCTCCAATCACTGCACCATCTCACTGATTTTGAGAGTCATTTCTGATTCTATATAAGCATGGATCCTATTTAAGTGAGAATTTTCATTCTCTAGGGCTGCGCTGGCTGTCTTTGCTTGTACACATTGACAAGCAGGCCAAAGGTTGCCAACCTCCAAGTGGGAACTGGGGATTTTTTAGAATTACACCTGAACTCCATACCATAGACATCAATCCCCCTGGAGAAAATAGCTGTTCTGAAGGTTGGGGGCCTCTATGGTATTATATTCTGCAGAGCCCTCCTCAAACTCCACCACAAAATCTCCAGAAATTTCCTAACCTGAAGCTGGCAACTTGAGGTCTAGGTCTGGCCCCAATTAGTCTTCTCCCAGTCTACACTTTACCCTCAGAAATGTAGTGTTTATATAGTATTTATATTTTTCTACTATTTATATTATTGTATTGTTTTTATGTATTTTACTTGCAAGCTGCCTCAAGTCCTTTGGGAGATTGGGGTGGTAAAAATGCAATAAATAAATAAATAAAGTCCAAAATAGGCCTAGAAAGGGCCCTGCCCTTTCCCCCTGTCCTTTTGCTGACAGAAACCCAGCCTGGAATATTGTAGTTACCTGGTGACAGCCATTGAGGGAATCTGTTGCTAAAAATGTTCTTTTTACCATTTTGGAGTTTTTTTAAAAAATATTTCGCTTGCTGCAAATCTGAGGCACTGTTCAAGTTTACAGAAAGATCTATCTTGTCCATTCACAGCTTTTCCCCAGATTTATGAATTCTTAGATTTAGCCAGCTTGACTATTAGTATATAGATATGGACTACACCTGTCCATAGTGTACAACAAGAATTATGTTACCTTGGCATCAAAATAAGTTAATCTAGTATACTGATATTTTCCATTATCACAATCTTTTAAATACACAGAGCACGGCTAGTGGGACACTGAATTCATCCCATAACACATTATTGATTAGCTCCTCATTTACATTCCTTACCCAAACTTACTCATAAATTACATCATCACACAGGTAAACTCAACCAGAAATGAAGTCGCATGATTGGATATCATGTTATTGCTGTACTATAATCATCATTTACCTCCTGAATTTTTTTTGTCCACACAAGAATTATTGTTGTCACACATTAACTGCACAATATGCTACCATGTGTGGTTGCAGTACAGGATACACAGAAGCACAAATTTCAGCTTCCACCCATAATGTTTTTTTTAAAGTTCCTCCTCTCAGGCATGCTGAGTCTTTGTCAGTTTCTTGTGAAACCAAGCAAAAAGAACAGCTTTATCTGCTGCAAAGTAGACAAAGATAACAGCCTGAAGATAATTTACAAATAGAGTTATTTTTCAATAGAAAGAGACAGTGTTTAAGAAAAGAAGGATTACTCCATAAATTAACTATTATAATACAACAGAACATAAAGAAAGTAACAACACAAGGTTTTAAAATATACCTGTGTGGTGAAATATCCCAGATGCAGTACCTGTAGATTGTTCACCTTTAAGGAACTTTAAAAATAATTTGAAGCAACTGATACATGCCAAACAACTTTCTACATATGCAAGTCCTCTATTCTAGTGCATACACTGAACTCATGGGCTGGCAATATGCATGATTCATTTCAGTCAGGCAGAAAATTCATGCTTGCGAAGGAATGTTCAAAGAATATCCATTAAAATAAGTATTTTTACCTAATCATGTCCTAACATAAAAATCTGGAAATCAGAGACAAGATATTACTTCAGATGTCAAAATACCATTGTATTGTTCACCAATCATAAATTATAGATCAACAATCATAAATACAGAGCCATTCATTTATGTTCCTGGTCTATTTACATTACATGGGTATATGAGTGAGATACTGTAAGTCAACCAAGAGTGACTGGTAAAAACTAAGAACAAAGGCCAGCATACTTGTGGTGATTTTTATCCACATGGACTTTTGGATTGTAATTTCCATGTGAATTTGCATAATCTTGTTTGTTTTAGAAAAATCCATTGCAGAATGTGATGAACACAAGTAACAATGGATGGAACAGATCCAAAAACCCAAAAGAGCTCTTGACACTACTCAGTTTTCAAGACGTTCGATTTCCATACTTGTTCTTTCGTATGCTAGGTTGCTTGCCATTATGTTTATGTAATTCTGACAGTGTTCTTAATGACACACTAACAGATTGTAAAACATGCTGCTGGCATTTACTTGTTTTTTTATATTTTTAAAACAATGTCCTTCATGTAACAGTAGTTAAGCGCGGCAGAAGGACATCATTAGAGCCATGGTTAAACTGTAATTTACACCATTAGGAAGGCAGGAGCAATTTTTATTGCCTGGCAATTTTCTTGCTGAAATATTTGGACCATATGGCTCAATTTGTGTAATAACCTTAATTTCAGCACCCTTCAGATCTGCATTCATCTCCTACGGAATGGTAAAATGCGGTTTAGCAGAAAAGGCAACTGTCTATACTTAGAGAGTTGAGATTAATAACATGTCACGTCCTGTTTTTGGTGAAGGAATTCGAACAGCCGCCAGATGGTATCTCTACAAATAACTGTCAGGGGTCTTGATCTAATCAATACAACGTATTAATACATCTCCCTTCGCTGTTCCTCAAGAGGCTGGTAGGCAACATCTGGAAAGATTGGGGGGACCGCCAAGTAGAAGGCTGATTCTTTTCAGCATCAAACTGAGCCCAATTAATTTTTCATGTATACTTGATAACTGTTTCATAATGAGCTATGTGTCTTGACGGATTTAGGGCTGGCAGTATGGGCTACCCATGCTTTCCTATCCCCATTCAGTCCACTTACAGAAACCCACCCATTAATCAAGCTATCTGGCATAAAACTGAAATCTCAGCTCAGCAAGAGATCAATAACTATCCTTTTTTTAAAAAAAGGAAAGGAAAAACAGAGCAAGGCTCTAGTGGGCATAGGTATCAGCCATGACTTCAGTAACTGCTTTAGCAAAAAAATACAACGAAGAGTCATAATCACTGAATGGGAACATATATAGTAAAATTCATTGCCTGATTCCTGTCAAAAACTAACAGGATTTTTTAAAAAGTAATGTAATGTGAGTTTTTGGAACAGGGGGCACCTGGCTGCTGTTCAGTGAAATTAGCATTATAATAATATCTATAGTTAACATTTTTATCATACAATTAATTTGTGCACCCCTTCTCCGAACATGATCATACAATTAATTTGTGCACCCCTTCTCCGAACAGATAATGGTGTGGGCAACGTACAGGAATTATTGTTGAAAATTATGGATGGGTTATTGGAAAAACTGGTTGCATCGATTTAGAAAACAGAAAAAGGACCCTCTTTAAGGCTGGATTTTGCATGTTAAAATGCCTCGTTGTTGGCACGGGGAGTGTCCTGGCACAATGGGGAGTTTCCCACAGCTCCCGGTGCTGCGTAGTGTCTACCACGCTGTTTCCCCAGCACTGCCCTGCAGCAGTGACTTTACTCAGGGAATTTCCAGAATCACAAAGGTTGAGGACCTTTTTGAATACCCCTCTGTTGCTCCGGTGGCTTCCACTGCCGTGAAAACTCCTCAGCAGGAGAACGAGGCCATTTTTCTCGTCTCGCTGCTCTGGCCCGCCCCTTCAATGAACGGGTGCCTTCCCCTCACTCTTGCAGTGGAATAAAAAACACGAAGGGAGAAACCTTGCAAAAACCTTGAGAAACCTGAAAAGAAAAGCGGCATGTGAAGGTACTGCGAACAGGAGGGCAGTGATTACCTTGCACACACAAGGAGTTTAGATGTGGGGGGAGGTTTGGAGTACTGCTATTCCTTTGCACATGCAGGGATTTTAGATGGGGGAGTGAGGGTGCCCAGTCCCAGGGCCTGTTTTGTGTCAGAGTCATTTAAAACTAAATTGGTGAAAGTGAGTGGGGGGGGAGCTGGAGGGGGGAGATTTTGTAATCAGAATGCGGGAAACGGAGGTTGCCGGTGCATGCATAGAAGACATTGCCAAAGACCTCGTGGTGCAAGTGGAGAAAAGCCGGGGAGCAGTGCAAAGTCAACAGCAGGGTAAAAAGCGCTGCGGCAGCTGCGCTCCCGAATATAGCACAGGGTGTTTTTATTGTGTAAAATCAGCCTAAGGATGGACAGGACTCTTGAAAGACCATCACAATGAAATGAATACAGACTTCCCTTAGAGATTCAGTGACTCTGATTGTTATCCTGATCAAGGTAAAGATTAGTTTTGGAGCAAGGTAGATACCTCTAAGAGATAAATTTTTGAAAGTGATTTACATTTGTATTGGAGGTTAACTTGGGATGCCATGTGTGGCTTCAGATTGAGCTCTGACCAAATAGCAAGAAGATCAGCTTGCCTTTGAGGAATGAGGTGCTTCAGTTAAAGATGTAACTAAATTCCACGGCCACACTGCCTCAGTTAAAAAATCTCAGGTTCTGACACAAGCTTTCCCAACTTCAGATGCAACTGCAGCCATCATCCCCTTGGCAGTTAATGAAGTTCTATCAGGTCCTCCATTTGCAAGACCTTAGCAAGGCTGTTAATGATGGGATGTTTTGGAGATCATTAATTCATAGGATTGCCACAAGTTTGAGATGACTTGACAGCATTTAACACACACATGTATTGCCATTAAAATGTATACCCCATTTTGCATCATTTCCATCTTGAATACCTAGAAATGGCATGATGTAAAAACAGTGTACCATGCATTAATGTGAGATATGAAACTTGAACCTGATTGTTTTAACTGATTTCAGATTCAAGTGCCTTTTAAGTCAAAAGCTATTTAGCTTGCAAAAGTAGAAACTGAAAATGTTTTGTATAACCAATGGTACAAGCCAAGAGTTTGATTTTGACTTCCTGTTGATGGAATGGAGCAAAAAAAAATGCAATTAATAAAGGCCCACTGGCTGTTTAAAAATGAATTAATATAATCTATAACATATAAGTGCAGCACCAGTCCAAATGTGGACAAGAGTTGAGTGAATGAAAGAGTAAATGAGTGTGGGCTAAAGACCCAGGCCAGGAGAAAACCTGGGATGACCAGACTAAAGAGATCACCAGCTGGAAGGTCCTTAGATGTCCTCCACCCTTATGATTGAAAAGGACTATAATCAGCTCCCATAGGGAAAAAAAAGAAGTCCTGGAGGCCATGAATACATGACAGCAAAGTTCTAGAATTTCTGTGAGTCAAGATCACCCGGCAAGCCACCAAACCAAATAAAAAGGCCTGGATTGATGGGCGAAAGATGATCATACATAGCAGAGACTCCCCTAATGGGAAGGCACAGGTGGAGAGAAAGAAAAATGGACTATAAAATCTAGAGATGCCTGTGATGGGGAGAGACCTGTGGGGCTGTGAACTTTTACTGAAACACTCTCTTGATCAATCAGAAAGGCCCAGGCAGCTATTTTATCCAGAGACCTCCTTTGAAGATATCTCCTGACAGATAAGCACCAAGAGACCTGGCCAGCCATTTGGGTAAGTGGAAGTATGTGTGAGTGGGAGTGTGGTTGAGTGTCTCAGTGTGGGGATGTGAGTAAACTGGTTGTGGTGGGTTTTCCGGGCTGTGTGGCTGCAGTCTGGTGGATCTTGTTCCTAACATTTTTCCTGCATCTGTGGCTGGCATCTTCTGAGGTGTATCACAGAGGGAAGTCTGTTACACACTGTGTCCAGTGACATAAGACTTAGAACCTCCTGATCATGCAGATGGCCAGTGGTTTGTGGGCAATGGCCAGTCTATAGAAATCCATTTTGAATAATCTGAAATTAGTATATGCACAAGTTTCTGAGCATCTGAGAATCCAAGACATGTTTTACATGTTTCTATCAAATTATTATAATTAATAGATTAAGAGACAATGGTACATATTATTAATTAAGCCTTGTCAGTTCAAGGGTGAAATAGAATATGGTAAGCAATACCTAAGCAATGCCAGTGAAAACCTGAGCTGTGCTTACAACAAAACAAATGTAGGGTTAGCATCTTAAAAGAAGAATGCAAAGAATGAATAATCTGTCAGATGTGGGTCATTTCATTTGGATTGAAAAGTAAATATCTCTTCTACTAGAGTGGTTGCTGGTTACTGTAAGTGAAGAATCTCTTCACTGTTAGACATAATTAAATATTCTAACAGATTTCAGTAATTTAAATGTTGCAGTATTATTGTAATGTTTTTTCTAGGCTTCAAGAGTTCACAACAGTTTGACCCAATCAAATTTGGGAACACTGGAGAAGTTATCACCCATCAAGGTAATTACTTTCAAGTTGAAATAATTACTCCATCAATGTTAATGGTTTTTCAACTTCAATAAAGCACTCACCTGCCGATAATCACTGCTAACCTCTTGCTCTCATGTAATTCCCTTTCTATTTAGTGGGTTATATTACAGCCGTTAGAGTGGTCACTTGTCCTGAACAGCTGCTGAATTTCACTTTGCTTGGCTGTGAACCATAAAAGAATTAGTCATCTGTGTATGATTTCCCCACAACCCAGAAGCCCTTGCAGAGCTAAGGATATGATCCTCTAGTTACAATAGGGCATGTCTGGGGCAGCCATCTTGTTTATGTTAGTGGCTATTCTCTACACTATCAAAAGCACAGCAGTTCAATTAACATTTGCCCCCTCATTGCCATTGGTAGTGTTTGGTCTTTCCTAAGTGGCATGTAGCCCAAATTAGTTGCATACGTAGCTCTCATTTCTGTTTGTTTATTTGTCATTAGGTTGTAGTATTGTGATTGCAAGGGCAGGATTCCATAGTTTAATCAAAAATTTAAAATGTGTTCCAAAACATATGAAAAGGGGTCATCTTTGTTAAATTTTCTATTTTGTTATTTCAGTTAATAGTATTGAACAGCAATGATTTTAATTATTAATGTTGGTAGTTTATCACAGTGTACCTTGTCGCTGTATCTCTCATAACTGGCTCATTATGCAAGAATAAAACCAATCTGGCATCCTGGCTACAGTGTCAGAGAAGAACAAATCCCTAATTGTCAATGTAATTGGATGACACTGAAACAGTCTCTGTCTCAATCTAATCTACCTAAGTCAGATGTGTAGAAAAAATGGAAAAGAACAGAATCATGTACATGATCCAAAGTTGTTTTCAAGATGGGCAGGTAAAAAGATGTGACAGAACTGTGAATGTGAAAGGATATAGATTGGCTCATGAGTTGTGCACGCAAGAGATGAATAAAGCATGATTCAAACACAAACCCATGCCAGGGCACATTTGAACAATTGCTGTGCTTACACCTTGCCTCCTGGGACTTAACCATGGAAAGAGGAAAATGTTGGTCTAGGTTGAAAATTCCTATGAGATCTTCTGTTTATGAGATTTCAGAAAGAAAATATTTTTATGACTCATGAAATGATATGCATTAATGAGATGTGGGAGCAAAGGCTGTTTTATGAGGGTTTTTCTTTTACCAGGACTGAGGAAATAAAGATCTGCTCCCCTTTCTCACTTGAAGTTCATCAGTGACATCCAATTTAATCCAACTGTAATTTGCCATTGCATTAAAATTAGAAAACTATGGGCTGCGCTTGTCCTCCTTACCAGGATACAAGCAATCTTCAGGCCATTTTCAAACCATAGCTTGCAATCCTAGTGTCAATTTACTAAGGTTGTCAGAATTCCACTGGTAGTGAGGGAAGCTTTGAAGCTGTTTATCTAATCAGTGGGGGAACTTATGGCCACTAAATTTAACTCAAGGCCTCTGAAATGTGCAATGCAGTGATATAATTTCTGGCATTTACTGGAAGTGACATCATCATGTTGCCAACAACTGTGGGAAGGCTCTGGAATATGGGCAAAACCAATCTGTTTACTGACAGTAAGCCCCTCCTACCCCTTACCCTCCACCAATTGCCAAGAAGTACCTGCAACCCTAGAACGAGCTAACTCTCGTTTGCATCTTCTCCTACCCCCAGCCTGAGATATAATTCTAAACTTTGATTTGTGGTAAACCAGAAGTAATTAACTGACTCCAAAGGGAAAGGCAAGGGGGTAGAAAGAGATGTGCATGATGTCGTTTTGGACTATAATCTGGAAGACACAGGTTGGAATCCACCCTCTGCCACAGAAGGTTGCTTGGGCCAATCATTCTTTGTCAGTCTCACCTATTTCACAGGGTTGTTGTGATGATAAAGAGGAGGAAGGGAGACACTTGTAGTAAGCCACTTTACCTAAATAAATCAGCACAGGGCTTGTTCACATAGCAACACACCATTACTTGGCTGAATGTCTGAACAAACATATGTGGCCCCTGAAATTTAGGCAGAAAGCTCTTGAAATAATCCTAACCAATAAAACATTAAGGAATGGAATGTTGAGATGATGAAGCCTCTGCCAATCAGCAAGCAGAACTCACAAAGTGAGCTGCTCACCCACTGGTGACTGACATTAATCCCGGACCCCACCATCTTCTCCTGACCCAGGAGAAAGCCCCAGCACCTCATCCCAGCCAGCAGAGCAGTGGTGCTGTAGTGCCTGCCCTCCTGCCACCCCACCCCACAACAGGATGTTTGCAGATCTGGGCAGCTCACCCCCACTGCTTCTGGACCTGCAGAAGGCCTCTAGCCTCTCTCTGCCCCAACAGGGTGCCCCTAGGCTGTGGAGCAGTGGTGCCTTGCTGCTTGCTGCTCCCTGGTCAAGCATCTCCCCCACCCCAACAGGTGCCCCCCAGCCTGCAAAGCAGTGGCATCTTGCCACCTGCGGCTCCCTGCTGCAGGGGAATGCCTCCTGGCTCCCCCCCACCTCAACAGTCCTTGCCACCAGAGAAATGGTGCCTGAGCACTTGCTGCTCCATGGGCCCAGACAACCCTCCCAACTCCCCCTCCTATAACCATCCCCAAGCCACAACTTCCCACCCTCCCTCCCCCAATTTTCACCTTCCCACCCTCTCCCCACCAAAGTGTTCCATTCCACCCTCCCCCCATGCTAAGCCTCACCCTGGCATGCTCTCTTCACCTTTCCACTCTCCCCCACTCCAAGCCAAACCTTTCCAACCTCTCCCACCCCCCAGCTACAGACCCAGGACCAGGTTGGTCACAAGTCTTGGGCTGGGAGTAGTGGATGGAGGGCTGCTATGCCCCCAATAAAGCCCATTAAAGAGGGAGATGCCTGCTCCCCCACCCTTTGCTACGGCCCATTACATCTCCCCTATAATGGGCTTTATTGCTAGTTTGGTTATATTTTATTACAGTCAGTTTACCAAACTTTGGGTATATATATCACCGAGGGAAGTCTGTTACACACAGAGAAAAGGGAATGTTTGGAGTATATATTGTCCATGTCCCAGGGTGGGACAATATATACTCCAAACATTCCCTTCTCTCTGGACACAGTGTGAAACAGACTTCCCTCTGTGATACACCTCTGAAGATGCCATCCACAGATACAGGTGAAACGTTAGGAACAAGATCCACTAGACCATGGCCACACAGCCCGGAAAATCCATCAGAACTAGTTGAATCCGGCTGTGAAAGCCTTCAACAAACTTTGGATATCTAATTTATCAATCTTAATTAAGCACACAATATAAGTACCTAGAGCAAGCACAGCATCCTGCACTATCAGAACAGAATTTAACTGATTAAATTTATTTATTTATTGTTTGGACTTTAAATAAAGGAAAGAACCTAGTGCTTGTTAAATTCTTTAACAGACCCATCCAAAAGGGGGGCCAAGAGGGCTCTAGGGTGCTGTGCAGCCTTGTGCCAGCATGTTTGCCCTTCCCAGGACACTTACCCTGGCAGAGGGGGCAGACATGCTGATAGCTGCCCATTCCACAGTCTGAAAAGTTAAGCGCTTTGACAAGGCTCACCATTTTTTCCAGATTGTTTTGTCCATTTCTAACCATAATCTTTGACATCTACCAGTGGAACTCAGAAGACATCTCAGTCAAGTAATAAGTTCCACAGACAGCACAAAACCCATTTCAATTAACTTAACTTGTACAATGAGGTCAACTGCATTTGCATGACTTTGGTGCTGGTTTTTAGATCTACAGGCTAAAACAAAAAGTTGAAATAAGTTCTTGGAAACAGAAGCTATACAACAAGGGACAACCCTTTAATGACATTTCACCTTGGTAGACTAGTGGTCCAATTATTATTTCTCTCTATTGCAGAAATACTCCAAGTACCAGCACAGGCTAAAAATAATTCCCTATGGGAATTATATGTGCTAAATCAGTATACCTGAAAACCAAAGGAAGAGCTCCCTGCAATGACTTTTATGTTACAGTAAGGCAAATAAATCAATTTCAAACTAATGTAAATGAAAAGAAAACCATGTTCACAGGCAAAATTTTACATAATGAAAAATATTTCCTATGAAACAGCTAAAGAGTATTTCAAAAATGGATACAGAAAAATAGATTTTTTTTTTACTATATTTGTTACGTTATGCATATATTTGTTACGTTATGCATATATTTCTGAAATATTATTTCAGTTCAGTTTTTTTCAGGGAAATAGTTTTCACTGCCAAGAAAATACTAGTTTAAAAGGCATTAAAATGCTGATGCTAAAGAAACATACTGTGGTAACATTATTTAAAAAGCCATTTTGGTACTTTTATTACCCTCAATGCAACTATCTTGGTTATTTTGTGTTGTTGTTGGCATGGTGTGGAAGACAGTTCCGTGCCTGACTGGAGAGGGGAATTCTGAAGCTGGGCAACATGCTGAACAGTACTTGAAAATGAGGCTTAAAAACCCCAACTACTACTACAAATGGTCCTTGTGGAAATTCTAGTCATCATGAAGCCTTAGCGAAGGGATTTTAAAAATCATTACAAGACTATTAAGTCTGCAGTTATTGTAGTTTGTTGGGAAAGTATAAACATGCTATCATATGTGAAAAACCACAAAGTAAAGAAAGGACAGAGGGGCATTAGGCATTTTATACATGCCTGCTTTGTAAATTCTTATGCAGTAACTGTAAACGTTCCAGAATTGAATTAATGCTGTGAAGAAATGCCGTGGAATGGGGCTGGCAGACTCACAGTTTATTTTGCTATCCTGCTGGAGGCTCCCAATTCAGTTCTTTTGTTGAGCGGTCAGCTGGTTTTCGAGTCGGGGCTGACTGGGTGGGGAGGCTTTCCTGAGCAGCATGGACACCGGCATTGACAGCGTCTGAGGTGTGCTTGACTGGTTTGGTGGGCCTGAAGAAGGGGACTAGTGGCAGAGGCCCCCAAGCACCATCTATCTGGGTGCACTCAATGCAGGCAGGAGTCTCAGAGCAGCGGTGGCTGTGAGAGAGCCAGAGCTGGGGCTAGGTGTGGTCAGCATTTGGTGGACCTGGAGAGGGGGACTGGTGGGGGAGGTCCCCTAACACCATCTGTCTGGGTGCACACACCACAGACAGGAGCCTCCAAGTGGCGGCAGCAACAGCAACAACCTGCCGGTTGTGAGAGAGCCGGAGCTGGGGCTGGGTGTGATTGGTATTTTCAGCACGCCTGGAAAGAGGCCGGGCATGATCGGGCTAGTTTGGTGGTCCTGGAGAGAGGGGAAAGTGGCAGTGGCCCCCTTGTGCCACCCACCCAAGAGTACCTGATGTTGGCGGGTACCTCTGAACAGCAACAACAGCCAGTCGGCTTTGAGGGAGCCAGAGCTCGGTGGGCTGGTATGAGAGCAAGACTCTTGCGACAGCAGCAGCAGCAAACACTGGGGTGGGGAGAGCCGTGGCTGGGCATACTCATGTTGGAGTAGAGGTCTTCAGGCAACAACAACAGCTAAGATGATGGCTTTTTGATAAATGGAGAGCTGTGCCCGAGTGTGCCCATATGAGAACAGTGGCTACAACAACATCAAGGCAACAACTGGGACCAGTGGCAGTGGCCCCTGAACAACTTTTTATGGAATGCTCTCCGGCAGTGAGACTGATCAACCCCCAGAAAGAGCGTAGTGTTTGAACGGCCCCCAGAAAGACTGTTCTGAGCAGTTAATATTACTTTTGTCATAACTGTTATGTTTTAGGTTTGGTTAGTGGATATTACCTTAGCTTAGTAAATAGATACGTGTGTTTTATGTTAGTTGCTAGGTTAGGCTAGAGGAAATGTATTAGTCAGTGTTAGTCATAGCTGTTATCTTTTAGTGTGAGTTAAATGGCATTAGCTTAGTTAAATGGATGTTGGATTTTAATGTTAGTAGCTAGGCTAGTGTAATTGGTTGCTGCTATTGAATTGTTGGAGTTAGCCCTAGATCGTTATGTCATTAGTTCCCACCCATAGGCAGGCTACAGGACGGTCATGGATCCCAGTTGTTATGGGACATGGGAGTTATAGTGGTAGGCAGTGGTAGGTTTTGTCCAGGGGGTCCAAAGCTATGGACTCCGAAAGGGGGTGCCCCATCTCCCATTGTTTCCAATGGGAGCTAATAGAAGATGGTGGCTACACCTTTGAGGGTCCATAACTTTGGACCCCCTGAACCAAACTTCACAAAGCCTGGGTGGTATAATTAGGAGAATCTCCTAAAGATACCCTGAATGTTTGGTGCTGCTAGCTTAACAATTTCACCCCCAACATCAAATTTCCCCAGATTTTCCTTTTAAATCCCCGGTATTCAGAGATGAGAAGGATGAAGCAGGAGCTGAGATGACTTGAGCGAATGTGAAGGCAGATCCCTAACAAAGGGACAAGACACTCATATAGAACATTTATGAGGTCATACGAGAGTGCTGTGAAGGAGGCGAAGAAAGTATACTTTGCTTCCTCCATTGCTATTACAAACTCACAACCGGTACAATTGTTTAGGGTGGTTTGGTCACTTATGACCTCTTTGGTAGGTCCAGATATTAAGGAATTGGCAGAGTTGCTAAGGAATGTAATGCAGGAAGGTGAACTTGCAGCCAGTGAATGGGCAGGACATACTTTGTGAGTCCAGCCCATCCATTGGCTGTGGGTTCATCATGGGGTCGTTTCATCCCTTAGCAATTATTGTTTAAGATGTTTCTGGTTAAAATACATACCACAATATACTATCATAAGTTTTGCTATTGAGAGTCATGGAATTATAGAGTTGGAAGGGTCCATCTAGTCCCATGGTGGCAAACCTTTGGCACTCCAGATGTTATGGACTACAATTCCCATCAGCCCCTGCCAGCATGGCCAATTAGCTATTCTGGCAGGGGCTGATGGGAATTGTAGTCCATAACATCTGGAGTGCCAAAGGTTCGCCACCACTGATCTAGTCCAACCTCCTGCTCAATGAAGATCAGCCTAGAGCATTCCAGACAAGTGTTTGTCCAGGTGCTGCTTAAAGACTGCCAGTGAAGGGGAGCTCATAATTTCCTTAGGTTGCTGATTTTATTGTTGCTCAACTGATTCTGTAAATTCCCCCCCCCCCTAATATCCAGCCAGTACCTTTCTACCCATAATTTAAACCTATTGCTGTGAGTCCTATTCTCTGCTGCCAACATGACCAGCTCCATGCCCTTCTCCAAGGCCCCTTCTGCACATGCAAAATAATGCGTTTTCAAACCACTTTCACAACTGTTTGCAAGTGGATTTTGCCATTCCGCACAGCTTCAAAGAGCACTGAAAGCAGTTTGAAAGTGCATTATTCTGCATGTGTGGAATGAGCTTAAGTAACAACCCTTCAAATATTTTAAAGAGAACAGTCATGTCCCCACTCAGTCTCTTCTTCTCCAGACTAAACTTCTGTCCCAAGTCCCTCAACCCAAGTCCCTCAACCTTTCCTCATAGGACTTGATCTCCAGGCCCCTTGTTGCTGTCCCCTGCACCCACTCCATTCTGTCCATGTTTTTTTTTTAAAGTGAGGCTTGCAGAACTGCACACAGTACTCCAGGTGAGGCCTGACCACTGTGGTGTACAGCAGGATGACATCTTGTGTTTTGGATGTTACAGCCTTTATGAGACACCCCAAGACCACATTAGCCTTTTTTGCTGTGTAAAGATAAAAATATTCACCTAATTTTATCATACTCTATTTGTTAAAGTTTCCTCTTAGTAAAAGATAGTATAGAAATACCAATTGTTACCGTTGGTAAAAACTTTTTATTTTTACACTAGTTAATTTATTTCTGATTGTGAAGAGGCAAATTTTCCTTATTACTAAACATAAATCACAGATGTCAAGCTAATGTAAATTTTACTATCATGCTTAAACCAGAATGTACTTCAAATAGGTAAAGAAAAAAATACATTCCAAGGATTGAAAAATATCTGATTTTGTCTCAATTTTATTTTCCTTTAGACTCCAAGACAACTCATGTGCCTATTTAATAAGAAAAAAGTTCCACTAAATTTGGTGGTATTTAATTCTAAATAAGCGTATCTGAGATTTGCCTGTTCAAATACAAATGATTTAGTCACTTCTCCTTCAGCTTGCATATGAATCATCATTTTGCAAAATGTACATGAATAATTGGCAGCACACATTGCACATGTATTTGTATACCACAATTAATTCAGAAAGGGAAAGCTCCAGAACATGTAATAAATGTAAGATGGGTAAATGGCAGAGAAACTGCATGAAACTGTTTTCATTGTGGAAGATGAGGGCCACATACCTAGACTAGAACTGCTGTTTTTGGGGAAAGTGCCTGAGCGACTGAGACAAATTGAATTAATGAAACACGAAGTTCTAGGATTAATGGGCAAATTAAATATGACAATGTTTTTGGGTGTTGAATTTGTACACCCAAAGGTTTTTTTTACAGCGTAATCCTAAGAAGATTTACATCCTGCTATGTCCCATGAAATCACTGGATGTACCATAGGTCTATATTGAATGGAAATCAAATGTGAAACTTTTGATCTTCTAAGTAGACTGTTAACTTGTCAGTAAAATTGGCCTTCCTAACAAGAGGACTAGAAACCAGGAAAGCATACTGATGTACAATAGATAAAAGATAAATAAATCAAATACTTCAATCAACAATTAAACTTTGAAATTCACTACTGGTGGATGTAGTGGTGGCCACTATAATAGAAGGGGATCAGACAGATTCATTGAGGGTAGATCCATTAACAGTTATTAACCATGATGACTAAGGCAATCTCCATATCTAAAGGCAGCAAATATCTGAATACCAGTACTCAATATCAGTGCTGAAAGACAATATCAGGTTAAGACCTGAGTTACAGTGCCCTGTTTATTCTCCTTCAAGGGCAATTGAGTGGCCACTCTGAAACCAGATTCTGCACTAGATGATCACATCAGACCCAGCAGGGCTTTTCTTATGTTCCTGAATACTGAGGAACTGTTTCTTACCGGTACAGTTAGTGCAGTAATTGCTGGGGTGTTAAATGTTGGGTCACTTTGTCTCTCTTGATAAACAACTCGATATTGAGAAATAACGCCATTAGAAGAAGTTGGGCTGGTCCAGTTTAGTAGGACTGAATAAGCACTAATAGCTTGGGCCCAGGGGGCTTTCATTCCCCAAGGTGGAGCTTCTAGAGTCTGTGTTGAGGACCACAAGCTATCCACAGATCCCTTGGAATTCTGAGCCGTGATGCGATATTCATACTCCGTGAATGGCTGAAGTACATCTGTAGCATCGATAAATTCCAAAGCACCTTCAGACCAAATGAAGACAAGCAGTTCCTCTCGAGTTCCCACAGGACGCCTAAAAGGCACACACAAACACAAAAAGAAACAGAATAATATTTTACAATAATAAGCAGATACCATACTGAAGTAAAAATGTTAAAATTACTGTAACTTTACACAGGAATTGCTGTTTGTCTCCCAGTCAGCCTATTTCATTAATTACTTAAAATTCACTTAAATTGATTAATATAAAAGAAATAAATGATACAAACAGGTTACTTTTTTAAAAAATAGTGAACATTCTTTAAAAGATTATGAAAAGCCCTGACCAGCTAAGTGACAATCGTTTGAACTCAATCTTAGGTGGGAAAAGCAGGGTACAAGTCCATTTAATTAACTGAGTTTTAAATGTTTCAATTTAACTTTTGGGCCTCATCAAGGTTAAGGTTTTCAAATAAGATCCAATAGTCTCAGATATCCACACTGAGATATTAAAATACATAATTATGTGTTTTTAAAAAGCCACAAGGGTTGTTTCTGCATGGTCCAAATATCCCGGGCCAAGTAAGGGAAATATCCTGGTTTGACCAAGAAGTTCACACAGTTCCTGATCCTAAAACAGGTTTTTCCTGCGATATTTCCCTCATTACGGGATTTTTCAAAATTGCCAATTTGGCGATTATTTTCAAAAATCCTGCAATGAACCCGCTACTGTGCAAACGGAAGCAGAAACAGCTTATTTTTCTGCCCAGCCACCTGATCTTCCCACCTGTCATATTAGTTTTCAACTCTGCTGAGCCACTGACTGTTGCAGCCTGCTCTTCCTGAAAAGTTTCCCTAAGCACATTTTCTGCTCATGGTATCGACCGGGTGCCATTTTGCCTGGGTTAATCAGGAGTGGAGTCCCGAAATGTCCCATTTTCTTATCTGTACATGTACTGGTTGCTTGGAGTGCATAGTTAGGGAGATGTGCACTTTGGGACGAATGTTAGAGGGCATATCACGGGGCGGGGGGGGGGGAGGGAAGTCTCATTTTCCACAAAAATATGAGAATGTGAGTGGGAATGTGATGAAATGCTGTGCCCCATTATTTTTTTGCTGCTGCTTGATGTGTTGAGGCCTGCATCAGGCCCTATCCAGAACTGGAAAAAGGGGGGTTGTTTTTCCCCACAGCTGCCCCAAGACAACAGCCAATCAGAACATGGGGCACCGGGGATGTTTGCATATGCACAGATATGCTTGTGGTGTAAATACAAAAGACTCAGGCTTGTGCAAAACAAACTGGAGTATTTCCTCCTGGTGTTCAATCGATTCTTTCACAGAAATGGGCAGCCATGTAAAGGGAGAAACTGGGATAAAATCGACCTGGATTGTAAGATACCAATTGTAACCCAGTATAATTGTGCCATGCAGAAACGGCCAAGGTCTCAAATATTTAGATTCTATAACAAAAAACTGACTAGTGCACTGAAGGTACGAACCAGTGACAATATCCCCTTTAGCACTGGTGCCTGTCAGAGATTTAAATAAGATGATTTCTAGTCCATGCCTTATTGATTGTAATCAGACAAGAAAATATCTGTATATCTAATTGTAAAGCTGGTCCTAGAGCACAAACCAAAAAACCCACACAATGGAATCAGAGACAGATCTGGAAAGGATGACACCTCTTCCCCTATGACTATTTTTTGCAAATTGTTAGCATCCCAAACAACTAAAAACATGTGGGTTTTTTTTAATTGGAAACAATGTTTTCAGAGAGCAGATGATTGCAGGCAAACCATCTACTATTTGGCCAAAAGCATATTGCATACTTGTGCTTCTATTTAGTTGTATAGTTTGAAATATAATGACTTCCCAGTGAGTTAAAGGGTGAAAAAACCTCAATTGCAGAAAAGTGAAAAATTATATAAACTGCAATGCTCTCTTTAATGCTTGCTAGTTTGCTTTGCATTGCACAGCATCTCAATTAGCCACCATAGCTGTTTGTGGAATTCACAAATTAGTGTTTAGTAACGTGGAAAATCTGTGATAAACAATTTCTCAGCACTGATAGATCAAATATACCACCAGCTGTGAGCTCTTCCACAAGCAAAGCTGAACAATGTAGTCTGTTTAAAGTGTTTAAATCTTATTACTGCTGAATATTTAATGAAAGAAACTTATGGCTAGGTAAGTGGTTCCATGTAGTGCTACAAGGAGAGAATAGCCTCATGTATGAATAAAAAAGGTGAAATGGCTAAACAGTCTCCGACCATTTCAAAAGACTGAAGATTTAGAATTCAACTGCTCATTTAAGTGGAAGCTTTTCTCCCACACAGTGAGAAACCTGAGAGAAAGTTGACATTTCTTTGGAAATGGGAATTGCTACTGAATCTGTATATGCTATTTTCACTCATTTTGTAATGGTCAAGTAGGCTATTGGTATCATGACAAGCTACATAGGTCACATTATAGCCAGAAGTAACCTAAATATTTAGGTGTTTACTGTGAAAACTAAAGAGCTGCAGCTATGAAAGTACTTGCTCAAAGCTCATCACTACGTAAGTTTTTCATAATATCTCTTTTAATCAGTGGTAGGCCTTCTGCACCATGGCCTGGAAAATGAACTGCTTTAAACTAATTGTTTAAACTGCATTTAATTATAGTTTTCCACCCCTGACTGACACTGTCATCTTAAGAAGGTCTACTCAAAATCCAACCCAGGCCTTAGGCAATCTCCCAGGAAACTGTTGGTATCTATTTCCTTTTATGCCAATAAAGAATTCAGGTTTCCTAAGCAAAGGTTTGGGAGGGATGGGGACTGGCGAATCCTTAGGGAGGATAGCTGATAACTCTCAATCATTGCAAAATATATCATTCAGTTTTAATGAAAAACTACCTTACTCACTTGTGGGTGCAATAAATTTTACTTGGTGTACAAATGACAGCAAGGCAATAGTAGCAAATGATGAAAAGAAATTACATACCATAACATCCTTTAGAAATACAGCAAGCTTCTTGCTGTAACAGTATAAGGCCAGGTATGGGTATCACATAAAAGAAAAAGAAAAAGAACTGTGTGCTTACATCTCATTTCTGTCCTTACAAATTTCTGATTTTTTCATAGCTATCTAAGAAAGATGTGATATTGTTGTTGTCTAAGCACATTTAAACTTCAGCTGAAATAACTGCCAAGTGATTCATGCCTATGTAGGTGAATATAACGATTGTATCTGGAGCCCCAGTGCGCCATTTTCATTTCACTTTAAATAAAAAACAAAATGTATCTATGTCAGTCAGTGCCCTTCTGCTGTACTCAGAGGTATCAAACAGGCTACAATTATGATTGTGAAGTGATTGTGTCACATTGGAGGAAGGTTTATTGCTTTTGAGTCTGCTAGGCAGTAACACATTCTGTTTCATATTACTCTTTATATCATTGTTTGGCTGTGACTAGAATAATCAAATGCCATCAAATGCTGTCAAATTCAATTTACAGTATTTTCCACTTTCTGCATTATATTTCCTGGTTTCTCTTTCTATTGCTGCGGTTGAAATTGCAGCTGTAATCATCAGCTTTATTTACAAAACCAGCAGAGTGCAGTCACGTCTTGGACCAGTGTTTCTCAACTAAGGCATGAGGATTGCTGGGGGTTCATGAGTCCTTTTGTAAGGACAAAGGACAAGCTAAAGCTATTTGAGTAAAGTAAACATGTAACATAGTTTCCTAGGAATTGTGGGGGGGGGGGGAAGGGGTTCATACTTTACAGGAAGATTGAATCTGCTTTCCTCCTTTTTGAAGAGTGGAGCTCATAGCATAGCTGACTCCTGCAGTCCACCTAGGTGCCAAATCACCCCTCAGCATGAACCAAAACACAAGAACAACTGGCAAAGCTTCTAATTGTAAAATCTGCCTAAATAGGATGTCATGATATTCTCTCCTCTTTATGCTCCCCTCCATTGTTGTCTCTGGTCTCTCACTACTTAGGTCTCCTACCCCCTGGGTCTTCTTCCCCATCCATGACCACCATCCATGTAAAGTTCTAATCCCAGATGAACTGATAACTTTCCCGGTGTGGTATGGTGGACTCTAATCTGGAGATTCAGGTTTGATTCCCCATTCTTCCACATGACCATCAAACTCTTATCTGATGAACCACATTTGTTTTCTCATTCTTACACAAGAAACCTGCTGTGTGACCTCAGTTCTCTTTGAACTCTCTCAGCTCTACCTACCTCACAAGGGCCCCTTCCACATGTGCAAAATAATGCACTTACAATCCACTTTCACAATTGTTCGCAAGTGGATTTTGCTGTTTTCCACAATAAAATCCAGTGCAAAGTGCATTGAAAAGTGGGGTATAAAAACCAACTGTTCTATTCTTTGAACAACTAAAAGTCTCAGATTGAGTCAGTCTAATCATCAGAAGGTAGTATCACTGCCACAAGCGCTATACAATATAGGTGGCTGGGATTCAAAGAAAGTATCTAAAGCACTTTGCGTCACATATGAAATTTTGCTTCTGGATAGAACATTTTCCATTGCATTGCATGTTACAGGATAAAAAAAAAGCTCCTTTGTTGTTCTGAAGACTTCCATGGGAAGGGAGAGCTGGAAAAGTCTCAGTGCACATATAGAAGCCAGCTTGCAGTTCAACCCTTGTACTTATGCTAAGGTACTTGCAGTTCCTTCAACTCTTGTACTTATGCTAAGTCTCTCTCCCCTAATTTCAACAAGGCTGAATGAGAACCAAAGATATTTCTTTTGCTGTGTTCTATGAAAGGTTCTATGTGGCTGGGAATTTTTTAAAATACTTTGCCTATTCAGGTCCTTATTACTGTGCCAAGTCATAGCCAACTGGCACCCAAGTAGGATTTTCAAGACAAAAGTCTGAGAGAGGTGGTTTGCCATTGCTGCATTCTGCATAATAACCCTGGTATTCCTTGGTGATGTCCCATTCAAGTATTTACTAGGGTAGGGGTGTGTATTCAGCAAAATGAAAATGGACCCTCCCAAAGCTCTTATTGGTATTTTTTGAGTTTTTTATCTTGAAAAAATGGCAGTGATTTAAGGGAGCTGAAAAGCAGATCCTGAATAATGCTATTTTTCGGCATTATTCAGGCCACTTTGGCCGCACCACTGTTTTAAAAAATCCTATCTCCTTCCTCTCACTGACCTGCTGACTGGATCTCAGAGGTGGCATGCATGCAGAGCTCAATACTGGGCCCAGCATTCGGCTCTGCGCCACCTGCCCTCTCCAAATCCCCATAGAGTTTGAAGGCAGCTGACATTTTTTGGGTGTGGATTTAATAGACCAAAAAACATTGAATTCCTGAAAAAAAAAGCTGGGGTGGGGATTTGGCTGGGTTGGTGGAGGTGGTCAAATATTTCCAGGACTATTAAACTAGGCTTGATGATTTAGTAAACCCAAATCACAGGAAAACCTGAAAAAGCCATAATAATTCCCCCCTTTTACTGATTTAACCCCCCCCCCCCAGATTTATTTAAAAAGCCAAATACCCCTGGGGCAAGAAAACCAGATAACATTTAACTTTTTCTTGCTTTTTAACAGAGCCCTTCGGGGATCGGGCGGTATATAAATTTAAGAAATAAATAAAAATAAATAAAACACCCCCCCCCCTCCACATTATTTCTGAAGCCCTTGGGAGCCAGTGGAACAGGGAGGGAGAAAAAGATCTTCATGCTGCACTGAGCAAGCTCAATGGGCAACGATGTAGGTAAGGGGGGTTCTCGGGTTCAACCCCTCCATTACATGTCTAAAGCTCTGCCCCCCATTTGTGGTTTTTTGTATTTTTAGTGTCTTTTCAGCTTTTGGCCTGTAAGATTTTTATGCTAACTGGCAGCACCAAAATTTCAGGAATTTGTTGGGGGACTCTCCTGATGTTACCACCCAGATTTGGTGAGGTTTGGTTCAAGGGGTCCAAAGTTATGGACTCCCAAAGGGGGTGCCCCATCCCCCATTGTTTCCAATGGGAGCTAATAGGAGATGGGGTCTACACCTTTGAGGGTCCATAACTTTCGACCCCCTGAACCAAACTTCACCAAACCTGGGTGGTATCATCAGACATGTCTCCTAAAGATACCCTGAAAGTTTGGTGCTGCTAGCTTAACAACTGCACCCCTGACAGCAGGCACCCTCCAAATTTCCCCAGATTCTCCGTTTAAATCCACCCCCTTTGGCAAGGATTTAAAGAGAGAATCTGGGTTCCCTAGTTTAAACACCATTGAAAGTGATGCTGTTTGGGGGTGGATTCCAGCATCACAACAGCCGCCCATGGGGGGCGGGTGTGTGTGTGCAAAACTCAGATTTTGCACCAGGCTCCATTTTTCCTAGCTACGCATCTCCCTGGAGGGGAGGGCAGAAGGGACTGCCGGCTGCTGGCTGGGAGCCCAGCCGGTGGGGGCGGGTGGGCAGGGGAGTCTGCCACCTCTGGTCTTGGAGAGTTGCTTTTATAAGCGCTGGGAGCAGGGCTTGGGGAGGCATGGCCATGCCCCCAGGGGTGGGTGGGGGCATGACCCCGACTCCCCCATAAAAATCTATACCTTTGTCACTGTCAGTGGGGCATGGAGATTTGCCACCCCCGATGCTTTCCAAGCATTAGCAGAAGTGAGACAGATAGACCACCATGACATACTGAGTTTGAAAGTATTGGCTGAGGAACTTCTCTCCCCACCTTCCATTTCGCAAGCCAACAAGGGCTTGGGAAATGGTGAGGGTGGGAGAAATGAAAAATTTCAAGTTCATGTTTGTAACCCAAATATTTTCAGTAATAGCTGAAGAAAGCCGATGAATATCGACTTTATTGAAATTTTCTGGGTTAAAAAATCCGAAACCTGAAATTTACCAATAATTTCTATTGCTGCTCATGCATATATTAAACCTGAATAAAAAAAATTCTGAAGACATGGTGCACCCCCCCCCCAAAAAAAAGCCAGGATCAACCCTGCTTAGCCTTTGAGATCTGAAGAGATTAAACTAGCTTGGATCATCCAGGTCGGGGCTCCTTACTACTAGTCATACCTTAAAAACATGAGTCTTACTGGACTGGTCAATCTATACAAGTATCCATTTTTCCACAGTAACCATGTAGGTATTTCTAGGAAGTCCACAATCAGAGTTTCTATCACAAACAAACCCCCTGCTAACCCTGCCCGAGTCATAGGCATCAGAGATACGTTGCCATCGAACATGGATGTTTTACTATGCCGAATTTGTGGAGTTTAGTAGTGCTTGTTTCTCATGTTACCCAGGAGTGTTTTTCATGCTATTCATGCAAAATACAAAATGTTTCCTTTTTAAATTTTATGAAATCAAAGTTAACAAAGAATTCTGATGAATTCAAAAGCTTGCAAAGTTTGTGCTAATTTGTTTGGTCCCCAAAAAATAATTACATGGATTTTGTTCTTGGTTTTAAGATTTTGCTTGGACCAAAATGGCTATACAACTTTTGCTATCTAAGGGTATCCAGCCTATCCACATGGGAAGAGGATGTAAGCATTCATGGACCTTAGTAGAACTCTCAATTATTTATCTACAACTGACTGAATAAGGAATATCTGCTTCAATTGGGGAGGAAAAATGCACATGACATAGCTACCTGCAAATGAAGTAGTTTTTAATTATCCCGTTGGATTTCTTAGGTGGTAACCACTTCACTTCAATAGATGTTGATCCAGTGGCTGTAACTACAGGTGGACTCAGCTCCTGAGGAGGTGCTTCAACAGTCCTTGCATATGCCCGTTCACCAACACCACAGCCAACTGGAGGAAAACATAACATTTTTAGTGAATTGATTGTCTTGAAAACAATACAAAATAAAGTCCATAAACTAATGTAAATTTATTAATACAAATATACATGGTATGATGATACCATAAGCATGCCATGATATTAGAAAAGGTAAATTATAAACACAGTTTATGTGCTCTTTTTATATATGTCATGTATTATTTATCTTATTCTTCCTACTGAAGTAGAAAAAGGAGAAAAAGAACACAATAAAAGCATGAATGAATTAAAGATAACATTTGTTAATCTGAACGGACTAAACTCTCCTTTGAAATGTTCAAAAGTTTTTAATCAATTAAAAATTCAAAGAATAGACATACTATATATTCAGGAGACCCATATTTAAAAAGTAAGGAAAGGATATTAAAGGAAAAAGTTGGGCAAAGTCTTTGTATCGTCTGCAAAGACAAAAAAATAAGGATGTTGCAATCTATATAAATAACCCAAATTTGGAGGAATTAAAAGACTTAATTGGAAGATATTTGATTTTGAAGATCAGATTATTGGAAGGACAAATATTTCATCTCGAATTATGATCCATGGAGCAGTATACTAATAAATACTGATCACTGTCATGCTTTTAGCATTAAGGGAAAAAAAACAGAAGGAGATAAAAATTACACCAAAGATAGAACTGAAAAATTCTGGAAATAATACATTCAGAATAATAACCTAAGCTTTCAAAACCATGTTGTACTGCTTTAAATTGTTATTTCAATAGGATCAATGCTATTTCCCTGTCATTTCCAATAAGTCAGGATCCTGAAGTTCAATATCAATATTTTTTGTGGACTGGCATCAATGTAAGTCCCATATACCTTATTAACAGATTCCTTTAGATCAAGTTTCAGACATTCTATACAAGATTAAACAAGAGAGCAACATTCCTTTTCTTTTATATGAATAATAAAATTGATGATGTAATGGCATGGATTTCATCCTGTGTATTTCTAGGACATTTGGGGGGGGGCACTTCATTTTATGCTTTTCATAATGCATTTTGATAAAAAGAAGTATGTTCTCCCAAATGCTAACGTTTTTAAATTTTCTTTTAAAATATTCATGATATAATATGGAGAAATGTAAAATGCACTACTCAGTGCCAGGCTTTGCTTTTGCTAGGTAAACATTTCACTTCAATTTTGAAATAAGATGTTATCTGTTTTGCTGAACAGAATCTATTTTGCAAAACTGCACTGTCTGCTGATCACAAAAGAGAATTACTTAACGTCTTACCATTCTGGCAGGCTTGTATCCTTATCTCATACTGCGAGTATGGATCCAGACCATTCAAAAGAGCAAAATTTGGCTGCCCAACTGATTTTATAAGTGGTGAGATACTGCCAGCATTTAGTAATATGTTGTATTTCAAAGGTGCATTGGTCTCAAACAATCCTGTTAGAAAATAGCCAAAATTGCACAGGATAATTGCTGAACAACAGATGCAACATATCTGATTTGGGGGTTCCTGGCATTTATGGGAGCTCTGTTTGTTGCTATATGGATCAGAGGCACATTTAAATAATATTTCTTAATACTTGCATCACATTTACACATGTATTTTCAGCTCTTCAAATTCATTTGCATTTGTAAATCAGGCATCAGTGGTTAATCTCCCCAATCAGAACTTTTACAGCTCCCAATACAAACTGAAACACAGTCCATATCCATGGAAAAATACATTTGCTAAAATCAATCAAAGATACGTCATGAAGTGATGAACACACATGTGCACATCAGCTGGAAATACCCCAACTGTCCTGAGTATGCCATTAATGGTAGGCATAGGAATAGTGTATATACTTCTGTTCTATCAATATGTGTGTTTAAAGTGCTGTCAAGTCATAGGTGACTTATGGGGACTCTAGCAAGGGGCTTTTCAGGGAAGTGAGAAGCTGAGATCGATTGCCATTGCCTTCCTCTGCAGCACTGGCGTAATGCCCATTGGGCAAGGTGGGCAGCTGCCCAGGGCATCACCTTGTGGGGGGCATCAAAATGCTGGGTTCGTTTTTGGATATTTTAGTGGTTTTCCATTTTTGGCCTGCAGGGGGCGCAGGTTTTAGGCTAGCGGCACCAAATTTCCGGGTATCATTAGGAGACTGTCCTTATGCTACCCCCCAAGTTTGGTGAGGTTTGGTTCAGGGAGTCCAAAGTTATGGACTCCCAAAGGGGGTGCCCCTACCCCCCATTGTTTTCAATGGGAGCTAATAGGAGATGGGGGCTACAGATTTGAGGGTCCATAGCTTTGGCCCCCCTGAACCAAACTGCACCAAACTTGGGGGGTATCATTAGGGAAGTCTCCTGATGAGACCCCAAAAGTTTTGAGACTGTGCCTTCAGAAATGTGCCCCCCACAGCCTGCAACCCCCATTGACAGCAATGCAGAAAACTCAATGCAGAACAAAGATTCTTGGGCAAATTTCTAGGATGTTCCTGCAGGGGGTGCATTTTTGGATGTATTGGCACCAAAATTTCAGGGTATCATCTGGAGATGATGGCACCCCCCCCCAAGTTTGGTGCAGTTTGGTTCAGGGGGGCCAAAGTTATGAACCCTCAAAACTGTAGCCCCCATCTCCTATTAGCTCCCATTGGAAACAATGAAGATGGGGCACCCCCTTTGGGAGTCCATAACTTTGGACTCCTTGAACCAAGCCTCACCAAACTTGGGGAGTAGCATAAGGACAGTCTCCTGATGATACGCCGAAATTTTGGTGCTGATATGTCTAAAAATGCACCCCCTGCAGGCACCAATGTCCTGGTGCAAAAATAAATTTGGTCGTGGTGGAGTGGCTGCCCATGGGGGGGGGGGATCCAACTCAGGTTTTGCCCAGGGCTACAGTTTGCCCAGGGCTGCCTCGTTATGTCCCTGCTCTGCAGAGACTTTCTATGCAGACTCCCTTTCAATCTTGCTTAGCTTCTGAGATAGGGCTACACTATCCTAGTTATATCAATCTGTAGGATACAAACATTAGTTGTTTTTACAATCAGTTAATATCATTCCTCTAGCTTTTGAGGGGAATTCTTTTTGAGCTCTTTTAGCAGGAGAGTAGAGTATCTGGAATGGTGGGTTGTGGGGTCTGTAAGAGAAGGTTGTTATATTAAGTACCTGGCACACCATTATTCTGTAGCACAAACAGATGTTGGCCAATTGTTTCTACATGTCCCAGAAAACTGAGGTGGGGCATGAGAGAAAGCAGTGTGAGAGTGGAAGGTGTATAGTTTGTGGAAGATGAACAAGAAGATGTGATGTTCACTACTTGCCTACTTTCTGGCTCATGGAGGTACAGATACTCTTGGTGCAATCTCAATGTTGTACAATGTAAAGTTTATAAGAAATATGATCTTGCAATACATTATTTGCTTTTAAAAGAAACCATGGACCTAGCTTCCTTGAGCAGAACTTGGATGGAGAAAACTGACTATATTATTCTCTCTCAGAGTCTATCACATACGCTGCAGCTGTGGAAAGGTCTACATAGGAACCACAAAACACAGCATTCAAACTCGCATTAAGGAGCACAAAAGACACTGTTGGCTTAACCATCCTGAAAAATCTGCAGTAGCAGAACATGTCCTAAACAAAACTGGACATAACATTTTATTTGAAAAAACTGAGATTCTGGACAATTCAGAAGGTTACTATGTCAGACTGCACAGGGAGGCCATTGAAATTCACAGACACCAAGACAACTTCAACAAGAAAGAAGAGACTCTGAGAATTAACAAAGCTTGGCTACCAGTACTTTAAAAAGCTTGGCTACCAGAAGCCAAGTTCATAGACAATTGACTCCATCCAAACACAGGATTTGCATTCACCAATACTGCTGCTGCTGCTGCTGCAGGGAATGCAAATGTGAATCACTCCCTGGACTGAAAAACCCCACCTGCAATACTATACTATCAACCACACCTTTGCATAGCACGTTCCACCCAAACACTTATTGATTGGTTCCCCACCCGGGGGCATGACAATTTATACCCCACTAAAACATTCCCTTCTCACTGGACACAGTGTGTAACAGACTTTCCTCTGTGATACACCTCTGAAGAAGTCAGCCACAGATGCAGGCAAAACATTAGGAACACGATCCACCAGACCACGGCCACACAGCTTGGAAAACCAACCACAATCACTATCTCAGTTGATTGTTCTTGGATATATGGTCCTTCACCAACTCTAAATTAGAGGACAGTGAAGAAGTGATGGCTCTAATTCTTTGTCTTTTTACTTTTGCAGATTCCCTAGGCAGACAGCAGCAAGCTTTTATTTATTTTTTCAAATATTTATATTCCATCTCTCTTGACAACAACGGTGGCGCAAGATAGAACAGAAAGCTTTGACTGTATATACCTTGTGTTAAGCATCAGGAGCAGCACTGGTTATCAGTCAGTTTACTGTGTAACATGACAATAGGTGCCCTGGATGTACTGACAAAAGCTGAAATAGCCTTGCTGATCCATGCTACTGTAAAGCTGAGACTGCACTGTTGTAACACATTCTACGTGGGTCTGCCGTTGAAGATATCTCAAAACCTCTCCTGGTCAAATGACTATAAATAAACCAGACTGAACTGTTATCTTGAAAACTTCAAGCAGAGATGAAAGTGGGGAATGGCAGTATGAAACTAGTAACACCTGTGCTGAAAGAACTTATTAGTTACCAATTCCCAGTTCAATTTAAGATGCTGGTTTTACGTTAAAGCTTTTTATGACATAAGGTGCACACACCTGAAAAACTGTCTCTCCTTTGTACCACTGGCATCCTGCCAAATAGTTTTCATTTCATCCCTGCTTACAGGATAATACCTATGTTCAGATGTATTTCACTTTTACTATTTCCAAATTTGTTTTGCTGAACCAATGTAGTAGTTTATAATTTTTAATACCCAAGTTATATTCATGTATTTAGGGCTTTTCACATTTAAAGGTCACATTCCTTTTTTCCACCTGTGAAAAGCAAGACACAGAACACCTGCCAGAAGAGACCTGAATTACTCCACAATGTAGTATTGACATTCAACTATTGCTGTTCTCTATTTACACTCCACCAATAACTGATCTTTCAAACATTTCACTTGACTACGAGACAACATGGAATTTCACAATTCAATACGTCAGCACTGGGACATATTCAGAATTTCTTTCTGAAGAAATTCAGGACAGCATGGGTATTATCACAACAATTTATATTGTATAGTCACAGCAATCTTATGAAGCTGTGTGTGCTGAGAGGGAAAGACTGGGGCAGTAAGTAGGCTTTACAGCTAAATGGAAATCCACCTGCCGGTTTTGCTATGACTTCAGAAACATCAGTCACTTTGGACAACAGATTTTAAAGGGGGTGCCATTTTGCTGAGTCCAGACTTCCTTGGAATGTTATTTGCAAACAATGCCAACACAGTATATTCATTGAATGTTAGGCTCATTCCACACACGCAGAATAATGCACTTTCAAGCTGCTTTCAGGGCTCTTTGAAGCTGTGCGGAATGGCAAAAACAGTTGTGAAAGCAGCTTGAAAGTGCATTATTTTGCGTGTGCAGAATGAGCCTTAGTTACAGGGGTGGCGAACCTTTGGCACTCCAGATGTTATGCTGGCATGCTGGCAGGGGCTGATGGGAATTGTAGTCCATAACATCTGGAGTGCCAAAGGTTCGCCACCACGGAACTAGGCTGAAGAGATCAGGGTTCACATCTCTATTCACTTGTGAAATTTACTTGGAGTCCTTGGATCAGTAACTGTTTTCAAGCTAACCTGCCTCACTGTTTTATTGTAAAGATAAAAATAACTTGAGAACCACACTTTATACCATCTTCAGCATCTCAAAGTAGTTGTGGAATAAAAATGTGATAGGGAGAGTCAGACTTTTTACTTCAGCAGCAACAAATGTCTGAGGGTGGCACTAAAAATACTAATAAGTAAGCAACCATCAATTACCAGACTGCCTTGATAGAATATACTGAGGAAGAAAGCACAACACATTACATAAAAACGTGTCAAAAATAATGCAGTGAAAATTAATGTGGCTTTCCTTTGGATGCTATTGCTACCGTTGCCTTGCGTTGTTATAACATGTTTGTTATAGTCACTGATACCTTTGAAAACAAAAGAAGTAAATGTTCATAGGAAATCAAAACATGGATGCCCATAGGTTTAAAAATATCTGTTTCAAGTCTGAAACTACCACACTGATGTTTTGAAGAGTGAATGGAATGAAATAGGCAGATTTGTTAAAGTCAACTGGGAAACCACACAACTTGGTTAGTTCCAGAATTCATAAATTTGTGCCAGAATAAAAGGAACAGTGAAAGCACAAGTGAACCAATTTACCTTAAGTGCAAATGGCAGTTTTGTTATTTGGTGTCAAAGCTACCATGAGCACAATGACAACCTGCCATAACGCATTTTCATGTTCACTAAAGAACAAGGATTTAGTTGGTTAATATTCCCAGCAATGCTCCTTTTCATAATTTACAACAACTAGATGCTGATAGGTTATTTAACATTTATGAAGTTAAGATGTAATCAGAAAATCCTGATTATCTTTACAAATAAAAAAGTTAAATTATTCTACTTTTTCCTCCATGACTTCATTTCACAGCAGGTTCAGACTCTGTAACAGGACAAATCAAACAAATAATACATTGGGGTCTGTGTGTCCCCCTCTTTTTCATCTGCATTTGGACAATGAACAATGGGCAATTTTGTGAAGAGGAATTTGAAAATTTACTTCAAATACAAGAAGTCTGATGAAGGAAATATAAAAGAAAGCATGGTTATAAATAAATAGTTCTGTATTAGACACTAATTATCAAAGATATTATAGCTGGTAAAAAGCTACTCATTTAATCTGAATTACTGCACAAATATACTGCTCTAGGATTGCTTCTGTTATATTTTAAAGCTTTTATTTCAGTTACATTCTTCTTGTACTTTATTAAATATTTGATACACAAGCTCAATTTCACCAACAATATAAGATTAAAAATATAGCTAAGTATGTTCTCAAGACCACTGCATGTGGACAGTTTTGTCTGTATCCCGCTTAAAGAAAGTGATCTAGTGTAAGTACTTATAGAAATCAACTGATTTTTAGTAATACAAAATATTTAGATAAATGGTTTAATATTATCTTCCATTACAATCTATGCAAGTCAGCTCTGATCATCCCATCTAAGTTTTTAACTTTGGCACAGCGCAGCTAGTGTACTGAAGTGACAACAATGTTTAGTGTGAGAGTATAAAAGTTATCTGGGATAGTCATATTCAGGACAGATGGTTCAGGGTTAGAGATGGTTTGAGGCTATTTGCCATCACTTTGTTCCTGAACCTGTGTTACACAGAAGACCCAAAGAGAAATTTAAAAGTGTCTTTATTTGGGAAGCTAAACACCAAGTTGCTGCCAAGTTCAATTTTCCAGCAACAGAATCAGATTCATGCTGCTATTGTCAGTGTAATTTAATGTAGGAAATGTTCCTGAGAATTGTGTCACTCATCACCAGCACATTCAGATTTCACACAGCATTTACTGCATTTACATAGCACTAATGGAAGCATTAGATGGGGGTGAGAAGTATTTCCCCATTTCAAAATAATGTAGCTTAAGTGATGGATTAAGAGACTTCTTCACAGCAGAAGTAGTGTCTTATTTATTGTATGCATTGGATTCATATCCTATTTTTCAACTATAAAGTCCTCCAACTCTTAAATAAAAGTAATAATTTGTTCCTTCCATACCATTCCCAATACAATTAATGAATCTGGAATGATGCATACTCTACAACTTCCTCCTAGGCCTGGAGATCTTTTAAGGTCTGACAGTGGAGGAGGAGTCAAACATTGTTCTGTCTCGAGTGCTAAGGTCTGAATCTTAACATTTGGAAGTGCCACACTATCCTTTACATCAAACCTCCAGAATGGCCTTTGGACTAGCTATATTAGTCTATAGCAGGAAGTGTGTCAGTTTAAGGTATAAAACTGTGCATGAGTTTTCATGAACAGCAGCCAAGTTCATTAGATTTACTAGGGCTCATTCCGTACATGCAGAATAATGCACTTTCAAACTGCTTTCAGTGCTCTTTGAAGCTGTGTGGAATAGCAAAATCCACTTGCAAACAGTTGTGAAAGTGGTTTGAAAACACATTATTTTGCATGTGCGGAAGGGGCCTAAGTTATACAAACTGGAGTATACTGTTGGCTGTTATTGTCAAATATCAAACAAACCAGTTGGCCTCTAAGCTATTCTAACGGCCCAATCTAAAGTGGGAGGGGAAAATCTGCCTAAGGAGGTGGAACAGGACCATGCTGGCAGATTTGCCCTCACCAGGGTACTTACCCTGGCAAAGGGAGAAAATCCACCAGTGGGCAGCTGCTGTAGCCCTCCACAGTAGCAAGACGTGGCACAGAGGTTTCTATTCTAATCCCTTATCAGGAAAATCAACTTTCTTGCTTATATTAAACTTTATTTAATTCCAGTCCTTATATAAATATCTGAAGATTCATTCAGCCTGACAAGAAGGAAAAAGTCCAGATCTTTCTCATATCTATTTTCAACCCATGATGGATCTGAATTTCCTCCAGAAATACTAATATTTTATCCCACTAACTTCAATGGAGATCATAAAAAAGTCAAATCAGTCAGCAACAGCCTACCCTAGACTCTGGGTTCTGGCTAGCGTGAAACAAAATGTTAGGAATGTCAGATAGAATGCCTCGAATAGACTTTATTATGAAGAGAAATGGATGCTGTGTGCACATACTCCATGCTCTCACCTAGTAAGTATTCCTTTGCCCCTCAGTGTAAGTCCCCCGGCACATGTAACTTGCACTACGCAGAGAGGGAGAAGTGGATGGACTGTATGTAATTTGTATTGTATTCTGAGAGATGGCTCAATACTTTAGAGGGAGAGCATAGAGGCCGTTTGAACTGCTTGCATGTGTGCCTTTATGAATGCATAAGTGGGGTCAATTGCAGCATATAGGAATTTATTCTATCTGTGCTGCAAGAGGATCAAGCTACATGCACATGCATTTGTAAAATGCCCATTATGCCCATACAGGAGGGACTGTATATACTATAGCAAAGATTCCTTAGGGTCCCAATGTATGCCCTTTGACATAGAAACACACTACACCCCTTGTGGGCACATTTTGTATCCTTCAAGAGCAGTGTTTTACTTTTTCCAGCACAAGTGAATTGTAACAATTTGCTTGTATGGGTAAAATTAAAGAGATGCAAGTAGGAACATTATAAGGGTAGGAAAACCTTGGAAACACCAGGTCTTGTCTGAGTTTCAACAGAATGAGACAGAATGCTACGAAATGGCATCTATGCAAATACAGTACATATCTATACATCTAGATATGTGCAAATATATTTAATTAGTCCCCTGCACCATATTGGTAAAGAACTGTGCACTGATTTACCATGGCGTTCTCTTTCAAAAAAGAAAGCCTTATTTTCCATAATGATTGAGTTGAGTCAAGCATCTACTTTTCTTAATCTATCACTTTAAGCACTGCTCAGACACCTTGCCATTTAGTTAAGACAGAAGTTTTGAATTATTACATCCATAAAGTTATGAAATTTGGACACATCACTGCTGATGAAACATCATCATTAAAATAAAAGGAGACTCCATGGATAGGTAGCCCATAATTAATCCTATGGGTGATTATATGATCTAAATTTATTATGGAAGACCAGAGGATCCAACACCAAAATGTGGCTTCTTTCCATAGTCTGTGGCCAACTAGCCTCTCATCAAAACTTGATTAATAAAAAGCAATTTTATTCCTGGAGACAATATCAATTAAAATGACTGTCTCAATGGGAGAATCACTGCCAACCCTTATTATAGAGGTTGACCTTTGAATGTAAAAGGGAGAAATACAGTATTTCAATATGATGTACTAAATGCATAACTGAATATTCATTTATAGAAAAAGTAAACTCTCTCAGAAAATAAAACTAAATTGACAAAGAAGAGCCAACCTGCCCAGGGTATCTGTTGTGAGGTATGTTGCTTAATCCCTAATGCCTATTGCTCAAGGCAGTGGGGATGGGGAGGGGAAGATTAAAGCTACACTGCCTATTCCTCTGCAACACCCTCTAACCCATGTCCCTCAGGCCTGAATTGGGTTGAACTCTCCTGTAATTTTAGTCCCTGACAGCCAGCCTGAGATAGGATAGGGAAAGGCATAATTTTCACTGTCAGAGCATTTATCAAGCTTCATTTGATTGCCAACATTTTCCAGAAAAAAATAGGCTGGCTCTTACCACTTTGTTCACCTAAGTGCAAAGTCTTCCTCATTAGGAAGACCTTCTGCCTGTGAAGGAAGGCTGCTAGTGTCAGAAGAAGGCCCTGAATGTAGTTGAATGTATCAGTTTGTTCCAGTCCAAAATGTCTAACAGTGCAATCCTAAGCAGAGTTACACACTTTTAAGAGATGAATCCTAAGCATGTCCACTTAGAATTCTGAATAGGGCTTACTCCCAGAACAGTATTCATAGGATTTCACTGTAAGTCCATTAAAGCTCTTAACAGTCTGGGGCCTTCGTATCTGCTAGACTTCCTCTCCAAATATGTTCTTCAATGAGCAGTCTGGCTGTCTAATTGGGAGACACCTCACTGGAATATCGGTACAATTCTGCAGGGCTGGCAAGACAGAGTGATATCACCAGGCTTATGGTGGAGGACAGCAATGGTACTCCACCGGCTTCCCCTTCTCCCTCCATTTCCTGTTTTTCCTTTTCCTTTCCTTTTCCTTTGTCCTTCCTTCCCTTTAGACCAGTGCAAGTGGGGTTCACAGATAAGGTTTTTATAAAACTTAAATGGTTTTATGGTATTTTAATGGGGTTATTAATGGGATTTTACTGCATTTATTTTGTTAATGTTGTACAATGCCCTGAGCCAATATGGGGAAAGAAAGAAAGAAAGAAAGTCTGCTGGATCAGACTGCTGGTCCATCCTGTCCAGCATCTTGTTTCACATAGTAGCCAACCAGTTGCTCTGGAGGACCAAACAAACAGGGTATAGAGGCCAAGGCCCTCCCCCTACTGCTGCCTCCCAGCATTGGTATTCAGACATTTGCTACCTCAATATATAAAGAATCCCTTCAATCACCCTGTAACCAATGAACCTCTCTCCCATGATTCTGAACCTTTTTGCTAATAATTTTATTGGGAGTCCGTGAGTTGTAGCATTATGGCAATGGAAAAAAAGCTCCCTCTATCCTCTTTCTCCACCTCATGCATCATTTTATAAACCTCTTATCATATCTCCCCTCAGCTGTCTTTGTCTAGACTGAGAAGACCTGGACTCTACAACCTTTCCTTAAAACAAAGGTGCTCTAACCTCCTAAATCCTCTTGCTTGCCTTTTGCCAGCTCTGAAATATCCTTTTTGCGACAGAGAGCTTAGAAGGATGTAATGCTTCTTAGGATTGAAATATAAATTATGGCATACTGCAGTCAGTGTCACTTCTTTGTGAATCTCTGTATCATACCGCCATATTCTATTTCATTAGCTCCCTCAATTTCTCCTCATAGTTAAGCTATCATTGTACTTCTGCAGAAACAAATTCTTCCTTCAGTAAATGCCACCTACCTTACCCTCCAACAATACATCCAAAGAGTCTTATTTTTAAGCTGGGAAACAGAGGCAAACTAAGTAGTTTATAGTCCATCGTCCTATTTTGGAGATTTTGAAGGGAGAATCTGTCTTCACTGTACCATCTTATATTTTTATGCAATTAAGACCACTGGGCATTACATTATTTTTTAATGATACTTCAGTATTCACCAAGAACACCTTCAGAAATCACATTTACATTGTTCATAATGATTTTTTCTATAGTTAAGCATCCCAATAATCATACTGATGATTTATTTTCAACTTAAAATTAACAGTATTTCAAGTGGTTTTGTGTTTGCTCAGGCAGTGGCATTAAGAATATCAACCAGCTGGATAGCCACTGTTGACACATGCTCACAGTTGACTGTATTGTAGGGAATACATATGCAAGCATCATAAGAGGCAGGGTCACACATTGTTTAAAACCAACTGCATATCATGTGTATGTGTTGCTTTTGCATTTGAGCAAATCTAGAATACTAGACAGGCAAGTCATACAGCTTCCCTTCTCTGTCCTAGGTACTATAATTATTTTCTGTCAGATGGTCTGGGCAAATAAGTATAGCCACTGGAAAAAAATTGCTGAAAGTGTGCAAGTGCAAAATATTTGCAATGCAATTTGGAATGATTTTAAGCATGAAATAAAAAGTGAACATTTTGAGAGGTAAAGAGGGTGCTTCTCACATTTCCAGTTCAATTGAAATTTGAGTAATGTTCACTGACCATTGCTTATTTTTCAAGGATATGATACACTGTTTAAATATAAAATAATATTCCAGAGCAAACTTGAACTCTAAAGTTTTAAAGGAGTAAGCTAAAAATTAGCTCTGACTTGGATGGCCCAAGCTAGCCCATTCTTATCAGAACATGGCCCATTCTTATCAGAACATGGAAGTTAAGCATCAACCTTGGTTAGTATTCGGCTGGGAGACCAGCAAAAAAGTTCAGGGTTGCTACATAGGAGGCAGGCAATGACAAACCACCTGTGAACATCTTTTGCCTTGTCTTGAAACAGGCTGTGATTTGATGGCACTTTCCATTGACTCAGTGCATATCAGCTAATATATGCATGAACACAGAAAGTGTTAGAGAAGCTTACTTCCTGTACATTAATTAATATCATTAATGTGCAAAGTAGAACTCATCCATTTTCCCCAAGGAAAAACATGAGTTTCTGTGATCTAGATATAGCACATACATGTGTAAGTCTCTATTTCAAATGTTAATTAAATGTTTGAAATTCCTTGGATCCTAAGAAGATCCAGGAATGGCCAGCTAAATACATCCCTTTTTTGTCTAAAAATCCATAAATAATGGTCCAATTGTGGCCATCTCTTACTGGTGGTCCCTAACATCTAGAACTGAAATATGAACTGTCTCTGAAGAAAAAAGCTTAAAGTTCTTGCACATCTTGTATACACATACATCATGAATATCTGAAGACAATTTATAATTATGTACTTATTTTAATTAATCCTTACATTTTTTCCATTTAAAATGTCTACAGTTTAAACAGACTAAGAATTGGAAAAGCAAGGAGACAGAGACCTAATCATTTATTAAATATACACATAATTCTTTGGGAGCGTTTGGTCATAGATCCTTTGAAATCAATGGCCTTAGGACTACCTAATTGCATAGGATCAAACTGCAAGAAGGTCACACAAACATATTTATAACAGTGAATATTCAAAGCTTTTGATGAAACATTATCAACACCAAGACAGTCTGAGACATTTTCCAATGAAATCAACTGTAGATTATAAGTCAAATTCACCTGCCTTCTTTCTGGGTGCTAAATCCTTCCAGGCAGTAGAGGAGGGAAAGTTTAATTTAAGATTTTAATCTTTTTCATATATTATAGCATTTCTATAATGGATTTTGTCCTTCTGAAAACTAAAAGATTGACAGCTCAGGATATTATAGATCTATTACCCATTGGTTCAATAGGCATTGCTGGAATATTTACTATTCCAGGCCTGAATGCAAATGTTTTCAGGTAAGTTTACATTGAATATAAACCTTTATATCTTTTTGCTATCCAATGGCTTTTCTGGAAAATGAAGGAATATTTAAAGAATAAAAAGAAAGATTGTACTGAAAAACAATTGCATAATTATTCCAGCTATTTTTTATTTTCTTGTGTGTGTGTGTTCAAAATGGTTTGTAATGCATGCAGTACAACTTAGGGCTTTAACAAAAAGTAAAGTAAAGCTGTTTCAAATAATTAACTAAAGAAATACATTCTGACACATTCCCATATATTTTGCAAACATAAAGAAGCCAGACATATGACAATGTATAGATGCAGGGGTGGCACTGGTTTTTTTTTAATCCATTAGTGGGAACCTGCAAGGCCATGCAGGGTGAATTTCCTCTCCCTCATCATTTCCTGTTTCCCCTCATTGAGAGCCCTCATAGTTTCTCCTTTTTTTCCTACTTTCTCTCATTACTATCTAGCAGCAAACCTACCACTTCCTTCTCCCCAGTTTTCCATCCTAGCCTACCCTTGGTGCCCTCTACCTAGAAAAACCATGGCCTAGTTGCACAGTGCCAGTTGCCAGGGTGGGCCCAGTTGCACACTGGGGATCCTACAGGGACTTGTAAAGGTCACCCATTTTCCTCAGCGACATTTTAATCACTTGTTGAGAAAAGAAGTATCCCCTTTTGTCTCTCTGAATCTCCTGCCTATCAGTTTCATTAGATGCCCTCAAGTTCTAATATTCCAGGAAAGGGAGAAAAGATCTCACTAACCTCTCTCTCTAACTGATGCATAATTTCATAAATATTTACCATGTACTTGCTTAGTCTCTTTTCTAAACTAAAAAATCCCAGTCTCTTCAGCATTTCCTCATAGGAAATGTACTCTAAACTCCTAAACATCTTAATCGTCCTGTGTTTTTATAGCTTTGGAATGCCCTTTTAGATATGTAGAGACAACAACTGTACACAATATTCCAAATCAAGTTGCAACATGGATCTATACAGGGATATTCTAATATTGGCTGTTTTATTTTTAAACCCTTTCTTAAAATTCACAACTTATCCAATGGACGTCTGTTCATTATTTCACTTACTGCTTTTGTACCATACAAAGACAGCTGAAGATATGTTGATTCTTGAGACAGAAAACAGTGTACATCTATTTGCACATGCCGGTATAAATGTGTATTTAATGTATATAAACTGCAAACCTCAAGTCTGACACATATTTAACCCATCTAATAGCAGAGCCAACCTTTATACCCCGTTTCCACATCCATCCCCAAAACAGCAACGATAGGGAAAAATACATTTCTTCAGCATCTTGGTCTTGTTTACTACATTCCTTAAATTTTCAGTATAGGACACAAAAGCACATGCTTACCAGGACTGTCCCAAGCTATGAATATGGAGTATGCATCTATTACAGTGATATTATATGGGACAGAAATTTCTTCTGGTGTTGCCACTGGAGTTTGGACAACATATTTTTCACTAGCATTGCTCCCACCCCATGTACTTGCTTCTAACTGATAAACGTATCTGTAAACACATAACAAGAGAAAAAAAACAGAAACAAAAGAATCAGTGTCCAACTGCTTTAGTTATTTGCAGTACATTTATTTTACATTTCAGATTACCTTTAGGAAAGAAACCACTTATAATTCATGTTTATCAGATACCTGTCCAATGATACTTCCTACATATGTGAGTTGTTGCACTATTGTAGCTTTTACACATAGAGTGACAAAAAAGAGAAATATGTATAATCATAATTAGAAATATTAGATTTAACTTACTGTTATCAACTTGCTGTCTGATTGCTGTCTGAATGGTTCAATCGCTAAAGCTTTGCCTAAGTGTCATCTGATGAGAGTCAGGGCTTTTGACAAGAGAATATTAACATTCTTTAATGATGGTGGCTCTCTTAGTGAGAACTGCTAAGAGAGGTCTCCTGATAGCTGTAACTTCTCAAATGAAATAGCCATCAGAGCTTGGAAAGGGAATCTCTGTTCCAGGTGAGGGTAGGGACTTTGTGGTACTGGGCATGTATATATTTGTGTCTGATCACAATTTTACCCCATTCTCCCTTCAAAAATCTCAAAGAAGCATATATACTTTCCCCTCCTTCCTCTTAACTCTCCTACGAGTAGGGATGAGAGAAAGTCACTGAACAAGGGTCACCCAGTGAGCCTCATAGCTAAACAGGGTTATAAACTGGATCTTGTAGACCAACCACTATGCAGCACTTGCTGAAATAGCTGTTTTGCAGTTTTGGAAGACACAATTCTAATGGCAGCAGACCCCTCAAAATTTACCCTCTACCTCAGGGTGATGCATCTTCCACCAGTTCTCTATCTCTTTGCCTTCTTTTATACTCTATATGTGAAGAAGGGATTGGAATGTTGTCGGTTATGCTATCTCTGCTTGGCATTTTTCCCAGACTGGACTGGCCAGGCATGTGAATCTGTCTGAGGGGGCCGGGCCGGAGTTCTCTTGATGTCTGTCTGTACTTTGATAATCAGTTCTCACAAGGACTTTGAATGAATCTAGCCATTTCAATAAAGATCTTTCTGTGTTCTAAGAAGATTCTGTTGTATGGACTCAGTTTATTACACTATAAGTATATTTGTAAATCAACCAAATTTGTAAATCAACATTATCAACAGGGTCCATTTAGAGGCATCCAGATATGGGACCACAAGTGATTTTTTTTATTGTAATTAAGCACAGTTGTGAAATTTTACCTGCTGTTTGGTTGCAGGTCAAAATCAGTAAAATTTAAACTTCCTTTGCCACCCTTGAAAATCTCTTCTCCATTCCGAAGTAATCGATACTGAGAAATAATTCCATTTGGTTTTTCTGGTTTATCCCAATACAATTCCACTACTGTAGAACTAACTATGATGTGACGTGGTTGCGACCACACTCCTGTAATGACATCAGCACAACAGCTTTAACAATATTACCTTCATGTATTTACTGTATTTAGTTATCACAGAAGTCTCTACATTAATGCATTTTTTTTAAAAATCCAGTTTTCTTTCAGACTCCTCATTATAGCAAATTAGCATTTAGAGTTGAAGGTACCAACTAGAAACACCGTTTATTTTGTATTGCAATACACTATACTAGGGATTGAGACAACTTGAGGGTGTCACCTTGGGAAATCATGCACCAGAATATGCAGTAGCTTAAGTGATAGACCAATGAAAAATGTCCAGCTTTGGAAACTGAAAGCTGCAGAAGGGAATACAATGCTTTTAGCAAAGGGTGACAGGAGTTGGTGATGGCCCCATTCCTAAAGGATCCTATATGAGAGTCTGGGATTGGCGGTGATAACTGGGAGGAAAGGACTTATGGGATTAATTCTGCCTAGGAGAGATCACCTTTCTGTTTATTGGGAGCACCCATTCAGAAACAGCTGCCTCCACTGTGGGAGAACAATTAGCCTAAAAACTTCCAACATTGTGTTATTTGCCCCAGTCCCCCATGGAAATCATTTTGTAATAGGCTCTGTCGTATATGGGTAGCCATTTTTGCTGACACCCACTTTTAATTTTTGTCATAAACAGGCCCCCAGGAACCAACAGACAGACCAGACACAGTTATCCCGTGGATGCACTTGTTTATTGAAAACACAAGTCGAGGATCAGAGAGAGTGACCAGCAAACTGAAACACAACACTGCTGCCACAAGATAGCTCAGCTGCAACCTCTCTTTTATAGCCAGCCTCCCATTCACTAGTGCAGTAACCTCTTGCAGTTGGATTACTTTAGTCTGGCTCCTGTAAGGACTTAGCATCCAAGTCAGCTCACCCCATGGCTGCTAATCTGCTACTGCATCTCCTCTGCTGTAACCTAGCACGTAGCCTTCTCATGCTTTGCTCCAAGGGGGAGGGTCCCTTCTGGCTCATTGTGAAGAGGCTGAAGTGTCCCAGAGCTGGACCCTGGCTGGGAGATCTCAGAGCTTGGACTTGGCTGTGGATCCCTGTCTGCATGCTCTGTCTGAGCCTCTGGACTTGGTCCTCCAGGGATTAATGACTGGTCAGGCTCTGCATTTACAGTCAGTGCCTGGGTATCTGGAACCAAAACTGTCCTCTCCTCTCCATCTGAGTCTTCCTCTCAGGGGTCCCCAACTAGACCAGGTTGAGCCATAACAATTTTCAAATTCCCCAAAGTGCCCATAGGCATTGTTTGGAGTGCCCTCCCAGGATGACAATTAACTAAACAGTTGAAGTGTGACTCCTCATGCCTCAGCAGGTAGCCTGAAACCAGTCCCTTTCTCTAGTCAGAAAACAAGAAACAACTCCCTGAGCCTCCTGGGACTAAAATCAAAAAAGTCAACCTTGAAAGGTTGGACATTTACAAGCTGAGTTTCAGAAAACAATTAACTTGGAAGCCATACCTAATCAAGGCCAAAGTACAAGATACAGATTGAAGCCTTCTGAATACAAGGATAGCACAAAATATGATTAAACTGAGTTATTAAAATTGTTCAAGAATAAGAATAAAATAGCAGTGAGCAGTGAGGATAAAATAACAAAGCCTAACGATGTAGTTACAAGTATTGATTCCAATATCAAGATGTTAGGATGAAGTCAAAGTCCAACTCAAGGGTTTCTACCTAGCCCACCAACAAGACAAGATACCAGGCACAGGATTTATACCTGGACCACAGCTCCAGACCATGCTATAGGCACAAACAAAACTAGAATAAAGGATCCATGTTTTATGCTGAGAGGCCTGTGTTGGCCTGATCCTGGTTAGTCAATCAAATGTATGGTCATTGTTGCGACTTTGTATGGACTTAGTTGCGACCCACAAAATTTGTTGACCTAAGAGTCAGCGGATTTGTCAATGTGCCCAGACACTGCAACAACAAGGACTTTCTCCCACTAGCTGAGCTCAGATGCTAATTAGATGACCTTGGAGCTGATTACACTTGGGTGTGCCCCTGCCACACACACTACTTTTCCCTAGACAATATCCTATCAGACCTTCTTCATTGTTAAAGTCCCTCCTTTCAGACTGCTTTGAACGTTGTGGAAAAGTGGTATAAAATAATATAATTAGCAAGACAGTGAAACCATGGAAACAGAAACTAAAATCAAAAGAGATAGTCATCTCGCCAGCTACTAGAAGGCTGGATCAGGGAGCTCTCAGGAGGGAGAGAACCTCCTGAGAGGGATAAAAGGAAGGCAGGGCAAGAGGGGATTGGTTGGCTCAAGCTTGCAGAAATGCTGTTAACTTCCTGACACAAGTGAAAAGTTCATGAACTGAAACTGGAGTCGTGTCCTGTTTGTTTCAAAAGGGGACTGCATGCAACATTAAAAAATTAGACATGTAGAAGTACAAAGGACCACGCATTTAATTGAGCACATTTAGCTTTTAAAAAATATTTGTAAGGTTTGTGAGAAAAAGAAATCTAGCAGCTGGTCTTTTAGATACTGGCTACAGATAATCAGGAAGCACAATATGATTAGCAATGGAAGATCACATTTTGATAAAGCACAAAAGTGCAAGCTTCACAGAAATTAATATGTTTCTCCTTACCATGAGGAGCATCTTGCAACGTTCTACCTGAACTTGCCCGACTAGAAGAGCAGCCAGCAAATGTGCATGCTGTGACTATAAAGCTGTAATTTCTGTGTGGTTGAAGAGCTGAAAACACAAATTAGGATTAAAATGGAACCTTCAAATATTCTGAGGATTTGAATTTTAGGAAACAACCAAACCAAGACATTTATTCAGATCCAAAAAGAACAATCAATGAGAGATCCCCCTGCACACAAATGTTCCTTTGTTTTTTTTAAAAAAACCCAACAGCAACCAAAAAACTATGTAGTTGAAGGATTTATTATTCCATAGAATGTTTGTCACACATCTCTGACGGCAGACAATAGGCTAAAAACCTTTTTCTTTGCCCTGGCTTTTAACTGAAAATTATTTCCTCACCATGTTCTTCGTTATTATTCTTGCTTTTATGATCTCTTTTTCATGCTGATTTTATACTGCCTGTGGCATGAGAGGCAGTGGCACCGGACAGGCCGCAGCCGCCATCCCCCTCTACGCCATCCGTAGGGCAGAGGGGGTTTCCCTGCCCGGCGCCGCTGCCTCCCGCAGTGCGAGAGACGGCTGCACCAGGGAGGCCATACAGAGTAGCGCTGGAAGGAAAGGTGGCACTGCCTCTCCGGCTTGGTAGATCTTTGGGGCCGTGGAAAATGGGTCCAAATGGCTCTTTGGGTTGTAAAGGTTGCCTACTCCTGGTATAGTGGCTGGCTTTGTATTTTCCCTACTACATGGAAACCATTTCCCCTGATTATGTTCCATTGGAAGCCATTTCCTCCCCCACATCCCAGGTGGGTTTTTAATTTTTTTTTATTAATCAGCTCTAGACTAATGTTTTTATTGGTACTGGAATAGGTGTAATAAAAATGTTGAACTCTCAATTTTCTTTAAAAAAAAGAGCCTCTAGCTCACTTCCTTTGGATAGGATCATTGCAGATATAAATAGGAAAAGGAATGGGAGAAGCTAGATATGTACTTTTTAAAATGAAAACTGAAAAGTTACAGAACTTCTTATACCTATTGTGACAATGGTACATTGAGATAATGGTATTCTAGTGTCAATGTTGTCTTTTAAAAATTGAAAAACTTGGATTGCCTGGGGGAGGGGAAGTTGGCCACTGCTAGGCAGTGGCATAGCGCCAATGGGGTGGGGGGCAGAGGTGTGGCTGGGGCATGGAGGGAGTGTGGTGGGGCGGGGTGGCACTGCAGCAGGGGTGCAGGGTCCGCATGTGCCCCAAGCACAGTTTCCCCTCACTCCACCTCTACTGGCAGGGGTCTGTGGCAGCAAAACTGCAGGGAACCCTGCCATCCAGAGCTTCTCTTGTCATTTTGCTTTATCAGAAGACACACAAGCAACAGGGAATCCACACAAGCACTTCCCCTGTGAAAACTATCATACTGAAAAAGTGTGATCTCAAATCTTTGACCTTTATTACATGAAAAATAAGAGTTTGGATTTATACCCCTCTTTTCTCAACCATAAGAAGTTTCAAAGAGGCTTACAAACTCCTTCCCTTCCTCTTCCCCAAGAGGTATGTGGGGCTGAAAGAGTTCTGTGAAAACTGATTCACCCAAGGTCACCCATCAGGCTGCATGTGGAGGAGTAGGGAGTCTAATCTGGATCACCAGATTAGAGTTTGCTGCTCATGTGGAGGTAGGGAATCAAACCTGGTTCTCCTGATTAGAATCCACCTGCTCTTAATCATTACACCACAATAAATCTCTCCTGTTTCGATCTGATACTGTGTTCTTTGATGGGGGAACACCTAGTTTCAGTGAGACCAATTAACTATGAATAAAGTAAGTAGGTAAACAAAATATATCTGTTTCATTGTGCTGTACTATCTTTGGATTGACTTCCATTAGTGAGAATACTGGGCAATTATACATGGAATGCTTACCTCAGGGCTCTTTAAGAACATAAGGACATAAGAAAGAGCCTGCTGGATATTCTATGTCCCCCCTCCACACACATACACACACACATACAAACAGAAAGACACTTCCTACTGCTGCTGCCACGGGAGGAGAGAGAGGCTTGTTATGTCAACATTGTTTGTTATTTTTATATTTCAGCATTAGATCAACCCCCATATCGCTCCCCTGGTATTCCTATAGTGTGTGTGTGTAGGGGTGAGATTCACACCATCCCTGAAAGGGGGGACTGAGTGTATGGGAACTCCGTTTTGTTTCCCCACACTCACCTTCCCCACACTTACAGTTTTGTTTCCCCACACTTACCTTCCCCACACTTACAGTTTTGTTTCCCCACACTTACCTTCCCCACACTTACTGTTTTGTTTCCCCTCACTTACCTTCCCCACACTGACCGTTTTGTTTTTCCACACTTACCCTGTAGAGCTCCGCAGGGACAAGGAGACACGCCCACACTGCCCTCCGACCCCTGGGACACCTTCCCCCCACAGGGTTGCATGCTGCTGGCTGGGAAATGCTGTTTTCAAAAAGCGTGCTCATTGAGTGAGGCAGGAAAACAGTGTTTACCCACCAATTTTGGGGGGAAAGCATAGCGCTGCCTTGATGCAGAGGTGGCAGCCATGCGAACAGCACCCCTGGAATGGAGTTTTTACCATTCCAGAGGCACTGTTTTTGGCCCATGCAGTGTGGGCCTCAGATAAGCATCATTTTATTGTTATTATGGTATCACTTTTATTGTCAATAATAGTTAACAGTACTTTTTATTGATTTTTAGATAATATTATATGCACAGTCATGCTCTCTTTGTCTTTGAATGAACTGTAACTACTGTTTTGATTCCATTTTCTTTTTTCTGTTCTGTTCATTATCTATAAAAATAAAAAAAATCAGAAAAAGTAATCTATGCACTGTGTGAAAAAATATTTTATTTCTGTCACTGCATACAGAAAGAGTCACTAACTGCTAAAATCGGGATCTAAAATGTTTCTAAGGCTTGAATTTTAGACACATTAAAAGTACATTGGAATCTATTAAAATACAACCATTTCCCAAATTTAATCAGTTTTACAAGTCCTCTACTATTTCTGTATCCTTATTTTACAGTTAGATCCCATGGTTTCTCCTTTAAATTTTTCTGCATTTTGCCATCATGAAACATTGCAAGATCCAACTGCGCCTTTGAAATTGGTTTATAAATATGTAAATATGCATTCATTCTAATACATGAGCCTGGAAATGCAGTATCAAGGAAGAAAAAGACACCAGATTCTCTGTTTGTGAGCACAGAAACCTCTATTAGACTTCTGTTCACATTTTGTACTTTTCCTCTAATCTTCCTTGTCCTTGTCAGTGATGGGTCTCGCTCTTTCTTATCTCTGCTTGCCTATCCTTTGCAAAATGTTTTCATTAAACTAGCATTGTAAGTACTTTAAGAAAAAAATGCAATTCTATGACAAGGAGAAAAAAACCTTAGGGCTGAGCCCTTTGTCTAAAACCAGTTAGATGACAGCTTCATTGTGCTTTTTTTAAAGTGGCCATACATACAGAGCAGCAATATGCAACAGAATATCATATCACAAAGGGAGGGAAAACAATGAATGAATGACACTCAGGGTTTCAAGTTGTGTTCAAACTGAAGGGGATGTGAAACGTTGAAAAATAAAGAGATGAGTCAGAGGGGCAGCCTGGCCTGTAACCTAATCACAAACTGGAAGAGAAAGAGGGTCAGATATCTCTGTACAGCCAATATAGAAGGAAGTGGTTGAAAATGGCAGCTGCATACTTGAAAGGCAAAAGCATAGATGCTGCCAAACATTCAACAGCAATACATGATAGGGAAGATTATGGTGGCAACAGATTAGTTCTGTTTCCCTAAAGGGAGATGTGCTCACTTTTAAAGGAAATAACTACAATAAAGCAAGGTTCATTTATAGCTATATACTACTGAGAGCAAAAATGGCATGAAAAGAAGAGTTTATATTGCATCAAACACATTGAAGAGGAATCACTTTTTAGTTGCTTATGGATCTGCTACCCCTGATAGTACAACAGACTAGAAAGAACTGAGCTCTAGCTGCATGTGGGGTTTATAAAAATGGCTAATATAATTTATAGGGATAATATTGCCATTTAGGATATAGGAACCTCTGCAAGAAATTTTGATATTTGTCTAAAGTCTTGTAGCTTCTTTTGAATTTGTGTATTTTTACAACTCATGGAAGTCTGACTCAATTTACAAATGTGGCTTTATTCATGTCTACCCCAGACATGCATACATGTTTACGCAACTTGAAGAAGAATTGGATTTATATCCCCCCTTTCTCTCCTGTAAGGAGACTCAAAGGGGCTGACAATCTCTTTTCGCTTCCCTCCCCACAACAAACACCTCGTGAGGTAGGTGGGGCTGAGAGAGCTCAGAAGAACTGTGACTACCCCCAAGGCCACTGTGTTAGAGTGCACAGGCTAATCTGAATTCCCCAGAAAAGCCTCCACAGCTCAAGCGGCAGAGCAGGGATTCAAACCTGGTTCCTCCAGATTAGAATGCACCTGCTCTTAACCACTACGCCACTGCTGCTCAAATTTATCATGGCATAAACCTTTCATCTCAGAGGGAAGGCAGCATGATATTGCCCAATTTAAACAGATATCAGAAGCTGACCAGAATCAGTACCAAGAAGGGAGACTACCAATGGAGACTCTACAGCGGAAGGCAATAGCAAACCACTCCTTCTAATTTATCTTGAAGCCTCCTGCTGAGGTCACTATAAATGAGCTGTGACTTGATGACACTTTACACTTACAAACTTTCATGGGCTGGAGTGCACTTGGTACATCTGATGAAGTAGGCTGTAGCTCTCGAGAGCTTTACCAAATTATGTAGGGTGGTGAGAACCACAAAGGATTGCGAAGAGCTCCAAGCGGACCTTGATAAATTAGGTGAGTGGGCTCAGAAATGGCAAATGCAGTTCAATGTAGCAAAATGTAAAGTGATGCACATAGGGGCAAAAAATCCAAACTTCACATACACGCTACAGGGGTCAGTGCTATCAGTCACAGACCAGGAAAGGGATTTAGGCGTCTTAGTTGATCGTTCCATGGGAATGTCAACTCAATGCATGGCAGCTGTAAAAAAGGCAAACTCTATGCTGGGGATAATTAGGAAAGGAATTGAGAATAAAACTGCAAAGATTGTCATGCCCTTATATAAAGCAGTGGTGCGACCGCACTTGGAGTACTGTGTCCAGTTCTGGTCGCCGCATCTCAAAAAGGATATTGAGAAGATAGAAAAAGTGCAGAGAAGGGCAACAAGGATGATTGAGGGACTGGAGCACCTTCCCTATGAGGAGAGGCTGCAGCGTTTGGGACTCTTTAGTTTGGAGAGGAGGCGGCTGAGGGGGGATATGATTGAAGTCTACAAAATTATGCATGGGGTAGAAAATGTTGACAGAGAGAAATTTTTCTCTCTTTCTCACAATACTAGAACCAGGGGGCATTCATTGAAAATGCTGGGAGGAAGAATTAGGACTAATAAAAGGAAACATTTCTTCATGCAACGTGTGATTGGTGTTTGGAATATGCTGCCACAGGAGGTGGTGATGGCCACTAACCTGGATAGCTTTAAAAGGGGCTTGGACAGATTTATGGAGGAGAAGTCGATTTATGGCTACCAATCTTGATCCTCCTTGATCTGAGATTGCAAATGCCTTAACAGACCAGGTGATCGGGAGCAACAGCCGCAGAAGGCCATTGCGTTCACATCCTACATGTGAGCTCCCAAAGGCACCTGGTGGGCCACTGCGAGTAGCAGAATGCTGGACTAGATGGACTTTGGTCTGATCCAGCTGGCTTGTTCTTATGTTCTTATGTTCTTATGCTATAGTAGTGTTTAAGTGTTTATAAGAGTCTTTGCTGTTTCACCCAAAAGATGGGGTTATTCCTTGGAAATTTAATTCTTTAGGAAAGTATCAAGCTATTTTTGTCTCAAACAGGGCTACCAAGTCCCTAGTGGAGATAGAGGATCTTTAGTCTTTAGTTCCCATTTCCTGGTTGGGGCAGGGGCTTCATCACTAAACCTTGTCTCTCTGAAAGATAGTAACTGAATTGTGACCAAATAGCCCTCTTCTTTCTGTGGAATGCTCTGCTGTGGGCATGACTCTTGAGGGACAGACCATCAAGTGAAGAATTCCACAGGAAGACGAGGGGTATTTGGTCACAATTCATCTTCCATCTTTCAGTGAGACAAAGAGCATTGACAGGAGAAAAATACATCCCCCCCCACCAAAAAAAGATAATTGACCCAACAGTGTGATGTTTTTTTCCAGGGAAAACCTGGAAGTATTATCAGTCCTCTCTAGGAATTGATGGAAACTGTATGGTTTCTCCCAGAAGTGACATCACAATGTTGCCAGTGGTTGCCCCCTCATGTCCCTACCCCAACTCGTTGCAAGGCAACCCCAGTTCCAAATCATTCCCTGTAAAATATGTGTATAATATAATTATATATCTCAGTGAATTGTTGTTCTATACTCAATACAAAATATTTCTAATTCCTATTATTCTACAGTAATCTAAGGCACAAAGAAATATGAAAATAAATTCCAGTTTTAGCACCTACTGCTGAAGAGAGCAGTCTTAGCTTGATTTTGCTACTTTGCCCCCTAATTATTTTAGTCTCCCCCTGCCCCGCTTCCCCTGCTGCATTAGCAAGACCATTTGTAAAGGAGTAGTAACACAAAGTGAAACAATGCCATAACTGTCATCCAAATTGTTCTGTACAGGGTACTGGAAGTGTTCACTAATAAATGATATAAAAAGGTCTTTTATTGACAAGCTGCCATATGCTGTTTGCATTAGAGAATATGAGAAGATGATGGCTGGTGCCCCTCGATCCCAATGGCATTCAACTCCGTGCGATAGCAGAAAATGCTCCAGTTTACTTAAAGCATTGATAACACCTCTAAATAATTAACCGAGGACTTCCTGTCTTCAATTACTTAATGCTTTTTTTAACATCTTGAGAGGATTATAAGCAATTTATGGATTTCACATGACAAGCACATTCACCGCTATTCCCACAAAGCATTTATGGGATCATGTTTCCAAAGCTTTGATGTAATTAAAAATAAGCAGCGAGACAATGGTGCAGAGGCAAGGTGCAAGCCTCCTCATCTGCAATTTGTAAGGCCCTTGGATTCAAAGTCTCAGGGAACGCTAATGCTACAGCTTCATTAACTCTCAACTGTTGCTCTGGGAACAGCAGAGGTTTTTTGAAGAAGATGAGAAAATCAAAACACATGGTCCACAGGGGATCAAAATGCTGGGTAGTTCAAACATTAGAGATATGTGAAATAAGTACAGTTGTCTTAGCGAACATCGTGAATTTAGAGAGTAGTAATTATCCACATTGCAAAAGTACTAGATTAGCAGTTGTGTGAAAAATCAGCCCTGGCCAGGAAGGGGAAACATTGCTGCAGATGGTGAGACCTTACTTCGCTCAATAAATACACAACAACGACAGGCTGGAAAAGGAATGGGCCGCAGCCCAGTTTATTAATTATTAACAATAGCATAATCAAAACATAAACGATGTACAATAGGGCTGGGCGGCAAACGGGTCGCACATCAATATCCCAATCTCCATTGGGAAACTGACGGGAAGGGAAGCCCCAGAGATAACACTCCGGCTTCCACCCTTCCCGCCCATGCTGAGGAGACGGGCACCGGCTAAGCCCGAGGCCGTCTGACGGCCCGCCCTCCTCCTGTGCTTGCTGGGGTGTCAGGCACCAGCTAAGCCCTCGGCCGCCTATCGGCCCGACCCAACCCCACTCCCTGGGGTGTCGGGCAGCGGCCCGGCCTGCCGGCCTGCCAGCCTGCCCGCCCCACCCCCCGGCCCTTCACAGGGCACAAGCCTGGGAGACCCAGCCGGAAGGCTCGTTTTCCCCCCAGATGTGCGACACCCGTTGCAAACCCGCCAGGCTGCGACAGTAAGGACCACAACCCCCCAACCCTAAAGCCTATAGGGAGGGTGGGTGGGCCACGCCTTGCTGGGTTTCGCCGCCGGGAAGGGCGCGGACTGGGTGAGGCGTACTTATATACCCTGGCTCCTCCCGCCTTTTGCGGCCGGGAGCCAATCATTGCACCCGGTTCTGCAGCATGCCGCCAAGCCATGCATGCCAAGTATTTTGCTCCATTGCTCACCCTGGCAGCAATGGCTGCCCCCGGTTATTCGGTTGCATCTATTTTGCTGCAGATGGTGAGACCTTACTTCGCTCAATAAACACACAACAACGACAGGCTGGAAAAGGAATGGGCCGCCGCCCAGTTTATTAATTATTAACAATAACATAATCAAAACATGAACTATGTACAATAGAGCTGGGCGGCAAACGGGTCGCACATCAATATTCCAATCTCCATTGGGAAACTGACGGGAAGGGAAGCCCCAGAGATAACACTCCGGCTTCCACCCTTCCCGCCCATGCTGAGGAGACGGGCACCGGCTAAGCCCGAGGCCGCCTGACGGCCCGCCCTCCTCCTGTGCTTGCTGGGGTGTTGGGCACCGGCTAAGCCCTCGGCCGCCTATCGGCCCGACCCAACCCCACTCCCTGGGGTGTCAGGCAGCGGCCCGGCCTGCCGGCCTGCCAGCCTGCCTGCCCCACCCCCCGGCCCTTCACAGGGCACAAGCCTGGGAGACCCAGCCAGAAGGCTCGTTTTCCCCCCAGATGTGTGACACCCATTGCAAACCCGCCACGAGCTGCCCCCCCTTGCAGCTCACCGGCCAAGCTCCTCAAGCCTGAGCCTGTCTGGACTGTACCAAAAAGAGGAGGGTGTACCTGACCGATTGTAGCCACAAGTCCATGCCCCACTGGGAAAGGCGGACGCCATCCGGCTCAAACAGGTCTTTGTTGTCCCGAGTGATTTCTGCGTGGTCCGCCACCGCTCCCCCGAGGGAGAGCACCACCTTGGCGGCCGCCTTGTTGACTTTCCTGCAAGCCCTGTCCACAGCGGTAGGATCCACAGCTCCCCTCCAGTGGACCCGCTGCAGCATCTCGGACCAAACCAAAGTCATGCCGCTCCGATCCACCCGACCACGGGGCCCTTGTCCGACGTCCCTGGGCCGATCTGGGCCCGGACCCTGTTGAAGAGGGCTCGGGCTCTGCCCGAGGGAGCCGGCCCCCCCGTGGGGGGCTCCTTGCTCTTAGCCCGCTTTGGCCCCATCGCGACAGGCGAGACCAGGCCGACGACCAAGAAGAAAAGAGAAGAAAATAGAGAAGGAAGACAAAAGAGGTGAGTAGGAATGGAAGCCAAGTGGAGAAGGAGAAGCAAGCAAGATTGGCCGCGACCAGTCTCCTTCCAGGCCTTACACGAGACTCAAACCAACACCACCACGCCTTGCTGGGTCTCACCGCCGGGAAGGACGCGGACTGGGTGAGGCGTACTTATATACCCTGGCTCCTCCCGCCTTTTGCGGCCGGGAGCCAATCATTGCACCCGGTTCTGCAGCATGCTGCCAAGCCATGCATGCCAAGTATTTTGCTCTGTTGCTCACCCCGGCAGCAATGGCTGCCCCCGGTTATTCGGTTGCATCTATTTTCTTGCATACAAAAAAATTAATAACATTTGAGGTTACATATATGTAAACAAGCGGCATTATTTTAACTAAAACTACAGAGAGGAATTTATGCATGGGCTTTGGCATTGCAATCCTCCCCTCCCCACCACTAAACTGTGAGGTCCGCCTTGGTTCTAGTCCTGGCTAGCCAGACATTGCAACAAATACAAGAGAGGGTTCATTCTCTACTTGCAAATTCCCAAAGGCCACTGTTGGAAATGGAATACTGGACTAGCCAAACCTTTGGTCTGATTCTGCAGGTTTGTTCATATAGTTTTCTGCTGCTTGCTTAAAATTGAATAATACATTTCTATGCTAGTTTGACATTGCAATGTCAGTAGAAACCTATTGTGATGGCAAATGCTCTACTATCCAAGTATTTGTGCTCTGGGAAAACAGATATTCCTGGTCTTTTAGACTGATTTTTAAAGCTCTTCCAGATATTTGTGTTTAATCTCCATCAAAAGTAATTTCAAAAATTACCAGTGTCTTTCTAGCAGGAAGCATAACCCAGTTAAAGATGTATGCTCAGTAAGACAACTGCCAAGTTCCTGGATCCAATGCTGAAGACAGATATTTAACCACAGATTTCTATTTTTCTTATGATTATGTTAGGAAAGACATAGGCATGGAAATCTCTGCTAGTGGCTGAAATCCTCATATAGTCTTAAATGCAGTGAGGATTATGGGAATCTTGTGCCCAGCTACTGTTATTTGTCATCAGTGGGATGTAAGAGGGTAGAAACCTGATGGCAGCATCAAACTGTATGTTTTCACATCTGAATTTGGCATGACAGAAGGCATGATAAATCTCTCTGCGGTGTCTTAAGTAATACACTGAAAGAAAAAATGGCAGAAAAAGTGAGATCCCCATTGGATGATTTGGTCTCCTAATAAATATTCTGAAGGGAGAAAACATCAGTGCTTTGGACCCATCCTTAAAAGTACATTAATATACAAAATGAGAGATCCTGAGAACTCTTGTTTATCATGGCAAAACATATTGACCTCATTGCATAAATCCCCTTGCACAAATCTACCCTGTGGAACATGGTCAAAATGTAAAAGCTCCTGACACTCTGATACCATTCTGAATCTTTTGATGTGAAAGCTGATGGGCTTTCATTCCAGCTAAGAATTCCCAAGACTGCAGCCTCAATAATGGCAACATAGGCAGAGTATCAGTTAACTAAGCCTAAATGAGGGCATTTGTTTTGAACGGCTTCTCCATCCTTACCTGATACAGTATGCTGCATCTTGCCTGCAGTGTCAGTATGTATAAGGCCTCTGCCAATTTGATTGATCTGGTATTCTCTGATGATACCATTTGGTTTCCTTGGTGCCATCCAACTCAAATGTAATGCTGTTGCATTCAAAGCTGTAACTGCTGGTGGCTGAACACTCTCTGGGATTCCTTGGACAGTGACTGCAACTACCTGAACACACATGAATTAGACAGCAATTTATTGTAATAGTACATGAGATACCTTGATCAATGAGAATGTCACTTCAAGTTTAAAATGTTGTTGTTTGTTCTGGCATATCATTACCACGGTCCTGTTGAACTAGTTACTTTTCTCCTCTTGGTTTATTTTTTCCCTCACCGTGAAATCTGACCTTGAATAGGTTACGTATGAGTCTAGGTGTACAATTTATCAAAGCAGATTCACAACATCTTGTCTTCAGTGAATAGCACTAGGCTAAAGGAAAATCTGGATGGCAGGTTGTCTTGCCAGAGAATGCTTGATAACCCCCCTCCATATGGTTCATCAGTGTCTTTGCATTTTAACAGCCTGATTTGATATGTTTTTATCACCAGTAAACACTGGCATAAACTTTGAAAGCCATTGATATCTTTACCCTTAGGAGTGCCATCACAAAGGACTGCAGTCTCTCACTTGATTCCAAGCCCTTATGCAGTTCTTCAGCTGGCAGTGGGCTGCTTGTACATCAGCTGCTGCTGACGCTAACCAGGAATAGTAACATTGTGGCACTCTCCCACTTCCTCTCAAGCCTCTTATGGGCCTGCTTCTTGAAGCCCTGTAGATAGAGCCAAAGAGCTCATCGATCACAGCTTAGGAACCAGAGCATGTGCCTCACCATTGCTGGAGGCAACCCACTGAGCTGATCTGAAAACAATGCTTCTTTTTTTCTTTATGTGTACCACACATGTTAACTGTTTCATTCTCAGATGCAATGAATACAGAGAAGCTCTGTATTTCAATAACCACTGGAAGAATAACTTGAGCCTAAAACTCAAGGACTTGGAGTGGCCCGGGATAGCGTGACTGTGTGTTTATGAGAGAGAGAATTACCCATGCTAGTTTGTTTCTTGTATCTCCTGATGCTTGAACGGTTTTCTGTGCTCAGTTCTCTTGGTATGCCATCCACTGTACTGACTTCCAAACGGTTAATTATTTACTTATTAGAAAATTTCTATATCAACTCTCCAAGGAATTTGCCCAAGCCAGATGACAAAAATAGAATATAATAAACATAAAACACCAAAAAACTTAACACTTGAAATCAAGCATTAAAACCCAGTCCAGAGCATAGAACACTAACTTAAATTCTTAGGTTAAAAGCAGACCATAAAATAGATCAAACCTGTTAATTAAAAGCTTGAGTAAAAAAGAAACCTTAGCCCAATTTCTAAAAGTGAGTAGCATAGGTGTGAGGTGAATCTCAAAGGGAAAATACCACTGAAAAAGCCCTGTTTATAGTTGCTACCGCACCTTTGACGGCAGGGGCACTCAGAAAGGCTTTTGAATTACGTGTGAAGTGGACAGCTAGTGCAGATCTTTCAGCATAGGGGTGACATGACCCCCTGTGCTCTGCCCCTGACAGAAGCATTGATGCCACATTAAGGATCAGCTAAATTTTCCAGGCAATTTTCAAAGGTAGTTCCATGCAGAGCAAATTACAACAATCTAAACTGAATGTAATCAGAGCATGGATCACTGTAGCTAGATCAAGAATCTGCTTTAGCAGGCTTATCAGCCTAAACTGATGAAAAGCACTACTTGCCATGAAGTAGACCGGAGCCTCCAGCCACAGGCCAAGATCCAGCAGCACCTCCAAGCTACAAACCTGCTTCAGTGTGTGACCCTCTCCAGGGCATGCTAACACCTCAGCCTCAAACAGGTTTGTCATTGACTAACAGCAGCTCAGTCTTGTCTGGATTGAACTCAGCAGTTAAGAAGTGCCACTGTAGTTTGGAAAACTAATGTGGTGTAGTGGTTAGAGTCTTGAACTAAGAACTGGGAGACCCAAGTCTCCCATGCAGCTGCCTAGATATTAAAGGCAGGTCCATATCAAATATGTGGAAAGTCACAGAAGTGAACTGAAGATTTGGGATTGGGGAGTTTATGTCCTACAAACCCTTTGCCATTCACCCAGAATATTTTAATTCAACACCAATACCCAGCCTTATTTTATGCTTCAAGTGCCTTCTGCAGAAAGCTGATTTATAAATACCACCACACATGCAACTTGATCTACATTAAATGCATATGCGAAAAGTGTACATTAATTCCTTTACATAAAAATACACACACACATATCGCAACAACAAAATCTAACTTGCAAGCAGAATTAAAATTAGTAAACTCCAACATTGTTTTCCCAGATTCTGTTTCAAAGAGATTTTTCCCTTACCACTGCCATAAAAGACTACCCATACAGTAAAGAATTTACCCACCTTGCTACTGTCTGTGCAGCCAGCAACAGTGCATGCACGTAACAGATATGAATACTCCTGGTATGGCTGAATACCACCAGTGTCTGTGAAGCTCAGTTCCTTTCCTCTGAAACGCTCAATCCCATTTCGGAGAATAATATAGTGAATTATGATACCTTGTCATAAAAAAACCAAAAGATCCTTATGGATTTAAAATATCAGGAACCACTTCCCAAACTATGTTTCAGAGTACTATAATGGATCCTGAGAGGAAAGGTGGCATGATACACCCCATTTCATCAGATTTCAGGTCCTGAGCAGAGTTGGGAGACTACCAAGGAAGACTCTGCAAAGGAAGACAATGGCAAACTGACTCTGCTTCTCACTTGCCTTGCTGGATTCACCAAAAATTCTTGATAGCACTTACATACATATAATACATTGTGAAAGAGACAAACTATGGAAAATGGTTCAAATGAGTCACAGTAGGGGAGAGCCTAGTTCTTCATTAAGTTTTAGGCAGAACTGATGAATTTACAACACAGGACATTCCAATTCAAAGTAAGGTTTGGTGGTTCTCAGATAGTAAGACAGGAAAAGTTATGATTAGATCCACTAGGGAAGAAAGGATTCAGGAAAGCTAATTTTCTTGAGGCTGAGTGGCATTTGCATACCATTTGTGGGCTAGAGGACAGGTGTGGCTTTTCCAAGACTGTGGCTTTTGCTATCCAGATTGTGTTGTTCACTGCTCTGCACATTTGATTAGGGATTAGGGTGGAGAGGAATGTGTCAAGCAGATCCCCCCCCCCCCCAAATTAGTATTAAAGTCCAGAATTAAGATTTGGCATCTATTTTAGCCTGAACTCTTTATGACACTAATAGAGAAGTGACTGGTTGGTCAGATGTCAGAATCCCCCCCTTCCCATGGGCTTGCATGCCAACAGGGGGAGTTCATCCATTATCAATGCCAGCTGAACATCACATTATACATTATGATTTTATCAAAATACCATTTGGTTGCAGAGGCTCTTTCCAGCTGAGAAATATCATGTCTTCTCGATTGTCCACTTTGGCCCACTGGGGTGGACTTAAACCTTCTGGCACATCCTGTTTAGTAGTAGCACTGCCAATTTCACTGAAACCTTTTCTATGCTTGTTCCATGCAGCTACACGGTATTCATATTTGACATAAGGTTGTAGATTTAGATCTAGGAAGGGAAAAATTGACAACAATATTTTAGACAATTTCCAATGCATATTAAACATCATAATTCAACAAGTTAAAATGACCCTTCGAAGGAAAGTAGCCAAGAAGATTACATAATGATTGAGCTGCACTCACATAAACCAGAGCTCACATAAAGGTTATTTCTGCTTCAAGTGAAATCAGGAGAATCATGTGTTGGACTTTAACTAGCTGACAACTCCTAATACTTATTTATGGAAGAAGTATCAACAGAGAGCTGTTCAGAAGCTATAATGGATGAGAGTGGGATCATCAACATGCTGGCCCCATGCCCCACCAACTAGCAGAGTTGGCATTAGTTTAGAACAAAGCTTCTCTAGTACTCACAGGATGGGAACAGCAGTTGCAATCTTGCTCCCTCAATCGCATCTTCTACTTTACCTGAAGTAATTTCTGAAGAGACCTGAAAATGTTGTGCTTCGCTAAAGATTTCTAGTCAGCAATTAATAATTAATTGTGTACTTCTCCATAATGCACTCTTTTACCTGTGAATGAATATTGAGTTGAACCTCCAGAATAGACTTTCTCCTCCACAGCTGGGCATATACCTTCATTCCCTTTCTTGTCAGAATCATGCCAGGAGCTCTTTACCCAAGCACATATATGGGTATGTGGGTCAAAGTCACATCGCCCACAATATGATGTTGCTTCCATGGATACAGGGCACAGAAAACTAACTTTGCATTCTTCTTTCACCTGTGACAAGAGTCCCCAAATAGTGAAATCTGACATGTACACCCAAGTGTCTCCATATGTACACACATGCCAGAGCATCCATCCTCTGCCAGCTCTTATGAAGCCTCAACATCCATCAATTTCCCCCATTTCTGCTGAGATCTTTCGGTCTGCATGATCCCCACCACATAACTCCCCCCCCCCCCCCGCACACACACACAAATCTGCTTCCACCATTATCCTACTTTTCAACACTGAGATTGCTCCAAATTCTCCTCCACACACTGTGTCTGGACCAGGGGTAGGGAACCTGCGGCTCTCCAGATGTTCAGGAACTACAATTCCCATCAGCCTCTGTCAGCATGGCCAATTGGCCATGCTGGTAGGGGCTGATGGGAATTGTAGTTCCTGAACATCTGGAGAGCCGCAGGTTCCCTACCCCTGGTCTGGACAGAAAGCATGGAAGGTGCATGTAATCTGTTACAATGGTATTGATATTCCTATTGAACTGGTAGCTCCAGAACAGCTAGCTCAGGATGCTCTGACAGTGAGTACCATAATTATATCATACTATAACTTTTTATACCAGTGTTTTTATTCTAATACCCAACTATGCAGTGTAATTAATAGTAGTTCACAAAGTGATAACATTCAGGGTTCCCCAAACCATGTCAAAAATATACAAAAATGGTTTAGTTGGTTTAAGCATGCTTTGCAACACCAAGGCTTTGTCAATCAATACATACATCACGAATCACAGCTAACTGATTCAATATGGAACAGAAGTCTCACCTGTCAATACCAGGTATGCTAATACTTATCAATGCCTTACCTACAACCTGGTAGCACCCTCCCATTCTACCTTATACATTCACTGTAGTTGTGCCAGAGAACAGGCAAAAAATTTAAAATTTGGAAGCCTTTCAAATGACCTCTCATATGAAAACCCTAAAATTTAAAAAAGGTCCATAAAAATAATCTCTGTGCTCTGAAATAAAAGAACATGAAAGAATCTCATACACAGCACCAGCAGGAACTAATAAATGACCACACAACTGACGGTAGTTCTACCAGCCTATCTGGGATACTAACTTTTAGCCTTTATACTAATCTGAAGTGCTGAGCAACACTTCACAAGAAGCGGCTAATCATTATTAATTCCTTTAGAATTCACTGCAATAACATCAATCATGGCAAACTCATTCGGTATTAATATGGATGTAATGTGAAAATGAATAATGCACACAGGAGTTTTTATATTCCTATTTTACAAAAATAGTTATGAACAATGTATTTCTCTTTCCATTGTCAAATCAGAACCACCAAGAGGTTTTCTATCAATTACCTTCATCATCATTCCTGCTGAAATCTTGTCAGAGCAAACATATTTCAAAGGATTATATCCAAGTCCATTACAACATTCCTCACTCTTTGGAATAAGTTCAGTCTCACAGCATTTTAATGGCACTGGGTCATTCCTTTTAATGTGGGCTTTAGACTCACCGCTGGAAGCTGAGCAGCATATGATACTTGACATATTCACGTATTCATGCCCACAACAGAACATCCCTGCAACAATAAAACATTATATATGAATGCAAAAAGGAGAGAAAGGGGGGGGGATATGGAGAATGCCATAAAATATAGCATAAAAACGTCAGGGCAAAGCAGCTACTGGTACTGGGAAAAGGTATCTAAAGTGGTACTTAATTCTGAATTTAAGATGACTAAACTGATAGCCCTTTGTTCAAGGGGGCTAATTCATGAGAGGATCTGGCCCCTGCTCCTGTATCTACTGCAGTAGGAAGTAGCCATTAAATACAACTAATGTGCCACACTGCAAGCATTTTAGCATACACGTTCAAAGATAAATATCTGTGTGAATTTTAGCTTTAGAAGCTTGGGAAATGGCACTTCCAAACCCATACAAAAAGCAGGAAAATGGGCTTTGTTCCTTTACACCATTAACAACACCATCCTAAGCAGTCTCACCCTTCTGCGTCCATTGAAATCAAGTTCCAATCTGCACTAGATGCTGTACAGATCAGAAGAGTCATAAAAATGGCCTATTTAGAAGCTCAACAATATATGTCTAGAAAGTGATGGTGACAGAGGCAAGATTAATAGTGAATAGTAGAACTGAGGCTGTGCAGAAGCAAGTGGTAGGGAGACAGTAAAAACAACAATGCTGAAACTGGGAAAACCTTATTAGGAAAAAAGAAACACAGAATGGTATCGGGAAGAGAATACCCTGCACAACAAAACTGTTCTCTCTCCAAAGTAGACAGAAGCCAAAAGGTAGGAACAAGGATTGTGCCAAGCAGCTGTCTGGCTTCCTGCTGCAGCACAGGCTTCTTGGCATGGTGCCATCTGGCTTCCCTGGGGCAGCTGTGGAATCAATTCACAACTCCCCTAGGGGGAAAGTACCATCTGCAACCACCCTAACAGGCAGAGCCGAATATTTGTTGCTCCAACATGCACCTTTCAAGAATCATGTGCAACAAAATATATAGGAATGCTATATCTCAAAACAGGTTGTAGTGTTAACACAGCTGTGGTGCTGGCACTAATGTCATGGGCAGATGTGACAGCGCAAGGATTACAAAGGTAGCAAACAGAAAATGAAAATTATAATCCAAATTGTTTCTATTTAGTATACTGTTGGCTTTCTTTGAATCATCTACTTTAATTTATTCATGGTTGTTGTCTAATAACATTGCAGGAGGCAACTTAGCTGTCAAAGACTGAAAGACATTGAAGCTTCATGACAAAACACATCTCTTGGTCTTGAAAGTCATCTCTCTCTTTTGCCTGCAAATGACCAAGCATGAAGAAGCAGATGTGCAAGCTATCTCTTCTTATATTTCCAACATAGTACTCTGTAGCATTGTAAGCCCAGACTGGGAAATTCCTGGAAATTTGTGGATGGTGCCTGAAGAGGACTTGGGGAGGGAAGGGAGCTCAATGAGGCATAATGCCATAGACTCCACCATCTAAAGCAGACATTTTCTCTGGAGGAAATTATCTCTGTTGTCTGGACATCAGTTCTAAATCTGGAAGATCTCCAGGTCTCATCTGGAGGCTGGCAAGCCTAGTCCTCAGTATACTGTGCAGGAGCATATCCAGAAAAGTTGTGCCTAGGGCAAGCACTGAAAGCCTTTCTCCCTCCTCAGGAGCCAGGTTGGGTCCACCATGTGCCTCGTCTGAAGTCCATGTGTATTTCAAAGACAGAGTCTGCAGTTTAATACTGGACCTGGCCAGGCTAAACCCAGCATCCAATTACGGGCTTGACCTAGCCAGGTTCAACTTTATACTGCTGGCTCCGCCTCCGAAGTCCATATGACTTTGGAGGTGAAGCTTCAGGGACAGAGCCAGCACATGGGCAGGCCAAGGCCACAGTTCAGCAGTGGATTTGGCCAAGCCCAATTAACTGAGGGCTAAAAGCCTGTAATTTAAAGCTGGATTTCGCAATGTCAAATTGCGGGCTCCACATGGCTGTGTCCAGCTTTATACTGCTAGCTGTACCTCCAAAGTCCACATGACTTCAGAAGCGGAGCTTCAGGGGCGAAGCCAGCACTACGAAGCTGGACTCCACAGGCCAAGCCCACAGTTTGATGCTAGGCTTGGCCTATCTGGATCCCAGAGGGGTACTGGAGGAAATGGGGCCCTGGCCAACACCTGCTCTACATGCCCCCCTAACCCCTGCCTCGCACCCCATTTAACTTAGCAAGCTTGGAGTGAGGCTGGGGGCATGGCTCGGTGTCTGGCAGCTCAGACAGGCACAGCAGCAGCAGGCTGGCTCCTGCCTTCCGGGGGCTGGCCTTCTAGCGCAGCGTTCACCTGGGTCACCTGCTTGGGCTGCCTGCCGGCAGGCCTTGCCCTCCCTGGCCTCCTCAGGGAGGGCAGGAGCCAGCCTGCAGGGAGGCCAGGGGCAGGGCTCATCAGTGAGTGGATCGAACAGGCATCTCATGTGGGTGCCACAGCAGTGGACCAGCTCCTGCCCTCCCCGCCCTGCCTGGTGCGGAGCTGGCCTGCAGCCGTGGCAAACAAATCAGCCGGTGAGCAGTGCCCCGGCATGGAGGGAACCACCAGTTCACTGCACTGTGGGAGAGGCTGGGCACAGGACCCAACTAGCACCCAGCACCCCCACATGATGAAATGGCGTGTGCCCGGGGACATGGGATACTTGCTGGGACCACCTTTAAACTGTGGCTGTACCTCTGAAGTCTATGTGGACTTCAGAGGCGAAGCCTGCAGTTTAAAGCTGGACAAGTTCAGAGTGCTTGGCAGGGAGGGGGCTGGGCAGATGAGGGCATCACCCTTCAAGTGGCACCCAGGGCACAGCCCCTGGTTGCCCCACTCTAGATATGTTTCTGATATAGTGTAAGCAAAGTGCCCCAGGCCAGCCCATCCACATTCTGTTTCTTAGACTAGTAAGAAGCTTTTGAGCTGCATAAGAACGACAGCTCTTCTCAGAGAGCAAGGTTGTGGTACCAAAATGAGGGAATTTTATCCACTGGGAGTTCTGACAATCCACCTGTATCACTGTCTTTTGCCAGCAAGTAAAGACTTGCTTCATCTGTCATTTTCTCATTAATCTTCCTTCCTGTGTATATCTTTTAATGGTGGATAAGGTATATTTAATTTGTTGTTTTTATATAATGTACTTTTAAAGCTTGTTTTAATGTTTTGCCACCTTGGGAGCCCTAAACTAGGTGGAAAGGTGACCCAAAAATGTTTCAATGAATAAATAAATAGAATAGAATAATTGATGGCTGAAATATCGTTAGGATGCTGTGTAAGCAAAGTGCCTCAGACCAGTCTACCCAACTTGCCTCCACCATGTTTTCCTAAGACAGGGTTCTGTGCCACCTAATACCTTTGAGTAATTTGACAGTAATCATGGTCAATCTATTAGCACAGCCCCATACTGTAATATCTGCAGTTCCCTTATAGTGCCAGCACACATTATAGAACATAAGCTTGCCAAGCTGCAGTAGTCATTTTAACCCAACCTTCTATTGGCTAGTGTCATTGTTCACAGAAGAGAACAAAAATGTGGTAAGTAGTTATTCAGAGTTTAACTTATCTTTTCCTACCTTCCTATAAAGAATGTGGTTACATCACTTTACTTGAAAAAATCGTATTAAAACATTCACCCAAGTTGATAGCTTGGGGGCCTTTTTGACAGGCAAAGTAAAATTTTGATAATGAACTGCTTTTATACTAGGGGAAAATAAAGCCATATTCTTTGCCTCTGAGAAGCTCATCTTTGTTTAACTGAATTAAATTTTTCAGCCAAGATTTCACTCACATAACAAGAAGTGACTCCCTTTCTAGTTTCTTTGGTAAACCATTACTTCTTTAATTATTATCAACCTTGTTCCAGCGTGATAAATTGCTAATTACTTAATACCCTAATCAGCGTTCATTCTTTGCACAGATAAACTGTGACAGCGCCATTAATTTAAATAGTAATTTCACTTAATGGCCAGAACGGCACACCAGATTTTTATGCAGCATTTTCTGAAGACTGCATCCATCACTGCAATATTCTGACATAAAGATGTCTGACGTGCACTAACTCACTTAGGGAGAGCAGATGTTGCTGAGCAGAGTTTGGTAGTAATTCCCATAGTGCATCACTTCAGCATGAATGAGCTGCAAATGCAGAAATAGACATTCCTCAGAAACCACACTGCATGGCCTTTGACCTTTACTTAATTTATCACATGTAGCACTTGACTCTTGAACCTTGACACAGAGAATGTACAGTTTAAAACATGCCCACAGTGGGGCTGAGGGAGAAAAAGAAAATAGGTCCATATATTATTGATGAATTGATTACCTTTCAAAAAATCACCTCAGTCCACTGCTTAAAAATGGAAAATTGCCCTCACAAAAATTGCTGATTTAAACCATAAACAGAACCACAAAAATATGAATTTACAACAAGGTAGAATATGTAACAGAGAAATCTGAAGTATTACCACAAAGAAAAAAAAGAAAGAAATGGGCAGTAAAGCCATTAACTTCCTCTTACTGATTCACAAATATGGCTAGGTAATAACTAATTTAGCAAATGGGGAAATGATTAGCATTAAAGAAGAATATTAAGATTAAAAGGCTTAAAGTTTTAGGACAAAATCAGACAATCTGTACTTATCACAAATTACTTTTTCAACTCTTTCCTTCAACCAGAAACTTCTACTTGATCATTGTACCTTAATGTTGCATTTGGATGTCTTAAGAAGAGATGGGGAGAGAGACATTTAGGCAGGCAAAGAGAAACAAGATGGAGAAAAATTCTATAAATTCTTAAGCTGTTCAGTTGTGTGTTAGTGTTTTAATGCAGCTCCAAAAAGATTTAAAGTAAGGTCTATTGATCCACTGTCTTTAATAGGAAGCCTGCTTCACAACTTTTTCTGAGTAGGCATTTGCAAACAAGGGAAAATATGTATTATATAGTATTATATGTAAAAAGCACAGTATTATATGTAAAAAGACTGCAGATCAATGCAAGAAATTATGATGATTAGGAGAGACAATTTTTTTTTTAAAATTAAAGTCATGTATTAGTATAAAAACAAAACAGCAAAATAATTATTAAGACAATATACCCATTTCCATAATACCTACAAAAATTTGCCTTCCAGATAAATGCATCAACTTGTTCATTGTTTGTGCTCAAGTGGGATAATAGTAAATAATTATTCTGAATCTTGAATCTATTTTAATATATTGATTGATTTTAATGTTCTGCATTATCTTCTTAAATATTTGAATGAGATTTCCCAGAACACAAATGCTGATTAAAGGCAAAATATTTTAAAAGGTTATATTTCTTGTGCATGTATGTATGTGAGAAAAATACTTAAGAATACATCTGTCTCAATATAGAGTGAAATGAAGAGCATGACTTTCATCCCAAGGTACCTGTATTACACTCCTACACAACTCATCTGTCCAGAGAGAGTAGTAAAAACATAAACGCTACCCCAGCAGTTCTCTTCCAACAGCATCTGTTAATTCACTCCATTTATAAAATACATATTGACAAAGACAACTGAACTGGGACCAGGGAGATTTGATTTGGTGTGAGAAAGTCAATTCAATGTGATTTTGTTAAAGGGCTCCTGCAGGCAAATAAAAGCAGTTTAAGTAATAAAGTACATAAAAAGATGTTTTACGAGCCAGCCCTGTTTTGTGGCAGTCACACAATGTACTGCCATACAAAAGGACCTGGCTGAGGAGAAGAGTGTAGGAGTAATGTGTTACTCCTACATTGCTGTCAGCTGTTACACTGAAAGCTGCACATGAAAGCTGCACATGAGGAATAAAACAGAGGCTCTAGTAGAATTTATCAACCATTTGATCTGGAAGAGAAGGTAGTGGAAATCCCACCCCTGTTCTCCACCCCAAGGACATATTCAGTGCTATGGCAGATACCCAACCTAGAGGCCCTGCATACAGATTTGATTGTTGGATCAGGATGGAACACACAGCACTGAACTGTGCACATGATTCTTCATTCAGCTAGGGATACAAGCACAGAACTAGGAATACAATCCATACAAAGGCTGGGGTAGCAGCATGACAACTGAACATATAGACAAATGGTTTCTTCATGCCTCCTGCAAAGATATATTAAACACCTAAAAGGAGGACAACAGGACCACCATAATGGCCTCCCTCAATAAACTCAATGGAATCAACTGAAGTGGTGTGTAGTGTACAGTATGACAAACACCACACAAGAAGTTATCCAAGGACAAGCTAAGGGTCTCTTCCAACTCAAGGAACTTCCCATAGATGTGTTTTAATACATCCTGTCTTCTGCTGAGGTAAGAGAAGCTTGAGCCCCATACTCCTAGATATGTATGAGAGAGGGCAGAGTTCGGTGGTAAAAATTAGCTTTGCACAAATATATTGCCTGGTTCAGTCCCCAGCATTTCCAGTTAAAGGGGATCTCAGGTATCATGACAAAAGTTTTGCCTAATATCTTGGAGAGCCACTGCTAGCTGGACTGGATACCAGGTGCTGACCTCAATTGACCAATTGTTCAGTAACATTAGGCAGCTTCACAGGATAAATCAGGAACAAACGTGTCATGCTAAAAAGCATGTGAAGTCCATCAGAGTGAAACTCATCTGTTAAATTTCATTTCCCATCCACAACTAATAAAAAAGATTCTCTGAATTCATTTTCAATATTCAAATACCCATCTGTATATCTAGCTGACACTGTACATGGGAAAATAGGAACTAATGACTAAAATATAACACCTCTATCTTTAAAAATATAGAAAGAATGTATGAGTCTATTTCTTAAAGAACAGCAACTGATATTGTCATAGAATCTTTTTTCCTTGCTCAATAAATGAATCCTATGTAGAATTAAGACACGTTTTCTTTTTATTCCTGTTCTTTAAATAATTCAAATACTGCTCTTTCTATTTAAATAATAAATTATCTGTTCATCTTAATGTACTTTCCAAGGAGACACCATTGCTTTTCATATTACTGCTACAGAAGCAGAAGAACTCACACAAGTATTAACAATTTGCCCCAAACTGGCCAGGAAGTCAATAACAATTTCAAAACAAAGTAGCTGAAAATAAATCCCATTTATATTTAAATACCTGATTTACAAGATTATGTCTATTTATCACAGCTAGCCCAAAAACTCATAATTTTAAGGCGCAGTCAAGCTCTGCCCAATTTTCCAGTTTATTTAGATGGGTTGCATTTGTGTTTACAACATTCAGGGCTCACTTGAGTAAAGTTACCAACTCTGGCTTGGGAAATTCCTGGAGATTTGGGGATGGTGCCAGGGGAGGGTAAAAACCTCACCTGGGTGCCACGTCCTGTAAAGTCATGTTCATGCTGAAGATCAGCTCCTTCCCAACTTCCTTCCTCCCACCAAAATTAAAACATAAAGTTTACATTTTTCTTCCCACATTCGTATGTGCTCTATACCAGCCAAAAAACTGTTCTCATATTCTATTAAGCTAAAAAAGCCTTTCAACATCCACTTCAGGTTTTTCTCAGTGTTAAGTAGAAAAACCCATCTGCAACACCAGTAGCACCAGTAAACCACTGGAGGAGATGCCCTTAGAGCATTCAAGCTGTGTAACTACTCCACCCTCCTAGACTGTATGGCAGGGATCCCCAACATGGCAATTGTGGCACCATGGTGTTCACTGACACTTTTCTTTGTGCTTGTCAACTGTTTGTAAAAAATGGGTGGGGTCAAGTGAGCCTCTTGCCCAGCATGGCTTCTGATTGGCCACCAGAAATCTGACAGGCTGTGCAGCTTTAAAACATACCATACACACAGCATTGGCAGCTGCTGCCACCACAGTACAAGGATCTTCACTGTGTAACTGAAGATAAGCTGTGTGTAATATATATATAATGTAAAAGGACATCTGTTAAGCAGAGCTTTTGTCTTAAATGTTAAAGAGTTATTGTTAGACTCATGTATAATTTCATTCCCTGACATTTTGTGCTTATCTTCGCCTCCAGCAACAGAAAATTTTTGGATGCACCTATCACTCTGCATCAGAATTCCAAATGTGCCCACATGCTCAGAAAGGGTGCCCACATACTCTATGACACAGGTGTCAAACTCGTGGCCCTCCAGATGTTATGGACTACAGTTCCCATCATCCCCTGCCAGCATGATGGGAACTGTAGTCCATAAAAACTGGAGGGCCGTAAGTTTGACACCTGTGCTCTATGGTATTCTATAGAGTCTGCCCCTCCAAAGCTGCCATATCATCAGGGGAAACTGATCTCTATAGGCTGGTCAGTTATAATTCTGGAAGAACTCCAGGCCCCATCTGAAAATTGGTAATTCTGTGCCACAGTCATTCAGCCATCATGCCAGTTAACCAAGCTGTTGAGTAACATGGGTACCATTTAATAAAGTTCTTACTGCATTTGTCATCATATTGACAAGAGGGAGCACTTCTATGAACAAAATATAATGATGAAGAAAGAGGCTCTTGTTAACATAATTTCCACTGCTAAGCTGACAAATACTTCTAAGATCATAATATACAGTCTGGGCAAGGCAAATTAAAGAAAGGTAAAGGAATTAGTGTCAAACTTTAGAAGTCATAGATTAAATTCTGCCAGCAATCTGACAGAAGAGGTAAAATTAGGTTTTATTATTGCCATTCTTTGAATACTGCCTTTTGTTGAAAGAGCATACATGGTTTACCCTCAGAAAAAGCTATGGGAGAGTATATTAGGGTAGGGAACAGGCAAACATTAAGAGTCCTAAATAGGGTTGGATGTAGGGTTGCCAACTCCAGGTTCAGAAAAATCTGGAGATCTGAGAGTGGAGCCTGGGATAGTCGGAATCAGGAAGGAAAGAGACCTTGGTAGGGTATAATGCCATACAGTCCACCTTCCAAAGCAGCCATTTTTTCCAGAAGAGAATGAATGAATGAATGAATGAATGAATGAATGAATGAATGAATGAATGAATGAATGAGCAACTTATGTAATCTAGAGATCAGTTGTAATTCCAGGAGATCCCCAGCCCCTACCTGGAGACTGGCAACCCTAGGTAGATAGGTAGATTAGCCACTTATTTTACTGCAAGAAATATGAACAGACCCATACCTTAAGCCTCTGCCACCCCTACAGTAAGCCTGCTGAGAATAATAGTTTCCACTGTCAGAGCATGGTCAGGAGCGACTGTACCTTTGTTTCTCCTTGTCCAAGTCAGCAAAAAGAAATACAGCCACAGTGGTGCCCTACTTTACCTTACACCAGTGGCACAGACACTCTGCGCAGCCCACTGAAGAGGAGCATGAGGTCAACAGCATCCATAATGTTTCTTGCTGGCCCAAGCAGCAAGGTCAGCTTAGAGGAGTTCAGGTACAGTGGCACCTGGAGTTCAGTGGGCTATAATGTTACAGAGTTTAACTTCCAAAGCTGCCATTTTCTACAGGGAAACTGAGCTGTGCTATGTAGAGATGTAATCCCAAGAGAAAGCCAGCTGCTACCTCAAGGTTGGCAACTCCAACATACATCATAATTCCTTTCCCAGAGTGACTATCCAACCATAATAATCTTTCATGGAAAGCTTGGAAACATATAGGTCCAGAAGAATATAAATGCTAATCCAGGCCTCCCCCAAAAGAACCAAGTACAATGTCAAGGTCATAGAGCCACTAAGCCTCTGATCAGAGTATCTAGGAGTTGGCACCTATCAGTTGAGGAAAATGTAATATTAACACATTCCACCACAACACAGTTTTTGCACTAGAACCAAAAATAAACACAAATAAGGTACATCTAGTGCTCTAGATCTAAATACTACTATGACAAACAAATTTTGCAGAAGACCAGGAGCCACTGGGAGACACCGTCACATCAAGGCCCCCACAATATAGGGCAAGCATCTGAGATGGTTTCCAGAGGTAAAGAGTCAAAAGATGGGCCATGAGAAAAATACAGTGTTGGCACTGTAGACACATTTTAGATAAATGTATTTGTAAGTTTACTAATTATATTAGTTCAGAATAATACTTACTAGATTTTAGTAAATTGCAATATAGCTAACAGTACAAAGCTAAACAGTATTACAAAGGAATTTTCCTATTACAATAATATAAGCTTCCCTGATCTCTGGCAATAATTCAGTAGGGAAGAAAATATTTTTGCCAGGCACCAAGATAAGCAGTGTACGTTGAAGAATTAGTTTCTTTTCATAACTTTTCGGATATAACAAGTGCGAGTATGACTGAAGCATTGTTAGACTAGCCTTGTGAAGAAGGGAGCCTAATGGATCTGGGTGAAATACCTGATCCCTTTCTCATGTAAATGTTAAGATCAAGATTCCTCAATACTAACTCTCCACCCCTAAGTATACATGTATCACATATAGAGATTTGTCATACGTGTAATTTGTAAAATCATGTAAAAGGTGTTGCTATTACGATGCAGGCAATGATGTAGCCTTGACTGACATTCCTCTATCTTTAAAATCTCTGGTCCTTGTATATATCAGGGCTTTGGCTTTAAAAGTCCAGAAAAGTTTATTTGAGTTGAGGCAGCCTAAACAAACTTTTACAACTCTCATGTCCTAGTGATCTTATTAGCTTTACAGAACACTGGGATTTTTGAGCCTGATCCTTAAAGGTGTGAGGAACTACCAGAATTATGCATATACACTCTGTCTAGGAAAGTAAGAAAAACAAATCTGGGCGTTTCCTGAAGGGGGAAACTTACTCCAAAAACCAAATTCTGTTGTGATGTCACATATATAGGTATATAAAAATGCAGGAATTTAGAGATGGTGAATTAGATATGGTGCCATTTACTCTTCAAGCCATCAGCAACAGAGTTGACCATTTGTATGCATGTGTCAAAGAATTGTAGTAGGGTTTCTGACCAGTTTAGGTAGAGAACTTCCTTGCCAAGAACGCTTTTCCAAGGGCACTCACGAATAAATCATAGGACATCCTTGAAAATGGATGTGGAGTTTATTATTCCCCCACCTTTCTTCCCCAGTGAGACCCCACAGTAACTTATAACATTATCTACCTTTTTTCTTTTCCATGCTCACAACAACCCTGTGAGGCAGGACAGGTTAAGTAAGTGCAATGTGCTCAAGATCACCAAGCAAGCCTCTAGAACAGTGGTTCTCAACCTTCCTAATGCTGCAACCCTTTAATACAGTTCCTCATGTTGTGGTGAGCCCCAACCCTAACATTTATCCATTTTACAGATGGAGAACACTGATACAGAGAGTCTTAGGTGACCCCTGTGAAAGGGTCGTTCGACCCCCAAGGGGTCCCAACCCCCAGGTTGAGAACTGCTGCTCTAGAGGAGTGGCCATTTGAAACTGAGACTCCCAGATCCCAGTTCAGTACTTCCCATACCACATAGGCTCTCATTGCAAGTGGGGTCATATAAGAATGATTCCATAGGCAGGGCGAATTCAGTTGCAATTAGGACTTTCCTCCAGAAGCAGAAATAAGGCCTAGAACTTTGGGGAGAGCCAGTGTCATTCCCTGGAAGAAGGAAAGAAGTGTGGGGAAAGTTTGCACAAACTTGCATGGAACCAAGAGGAAAACTGCCTTTAAAATGCTTTGGCTTAAATATGCATTTTTGTCACCTCAGTTGTAAAATGGAAACCGATGGATCCCGATGACATCACATCCTCAATAGTTCCAAAGGCTAACATGGAATCAAGAAGCCAGTGTAGTGTCAGATGTGCCCTTAAGAAGACTGTAGAAAACAGTGCACTAGCATGAACTAGGCATTAGTAGGAACTCAGCACAAGGTTCCAGCCTTGAAACTGAGCTGAGGCAATCTCAGCTATATGAGTCATGTCTTATACCAGGCTAGCACTTTTCACAGACAGCCACTATGAACTGTAAGAGTCTGTTAGATTCTCAGCTAAAGCAGCCAGGGAGGGGAGGGGATGTTTTCAGTTACACAGCCAATGCTGTGCAGAAGAGCCATTCTGAATCCAATGCTCTATCACACCATGCCTCCGAACTAAGGCAGCTCAAGGAAGGGAGTGCCTTTGGTCAGGCTAGGACACAGCAAAAGCCTTTGAAAAAGAGCAGAATCTGAGGGGGTTTATCCAATCCACACCTCCGGGAAGTCTTTGGAGGTACAGGCATCCAGAGGAAGCCTTACACATATTCATATTATCCTTTTAGGGTAAACTGGTGATAGCAGAAAGGTCTCCTGTGTGATTACCCGGGCACATAAGGCGCAATGGACATATACCCACATCCCTTTAATCCCACAGTTCACACAATCCTAAAGAGGTCCCTTTTGAGTAATATCAGCAAAATTAAAAATCTGAAACTTTTCTTTTTTAAATGTAGTTTTATTCCTCAGTACAATGACAATAAAAAAATCTTGTATGAAAAAAGTCTCCTCAGACTTGCAAATGAGGCAAGGATAAAACAGAACAGCAACTGAGAACCTCTCTCTGCAGTGGCAAAAAGAATAGCGCACCTACTCCCACTCATGTCATGGCTTCAGTGGAAAAGAACCAAGAAGAGAATGGGCACACCTAGTGTTTTGGAAAGCTCTGAAAATCTTATACGTGTCCAGCCTGCACATGCACAGTACCCAGTGTGGGACTGCATTGAGGCCATGAAAATGAACCTAAATTAACTAAAGGAAACAAGTCCAATTTCAGCTTTGGTCATAAACAATGAAGCTTATTCCAGAGGTATTTCAAAAGTGTACCTGTTGCAGGTCTGTGGAATGTTCCTTTTTCTTCATCCCCACAACAGATCAAGTCTTTGCTTACAATTTCGCCACCACAACACTGGTGATTGAAGCCATCATGAAGTGATCCACCACAACATATTTGATTTCCTGATGCAGAGTAAGGAGTTCCCTGGCAGCAGGATTCTCCAATCCCAACAGAGATCCAGTTTTGTTCTTCATTTGGGCAGCATACTTCTCCTGAGGATATAAACATAACATGAAAATCTGTTGAAGAAAATATTATGTAGATTTCTCAGCATTTCTATTATTGGAAGTTGTAATAGAAGATTTTTATTATTATTTATATAATATAGCAATGTAGATCTGTATAATTTAGTGTAAACCAATAGATTCCCAGCCCAAGAAGTTTGAAAGCGAATGTTTGACTTTTGGAGTGAGAAAGTGGATGATGAGAAAGCAAGAGATGTATATATGTAAGTATATCTATGAATGTGAAGACACCATTCTTGTTATAGATGAAAATGTGCACATGTTAAACTTGTAACTAATGAAGTAAGCACTACAAGGAAAATACCCATGATATGATTCATGTCCTACAGATCTGAAAGTTAAATGCCATTGAAAGGGTTTAGGGCTTCAGGGGCCAATTCACCTTGCTAAGGGATAGAATCTATGATGGTGTGGTAGAAAGCTTAGGGCCCAAAAAAGACCTGTGAAAAGTGCACTTGTTTGCTTTTGTAGAGTTATTGATAAGTAAAAACCTGCTCTTGAATAATGGTCTAGACAAAAGCAACAGGAAGCAGGCACAACTGGTCAATCTTATTTAAAAAAATGGGAAAATAACTAACAAACAAAAAGCGGCATAGATCTCTCTGGTCAGGAACAGAAGCATCAGATTTTGAGGAGATGGAACATGATGATAGTAATCCTGTTCCAAAATCCAAAGGATCCTAATTCTTACCTCACTCTTCTTCCTTTCTCACACAGTGTAGCTGTGAAGGGAAAGGATGGTGTCTATTTAAGGTTTAGCAAAAATGGAAGAAGGGAATATTAACTACAGGAAAGAATTTGATGGCGTTTAAAGGAGAAAAGATAGTTAACCTTAACTGATTGCAATTGCCAGTTTCTGCCTTGGAAATGGTTCATGTGGCTTGTCCATAAATTGTAAAATTGTCCACTTCAATGCCACACACAGCATTTTGCCATGGAATGTTATTTTAAACTTTCATTTGGAATCTCCTGATAGAGCATCTCCGGACTGTGCAGCTGGCAGAAACCTCTACTTGAATTTTGATAATTTTAGAGGCATTTGTTTTCTGACTAATGGAACTGTTCTATTCTACAGTAGGCTGAGGATTCAAGTGGTACCAGGTGTATGTTGGAATAAGCGACTTCTGCATGCCTGGACACTGGGGGGTGCTGTATATCACTCTAACTGTGATGTTGCCTCTCTTGTTTGCCCTCCTTGTCTGGGCCAGGAGACCGCCCACTAACTTCCTTTCTTCCCCATGCTAGCTTCTCACTTCTGCTCTAGCCTTTGAACCGAGCGCATGGTCAATGGCAGCCTGCTCAGTGGGGCCTTTGCCACTGCAGCATCCACTCACTTCCACACACGTGATGGCGTGTTAGTTGTGCCCACTTGTCATAGGGAAAGTAATCTCTTTAGTCTAGGGTTCTTTCTATCTACTTTTTCTTGGAACAAAGTTGTGAACTGAAGATGATTGAATAAATGTAAGTTTTACCTTTTACATTTGTAATATACAGGAGAACTTTCTATAGGCTGCGGTCACACACACTACTGGAGCGTATCCATGACTCTAAGCGAAATCTAACATGGTAGCAGAGGATGAAGTTTATTTTTTGGAGCCCAGATGGCACAAAGTTGTTTTAAAGTTGAACGAATTTTTTTTCCTTGCATGGCTTAGCTTGTACATTGCCTTAGTTCTTAATGGGCACTCACCTGGCTGTAACAGGCCAGCCCGAGTAACAAAAGGTTGCATATAGCCTGAAGGCTTACTTCCTCTCTTTCTTGTGTGTGTGACTAATTGAGATTGCAGAGAAAGCCTTTTGCATTAAAATGGCTCAGCGTAAGGCAATTCTTGAGAAGCTTACAAGCCTGAATTTTAACTCATGGCTCTACAGAATTAAATCCCAAAGTAAAGGAAGAGGGGCATAGGTTTTGTTTTAAGCACGCGAAACCAAACGAAGTGGAAATGAAAGAGACCAGAGGGCAAAGACCAGATGAAAAGGCCATGAATGTAATTGTTAGTACCCTCACAAACTCACACCTGGTGTATGTTGGGACAAGATTCTGCCAAAGACATGCTAGAAGCATTAAAGAAGGGTCTTTGGAGAGCAGAGACCAAGAAATAGCAAAGTGAGTTTATTCAAACAACTATTTTCAATCAAATTACAAGAGAGAGAGAATGGAGATGCTGATTGCCATATAGACAAATTGCTGAATCAGATTGATAAGTTAGCAACCACTGGGCACAGTTCTGGAGGAAGGGCAGAAAGAATTGGACTACTTTTAAGCTCATTGCCTGAGAAATATTCAGCTTTTGTGTCTACTGTAAATGGCAAAGAGACTGCACATTTTGAGGGAAATTCTAGAGACTAACTAGGTCCTGAATTTACATGAAACGTAAGAATATCTCTCTGAGAGCAGAGGGAAGGGAGTAAGCTCCAGGATTACATTGCCCAAGAAGCCAGAGGCAAGAGTGCAAGGGAACTAAATCTCCCATTTGGATACAGAAAATCCAATCCCACAGGGAAAGGAGGAGCCCACCCATTTGTTTCCAAAGTGCAATAAACCTGGTCACCTCCAGAGGGAGTGTCATTGTGTAATAAGAATGCTGAGACAGCAGCAAACCATCTCACACTGCTTATTCCCACACAGACAAAGGGATTTTACTCCTAAAAAATTCGTTTCAACTTTTGCACAAGCCACATGATACAAACTAATGAAAAAATATAAGCCTTAGATTATTGATAGCGGTGCTTCTAGGCACATGGCTTCAGATGTTGCTTTGTTCAATGAATTAGACAGAGATGCTGGATGCAATGTGTATTTAGCCAATGGAAAACAGATTCCAGTGAATGGAAAGAGACAAAGTTACTTTACATTTGCCAACTGGATGGTAATGGAACTGAGATTGTGGCAGAAAATGTCCTGTACATTTTACGGACCTTGCAGCTAATCTGATCGAGGTGTCCCCACACTATCAGAAAAAAGGATTTGCTGTTCACTTTAGGGAATAATGTAGCTATTACACTATTTCACTTGTGATGGTGAGCTATATTCCCTACAGGTACCCTAAGAAATGGAGTCTTTAGCAGACTGGACTGCTTGAGGGAACCACAAGCCTGCACAGCCAAGGTAACTTCTACCCAGCAGTCTTTGGAGCTCACAGCATGGGAGGTTTGCCCAATCAGTAATAAAGAGGCCATCCACAAGCTGAAAAGCAAGGACTTGAAGTAACAGGTATTTCCATTAAAAGACTGTCTCAATGATAACCAATTGTGTGATTGTTGTTTTAAGAGGAAAGGGAACTAGGCCTTCATTCCCAAAGAAAACAAAGCCAAAGATGCTCCTTAAGCAGCTCCTCTTGACTAATCTCACTCTGATCTATGTGGACCAATCAAATACAGCATCAACTGGTAAGAACACCTATCTGTTGTCTTTTATTATTGACTACTCACGAGATACACTGTGTGTTATTTTGCTAAAAGAGAAAGTCTCAGACTGAACAGAAATTAAGAGACTATGTTGCTATGAGTATCTAAGAAGTTTAATAGGAAACCCAAGTGTTTTCAAACAGACAGAGGAGGTGAATACATTTCCCATATCTATAAACAATTTCTTGAGGGAACATGGGATCCAACACAGACTTACTGTAGCCCATTAGCCAGAACAAAATGGAATTACTGAAAGAAGAAATCGTTATATAATGGACATGATTCGATTTTTGCTATTTGGTTCAGACCTTCCCACATAAGCTTGCCCTGGGGAGAGGCAGCAATGACTACAGTTTACCTACAAAATAGATTGCCAACCAAAGCCACAGAAACAACTCCATATGAGTTATGGCATGGCAGGAAACCAAATGTAGAACACATCAGAGTCTTAGGATGTAAAGCTTATGCTCACATACCAAAAGAAAAGAGATCCAAGCTAGACCCTACTACACAAAAGCAGGCATATTTTTGGGCTATTCTCCAGAAAGTAAGGAGTACAGGATTTTTTGATCCAGAAAGTATAAATTACTATATGGGGTTATTGTGCAGTTTGACTAGTGACCCAGAGATAGCAAAACCTGCTGTGATGGATGACCATTCAGAGGGAGATGGCGATAGCGACCAACTAGTCCCTACATGCAGCCCAGAGTCCCAGGATGACATCACCCGTGCAGATGCACCAGCAAATGCTCAACCCTATGAAGAGGGGAGCAGCCCGGTGGAAATCCCAGACCTGACAGGTGAGGCAGAGGAGTCACAGACTACTGTGGAGGCAGACAGACCTTTGGCCCTCAAGGAGCTCATCGCTTGACCTAACAAGAGAGTTCCAGCCGAGAAACTTACCTACCTTGCAAGGGAGCCATCACTGCATGAACCAGCTTCATGGGCTGAGTTACAATGAATACCTGAACCAGAAGCAAAAGAAGTGGAAAGAGGCCCAGCACAAGAAGAAATCGCTACACTACATAAAAACCAAGCGTGGACTCTCACTGAGCTACCACAAGGGTAAGAAGAGCGTTACTCGGTTGTAAATGGGTTTTTAAAGCTAAACAAGATCACGGAAGGTCAGATTGAGAGATATAAGGCCAGACTTTTATTTGCTAAAGGATTCTCTCAGATCTATGGAGACAGATTATGATCAGACTTTACTTTTTTACACCTGTTGTAAAATATTCTACAATTAGAATGCTCTTAAACATTGCTGCATCTAGAAAATATGAGAACTGAGCATTTGGGCCCGTTAAAACCACATTTTTGCATGGAGAAATTGAACAGGAGCTTTATATGAAGCAACCACCAGGGTTCATAGATGAAAAGAATAAACATTTAGTCTGTAAACTTCAGAAAGGACTTTATAGATTGAAACAAGCAGCTAAAGCTTGGTCAAGATAAGCTAGCCAAAGATGCTACTAAGTCAGGACTTCAAACAAGGTGAAATACAGACCCCCCCTGTCTTTATAGCAAAGGCACAGAAATGGGGAGATGGACATTTATCCCTGACGCTATGTTGATGACCTGATTGTTACCCATGAAAGTAGAAACTGGCTATTACTGAGAGATTATATCCCAACTCAACAAGGAAGTACGAGAGTCAAAACACCTAGGAGATGCACCAGCTTCTACTTGGGGATCCAAATCGAGCAGGGAACCAGATGGAAGCTATCTTCTTAGCCAGAAGCAAGAAAATGTGGAACTGCTACAGAGTCCTGAACCTGGAAGGTGTCAGTCCAATACCTACCCCAATGAGTTCCAGTTCTACAGACAAGTACTACCCTGATGACTTGCTACCACCTGACAACAATGACTGGGACTGCAATGGGGCAGCTTTTGTACTTAGCAATGACAACCAGACCTGACATTTACTACAGCTGTGAGTATATTGTCCAGAAGGGTTAGCACACCCACCACAAGAGACTGGACTGCTGTTAAGCGAGTGGTGAAAGTACCAAAATTGCACTTTAGACTTTAAGCTGAGAGCACCAGCAACTAAAGATCCCACACTATTGGGATATGCTGATGCAGATTGGGCTGGAGAAAGAACAGATCTAAGATCTACCAGTGGCTATGTGTGTTTTTCTACAAGGGAAGTGCTGTAGAAGTTGGGCAAGCCGTAAACAAAGTGTTGTTGCTCACTCATCTGCTGAATAAGAATTAGTATCCAGTTTCTAGAGGCATGTAGAGAATTACAATGGCACAATATTTGTTAGAAGATTTTGGTATTGATAGACCCTTTACCTGTACAAATGCTAGAAGATGTGGGGAGTTGTATAGCTCTTTCTCTTTCAGAAAGAGAATAGTACCGCACGTACTAAACACATTGGAATTGGGATCAATATCTAAGACTCTTACAGGCCAGAAGGAACTATGAGAAACTTGGCTACTGTCCCTACTGATATGATGGCAGCAGACATCTTGACCAAACCACTGCCAAGAGACAAGTTCCAAAGCCTGCGTGACAAACTGAACATTGTATACCTGGAAAGCATGCAGAGTCGAGAGGGAGGGTTGGAATAAGAGACTTCTAAATGCCTGGACACTGGGGGGGTGCTGTATATCCCTCTAACTGTGATGTTGCCTCTCTTGTTTGCCCCCTCCCTTGTCTGGGCCAGGGGGGCCAGCCCACTAACTTCCTTTCTTCCCCATGCTAGCTTCTCACTTCTGCTCTAGCCTTTGAACCCGCGTATGGTCAATGGCAGCCTGCTCAGTGGGGCCTTTGCCACTGCAGCATCCACTCACTTCCACACACGTGATGGCGCGTTAGTTGTGCCCACTTGTCATAAGGAAAGTAATCTCTTTAGTCTAGGGTTCTTTCTATCTACCTTTTCTTGGAACAAAGTTGTGAACTGAAGATGATTGAATAAATGTAAGTTTTACCTTTTACATTTATGTCTCTGGAGAACTTTCTATAAACTGCAGTCACACACACTACTGGGCATATCCATGACTCTAAACGAAATCTAACAGTGTAATCTAAACTTATCTCTCCATTACCTTTACTATGCACAATGTTGCTTTTAAAAAAATTATTTTATTAAGCTCCTCTTTTGTCATCTATACCTCAAATGATGTTAAGGTGTCTCTGAAGTAAAAGGCAGCTTGGAGACTTAACAGCAGAACTTCTAAAGAGAAAATTAACCTGAATCCACATTTCTCCATTCAATCTCATAAGTAAGTCACCTTGCGGAGAGCTGGTTATAGCATTCAGAGATGACATTCAAGAAAGAACAATGTTCACTTTCTCCACAAAAACCCCAGGGAAAAACAGAAGTGTGATGAACGCTAACATTATTTACTTTATTATACTTTGGAAATTCATCTCCCCATCTTTGCCTTGGGATTCATATCTGTATCCTCTGTTCTATGCTTTCAGATAACACTACTCCTCCCTTCTTGTAAGCTTCATGGTAGCAGTAAACTTATGTTGTAAGCTTGATGGCAGCAGTAAAAGACTGGCCAAACATCATCCAGAAAATATGCATGCCAAGAGTGCCCTGTATAAATATCTTTATCAAATAAAGTCAATAATAAACCCAAATGACAAGAGCACACCTTTAGAATATAAGAGATATAATCTGTTTAGATACTTAACCACATTTCTCTGCTCTCCTCAGAATCTAATTTCATGACTGAACAGAGGAAGGCCTTCAACGGGTATGTAAGTTACATCAATCGGAAATAATACAGTTTTTTTTTATAAAAAGGACCATTAGACATAAGACACAAAGGATCAGTAACCTTCTCATTAACCTCTCAAAATGGGATCCATTCCAAGCCAAGCTTGAAAATGTTTTCTCTCTGAAAACTACCATGCAGTCTTACCAGTTAATTGTTATCCTTATCAAAGAATGACCCATATTAACATTTAGCTTGGGGTTATTAGCATATTTATAAAAAAGAAAAAGATAGAGGGTGACCAATAGTGTTAGTTTTGGTGCCCTTAAGGAAAATGGGGGAAGAAAAAAAAGCAGAAAGCACATCTTTGTAAAAATAAATAAATGCTGGCAAATAGTACATAAATATGCCCCAGTTGAAGTTTTACAATTGCTGATTAAATTTGAGTTCTTTTAGAGACAGAATGATTCGTGTTGTTGTACTTCCCTTTTCCTAGATAAATAGCATTAAGCTAGTTAATGGAGACCACTGGATGGGTCTAGAGGTCACAGACGATCATCTTCTTATTTTAGTACATTGAGATTAATGAGTTCAGCAAAAGACTTTCTTTTAGTTCTGTGGGACAGCTTTTTTTCTTTTGGATGACATCATGGAAGGCATTCTAATATTGTGATATATGGAGGCATTTTGAAGGCATTGGAATTTAGGATGTGCTGCATAGCTTGGCAGAAATTCAAAGTACTTCTGAGCACAAGGGATGTGTGCCAACCCATGGGTAATACAGTCAATTTAGCTCCTGACCTCACACTTGTCTGCAAAGAGATGTGTGTGCATTAAACAGCCAGTGGAAAGCACTGTTTGGGCTACCGTTCCTACTCTAGTTCAAAATGTGTCCAAAAATCTAACTGCAAATAATATTCTGGAGGTATTTTTTAAAAAATGATTTACCTCATATTGCAAGCTTAAATGTTAAACAAATAAACATCCTACCATGTGAATTTGCTGAGCAAAGTTAGACCACACATGATAGGCCACACAAAATGGAACCCTGATTTTTTAGCAGGAACATACTGCAATTTTAATAAGCTGAGTAGTGTGTATGAGCAACATTAGTGATAGGCACGTAGGTATTCAATCAATCAAACAATGTTTGAAGCAGGGTATGTTCCTGTGGCAGGCACAGATCACCTTTTTCAGAAAGGTGCACATTTTCACTTTAATGATAATATGCAAAACTGAAGGATGTGAAATTGTTTCCCTTTCTTCTTCACATTGTTAACAGCCACAGATATTTGAAACACTGATTATTAGCATGGAGCCTAACCCAGAATGCATATGGAAGTTTGGATGAGCACACAGAACCCTACATGAACAGGGATTACCCCCATTTTCTTCTGCACTGGAACTGTGGGTGGTCTGCCACAACTCAGTGGTGACTCATCCCGGGGTATCTTGTATACTTACACTGGTTATCTGGAATGTGCTTCCTTTGGAATTAAGGACAAATCCTCACTACATTTGTTCAGTAGAGTTTGTAAGGCAGGTCAGTTTAATGGAATCTTAACTGATTTATGTTGCTGTTGTGATAGTATTAAACTAATATCAGCTCTTTTTCTCCTTCATTTTGCCTAAAAAATAATTGTGATGCCTATTGTCTAGGCAGAATATTCCATAATCCAGTTGTCAGTAAGAAAAACTCTGTTCCAGAATTCAGAATCATATTTAACATTGTTCTGATATGTTCATGGGTTCTAATCACTGCTAATAAGTTAGCTATCATGCTCTGTGCAAGACAAAGTTCCTGAAGATTTTTCTGCAATAATCCCTGGAGATTATAGTGGGTTCAGCCTGAGGAGGGTTGGGTTTGGAGGGAAGAGGGACCCCAGTGGGATATAATACCATAGAGGTCACCCTCCAAAGCACTCATTTTCTCAAGGAGAACTGATTTCTGATGTCTGGAAATTGACTGTAATTCCTGGAGATCTCCAGTCCCACCTGGAGGTTAGCAACCTTACATCAACAACATACAACACTCCTATGGACATTTGAGAGCAGGCCTCCCTATTTACAGACTGATAATGTAAATTTTATATCTAATAATCTAAGTCTGTAGAGGCTAATGTGAAGGACTGTCCTGGGCCAGTATCCTGAGGTTGTGGTCACATGGCTGAGGATCAACAGACAAAGGTTCAATCCAGAGAAAATAATGGTGATTTTGGTTGAGAATGCAGAATGTTAGCCTGTGTTGATTTACCAAACTTAGGTGGGGTTAAGCTTTCCATAGTAGACCAAAGTCATCCTTGCATATGAATATATATTTCTTAAATACTATATTGTGAAATCTCTATCAAATCTTTAAGGAATTTTCCTCTTACCCGCCAATACTCTTGTGTAATAGCCACCACAACACAGATAGTTTTGTTGGACAGCATGCATCTGGCCACTACAGCAAATGCCTGATGTATTAATAGCTTGGATGTACTTATCATCACAACACTGGAAACCAGATGTATTGTTGTACAGAATCCCATCACAACACACCTAAATTTAGTAAACAAAGAAAAAGACTTCATGTTAAAAACATAATGTTTTTCCTGGCCAAAAAAAAAAAAATTCAAAAGAAAATGCATACATCAATTTAGAACTGATATCAATAATATTACTAAAACTCATGCAACAACCACTTATATTACTAGAATTAGTGAAATGGCATTACGATTACTGGCTTTTAAGCATATTTTACTTTAATCCATACTCAATTAATACTGCATACTGGACACACTACTTGTATTAGTCAGAACTTATGTCTTGAATCTTCTGATGCCTATCATATGCATTTTCTATCTATTTTAACCTATATTTTTTTGTAATTTCTGCAATTTTATGATTTTATTTTTTTGTACTTTGCTGGTCAATGACCATAAATAAAACTGATACTGATACTGCATATTTCCCAGCACACTGAGACCTTCATCAGTGAGGGGATATCACTGTACTGATACAGAGTTACACTGTGCATTAGTTTTGTTTTCTTCCAGAAAGTAGCAGTCTGACTTGATACTCATCATGCCTAAACAAAAGATGGCTTCCCAATATGAGCACTGTGTTATGCCAGTTATTATTAAGTGGAATTATACAAGAGAAAAGAAATTTCTTTTTCTTCTTTTTCTTCACTTATTTCTGACTCTGATTTTTCAAACATGTTTTCAAGTCAATTCTTTCTCTCTCTCCTCACAAACACATACACGTTCAGTGAAATTTGCATGGAAATCGTTTTTGAATAGCCTTTTAACTGAGGACTTCTTGCTGGGTGCTGCTGGGATAAATTATGTGCTTGAACAATCAAATAATTATTTGTATGTTTCAACCTGTGCAAACAGACCAGTCCAGTGTATACATAATACAAAATGAATAGCAGTTTGAATCATTGTAAAATGCAATCTTGTAACTTACATTCATCTCATTTTACAATGAATAGTTATCATGGCTAGACAGGGGGTGAAATTTTGGTAGCACCAAACAGATATTTAAGTGATACCTTGTTGATTCTTTCTTTCCATTTGGAGCCAAGCCACAAGGATTTGTGCAAATTTTGGATTCATGTTTGCACATGACAAATCCATATGAAACAATGCCCAAAAGATCTTGTTACCCCCCAAACTGGCCCCAGAGAAGGAAAATTAGATTTACAGTGCAATCCAGATCCCTGGACTGCACTGCAGCAGCTGGATGCAGCATGGCAAGGGTGGGGCTGTATGGTTTCCAAGAATAGGCTATCCAGAGGTGCGGAGAGGAAGGAAAAACCAAAAACTGTCCCTACTGCTGGAAAGACCTTTATTGGGGCCAATGGACTTATGCCACCCAAAAGGGTGGTGTAAGTCCAGGATTGGGGCTGTGGTGTAACTGGCTGCAAACCCAGGGTGGAAGCCAGCTAACACAGCCAGGACTTTTTTGTGGTGGGGGTGAGGGGCGGCCGCTTGTGCCTCTGACCCCTCCACTGGCATCAGCAGAGGGGGCAAACATGCTGGTGCAGTTCTCTGCTGACCAATCACCCAGCACATCTGGATTGGGCTGTGCTTCATTGCCAGAAGGGGATGACAAGATATACATTTTCTCTCAATAGCTGCTTTAGTGCTAACATAGATGGTTATCTGTGTGTCCTTCTTGGATGGCTTATATTTGAAACTTATAAACAATACTTTGTTTATACAAAGAAAAAAACATTTTGCTTGCTATCATCTAGGACAGTTTCAACAATAGAGAAGCTGTCATCTCTCTACAACTAGGGCAATGCTTTAACACTGTTAATACTATACTATGTTAAATCTCCTAAAATCCTATATAAAGCTTAATAAAACCAAAATTCCAGCTTTGGCCCCTACAAGAATTTGGAACTTTTTATGGAAGAGAAGGGGGGAAGGCCTGCAGAGTACAACAGGTGTTCTCAGAAGGATCTGGACCAGGGATCTGAAAAAAAAAACACTTTCTGGGTCTGGGATGGTGGTGGTGGTTCTTATTTTATGCACAAAAGGATTGAAGGGTCGGAGGGAGTTTTACCATTCTGATTTTGGATTGGATTAAGATTAAAAACATTAACTCCTACTGGCTAGATTAAGGTTAACTGCTGTCAAACTTCAGCAGGAAAAATACCTTGATAATGCTATTGCAGATGAAGCTGGATAGGCATAATGAGCCTGGTTGAAGTAACATGGTTGACATACTTTAATTAAGTTAAAGTGAGCTAGATCTGCATAGACACAAAAGTCTGGGTGAGGCCACGTATCTACTGCCCTGGGCAGAATGTCAGCATACTGGGTGATGTCTCCACTGTTGAAGTCTCTTGTTATTGAGAATATGTCATTCAGCAGGGACAGACTGCACTTTTTCTGCTTTCCTTGCAGCAATTCCCTTCCTCTCCATTCTTGGGAATTTCCAATGTCATGGTTCAACCCAGGTGTCTTATTGAGACTTCTCAGGTTTCAAATTCCCTGGCACTTATGTTGTGAAAGGAGGTGCCTGTTAAAACAACTAAGTCCAAAATCAGAAGGGGGGCTTACCATCTAAGGGATCTCAGCTGGAGGAGTGGGCAGAGTCCTCAGAATTCTTGCTTTACATTGGTTGTCTATTTTTTTAAACAATTGACGTATGTAAAAATCAAAAGCCTTGAAAATTAAACTGTGCTGACTGCTTGGACTGTAAGGAATCACTGAGGCTGAAACAAAATGTTATAGAACCCATTGACTGCTCTTCCTGTCTTTTTCCTCTGGTTAATGAAGTATGTGACATGGCATAACTGGAGGTGAATTCCCTGCCGCAGCTTATTTTCCCCAGCTACCGCAAATAAGGACAGGGGGCTGGGGCTGGCTGAGGGGGGAAGGGGGAGGGGTTTGGGGTGATTTTGCACCCCCCATGGGCACCATCCCCTTCCCCCCATGCTGACTTGGAAGAGCCAAGTTGGTGCAGGGGACGAGGTGTGGGGGGTGATTGTGCATCCCCCCACATGACAGGATGGCCTGCGCCCGGGGACATGTGACCCCACATGTCCCCATGGATGCTCTGCCACTGGCTCACTCCCAGAGACCAATCTAAACTGCACATGGCGGCTGTTATCAAGAGTCAGATTTCCAACAGCCCATTACTTGTTCTCTCAAAATTCTATCAGCTCTCTCCAAGCTGACTGGCTGTTGCAGCCATGCATTTGATTGGTTGCTTGGAAGCTAGGGTGCCAGAGAATCTCCTTTCTGACCCACCAGCTCCTCCAGCAATGCCTGCAGCCTACAACCCAGTAAAAATCCTAGCAGTGTCAGACATACAGAAGCAGAACAAATAACATTAACACATATCATTCAATCCTAATACATCATACAGCCCTGGTTATATAGGATTTGTCCTGTGGGATTCCATAGGGTTATGTTTATTGTTCAGTGTTTTTAAAGGTGTGTGCAAGGCCCTTTGCTTGGTTTTTCAGGTGTTTCAGTATGACACTCAGCTATATATTTCTTATATTTCTAAGCTATATATTTCTAAGACTGATATACTATCAGTTGGGACAGTAGGCCCCTTTGTGACTGAAGTCCCAATATGCCACAAAACAAAAAAGTGCAGTTTAAAGATGGGAACTAGGTTTCCAGCAGCAAGGATTTACCAAAATTTTGCTTTTGTTCTGTTTTTGAGACAAAACTCCAGGTAAGATCTGATTCTTAAATACGTCTTATTGTGTCTTGGCCTCTCACATAGGCACCAGCTCATAAACTTAATTGAAATGTATGTCAGCAAGGAAATCTTTATCTGTACTTTGGTAAATTGATGGTGCTACAGTATCTGTTATCTGTATTAGTGAAAAGCTATTAACTAGCACACACATAGGCTTGTTATGGTTCAGTATCATTATTCCTTTAGGCACTAACATTATTCACGTGATTAGCCCCATTGAGTTTTGAGCATGCAGGACAATGATACTAAGACTTTCATATTTCCTGCGGTAATTACTTTTAAACAGGTGAGATGCTAATAATCAAACTGAGCAGAAGATAAAGAAAATTACAGAAATTAACACAGTTTATGAAGCTGAGCATTTTATGCAGTTAATCAGTAAAACAAAGCAACCTGCATATCTTCCTGATTCCTTTATCACAGAAATCTAAAACAACTATTTCTCAGAAAAGGCTGAATTGTTGCTTCAAAAATCAGAAGAGACTAAACAAAAAAAATCCCAGCTCTCACTAATTTAGAGTCATTAATATACAGATCGTAGCTTAACCTATGGGATCTCTTTTTGCTCAGCACAACAGCAGTACTTTTTTATATTTATTCCAAATTATTTTTGTACTCTGCAGCCTAAGCCAATGTGCATATATTCAGAAAAAAAATCCCACTAGGTATAATAGGATTTACTCCCAAGAAATTATGTTTAGGATTGTAGTCTTTAGTATTATACTACTCATGATATTTAATTTGTGTTTTCTGTTTTTTTTTCCTATATGAACAGTCACACATTTCCATGTTAGGGACTATTGCTATGACAATGGTATCTACTTTTCTACAAGGAAATTAATAAATATGCTACTTGGATGTTGTTGATACAGTCCTCTGCTGGAGATGAGCAGGAAAACATGCCTCTGACAATCCAGAATGTGGCCATTCATCTACCACAAATACATTCCATAAAGAAACATGGCCAGATTGAGAAGACAATTAGGGTGGGGTTGTTGTTTCTTTTGGTGATCTTGGGATCCACCAGAAACTTTATGGTTTTATGAGAGCTAACCGTTGTCCCTTCCACTGTCACTTCCAGTAACTACATGAGAATAAATTTTTTGAGAAAAAAAATCCCATTAAACTGCCTTGCTTCCCCCACCTATGCATTGCCTAGCAATGCTAAGACACACTTGATTTGAGGCACCATTTTCCTCTACAAATGGTAGTAGAGAAACTCGATCAAATACTATTTGGCCAGCACAATATTACAGAATGCTATCTGGGGAATGAAACTACTCCAACAGTCCTTATAATAATGAAACTACTCTAACAGTCCTTATAATGATGAACAAAGAGACAGTTCCAGGCTCTTTACTTTCCTGCCCCTAAAAATTCCTTTTCATGGCACAGGTACAACACACAAGTGTTATTCCAGTCTATGTCAGGTTAAAGAAAGGGGCCAACAATATATGTACCAGCACAGCATAGGATCAGTTCTACAGCTTCTAATTTCCACATTACCTTACATTTTTGAAGCAATATGGTTTAGTTGTTGAAGTGCTGTATATCATTATGCCTCCCAAGAACTTTAAACTGAACATTTCCCTTGTCATCAACTCAACTGGTTTCTTAAGATAATCTCTTGTTACAATTTTTCACCCCTACATTACTCAGATGGAGCTTCCCAATTACCCTCTACTCAACATAATCCTTAGCCTCATTTATCTTGCCAGCCCCCATTTATATGCTTGATGATACTATTACGTAGCTCCTGAACATCCACTGCAACTTGCAGTAAATTCCAAAAGAGCAGTTTTGGCAGCATTTTAAGACAGTTACTATTTGCATTGGTATAAAGCCAGAAGATATGCATTACCAACCCATAAAATAGAACACATTCAAGTAATGTCAGGATTAAGTCATATTCCAAAAAAAGCAAATGTACTGAAATTGGTAATGGTCATAATCTCATCCTCTTATATTTAGGCACAGCAGCCAGGGTTCTATCAGGTCAGTATTATCTCATCCTCTCTTATTTAGGCATAGTACTCATGGATAGTTTAATGAGGCAAAGGTCCATATATGTACATTGATGACATACCTGTTATTAAACTATTGTTCTTAATTGTCTGTTTGAAGAAACTATTCCCACCTAGAGCAATGTAAATTGTGCAGTTCTTTTTCAGCGAGTTTGCTTATACCAGAACAAATGATGGGAAGTTTGTTCCACACTTCCTGTGCTACAGGATGCCACTAGACAGCAGATATCTCATAGTAGTACTCTGGCAACAAGCAATATGAATGGGCAGAGCAGATGGAAGTGGTTTAACTGGAGAAGGGCTAGACGTGGTGCAAGAAAGAATAGATCTAGAAAATTGTGAAAATGTATTCAGCAACCTGAATAATCAACTTTCCACACAACACAATTGCTGATGGGCAAGAGAATCCCCTCAGTGCAGTGTCTATTAGTTCAAACTAGATAGAAAGTAAAAGAAGCCATTCCAGTTTGATGCTAAGTCTGAAAATGAATGATGGGACTCAATTCGAATATTGAGATTAAAAAAAACAGTAACAAAGTGACAACTTTATGCTATCCTATGCATGGAAATAAGACTTTATATGTTCATTGTGACTTTCTCCCAATTAATTTTAAATAGGGTTGCAGCCTAAGCCTTCTAATCCTATGGACAATTATCTGGGACTCAGTCCCATCGAATATATTTGGATAAATGTAGGACATCTCCAACACTTTTTACCTGAATGTTAAATCACATTAAAGCAAAATGCAGAAAACCCAAGTGAAATGTTATCAGTGTCTGTAACAGTTTAACCTCAAGTTCCCTTAGTATAAGCTGGTGTTGGTAAGAAGGACATAACTAAAGACTGGAGCTATTATGGCTCTTTTATTATATAAATCTTTAGATTATAATATATGATAAAATTGTGTATTTCATGAAGCCAATGTTTTAAAACTTTGTCATAATGGAAACAGAAGATGAGTTCTCCAGTTCTGACTGGTAGAACATTATATAAGATGTTTATCATCCTAGCATATAATTGTCTAAGCTTTAGAATATTGTGATGATGTACCCCCAAGAAATTGATGTGCAGGACTCATTTCCAGCCAAGCCCTATGAATCATGCACAGTGATTGGCCAACACGCCAGTGCTACCGTTTTTCATTTTCACCACCTTTTTTGATGTCTCCCAAACCAAGCCAAGTGTCCCAGCATCTCAAAACCTTACCCATATGGCCCGACACCTCCCAATGGCCCCTGAGGCAGCCCAATGCCTTCCAATGCTCCCCTTTGCTGCCAGAGTCCTCACAACCCTTCCCATCACCACCGGACCCCACACAAAAAGCAAACCATTGCTAATGCTCCCCATCATTGTCTGAGGCTTCCCAAGACTCTCCGTTGCTGTTGAACCCATCACAAAAAAACAAAGTCCTGGTAACACTCCCTGTCATCACCTAACACGTCCCAAACCTACTTATGTGCTTCAATGCCATTCCCCACTTCCCAAACACCAATCCAGGCCCTGCTGAGCACCGGTGGTAAGCTGCCAATGCTCCACAGGGCCCAGCAGAAGCCCCCCCATTCCCCCACCCACCATTTCCCACCCCCAATCACCTAGTCAGGCCCTGTGGAGCACCAGTGGGAAGCTACTGATACTCCACAGGGCCAAGCAGAACCCCCTCATCCCCCCATCTGCTGACTCCCACCCCCAAACAGTGAGGCAATCAGTGGACCCTTCCCACCCGCTGCCTGGCCCTAGCCTCCCCACTCCCTCAGCCACCCATATACGTGCCCCAGGCACAGTTCCCCCTCGCTATGGCTCTGGATACAGGGGTTGTAGTGTGAAACACACCATTTAAAAACCTTTATATTATAGGTTTTTCTCAGAAAAAGCTACAAAGCCAAAATGTTGCACTGCAGGTACAATCGAGAGTTGCAATGACAGAGCTAAATTTCCCAGATGCTAAATGCAGTACAAAGCTAAGGCTAAGTCAGTCGCAGTAATTTATATTTTTATGTGAATCACTCAAATAACTCACTTTCCTAATTGCTGTCTTGTCTGACAGGGAATCTTATGAATACACACTGTCATTGAATGTGCGATGAGGCTGTTGACAAATAGGGACATTATTTCATTACATTAAATCTTACCTTCAAACTAAGAGTCTTCCACCTCATTTGTCAATAAAAACTGTGTATAGACTCCCACTCTCTGAGTACACTATTGATCCAAGTCCTAAACTGCAACTAATATGACCATTAATCTGCAAATGACCATAATTTTAAAATATTTCTGACAAAACATGATAGGCTGCTGTTCAGAGTTGCTCATCATTGTCAGGTAAACAACCACCCACTTGTAGCTGAAACTAAATGGATTTGTTGTAAAGCAGCATCAAATCACTCAATCAAGCGAGTCCCCAAAAAGGCATCTAATCATCCCAATAAACTAATATTTGCCATGCAGATTATGATAAATGAAAGAATAAAATGCACAAGAGGAAACTCTATGAGCACCATCCTCAGGCTTTTTATTGTCAATTTTTCAAATAAGAATGCAATACTGGTGGAATTCAACATGCATCGAGGAAAAGCCAGACACTAGAGCACCACTGTGCTAATCGGGCATTAAAATACACCAGCCCCCTGAATCAGACTGTATCACAATGCAAAATGGCTCAGTGATAGAGCAGGTGGTTTGCATGCGGAAGGTTCCATACTCAATCCTTCGCCTCTCCCGTTCAAATGACAATATACTAGGAGGTGATGTGAATGACCCCAACATGAAAGCCTGAAGAGCTGCTGCCAGTCAGAATAGACAGTGGTAACCTCAATAAAATTGTGTTCTGACTTCATGTGTTCTGTGTGTGCTCTTAAGAAAGAATTGGTGCCTGAAAGCTCTTCAAATGATCTCCAATTGTTTCCAGCATAGCGAGTATTCTTTATTAGTTAGACTTCATGGGAAGAGTCAGCGTCCTAAACTTTCAATACTATTAAACTGTTTTTGAACTGTTACTCATTTGTCTGTGGGTCTTACATTCTGTTCTGGCCAAGTGCAAGGCACCTGATATTAGTTCACATGGGGAACCGAACAGGTCCCTTTGACCACCCAAAATACTATGCTGGGAATCATGGAATTTGAATGCACAAAGACCTTGAGATATGGGCAGACATGCGCGCTGGTGCGGGGGCGTGGTGGGGGTATTCCAAGGTGTTCCAGAGGTGTGGCGTGGTGGGGGCGGGCGGGGGCGTGGCAGGGGCGCAGGGCATATACGTGCCCCAGGCACAGTTCCCCCTCGCTATGGCTCTGGATACAGGGGTTGTAGTGTGAAATGAAACTAAGACAGGCTGGTTGGATTCAACCCCTCTGTAAAGAGGATTATGTCATAACAAAGTAGGCACCCTATGCCAAATACATTCCAAGGAGCTCCACAGAAGTGGGGTTGAGTCCCACACTGTGATTACATTTCCTTTTCACAGAAAGGTACTCTGGAAATGATTCTGATCACTGGTCACCCACATATTTCCACAGCTAACCTGGCAGATGCAACCCCAACAGAACACTCAAAACCTCCATGAAACAAGGGTTCAAGTCTGGACATAAAGGGCTAAGGTTTCAAGTCTGAGCATAAAGGGCTAAGCAGATGCAGACATGAGGGCAACACCAGGAGAGCACACAATAGCACACTCACAGAAAACTTTACTGTCATCTCTCTAATGGCTCACTGGCAAAAAAGCATCCATGTAGCTAACATGAAACATGAATTCAGCTCCCACCAAGAAGGATGTGCCAGCAAGAATGCAAAGTTTACTCTTTGACCAGCAACAACTTGATCAATAGCAATACTGTAGAGAGAGGCCAAAGCAGAACCCACATCTCATAGTCTCAGAAGTCTTCTGCCATTCACCCAACTAGATACATAGCTGATAGATACAATGTCACACAACTAATAGAGGTAGATAATTTGTAGCACATTATTGGGCAATTGGCAGAATCAGTGTTCACCGTAAATGTTAGGCTCAACTCTGACCTTTCTCCTCTCTTGAAGCCCCAGCAGCCTTCCTTCCCTCCCTTGGTAATCCTGACCAAGCTTTGCTGTTCTCAGACTTACCCGAAGCAGAAGCATTGGGTAAGTATGGCCCCTTTTAGGTGCATTGACAGCCTGTGCAGAATACAGGCCACCAGCTGAAGACACAGGACTGTGCATCAGCAGAAGGCCAGAGAGGAAAGGATAAGGCAGGAGATGTTGGTAGCACGATCTTCTGGACAGCTCAATCTTCTGGACAGAGGCCTGGAATGCCATGGCCATGATCTCTATTGACCAAGGTTCCAAGAATCCAGGAAGGCTGGGCAAGGAAGGGAAGAGTCAGGGGACCTATTACCTTACATGGTGAGGGAAGCAACAGTACATAAGTAGAGTATGAAAAGTAGAACAATACACAATAGGGAGGCAACTTAACAGAAGAATGGAAAATATTTGGGGAAAGGGTGTGGGAAGTCGGACACAAGATTGGTGATGGGTGAGAATAAATACCCCAAGCAAGGTGCCAACCACAGAGGAGATAGGAGCATCTTAGCATATGAGCCTGAGATGCCAGAGAGAGAGCATTAGAAAAATGGCAAGGCAGATGCTGGGGCAGCAGAAAGCTGCATAGCAGCCTGGCTCCAATCTATCTGCCAATTCTGAGACTGGTGGGAAGGAAGCAGGGCATATGGGGGCTGAAGCAAAAAGGGACAACACAGTGGGAAAGGACAAGCCAATAAACTTTGTTGAGTTTAGCTAAAATATATCTTCTGACAACTTTAAACTGTAGCAGTTAGATTTAAAAGTTTTATAAATATTCTGAAAGAGAATTAAAAAATGAATATTATTTGGTGTTACCTTAAACTGTGGATTATAACATAGGCCCCCACAAACATTTTCATGGATATCACATTCCAGGGGTAGACATGTTCCTGCAGTTTGGTGGATCAGTAGCTGCTGTGCCTGAGTGCACTGTTGCAGAGCTTTGCGCAACAGATCATATCCTAAGATAATGCCATTTGGTTGTCCAGGAGATGCCCAGTTAATGTGAAGTGACCTACAGCAAGAACAACAAAAAAATTAATGTGTAAAACTTTTTAGAGTATGAGCTATGGCATTCTGCAACAGCTGGAGATTCTTGGGTGGTCTTCAAGGGCAAACACATGCACAGTGAATTACAATATCCTAGCCTTGTCATTATTGTGACATGGATTCATGTTGCCAGATCAATCAGGTCAAAGAATGGAGCCATCTTTCAAGCACACTGAAGATTGTAGGTTGTTTTTTTGCAGCTTAGTTGACTTGCTTCTCCAGCATTCCCTAGAATCTTAACTGAATCAGTGTGGGGCAGATAACCTCATCAAAAGTGGGAAGCACAATGCCCTCTAAGACCTCCACCTTCCAAACCAACAAGATTCAGTTTCACCTAGTTGACCTTTAACTATTTAAACAGAACAGTTTGGCATTGACTTAGGACTTCTTCAGCAGTTTTAACAAAAAAAGTAGAGAGATGAGTGTCATGGATGCCATCAACAGGTTAATGACACCAAGTTCCCAAACCATGAATTATTTCTACTAAAGACTTTACTTTAGCACTATTCACATTACAATGAATTCACGTACATCCTGCATGAACATGGGTACACCTGTTTGTAAGACATAGTTACATGTGTTTACAAATAACTCTGGAATTAAGAGAAGATTTAATAGCAGAAAGATGCACCAGCCATTGGTTTTTCTATATGTCTGAATGTCTTTGAAGATAGCTCCTTCAAAATGAAAAAAATATAGAAAATAAAGAAAAACTACATATTGCCTGAATCGGCAGGACCAGTAGACTACAACTATGTACTTTGGGGGCTGAAAAGACACCTAGGATCAGAGCCTGCAGAGCAAATGTCTTGGGGCAACCTTCAGCAAATGGCAAGAGGGAAAGTCACTTCAGCTGCACACAAAATGTCCGATGCAAGCAGAGGGTGAAACTGACCAGAGAGCAAAATGGTCAGGCAGGAAACATAAGATGCCACCTGAGCTCTGCATTCCACAGTCAGGCAGGAGATGTCTGGGAGGTGCGCTTTGAAGCATTCCCCTACCAAACACCCTGAGCTAAAATAAGGCATCCTGAGGATGCATTGGGAAGAAAGTTGTGTGGAGTGCCTTCCCAGGACACTTTTTTTTTGGCATCCCCAGGATGCCTGATTTAGGCTGTGTGGAACGGACTGTTTGTTTTTGTCTGCCTCCTTTAAAAAATCCTTAAAAATAACACTTGGGACCAGAACCTGAAAGGAAAGCCAGGCCAGCCAGGCCCAGCCCAGGCTAGAAGTGTGGGGGGCAATTTTTTCTCCCCCACCACATGCCTGAACGGCAGCCGCCTAGGGCATTTGTCCCCAGGCCATCCCGTGGAAGCTCCACCTCTGGAACCACATGTGACGATGAAGGACAATTGAGGATGCAAGTGTCCTGGAAGCAGAATCAGCTCCATGACCTGCAACATTAATCTGCTTCATTGAAGCTTAAGCGCCTCAGTCTGCAGAATCATGGCACAAGATTTTTTGTCTTCTGACAGAAGTTCCAAAAAAGATGTCAACTTCTGCTACAAAAATACTTGATATGTTGGCATGATTGCTGGGCAACATTTTGTCCTCTTCCTCTCCAGATTCCACTTGTGGTAGTGGATGACATTCTGTAGGTGGAGTCAAGATTGTTTCAGAAGGTGGGATCTCACAATGATGATAAGGTCAAAGAAACCTTGGATCCAGTTGATAGCTAAGCATTAACATACTCTGCAAAGTGCTCCTTGGGCTGCAGCCCTGTGCCCTCCTTCCTGCCTTTGAGCTCAGGTTCAACTCTTTCCTTCCTTTCAGTTGATCTCCAGGCTCCATCTGTCCCAGTGGGTGAGGTGGCCCTCCCAGAGGCTGCTTTGTACAGGGTCTCTGCACCAATGAGCCGGGCCCTACTGCTGCCTTGGGTTGTGAATAGGTTGGCTCTCTTCTGCTGCCTTGGGTGAATGGCCTCTTCCTCACTTTGGAGGGAGAATCTGGCATCCATGCTGCTGCTGTGTAGTCATCTCACTTCTCTGGCTTCACAGTGTGTCTTTCCCAGCCATACTCTAGCTATGCCTCCACTGCGTCACCTGACAAGTGCAGGAACATCATGCTGGGGAATCCAGGGAGGCAGAGAGGGCTGACCCTGGATATAATTGTTCCAGTTCTGAAAGTAAGCTGGTGTCATGTAATATGGATATTGTTGCCACAGGAAGAAAAAAAATGACTGGCCAAGGCACTGATATGCTGAGATCTGAGCATCTTGACTTCACTGAGCATCTTGACTTCAGATTCATGGACATAATTGGATCCAATGTAATTTCACCTTCCAATACTGATCAAAAAAGAGAAGCTGAATGTAGTCAATGCATTCTTGGAAGATAACAAAGAGAATCCTAAGGTTCACACATTGGCTCCAGGGGGCAGAATAGAATGGTCATGATGAGCTCTGGAGTCTTGTCCTTATGACTAGACTTGGATTTCACCTTCTTGGAAGGTGATTTCAGTGTCCTTCTTGGAACTAATGCAGATGATGAAACAAATCAATGCAGAGATAGTTTGGAATGGGCCATAGACAGTACCGATACAACTGAATGTGCCATTGAAGATCACTCTGAGGGTGTGGCTGCTTCAGTTGGTTTATCTTACTAAGACAACATGTCTTAGTAAGTTATAGGAGGCAGAGGTCATGCTCAAAGGAATATGGCATTTTAATGCCTCACTGGATGCATTTTTAAAATAAGGCATTTTGAGCCATTTATCAGTTCCAATGAATGAAATAGCCCCAAGTTATAAAGTAGGATGACCATGCAGCCCTTTCAGTCTTAATAAATTTGATCATGAGGTAATTTTTCCTCAGCAATCAAATTCAAGATGAAGAATACCACATTCTGGACTCAATAGTCTTATTTTCTCCCCTTATTTACTCAGAGGAGTAAAAACAAAGCCAGGGGAAGAATTACCTTAGAGGTAAAAGCTCAAAGAAAGGAATCTTCGTCATCAGCAGCAAGGAAGGAAATGAGAGAGATGGGGTCCCCTCCCCTCAGAACATGTCACTGAGTGGGAAAATATGTTACCATGGTGGAGGGGCACCAGCTACATGAGTTTAAAGCTTAGAAATGAATCTTTTCATGGCAGGCCAGCTTGAGGGTAGTCCCAAAGTGTGACTGCACAAAAGACTGAAGATGAAATGGTTATAAATTCAATTCCTGCAAGACAGTTCATATTTTAATAATTTTCACAGACACCTTCATTTCCATCATTTATCAATTATATTTAGATTATATCTTTTCATATAGCTAATAAGTAAGGCTACATATTGCCTGCTCTACTGAGTCTAAAGTAATCAGAACAGCATAGACACAAGCTTACAGAAGTTAAAATTTGTGAAAACATACCAAATGTAACAGGAAAATCAAATACATGTATAAATCTCTCCCAGTGCAACAGTTGGACTTTTAAAAGTGCTTAACTGGGGATCCATCATGTCCTAGGTGTTTTTCCCACCATTTGTTTTAGAAAGCACAACAGCTCATTTCCATGGACATTACCAGAATACTTGGTAACACTGGCTCATTCCGCACATGCAAAATAATGCACTTTCAAGCTGCTTTCACAACTGTTTTTGCCATTCCGCACAGCATCAAAGAGCCCTGAAAGCAGCTTGAAAGTGCATTATTCTGCGTGTGCGGAATGAGCCACTGCAAATTAACATTCATTTAAAGTTAGACAGTTATGTTCAGACAGCAGCAACTGAGATAAACTTTGACATTCTTGTGGAATAAAAGCCCCCACAGTGAACTATTATTTCAGTACTTTGAAGTATAAACAGAGGAACACATAACAATAACAATATGTTGAGGAAGAATTAATATGTCACCTGTGAAGGAATAACTTCACAGGTTACTTGTAGAGTCACCATTATTATTCTGAAGTCTTCATCTGACTTGCTGAATTAATGCCTCCGTCTGTGGATTCCTGTTTTATATTCGCTGCATACTCAACTCCAGGGGAAAAAATCCTTATATATAAATGATATTAGTGACAAACATATAAAAAGAGACACACATCCAGCAAAGAAAGGCCTTAAATCTCAGAATAGTTTGAAGATTTGATATATAGTTCAGTGTGCATTATATTGGAGCTAAATGGATGACTGAAAAACAAAATTATTGCTCTTACAGCATTATTGATATAATGTGTTCCCCGCTGTGCGTAAAGCTTTTTTATTATATGGAATTCCTGAATAATCCTCAAACCACTCTCTCAAAGTAGTCCTATTGAAAGCAAGAAGTGATTATTAGCAAGCAAATGGAAGATGGCAGTCATATCTGTATACTGTATCAAGTGGGCACAAGCTATGGAGTTGGATTTATGAACTCCCACAAAGTTTGTAAACTGAATATAACAGCAACCATGCTGTTTCAGACCAATGCTTTATCTTGTTTATTATGATTGTCATTTGTAGTCTGTTTATCATGTCAACCAACCAGATACCTAGAAAGCACAGAAGCAGGTACAGGGACCAGGACTATCATTTCATGGTTTGCTACTTCTGAACATGGAGTAATTGTAGCTAATATCAAGTGATAGACTTAGCTTCCATAAATGCATTTAATCATCTTTAAAGACATCTATATTGGTGCCTATTACTATGTCCACTGACAGTGAATCCCACAATTCAATTACCCATTGAGTCTGTCCTGAGACTAATGCCCACCAACTTCACTGGGTACCTCCAAGTTCTAAAATGATGGAAAACAGAGAAAAAGTTCTCTCTATTCACTTTCTCCACATCATGCCCAATGTTATAGTCCTCTATCTTTTTTTCTTTTCTTCAAGTTGAAAAATCCCCAACATGTTGGCTGCTCCTTGTAAGAAATGTGTTCTCATATCTTAATAATCTTGGTTGCTCACTTCTGTATTTTTTACAGCTCTTTAAAAAAAATTTTGAGATGTGTTCAGCATTCCAAAACAGTTTGCACCATCAGCTATCTAACTCTGAACCTGGCCCCCATGTAAGTCAAAGTACAAAAAGAAGATATTTTCTTCAGACTTAGGGGATTCCTCAGGTTTGCAAAAAAGTACAAAAAATTTGGTTCAAAAGGTTTTGGGGGAAAACACCACTAGGTTGTGAGATCTCAGCCACAATTTTCAACCACCCACCTGATTCCATCTGCAATCCTGTGAGAAATGTGGAAGAGGGAGAAAGTGAAGGAACTGCAAGTGTGTGAGCCAGGCAGGCAGGCAGGCAGGCAGGCAGGCAGGCAGGCAGGCAGGCAGGCAGGCAGGCAGGCAGGCAGGCAGGCAGGCAGGCAGGCGATATGGAGCCGGCACTGCCTGCACCACCTAGTGATCAAGGCACACCAGAAGTAGAAGCAGCAGTTGCTGTCAGTGGCGAAGCCACCAGGGGAAGGGGGGTGCGTGACGCACTGGGCGCACCATTTCTAGTCACGTGGGGGGTGGAAAAGTCCCGGGCACACTCTGGTCTAGCTACGCCTCTGGTTGCTGTCCATATCTACTGAATGAGCCTGGTGAGCAGAAGTGGCAATGCTGCAAGTGGGCAGGCAGATGAGGGTAAGGGGAGGGTCTCAGTTCCAACCACCAGCTATTGCTGCTATTGCTGAAGCTGCATAAACTGGACAGGCTGAAGTTGCCACATACTGTAGACAAGCAGGTTGGCCAGCAAGTGGAGGGTGGAGCAAGTCAGCAAACAGTGGGTGTTTGGAATTTCTCCCATGACACTTGCAGGTCCTTTGCTTGTAGATCTATAAAATGAAGTAACATATTGACCAATTTATTTATCTAAATTAAGATGCCCCAAACACCTTAGCTTGTAGGGATAAATTTAGAGTGTGGTGAGATAATATAACTATACCTACTGACCTCACTAATGGGAATGACTGTCCTGGCTCTAGCCTCCAATTGTTTTGTGTTTTGTGTGATTATGACCCATCTCAGAAGCTTAGAAGGATTCGCCCTGGTTAGTATTTGGATGCAAGGCCTTCAAGGAAATCGGGCCCCTACACAAACGTACACAATGGCAAGCCACCTCTGAACATCATCTCTTGCCTTGAAAACCACATGAGTTTGCCATAAGTGGTCTTCAACTTGATAGCACTTTCTACCAAATCAGATTCCTACGCATGCATATCACACAATACTCCCCTTGGGAGTATTCCTTCCCTATTGTGCTTTATATTTCTATTTTTCTAATTCTTGTATGGCCTCTGATATCATGGACTTTGAAGTCCATTCTTAAAAATAACCCTGTAAACAGTGGTGGGATTCAGCAGGTTCACACCACTTCGGCAGAACCGGTTGTTAAAATGGTGCTTGTAAACAACCAGTTGTTAAATTATTTGAATCCCATCACTGCCTGTAAAGCAAAACAAACAGCCCAGAGCTTTTTGAATTTTTAGTGCACATGACAGGGTACATATCAATAAAGTACTGGCTTCCATTGCAGTTTATTCAGATTTGATTATTAATGTGCATGGTTTTTATTCAAAAATCTGGTTCATACAAGAATGTTTGATTTACAATGTTCACTGAGGCCAGCCAGCTACCATTCCCATTGCTTCACCACTCCTGCTCAGGAGACCTCTGCCTCAGCCCTCTTTTAAAATTGCATGGCAAGTCATACATGTCCTATCAGCTTGGGTGGACTATATTGGCCTCATACTCCACTGAGGTTACTCCCCTCCCCAAACCCCACCCTCTCCATGCTGTATCCCACAAAGCTCCAGGAATTTCCCATTCTGCAGCAGGCAGCCTTACCCTTCAGTCTTAATTTTTAATTGCCTGCTGTCAGAAACTTCACCACCAGGTCATCCTGGCCAGGACTGTCAAGAACAGCAAGCTGCCATGGCTGCAATAGATGTTTTACACTCCAAATTGAAGGGAAAGACCCTGATTTTATGAAATGCCAGAGATCCCCATGAAGCACATATAATTTTCTATGCATACTGTGGAAGGAGGCAGAGATATGCCAAGGTAAAAGCCAGGAGATAGGTGGAAGAAAAGGGAGTGGCAAAACTACTTACTTCTCATTCTAAGGATAGACAAGGGCGGCCTTTAGAGAAGGAGGCATAAGCGCAGATACTGAACTTCACTGTGTCCCCCAAACTTATCATCAGAGACAACCACCTCAGTTGTCCTCACTCTGGAGCTAGTCCTGGGCTTTCCCACTTGTCTAAGGGAGGGCCTGTAATGCTGCAAGTTCTCCTACTACGCCATTCCCGATGGCTCCATTTTAGGAGATACAGTGAACTGTAGCAGGAAGGAAAAAGTGGGAAAGCTTTGTTTAATAGAGTGTGTTTGTGGTTCTTTGGATCCTCAAATCTCATGTGTACAACAGCTTGGGGAAAGCAATTGGACATGTATGGAAGCAACAGATCCAAAGAAACATGATGGAAAACCTGGGGAAAGGCAGATATGGCACATGCTCCCCTTTAGTACTATGTTGCAAAAGAAGGTGGGTTATGATCCCATATATGTTCAATTTTGGATGGTTAGCAACATCTTATACCTGGCCACTGCAACTTGATCCAACAAGCTGAATACAGACCACTAATTATGAACAAGGGCACATCAATTAGCATCGGTGGTTCTTTGTTATCTATTTGAGGTCACAGCAACATAAGAGTTTATTTGCATCATACTGCATCACTGACCATAATTCACACTAAGTGTGTGTGATTACTATAAAGACATGGCCTGATAATATTCTCCAGAATGTCACTGGTCCAACTGTCCTCCTCGTGCCATTTACAGAAAGAAAGGATCGTAAGAGAACAACTATCATCGTTCCAATAAAAAGAAATAAGTTGCAGAATGTGTCTTGTATCGCTAGCTTCCCATGTGGCTTTCTTCTAGAAATCATACCTTGTCCCTACAGGCAGCTATGTATTAAAATGTCTTCTTGTTTATACAATCTGTTATTTTCTCCTTGAACATATTCCTTGATGGAGGATAAATAAGAAAAATTCATATGCAGGTCAGCACCTGCTAAAGCTGTCGGCTGTAGTGTTTGTCATATTTCAATCAAAGTTGAAGTCAGCCAGCCATTTTTATACTGCATAGTCACTACATACTCGAGGACCAGAATTAATGAATTAGCTATTGATTAAATTCCACTTTAGCAAATCCACCGTGGCAAATAAATGAACTACCCGGGGCACGTGTAGGCCACAGCCAGACATGTCCGGGCAATCGATCAGTAGTTAGTATTCTTTTGGGATATAAGAACAGCTGATGTTAATATGACATGTAAGGAAAGGCAATGGAGAAAGTCTGTTTCTGGCTGAGCAGATCATAAAAGCTGGGAGATATTTCTGATCTTCTTGCACTCATGTGTTATGACATTTTTTTGTTTGTATATAATAACAGAGACATGCACAACTGTTTGCTATACTACAGACAAAGGCATCCGTCAGTGAAAGCCAGGGGGAAAGATGCATTCCAGAATTGAGATCTTATGATCAAATAAGCTTTGACTGGATCACTATGTGGGACAGAAAAACAACAAGATTAATTTCACCTAGCAATTACATTTTCCTCAGACAAATATAGAGAAAAAATGGATAAAGATCACACAAAAATTCCTTTGAAAGACAAGGGAGTAAATTCATTCCACTGGCATTTTTCTAAAGACTGAGATGTTAGATGTTTTCATTATTTGGAAGAAATGTTTCTATTCCTCACTAGAAAAAAACTAAGCAGTAACCTCTGCCAAAAAAAATTACATCAACAACAACAAGCATGCAGGAGGCTAACTGTTTTATTGTTGCTGTAATTTTGATAAATACCTTGGCATGTATGACCATTAGTTATAGCCTCTCTTTTGGAAATGTTGGCACTCCTGGATCTTTTTTTTTGTTTTGTTTTAAGGAAAAGAATGACTGCATTTGTCACTGTTCAGTTGTTTTCCCAGTCTGGCACTCATTTGCTTTTGAAAACGTTGCCCATAATAAGGTAAAGATGAAGAAGGAAATACAAAATTTAATGCATACAATATATTCATACATAATAGGAATGATGCAATACAGGCATGTTTGGTTTCTGATGCAGATATTATAGTTCTGCTTGTATAGAAAATATCCTACACCCTTCTTATGTTCAGTTCTATCTCTTTTAATATCCATCAGAGAAAAAAAAAGGCAGCTGAATGATACTTCCCTCAACTCATCATTACAGAAAGCCTGAAGAAATTCCCAGGGTCTAGAGGTGAAATAATTGTTGCAGGGCAGGGGGCGGGGTGGGGAGAGAGAGAGATAAATAAGGCTGTACTTAATATTTTTGGGAAATTGGTTTTTGCATGATATTCCCTGAAAGAACCTTAACAGCTGAACTCTTCTGACCTTCACAACAGTTGCTTCAGCTCTATTCCTCCCCAACAGGCGCCTTCTTTTTCATAACGTGATCTTGGCTAATCAGGGCTCACTCCCAGGCTTTCTCTGAGAGCCAGGAACTCACATGCTATACATGTTGAATCTGGCTCTGTGCCAAACTACACAAAATTCAAAGTGAGGGCAATGCTGCCACTATTGTACTGCCCTCATTCTGAATATTTGTGTGGTGAGAATCTGAAACAGCATAGGAATATTAAGGAGGGTGCAACTGTTGCAGTGGCCATTATTCAAACAGCTCCCAGCCATCATCATCAAGAACAGCCCCACCATCTTCTTACAGCTGTAGCTCGATTCTTTCTTCTTCATCACTAAATGACTGTCTCACCCCATATGTCCCAAGTAGGCCTCTGCGGTTGGCAGAGGCCAATTTACTGGTGGTCCCTGGCCACTCCATGATGCGACTGGTCTCTACCCGGGCCAGGGCTTTTACGGCCCTGGCCCCTGCCTGATGGAACACCCATCCATCAGATGTGCAGGCCCTGCGGGACCTTGGAGAATTCTGCGGGACCTTGGAGAATTCTGCCTGTAAAATGGTTTTGTTCCACCGGGCTTTTGGTGAGGCCGGCTGCAGACCCCCCCCTCCAGGATGCCCCTATGTTGCGTGCCATTTCATCATCGGCACACCCAATATAATATCTAATCGACACTGCTACCCCCACCCGGCCTTGGGATCGGGCGCCATACATTTTTATAATCTTATTGTTATGTATATTGTATTGATGCTGCTAGTTTTATGAATTTTGTAACTTGTTTTAACTTGCTCTAATTTATTTTATTTGGTGTATTGTTGTTTTGGCCATTGTATGTTTGGCCCAGTGTACACCGCCCAGAGCCCTTCGGGGTGGGCGGTTTATAAATTTGATATATAAATAAATAAATAAGTAAGTAAGTAACTGCATCATTGTGCAAACATTCATTGTCTGATGGCTTTAAGCATAAAATCATTTCTACTATAACCACTGGGTCTTTAGATGCAAGAAAAAACCCAAATATACTTTAATACCTTGCACTGAGGACATGAATCTGTGGTGCTGATAAATCTTTTGGTTCATCCTCCACAGTCGTAATTTGGGTTCCATTACTTCTGATGCAGGCATATACTGTACAGACTTCAACCTAGAATAATTATCAGAAAAAAATGGTACCTTAAATGATTCTGCAGGGTATTTTCTATTGTTTTGAAGAAAACCAGGCTACTAGGTTTTTTTTAAAAAAAGATATGGTCTATTTTATTATGATTTTTATAATGGATTTTATTGTTTTGCTTTGAGATTTTATGTTTTATTCGCTTTTTCTTTTTTATTTACTTCAAAAAAATAATACAAAATACAAAGAAAAAAGCTTAAGAAGAATATATATAAAGTAAAGGCAAAAATATAATAACAGTGGTAGTGGATCTAGACATACGTTTCTATAAATGGTTTCCAAATATCTAAAAATAAGTTCATGCCCAATTGCTGTCTGTATCCCACGAGTTCAAATGTTAATAGCATTCTAAATACACTGATTTACCACAGGTGGGCTTAGTGTACTTTATTAGTTGCTTTGTGTACTTTAGTAGAACAGTGGGGCAGAAATATTACTTTAAAAATTAATTATTCCAAAGTTAACCAGGTATGGAAAAAAGAAACATAATTCTAATGAAGTAACAAAACATTGAGACAAGTACTGAGGAACACCTAAAATTGTAATTCTGTGTCTTAAACTTATTGGAAATGATCCAAAATTAAGCTTAACTCCTTCACTATGTATATAAAAGCATCTCATTCTTGTCATTAAATGGGAAATAGCTTTCATAGAGACTCCTTTCTACAAGTATTCCTTGTCCACATTATTTGTACATTGGAAATGTACCTTCAAGGTGCATTTTGAGCTCACTTTTTGGAGCTGCTACTGTGAAACATTCCAAAATGTCATATAACCTTTTTTGGAATCTACCTTTTGTGAACAATTTTGTTTTCACAATGAATATTCATGTTTGATGAATCGTGAATATGAACTGCAAAACACAATTCCCTCCATTCTCATGGTGAAAAAATTAGATCCAAAAGAAGAAATTGTTTATTTTAGCAACAAAGAAAATACACAGGAAAGTATAAATATATGAAAGTCTTTGCATTATAGTAAACAGCATCACAGACAACAAATGTACATAAAGTTATAAGGAATTGATGAATTCCTGAATTTTTTTAAAAGTAAAAAATTTCAATTAAATCCTTAGATTTATTCCTTCTGAATGTCATAAGCATTGGTACTTATATCAAAATAGGAGAAGCTGAAGAGCGAACCAATTAAGATTGCAAGATGCATCACATGCCTATAGTAAATTAATGTGGAGGCCCCCAACATCTGGTAGTGCTTTGAATTTGCATTGCTGTTGAGGAACAAGACAAATGTGTGTCCAAGTAGAAACTGGAAAGTCATATGTGTATTCATGGGGTGGGTGGGGGGAACTTGCTGCTGCAGAGGGGTTGGAACACAGAAATCTGTTATAGTGTGCCACAGGGTGACATTTATTTATGGCACACCGTAACTGGATGCAAATTTTAGGACAAAGTATACATGATTACTGTTAATACCTTCCCATACATAATTCAACCAAGTTGACAAACTCGGGAAGTTGCAATAATAGCCAGAAACTTAAACATGAGTAAAAAATGTGAAAAGTGTTTTTAGCTTTTTCTACAGCATATATTCACAATGCTTGGAAACAATATATGGATTTCGGGGATGCCTAAGAAGGGGGCACACAAATGAAAGGTTTTAAATATTAATAGTATTTTTAAAAGACTAGGGTTTCATGGGTGAGATCAGCCTGTTCCACATAGAGAAAGGAGGAGGGGAAAGATGATAAAAGGCAAACGAATGCAATATCATTATTTCTCCGGGTTGATACATTATGCATGCCTGATGTTTCTAAAACAATTGCAATTTGGTTTTAATGAGTAGGAGTGTGATCTTTGCCTCTTTGTAATGTATATTGTAAGTTCTCTATACTGAATCAGTGGATATTGAGTTTTGATGTCCTTAAAAGAGAGGAAAAAATAAGACTATATCACAGCCATAAAAATAAATGTGTACAAAACTAAACATAGCTTGAGGGCCCATTACACATGTGCACAATAGTTTATAAACATAAATATGTAAAGTATGTATCTATATACATAGATCTGTAAAACGTCTCATCAAAAATATTTTTTCCAATGCACACATGCAAACACACTTATATGAGTATGCATGCATAATTCTTCCTTGAGTACAAATTAACGCGTGACTGACAAACCCATACACCTCTTTTTACCTTCACACCCACAGTTGCATATATACTACAGAGATGCATATTTATAGCCATACATCCACACATATACTCATGCACTATTGTAACACTGCAAGCTATATATAGTGTTTAAAATGATGTTCTAACCTGTATATCATAAATAGTGAATGGGGACAAATCTCCTAAAAGAAAAGACCCAGGCTCATTCATTCCAGTCTTGTATGGCTTATTATTTACATAGACAGAATACTCTGTGACAACACCATTTGGGTTTGAAGGCGATGTCCAGATGACACGTACAGCTGTACTGTTGATGATGACAACCTCTGGAGGGAGCATGCCCTCCGGCACTAGAAAGGAAGGAAGAAACTGAATAAACTCCAGCTGTCTCTGTAAAAGCCCTTGTTTAACCAAATGCAGATTATAATTTGAGTTTAGCAAAGAGTCTGCTCTTTATCTGTGTGCCTATGATGAAGTTATCACTGTCTGTATTCCCTTCCAAATTGGCTTATTATAATCTCAGTTAGAAACGGTGGGAGATGGTGGTAAAATACTTTCTACCACTAGAATTGGATTCATTTTCCACAGAATGTGACCAGTGGGATACAGTGATCAATTATTCACTCATCTATGTAGTCCACCCACTTTTATTTGGTATAGTCTTATCCTTCACAAAAAAATGGCAATTTGTTTCTAGAGCAACAACTAAAATGCACTGGGAAGTGAAATGTGACATATCTGTAGCTTTTACCAGTCTTCTAACTAGAGCAATGAGAAGCAATATGCAATACTGTTATTATGTAAATGGTTTTGAATGCTGATTACTGTAGATAATGATGAAGCCTTACAGCGTGTTTTTTTTCAGAATCTTCCTTGGTGTTAAATTACACAATTTATTTAAGCATGTCAGAAATAGCAATGCAAAGGACCTATTTTTATCTGGTAGGTCCATCTTAACCAGTTGAAAAATGGCACATGCAATGAGTTCTATTTTATAAACAAAAGAGTCTGGCCTTTGGCATTGCAAAGGAAATGCAATCCCCACTTAAAGTGCTTTACTAATGACCTGGAACACTTGCTTCTGAGGTAATGATATTATAATGTTTATGATGAGACTTTATAAAGCCAAAAAGATTAGAAAGGCCATTCCAAACACATTTCAGATTCACAAGTCGCTTTCTTCCCTCCCACCCACCCGCTTGTTAACTGACTTGGAAATGACTTATAAGGAAATTCTCTCAGAGGCTGGATGTTCACCTTCCACAGTGAATCAGGAATGGCCCTATTGTTGACTGTTCTGTCAAAAGTATGTAGTTTCACAAAGCAAATCATTTTAAAAACCATTAATTGTTTTTAAGTCTCTCCATTGATTGACATACACTCAGCTTCAAACTGAAGTTACATGGATAGTAGTAAACAGGTCAGGATGAGAACAAAGTGGGTTAATATCCGCTATTAGAGCTGTGTGCGGCTATCTCCACTGGGTCGTTTATTGATCAGCCACTTGATGACAACCAGCACTTAAGCATTTTAGCCCTTTTCCCTTTTTATACCGGAAATTTCATAATGGAAGGATGACTGATTTCAACCCTAACAAAAATCAATTTCATTCTCAGATTTTAAGCTAGGCTGCATTCACTACTAAACCTACCTCCATCTAATGTAGTCACACACACCACCTCACTCATGATACTGTGAACTCCATTGAAAACGTGAAGCAAAATCTGGTACTCAGTATTAGGAGTCAATTCGCAAATGACAGTATGGTTTTCACTGGGAGGAATCTTCCTGGAGTTTTCATGGGCAGTGGTATTCCAAAAGAGGACATAATACTCAATGCTTCCCTGTAAATCTTGCAGGGCTGTATAATAAATAAATGAAAATGGGAAAAAATACTGAAAGTGAACATGTAAAAGTAAAAAAAAAATACTGATGCAATTTCTGGAATTAAATAACCTGAACAACCATGGACCACAGACAGAATGTAATGCACACATATATGATCCTATGGTACCCAACTGATGGTTAAACCAAATATGTTTGGAAAAAGGGGCACAAACCATGCTGGACATAGGAACTGTCCATGCTGGGAACTGTCCCAAATGCTGGCAGAAGAGATTAAGCACTGTATGTTTACACCACTCACCTTAACACACAAACTGAGCAGGGAATGCACATATAGTGGCCTACTTACATTTAAGGCCATTTCTGCATGGCAGCAGAAATGGCTACCCACTGGCATAATTAATGCCAGTGGAGCTTCAGGACTGCTCGCACGGTAATGTGTGGGCGGCCCCAAAGCTGCTGCGAACTGCGGAGCCGCCCATGGTTCGTCCCATTCACCTACCTCTCCTCCCTGCGAAGCTCTGGATGGCTGGAGAGACATGACCATACTGCCCTCTGACCTCCGGAGGGGCCAAAAGCGGCACCCTCACATCGGCGAGCTTCGCACTGCACTGGCGGGAAGACGCTACTTTTAAAAAACTCACTCAGGGAGCGAGTTTCAAAAGCAGCATTTCCCTGCCGTTTTGGGGGGTTTGGCACGGTGCTGCATGTGAACAGCATCCCGGGGATGGTGCTTTTACCATCCCTAGAGCACTGTTTTTGGGCTGTGCAGAAATAGCCTAAGAGTGTGCTGCTCTACTTGATCACAGAAAGAACCAAGCACAGTGAATGCAATGGGTTGGATTTGTGCAAGGATTACAGCTCTTTCCTGCTTTCTCCCCCTGCAGCCATTTCTAACCCTGGAAATGTTTGTTCCTGTAGTTGCAGGACTTGCCTGGATTTATACCTATGTGTGTTGGTCAGCTTTAGTAAGAAAAAACTGCTCCCCTCTGCCACGTTTGTCAGCAGACCTCCAATGATGAAACAGGCAGGAAGAGCGATACTGCCCTCCTCTCCCTTCAGCCTTCTGATCCATATGACTGTTATTCCTTGAGGGTCCTGTGACCCTGGGGAAAGAACTTTCCTGGAGTTGAAATGATTATTGGGGAGGAGGGTGCATTCTGCTGATAGATTTTGTCAGTGCATTCTGCTGATAGATTTTTGGATCCAGTCCAGGCTTTTATCGATTCTGTTATATATATGAAATCGTGCAACAAAAGGTGTATGTGGGAAATACACAGTGTTAACAAAGAATTATGTCTGTTTGTCCAGACATATCACACAACGCAACTGTGCAACAGATGAGTGAACTCTTTCTCTCCTCCATGGTGCGGCGGGACAGCATTACACACAGCTGCGGAGGGAGACATGGGCATGAGCTGGTAGCAGCCTTATCTAGTTAGCCAATGGAAGGCATATAGCCACTGGGTTTTAAAGGGGATATGCCTGCCTCCTTGGCACTGTTGAAGAGTCTCTGCATTCACCTTTCTTGCAGTGCAAAATTAGCTGGTCACTGAAGAGCGGAATAGGATTTTTTTCTTTCTAGAGTCAAATTGGTCAAGGCCTGGAAGGTTTATTCACCTACTGTGCTCTAGAGGAGGCTGAGACATTAGGGCAAAACAATAAAATACGATTCAAATAGGTCACGCCTGTTTGGGGCAGAATAGATTAAGACAGTGGTGGATGATCTTGGTGAGCTCTGTGAGGAATTACTTAGATGATGAAAGAGGCTTCATCAAACCAGTGTGCCTACTGGGTCTGGCCTTGGGGCCTGACCAACTCAACTATTTAGAGTTTAGGGCATCCAAGAGACAGGGAATGACTTGGACAGCCCTGTCAGCACAGTTCATTTGTGCATGTGACAAGCCAGGAAACCAAGTTTAAGAACTTCTCCCAGGCTTAGAGCAAGGGAATTATACAGAAAAATGCAGTTTCAATTGCCTAGAACCAAGATGATACCTGCACTAGGGCTACGAGTCAAAAATTTTCTTGTTGTACAAACTTTAAATTGTAATTAAATGCTGGCCATTTATTAACCCAGAATGTCAATGTTTCAGATTCTTAGTTTTTGGAATGTGCACAATGGTGTTCTCTGCCACATGGTACTGAAACTCATAGAACTGCTTAGGTAGTAATAGAGGTATGCACTAAACCCAAAAACTGCCTAGGAATAATGGTCAACCATTTTGAAAGCAGGAAGCAGCAACATCATGCCCTGAAATATTTTATATGTTATATCTAAGGGTATGCAACACCCAGAAGAGAAGCGCCTATTCAATCCAATTGCTTTCATTGAGGATGTGCTGAAACCTCCCATTGAAAACAACAGAAATTAGCAATGCTTATATTTGCTGGACGGTGCTTTAAATGGGTTAATGGTGAAAATTTAAAGGACTGAAAACAAGGATAATGTTGCTATCAAGATAATAGTGCAAGTTTTTTTTCAGACAAAATGTTTATCAGTTCAGATAAAAACAGAAATTCACATCACAAATGAAAACCACAATCTTCAAGTTACTTAATCAACTTGAAAGGTTCTATGAACACAATGTAGTTGGTCTACTCCAGGGGTCTCCAACAAGTAGCTTGTGCATCACCTAAAAGACTCAGGAAAAGACTGCAAAAAAATGTTCTAGGCTTTTCTTTTTTAAGCTTTTCTATTATAGGATTTTTCTCAGTACTGCTTAACTAACAACATCATTTCTGGTGTTCTTGCGAGTCCATGTTCTGTTTCTACAACATGTCAAAAATTGGTAATGTGTGTGTGGGCTGGGGTGGGGGTGGGATATTGTTAATTACAGAAATAAGTCTCATTAAGGAATACATCAATGACCCAAGCTTACTCCGAAGTGCATTTTTGATGGCCACCCTTTAACGAGCTTACATTGTTTCTATTCTGCTCTCATTTATTTCTGTGGGCAGTTGTAGCAGGGACTGTATTTTGCAATCTTTCTATTTTCACCGCAACAAAAAACAAAGAGAAATTGCTTGTGATCAACTTATCAGAAAATAGTTTTTTTATGGACAACTGAAAGCCATAAAAATATCTAGAGGCATGTAGATTGTTTGGTTTGCCTAGTGTAATGCATTTCAGTCATGAAATAAAAAAAGAAAGGGTTTGCTCTAATGACCCTCACTTGATGTTTAACCTTTGCATTCATAAACAGATATCTAGGAAATTTCTGCAGTAAGAATGAAAATGAAGCCAGATTGCATTACCTCTATCTAGAAGGTCAGAGGTTCAGATTACTAAAGTAATGAAACTTCAGCAGCCTGCTTTAGATCTATTAGGTTTGTCAGTTTTTATAAGCATGCTTACTTCAAGCATACAATTATAAAATAAGGTGCCTACATTTGCTGAGAGTCACCAGCAAGCACTTACGGACAGATTTGCATGTACATATTGAAGAATTATCTCACTGCTTTGATGGGCAGGTAATCTGAATTAAATGGATATGTTCCTTTTAAGATGACACAGTACAAATGTGTATATTCGTATGTCCATAAAAATCCACACTCCACTGGAAAACACATGGAAGGGTTTGAACAAAAATACTGATTTTGTGAACCATTATGACACCAAACAGCAACTTAAATATGCGCTATGTCTTGCTCCAGTTTTGTTATATCTAAACATCATATCTGAACATTCTCAAATTCTTTGAATAGGAGCTGAACTCTTACATAGTACGTCAAGCTTCTCAGTATGCTGCCCAGACTTGATGTATAAGTGCTGCCGTAGCTGGGCAGGAGTGCGCCCAGGGCACACTCTGTGTTTTCTGCCCCCATCCCCCCGTGCCCCCCCCACTTACCTTTTCCAGCCAGTAGAAAACAGCTTTCTGCCAGCTGAAAACAGGCCAGGCTGGTGGGACAGGGCCAGGCCTGACAAGATGAGGCAAAGTAAGAGGGGGGGGGGGTCGGAACAATTTTCATGCCCTTAGGCACATGCCCGGTGCAACGTGTCCTCCCAGTCCCCTTGTAGCTCCACCACTGCGCCTAATTTGGCTTATCACTTTTATTTTAGGTTTCTTCTATTGTCTAAAAAAGTTTTTTCCCAATGTTATGATTGCTGTCTTTCTCCATCCTTCTCAGAAGGTCCAGCTGAAACATTTGCTACTTTGCATTCTATTATTAATTCACACCTGTATTAATTCACATTTGTAATACTTTCATAATACAACATATTGGTACAGAATAAGACTCAGAGATGGTCCCTTTTTTGCAGACATGAGTGAAGAAACACATTCAGGGCTGAACTGCATCCAACTTTATATTTTAGTGCTATATATCTTTACCTCTGAATCCAGAAATATAATTTTTTCTAAAATGTGAAATGATGGGGAATGCTCTATTTACTAATTTTTGCTTATTTATGCATTTGTTGAAAATCCAAGAAGACTAGCCGAAAACTTTCCTGAATAGGTCACTGGAGAGGCATCATATATATTTTTTCAAATAAAATTTTAAAAAGTCGATGACCCTAAATACATGTTTTAAGAAACACTGTAATTAGAAACATCAAGTAGCAAACAAACTCTTTTAAAACTTTAATGACTAAATTCCAAAAGGGGAAGGGTAAATTACCATCAGGAGGCAGTGCAGGCCTATGCTAGCAGATTTGCTCTCCCTAGGGCACTTACCCCAGCAAAGCGGCAAATCCATCCATGGGCAGCAACTGTTGCAGCCTGCCAAGACATCCAGACATGGCGCAGAAGGCACATCATCACCCCCAAGCTGCGGCTGGCATTCCGGAAGTGTGGCAAGGGATACATGCGATGTTTGCCCAGGGCTTGGACTTGCACCACCTTTTTGGGTGGCTAAGTCCCCTGAACCCAATGGAGGGCTTTTCGGTTGGGGAGAGGTTTTGCTTTGTATTTCCCCTCCCCACATCACCTCCAAAACTGCAGGCAGTGAGGTGGTGTTACAGCAGCCCTAGCCTTGGCTGCTGAGGGGTCTGGATTAGGCTGCCTGATACATCAGCTGAACAACGTAGAAAATTAAAACTGATCATTATGGTCTTGTTCACACATATCACTTGATGACTTCAACATCATATATCTGAATGACCCATCCTAAGCTGAAGGCGACATATCATATCATTTTACATTACTTCTTGCACCTAAATGTTTATGAAGTCAGTTCACATTCAACTGTCAATCATTAAATACACAGAAATCAAGTGAGGTATGTGCATTTGTGCTCTACAGTGACATGAGACTGATGGTTCATATAAGGACACTTACTTGGGACAGTCCATTCCACTTCTATAGCAGTATGGTTAAGAGGTTGGGCTATGACATCACTCCCCTTCTTTGGAAAACCAGCCAATGTTGTAGCAACCACTTGCTCACTAGATCCATATCCAACATCATTGTGTACTAGGAGTTTATATTCATAAGTTGTATAACTAAAACATATAATTGTACATAATTGCCATTGAAACAAAATGTAATTTTTTTGAAAACATCATACACAACAAACCATGCATCATTGCTCCAGTCAAACACATAAAATAAAGTTTAGGTTTTCGAAAAGTTTTTGTATTGTTTCAGATACCAGGAGACAGACTGATAGGCTAGCTTTAAATACCTGGTTAACACTACAGGCACAGTAATGATTAAATAAGATAAAATAAGATAAAATGCTATATTAAACAGTTAATGTTTTTCAAAATAGTGAGGGATTACAGCTCAGTTCAAGATGCAATTACAGCAATGGCAAACTGCCAGCATTTGGAGATGAGGCTGATTCGACAATGTTTTTTTTCCCTCTCATTCTCTGCTGGGAAACCCATGGATCTTCACTTCTACTTCCCATTACAACAGTAGTTTTCCTTATCAGATTCTATACAAATAGAACAGTCAGGCATCTCAGATGCCATGCCTGAATCTCTCTGTGTGTATGTGTGTAAGAAGATGCCTTTATCTAAACTTTTTAAAGTTATAAATGGAAAAGCCTTTATTCTTTTTCTTCTCAACCCTTTTTGTCATCAAAGTTTAGATTTTGTTACATTGACATTGTATCTTTATTCATAGGGTTTCCAAAAGCTCATTCACCAAAGCAGTTATCAGACATGTATAATTTCAATGAGGTTGCTGTGTCATGCGCATGATTATAGAGTGGGAACTTAGGGCTCAGATAAACATTACTTTTTTAATAAGCCAAGTGCAGTTTCTTACTTTTTCTTCAAGCTTAAATGATTACAGAGGACATGATTTGCCTCATTTTGGAGATGCACATCATGAATAGCTGCACAGTCAACTCAAGAATGGGGATCAGAACATCCCAAGGGTTGTATCAGTTTCGAGTAAAGCACAGGGGCAAGGCAGAAGCCACTTCTCCCTGCGCTGCCCCCCACCCCCGCACACTATGATCATGAGTCAAAAGTGTTTCTCTGCAACATTTTACACAGTAGCTTCCCACAGCTGCTGTTTGGCTGCAAGGAAAACAAGCTGGGTCCAGAGAATCAGAAGACATTTTAAAAACTTAACATGCAGATGGGTCTTTAGATTGTAAGCTTCTTAGGTCAGATATCACTGAGTAAGCTTCTTAGGTCAGATACCACTGACCATTGCTCTTCTATAAAACATATAGATGTCACAGTTAATCTCTTCTGTTTTATCATCTCAGGCAGTTAGCTGGCTTCATTCAGAGATGGGGCTAACTCTGTGGCAACTCCCTTTCGAGGAACAGACTGCCTGACACTGTGTGCCAGATTTTGTTCTTTCCCTTCTTCAGGACAACTTGACAGTCTGGTTATTTCATAGAGCTTTCCTCTGAGAATGAGGAAATTGAGAATTTTGTGAGCAGCATATTTTTTTACATTAATGATTTCTGAATCATTGGAATTCTGTTATTGTTAAACAATCAGTTGTTTAATTTAGATGTGTGGGTAATTTAGAGAGCATTTCTAAACAGGTCAGCTTGAAAGTAAGTGCCATTTTATTCAAAGGGACTAAGGGGAAAAATAGAATTGCAGGCTTAATTATTCGCACAGTTGACTTGTTCTATTTCTTGTTCTTAACCAGCCTGAGCTCTGTGCGGTGTCATAGCACCCACAGGGCGGGGGACGTGATGCCTCAGGTGGAGCAGCGGCAGAGGCGTGGGTGTGCCATTGAGGGGATATGGCAAGGGCATCCCGGGGTGTTCCAGGGTGGGGGCGGGCAACACTGCGGCATGGGCACAGGGTACGCGGGCACCCCGGGCATACTTTCCACTTGCTCTGCCTCTGGCTCTGTGTAACAGTGGGATAAAAACATTTTAAACAGAAATAAAGCAAATTTCTTAGGTCCGGCCATGTTAATATGATGAACCAAATAAGTGGGGGTTAAGATAAACAGAGGTGGATTCTGCTCGGGCCCCTTTAGCAGCTTCCCACAGGCATATATGATGCCAGTGGAGCCTTAGGGCCGTTCGCATGCCAAGGGGCGGTGGCCCCAGAGCCGCATGGAGGCACCTCCATTTTCTTTCCCCACACTTACCTTCTCTCCCTGCAGAGTTCCGCAGGGACAGGGAGGCAGGCCCATTTTGTCCTTCAACCCCTGGGGGTCAAAGGGGCAGTGTGGGTGTGCCTTCCCATCCCTGCGGAGCTGTGCAGGGAGAGAAGGTAAGTGTGGGGGGAAATGGAGGCGCCGAAAAGTGGCGTCTCCAGCCTGGTGCCATTCCCACAGCGACAGCAGGGAAACATCATTGAGCGAGGCAGAGAAACAGTATTTCTGCCCTGATGTGTGTGAGGGGGGGGGGGGGAAGCACGGTGCTGGCTCATTGTAGAGGTGGCAGCTGTGTGAACAGCGCCCCAGGGATGGCGTTTTTACCATCCCTGGGGCACTGTTTTTGGCCCATGCGGACTCCACCAGATAGTGGAATGTTTACTGAGCAGCACTGCACTCTGTTGGAATGGGACTGGTACAAATTCATTTCTTTTTCATTTTTAAAAAAATTAATTAATCATTAAAAATTAATCATTTTTTAAAAAATTCACTTATTTTTTTACACATTATTTTGACTGACTGTAATATGTTCTTTTGCTGTTGTAGCAGAATACAGTATAGAAGAACACAGTGTTTTGAAAAGAAGGCACGTGTCTGTTTGGCATGGAACTTACTTTGTTTGACACTCACAATCAAACTGATCTGGGGTATGTTTGGATTGCTCCCAGCAACTCAAAACAACTGATTGTGCTCAGGACCATGGAATGTGGAGAAGAGACTCCTGTCTCCCTCTGTACCATTTTCCAGAGTCCAAAGGCCTGTTGCCCAAGCAGGATTGAACCCCAGTGACATAAGTAAAGTGAGGGATCTCCAGAGGCAAAATGGTGCCAGCATCTCCAGATTATCCCTGGGGACACTATGTCATCTAGCTTGGCTATTCGTTCTGGTGGAACATTGCTCACAATAGGCCTTCCAGTTGCCTTATGCAAATGAACTCTGCACCATAGAACATGCCCAACATTCCCACCCCCTCCTCGTGGCTGCACATTACAAAGTAAGGTTAATAATTTCAGGGAATCTTGTCTACCATTACTCTGATAAACTGCCTAGAAGACACAGGATCCCTGATTTACAGCACTGATGCCCCTCAGCAGAGGTTCCCCAGAGGGAAGCCAGCTCTTATAACCAATGATCAATCTTTATATTAAATTACTGACTTGCCTAGCACAGCTCAAATCTCACCTTCTCGACTGTGGTATTTTTTAAAACAGAAACATGTTATATGTATGAAAAATGTAGGAATGACAAAAACAGCAATAACCCAGGTGCATTGATAATAACTAATGCCAAAGGAGATGATAGAAAATATTTCATTACATAATTAACATGTTTGCAACACAGAGACACAAGGAACACTTTGAACTATTAAGTACAGGCTATACAAAGTGCCAGTATTTGTTTTTATAGTTTTTTGTAATCTCACCTGCTAAGACCCTTATCTTCATAAAACCACTGACTTCCTGAGTAAATATTGTGCCAGAGATTTAAATCTTCAGGGGGATTTGATGCAAGTGGCTGCTGGATTTTACGTCTCAGGAGCTCATATCTAACACAAAAGACAAGCAGAATGCTGGGATTATCTAAACTAATGTTATTACACACAAAAATCAGGTTGTTTTTAAAAGTCACACATTATTTTGTTTTTACAGCTGTAAAGTTTTTTAATGTTTCAGGATTTGACATCTTCTCTAAGTTATCTAATTGGTTTCAAAATGTATGATGAACTGTTTCACAACATTTCTTCTTTTTTTGGAGAAAAGAATCTGAGCACATTTACTGGCTTATAACAATTTGTGAATTTTACAGTAACAACTGAAGTTTTGTATGTGCTTTCTTTTACTACACCAAGGCTTAAGGAAAGAAAAGTTCAATGTAATCTTGTACAGTTATATTCAGAGAAGGAACTGCTTCCAAACTGCAAATGTTAAACCAGTCTGAATGGATTTAATTATAATGGTTCCTTCCAAATAGTTCTTAGAATTGTAGTTTTATGAAGAACCTCTGGCTGGGAGCTATGAAACTGGGAAATCAGTCATGTAGACATTCAGTTTATAGCACTGATGAAGCTATTATTAGCATGCATGTGACATTACCTGAAATTCTGAGTGATCAAAATTAATTCACAAAGCTATTTTACCTTGGAGGGATGTGTGTGCTGGAATTTCTATTCCAAGTGACATGCTTAAAGATTCTCAACATTCCCATGTCTCAACAAAACTATGATCACCTACTTTCTACAAGTTCGGGATTAGAGTTTCGTATTGCATAGTGAATCAGACTCTTATTTATTCTTCATGGAATGTATCATGAAGAAGACGCCTAACATTCACATCTCTTCAGGCATACAAAACAATATTGCATCAAGAAGAAGACTAGCATTCACATCTCTTCAGACATACAAAACAATATCTGAAAGTTAGCTAAAGGGATCCGTTTCAGTGCAGTAGCTGGGTTGTGGCTGTCTTTACAACAGGGGAAGCCAAACTGCAGCTCGTTAGCCACATGCAGTTCTTTGCCAAATACTTTGCGGTTTGCAGCTAGGGAGGTTGGTTGGTGGAGCGGGTATTCCCCAGTCCTAGTGGGTCTCCCACTGTGTGTGTGTCCCTGCCTTTGACTGTGCTGCTGCACTTTGCTATGAGGCAGGGAGAGTGGAAAGGACAGCAAGAGTTTGGGCACAGGAGTCAGAGGCAGAAGTATCAAGGTAATTCCAACAACCTTCCCTCGCTTTTGCTTTATTTATAATCTTACCAACCTATGATTGAAAATGAAATCAAATTTGAAATAAAGTAATTATTTGAAATAAAATAAAATTTGAACTGATTCATGAAAGAAAAAAATTTGTACAGCCTTGACAACATATCAGCAAAAATAGAGACTCACAATATATCTACTATAATTACAATGACAACAACTACAATGACTAACACGTTATCATCCAGCGTTGTTCCCTTCTGACTATGCCCATGCTCAAACAGTTTGAATGCAAGTTCCAGTTTGAGATGGGCTGGGTGGTTTTAATGGGTATAATTTGTTCATAATCATGTGTTTTTAGAACAGTTTAAATTGATATTGTGCATTTTTAGAATTGTTTTTTAAAATGTCTGTATGCTGCTTTGAGCCTGTCTTGAGCCTGGTTGGGGAGAGCAGGATATAAATTTAATAAAACAAACAAATAAAAATACAAGTAGTAATAGCCAGTAACTATCTCTACATATTTTCTCCCTGTTTTGACCAGATATTTAGAGTCTCAGTCAAATAAGTATCATTAGCAATATCTGTTCTTATTTTTGGCATTCTCGTTTGATGTTAATACAAATTAACACACATGAATGATTACTTATGTATGTTTATTAATATTTGTATTAAAGGTTTGACACAAAATGTGCATGGAACAATAAAATTGTGTGTGTAATATTTGTTGGTGTCTTATGGCTCTCAAACAACTGAAGTTTTTGTGAAGCAAGTTTGGTCCCCCCTTGCTCAACAATATCTTGCATAAAACCAATTTGAAATCTGTGTTACTGATCATGAACTTTATGCTACTATGCCACTCATGTATCTTGAAGGAATTTCCTTAAGAGCACTTAATGTGAAAAGAATAGGTTCTACAACAATAATATGCTACCATTACCTTAAAAAATATGAGAGAGGGAAAGGGAGAGAGCGAGAGAGCTTTAGAGCGATGTTTTTACATTCTATCTGCATTACTATATTTTATTAAACCCTTTAGGTCTTTCAGACAGAGTTTCTTTGAATAAACACTTAGTTAAAGCACGGCCGTGCCTTACCGCGGCCACCATTGTGGGAGGCGGGGCCCGGCAGCGAGGCCATTCGCCGGGCCAGGTGAGGGTGGCCGGCCGCAGACGCTTCTCTGCGCATGTGTGCTGGTTCGGGCACATGCGCAGATGATCCAGCGAGGCTGGCTTGCCCTGGGAAGGGAAGGGCAGCCCGTCGATGTAACGATAGGACTCTCGCGTAACGCGAGAGTTCATCGATCGAATGGGGGCCAGGCCAGGGGCCTATAAAAGGCCCTGCCTCATGGCCAGGCTCCATTTGAAGCCTGGACATGGAGGCTTTGGGATGGCTCCTTTTATCCAGGTGGGGCAAGGGGACCATCTCGGCCTTGCCGCAGGCAGCGGCCTGGCATCAACGAAGAGCCACAGCTGATGCTACAAGGAGGCTGGGGGCGACGGAGAACCCGAGCTGACGCTCCAAGAAGGCTGGTGGCTCCCGCAATTGGCGGCCACATGATATATGGTTGAATCAAGAAACACATGCACCCTTCCCCACACAGCTTCTTGCAGATGGGTTCTCAGTGAAAAAATTCTATATATATCGCTCATGGGCAGAACCTCCCCCGCATTTTAAGGGGCGGCTTCGAAGGGGATAGAAGGGGTGTTGTTTACCCCCCCACCTTGCATTGCTACTATAGGGGTGGCTCATGTCCCACAGCCCCTTTGGGGCATTATGGGGGAGCCAACAGGAGGAGAGCTTCATATGGAGAGAGAAGTTGCACTCCCTCCATTTAATTGTGTCGCTGCAGCTCTCTCAGAAGGCTTAGGCAGGGAGGCATTTTCTAGGGAACTGTATCCCCTTCCCTGGCTTCATGGTGCATTTGGGCTACTCACAGCTCTCTCAGAACTCTCTTAGCCCGAGTCTGGTTATAATGGGGTTCATTCAATTTCGTTTTGCCCACATGGGCGCTTAGGTTTCCACGCTCCTTAAGGGAGGGAGGGAGGGCTTATACTTATGCATTTTTTTCTTTTGGCCTGCTGGTGGCACTAGGGAGTCACAAAACATATACAGCTATACAGCTTGGCTAATGGGGGTGTCAGAGAGCCCAAGCCATGCACAGTGTAAAGAAAGGGTTTTCTCCATAAATAGCTGTGGCTAGGGTTGTTGGAATTGACTGACCTTCTTTTTATTTCTTACCTCCCCTCCTCTTCTCATCCCGTGCAGCTGGCTGAGGTGGTAATTAGCTTTCAGTTAGCAGGATCACACACTACTGAATTACTATGGCACCCAAGAAGGGAATAAAGAGGAAGGCAGTTAGCCAGACAACAAAAGGGGCAAAGTAGAACGCCAAGTCCTCAGGGCAAAAAAGGGGGTGGCCACTAAAACCTGTTTCTTCTAGGAGAACCCCAGACACACAGGCGTCGAGTGGGCGACGCTCACCACCCCTACCAGCATTACATAACATGAAAGAAGACCAGAGGGCGCACTTAGGGGTTTCCACTTGCTCCCATCCTACGGACAGCAGTGGGGATACACAGGGCACTTCAGCACCCCCGGGGCAGTTTTGGTACCCATGACATCTCAGGGGGTTGACAGATCATCGCCGCCTACAGGCATTTCTGAGTTGAGTGCCCAGATCTTTAACTATTTGGCGAATACTTTTGCTAGGCTAGCCAACAGCTCTACAGCCAGTGGAGCGGCTGCCTCCTTTGCGGCCACAGTGATGGCCCCTGCTCAGTCAGCTAGGGAGCAAGAGGAAGAGGTTTCTACACAGGAAGATGAGGACACTAGCTCTTCAGCAGCCGAGGAGGCTAAGGAGCCCAGTGGCAGTCGTGACAAGAAGAACAGACATAAGGGATCCAGGCAGCGCTCTTACAGGCGCGGCTCAGAATCTCGGCATCGATCCTCTAGACGATGCTCCTCCTCCTCCTCGTCTAGTGAGTATTCATCAGACGAAGATTCTCCCAGGGGTGATCGCATGTTCTGGGAAGATGCAACAGCTATTCCCGCACTTCCACCTGGATTGAGTGAGCGAAGGGATCTCATCCTGGGTTTTCTGCAAGGGAAACCATCCCCCCCCCCCGCAGTCCCATTTAGTGGGGCCAAGCTCACCAAACACCCTCCAGGCAGGCATCTTACCCGAAAATTGAAGGACAGGGCCTTCAATGGGTATTTTGTAGATGTTTTCAAATTTGTTCACCCTGGGTCATCAAAAGCAGTCACAGGGTCCTCCTCATCAGCTGCCAAAACCAAGAAGGTTGACAGGAGTTTCGACAATTGGCTCCTGGGCTTCTGCGAGTATATGGCCCTGATTGTGGTGGCTTATCCCCTTAGGGCCTGGCACTTGGCGACCCACCATTGCAATGTGTTGAGGGCTTGCCTGATAGCAAGGGACTCAGCAGCCATCAGTTATGATGAGGAGTTCCGTAGGAATGCCTCCAGCTGCAGTGAGACCAGGTGGGATAAACTGAACCAAGAGGCGTGGACGATGTTCGTGCAGCCTTTTGCTTGGTCCCAAACCCCTTCGTTTATGAAAAGGCCCAATTATCGCAGGTACAGAGCCCGTTTAGTTTGTTGGGAGTTTAATATGGGGAGATGCAACAGGTCAAAATGCTGTTTTGAGCATGCATGCGAGCTTTGTTTTGGTACCCATGCCAAGACAGCATGTACCAGGGGCAAGAAATCACTACCCTTTCGAGGAGCCCGACCCATGGCTAATTCATCTTCCAGAGGCTGAGGTTCGGGCGCTGCCACACCAGGAACGCTTAAAAATTGGGAAACTCTAGCTTGCTCTCCCATCAACATTCAGACTCTACAATCTTTGTTGAAGAATTACCCCAACCAGCCCGCAGCTAAACTCTGGGAAGGATTTTCTACCCCTCCCCTGGCCAATCTCAGGGTTTTCCCCCTAGGGGTGGTGCCGAAGAAGGCGCCCGGGGAGTTTCGCCTCATCCACCGTTTATCCTACCCCAAAGGCTCTTCTGTTAACGACTGCATTGACCAGGAGCTCTGTTCGGTATGCTTCATTTGATCAAGGTGTTAACTTAATCAAGTCATGCGGGCCCGGGGCACTTTTAGCCAAGTGTGACATCCAGTCCGCTTTCCGGCTACTCCCTATACATCCTGAGGATTTTTGTTTACTGGGCATCAAGTTTAAAGAGCAATGGTTTATCGATAAAGCCATGCCCATGGGATGCTCCATTGCATGTGCCGTTTTTGAGGCCTTCAGAACCTTTTTAGAATGGGTGGCTAAGGGTAGGGCAGATAGTCCCCACATAACTCATTATTTAGATGACTTTCTTTTTGTGGGAAAAGCTGGCACACAGCAATGTGAGCACAGACTTAACTGCTTCCAGGCTTTAGTTGTGAAACTGGGCGTCCCTCTGGCTGCAGAAAAGACTGAAGGGCCATCTCAGTCGTTGATCTACCTTGGGATATTGCTAGACACCGAGAAAGGCACATCTAGCCTCCCACTAGATAAACTGTCAGCCATTAGAGATTTTCTCTTTATTTTAGCCAGAAAACCCAAATGCAAGCTTAAGGAGATTCAGAAGTTGCCGGGGCATCTAAATTTCGCTTGTTGGGTTGTTTCCGCAGCAGACCATTTTGCACTCAGGCCATGCGGGGAGTTTCCGCCCCTCATCACCACATCAGGTTGACCCAGGGCATCAAGGAAGATCTGGGAGTATGACAGGAATTTCTAAGTCACTTTTACGGGACTTCCCTTTGGCAAGAATGTATAACACCTGAGGCCGCATTACAGGTGCACTTCGATGCTTTGGGAAGTTTAGGCTTCGGGGTCTTTTTTAAAGGACAGTGGTGTGCCCAGCAGTGGCCCCATGACTGGGTGGACAGTGGCCTGGACAGAGACTTGACCTTTTTAGAGTTTTCCAGGACAATCTGTATAATCTTGATGCTTTAAAACATAGATTTATATTGGTTAACGTAAGACATAATATCATATGTACAATCATCTGTTGAAAGCAAATGGGGGTGGGGTGGGGTATATAGTTAGGGATAAGTTCCCATCTTTTGACCTGGGATGCAAAACTAAGGGAATTACTTGGATTGGTAAATTTTGTAAAATGAATGGAACTTACTTATACGTTGTCACTCAATATTGGGCCCCATATGCACTGACTACACAGGGAGCTGCACTGACTACACATTCATGGAGAATCTCTCACTAAAGTTGTAGGTGTGAGAGTAGCCTCTTGAATGCTCCTCTGAATGTGCAGCCTCATTTACATTAAAGGGGAAGTCCACACAGGCAGGAGTCTGCTATCCACAATGAAGTATTCATGCCAATTACAAATTTCTATAGTCAGGTAGCATCCCCACTGAAATTGTGACCTTAACAAGGATTACTTTTAGTCCATTAAGCTAGAAGGCTCTGGCTCAAAAACCTCAAGCATTCAGACAAACTTGATTGTGGGCCACTAGCTAGTATGATGGTTTCTCTTTTTAGAGATTTTATCCTTTCTAGAAACTAAATTTCAAAGTCAGTTTCATGAGAATAGTCTGCTGCTTGCACAACACAAGTAATGCTTCCAATTTATAAGTTTACCAACATCAACAAAACTGTCTTCTCTTTTTTTTCCAAAGGATTACTTGAAGAAGCGTTTCTAAGGCCTATCTGGCATCACTTGAATGTTGAATGAGCAGGAATTCTCCACTAGATATACCCAATATTCAGTGGTGGGATTCAGCAGGTTCACACCACTTGGGCAGAACCGATTGTTAAAATGCTGCTTGTAAACAACCAGTTGTTAAATTATTTGAATCTCACCACTGCCAATATTTGTTTGATTCTGGTAGCAGTGGTCAAAACGACTTTAAGGTAAGGTTAGCGGGTGGGGTCTAGAGATCTCTGGAAATTGCAAGTGATCTCTGGATGACAGAGATCAGTTGCCTTGAAGAAAATGTATATAGACTTTGGATTATAGACTCTATAGTATTTCACCCTCCCATCCTCAAACCCCACCTCTCTCAAGCTCAACCCCCAAACCTCCAGGACTTTTCCAATTTAGGCCCATTTTGCACAGACCAATAAACACGGGTTAAGGATGGAAAAAACCCGTTTTTGGGGGGAACTTTGCACAGATCCCGCCCCTAAAGTGAGTCTGTCCATGTTATTTCCCCCAAAGTGGGGTTTTCAAGAATTGTACTATCAGCAAGTCTTTTTAAAAATCCAGGGTTGCAGTCGCTGGTGTTTAATGGGCCAGGACAAGGGAGGCACCCTTTATTCCAAGGCCGGCGCTTTCCTTTAAAAAAAAAAGATTTTTCAATTGGACCTACATCCTGCATGTAGCCAAGATTGCAAAATGCAAAAGGATTATATTGTGGTATCTTGAGATGTCAGCATGACTGTGGGAGTTCATTTGTCCATGCCTGCGTAGCTGCGCATTGGTGGGAGATAAAAAAGATACACCTCTGTGCAAAGACGCAACAGCAACCCGCATTGTTTCCATGGATTTCAATCGCTGCCTACACAGATGCATGCGAACACGAAAACAGGAAAGCAGGATACTTTATCCCAACTGCAATCTGGCATACATTTGCGGTGCGGAAAGGGCCTTAGAGTTGGCAACCTTAATTTTCTCTCACTACTAATTATCTGATTCAGGAACCCTTCAAACCTTTTGCAGAAGTCAAGAATTCCCTGGCCGTGGCTTAATCATTTCTCTAAACAAAGAGAATGCTCATAGTATTCAGATAAAGTTACATATATTACTATGTGCCTTACCTTATGTTAGGTCCATTTGGCCTGGATGGTGGTTGCCAGGAAACAGCAATAAATGATTCACTAATTGGGGTAATAGACAATGGACTAATGCCTTGAGGAAGCATTGGGTGGGTAGTCATGTGGGTAGGGATACTCTCTGTACATCCGCCAATGTAGTTGTCACCTCCAGAGCAAGCTACTATGGTGACTGAGTAGTTTGTGAAAGGGATCAGATTGGTTATTATATGATTCATTGAAGATGACAGGTTGCTGGTAATGCTGGTAAGGGTGATTCGAGGATCTGGCATGCGAATCTCATAACTGAGTATTTCTCCATTCAGGATGAAAGGAGGCTTCCATGAAACCTGAAAAAAAGTAAAAAATCAAATATTTCCCCTATTTTAAACACAAAGAGTTGGGCAAAATAAATCTGACAGCTTTTACAGTACAATGTTCTATAAAGTGGTTTCCCCCCTCCCCCTCCCCCAGTAATTGCCACCATTCACTCTGAGGCTATATTTCACATTATGTGGTTGTATAAAGAAACGTGTCTCAAGGATCACAGTACATCACCTGCAGGTTACATATTATAGAATGTTCTCACAATCATACCACTTGTGCAAACCCATATGTCAAGGTTGTGTTTTCTCACAAAAGCTAACAGCAACCATATTTCCATCTAGAATATTTTACTGGAGAACATGATCACAAATGCTTCTGGAAATATAAGACTTTTTAAACTCAGGTAATAGGGCAATAGTGTAATGAAATAGTTCTAGAAAGATGGTTTGGTAAAACTAGTTATTTCATGAGGATAAGAGTCCTTTGAGTGAAGTGATTTCAAATTGTCTTCATGGAATAGCCATAATGCATAAATCAGCCAACTGTAGAACAGTGGTGCAGTCTAGGACTGGGGACAACTTTGATAAAACCACCACTCAACCTTAAGTTTGCTGTATAACCTTGAGCTAGCAGTCTAAGCCTAACATCTGACAAGGTTGCTGAGAAGATAAAATAGAAGGAGAATAACCTTTTATACTAAATTGGGCTCCTTAAAAGGACAGGATACAAATATGGTATATGGATTGTCATCTGGAATCTGTTATCTATGATGTAAAAGAACAAACACTTGGATAGATATCATAATACAGTGTTATTTATCCATATATAACATAGCAATATCTGATTAAAAGGAAAACACACACACACAAAGTTACTTCTGAGTTCAAAGTACAATAGCTATCTTGTGCATGTGTGCCATCACGTCACAGCTGACTTATGATGACCTCGTAGGGGTTTCAAGGCAAGAGATGCTCAGAATTGGTTTGCCATTGCCTGCCTTCACAAGCCTGGTAGTCCTTGGAGATCACCAATTGGAATTCTAATCAGGGCATACCCTGCTTAGTTTCTGAGATCTGACAAAATCAGGTTTGCTGGGCTGTCTAGGTCAGAAATAGTTATCTTAGTACAGCTCAAGTAGTTTTCTTGCTTGCTCTGTAAAACAAATTAAATGATTCCAGAACTAATTTTAGGAGATCTAAGTAACCCTTATTTTACATTCTCAGTGCTGAAGATTGCTAGATCAGAAATGTCACAATCCAACAAATGATGTCTATGTATACGAGGACACCAGGGATATTCACCTGGAAGCTCACCAAGGATAAACAACACAAGATCTTAAGGAATGGTGAAATTCTTATCCCATAATACTTGTATGGTGTTCAGAAGCAGAATTTTCCTTAAGAATGTTGAAGGCCTTTGATAAAAAGAACTTGGAACACCATTAAACAAACCAATGTTAACAGCGAAGCCTGAATCCAAAGAACATAAGCAGGCTTAGCAATGGAACTATGGAAACAATCTGAGTCTGGCAAAGCTTAAAAATTCCTGTTCAGGTTTCTGCCATGCATAGCACACAATAACATAAAGTAAGTGTTATAAACTCTACATGAAAACAAATCTAAACCTAGGGGGAGGCAGAAGTGAATCTATCCTAGTTATTTGCATTATCTTCATCCTCCCTTATGGAACAGTGTAAAATCATCCAAGCAAGGAAATGTTATGTTGTAATTTACAACATAAAAGAAAAGATATTTCTTCCCACAACACCCGCCATGCATTACATGCACAGCATTTGTGTAGAACCTTATATGGGTGGGATGTTGGCAGCTGATCACTTTTCTTGACAATCAGGTAAACATAAAAGTGGGAGGCAAGCAAGCAAGATTGAAGAAAACTGTAATGCATTTATGTTGACACTTGGGCAACATGACAGACTTTCAAAGCATCTACATAAATTATAAGAGTTCATGGTAGTGTGACTAGGAAGAACTTGCACAGCCATGAGGTTACTAGAAAAGGATGATAGTAAAATCATAAAAGAGCAGACGTGTGATTCCCTGTATTTTTTGAGTACTCTCAAAATGTGACTCTCCTCCCCTTTACAGGGATCCTGAAGGCAATCCCAATGCATAAACATTTGTTTTGGGTGGTTGTGTTGGGTTTTCCGGGCTGTGTGGCCGTGGTCTGGCAGATCTTGTTCCTAATGTTTCGCCTGCATCTGTGGCTGGCATCTTCAGAGGTGAATCACAAAGGGAAGTCTGTTGCACACTGTGTCCTGTGAGAAGGGAAAGTTTAGTGGGGTATATATCGTCCATGTCCCAGGGTGGGAAACCAATCAATAAGTGTTTGTATGGAACTTGTTATGCAAAGATGTGCTTGATAGTACTATATTACCGGTGGGGTTTATCAATCCAAAGAGTGATTCACATTTTCATGCTCTGCAGCAGTAGTAGTATTCACCTCTGAAGATGCCAGCCATTCCACCTGGATAATTTAGGGGTTTTTTCTAGCTAACTTTGCCTAGGTAAGTTATAACATAATGTTAGCTAGACGGATGACATGTGAGAATAATTTTTGGAGAAAAAAAATAACTATGACCAATGAATAGTGCTAGCTAGACTGAATATATATGGACATAATTAAAAATTACTAACTACAAATTCAAGCAGAATTGCTCATTTGCCAAAGGCAGGAAGACATCTGCAACTACTTTAGCTGTTGAATTTTTTTGAGATTAAAGAAAAATTGAAACACATGAAAACTCGTATCACATTTTTCATTCTATGTACTGGGTAGAATGACATAGTTTCTTGATGGAACCTTCTGTAGGTTAAGCAATTCATCACCTCCGCCAGTGATTGCCTCCCACTCCAGCATGGGGTCCTAGACAATTACTGAGGTTGCTCACAGGTAAGACCCTCCCATCCAGGACAGTCCTTTGTATAGGCCAGCTAGACTATGAAGGAACAGACCAAGATTCCATGTACAAGAATTGGGTCTTCATTGCATGAAGTAATTTAAAAGGAACAAACGTAAGTTTAGCAGGTTCTTTTAAATGCTACCAGAAAAACCGGTGCTTATTATTGCATCTGACCTTTATTTTCCTGTAAGGGACAGAATAGGAGAGGACCAGATTTTTCATTATTAAATGCCATTAAGGGAAGGAATTTACTGTGCTGCCCCTTTAGGAGGTTTCCTATTTTAGGTTCCTGCCTATTTGACTTTCATTTTCAACTGAGGTTTTCATGTGCCCTCAAAAACAGCTTCTGTAGTGCAGCCATCTTTAGCTGTATTTTCTACCCTGCATATCCCCTTGGCCAGAAATGGGTGCTAGGAGGGAGCACAAGAACAAGTCCACAGCACGGCTACCACAATTACCCTATGTGACCTTGCTTTCATGTTATCTCTTATGTAAGACTAGAGATTTCTTTTGTTTTTTTTAAACTGAACTTAGACTTGCTACTTATCCCTACTGGAAAGTTGATCCAAACCCAAGGATCAGGGAACTTCAGTGATATTCTGTCTAGCATATTTACTATCATAGCATATTATAGCATATTTACTAAATATTTCTCATTGTGCTTAAAGGTACTTATCACACAGGTAAGAGTATATAGGAGGTGAGTGGGCTAAGAAATGACAAATGCAGTTCAATGTAGCAAAATGTAAAGTGATGCACATAGGGGCAAAAAATCCATACTTCACATGCACGCTACAGGGGTCAGTGCTATCAGTCACAGACCAGGAAAGGGATTTGGGTGTCTTAGTTGATAGTTCCATGAGAATGTCAACTCAATGCGTGGCAGCTGTGAAAAAGGCAAACTCTATGCTGGGGATCATTAGGAAAGGAATTGATAATAAAACTGCAAAGATTGTCATGCCCTAATATAAAGCAGTGGTGCGACTGCACTTGGAGTACTGTGTTCAGTTCTGGTCACCACATCTCAAAAAGGATAACGAAGAGATAGAAAAAGTGCAAAGAAGAGCAATGAAGATGATTGAGGGACTGGAGTATCTTCCCTAAGAGGAGAGGCTGCAGTGTTTGGGGCTCTTTAGTTTGGAGAGGAGATGTCTGAGGGGGGATATGATTGAAGTCTATAAAATTATGCATGGGGTAGAAAATGTTGACAGAGAGAAATTTTTCTCTCTTTCTCACAATACTAGAACCAGGGGGCATTCATTGAAAATGCTGGGAGGAAGAATTAGGACTAATAAAAGGAAACATTTCTTCATGCAATGTGTGATTGGTGTTTGGAATATGCTGCTACAGGAGGTGGAAATGGCCACTAACCTGGATAGCTTTAAAAGGGGCTTGGACAGATTTATGGAGAAGTCAATCTGTGGCCGTGGTGGCGAACCTTTGGCACTCCAGATGTTATGGACTACAATTCCCATCAGCCCCTTCCAGCATGGCCAATCGCCACCATTCTATGGCTACCAATCTTGATCCTCCTTGATCTGAGATTGCAAATGCCTTAGCAGACCAGGGAGCAGCAGCAGCAGAAGGCCATTTCTTTCACATTCTGCATGTGAGCTCCCAAAGGCATCTGGTGGGCCACTGCAAGTAGCAGAGTGCTGGACTAGATGGACTCTAATCTGATCCAGCATGCTCTTTCTTATGTTCTTAAGCAATTTCTTTGGTGATGTTCAGAAGATTTCCCCTCCTCACCACTAACTGGTAAAAACAACCAGTTAAATATAAAGGCTAACAATTTCAAAAAACAACTGAACTGCTTTTTGTTCCTAGAGTTTTTTAAAAAGTCTTAATTTGTGACAACAAAGATGCTTGGCTTTTCTGCATCACTGTACAATTTTTATTTTCTTCTCTGTCTATATTCCAGCCCATGAAAACCTATGCTACAATACATTTGTTAGCTTCTAAAGTTATACCAGTATATGTTATTTTTGCTGCAACCCTTTGGAGTAGCTCACTAGATTTACCTACAACTTTGTCATGCCAATTAACCTCTTTTATCTGGCTTCATCAGATTTTGGAGAAATTTATTTTGTAAAACACAATGGCCTCAACATTTTTTTTCATCCTCTGGCAAGGACTACCAGAAACCATTAACAAGATGTATATTCTCCCTGTCTTTGTAGGCTTTGCCAAGTGTCCTGTGATGTCAAACCCCATTCATTAAAAAGGAGTATTAATGATTTGGTTACAGCAAAATGCTTTGCTATTTTCTAACATCTATAATAGAAGCTATTTTTATGATATATGAAAATGTCTTTTCTTACATATCCACTTCTATTAGGTAGCCACTTTTGGCCAGAGCCTTAAGGGGACCTGTTTAAAACAAAGCTTAATTAATCATACTACTGGAATATTTTGTAGTAATTCCATAGTTCTAAAGTAAAGGCGTAAGGTCCAGCAAGGAAGCTGTTCCTTGCCTATCAAAGAGCAAGTGATTGTAAGCCGGGAGAACATGTCACAGAATTGGCATTAGCAAGTAGTATTGGAGCATGGCAGCTTCCAGAGTGCCATTTGCTAAATTAAAAGAAAAAAGAAAGAAAAACAGGTTAGTCATTACTAAACCTTACTCCCCCAAAAATGTTTACCATGTTGTATAAATGACCATGCTTCTGGACTGCTCAAACAAACATTGTATAAGAGTGTGTTAGTTTATTCTAACAGATAAGTACCCATGCTGGATCTTCTGCACAGATAGGTTTTCCAAACCTCCAGACGGGACCTGGAGAACTCCCCGAATTACAACCAGAGTTGTTAACCTCCAGGTACTGGCTGGTGATCTCTCATGAGCCAAGGGAATATGTCACAGAATTGGCATTAGCAAGTAGAATGGAGCATGGTCACTTCAAGAGTGCCATTCTCTAAATCAACAATGTAGTTACTCACTGGAACTCCACCCATGGTATGCTCAAGTGTTTGGTGGAGCAGAAAGAAGCGCTCATCAATTTGTTATGAGAGACCAAGGCAGTACAGAGAGTCAGCTATCGTAACCAGGATGCCAATTCATTAAGTGCAACCAAGAAGCAGCTTATAAATACCTGGGCATTTTGCAGCTGGATAACATCAAGCATAGGCAAGTGAAGACTTTGGTCAGCAGAAAATAAGCCCAGAGGATTAGGAAAATTTTGAAATCTAAATTAAACAGCAGGAATACCATTAAGGCCATCAACTCCTAGCCATACCAGGCACACAGCAGGAATCATCAACTGGACACAGGCTGAGTTGGATGCATTGGATAGAAAAATTCGTAAGCTTATGACAATGTGCCATACCTTACACCCACACAGTGATGCTGATAGATTATACCTTCCCTGGACATCTGGTGGCAGATACTTACTGCAAGTAAAGCAAACAGTGGAGGAGGAGAAATATGTGCTTGCCGATTATGTGAATGAAAGTCAAGAACAGGCATTGATTGAGGTGAAGAACAGACATTTGCTGAAGACCCAGAAAACCAAACAAGAATACAGAAAAATTGTGATTAAAATGAGGACTGAAAGCTGACGCAACAAAGCATTGCACGGCCAATTTCTGGAGAAGATCAAGGACAAAGTGGATAATGAAAAGACCTGGCTGTGGTTAACAACTGGAACTCTGAAAAAGGAAACAAATCACTGATTTTAGCTACTCAAGAGCAAGCAATTAGAACAAATTCGATCAAGGTCAGAATAGAAAAATCCTCGGATGATGCAAAGTGCAGATTGTGCAAAGAAGCTGATGAAACTGTAGATCATGTCCTCAGTTGTTGCAAAAAATATCACCCAGACTGAGTACAAACAGAGACATAACTCAGTGGCCAAGATGAGCCACTGGAATTTATGCAAGAATTACAACATAAGATCAACTAAAAACTGGTGGGAACATTGTCCAGAGAAAGTAATGGAAAATGAGAAGGTCAGGATTTTGTGGGATTTTCAAATCCAAATGGACAAAGTGTTGGCACATAATCCACTGGACATAACAGTGATTGAGAACCAGAAACTGACCATCATTGACATAGCAGTACCTGGTGGCAGCAGGGTCGTTGAAAAAGAACATGAGACGGTCACTAAATACTACAATTTGAAAATCAAGCTTCAGCAACTATGGCAAAAAACAGCTGAGGTCATCCCAGTGGCTGTTTTTACACAAGCCAATTACACTGGGGTTGAGCCAGGATCATATATACCTGGGCTTTTTCATTTTGGTTCCTCCCTTTGCCCAGCTCCCCACTTCTGCCCAGGAGCAGAGTTGAAATGCTGTGGTTTTCCCCACACAAGCTGGATTTCTGTATTTACTTTGGAAGCATGTCTGAGCATACCCAGTGTCCCATGTTCTAATTGGCTGTTGCTTTTGAGTGGCAGCTGGAAGCACCTGTGAACTTGCCCAGCATCCCACGTTCTTATTGGCTGTTGTTTTTGAGTAGCAGCTTGAATGGATGTCAAGCGAGGAGATCAAGTGGCTGGATGGGAAAAATAAACTGGTCCTAATTGTTTTTTTCATGGTACAGGTACAAGCACTGGGATTTTAAAAAAGAACCTCCAAATTGGCAATTTTTGAAAATCCTGGGCTAAGGTAAATATCATGGGGCAAAACTGGGGCAGACCCTGCGCAGATTCGGGAACCATGCGGAATTCTCAGTTGTACAGGGATATTTTCTGTGCTCACGCTGGTATACCTTGATCATGCAAAAATGGCCCGAAAATGCTAGGGAAGCACTTGAAACATCTTCAAATCAAAAAAATCAACATCTGTCAGATTCAGAAGGAAGCCCTGCTGGGATCCACACAAATACTGCTGATATATTACAATTTCCTAGGCTTCTGGGTGAGGCTTGAATTGTAATGAAAGGCCAGGCCAACAATCAGCTAAAGAACTGGCAGATGTGAAATCAACCATAATAATAATAATGACAGACCACGATTTGGAAGATCCAGGTTCAAATTCTCACTCTGCCATGAATGCTCACTGGGTTATCTTGAGCCAGTTACATACTCTCAGTCTTATCTACCTCACAGGGTTATTGTGAAGATAAAATGGGTGAGACGAGAATAGTGTAAGCCACTTTGCATCCTAGTTGGGGACATAATGTGGTCCCTACCAGGCATTGTTTCCAGGCATTCCAAAGCATACCTCTGGAATGTCTAAATTATATCAATGCATGTACTGCAGTCACAAGATTTTTTTCTTTTTTTGTTCCAGGAAAAGCAAAGCTAATGAAAGATGCTCCTGGCCATCCTTGCCTTCTGCTTATCCAACAGGAGGCCTGGGTACAGCAGCTATGAGCCTGCTCCTTTGTGTACTGGGGGATGGGGTTCGTGCAAGCCTGTGCAGAACAGGAGACATCTCAATTACTTTCAGTGAGTCCTATGTTGAACCAATGCTACAGAACACAAAATCATTCAGATTGGTTTTATGCCTAAATAAGTCAACATCAATTTGTTATTCTATATCATAAATTCTGCTTTTTCGAGTTTAGGTAAATATTGGGACTCAAAGTTTAGGGACTAGCTGCAATGACACTGAAACTTCTATCGATTTGTATCTCTATTTTGGTATGAAAGTAATTTTCACCCCCACAGTGCCCTTCCAGCACCTTCAGCCGCAACCTGCAACAACAGCTCTCACAAGGGTACAAACTAATTAAAGTCTCACATTGGCCTGTCCCTGAAGCAACTGCTTATTTACTAGCCAGCACATAAGAATCATTATTGTACATATTAACATGATGAGCATGTGACATGGCACAAAGAGGGTCCCACTTCTTCTCAGCTCTAGACAGATGCCCAATATTTATAAAGATTCTGTAGCTACACAGGACATACTAGAGCGTCTGCACAGTTCACTTGGGATTTGCACTTAGTCTAGTGCTATCAAATTAAAGTCATTTTCAGAACAAACATGAAGTGGCATATAGTCCTAAATACTCCCTATCAAGGAAAGGCATAAACTCTTTTGGACTTACTGGAAACATTCCCTCCCCCCATTCTAAATATGCAATACCAATACAAATTCTAAATATGCAATACCAATACAAAACTCATCTCCCACTTGTCTAGCAAGGACAAATTTGTTGGGGAAGTGGAATCTGGGGAAAATTAGATTCTAAATCCCTCATTTCAAAAATCTTATTTCATCACTAGCGGGGCCTGGCCACGTGTTGCTGTGGCAATTGTTCTTCTCATCACAGTCCGCAACTCACACAGATGTCCATGCAGGTCCAATGATCCCCAGCATAGCCTTTTGGGAGCAGCAGTGGCGTAGTGGCTAAGAGCAGGTGCACTCTGATCTAGAGGAACAGGGTTTGATTCCCAGCTCTGCAGCTTGAGTTGTGGAGGCTTAACTGGGGAATTCAGATTAGCCTGTGCACTCCCACACACACCAGCTGTGTGACCTTGGGATAGTCACAGATTTTCGGAGCTCTCTCAGCCCCACCCACCTCACAGGGTGTTTGTTTTGAGGGGTGAAGGGCAAGGAGGTTGTAAGCCCCTTTGAGTCTCCTACAGGAGAGAAAGGGGGGATATAAATCCAAACTGGTGGTGGTGGTGGTGGTGGTGGTGGTGGTGCTGCTGCTGCTGCTGCTGCTGCTGCTTCTTCTTTTGGGGTGGTCAAATGGAATCCCTCTTTCCCTTTTCAATTCACATTATTATATGGTGCTGGCTTGGTTTTTAGTATAAGGTAACCTTTTCCATCCCACAACAGAACTGTCCAGAGTGCGAATCCCGCTGTCCATGAGGCTGGTTGACACGCACAGTCCTGGCGTGGGTAAGGCAGAGCTGGGGCAAAAAGGCTATTCCAGTCAGGCAGCAGAGGCAGGGTGGTAAGGCGCTCAGATCGAGGCCAGCTCCCTGAGTTTTTAAAGGGCCACATGCAGAAGAAGCGGAGCCAGTAGTGTTGGTTCGCCCCCACCCCGCGGATTGTCTTAGAAGAATAAAGAGCAAACTCCAGCCTCGCTTTTAGTAAAAGAGAGCTGTGGTGGGAATATGGGGTGAAGAAGTGGGTAAGTGGTGGTTGGATGTGAGGGAGAGCAGAGTGAGATGTGTGAGGATGAGCTGGATGTGTATTGTGTGGTAGCAGTGGGTGAGGTACAGAGAGTGAAAGGATTACCTGCGTGTGAGGGGGGGGGGACCCCACCTGACGCCCCTCACATGTAGCCCAAGAAGTGTGTATGTGTTTCACTTCCACCTCGTATTACCCTTAACAGCATTACTCTATTTACTGTTTTCACTGCCTCATCTCTGCCCCTTCTGCCAATCGAACATTCTAAGCCCCTCATACCAAGCCCCTCAGGGCCTCAGAACATGCTGCACGAACATTCTAAGGATGACAGTTAAACACAGCCAGCTTCATGGCCTGTTGCGCCAGGAAAAAGACGTTTTACCTGGCTCAGGTATGGACTTTCGGCGATTTGAAGGTCCAATTACCTGCCCAGAACAGGGAGGAACGCCATGTGAAAATTTGGGGGCGATCCGTCCAGCCGTTTCAGCATTAGGGTGTGACTAACAAAGTCACTATTAGCTTTTTCTATATATAGATTATTGAAATGAGACTGAGAATGCACTAGTCAGCATTGTAATGTTATCATTTGTTCTGGAGCATTCACTACAATACACAAAGTATTTTATCCATCCTTCTGTCCTGTTGTGGAATATGTCACTATAATTCAGGTGACACATCTTAGACTTGAGCACAAATCCTGATCCTTCTCGCAAGCCATAAGGGTTTTTTTAACATAGAGAGAGGGCAATGAAATAATAAATGAGTAAATGTCCCACTCATAGCATCTCATGCCCTTCAGGATATATGCAGGATGAATCAGCTGTTGTGAAGCCAGAACAGGTGTTAGCCAGATGTGCTGATAGATCCACTCTGCAATTGTTTTTAATGTAGAAAGTATAATGCCTGTGAGAAAAATCTCTTGATGCTGCTTTTCAAAAAACACTTAACAGCAGCATCTGTATCCAAGCAGAATTCTTATCCCCTCCAGGATCCCAATCCACGGTTTGTCCAACACCTTTTACACCTGTGACATATGGTGCTCAAGCACAGCAGGGTCTTAGGCATATGTACATCTTGCCTTCTATTTCCCTGCCTCCATAGGAAGCATGAATGCTATCTAATAATGATTACATCAGTACCAAAATAGCCTGGCTGCTGTAGAAGTATCAAAAAGGTTTTGTAATGAGAATACTTCCAGGTTTCATAGTGCCTCATGCTTATTATCTTCTTGTAATCCTCATAGCACCATGGCAAGGTAGGTCAATATTATTTTTTAATTTAATTTATTAAATTTATATCCCACTAATTTCCACCCAGGATCAGATTCTAGGCAGCTCACAAATGTTCAAAACATAATAACAATAAAACAATATAATAATTTTTCTAAAATCTAACACTGAAGTTGCTGATGGCAAGTAAAATACAACATTCTGTATAGCCTATTATACTATATATCTCCCCAACCTCAGCAGCTCTCCTACTTGTGAGCTTAAACTTTCCAGTATCATCAGAGAAGAAAAAATAGTTTCCTCTCTCAATTTTCTCCACCCCATGCCATTTTTATAATTTCTCCCCCTCCTGGTCTTCTCCCACCCCAAACTGAACTGACAAGGCCCAGACTGTTTAGACTTTCCTCATAGAAAAGGTGCTCTAACCTTTAAACATCTTGGTTGTTCTTTTCTCTGGTTTGTCCAACTCAACAATATCTTTTTAAAGATATAGCAACAAGTGTTTCAAATGAGGCTGTTCTTCATTTACCACACTGTCACCCACTCAACCAATTTGGAAAGGTCCTTCTGAAACTCTTCGCAATCAGCTTTGGGCCTCACTATCTGGAATAATTCACTATCATCTGCAAACTTGATCAACATATATGGCTCATCACTAATTCCACAGTTTGCTTAAGAACTGAGCACCAGTCCCAGCATGAACAACAATTGCCACAGTGTTTAGCAGGGTTCTGCATGATGCAGCACAGAATAGCAAACAAACAGAATCCATTGCTCATACAGAATCAAATCAAAGCACTTTCAAGCCAGTGTGATTGACTACTCTTTGAAAATACAGATCCATAAGTGCCATTCACTTCAATAGAATGATCTTTGTGTACTTTGGCTGACTGAAAAACATTCCTGTCAGTTCCCTATATGTGGAGTTTTCTGTTTTATGATCTATCTGAAATCTAACTTAGATATCCAGCTAAAAGAAAAATAACCGGTTTAGAAGATTCCTAAATATTACTCTTGTTAATTTTCCACTCTGGATTTGACATTTTTTATTCAAAATTTAATTAATTAATTAACACCATAACTATAAATGAATGCCAAATACTTGAATTTATTAGATTAGGGTTACAACTTTTAACTTCAGAGGTTAGGCACTAATGTATACATTAAAGTACTACTACATATGAAGGTTTCCACCACACCAGATAGATAACTACTACTGTCACCTCTGACATTATGGAAAAGTCAGGGAAAGTTAGTGACTAGATGCATGGCAAAGGTATGATAAGCATTGCCAAACCTAAGCAGGAGGGTTGCCTGCTGCTCAGTACAGGAATTCTGTATGCAGATCTCCACAGCTGATCAATATAGTTTACTTCTACATAGCACCCTACTGTGCATGTAAAGCTAAATCATGCACAGGACTCGGTTCTATATTTGACTTGCCCTTGTGAGACATACAACCCAATCTGGGAGGTGGCGGGGGGGGATGGTAGAATGGCAGCCAGGAACAGCACTGCAGAGGCAATCAGTGGCATGGGCACCAGAGGAGAAAATCCTTTTGCCTTCCAGAAAAGCTTATTTTCAGAAATGACTTATGTCATCCTTTCTGGTGGTGTTAAGTCTGCGCCACAATAAGTGGGAGTTTCCAGAGCAAAACTCCACTGGAAGCCAACTAAAATCAGTTTCACTCTGAGAATGCCCCCCAAATGCCTTACACCATGCCATAATAGGCCCCAATGGTGCAGAAGTGATGACATCGAGGAAACCTTTCAGATTTGGGTGAGGTAAGTACTCTGTGCCAGTGTCCGTGCTGGCAACATGCAGGCATCACACTGCTTCCAGTGCAGCTTCATACCCCCACACACCCTACCCCTGTTGGATTTTTTTAAAAATTGAGAAGTACTTCAAGTACTTGGTTTCTTTCAACCCAGACTGCTTATATTTCTAACTAATAATAAGGGAAAAGAAGACATTTAGTGTGGTTTTGAAGTGAGTTTTTTGAAAACTTGACTCCTCATCCCACTCAACTTCCACACTTTTGAAAGCACAAAGTAAAAAACAATCTTAGTTTTTCTGAGTAACATCAAATCAGATTAATCGGAAAATGACTAATTTCAAACATTCTAATAATGTTCTTTATTTAAAAGAACCCGTTTCATATAATTACTTGACTCTTAAATGGGATAACTGTAATCATCCTTCTGTGTACTCTCCAACAAGTCTAAGTATTTCTTAATTTATAGTAAAAATGTGATCATTGATAAAACAAGAAGGTATTAATGTAACTTGCTTAATGATGTACAAGCACTCCTATGCTGATCTATAACTGCAGTGATTATAGTTCTCAGACCTGTATACTGATGTTCCTAATTTTGTAATAAATGTGATGGTTAACAGTTCTCCTATACCCAGTCTTGGCAAGTAAATATTCTGCTCATGAACCCTGACCTATAATTATTAAATATGATACTAACAATTGCAGCCACAGGTTTTGCTCACTTGGGCATGTATGTGGGTATAATTTACAATTCATAGAACCTGCACCATTTCCACCCTTATCAGTATTTCAGATTGTGGTTCTAAATATTATCACTCAATTTGTTTTACATCCATAACCACAAACTCTTGTATATAGGTTGAGAATCCAGGCATACAAATATGCAAATGAAATAACCATATCAATAATGGCAACAATAATTTTTGTGGATGATCTCCAGCCTCATGCAAATGTCCTTTGCTTTGTGCTCTAGCGAGCAAACTACTGTACCAATGCCTTTTGGCATTAGTACAAGACTGAATCCATGGAAGCATGTGCATGTTTACACAAAAGAGGCTTCTAAGCTACAAAAATCCCTCTTGTTTGGTTACACTAATTTCCCTTGAATGAAGTTTGTATGCCAGCCAAAACAATGGTAGTTATCCTGTCCTCTGGAGTTCATTCCCAAATGAATGATGTGAATAATTGAAAAATTTCCTAGGTAGTCCTCTAAGACCGTTCTTTCCTTTCTCAGTCAATTTATGCATCGATTTCAGGTTTGTCGGAGACCAAAAACTGAAGAGATATTTTGAAACTCATATGAAAACACACAGCATTTATAGCTCATAACTATTTGCATCGTAAGGCAAAAGATTTGTACAATCTGAAGAGAAACTAGGGTATATTTGCATTGTAATAAAGTTGAATTGTAATAAAGTTTAGTATGAAGCACCCTTTCCCAAATGTTTAAACTTTATGGTCTAGAAATGTTTTTCAGATGTATGAGAGATCTGGAAACATTTCAGAATAACTGAGAAAAATATTAGAAATAGGCAAGGAGAACTGATGCTTTACTTACAAGTTAGCCAGTACAGCTAGTAAACTATTGCTAGAGGATAGGTGGCTTTAAATATTTGGGAAAGGGGCCTGCGTATGATGGGCTTGTAGATATTTCCAGTAGACCAAAGAGGGCCATCTCTGAGTGTAGACTAGAAAAGTGCATTTTCCAACTCGGGGAAAACCTGAAAACTGGGTCAGATGTAGTGTGATGTAGTGGTCAGAATATTGGGTAGGATCTGGGAGATCCAGGTTTGAATTTCTACTCTGTCATGGAAGCTTGCCTGCTGACCTTGGGCCAGTCAGCAGGGACAGAAAATGGCACCTGAGGCAAGCAGTGAAATTGGGCCACCCCCAACATCCGACACAATTGTATAATTGCACAATTGCAATAATTTAAAGCACAGAAAAGCAATAATTAACCCCCACCCCGCAACAAGGTCTGATTAAGAACTAACTCAGGAATGGCACATCATCCCAATAAACAGTAAAAAAATCAATCTAAGTAGCAGAAGTTGTGTTAAATAAAAGAAGATAAGAGTCAATTCTAAAGGGACCAGTTTCAATAAAGCTTAGGTATCCCTCATGTGGAAAGGATGGTTGGAACTGCAGTTGCGCCAAAGCTTTAAAAAAAAGATATAAATCAGGTCTGGTAAAAGAATGCAAAAAACATGGAAATCACAAGAATGCAATTGCTGGGCAGTGACAATGGAAGAAACTTTAATTGCCATTTTTCTGTTTTCAGTGGAACTGATTGATGATTATTTTTTATTATAATGATTTTATAATTTTGGTGCTTTTTGGCATCCCATCCTCAGTGTAGCAGAATATTCAGGAATGATTTTTCAAGCCCAGTGCCCTGGCTACAGGTTTACAATCCAAACATTAAGGAGGAACAAGGAAAAAAATAAAACTGAAGAAAGGTCCACTTTCTGTCAGAACAGCTGCCCTGGGTCAGAAAATAGTTCTCTAGCCCTGCATCTTGTTTCCTACAGTGGGCAACCTGATGCCAACAAGCAGTGCCCCTAGCACTGATGTTTAGAGACATACTGTTTCTAAACATGGAGGTTCTTTGAAACCTTTGAAAGGCCCCTTCTTCTTTCAAAGCCAGTTAAACTAGTCTATACAATGTGCATTTCTACATTTTACTTTCATAGCAGCCCTGTGAGGTAGACAATGCTAAGAAAAAGTGACTGGATTCATGACAGAATGGAGAAAAGACCCTCTGAAAGACAGTGAGGACTGAGAGATTGGTGAGCAGGGAGGACTGTTTGTGTCATGTCACTGAGATATCACCTGGCACGCTGCACCTGGTACTATGGGGAGGGGGTTGATATAGTGACTAGTTGCCCTGCTCCCTATGAATGCACCCTCTTCTCCTTTAAAGCCTTCCAATTTGGTGTCTGTGCCCACTCCGAGTGGCAACAAGGTCCACAGATTGACTCTGCACTTCTCGTAGGAGCCCTGGTCTGGGTCCCTTCTGAATCTCCCTCAGGGGGCAGGATGATTGGGGAACTTCTCCCTGTCTGTGCTCTTAAGGTCAGGAATCATTTTGGAAACCTTTCTCATGCTCCCCTCCAACTTACTTTCTTTCTGAACTCAATGGCCCTCGGCATTTGAAGCCCTGGAGGGCCCTTGCACAGATCCACCTGTTCCTGGAGTGTCCTTCCAGTGCCCCCAACAGGGCTCTGCATGCACCCAAGATTATCCTACTGCAAAGCGATGTGCCAGAGCCCTCTGCACACCCTGCCTGGGGTGTATTATTATTATTATTATTATTATTATTATTATTATTATTATTATTATTATTATTATTATTATTGATACAAAACAGTTATACACAGCAAACAAGATCAATATGCTGGATTTTGTATTACATCACACGTCGGACACTTCCCAAGCATCTAGGACTGTGTGATGTATCGACGAATAATGCGTGCAGAGCCGAGTAGGGTGGCCTTTTGCAGCTGACATATGGTGATTTTGTCAGCGCCAATTGTTTTTAAGTGCCGTTCAAGATCTTTAGGCACTGCACCCAGTGTGCCGATCACCACTGGGACCACCTGTACTGGTTTGTGCCAGAGTCTTTGTAGTTCAATCCTTAAATCCTCGTATCGTGTAAGTTTTCCCAGTTGCTTCTCATCAATCCTGCTGTCACCAGGAATGGCCACATCAACTATCCACACTTTCTTTTTTCCCACAATCGTGAGGTCAGGAGTATTGTGTTCCAAAACTTTGTCAGTCTGAATTCGGAAGTCCCAGAGTAGTTTTACGTGTTCATTTTCAGTGACCTTTTCAGGTTTGTGATTCCACCAGTTCTTTGTCACAGGCAGATGGTAGTTGTGGCACAATTAATAATAATAATAATAATAATAATAATAATAATAATAATTATTATTATTATTATTATTATTATTATTATTATTATTATTATTATTATTTTATTAGACTTAATAAACCGCCCAACCCCCAAAGGGGACTGGGAATCAGCAAGAGAGGAGCTTTTGCTGGGCAAAAAGATGAGACAGAATCACTATGCAGCTACTCCTCTGAGGGAAGTGCTGTTGTCAGCACAGCAGAGACATATGGCCTATAGGGACATGGGATCACCATGTCCCCAGACACATACTACCAAGCCCTGCCACCTGCCTCCCTGCACAGAGGTCAGAAGGGTGGGGCTTAGAACTGCCAATCCATGCCACTGAACTCATGCAGAGCTGGGGGGTGCCCGGAAAAGGGGTTGTCTCCGAACGCCATACCCCGCCCCCAATTCACCTCTGGTTGTCAGGGAGATAGCCTGAAACCATGAATGAGCCCCACCATGGGGGCACAGAAGGAGGAGGCTGCAGGCAGTACAGTGCAGTTCCTCACTCCTGGAGGAAGGGGAGAGGGGGCAGCTGCAAGTACCCCCATATGGCATATGCAGGTGGTCCCCAGAATGTCTTCCCCCTCTGTCCCCCCATGCACATCTGCCAGCCACACATACTCAGCATAATTTCACAGAGTTATTGAGTGAACAAAAAGGAGGAGAGGAGAACCAAGTAAGTTGCTTGGTGTCCCTACTGGAGAGCAAGGTATAGTATAAATGAAGCAAATAAAGGTGAACCCAAAACTGCAGCAGGCAGAAGGCTGTGGAGGAAAAGGCTGAAGGGACAGATTTCTAACAATTATGTCTGGCCTAGCCAATCCAGAGGTTTTATATGGCTTGAAAATATTAGGAACCAAGGGTGCTCCTGAAGAGAACCTTGATACATGATGTAGGATAAGAACAATCTATAGTACTTCCTTAGGCTAAATTCCTGATTTTGACCCAGACATTCCTTCCTAATAAAATCTCTAAAATCCCTAGTACATCTTAAATTCCCTGGGTCTAAACTGGGCCTAAATTGACTCTTGGTCAACAGGAGGTTTGAAGAAGAGGATACTCTAAGGGCTATGTCTCGAATGAGTATGTAGTATAATTGGGGTCTCATCAGGCACGTAGGTACAGATTTTTTATGGGGGGTTCAGGAACCACACCCCCACCCACCCCTGGGGGCGGGGCCATGCCTTCCCAAGCCCTGCCCCTGGCCTCAGTGCTTATAATAGCAGCTCTCCAGAGGCCAGGGACAGCAGATTCCCCTACCCCACCCTCCCATGCCCCCCACCACCAACTGGGCTCCCAGTCGGCAGCCCCTTCTGCCCTCCTCTCTAGGCAGTGGCGTGGCTAGGGAAAATGGAGCACGGTGCAAAATCTGAGTTTTGTGCACCCCCCCCCCAGGCAGCCACTGTGATGCTGTAATCCACCCCAAACAGCATCACTTTCAATGGTGTTTAAACTGGGGAGCCCAGATTCTCCTTTTAAATCTACCTTAAAGGGAGAATCTGGGGTCCCCAGTTAAAACAACATTGAAAGTGATGCTGTTTTGGGGTGGATTCTCCCCCACCCTGAAACAGCATCACTTTCAATGTTTAAACTGGGGACCCCAGATTCTCACTTTAAATCCATGCCGAAGGGGGTGGATTTAAAAGGAGAATCTGGGGAAATCTGGGGGGTGCCTGCTGTCAGGGGTGCAATTGTTAAGCTAGCAGCACCAAACTTTCAGAGTACCTTTAGGAGACTCTCCTAATGATACCACCCAGGTTTGGTGAAGTTTGGTTCAGGGGGTTCAAAGTTATGGACCCTCAAAGGTGTAGTTCCCCCATCTTCTAATCTATTAGCTCCCTTTGGAAACAATGGGGGATGGGGCACCCCTTTTGGGATTCCATAGCTTTGGACTTCCTGGACCAAACTTCACAAAACCTGGGTAGAATCATCAGGAGAATCTCCCAAAAAATCCCTGAAATTTTGGTGCTTCTAGCTTAAAAACTGCGCACCCTGCAGGTCAAAAACAAAAAAACACTGAAAAATACAAAAAACTCCACAAACAGGGGGCGGAGCTTCAGACATTCAATGGGGGTTTGTACCCAAGAACCTCCCTTTACCTACATCCTTGGGTCTCATATAAATAAGGATCAGTGGAGAAGGGATCCTAGATCAATTCTGCACAGCAAATGTATAATGGGTTACAGTCATGATAAAGGAACTTGTTTCCCTGTTTTCCCGTTCACATGCATTCCATGTAGGCAGTGACTGGAGGCCACAAAAACAATCCAGGTTGCTTTTGTACCTTTGCATGGAGATGCTTCTCTCTTTAAAAAAAATTTCTGGCAAAACATGCGTAGCTATGCAGGCATGCAGAAATGAACCCCCACAGCTACGCCAATTGTCCCACAATACAACCGGCTGCACCTGTGTAGCTATGCACGTGCAACTTGGGGCAGGCTTGTTTTGGGGCAGGGCCTGTGTTAATGGGTTATATAACGTCCTGCACCTGTTATATTTGCCCTGTGTGGAATCAGTCTTAGTGATGTTGGTACACTTGTCTGTGGCAATCGATAATCAGCCCATGTTGTAATGGGGTGGAGGAAAACTCTGAAGCATGGTTCAGAAAAAACTTTGGGGCACCCTTTTGATGACCCACACATAATTAAATTAAACATTAAACAAAACCCGCAAAGGGCAGAAGCCTGGGTATGGTGTCAGGTAGTCTGAGATCAAGTCAACACAGGAAACTAAGATAAGGATTGGATGACAGTGAGTTAAAAGGGGGGGGGGGCAGGGAAACAGATTTTAATACTTCAGGAGCAGGAAGCAGATCACATCTATGAATGCTCCTTTACAAAAACAATCTCATGTAAGAAGAAAAGTAGTTCTAAAAACTAGATTCCAGTCCAGTCACTCTTCAAAACCAACAAGATTTTTAAGGGTATTTTTTTTCTTATTTGTATAGCTTTTTTTGTGGTGGAAGCACTCAAAAATTGTTCCTTACCCAGCTACAACCTGAACTGAAATAGTCCTCATGAGACAATGGCCATTTCCACACAAATCCTCAAAAACATTTGCAAAATATTTTCTACCCTCCTCTCCCATTTATCCGCACTCACCCCCTCTAAATTATTCCTGGCCTCCATTTTGTGGTTATTCCATTATTTTTCCCCCAGATCTGTAGATTTGAGGCTACAAAGCTTTAAAGTCTCATGCTGCAAAACATGACCCCCCCCCCAATTTTTTTTAAAAAAACCCTGCCATAAATACAGTGCAAGATGCCTGGCACAAGCTCAGAAAATAGCGCCAACAAGAAAGTCCGGGGAGTGGAAAACAGTGTGGGAAATATTTTAAAGAGATCCATACAAGTGAAAACACTTCCATAAAAGAATCGCTAAAATGAAAACATTTCCAGAAAAGAATAGCTAACGAAGATTAATTTAAAGCATTTTCATGCTGAAAATAAAATGTATTGGGGGAAAATCCATGCAGAACTCCGCAGAGGAAATATTTCATTTCATTTCCTGCCTGAAACCATTTTATTTTGGTTGTGCAGGCAGCACTAATGCCTGCAGAGTAATTAAATCTTTCACTTGGTCCTGAACACTGGTAATTTCAGGGAAAATATAAACTAGCATGAATTAAAACAAAGCCAAGCAAACCTGTGCCATATCTGGTCCTAATGCTTCCACCACAGGAGGCTGGACACCTGCAGGTCTTGAGGGTTTGGTGGTAATTTCTGCCCAAGCACTGCTGTTAACGGCCCCATTAAGAGTACTTGCCAATATTCTGTACTCATACTTCTTCCAAGGGCTAAGAGAGGGACTTTTGTCAAGGTATCTTGCAGAATGGTTGAAAGGCAATGAGGCAACAGTGGATATTTGTTCTGTTCCTTTTGCTCTTCGCTCTATTGTATAGTTTTCCACCAGTCCATTTGGATGAAGTGGAGGCTGCCATGATACTAGCACAGATGTTGGTGTGTCAGAATATAGCACTGGAGCAAGGATGCCTTCAGGTGCATCTGGAAGAGTCTGTATGGGCGGGCTCTCGGGAGAAACGGAACATCCTTTTGAGGTGCAGCCTTCTACTTGAAACTGGTAGACTGTGTAAGGATGCAAATTATGCACAGTGCATTTAGACCTGTTGCCCGGAACGGTAGTATGCAGCTGGCCATTTTGGTAAATGTTGTAGTGGGTTATAATGCCATTTGGTTTTGATGGATGCTGCCATGATATTGTTGCAGTT